>NC_139544.1:39162439-40362439 GCF_965153285.1 Podarcis tiliguerta
GAGACAGCTCTAAGAAAGATGGCTGTATTCCAAGATGTCCACTCCTTTCTTAGAACTCCCCACAAAACCCTGAAGCTTGTTGCTCCATCATTACTCACCATTGAAATAAGCTCCAGGGGCTGCTCCTTGGCGCATGTGGAGAGACAACACCCAAACCTGTGGGACAGGATTCGGAAAGTTCTCACCGCTGGGTCACTAGAGCTACAGCAAGAAAAATGAGAAGCAGGAAGGAAGGAAAGAGCAAAAGACAGTGCTGCAGTTGGGAGGTGGGGCAGATGAATGCATCCAGGAGTACCTCTGGATTCTGCCTTAATGGTCTTGGCAAAGTTTCCATGTACTTTCCTTTTGTTGGGGAGATTGGCCAATTGCTCTCAAAAGCTGGTCTTATGAAGTGAACCCTTTCAATTTGACCTCTGTCAAGTGGGGGTACCTCTTCCACACACAAACAAATGCTTTGCTGAAGATGGTAAAATCTAGGTGTGCAGATTTTGCATGTAACAACAACAACAACTTATACCCCGCCCATCTGGCCGGGCCTCCCCAGCCACTCTGGACAGCTCCCAACAGAATATGAAAAACACGACAAAACATCAAACATTAAAAACTTCCCTAAACAGAGCTGCCTTCAGATGTCTTCTAAAAGTCAGATAGTTGTTTATTTCCTTAACATCTGATGGCAGGGTGTTCCACAGGGCAGGCACCACTACTGAGAAGGCCTTCTGCCTGGTTCCCTGTAACCTCACTTCTCGCAGTGAGGGAACTGCCAGAAGGCCCTTGGTGCTGAACGATGGGGGTGGAAACGCTCCTTCTTTTCTGCAAAACGTAAAGTGAGAGAGATGATTTTGAGCATTTTAGGGTGTCTTCCTAGAGATCTCATGTGTAAGCAGCGGACTTTGATAATCATGCATTTAAACTGGGCCTTCACTTATGTTCAACCAATATATTTATTAATAAACTCAAATATTACAAAGCACTGATAAGCCTCCAGTGACCTCATTCCAAAGGAAACCAAAGGGCAAGAGCTGCAACCTTGGAACTTCTCACCTCTCAGTAATGTCAGGAATAGCAGGTTTTCTCTTCACTGCTACAGTGTCCCCACAGAGAAATGAATAACAAATATTCATTACGGAAGTCAAATTAAAAGGTTGCACCTAAGGTGCTATTGGGGAGGGGAGGGTTAGACCTGCCCACTGCTTCATACCAGCCCCACGTTTGAGAATCAAATCGGCTCCCAACTGTATTAGCCAGACTCCCTTTTCTGTATCTAACCATATGCTGAGCTGTGTTTCTCGGTCATGCTGAAATGTAACGGAATGTTGTAAGTTGGATGTTAATTATGTTGGGGTTAATGTGAGTGGAATGGAGATTTTTGCACGTTCAGGAGACATTCAGCAGAAGAATGCAGTCCAACCTGCTTCTGTATAAATAGGGACATGGAAGCTGTGGCCCTGCAGATGTTCATAGACTGCAGTTTCTGACTGGGTGGGTGTCCCATGGTGGCTGAGGCAAATGGAACTGGGAGTCCAACAACAAATGGAGGATTCAAGTTTCCCCTTCCCAATATATAGGATTGTATGGCACATAAGAAATCTTGTAAAATAAAGACATCTCTCACACTAAAAACCAGTGGGACTAGATATTGTTTCAGCGGTCATGCCCACTGCCTTCTAAAACACTTTGTTTATAAAGCAACTAACGATGCTCTATAGCCAACATTTCATGTTATATAAAATAGCACAAAAAATATTGCTGCATGGAAGTTAGAAATGGATTACACCAACACATTTGTTCACTGGACAAGTAAAACACACGCATGAAAAAAAAATCTACGGAAAAATGCAACTGACTTGATGAAATATATCTCCTTCATAGGTGTCATTAGGAGTCTGCTGGCGCTGCCCTTCAGATAAAACATCAAGGACACTGAACAATGCAACCACCAAGGTATTGACACAATATATTAGGCCTAGTCAAAAGAACTACAGAAACTTCTCCCTCAATTAAGAGATAATTTCCCCAGCTCTCCTGCCACTCATTGCACACCGTTCGAATCGAGACAATGGCTGACTTGCAACCTTAAGGGAGTTCAGGAGTCAAATTCTCCAGCAAGTTGACATTTGACGTTGGATTAACAAGTGGGATCTCAGCCCATTTCAGAATGGCTAAGCAGTGCTGGAGAAACTGTTAGTGGCTCTGGAAAGAAAGGAAGAAAGCAAGCCAGAGGGCAAATTTGACTGTGCTTTAGTTTGATCCCCAGAGTGATCAGATTAGACAGGTGCTTTGTGTAAATAAAGGAAAGACAGCAGTTCTCCAGCTGAGAAAACAGATGCCAGATCAACATGTTTAAAAAATAATGGGCATTCCAGAGCTAGAGGGTTTGAAGTATGGAGCATTGATTATTTAGGACCATAGTGGGTGCAATACTTTAGCAGAAGGGGCAATAATTTATATTGCCAAATGAGAACAAACAAGAACTTGCTCTATGACCATCTTTCATACTGTTCTTCAAGCCAGAGGGCGATCCTTTCCCCCACACTGTCTCTAGCTGAAGGGGATTAAGGTGCATTGGTGTCTCTCTCCCAGGCTCCACTGGCAGAGCAGAGTGCCACCAATATGGCGGAGGGAACTCCAGCATGGCAGAGGCACGGGCAAATGGAAAGCTGCTGCCAGTCCTTGTCCCATCAGTTGTAATAGGTGGAGAGCCCTGAAATGCAGTGAGGCATGACTAGGATGCTGGTGGTTTTGGATGTGCTAAATAGAAAGCTGTATGACTGAAGGGATCAGTCACTGGACCCCTCAGCTAGCCTGGTGTGACGTAACCTCAGCAAAAATAGGGGGTGGAAAGCCAAAACACCTTCCACTCCATCTGACTTGAGGTGGAATGAAGTCTTTCTTGACCTTAGGCATAGCACAAGTTGTCAGCCAACTGAACACTGTCTGACGGCCCCAAGTGCTTGGAAAGGCATGTTCATAATACCATGATGAGCCTTTTTGATATTATATCTGTCTTCAAGCTTATTTCCCAGACATTATCTCGGTAATCCTTACAACAAATATGCTGATGGATGCCCCATTGATGGATGCTCCTCTCCCATCAGCCCCAGCCAGCAGGGTCAACAATTGGAGTGATGGGAATTATTGTTTTTCATATATTTCTGGCCTAGAAGTTTTCCACCCCTCCCTTACTCCAACCCTGTTAGGTAGGTCAGTATTGCCGGAAGTGTGCTGAAGCTGAGAGATGGCGACTTGCCTAAAGCTAACCAGTGTAAAGAGAGACATATAATCAGTGAGCCCATGTCTGTGGCGAAATCGGAACCAGAGACTTCCTCTTAGCCACCACACTATGAAAGCCTGACACTTGAGCAGAGCAAAACTAATTAATGGAGTGTGACGGAAGCTAAATGTGGATGTCATCTGTTTAAAGTGTAGTAGCATGCATAGAGTTTAGCCTGGACACGGCTTCACCCGCCTGCTTGGACTGTCAAAAGGAATTTCAAATGAAGAACATTGGGCAACCCTACTTGGGCTCAGTGTCCGGAAATGTTATCGTACACATAATATCTAACCCAACTGCACCTCTTCCTGCCATATGTCCCGGGTGAAAATAGTTCTCAGAACAGTCCACAAATAGCCATAAAATAGTCCCTGCCCTCAGACTTACAACCCAAAACAAAAGGGAAAGGGATTAAGAGGGATGGGGGAATAAAGTAAATCGAGCCACTGGCTCTTAGTTATAAAGTTTGTATGAATGACCAGCTAGAATAGAAAGTATTCGAGGAGAAGTGGAGCCAAAAGTTGCTGGCCTTTGGGCAGTGCCAAATGATGATGTCTTGGCTTGCAAAGACCTGTGTGTGGTTTGTGGGGGAGTGGGATAGAAAAGGACCTGGCCCTTCGACCAGATCCAGTTTCCCCACTCCTGAATTAAAATGAGGCCATCCATGCCCACAGGCTTACAATCTACAAGACAAGACACGAAAGGAAAAATGGACCGGGAGGGAAGAGGTAAGGTAAAGGTACCCCTGCCCGTACAGGCCAGTCTTGCCAGACTCTAGCGTTGTGCGCTCCTCTCACTCTACAGGCCGGGAGCCAGCGCTGTCCGCAGACACTTCCGGGTCACGTGGCCAGCGTGACAAGCTGCATCTGGCGAGCCAGTGCAGCACACGGAACGCCGTTTACCTTCCCGCTGGTAAGCGGTCCCTATTTATCTACTTGCACCCGAGGGTGCTTTCGAACTGCTAGGTTGGCAGGCGCTGGGACCGAACGACGGGAGCACACCCCGCCGCAGGGATTCGAACCGCCGACCTTTCGATCGGCAAGTCCTAGGTGCTGAGGCTTTAACCCACAGAGGAGGGGAAAGCAAATGCAAGCACCAGTCCTTAATGTTAAACCGTTTTTTGTAATGGCCACGTGGCAATGGAAGCAATTCAGGGGCAGGAGACACCTGGTGGAGCTGCTCTTTCAAGCAGAGCTAATGGCATGTCCTTAATTGTCATTCCCACTATAATGGATCCAGTTTGGTGTTTAGCTCGCTGTTCACAAAGAAAAGAGAAGAAATCCTTCTTTCTTTTTCTCCTCCAACCTGCTTTGAATATGCCACGAAGAGGATTCTTCCGTCCCTGTTCCTTTGGCTCAGTTTCAGGCTGTTTCTTCCCTTTCTTCCTCTGTTGCACCATTCAGTATGCAGGAAAGCGCCACCAATGTTCATGTTCATTGAAAAGATTGGCAGAGAAGCAGGCTGGAGTCTGGGCAAGCAGTGCCACTTGCATGCAAAAGATCTGCTCCATTTCTCTTTGCTTCTTCCCCCTCCATAATGTGGAGGAACCTAAATAATGCACATTTTACCGTGTTATCCACCTGTCTCTCTTTAATAGGTACAGTGCTTGTTTTACCTTGCCACTGGTAAAAGCCATGTCACTACTTGACAGGTAAACATGCCATCTTTCTTTCTTAGATCCTGGATAGGGGAACTTTGTCATGATGTACTCAAGTGCTGAGATTCTGAAAATGTAAGAGCTGTATTTGTATGGCATACTAAAAATAGAGATTTGAAGAGTAGTGCATCATTATTTATGTCTTCTCGCTGGAGGGAAGTGAAGATTTTAAATGTTTCCAAAATTCTTCGAGGAAGGATGGGACTTGTGGGCTACAAGAATCAGTTGACATTATATGAGTAATCTGCCTTGTTTGTTCTGCTTAATATAATGCAAAAGCATGTCTTTCTCATGCTCAAATAATATATATATTTGGTCATATGGCATGGACGGGGAACCTGTGGCTTTCTAGATGCTATTGGACCTCAATTCCCATCAGTCCCAGCCAGTCTGGCCAATGGTCAGGGTTGATGGGAGTTGTAGTCCAACAATATCTGGAGGGCAAGTCCAGAATCGCAAGAACACATCTCTCTCTATGGAAGGGCTCTAGCTCAGTGTTAGAGAACCTACCTTGCATTCAGAAGATCCCAAATTCAATCCCAGGTAGGGCTGGGAGACAGGGCTAGATTAACCATTAAGCAAAATAAGCACATGTTGAGGGCATCAAGGGAATGGGGGGCACCGCAGAAATTTTCCATTGCCTGATTTTTAACATTAATGGTCACAAATTGCTCAGCTGAGCATTCGTTTTCTCAGCTGAATGTATATGAAAAATCCCAACAGAACAACTGTGCAATGAGGCAGGCTGGCGGCCTTATCTCTACGAAGTATAGAAGTACAGTAGATGTGTTGTGTAAAATTAGTTTCGAAGATCTGATCAAAGACTTTGCAATTAGAAAAAGCAGGAGGAAAAAAATCAAATATAAATAAAGTGGAAGTACAGTATACTAAAACAAACATTATTTTCCATCTTACTGTAGATTTTGTTTCATTTTAAAAAAAAGTATTTTACAATTTATTACTGTTTATGTTTTGAAAATATGAAAATTATGTTTTGAAATTATATATATATATATATATATATATATATATATATATATACTTCTAAAGGTCTTCACCTGGCCCTGCTGTGGGAGACTCCTGCTTTAAACCCTGCAGAACCACTGGTGGTCAGTATAGACTGAGCTGGATGGACCAGCAGACTGTCTCAGACTGTTTCCTATGTTTCTAAGGGACCAAAATTCTGTTTCCATGAGCGCCTGGCCCAGGTGCATCCAAGAAAACTCACAGGCAGGTGCACTTGCTGAAGACAGCAAGCAATGAGTCAGTGACAGATGCAGGACATGAACTCAGATCTGTGTCCAACTTTCTGTTTGCTATGTTACTGCCTCATGAAGGAGCTTCCTGAAGCAAGCTCTGAAGAATTCTTAAGCATGGGGAGAACTTCTAGGATGTTGCTTTTGTTACTGCAGACCCATCTATGGTTGATCGCGCGCGCGCACACACGCGCACACACACACACACACCAAGTCTAGGTCTTATTTAGAACATTTCACTAATGATGGCATTCCAGTCCATGATTAAATATTGTTTTAATGCACAGTCTGTACAATGGGAAGGGGAGATGAGGGATACACACTCAAACACACACACAGCATCTCTCTCTCCTAATGTGGGATTCTCTTGTCATCTACCTCCATGTAGTTAAATTGACATATCTTGTTAAATCTTACCTGGTGGCAGACATTAAATTGGAACATCCTAGAGAGATAGTGATGGCAAAGCAGCTGTTTCCTCGGTTTGCACAGTGACTTAGTTACAAAAAGAAAGAAGCAATGTGATTTTTGTTGTTGTTGCAAACCCGTAATCAAGCATCCTTGTTCTCTAGTTTCTTCAAAACCGCAAAACTGTCACTTGCATAATGTTTCTGACTTGAGGGAGAGGATACAGTTTCAATTTTCATACGTTGAGGCATTGTACAGAAAGATTTCGTTTCTTCTCATGATGCATGCTTTTCCGGAGCAATAAATATTACATGCACTTAATGCATTTATCAACTCTGCGGTATACAAAAAAAAGGATTTTTTTAAAAAGGTCCTATGAAGGGGTATCAAAAACATCTCATGCATTCAAGAAAACCAGGAAACCTCCTGCATGCTTTTCCACCATGAAATTTAACTTTATATTTTATCCATTGAATAAGTGAGGAGTAACCATAGTTCCCTTATCTCAAAGGGACCCTGCATGCTACTGTCTGAGTAGAAAGGCAGCCCTGTTAAAGGTTATGAGATATACCGTATTTTGCGCACCATAGGATGCACCGGCCCATAGGACGCACCTAGTTTTTTTTGGGGGGGGGAAAGAAAAAATATTTTATCCCCCCCCCCAGGCTGGAAGAACCAGGTCCGGGAACAGCGGGAAGGCGTGCTCCGCCTCCCCGCTGTCCCCCGAGCTTGTGGGGCTGGTGATGGGGAGAAGTGCGCTGAGCCAGGGACTGCAGGCAGCTCTGCGCAACCCTCGGAGCCGGTCTCCCGAGGGTTGCGCAGAGCTTCCTGAAGCCTGCATTCGCCCCATAGGACACACAGATATTTCCCCTTCATTTTTGGAGGGGGAAAAGTGCGTCCTATAGGGTGAAAAATACAGTATATTTCAACTCATTCATCTTCTGGAAAAATATTCTTTTCTTAAGCAGCCATGAAGAATGAAGATTCAAAAATGTTACAGGATAATTCACAACTCCCTACTAAGGCTGAAGACAAACGACAGGGTAAATCCCAGCCCCCCGAGTTGAAAGAAATTTTCTTTTCTTTAGCAATTGTTTTCAATATGAAAAGTGACTGAAGAGGAGAGAAGTTTCCCCCACAAAAAATCCCCCAAACCTTACTTATTACATTACATGCCACTTCTCAGCTGTGACTGAGTGTAGCTTAAGTACCACATCTCATTTCAAACATAGCGCATCTTTGTAACATTGACACCATCACGCAACCCATCAGGATTGGATGTGATGATGTCCCTGAGGACAAACAAAACTAATTCAGAGTGAGGGCAGTGCTTCCTGAATAGGCCTTTTCCTCCCAACTAGCTTTGTTTGTCTTCAGTGATGTCATCATAGGTACACACCTGATTGGCTACATTCCTGCAAATTGGGACCCTGAAGAAGCTCACAACATGACACACCCCCATAACATGTACCAGGGAAGCGCAGGTCCTCTGAAAGTATGATAAGAGGCGTTATGCATATTATCTTTGCAGGCAAATTAGACTCTGCAGGAAGAGAAAATGTTTGTGAAACGCACACAATCACCCACACCACTTTGGCTCAGTTTTAGAAAGCTGTATGATAGACTTGGTTGGGTAGATGCCAGAAGCTTTTATATACGTTTCAGTAAATGTACAGGGTTATTTTAAAAGGGGGGGGGATACAAGAGCAATTAAAATAATTTCTGTGCAATGTTAAAGAATAAAATTAAGACAAGAATAAAATATCATCTCCATTCACATATTTTTGTAGCGCTTCAAAAATTTGCAAAGCCTCATCAAACAGGAATGGCAGTGAGACAAGGGAAACAGATTCATCCACCAAATGCAATGGATTGGCTTTATCTAAAATATGCAATTGCCCATCAACCAATCTTAATAAGAGAAATTCTCTTCCCAATGACCTTCCTTCCAGCCACCTGTCAATTGTGATGAAAATTCAAGGTCATATTTCCAAGCATATTTCAGACTTTGAATTTCAAAAGAGTATAAGGGGCAACCGATATTCTAATGAAAGCTCATCAACGTTTTGAGAACATCACCTTTATCATGCAGAATAAAAAACAAAACAAAGCCATCTTCTCATCCCAGTCCTTCAGCTAAAACATGAAAATATTGTTTAACCTGCTATTCAAAGTCATGTTTGTTTGTTATTTTCAACAGGTCTGGCAGTAGCAGCTTATAGAAACCAAAATAATGACCCTGTTATGCTCACTTCACTTCTCTTTGTGAGAACTCCTAGGGGCAAACTGCTCACCCAGGATTTTTGTTTTATTTCTTTTAACAAATTCTGCATACCACTTGATTGCAACAATACCTCTAAGCAGTTTACAAAAAAATATATTAAAAGTATCAATGAAAACACTTAAAAACAAGTAATTAATTACATTTTAAAAAAACAATTAAAATCAGCAGTAAACTAAAAAGAAATTAAATCATGACAACACCTTTGGGTCTGGAGAGTCTTACCTAAACAAAATAAATGTTTAAGCAGGTGCCAAAAAAATACAGTGAAGGAGCCTGCCTGTTGTCACAAAGCTGTGGAATCCAAGGTGTGTCACATTAATAGAGCAATTTCTTATGAGTGTCGAATAAGTACTCTGTGCTGCCTGCAACAGTACCAGGTCTGCAGATCGAAGCGATCAAATGGGTGCATATTTATATAATTTCTTACTCACCTGTCAGGGGCTGGACTGAGGAGGAATGGTGGGGACTGCCCTCCCCCTTCTCCTGAACCTTCTCGAGAACAGGAGGACAGTATAGATTTAGAATAGTGGTTTGCAGAAAGTCATAGAGGCTGCAAAGGAGAAAAGCTGGGAAATACTGGGAGAGGAACAGCAGGAAGAAGAAGCACCAGGGGAGAGACAGCTGACAGACTCAGTGTCTTTGGAAAGCATTCCTGACCCCCACTCTCCCAGGTCAAGTCGAGCATTGAGGGTAGTAGAACAGAAAGCTCAGAGGCAGAAAGCTCAGATTAGCCGATGCAGGGGTAACGTAGAATAGGAGAGATGGAGGGGGTGGAACTTTACTTGGAGCAACGCCATTATCTAGGGCAGACTGCATTCCTTCGTCTCTCTCTGTGAATATTAATAAATTACATGTTAAGAATTTTTACTGTTTTATCTACTTCTTGGCTGCTACCGTCGGAGGTATCGGATTCCCCGAAGTCTCACATCACCTTTGCCTCAGGGCAGCGCACAACAGTACAATTTTAAAAACAGGTAAACCCAGGTAAACCCATTCCAACAGAACAATATAAATTCAGCAAATATGTGGGTCCCTTCTAAAAGGTAAAGGTAAAGGTACCCCTGCCTGTACGGGCCAGTCTTGCCAGACTCTAGGGTTGTGCGCTCATCTCACTCTAGAGGCCGGGAGCCAGCGCTGTCCGCAGGCACTTCCGGGTCACGTGGCCAGCGTGACAAGCTGCATCTGGCGAGCCAGCGCAGCACACGGAATTCCGTTTACCTTCCCGCTAGTAAGCGGTACCTATTTATCTATTTGCACTTTGACGTGCTTTCGAACTGCTAGGTTGGCAGGCGCTGGGACCGAACGACGGGAGCGCACCCCGCCACAGGGATTCGAACAGCCGACCTTTCGATTGGCAAGTCCTAGGCGCTGAGGCTTTTACCCACAGTGCCACCCGCGTCCCATTCTACCACCGGGTCCCTTCTACCACCCTGCAAAAAAAACAAGCAAGCAAGCAAACCAGCCAGGCCAAAGTGGATGTGGCATATTTTCAGCAGCCAGACCCATGCTGGGTCAGCATCCTCTAGGTCTTGCAGTTTATGGCTGGGTAAACAGATTGACAGGGGATGCCCTGTTGTGGTGTCACTGCTGGGTGCTACTCAATTAGCTGTAACTCGTGACAGGGCTTTCTTGGTAGAAGTTCCCCGTTTATTGAGTGCCCTCCCTGGCGAGGTGTGCCTGTCTCTCGCATTATTAACATTCAGCAGGAATCTAAGACACATTCTTGTTCACCCAGGCATTTGATGGCTGGAAGATACTGCTCCTGACAACCTTGAAATTGTTAGCTGCGAGGATATGTGGCTGTTTTTAGATGTTTTTAATTGTATGGTTATCTTGTTTGCCACCCTGGGCTCCCCTTTTGAGGAGCAGCAGGATATAAATTTAATAAATAATAACTGAGGGCAACCTCATAAAGCTGTCGCTTGTAAAGTCACGGGCTCAGCAGCACTTTATCTGTGGATAAAGGTCCTCCATAGTACTTTCTATCTTGCACGTTTTGCTAATGATCCTGTTTTGACTTATCGATATTATTTAAGTGCAACCTGTGCAGAAAAATGTGAATGGGGTAGGAGAGAAGGCCACTACAGTGGTACCTTGGGTTACATACACTTCAGGTTACAGACTCCGCTAACCCGGAAATAGTACCTCGGTTTAAGAACTTTGCTCCAGGATGAGAACAGAAATTGTGCTCCGGCGGTGTGGCAGTAGCGGGAGGCCCCATTAGCTAAAGTGGTGCTTCAGGTTAAGAACAGTTTCAGGTTAAGTACAGACCTCCGGAATGAATTACCGTATTTTTCGCCCTATAGGACGCACCGTCCCATAAGGCGCACCTAGTTTTTTGGGGGGGGAAATAAAGGGAAAAAATTATTTCCCCCCCAGGCGCGGGGTTGGGGAAGCCCGAGCTTCCCCCGACCCCAGCCCCCAAACAGGCAGCTCTCTGCAAGCCGTGGGAGCCCAGTGCTGGCTCCCGCTGCTAGCGGAGAGGTCCGCGAAGCCCGGACGCGCTGAGCTCAGCGTGCGCAGGCTTCAGCATGCAGGCACCTCTCCGCCAGCAGCGGGAGCGCTCCCGCTGCTGGCGGAGAGGTCCGCGAAGCCTGGACGCGCTGAGCTCAGCGCGCGCAGGCTTCAGCATGCAGGCACCCCTCCGCCAGCAGCGGGAGCGCTCCCGCTGCTGGCGGAGAGGTCCGCGAAGCCTGGACGTGCTGAGCTCAGCGCGCGCAGGCTTCAGCATGCAGGCACCCCTCCGCCAGCAGCGGGAGCGCTCCCGCTGCTGGCGGAGAGGTCCGCGAAGCCTGGACACGCTGAGCTCAGCGCGCGCAGGCTTCAGCATGCAGGCACCCCTCCGCCAGCAGCGGGAGCGCTCCCGCTGCTGGCGGAGAGGTCCGCGAAGCCTGGACGCGCTGAGCTCAGCGCGCGCAGGCTTCAGCATGCAGGCACCGCTCCGCAAGCAGCGGGAGCGCTCCTGCTGTTTGCGGAGAGGTCCGCGATGCCTGCATTCGCCCCATAGGACGCACCCAGATTTCCCCTTCATTTTTGGAGGGGAAAAAGTGCGTCCTATAGGGCGAAAAATACGGTAAGTACTTAACCTGAGGTACCACTGTATATGAAAGACTGGCAGAGCACTTCATAGACATTTCCTGAAGTTTCCCACAGAAAATAACTCAAACAAATGGCAACAGGGAAATGTGTTTCCTGCAATGGAGCCAATGTTGGAATGAGAATGACCTTTTAGCCATTGGTAGAGAAGTACTTTGGCCACCTCATGAGAAGAGAAGACTCCCTGGAAAAGACCCTGATGTTGGGAAAGATGGAGGGCACAAGGAGAAGGGGATGACAGAGGACGAGATGGTTGGACAGTGTTCTCGAAGCTACCAGCATGAGCTTGACCAAACTGCGGGAGGCAGTGGAAGACAGGAGTGCCTGGCGTGCTCTGGTCCATGGGGTCATGAAGAGTCGGACATGACTAAACGACTAAACAACAACAACAGAGAAGTACGGGAACAGAAGAAGAACGAGCACGCTGGTGCATGTGAAATGTGCAGGAGCAAATGCGCACTTGTAACCCAACTCCTCAAAAACTAGTTTATGAACCTACTATGGAAGATTTAGGAATTCACTGGGTATGAAACACGCCAGACAACAACTCTGTGCATTTGCAGGAGAGGCACACACAAGATTGGGGTTTTTTCAATTCTTCTTCCACCTGAAACTTCCCACCCTAGAAATTCCTCCCTCCAAATACTTTCCCCCACTTGCCCTGCATTTCCAACACCCCCATCGTCCAGGTTGCACAAGAAAATGGTGGTCCAGGAAAAGCCAAGCACCTCCTCTTCTGCTGCTCTGTGGGTATTCCACAGTTACCCCAGAAACTCCTCTCCTCATTAGGCTCACCAGTGGGCCATTATTTGACACTGCTACAACCTGCATCTCCAAATTAGTCTTACATTATTTCTCTTAAAGTTAACAGCCTACGTAAACTCTTATTCCTCCTTGATAAAGTTTAGCTGGAAAGCAAAAGCAATTAATATTTTTAGAAACCAACACACTAGACCTAAGCATTATTTATGCCTCTAATTATCTCATTCTAGTGGGTATTTTAGTCCCTGTCTGGTCAGGACATTAATTATTTTCATAACTACAGCAAAAGTTAAATAATAAGCACTCAGGGCTACAGAACCACTGTAGTGCTCCTGCTTAAATGAACATATAAATTTTATTAATGGATGCTTTATACAACCCCATACATTATAAATCAAACAAGGAGCCTATTTCCATCTTTTAAGGATGTTGTGAAAAAGCTGTAACATTATTGAGGATAATTTTTATTAAGTTTAAAATTCCTCTCTTTTTTTCACAGTAATGAGACTGTTATGAGGATAATTTAATCTGGTTTGTCATGAAGCACCTCAGCTTGTTAAATAAGTTAATAAATGACTATGCATTAATCAAAGTGACAAAGCTATGAAGAGCTGGGGATGGGAGACAATTCTGGTGATAGTATTAATTAGTATTTAATTAGAAATTTAGGGGCCATAAATAAAAAAATCACAGTATAGACATTTATGCAAATTGCTCTGAAGCTGTGGCAGAATTAAATTTGCTTTTAAAGAAACATTTCTCTCGTTCTATATAAAAAAGCTTCAGACTCTCATATGGGTACGTATAAGTTACAATACTTTTTGGTACATATTCACATTTCCAGATCTCCAGATACAAATCGTGCTTTTAAATTGTGCTAATTCAAGCAGAGTGTTTGGGGGATATCTAATGGGACTTAAAAAAAAAAAAAAAAAGAAGGATTTAGATCATCCTGTTCTTTTAATTAAGGTGGAATCGGCATCTTTTTTCTTGTCTTAAGGACAGATTTTTCAAATAATGATGTGCCATAATTCTTATACATAGCAACACCTTCCTTTCAGGTAGCAGACTGGCATTGGGTTTTGCTAGTTGCTAAATATTATATAGACAAGCATATTTGGAAGTGTGGTCAGGGGTATATTTTTCTAATGATGGTCCGTTTTTGCCTTTGCCCATTCTTAACAGAGCAATTTCTGATCGCCAAAGAGATAATACATCATCCTGTTATATGCTTCAGAGTGTTCTTTCTAAGGAACACAGGCTATTTTCAGGCCTTATTATTTGTTGCATTTATACAAGGAAAGGTTATCCACAGTAAAACTGCTTTTTCTATTCAACAGTCTATCTCTGTCACTGCTCATTTATGTGTGAACATGACAGACTGAAACCAGCATTATCCACAACTGACAAGTGTCAGGCCTACGGTTCAATCAGCCTCTTCCTTAAGATAATGCCAAGGGCTTGGTGTTTGAAGTAGACGGACAATAAAGCGAAAAGAGACAATCAGGGTCAAATTGATCCAATTCCCTGTATATAAAAGGGATTCTCCCTAATAACGGGGAGCTTTTTATTGCTCTCCAAACACATTAGTCCTTAAACAGGGACATGGCCCTCCAGAAAATCTGTGAGTGACACTAAAATGTGGGCATTTTAAGGTCATTTGTCTAGAAATGTTCTCCTTTGGCCTTTTTCGTTTTTTGTAACTCTGTGTTTTAAAACTTGAGGTGCGAAAAATAAAGCTACTTTCAGCATTTAGCAGCCTTTGTAACTTGACGAGGCAATAATGTCAAGGAAGAAAATGTTTGTACAAATATTATGCTCGTTTACCTCACAAATAATTTGTTTCCGCTGAATCTGAAAAATTAAATGGAACCATCCTTCAGTGAGAGTCTCATTTCTTGTTGCTAATGCTTCTGATTATTTTTATTCCTGTCAGTATATGTACTGGGCTTGAAATTGTTTTTAATATATGTAATAGTTTTAACTGTTTGTATAATAGACAGTTGTTTTATTGTATTGTGAAATCACTTCAAGATGAAAACTATAAGAATGAAAATGATGAGGGGGATGTTAACAGCCTAATCCACAAAAATGGAACAAGGAGACCTTCAATAATCACAATCAGTTCGTAGAACCAAAGCCCAGGCTGCCTTGGTCAGCAGGGCATGAGACTTTTAATCTCAGGGTTGTGGGTTCAAGCCCCACCTTGGGCAAAAGATTTCTGCATTGCAGGGGGTTGGACCGGATGTTCCTTGTGCATACCGTCCAACATTGCTCTGATGAAAATAGTGACATCCCATTCCATCTATACTGTTATGTACTGAAGTTCTCACCCTGGGCCAGCAGGGGGATACTGTAGATAGTTATGCAAATGAAGGGTCGAAAAGTGACGTTCAGTGATTGGATAGTTTTGTATGCAAATGAAGGATCGAAAAGTGACATTCAGTGATTGGGTAGTTTTAGAAAATGGCAACAGTTACATTGTTCTGGAGCTCTATATAAGCAGGCTGACTGAGCTCCTCAGCTTAGTTCTGTTCCAGCTTACAAAATAAAGAGCTGCTTTGGAGAAATCGCTGTGTCGTCTACTATGTCAACCCACAACTTAACATATACCCCACACATCTTGTTGGGTTGCCCAGCACTCTGGGCAGCTTCCAGCATATATAAAAACATAATAAAACATTAAACATTTTTTAAAAACTTCCCTATACAGTGGTACCCTGGGTTACAGATGCTTCAGGTTACAGACACTTCAGGTTACAAACTCTGCTAACCCAGAAATAGTACCTCGAGTTAAGAACTTTGCTTCAGGATGAGAACAGAAATCGCTTGGTGGCAGCACGGCGGCAGTGGGAGGCCCCATTAGCTAAAGTGGTACCTCAGGTTAAGAACAGTTTCAGGTTAAGAACCAACCTCCAGAACAAATTAAGTTCTTAACCTGTACAGGATTGCCTTCAAATTAGATAACTCCATACCATCCACCATTTCTCCAATGAAAATAGGGACATCCTAAAGAAAAGCAGGACATTCCAGGATCAAATCAGAAACCGGGATGGCTTCTCTAAATCAAGGATGTCCCTGGAAAATAGAGACTCTTGGAGATTCTGCTTTAGAGCTCTACAATTCTATGACTGTATGATTCTAAAGACTGAGGATGGGTGAGAAATTTGATTCAGTTCCCATTTAAAGGTGGACCTATGTAATTTGCATGATGTGAAACAATACATGAACCAAAAAAACAACCATCCCTCAAAATTCACATTCTTCCAGATTTTGCAAGGCCATTCTCCAGCCAAGTAATATGTACAAAGATGCATTATACTAGAAATGCATATATTAGTGAAATGCATTCCATTAGGGGAAATTGCTTTGCAAAAATGTACAGGGGATGAAGAGGCAGCTGGAGAGGGATTTTGGACCCTTTTCCAAAAAGTAGGGTGGGAGTGCAGAAGGCACAATTTGGCTGCCCCTCTACATGCATTCAGGGTAATGTCTGCCAGAGTGTCAGGATTATGCCTCAGTTATTTCCTGGTGCAAATCAGTATTTCAGAAAACACAACATACCTATGGTAGCTTTCTGTAGCATGAGATTCCTCTTGAGATAAAAGGTGCCTGCTACCTGCACTTTCCGGAAATGTTTTTGTTCCAACAAGCTTTCCCAGCTGAATGAATGAGTCTCTGCCTAAGTGACAATATTGGATTGCTTCTGTTGGTTTAAAAAATATCTGCTATTTTTATGTTTAGTTGTCGTTTGCTGTTTTTATTGTGCATCACCAGGAGACGATTGTGTAGAAAGCTAATAGTCATAGTACCTTATGTGCATGCTTTTGGCTCTATCTACCATAAGAGACAATGCTAGACCCACTAAGGTTCCTCGTGGTAACAAGTCTACCAGTCTTGCTGGAAGTAAAAAAACAACAACAAAAACAAAGCAAAACCCTTAGTGCATTTAAAATGTCATTGTTCATAAGGAAGGAAAGAAAATGCAGTCAAAAACAGCCAGTGAGCTTGGACATTGATTGCATTTTACACTTATTTTCAATCTAGATTTGTACTATTACTTCGTTCCCTGCATCACCGCTTGCTTTTCATCCTTCTGCAGATTAATATGCATTCAGTTCCCTTCCCTCATGTGTGCCATGAAAGTGACAGTGATTATCACAGCTGGGAACTTATATTTTTCCAGTGTAATCAAAGTCCATAAGCAATCTCACAGCAAAACATGAAGAATATATAGTATAGCAAGGTTAAAGAAACCTCACATTCTTCTCTTGGTTCTTATGCAAGGAATAATTACCCTTCTCAAAAAGGATCTTTAATATTTTCAAAGTTATTCCTGGTCTCAATGTTTTAGAGTTTCACAAGAACAATGATCGTAGAATCATAGAATCGTAGAGTTGGAAGGGACCCTGAGTATCGTCCAGTCCAGCCCCCTGCAATGCGGGAATATGCAGCCATCCCATATGGGGATCAAACTTGCAACCTTGGCATTATCAGCACCACACTCTAACCAACTGAGCCTTCCAGGCTGACAAAACAAGTGAAAATTAAAATTTCTCTCATGAAATATGTTTGCAAGAAAGGAAAGGCCTCTGGGCTCATTGTTCTGCTGCATGCAAAAGTCTTCGAGTCCTTGGAGACAAGGTGGGGAGGGGAGCTGAATACAGCAGGACTGGCAGACTCCTGTGAATCTGTTGCAACGTCAGCCCCCACCTCCCCTTCAGCTATCTGTCCTACGTCTGCGGTGCTTTCTGCCTCTTCTTCCTCTCACTCACTCAAGCCTGTTGCTTGTTCAACATCCAACCATTCTATCCCTCCCACTCCATCCTTTGACCTGTCTTCAGTGTCCTCCCACCATTCCCCTGGTTCTGAGTCTTCCTCTTCTGAGGCTTTCCTAGGGGGCTGGAGTCGCCCATCACTCTTCATTGTCCAACCAGCCCCTGACATTTGTATGCTCCTTATAACCTGCCCCGGTCAACAATCAACAAACTGGCTGCAACTCTTTGAGCCAGTTGCTTTGCATGTTTTTATACAAGAGGCTTTCAAATGCCTTTGAACCACTCTTCACCCATATGGACATCTCAGCATTTTGGATACAGAAGAGGGAAGTGGAAGTGAAGCAATGGTGATACGGATGAGCATTCTCAGGCTTTACGTTTGCACAAGCAAACTGAAACTATAGCAAAGGGTATGCCTCTCCTGGTATGCCCCACAGAGGAACTTACGGTCTTCAAATAAAAACATCTTGAAGGTCCCAGGCCTCAGAGAGGTTAGGCTGGCCTCAACTAGAGCCAAGGCTTTTTCAGCTGCGGCTCCAACCTGGTGGAACGCTCTGTCACAAGAGACTAGGACCCTGCAAGACTTGACATCTTTCCGCAGGGCCTGCAAGACAGAGCTGTTCCACCAGGCCTTTGGTCAGGGTGCAGCCTGACTCCCTCCTTTGGCAATCTTTACAAAACTTTAGTTATGGTTGCCATCAATTTTCAATTTGATCTTAATTAATTTTTTATAATGTTTTATAATGTTGCACTATTTTAGTGTTGTTAGCCGCCCTGAGCCCGGCTTCGGCTGGGGAGGGCGGGATATAAATAAAATTTATTATTATTATTTATTATTAGTTTGCTCAGATGCTCATGCCCTGCCCAAAGAAGGCACCCAGCTTTAATTCCTGGCATCTCCAGGGACAGCTTCCTGTCTACAACCCTGGGAAGCCCCTGCCAGCCAATGTAGATACTAAGGAGCTAGATAGAGCAATAGCCCAAATCATAATAAGCCAGTTTCCTATGATGTGAGAAATGTTTTGAGCTTCTCGTGTGAAAAGGCCTTGAGAGAAACCACGAGCCTTTGCTGTTTTTAGTCCTGTTACCAAAAAGGCATGCAAAACAGTTTGCACCTTCCCACACCCTGATGTCCGGTACTAGAGAGAAAGCTTGCAAGAAAAAAGAAAACCTAACAAAACAGCCATCTGCAAGGCCAACACTTGCAAGGAAGGAAATTATTTTGCAACTGCTGAGAAACAGCAAACGCCACACGGGAAACTGACAAATGGAAAGTCTTCAGCACAGGGCAGGACTTCAAAGCTATTTTGGAAGCAGCAACTCAGCATGCAAGTCAATAAGACCTGTAAATCCATCGACAACATCTTTAAGATCAATTTCCCTCCTACCTTCTTGCCCAACAAACGCCAAGAGATGCTTATTCTGTGTTAGCTTTAAAATAAACTACTTGATCACCACAAAATACTATCTTGCTGTCCCACAGACACACACTGTGGCTCCTGCTAGAAAGTTTTATGTCCTATTTGCATTGAATATTAGGAATAATATAGGTAAGGACATATTCCTGTCTTCCTTAGATGAAACCCAGGAAAACTGCTGACGCAATGTCTTCTGGTTATTATTTATCATTAAAGTAGAAGAGTGCTTTATTAATCTCTGTTGTGTTCATTCTCTGGGAGGAATCAGCCCAGTTCAATCCCTGGCAACTCTGTCTGAAAGATGTGATTCTGCCTGAGACTCTGGCAGGCTGCTGTCAGTAGTCATCAGTGGGTCTAGATGGATGAATAAAGGTAAAGGGACCCCTGACCATTAGGTCCAGTCATGGCCGACTCTGGGGTTGCAGCGCTCATCTCGCTTTACTGGCTGAGGGATCCGGCGTACAGCTTCCGGGTCATGTGGCCAGCATGACTAAGCCACTTCTGGTGAACCAGAGCAATGCACGGAAACACCGTTTACCTTCCCGCCAGAGCGGTACCTATTTATCTACTTGCACTTCGTGCTTTTGAACTGCTAGGTTGGCAGGAGCAGGGACCGAGCAACCGGAGCTCACCCCGTCGCGGGGATTCGAACCACCAACCTTCTGATCAGCAAGGCCTAGCCTCTGTGGTTTAACCCACAGCGCCACCCGCGTCCATAGATGAATGAATAGTCCACATAAATATAATGCAGCTACCTCTCTTCACAATCCTGCTCCCCGCCCCCATGTTCTGTCCCGTGCAGTGTTCCAATCTGAGCAGGGGGTGCTAAGCAAACATTGCGGTTCTAGGAAGGTAATGTCCAACAAGGCGAGGTTCTAGTCCTAGTAAGGCTGGCAAAGCAAAGATCAGGCAAAGCAGGTAGCACCCCTCGATGGCTCCCTGTGAAGCTCAATCCAAATAATTGTTAGGCTGCCCTTTTAACCCCACTTACCTGAGGGTCAGCGCCATTGAATTCAATAGAATTTATTTCTGAACAGATATTATTCGGACTGCGCTGCTATTCGTTTCATTCATATACCACCCAACTAATCATGTCCTCTGAATGGTTCACAAATTAAAATAAATAAAATGCAAATATAATAAATGCAAAATTTAAAAACCATAGGCACAGGCTGGACTTTGGCTTCAGGAACAAGGAAACCCAGCCTGCCGTCAAAAGAGATGCATTTTTCTTTGGATGGCTAGTTCTTGGATGAGTCCAGCTGCTTCATTTATACAGGTTTAAGCCCACCTGAACAGGTGTTGACGCCAAGGGCACATGGGAGAGCAAGGTTCCGCTGGCCCTTTCAGACTTTAATCATACATAAAGAGCTACCGTGTTAAAAAAGAGAGAAAGCCTGTACTCCTGGCCTCCAACCCAGATGTCTCCTATGTGCAGCTCCACCCCTTTGACCACCATACATTCAGTGAAGGTCTAAAGAGAGGACCACTATGTTTGCATAGGCTCCTCCTTATGCAGCCCTCCTGCATGGAGGACAAATGCAGAAATAGGTCTCAGGTTTGCTCCTAATCCTGCTGGATGTGTGCAGCTGCATAGTCTTATGAAGCCGCAAAGAAGATGTGGCCAGCCTAGCAGCAGCTCATGCAACTGGCCCTTAAGCCAGATACTATGCTGCCCTCTGCTTTTGTCCCTTTTTTCCATCTGGAAATTCTGCTATAGCACTAGAGCTGTGTTTTAATCATGGGTATTTCCTATTTGCTTTGATGGCTTGCCTTCCCACAACCCTGAACACCGCATGTATTTTGCTGGTATTAACGATGAAGGATTAATTAAACAAATTGTCACGCAGAGATTGGCCTGGATCCTAAGACCACATTAACTAAGGAATTTCACAGAAAGAAAGTTCTTCGCCCCTTAGCCTCTGGAGAGCAATAAGGGGCCCTTAAAAACTACCACTTAAAGTATAATAAGTTGGCATTTGCTACTCACTTATCATGGGGAATTCAGTTTTCTGCAGATAGCACTTCTGTTACCAGGGTACTGCATCCCCCAGCAGTACTGCAATGTTCTCTTGCTGAGGGAATGTCATTAACCATGTCCTCAACCACTTGGCTAGCTCATCTCTTGCTATTGTGACTGCAGGGTGGAGGCCATTCCTGTGCAAAGGAAAGCAAGGGTCAGCTCACCTACTATGGTTACCAGATTTTTTTCAATGAATCCAGTGACACTTTTTTTTTTAAGCTGAGTAGCAACAGAGTTTTTTAAAAAAATTGGCAACCTGTCCATGACTCCCAAGCCTTCCCCAATCTCCTGCCCCCTTCCCCCTTTGTTTTGACAAATAGGGAGAGGCTCGGGAGTTGCGGGCAGGCGGCTGTTGCCCAGGAGGGGTGCAAGGTACGCAGTTTCTCTGGCAGGCAAGGTGCAAAGCCCTTCTTCCACACCCTGTGAAACATAAATGTGCAGAGTTTTTAAAAAAACTGGGCAACGGCCGCCCGCCCACAACTCCTGAGCCTCCCTCGATCAGTCAAAACAAAGGGGGCAGGGGGCAGGAGATCTGTATCTCCGGATGTCCCCGGTTCTCCTTCAGCAGTGGTGGTGGCAGTGGCAGTCAGCAGCCCGGAGCCAGCCTGGTAGCGCAGTTGGCTCTGGCTGACTTTAGGAGCTGCTCGTGGCCGTGGCGCCCTCCATTTTTCCTTGCCAGAGGTCCCCATATGATGTGTTGCACACAAGGCACATCATATGGGGACTTCTGGTGAGGAAATATGGCAGGCGCCACGGCAGCGGGCAGCGAGAAGCTCCTGAAGCCAGCCAGAGCCAACTGCGCTGCCAGGCTGGCTCCAGGCTGCTGAGGCTGCCGCTGCCACATTTCCCGGGGACAAATTTGCAAATCTGGGGACATTCCGGGGACGGAATTTGTCTGAGGACAGATTTGCAAATCTGGGAACTGTCCCTAGGAACTGGGGATGTCTGATAATCCTAACCTACATGAGGAATGACACTGTGAAGTAATAACTATATGTTAGTCCAGATCTTTATCATGATAGGAATATGTTAAAAGTGTGTACAGAACTAACATGTCCAAGGTCAAATGATATTTTTTCCAAGGGCAGCCTTTCAACTATGCTGAGCCATTGTTGAAAACATTATACATCTTCTCTTGGATATATACAGTGTAGAACTCCCTTAGGCCATGTATTCTTGTGTGTACATTCCATGTCCATTGTGGAAGTATTGTTAAAGAGTACAATGCTGCCATATATTGTAGAAGAACCTTTCAAAACAGCCTTCTTCGGGCATTTGGAGTGAGGGGAAGGTGTGCCTGCAAATGCTGCCCTCCAACAGGACCAGCCCTCACAGTCCCACTCACCCCTCAAAAGGAGGACAAGGTGAGGACAGGGCTGCCATCTGTAGAATGAAGACAAGAAATCCCACTGTCACTGCCTAAGCAGAAACAGTTGTTGTTCCTGCTGTATAAATGCTGCGGCTGATTCACTTAACCAGAAGGGAAGTACTCAGGGAATATATAAGCCACATTTCCTTCAGCTCTAGAAATCCCTTCCAGCCACATCTTGCCCTCTCAGGATGCCTGGTAGACAGCATTTCCCCTCCTACTTTGCTTTGTTGAAAATGGCTCCTGCACCAAGATTGCAACAGCTCATCAAGGCAATTAGCAGGCTACAGTACTCGCTAGGGGGAGCTGAGTTCCAAAGCGCAGACTAAACAGCCTGTTGTGTTTTATGCCATTTCCTATTTTGTCTCACATCCCTTACGAAAGTCCTTGACTAGGATCCATGTAGAGCAAGAGAGAAGGATGTGCCGCACACTCTCCAATTACTTTGCGTATTTGATGACGTGCAGCAGCTGATGCACACTAACATTTCAGAAGATCACCCCCCTCAAGGTTTCGAGTTTGAAGATTGCTTGGTGTAGGGGCCCATTTTCCATCTGTGCTGGAGAAGGCTCCAGCCACAGAGAGGCTAAGAGAACAGCAATACACACTGAAATTAAAACAGCTTGGGGAGTGAAGCACCAAGCTTCAGCCTAACAACCTATCGCCATGCGCTGTTGAAAGGGAGATGTGGTTTCCATTAGCCACCTTGGGTTATTTGCTCCAAGAATTAGCTAAGACTAGAAGCATCGGGGAAGTAATGATCTCAGGCCTCCAGGGAGCAAAACACAACACACACACACACACACACACACAGCATCTTTTAGCACCTGAACCTTGAGAACACTTCAGCATCTTGCTTTCTCCTATGCCAGTTTTATACAAGTTTAGGGAAGAAAGGCAGGATAATCAGATTAAACAGAGAACAGTGGGGAAGGATGAGTCTCTTAGAACTTGAAAGCCATATCCTGAAAGCTGAAAGGAAGGGGGTCATTTTTTGTTTGGGAGTCATATTGTCACACTCAGGGGCCATTCACAAAACCAGATTGTGGCACATTGAGAATGCAGCTTGAATGGATGCCTGCTGGACTGGACCAGCTGCATGAGCATCTGAAGAAGCCATTAGCAGTGGCAATATCCTTTGGAGCACCAGTGAAGCTAGTTATGATCCAAAAGGTGCACATGCACACAAAAACACGCAGAGCCCTTGCAAAGTTGCAAAGCATGCTGGGCCATGCCTTCCAAATTACACAGTGAGGCCAAATGTCTCCATTCATGGAGATTTCGATGAAAGAGTTGTGTGATGACCTCACCACAAGTGTGGCTCCTTAGTCAACCCACATTAATAATAATAATAAATAATAAATTTTATTTATATCCCGCCCTCCCCAGCCGAAGCCGGGCTCAGGGCGGCTAACAACAATAAAACAGTACAAAAGTACAGCACAAACAACACTCTAAAATCATTCATTATAAAATTAATTAATTCAAGCCACTGGCAACCATTGGGCCAGAGCTCTGCGAAGATTGCCGAGGGAGGGAGTCAGGCTGTGCCCTGGCCAAAGGCCTGGTGGAACAGTTCTGTCTTGCAGGCCCTGCGGAAAGATGTCAAGTCCCGCAGGGCCCTGGTCTCTCGTGACAGAGTGTTCCACCAGATCGGAGCCACGGCCGAAAAAGGCCAGCCTAACTTCTCTGTGGCCTGGGACCTTCAAGATGTTTTTATTTGAAGACTGTAAGTTTCTCTGTGGGGCATACCAGGAGAGGCGGTCCCGTAGGTACGAGGGTCCTAGGCCGTATAGGGCTTTAAAGGTTAAAACCAGCACCTTAAACCTGATCCTGTACTCCACCGGGAGCCAGTGCAGCTGGTATAGCACCGGGTGAATGTGATCTCGCAGTGAAGACCCCGTAAGGAGTCTCGCTGCAGCATTCTGCACCCGCTGGAGTTTCTGGGTCAGTCTCAAGGGCAGCCCCACGTAGAGCGAGTTACAATAATCCAGTCTGGAGGTGACCGTCGCGTGGATCACAGTGGCTAGGTCAGGGCGAGAGAGGTAAGGAGCCAACATTGATTGTGACACTGCTCTGCAGCAGTTTTTGGGTGGTGTGCAGAGTTTTGTTTGCCTTGTCATTTCTGACCTTCTCTTGGGAGTTGTCATGGTGGCCCAAGAAACCCTAAGCATTCCAAGTGATGTTGAAATCTGGGAACAGGAGAAGTGCCTGTACGTGTCCAAACACAGCTCTACACTTAATGAATATTCCAGTCAATGTCCAGGGTCAAGTGAAGACCAGTGCACCAGACCATCTTAGCCATGAGAGAGGATCTCTCCAAAATGGGAAGTAATAGCCAATGCTTATTCATATAATTTATTGTCAGGTGATGCATATAAGAGAGTGGGATGGGGAGTAATTTTGCATAATTGCTGACAGGGTCTGAGCTGGCAGTGACTGAACAGGAAAGGATCTTGGAGTCATGGCGGAAAACTCAACATCATTTGGAGGCCTGCAGATTGTCCATCTTCTACTGAAGACAATACTGAGCTATATGGAACAATGATCTGGCTCAGTATAAGGCAGATTCTTACGTTTTCAGGACCGGTTCTAGTTTTGAGGGGCCCTTGGCCACCTGGTGAGCTTCCTTGGTGGCAGTGGCAGGCAGCCACAAAGCACCACTTTGCATTCCCCACAATATGCCTGACATAGCATCGCTCCAGGGCAAGACAGCTTCCCAGTAGGATGCCAATTCCCAGTGGCAAATGATTCCCCTCCCTCAGCATTCAGTGGCTATGCAGAAGATCAAAGGAGCATCTAGGTGTGGTCCTAGGCTATAGGTGGAAGCCATGTGAGGCTTCCATCTTGCTGAAGCAAAGCAGATCTGGGTGGGGTCTGTGCTGATTCCCTCGGGTTCTGTGGCAGAAGGAATGTGAGATATGAACAGCGGTTGTTGGGGTTTTTTTTCAGGGGGTACTCAAGGGTACGCAGTACTGACACCTCTTTTTGTTGTTGTTAAAAAGTGTGGAATTCATTTCATGGTGAGCACTATCACCTATTTTTCTAGAAAAAAAGCACTGGATATGAATATAATAAAATGGAAAAGGTAGAGCTTCTGCCAAAGACTCCTTTGTGCTAAAGATGGTGATTCATCTTGCCAGGTTACAATTTATTTACTTCTATAATATTTGTTTACATTTAATTGTTTTCCATTTGCATTACATTTAAATACCTTTATGCATTTGCATAATGCATCACCTCTCACTTTGTTGTGTAAGTTCTATGTGTGGTGCTGCTTGCGTCTAAAAGAAAAAACATATTTGCTGCAAGTCCCTTTCTTTGACCCTGATAAATCTAGCTGTCTTTCCCCCCAAGCAAAACTACTTCCCATCCTTGACATTGAGGTGTTTGCCAGTGGCATGCACAGATCCTACATAGCAAAACCTTGTGTAATCAGCCCTGGAGAAAACCTGGAAAAGTCAAGCAGAAAAATACCAGATTTAAAGTGAAATCTCCGCACCCTAGCCTTTGCTGATTTCCTCTTTTTTAAAAAAAAGAAAAAGAAGAAGCTTGTTTTCACAAGATGCCAGCAATTTTAATTTATTCTTTTTTAAAAGCACCTTGCCAGATTTGCTAGAGTCCCTTATAGCTTTGAGCAAGATGCTCAGGAAGTAAGTCCTTTACTAATAAAGAATGTCTAGCCACAATCAGGTCGCAAGAGCTAAATTACATACGATTTTCTAGAACAAGCAGTTCTCTGCTCAAAAGTACACTGGGAAAAGAAAAAACATCCTAGAAGTCAGGTGGTTTAAAGCAGCATTTCTCACATTTTTGATGCAAACTTGCACTTTTTCAGGATCAAAATGTTTCTTCTGGACAACCTGGTTATTGGGCATTCATCTGGCTACACAAAGTTTCTGCAGAGGTTATTAAATGCCTGGTGTTCCTTGGGCATTCTGATTTGTAAATGCAGCAGTTATGTGACACGCATCAAGTGTTTGTAATCCCATGCTTTCCAGCGTATTTCCCCCTCACTTTCCTTACCACAAAAAGTCCAATGTCTCCCTCAAAGGGGGGTTGTTGTGCAAGAAAAACCAAGTGCACTTTAAGTGCACAACCTAAATTTGCTGAATCCTATCCATAAAATAGCTACAGCCTGGAAGCTGTCTCAGAGACATACAGTGGTACCTCAGATTACAAACTTAATTTGTTCTGGAGGTCCGTTCTTAACCTGAAACTGTTCTTAACCTGAGGTACAACTTTAGCTAATGGGGCCTCCCACTGCCGCCACGCCACCAGTGCGCGATTTCTGTTCTCATCCTGGGGCAAAGTTTGTAACCCGAGGTACTACTTCCAGGTTAGCGGAGTTTGTAACCCGAAGTGTTTGTAACCCGAGGTGTTTGTAACCCGAGGTACCACTGCTTCCCTGCCTGAGGGGTGAAAAGTTGAGGCAGTCCTTATCCAGATTTGGTTTCTTTGGGAATGAGGAATCACTAAAGACATTATTGTCTTTTCTAATATTTAAATTTATTTACATATATTATTACAGTCATACCTCATGTTATGTTTGCTTCATGTTACGTTCTTTCAGGTTACGTCCCGCGGTGACCCGGAAGTACCGGAAAGGGTTACTTCTGGGTTTTGCCGCTTGCGCATGCACAGAAGCACAAAATGCCGTCACGCGCATGCGCAGAAGTGGCAAATCGCAACCCACGTGTGCGCAGACACGCCGCTGCGGGTTGCACTCTTTTCATGTTGTGAAGGGGCCTCTGGAACGGATCCTGTTCGCAACCAGGGGTACCACTGTATTGTTGTTATTTATTTATTTTTATACCCCGCCTATCTGGGCAACTTCCAACACATAAAAACATAATAAAACGTCAAACATTAATAATAACAATCTGATCCAATAAAAATATGATGTGTATAAATGGAGACAGCCAGCTCACCCCTTTGTTCCTGATGTAGATCTTCACTCACCCCTTCTTCCCTAGAAAGGAGCATTTTGTGGTTCACGTCAGATGCCAAAATGTCTTGGGCCAACCCTGATTACAATACATAGATCAGGTTACAAAAGCATCCCAGTTAACAGGTGTTGCAGACACTGAAGTACATGGCTAGGCATATGCTAACGTGTTATGCCAACACCATAACCTGGCTAGGCATGTGGTTGGAGTCCCAAGCCATGGGACTGGGCAAGCAAGCAAACCCTCCTCTAAGTCGGTTGGGTTTGCTGAGCCTATCAGTTCTGGCGTATTCTTCTCCATCTTTTTGGTAATGAAGGTCCATGGGGTTGGCTTATTGTCTGACCTGTCCCCAGGCACCTTCCCAGGAAGGCTTTTCACTGACAGAAGGCAACACTCAAGTCATGCTAGTCTTCTGTGATGTGGCACTGAGGCAGGTTTCTCTCTTGATTGTCTTCTCTGCCCTTCCTCTGGCTCTGGATTGGCACTTCCCAACATGCTGGGCCTCTCTTCTGAACCCAGTTTCTCCTGTTCCACATTCTCACCCCCCCACCACCACCACAACTAATCCTGCCAAGATTGGTCACAGGAAATGAAATGTATGTGTGAAAAGACAATACATATTTGCCTGGAAAAGAAAGACATGGTGCTTTCTGCAAAATTAGTGGAGAGTGTTTCCCATTGCAAAAATAGTGTACAGTTTGGGTTTTACATCTCACAAAGCTGAAGGCCAGTTTTAGACATAAACGTTGAAGTAGAGATTGCCCCACAAGAGCAAGAAAGAGTCTCCCAGCATTGTTTTAAAGTCCTGGAATACTGTGTCTAGTTCTGGGCATCACAATTTGAGAAGGATATTGACAAGCTGTAATGAGTGCAGGACAACCAAGTTAATCAAGAGTCTGGAAACCAAGCCTTATTAGGAATGGTAGAAGGAGCTGGGTATGTTTAGCCTGGAAAAGAGGATACTAGGAGGAGACATGATATCCATCTTCAAATATCTTAAGGGCTGTCACATGGAAGAGGGAGCAAGCTTGTTTTCTTCTGCTCTGGAGGGTAGGACTCGCACCAATGGATTCAAGTTCCAAGAAAGGAGATTCCAACTAAACATCAGGAAGAACTTTCTCACAGTAAGCGCAGTTCAACAGTGGAACGGTCTCCCTTGGGAGGTTGTGGACTCTCCTTCCTTGGAGGTTTTTAAGCAGGAATTGGATGGCCAACTGTCCTGGATGCTTTAGTTGAGATACCTGCATCACAGGGGGTTGGACTAGATGACGCTTCGTGTCCATTCCAACTCTATGATTCTATGATTCTTTGAAAAGCAGTGATGGGTGGTGTCAGGGAACTGCCATCGGAGCTGGAGGCGGAGAGGAGGCTCCAGAGGGATGGCGGAGAGGGTCCCAGTAGGGAGAGAGGTAGCCCATCTGCTGGGGAAGGAAATCAGCGTAACACCGGTGGAGAAGGGGGGCAGATGGGGGAATCGGAGAGGTGGCTCCAGGACTCTTCGCAGGAGACCAGCGGAGAGGGCACGAGTACTCCGCAGCCCACACCCACTTTGCGCAGAAGACTTCCACGCAGGCAGAGTAGGAGGAGACTGGGCGTCAAACAGCTTCTATGCTGGAAGAGGTTCAAGAAACGCCCACTGACGGATTCTGCCAGCGACTGAGGCAGCCACGGAACTTGAGGCTGTCCAGACAAGAAGGGTTCAACCAGGCAACCTAGCCAGGAGTAACGGCAACTTACGCACGAGCAACCCCTAGAACCATTACAGGTGGCTTAGAGTTTGAGGAATGGTGAGGATAGGGATCTGCTTTACACTTCTCCCCAAACTGTTTTTCTACCTGTAGGGGAAATGATATGGCCAGATGGACAATAACTAAGCAGCTTCCCTCTCTCTCCTACACACAAGCACAATTTCTTTACACAGTGGCTTTTCAATTAGGAAAGGAGGGGAAATACTCTGGGAGACTATTGCATGCATCTGCCGTGTAATGACTAGTTTGGCACTGAATCACTATCTACTGTTTGTTAAATAGTAGCAGAGAATTTCTTCGCTCGCCCTGTTTTTTTCTTCCTTTAACTTGTTTTGCTTTTCTAAAAAGGTCACCATGTAGCTGTATGAACTTCTAGAAATGTTCTTAAAATGTGATTAGGCGAAAAGTGTTTGATAACAGATGGTTTATAAAAGAAATAAGCACCAGTATCACATCTCTTGTTGGTGTACATCCGAACAGTAACTGCAAGTACATGTTGTACCCTGGCATGTTTCTGAGCCAAGACACCAACAGATCTTTTATGAAAATGGGAGTCGGAAGGTTCGCTGTGGAAAATAAAAAGGAGCCTTGAGAAAATCTGAAGATGGCTGGCTTTTAGGGGAATGTGTTGAGGATGGATGCTTTTGAATTATGGTGCTGGAGGAGACTCTTGAGAGTCCCATGGACTACAAGAAGATCAAACCTATCCATTCTGAAGGAAATCAGCCCTGAGTGCTCACTGGAAGGACAGATCCTGAAGCTGAGGCTCCAATACTTCGGCCACCTCATGAGAAGAGAAGACTTCCTGGAAAAGACCCTGATGCTGGGAAGGATTGAGGGCACAAGGAGAAGGGAACAACAGAGGACGAGATGGTTGGACAGTGTTCTCGAAGCTGCTAACATTAGTTTGACCAAACTGCGGGAGGCAGTGGGAGACAGGAGTGCCTGGCATGCTCTGGTCCATGGGGTCACAAAGAGTCGGTCACGACTAAACAACGTTAAGGATGGAAATAATGGTGATGGTGGCTTGGAGACTATAAATCCAAAGAAATAATTATTTTATAGCGCAAAAGCCAATGTACAAACTAACACAGAGAACAGCCCTGTCCCAGATTATCTGTTTAGTGCAAACTCAGCCTGATTTATTTGCAGAGAGATTAGACAATGTTGGCTATTTAATTAACATTCATTCATCCTGATTTGCATGTGAGAGATTAGACGGTGTCGCATGCGTTGTCCCACATTTCCCAATGTATTTTCATGTCACTTTCCTTATTGCAAGAAGTCTGGCCTTTTTGGGAAGCGGACTTGTTTCTCAAGAGCTACAAATCAGCTTTCATGATGCAGCCTGAATTTGTTGTGGAATCCCACCCCGAGATAGTGACAATCTGGAATCACTTTCTGTTCATCAAATCAGTGGCCAGACCTGCCTGACCTTTGAAGCACAAATTTCCATACTTATAAATCATCTGTTAACAGATAAGTAGCCAACATCAATGACAGGTAAGATGTCAGTGGAGAAGCACCAGGCCCTATCATATTCCTGATTATTATGCAGGTGTTTATCACAGGTGATTGTGGTACAACAAATATCCAGTAAAGACAGAAGCTCTCTTCATGCAAATGACAAATGTCTCAGTGAATGCATAAGGAGGAAGCAGGAGACCTCCAGCTACCCAAATATATTTCTGGCCAAGGGTTAGGGGTGTGGCCAGAGGGCAAATGTTGGGTATGGTTAGCTGGTGCAGTCATAGGCTAGGTTTTTGGGTACGTTTCTGGGGTGGTTTGGTTGGTTGGTTAGTTGGTTTCTTATCTGCCCTCCTCTGTGAAGTCTCAGGATTGGTTATAATAATATAATATACTATTATAAAAACAGATGAAATCATGAGAATTCTAAAATAAGAAAACTGTTCCAAATGCACCAGAAAAATGCAGGGGGGGGTGCATTTCATTTTCTTCCTGCTTTGTTGATTACATTTTTTCTCTCTTTACATGACTTGCACTGTCTGTTTGCTTTCACCCATAGATTCCAGCTATCCAGCTACTAGTAAAAAAAACCCCATAGCAGTCTTGGTCAAAATGGTTCCGTTCTTTGTGAACATTTTTGACAAGGTTGAAAGAAAAGAATGCTTTCCCCCTTTCTTTGAGTGGAGAGCAGCATTCCTTATTAAACTGTATTTACTCCTCCGCACTGCCTTTTCTTGCCTGCAGATATAAAATTGCATCACATAGCTTTGTGATGTCATCCTTTTCCGTTTGTAATCATTAACCGAATGGAATCACCCATGTGACTAATCCAACAAGACGGAAGAAGTAACAGCTGTGGGGTGGAGCAGGGAGAGGGCAGTTCTGAAGCAGCAGCCACCAGAATCGAAAAACACAGAAACACCTAATAGGATAAAATAACATCATCTTAGAATTTGGTGGTGGAAAACATGAAAACGTCAACCTGGAAATAAGCTTAGGGTATAGAATCATAGAATTGTAGAGTTGGAAGGAACCCCAAGGGTGATCTAGTCCAACCCCCCACAATGCAGGAATCACTTAATTAATAGAACAATGCAGGAATCATTTAATTAATACATTTAATTAAGTAATAAAAATAAAATGAATTGATATGCAGTGATCTGCAACAGATTTGGAAAGCTTTGCTGAATAATTTGGGAGAGGAGGAAATACACAAGCCACAAAATTCCACTTGTTGGTAGTCAGTGATAAAGAATATATCCAAGTTACAGGCCGTCTACATTTTGATAGAATCAAAAGAAACTTAACAAACAGCATACACTGTCATCAACTTCCCAGTGAATTTGAAAAAAAGGACCCAGCCCTATCCATCCTCTGAACCTACGAGCATTCAGGAAAATCCCTAAATACTCCTGGTCTGTGAGTGGTCCAAGGTCATCTGGTGCACTTCACAGCTGAATGGGCATTTGAACCCGGGTCTCTTCCCAGTCTGAAAGAATCCTGGAAACTGTAGTTCTTTAAGTGTTCTAGGAGTTGCAGCTTTGTGAAGGCTAAATTACAGTTCCCAGGATTAGTTTGAAATGTATGGTGTGCACACAGCCTTTGCTGGATATTCTAACTGTTATACTATACTGACTCTGTATACCCATTCAGCAATGTAAAATTAGAAATAAACAGAGATGAAATTAAGAAATGTTAAATACTGGTTTTCCTTTTAAAAAATGAGATAGTAACTGATGGTCAGAATACAAGACAGAGCTTTAGCACACTTGACTTTCTCTGGGATTGTGGCCAACCCATTTCCAATGCTGCAATGGAAAAATGACATATTTTGTACAAAAAAAAGTACAGTGAAAAAATAGCAGAGCTAATCCTGTCATGATTGCCTGCAGGTAATAAATTTGGAAGTTGGTGGAAATTTTCAAATTGAGTTTGAAGGTTCATTCCCATCCAGGACTTAAATGTAACAGCCTAGAGGGAGTGTTGCTTGAAATTTCAAATCATACCAAACCTAATGAAGGTCTAGACATGATCCATGGGAAAAGGTCAGAAATGCTGTAAATGTTTATTTCAATGGGATCAGGAGAAAGCTTTTCGGTTCTTGTTTCACAGTACCATGTATATATCCTATTTCACAGGGCATAGAGAACATTTCTAATTCAGTTCTGTTTCAGAGAGTGCAGCAACTATATCCAGATAATTGAAAGAGAGCGTACATTGCAAGCTCTGCTATAAGGGGCCTACATGAGAGAAAATGTTTTGAAGGTGACAATGTATGAATTGTTAACCCCTTCTGTCCCTCTGCCGTGCAATGACCACCACATTAGGGTTTTTTTAAAAAAAGGTTTAGCCACATCCACAGAGAAGCAATGCAATCTTATGCATGTTTACATAGAAGTAAACCCCATGCTCAATGTAGGCATATGACTAAGGTCAAAATGTTTCTTGATGGCTATTACCTATATGGAGCCTGAGAGCTAGCATGCTGAGATTGTTATAGTGCCTGACCAGGATGGGTGAGACCTGGGTGGAAATCCCCACATTACCACTAAGTTCACCTGGTGACCTTGCAGCAGTCTCTCCATCACTCTCTTTTAGCCAGACCTATCTCACAAGGATGTTGTGTGAGGATATACTGAAGGAGGGGAACCATGTGTGCTGACCTGATCTCCTTTCGTTTGCTTTCTGAAGTGAATGACAAGAGGACACTCCACGCCACATACACACACCCCAATTCAATGCACAGAAGATGGCAGTTGAATCTTACTCCAATGCTGTGGGGTAGTCTCATATAACCAACATGCTTAAGTCTAACTAATGCATGAAGGGATTAATACCATAGAGTGAGCTGTCCTGAGAAGCCTAGCTAGGTCACTTCCCCTTACTTTGGGAGGAAATGGGTAATTAAACCTATTGTCCCCAACTCCCTTAGTCTACCTGCAAAGCTCAGCATGTGAAGACGTTTGAGCCGGTTGCTCCAGCTCAGCTGCATACCTCTCACAAGCCTCTCTAGCATACTACACTAAGTTTTACTGCCTGTGCAGCTTTTCTGAATGCTATATGGAAAAGCACATGAATCTGACCTTTGGAGAGTTTGTAAGTAAACCATTTTAAACTTACCAAACATGTGGTCTTTTTGTATGCTAGGGAAGAGGGAAACTTTGGATGGAACTTGGAAGGGCATATTTTAAAGTTCTAGCAGCCTATATTTCCACACTTTACTCTGCTTCATATTTGGTGACTCTGTATCTCTGTTGGGGTTATTTCACCAAAGAGTACTTGGATCTTGGCATCCAGGAATTCTCCTTTTATACCTATTTTTCCCCTCAAACCAACAAATGCTAGCTAGCTTATGGGACACAGGGCGCCCACATAGCACCCACAGCCTTACATAAGAACAGCCCTGCTAGGTCAAGCATCCTGATCTCACAGTGGCCAGCCAGATGTTTGCAGAAAACACGCAAGCAGGACCCAAGTATCTGAAATAACACCTGCTTCCCTATAGATGTTAAGATCAGCATGAGAGGTCCTCACATTTGTTCCATTGCCCTCAGAAACTTGAGGGCATAGCCTGGGAGAGGGCTTTTTTGGTGGTAGCCCCTAAGTTGCAGAACTCCCCACAGAGGTGCAGCTGGCAACTTCACTTTACAGCTTTCAGCAAATGCTGAAGATGCCCCTCTATACCCTGGCATATTTTAAGAGCCACCATGTTGTTGTTGTAAGTTGTTTTAAACTGTTTTTAGTGTTATATGTTACATTGTGGTAACCTGCTCTGAAGCCTTAGGGTGACGAGCAGGTAAATTTATTGTTAATAATAATAATAGGAGGAGGAGGAGGAGGAATGGTTTGTAGTGGTTTGATTGTAGGACTAGGACCCGGGGAGCCAGAGTTCAAATCCCCACTAAGCCATGAATCTCACCTTGGGCTAGTAGCTTTCAATCCCATCCTAACCTACCTCACAGGATTGTGGGGGTTAAATGAAGAAGAAGGAAAATTGTGTCTGCCACTCTGAGCTCCTTGGAGGAAGGGTGGTATATAAATGTTGATTGATGATGATGATATATCAAAGATTACCACCAATAAGGTATTCACATCTTACCACCTTTTCCATAAGGAATTTATTAATTTATTTAACCATTTCCTACATTTCTATCCTACCTTTTGGCTCACTAGGAGCCCCTAAGGCAGCTAATAACAATATACATAAAGACAATTAAATCTGATCATTAAAATCCAATAAACAGAATCATAAAACCGAAAGCATAATAGATACAAGCCCAACAATAATATAACTTAGCAGGCTCCCAAATCAGTCAGCTAATCACCCCCCGCTGTTCTTGTAAACCAAAAGGTCTGACAGAATAGCAATCTTCTCGCCTGTTTCAAACCTCAGAGAGGCGGCTGCATCATCTTTGTTTCCTAGCAGATTTCCACGAGAAACCTCTAGTGTCCTTCATCTGTGAATCCATGACAAACGTTTTGCTAAAATGCTACGAAGGAGAAAATGAAGATGGCGGCACCAGCAAGGGGAAAAAAAGTTGTTGAAATGCTTTTCCATCTGTATGTAGAGACTGAGAAACAAGCATGAATCTTTCATTACCATTAGCTAGCTTTTGCACGTGTTAGTAAGTTTGACAGTGCAAACTTCTAAATTTCTACTCAGAGGTAAGTCCTATTGCATTCAGAGGTGCTTACTGCCAGGCAGGTTGGTACAGGATTGCTAAAATATTAGCCAGCAAAGAACTCTTTGCCATTTTCTTAAGGACAGTTCACATGATTACTTTTTATAAACTATGTACATATGTAGTTTTATGTAGTCACCACTGGTACAAGTCAATATACAACATAAATCCTTGTACACATGATGTCCCAGTTTTATTTTGCTTTTCATCCTTCCAGATACTTAATGGGTTTGAAAGGCAAGAGGAGCTTTGTAACATTCTACTCTTGGTAAGCAAATTCATGCATTTATTTATTTTTGTTTATTTAGAAAATATCTACACTGCTTACCTTTTTTAAAAAAAAAATGAGTTGTAGGCAATATAAATGAAAACATAATGTAAGAAGATGGCAATAAATATATATCATTAAACGCATCATAAAAACAAACAGTAAAAAATACAGGAGGATTTTGAGAAGAGGTAATATTTGAAACAATAGGTGTACTGGTGCCTTTAAACCCCAAACCGTGTCTTTATCAATTTTTGATGAGTCAAATAAGGACTTAATATGTAAACCACATCATTTTTCTATTAGCAGCTGCTCGTTTGACCATATCATGGTCAAAGAGTCCTCGGGTTTTTCTTTAAATATTTGGTTCTATGAGGAATGTTTATTCTCATTTCTGAGGAAGTGACATAAATTGAGGAGAACTCAGAGTGCCACTTAACCTATGAATTTTTCCCTATGAATGTGGTGCCCATTTACATATATCCTGTACCAATGAGGGGCATGGCAATCCCAATGAAAAATGGCTTTATTTGGTATTCATAACATTTGCTGTGTATTCTCTCTGCATCATGTGTGTTTTAGTCTCTTGAGAACGTTGCATGCCACCACAATCTCTGAGCAGTGAGAGATTCCAGGCATTGTTCAGTTTCCTTGGAATAAGGTCCTTTATGATATATCATGGGTAGGAAAACTAAGGCCCGGGGGCCAGATCCGGCCAAATCGCCTTCTAAATCTGTCTTGCGAACGGTCCGGGAATCAGCATGTTTTTACATGAGTAGAATGTGTGCTTTTATTTAAAATGCATCTTTGGGTTATTTGTGGGGCATAGGAATCGTTCATTTCCCCCCAAAAAAATATAATCCAGGCCCTCACAAGGTCTGAGGGACAGTGGACTGGCCCCCTGCTGAAAAAGTTTGCTGACCCCTGTGATATATGACTTATTGGCACATATATACAACCTGAGCTTATGATAGCATTAACACCCCAGAATGTCTTGTTTATCCTGTAGCCTCAGCCTTGGATTCTATCAGAAATCAAGCACGGCTCTCACTCTCTGGCTTCTGCCTCCTTCTGGCTTGTAGCCCACTCTCACACAACTCTGGCTATTGTCCTTCTCACTCACTTGCCCTCTGGCACAGAGCAGCTTCCTTTCTTATACTAATGACCCATACTTAGGGGCCATTATGGCCCTTGCCAGGCTACTTCAGCAATGGAGTCCCCCAAGCTCACAGCAGTACAGTGGTACCTCGGGTTACAAACACTTTGGGTTACAGACTCCGCTAACCCAGAAGTAGTACCTCAGGTTAAGAACTTTATCTCAGGTTGAGAACAGAAATTGCGCAGCAGTGGCACAAGGCCCCCATTAGCTAAAGTGGTACCTCAGGTTAAGAACGGTTTCAGGTTAAGAATGGACCTCTGGAACAAATTAAGTTCATAACCAGAGGTACCACTGTACTCTATTTTATGAGGTAATGGCTGTCAACCCTGGTTTGGGGGGTGAGGAATTACTTGGGTTTTTATTTATTTTTTGTTTCCTATTGGACTGCTATTTTAACTTTGTAATAAAGTCTTGAAATATTTTGAAAAAATACAGGAGAATCAGTCTTGTGTCTTATTTTCTGCCTTTCCAAAAAGCAAATTAAGCTAAAACGATATACCACACTCCAGCAATGTAATGTACATTACTTTAAGTGGAACTGGTCTTATAAAATACCACAAATATGACGATAAATTATAATTAAATAGCAGATCTCATACAGTGGCTGCCTTTAGACTATAGCATAGCATAGGAAAATAATATATATGTGACTCATAGGTCAGTATAATGGGGAGGGTCTTTATTATCATCCCTGCTGCCAAACGCTTTGGCTCCATTTTTTAAGCTTCCGTGAACTTTGGCATTTATCATTTAAAACTGGAGGCAGTATTTCTGCACTTGAGGACTGAACATGACTGTAGTCTCTTGGCATCAAACAACAAAGAATGCCATTTTTCAAAAAAGCAACAACCCCAGGTTCAACATTTGCCTCTGTGTGTATTTTATCTAAGTCCAAGTGTTTGCAGAGAGAGCAAAGTAAACCTTCCTTGGGGGATTATGTTGTTATTTGGCTTTATATTTCTCTCAGTGCTTCCAATAAATCATGAACTTCTTTGGAGATGTCAGAGAGCATCCCTTTTCCTCAACCTTATCAATAACATACACTGCTAAACTCCTTCCCAAACCCTGCTTTTCACATACAATCTCACTCCAAAGAAACATCACTAATCATGTCTACGGTTAACACCTCATGCTGTATTTTTAGAGAGGCGCATTAGGAAAGTGTCATGTTGTTTTTCTTCCATCATCTTCCAGGACAAGAAGTTTCAGGGTTGAGAGTGATCACCCACTCTCAGGAGAAGTTATTATTTGCTTCTCACCTTTGGCTCACACCACCTGGGATGTAAGAAAGGGTTTTGTTTGTTTGTTTTTTCATTTCACCCTTCATTCATCACATGCAGCAGTGTTTCCATTCACCTGCAGTTCCTCTTCTGCCAAAAGCTTTGTTACTGGTCCACTGTGGTGAAACTACACAATTTATGCTATTCTACCCTGAAAGGAGATGCAATGCAAATGGGGAGTGGTATAATTTGCAGACTGAAAGCAACAACAATGAATTTGTTGTTGTTTAGTTGTTTAGTCGTGTCCGACTCTTCGTGACCCCATGGACCAGCACATACCAGGCACTTCTGTCTTCCACTGCCTCCCGCAGTTTGGTCAAACTCATGCTGGTAGCTTCGAGAACACTATCCAACCATCCTTGTGCCCTCCATCTTTCCCAGCATCAGGGTCTTTTCCAGGCAGTCTTCTCTTCTCATGAGGTGGCCAAAGTATTGGGGTCTCAGCTTCAGGATCTGTCCTTCCAATGAGCACTCAGGGCTGATTTCCTTAAGAATGGATAGGTTTGATCTTCTTGCAGTCCATGGGACTCTCAAGAGTCTCCTCTAGCACCATAATTCAAAAGCATCAATTCTTCGGCGATCAGCCTTCTTTATGGTCCAGCTCTCACTTCCATACATCACCACTGGGAAAACCATAGCTTTTACTATACGGACCTTTGTTGGCAAGCTGATGTCTCTACAACAACAGTGAATACCAATCATATTTGCTGGTTTGATTTCTGTTCCGGATATGGGACAGATAAGCTGACACCAGCAATTTCTGCTTCCATTTCTGTTTTCTTCAGAATTGTCTGGCATCCCTACTCAGCACTAGCCCAGACGCCTGACGTGTGAGAACAGATGCCCAAAGAGAAGAAGTAAGCAAGTCAGGAGATGACCATGGCATGAGCCAGAGTTGTAGTTAACAAAACATAAAGGACAGACTAGGATCACACTCATGCCATACGTTTAAAGCACAAAGTTCCCTCTAAAGAACCTTGGGCACTATAATTCCTAAATTGGGACATTGTAGATTTGTCCTGGCCTGGTGCATGTAATGTCTTTTGTTTTGTAGCTGTATAACACTGGTCCTGAAAGACCTACATTGGCTCCTAGTACGTTTCCGAGCACAATTCAAAGTGTTGGTGCTGACCTTAAAAGCCCTAAACACCTCGGCCCAGTATACCTGAAGGAGCGTCTCCACCCCCATCGTTCTGCCAGGACACTGAGGTCCAGTGCCTGAGGGCCTTCTGGTGGGTCCCTCGCTGCGAGAAGCCAAGTTACAGGGAACCAGGCAGAGGGCCTTCTTCGTAGTGGCGCTCGCCCTGTGGAACGCCCTCCCATCAGATGTCAAGGAAATAAACACTATCTGACTTTTAGAAGACATCTGAAGGCAGCCCTGTTTAGGGAAGTTTTTAAGGTTTGATCTTTTATTGTGTTTTAATATCATGTTGGAAGCCACTCAGAGTGGTTGGGGAGACCTGGCCAGATGGGCTGGGTATAAGTAATATATTATTATTATTGGCTATAAACAATAAACATTATTTTAGATTTAAATATTATTTTTTAAAAAATATAGTGTGAGGTGCTGGGTACTGTAGTGTCATCATAAGGAGTAAACTACAGTTCCCAGGATTTGTTGGCCATGTGCTTCAAATGTATGGTTTGTACAGATTTGGTGACAGGCTGAATATGAGAAGCAAAGCAGGTTGACTAACAGGACAATGTGCTGGGGTAGAGAGGAGGGATGGAATTCCACTTATGAAGCGTTTTGCCAGAAGAGAGTGGGCAAGGGGCAATGCTTAGCAATTAGGGATGGACCATAGCTCTGTGGTGGAAGATGTTTTGCATGTTGACAGTCCCTGGTTTTTCCACCCTGCCTCACCACTTAAAAGGCTCACATAACAGGAGAGATGAAAGACTTCTGTCTGAGACCCTGAGAAGCTTCTATCAGACAAAGCAGACAAATCTAGTAGATGGTAAGGTAAAAGGTAAAGGACCTCTGGACAGTTAAGTCCAGTCAAATGGTTGCAGCACTCATCTCACTTCAGGCTGAGGGAGCCAGCGTTTGTCCACAGACAGCTTTCTGGGTCATGTGGCCAGCCTGACTAAACCACTTCTGACACAACAGAACACCGTGAGGGAAACCAGAGCACACAGAAATGCCATTTACCTTCCCACTGCAGTGGCACCTGTTTATCTACTGGCAGTGGTATGCTTTCGAACTGCTAGGTTGGCAGGAGCTGGGACAGAGCAACAGGAGCTCACTCTGTCAAGTGGATTCGAACCACCGACCTTCTGATTGGCAAGCCCAAGAGGCTCAGTGGTTTAGATCACAGCGCCACTCCTGATATAAGGCAGGTTCCTGTAGGCAGGGCTTTTTTCCCAGCCAGAACTCACTGAGTTCTAGCACCTCTCAAGTGGGTCCCATTACCATTATAAGAGAACAAGGGAGTTGTTCATTGTGAGTTCCAGCACCTCTTTTTCTAGAAAAATAGCACTGCCTGTAGGTATCCTCAGTATGCTTAAGAGAAATCTGTGTGTTTGCAGAAGGAAGCAAATTTCCATGAACTGGATTCTCCACCTTGTGAGATTTGTGCCCATGCTGATAAGATAAAGTGGATACAATTGCCCTCACCTCATCTGGAGCCGATACCATTTGGCTCACATGGTGTGTGTTGCATTTTGCCTTTGCATATTCTAGTATGCGCTCCAGGAAAACAGTGCAGGTTGGAGGATGCTGAATAGATGCCTCAAATTGGCCCTGACCCACAATAAACCACCAGCGCAGTCATGCAATAAAAGACAGATTCTGGGCAGCGGCCTCTGGAAAAGGAAGATGGACGTGCTTATTTAGGCTATAATTCTCCTGTGTTTTCATGCTACAGAAAAAGGGAAATGGCTTCTTGAGGCTTTGCCAAGGAGTTTCCACAAAAGATGGTGCAGTATGTGCATGTCTCTGTGCGCGCCCATGTATATATGCCTTCCAAGAGCCTTTTCTGCAGAAACACAATGGAAGTGACAGGCATTTTGAAATCTTGGAAGAAATATTTTGACAGAAGTTCAATACAGAAAACCTCAAGAGATTCATGATGTTGCCCTGGCCTAAATGACTGCATGTTCATTCAGTCTGCAAAAGTACACAACTCAGTTGACCAATGATGCCTTAAAGAAATTAAACAAACCATCAACAAAAGTTCCAACCTTCCAAAGTGGCAGGATTCCGCCCCCCACCCCCACCCTGTCTACTCCAATGATAGCCCCCACCTGTGACTCCTTTTTTAAAAAAGATGCAAATAGGAAGTGTGTGTTTAAGGCAACATGCAGTTTGATTCTTAAGTCTGCCATGGTCTAGGTTGCATTGCCCTTGGAATAAAGTTTGCTGTTTTCTTAAGGCTTTGGCACATCTGCCCAATTCCCAACTCTGAGAGCATACTTTCTATGGACGTCCCTTTCCATAATGATAATTTGAGCATTTATACCCCACACATCTGACTGTGTTGCCCCAGCCACTCTGGGCAGCTTCCAACATATATAAAAACATAACAAAACATTAAACATTAAAAAAAAACATCTTCCCTATACAGGACTCAGATGGCTCAGGGGTCAGACAAGTCCCTACCCGCCAACATTTTCCCAATGAAAATAGGGACATCCTAAGGAAAAGTGGGACATTCCAGGATCAAATCAGAAACCGGGACAGCTTCTCTGAATCAGGGGTGTCCCTGGAAAATAGGGACACTTGGAGGGTCTGTCAGTATTGTCTACACAGAATTGCAGAGGCTCTCTAAGGTTCCAAGCAGGGGACATTCGCAGCCCTACCTGGAGACCCCAAGGATTGAACCTGGGACCTTCTGTATGCAAAGCAGATGTTTCCCCCACTGAATAATGTTCTCTCTTTGCAAGTACGTATGCCCCAATTTTCCATATGTGAACACTCAAAGCAATTCAGAATGGAGTAAAAACAATGTCAACAGCCAAAATTACAGCAGCCCTTGAGACATGCACTTCTGTGTACACAGTCCAGCAAAGAGAAGTCTCAACGGAGGTTATCATCCAACGTTAGACAAAGGAGCAGGAGAAAGGCAAGGCGGTGCAAGGGTTAAAAATACAAACATCCTGAACAAATCCAGCAGCAAGATTGCAGTATCAGAGAGCAGGAGAAGGAAGAGGCTTTGTGACAAAGTGGAGTTTTTTAAAAGAGCGATTGGAAAGATGAGAGGGAAGTGAAACAACATAAGTGTTCTGGGAGAAAGTTGCAATTATAAAAAGGCACCAGGGGAGAAGAGGTGAAGTTGCTGAAGGCAGTAAGAGAGCTGGAAGTGAATTAAAGTTGATTGAGTTAAGAGTGGAGGCCAAGGTAGCAAAGAGAAGAGCGGACAGGGGGGTTATTTAAATGTCCAGTCTTCCCCATCCTAGAAGCTCAAGGCCTATAGCTGCCATTTTTGAAAAAGTTACACAGATCAGGTCAAAAGTTACACAGATCAGCAAGGCCATCCTGATATTTGAATGAAGGCAGTGGGAAGAATTTGGGAGAAACTTGACAAACATGAACGGCAGGGCAGAAATGGGATAATTTGTCCTCTTAGGGTCTAGGTTATGGCTGTGGTGGCAAGAGCAGCTCAAGAGAGCTCATTGGGGCCACCACACTGTGTGCTCTCCACTAATCCAATACTCCCCATTCTTGCTGCTGCCCTGCTCCAGCCAATCGGCAGGGCTGATGCAGTCACATGCTACAGCTGAGGACCAGCAGTGCATGTCAAAGAAAGCGGGTGAAAGGCAGCATCTGTACTGTAGGACTAGTTAAATGATCAGCTGACCCAAAGGGCCACCAGGTGCCTAACCTCAGAGTTTGCTTCCCACACTGAGCAATGTGTCTCTGGTGTGAGGACATGGCTAGCTGCCTTCTCCTTAGGGTCAGCTCCAGGTTTGAGAGGGCTCTTTGCAACATGCCCTCAGTGAGGACCCGCATCTGTGTCAGCAGGCTCCCTCCTATATGGGTGAGCCTTAGAGGGCTTACCTGGCAGTGAGCAGCAGCAGCAGTCACCAGACTTTCAATGAAAATAAATAATGCAGGACTTCATTGCTGGGAGACGCAGTTTAGGACCTCCCTCTTGCGCCTTAAGGGACGCGGGTGGCGCTGTGGGTTAAAGCACAGAGCCTAGGACTTGCTGATCAGAAGGTCAGCAGTTTGAATCCCCGCGACGGGGTGAGCTCCCGTTGCTTGGTCCCTGCTCCTGCCAACCTAGCAGTTCGAAAGCATGTCAAAGTGCAAGTAGATAAATAGGTACAGCTCCGGCAGGAAGGTAAATGGCGTTTCCGTGCGCTGCTCTGATTCGCCAGAAGCGGCTCAGTCATGCTGGCCACATGACCCGGAAGCTGTACGCCGGTTCCCTTGGCCAATAAAATGAGATGAGTGCCGCAACCCCAGAGTCGGTCACGACTGGACCTTTACCTTGCGCCTTAGAAGAGGCCTGCTAGATTAGACCAAAGGTCTGTCCAGTCCATTTTCCCCACAGTGGCCAATCATGGGGAGCAGACAAGCATGAAATGGGTGAAATGGCATTCTCCTGCTTGCATTCCCCCACCCCAAGCTGGTATTTAGAGGCTTCTGACAGTGGAGATATTTTACAGCCTTCATGGCTACAGTAATTCCTAATTGGAAGTGGATGTCCGAACTAGTCCTCTCTCCCTTTCTCTCTTTTCTCAGCTCTTTATATAGTATTCTTTAGGCAATTTTTATTTGTTTCCATTATTTATATTCCACCTTTGTATTGGTAAGCTCAAGGTGGATAACAAAATAAAAATTTCATAAAGCAATTACAACAAATCAAGCAGAAATCTTCGCGTCTGGAAATCGGCAACAGCTTCCATCTACATTACGCACAGCACTGTTTTATTATTTAAATTTTAATAGAGTTTTAACAATTTATAACATCAAACAGTTCCCCACCACCACCATTTTGACATCTCCCTTTCCGCCCCACCCTAAGTATAAACTATTTAACAAGGAAGAAAATTACTATCATTTACATACGTCAACGCAAATCAAGGGGGGAAACCCTTGAAAAGGTCTAGAAAAAGTCCTGGCAAACCCTAAGAAACCAACAAATTAGGCTTGCTCTTTTCTGCCTGATCCAATAAGCTCCTACTCCAGAATTGTTGAGCTGGAAGGGAACCCCAACGGTCATCTAGTCCAACCCCTGCAATGCAGGAATCTCAACTAAAGCATCCCTGGCCGATAGCAATCCAACCTCTGCTTAAAAACCTCCACCACTTTCCAAGGGAGTCTGTTCCACTCTCAAATGGCTCTTATTGCGTGACCAGGCAGTGACAGCCCCAGCCCCCAGGGATCATAAGGAAGGAATAAAGACTCTGACAATGTTATATGGAATTAAAACTAGGCCACAACTTTATTAAACTTCCGAATGTAGGAAGACCTTGGCTTAGGCCCTGGGCATGTATCCCTCCCAGCCCCCAGCCTCCCAACTAGGGCTCATCAGGGTAAATGGGATAGGAGGGTCTCTGCAAGACATAAGTATAGGAGGCAGCCCAGCCCATATCCCCACACGCAGGGTACTTCACTGATGACCTTTCAGTGTATGGCCAGTGACACCCATATACATAACCCCTTTTAAGAGGGGACCCTGGAATCGCCACTGTAGGGGGGTGAGTCACCAATTCATCCCCTCCACATTATAGGGAAGAAAAGACTAAAGGATTCCACCCAAGGCCATAACCGCCAAAGTTGTGACGAATTGCTACGGGGAAGACAAAACCCGGTCCTTCAACAGCAACCACTCAAAGATTGTAGCAGCATCCGCTAAACAGGAAGAAAAAGTTAATCTGCAAACAAGAAACATTAAACAAAGGGAGGGTGAATCTCCAGAGCCGACTGCCTGGCTATTGTCGGCTCCACTCCCTATTTATAAATGGGGCTGGCCCCACCTCCCAGCAAGAAACTTGATTACTGAGACTGGGCGTGAACCTCCAAAAATTAACACTGAGAGGCAGGCCAATCCCTGTTTACCCAGTAAGCTCCTTGGGAACTGTAGCACCACGTGTGATCCCGCAAAGGGCACCCACAATGTAAAGTGTGAGTGCTCACTATCAGAAAGTTCTCCCTAATGTGCAGGGTAGGCAACAAATTTTCTTTCAGATGTTGTGGACTACAACTCCCCAGAGCCTCAGGCAGCATGGCCAAAGGTCGGGAATGGTGGGCATTGTAAGCCACAACATGCAGAGTGTATCATGTTAGCTACTCCTGTGTCATGGGCCAGGAGTCGGCTTCACCTGCTGAGCAGCAGCCTGAAGGAGCAGAAGGCAAAGTGACTCCACCTGCTGCTGATCAGCCTTCTTGCTCCTGATGAGAACCAGATGGCTCCAGCTTTCTGAAGCAGGGTTTCCAGCCTCAGTCAGTCGCTGGAAACAACATTTGTCATTTGCCAGACCTTGTTGCTTTTTAGCTTCTCGTGACCCTGGACCCTCGGCTTTCTTGACTCCCCGGATCGTCTGACTACACGAACTGAGATACTCCTGGCCTTTAGGACTGGACTGCACCTTGTATAAGGACTCTGCCTCCAGGCAAGTAACCCCCTGAGAGTAGGCTAGTTGGCTGGCTTCTCCCTCCACTGAGCTCTGCCTTGGTTGGCAGCACAGGACTATGAGAGCCAGTGTGGTGTAGTGGTTAACAGTGGTAGTCTCGTAATCTGGGGAACTGGGTTCGCATCTCCGCTCCTCCACATGCAGCTGCTGGGTGACCTTGGGCCATTCACACTTCTTTGAAGTCTCTCAGCCCCACTCACCTCACAGAGTGTTTGTTGTGGGGGAGGAAAGGAAAGGAGAATGTTAGCTGCTTTGAGACTCCTTAAAGGGAGTGAAAGGCGGGATATCAAATCCAAACTCTTCTTCTTCTTCTATGACATCCTGCTCAATAATAATAATAATAATAATAATTAATAATAAATTTATTGTTTATACCCCACCCATCTGGCTGGGTTTCCCCACCCACTCTGGGCGGCTTCCAACAAAATATTAAAAATACATTAATACCCAGTGAAGAGCATGTTCTGTCACATGTGTTGTACTCAAGATGGTGGCTATGAAGTCCTCAGCTGCTCCCACCAGCTGGGGTGTGTATGCAACTTAGTGTTGATGTTAAAGTACCCTGGGATCAACAGGGTTCAATACCAAGCTCAAGACCCCTTTCATCAGGTAGGAAGACTAGATGAAACATCTATGGTATATTTCCTGAGACTCCCAACACCAGGTTCAACAAAATAGTACAATAAATCGGGACTGAAAGAGGAGCTTTGTGGCCACAATGTGTTCTTCTGGAGCCCGTGCATGTGTGCTAAGGTATAGCTTGGCTTAGTGTTGTGTGCAGACTTGGTTAATGTGCAACTGTGGTTGCAAGGCCTTAAACAGGGTTTCTAGCCTGCACGGAACAATGCCTGCCGACCACTGTGTGGCTACTCAGTGGAATAAGCACATGAAGTCTGAAGAGTTGTGTGTGTGTAATAATCTGTTCCAGGCCACTTTGGTTGTACATTGTAGCTACTACCAGACAGCAGAGGGTGGGGTTGCGGTGGGACGTGCTGTTCAATCCAGCCTGGAGATCTTTAATGATTCTGATGAGTCATTGTTGTGTATTAGCTGAGTCAGTGAAAATATTCCCTTGGTTGCTCACAATTTCCGAATAATTGGTCAAAGGGCAATAATAATATGAGGATTAGTCAAAGGGTAAGCTCTAATGTGCAAACAGATCAAACTGAAGCTAGAGTTGTACTGTGGATAAAGGTTTCAGGTTTGCCTAGAAGAATCCTGAGTTCAATTATTTATACTCTGAACCGCAAAGCTCATTGGATGACTTTGGGGCAGGCACAATCTCTCCGCCTACCTCAGAGTTGTTTTAAGGATAAAAGGGGGAATACCATGTATGTCACCCTGAGTACCTTGGAGGAAGCATGTGGTAATAATGTGGGTAATAATTTGTACAGCTAATCTGGTAGCTGTTATGGTGAGTAACTACTTCTCAGGGTAATTTAAGATACATAGATCCTTTGATAGGTGGAGAATGACACTGCCCAAAACAAAAAAACAGTTTTGCTAATTTTAATTACTCCTTTGTTCCATTTCCCATCCTTTTCTTGTTAGATTGTAAACCAAAACGGGGATTTTTTTGTATTGCACAAAAGATGCACATGACACTTTACAAACAAACAACTATTATTCTTGGTGCAGCAGCTGTAAGAGGGCCACACTGTGTGTCCTGAAATTGCTACCAAGCCTTCAGTATTGACGAAAATACCTTTTGGCCTCTTTGCCACATATTTTAAGTTCATAATCTTCACTTCTCCCAAGAATAAGGCACCAACTCTCTCTGTGCTTATTAATTTTACATGGCACTTTGAGACAAGTTAATAATAAGATCTAAGTCAGTTGGGGAACTGTTTGCATAGATGAGAAACCAAGTGTTAATAGCTCAGCCTTGCAGGAAAAGGCAACGTTTACCCATCTATGACCAAAAAATAAATAAATAAAATGCAACCAAATATTCCCCTGCTTTCTCTGAAATGCAATTCTAATGCAAGGGAACAAGGGAACTCAATAATGTATGATAGAGTTAATCATTAGGGAGCAGGAAACACAGGAACAACAAACAACAACAGTAATATATAACTGAGCATCCAATGGCGGTGAAGGCAATATCACTAACAAAATGTAGGGAGAGAGGGGGGCATTTGCGTGGACAGGCGGAGTCCCCAGATCCCGAGCGGTCCCCCCCCCCCCGTCATGTGGAATAACGACTCAAGACAACGTGCTATAGGATTAAATTGGCCACAACTTTATTAAATTTCAAATGTGGGTAGACCTTGGCTCAGGCATTGGGCGTTCTCCCTCCCCAGTCCCCAGCCGGGGACCTAGGGAGCTTCAGGGTTATCCAGTGTTTGTGTGGGGGATGGGCCGGCTCTGGAGAATATATGTTCAAGCAGAGATAGCTGCCCCCGTTACGCCGCCGCCGCAGGGGAGAGCAATGACGACCTTTCAGCGTATGGTCAAAACCTCCCTTCAGAAACCCCTTTAACGGGGAACCCTGGTATCGCCGCCGCAAAGAGGAAGAAGGACTAAAGGATTCTGCTCAAGGCCTGTGACGTTTTGCTACGGGAAAGGCGAAACCTGCCAATGCAGGGAAATTCCTTTCCGGCCCTTGAACAGCGACCTTAACGTAGCAGCGCCCGCATACCTGTGAAGAAAAGTTAACCTGCAAAACCTGTGAAGAAAAGTTAACCTGCAAAATAATACATTAACTGAGGGTGGGTAGGGTGGGAGAAGCTCTGGAGCCAAGTGAGGATTCCCAGGATTACCTCAGGCAACACAATGCCTTGGGCTGGCCCTGCAACAGGGAGGCTGGACCATTGGATCAGCCTGTCTCAATGGGAACTGTCTCACTCAAGAACACTTTACAACTCCAAGGCTCACATTCACTCGCAGTGCTTAATTTGAACCTAGGAACGGAAGACAACATTGCCAAAAACTGCTGAGGGAATCGGAGTGTAGAATTGTTCGCAATGAATAATTTATCCAAAAAAAACCTAACCCCTTTTAATGAATTAGCCAGTTGATTTCCAACTATGTTCCCATTTCTCAATAACTCACCTGGGGGCATCATTATAGCTATAGCCGCTTCGAGGCAAGATTCTCGAAAGTAGAGTTTGGGCTGGAAAGATTGCATCCCATCTGCAGAGGCAATGCACTTTCAGCAAGAGCCTATGGGAATGGGGCTGGGAGGCCACAGGGATTCCCTGCCCCAGGCCAGAGTAATCAAAGGCTGTATCCTGACTTATTTTTGGAGCAATATTTCCTGACATGTTGGCTTATGTGTGATAGCGCACCCTCTCTTATGCTTACTGCTGATTAGTCTTCACATCAGTTTTCGTCATGCTGATGGAACAATCTCCTTAGCGCTACCTTGAATTCCACCCTTAGTTTCTATATATGTTTCCTTACTGCTTCTTCTTCCTTTCCCCTTAGATACCTGTTTATTTACTTTGTAAACCTGGGTAGGTGGGATTATGGTAAACAAAGGCTATATGTAGTACAGCACCTTACTTTCAGGTGCTTGAGAAATATTGTTGTTAGTCTGCTCCATCTTCAGATGTCTCAGGTTCCAGAATTTAGCAGCGCACTATGTTTACTGTGGAACTGGGCTTAGCAACAGCCCTGTCAGACTGCTCTCCCTAAAGTGCCATTAACGTTCATCGACGTCATTAAGCATCTTGGGTGTGGAGCCCCAGAAACTTTCACAACATGAGCTAAGGCTATTTCCTTTTAAACAGAAACCCTCCCAAGTCCTTACCACACCCGATGCCATGACATCAAAACGGAAGTATCTGACCCTAGTACCCGACCCCAGCCAGAGCTCAAATGATCTTAATGCCAATGACCTTTCCTATCCTGGATTGCAGCCATGGGATCTCATTCATTCACCATCTTTCTTCCAAGGAGCTCAAGGCAGCATATATTGTTCCCCAATTTTCTCCTCACAATAATCCTGTGGGGTGAGCCGGGTTAGAGATAGTGACCAGCTCCCAGTTCCCCATCCAATTCCATGACTAACCTGGGATATGAATCTGAGTCTCCCCTAGCCCTCCTCTGCCACTATACCATTCTGATTGAAATTGATCCCTTGGTTCACCAGCTATCCCTCCTGGTCAAGGGCAGGAGTGGAATCTGAAAAATACCCAACCTGGTTTGCTTTCAATCTATGGGGCCTTGAGAACAAGGTTTCAATTTTTTCTTCCAAGACCCAACCTAGTTTAGAGGCGCGCACACACACACACACACACACACACACACATAACATTACATTACATTACATTACATTACATTACATTACATTACATAAAAATAGACACAGCATTCTGGGATGGGCAGGGCCCAGCAGCATAATGGGGATGCAAACAGCGGCGGAGCGTATGCCGGCGTTGCACAGGACAGGCATGCTCCCAAGAGGGATGGGGCATGGACAGTGCCCTCCCAGGTATGAGATAGCCACTCGGGTGCATGGAGCAGCACACACGCCCTGCAGCTGGGGGCAGACCGAGCCGCCCATGGGGGTGGAGCAAGCCGCCAATGGCGGACATTCAGCGCGCCGCTTGCAACTGCCAAATGTCACCCCCTTCAGCGAAGACACCTGGGGCAGTCCGCCCCCACTGCACCCCCATTCCTCCGTCCCTGGATGCAAATTAGCCATTCCCTAGTAATCCAGGATGCTCATTTGATGAGCAGGGAGCAAAATAAAATCCCTCTTTCTCAGCCAGATCTGTATGAGAGTGGACTGTGTGCCTTGTAGGTATTCATGCAAAAATGTTCACGAGTGACTGCGGGGTGGACACACCCACTTTTGGCCACACCCACCACTAGCATACACACACAAACACACCAGGTGTTGACAGAGGATGAACGTGTCAGCCTTTGGGCCAGAAAAGCTTAGCAACTCCATTTTTGAATAATGTTCCGCCATACAGAAACCTTTAGAATTGCAGAAAGCATTTGCAGAATGTAGAAAATCTCTTTGTCATGTGTGATCCTTCTCTCTTGCACTAACTATGGCTGGCCATCAGAATGAGGGACAGTGGGAGAACTTGTATTGAATGATAACGCTATCTTTTTTTCGAGGCTTTCATTCGCCCAAGAGCTAAAGAGGCTTCTTTAGTGTGTATGGATGGCCAAGAGAATGTGCACTTAAATGAGCATCAATTTTTTATTCTTATTTTATGGGTGGTGGTTACACATACCCTACACTGCCACAGGGGAGTCTGGAAAGAAACAGTTTGACAATTCAAATGTAGACAGCAAATGGGACTGAGATCTGAGTTTTCACAGCTAGAGGTGCCTGGGGTGCAAGACATCCTGTGGCATCCTGCTCCCTCCTGCTCACATAGTAGGAATACTGGGAAAACTCAATCTTTGCAAATTTCAGGAGAAGCTGACCAGAACTTGTACCTCCTAGATTAATATGCAGATTGGAACTTGGTTACCTGTCATTTCCCAAATGTTCGAGCACAGTTCTTGGCTCAAAAATGCATGTTTTGAGAGAATGTACATTTAAAAATACATTTTTAAATGCCAATCTTCTGTTGGTTTTTATTTTATTTTTTAATTGCAGATTGAAGCAGAAACAGGACAGGAAAGACATATGGGTAAACACTTGTGGAAATGACGCACACCAGAAATAAACTGCTTCACCCTTCCCTACTCATGAGTTCATAGATAAATAGTTACGACACTCGGACACCACCACTCTTTGCTTCCATTGAAACTGACCCTGCAAAATGGTTTACTCATTGAACCTTGTACTGCTCTAGGAAATGAGAAGCATCACATGCTATTTTCTCTCCTCAACCATTACTCTGCTTATATATGGGCACTTTCAGCAGTGTTAATACTAATAGGGGGACACTTATAGGCCACTGAAGACCAGAATGGCATGACGAAGTGAAGTGACACACTTCACTAGAGGCACCAGCCGATATCTTTTTACCAAAACAGCACATAGATCTTTTTAAAGCCTCGGTGGGATTCATTATTGTAGCGCCTTGTTCACATCAGCATATTTTAAAGATGTGTCATCCTTTACATTATAGGCCTCTGTCTTTCAGTGTTTGCTAATTTGAGTGGCAAAAGATATTGTGCCAACATTCACAGATTCAAGTCATTAAAAAGAAAAGTGTTTCTGAAACGAGACAAAAGAACAATGTGATGTTATTGTCTCCGTGACAGACAAACCTTTCAAAACGAAGAAACAGTAGATGTGTTCATATTTTCTGTGTGTGTGTGTATGTGATGTGTAAACTCCCAGGTCCAATTCCTAACATCTTCAGCTGACTTGAAAGGCTTTCAAATATGGATGCTGCCAGTCCATTAATTTATTTGGAGCATTTCTTCCCCGCCCTTGAGCCAAAGAGGCTCCCAGAGCAGCAGATGTGAGTCAAAGTACCATCCCACCCATCCACCCTGGAGGTTTCCTAGCCATGGATCTGGAGCTTGGTGTAGGTAATATGTTGATGACATTCAGCAATATTCCTCTTTTGCATCTGAGATGGGGAGGCTGTTCAGGTCCTCTTGGCCCAATGCCTGGATGCAGTGGGAGGAAGGAGGGGCGGGGGACCAATAAACTGAAGCTAAATCCTGACAACATGGAGGTCCAGTGGGCAAATGGTTCTGGAAATCAAGTGAGTTGTTTTTCTGGACAGCATTGCACTCTCCCTGAGGGGTGGGTTGTTTAGGGGGTAGGATGCTCATTGGAGGACTAAATGCCTGCAGTTGCTAGGAACACAGACCCTCCAAGTCTCCCTATTTTCCAGGGACAGTCCCAGATTTACAGAAGCCGTCCTGGTTTTTTATTTGATCCCAGAATGTCCCGCTTTCCTTAGGATGCCCCTATTTTTGTCAGAGAAATGTTGGAAGGTAGGGAAGAAAAAGAAGAGGAGGAGTTTGGATTTGATATCCCGCTTTATCACTACCCTAAGGAGTCTCAAAGCGGCTAACAACTGGGTTTGCATCTCTGCTCCTCCACATGCAGCTGCTGGGTGACCTTGGGCTAGTTACACTTCTTTGAAGTCTCTCAGCCCCACTCACCTCACAGAGTGTTTGTTGTGGGGGAGGAAGGGAAAGGAGATTGTTAGCCGCTTTGAGACTCCTTAGGGTAGTGATAAAGCGGGATATCCAATCCAAACTCCAGATTGAAAGGGCACACCATACTGCAGATATCAACATTGCATAGATATCAATATTGGGTGCATAAAAGCTGAATCCTTTGGGGATAAAAATGGTCCAATGTGACTTGTTCTTAGGTTAAGATGGAGAAGGGCAGGGAATTTGTTCAGTTTGATCTTAATGCAAACCTACCTAATTCAGACTTCTTGAAACAACATGCAAAACAGTTATCCTTCAAGATTTCCACTTCTCCAAATTATGGAGTTCCCCCAACCAAATAAAAATGGCTCCATTAGGGGAAAGTGTGCATTAAAATGCATATATTGGGGAAAATAGCATGGAAATAAGTTTAATAGCGTGAAATGCTTGCAGAAATGTCTACATTAGGCAAAATTCCATACGAAACGGTGGTGTGTGGTGAAATTTTTCATAGGGGAACACATAGCTAGCTTGTGAGGGTAATTGGAGCGGGGTGTGTGGGTGTGTGATGTCGCACACATGAACATCACACATCCCTCCCTAAGCTGGGCAGAAGCATCCTGGGTCTTGGGAAGCAGGTGCCAGGCCTCTGGCAGAATGCTGGAGCCCTGCTGCCTCCTTACCAAAGCCAGGCAGGCCTTGGGAAGGCTGTAGAAGGGCTCTTGGACCCTTCAGGGGACTAGCCTAGACCCCTAGGCTACTGACTGCACACCACTGATACAGAAATATTTATCTTATGAGATTCACAAACCTGTGGGAATGTGCCATGCTGAACTTGATATTAGAAAAACGAGAGATTGAAAGAATTGGCAGAAAAGAAGAGTTTGTAGCAGGCATTCAAAAGTTGGCATAGAAGCAAACAAACTTCACTGCAGCCAACTATAGACACCTCCCCCATTCATTCTTACTACCAAGGAAATGTAATAAGCAAATAGAAAGTGAACCCTATCCAGTTGACACTAACACAAAACCCCACACGTACACTATATAAAAGAATGTGTTTCACCACACCACCCCTCCTCTCCTCACAGGGGAACCAACTTGGGCCCTAGGTTATGGGTGCCCAGCATGTGTGACATCATGGTGTCATGATGTCATGCATGGCCCCTGGCCTCGGAAAGCATTTTGGAAAGCCCTCAGAACCCAACTTCTGGTGGCACCGGAAGTCAGGTTCCAAGGCCTTAGAAGGCCTCAGAAAGCATCTCTGAGGCATCTTTGAGATGCTGTCTGAGGCCTTGCAAGACCTTGGAAGTTGCGTGAGGGCCCTACGGTGTGGGTGCTGAGCACCCACAACAAAAATTTTGTGAGTGCTCAGGCACTGAGCCCCCCATACTTGGCGCCCCTGTCTCCCCTCTCTTCTTCCCCGACTTTACTGTATACAACACTAATGTCTCATATCAAATGTAACTGATCCGTAGAAAAGACTTTACAACCTGAAAGAAGAGACAATGCATATACTTTCGTAAACCAAGAAAATCTTTAATATTTTTATTTTTTTAAAAGTTGGCATAGAAGGTTACAGGTTAACCACCTAGAGTGAGAGAAGTGCCTGCCCAGGAAGCATTGCCATGACTTTGAATCAGCTTTGTCTGCCTTCAGTGACAACACCATGTAAGCAAATTGTCCTGGCAATATGACACTTTTACTGGAATGAGAAAACGCAATTTAGAGAAACAGCCAACGTGCCGCCCCTCCCCCCCCCCACACTTTTGCTGAAATTTAGACAAGCGACCTTCCTGTTTATTTCCTTCCCCCCTCAGAAGTTGCTTTTCATATTCCATGTTCTATAGTTGTTATGCAAAACACAATATGTAAAGCAACTTCTGGGGGCAGGGGGGTGGGGAGGAAATAAAAAGCAAGTGTGCTTGTCTAAATTCCAGAAAATGCTTTACATGTTGTTACTTTCAGACATTTATTAGAATGCATGGCTGCAACATAAATATTTCATTTCCCTCTGACTAGATATCAGTCGCATTGCTATAGAATAGAACGAAACACTAAAAGCACAAATATTGCAAACACCTTTAAAAGGTTTCTGTTTTCTAGGTGAGGTTTCTGTTTGACAGCCAAACAATTCATACAACCAAAGCTTGGGATTCTTTCAATGTGTTCTGCAAGAGCAGACTGCCTTTGTAAGCAGCTTTGATTGTTATATAGAAAAGTAGGGTGGAAATTCCACCATACAGAGAGAGAGAGAGAGAGCAAGGAAAACAGCCTTACCACTCTGTGGCCCCTTTTGCATTAAAGTGGGAAATAGCACTCAAACAAAATTATGCATGAGTGCTGGTTATTGCATGAAAGGGTTAAGACTACAGAGCTGTGTTCCTAGACTTGGTTAGGTCACGCCCCCTCACCTCCAGTGAGGGAGGAAGTGAAGCTGCTTCTCTTCCTTTCCTCATTCTCTTTGCTCCAGGTAATCAACCAGGAAGGACATGTCTGAGCTTGCTCCACCTTGAAGCTAACTTTCTGTATTTTGTACCCAAAAGAGTTCTACATGTATTCTACCTGTTGCATGGAACAATGCATGAATCAGATCTTCGGATTTTGTAAGTAAGTAAAGTTACTTAACAGCTGGGGGGGGGAGCACTATAAGAAGACTAAACTAGATGTGAAAAGGGGTCTCACAACCTACATTCCCATGCTATACTGCTGCTTAACTTTGTGACTGTTTTAAACTTTGGGGGCTCTCTCCTACTGGAGAGATGCAGCCTAGAATAGCATCATCTATTTTTGCTGCTGCATCACACTGTTGACTCATGTTAAGCTTGTGGTCTACTAAGAACCCTTGATCCTTTTTATATGTAGTACTGGCAAGCCATGTGTTCTCCATCCAATATTTGTGCAGCTGGTTCTTCCTGCCTAAGTGTAGAACCTCACATTTGTCCCTATTCAAATTCATTTTGTTGGTTTGGGCCCAGTTCTCCAGTCGGTTAAGGTCATCTGTCTTCTGCGACATTAACTACCCCTCCCATTTTGGTGGCTCCTGCAAATCTCGTGAGCATCCCTTCAATTCCTTTGTCCAAGTCATTTATAAAGACATTGAACAACAACAGGCCCAAGACAGAACCCTGTGGCACCCCACATATCACTTTTCCCCCAGGATGACAAGGAACCATTTGTGAGCGCTCTTTGGGTTTGGTGAGGCAGCAGTTTTGAGTGGAGGAGTGACATGGGGGAGGTGGGATTTAATATTTTTCCTATTGGTCATTTCACCAGTCAGTATCCCATTCACCTGTATAGGGGGGAAATGACCTGGGGGACATTTTGAGTGGGAAAATTGTTGGCTGGGGAAGGGCTAAGCACTATCATCTTGTGCCATCAGCAAGCCTCCCCCGAGGCTCCTTTTTATTAAAAACAAATTAACAATTGGGGATAATGTCTAGTTTGCCCCTTAGAAAGAAAGGCAAGGCTCATTTATGTAGGTAGGCTTTTAGCGTCTGTGCAGTAATTATAAATTAATGCCTGTAATTGTTCTTGCTGCTCGGTGGATTATGCTGCTTATTTGTTTGTTTTAAATAATTCAATATTTTAAATTATGCCTGTAATTTTCCAAGAACCACCGGACAGTGGGATATAAAGGTAACTTTACTTTGGGTGGAAACAGAGACATCTCTATCTGAGAATGTCCAAATGTCTGAAATACAGTATTATGAGCTGGGCTGTATGTGTGGAAGGAAGGAGGGAGGGAGGGAGAAGAGGAAATGCTTTGCAAAAGCTATCCAAAATCTGCACACTGTATAAATTCTGCAAATCAAGTGAATTTTAATATTTTTCTTACTTTGCATACAGTAATTCTGATTGTTCAGTCAATAGTGTAACAAAGTGAGACATGCAGTACTGAAGCCCATTGTCAATTTTACTCAGTCCTCCTCAGGTTTATGAGATTTCATCAGGTATTAACCATACACTTTCTCTGAGAATAAATAGGACTAGAAATGGTTGGGGGTTTTTTTAAGTACCCCCCCCCCTTGAGATTCTCAAGGAGATGGATTCTGTGCCCAATACCACATTCATTAGATTTCTGCACCCCTGAAGAAATATGCTGATAAGCGTAATTGTTGCTTACCAGCAACAAAGTTCCTGTTGATTTCTCTTACTGAGTGCCCTACAGTTACCAAGCATGTGCTGAGAAACATACCCAAATCTGCAATCCTCGATGACGCAGCCTGATCAGCTTCCCAAACTTCCCTTTTTACGATGGCTGCTTGCAAAGCGTAACGGATGTTGAGCAACTATTGCTGTGCCATTGCCAGTAACTAATAAGCGTTCTCACAGGATGGAGGTAGCTGACAGAAGAGCAAATGTGCTGACAAATTAAGAAATCCAGATTCTTAGCCGATGGCAACAAAATCAACGTTCCCTTGGCTCAGGCAGGAGATGCGCAAACGGTGGCTCTAATGCAGGAGCGTGGTTTAATATAATTCAAATATGCAATGGGAGAGGGCAGAAGCTGATGGAATTCAGGGGTGTCTGACAGCATCTTAACACTATCAGACCAGCTGTGATGGGAAGGCATGTGAGTGGACTGTGCCGATCAGGAGTGCATACGCAAAAATCCAACCTTTTGAGTGTGCTTGACACAAAACTGCATTATACAAATTGGAGAACATGGTCAACCTGTGGCCAGCCAGATGCATGTGGGAAACTGACAAGGAGGACCCAATTGCTCTCCCTACCTGTGGCTTCCACAAACATTACTGCCTCTAGCCATGGAGGTCTAGCATAGTCATAAAGGCCATTGACAGCTTGAGTGATTTATTTTGTTACCCTTGTCTCTCTTATTCCTCTTCTCTCCCTTCTTCCTTCCCTTCGTCATCACCTTCCTTTTGCCAAAATGTACATTTAAGCTCCCCAGATCAGGAAACTTCTCACTTTTGCAACCCTACAAAGAACTGGTGATGGCACACACAAAAAACCAACAACCCATAATGCTCAGAATACACAGTCCTAAACACAGAGAAAACACAAGCAGGCAGGCAGTGATCAAAGGGAAAGGAGCAGAGGAAACCTGATGGAATATATACTATTTGCAAACATAATGCTTCCTGGGGGGAAATAATAAATATCAACCTTGTATCTGCACACTTGCAAACATTTCTTCTTTCCTATGTAGGAAAATAGAGAATGAAGGAAGGACATTCAAAAATAGAATTGGTATTAAAGGCCACCCATTACAAAACAACTTTTCAAACTACATCTGGCTGACTCTAGAAAACAGAGGTGCCCCCTCTGAAATAATAGTCAAGGAAATGCCTGAGGATGCTGTGAGTTGTAGTTCAAAACAGCTTGAGGATACCCAGCTGGCGAAGGCTGGTTTACATATTGTGGCCTCTCCCAAAGACTTATGAGAATTGTGCTTCTACAAAAGGGGTAAGAATCCTTTGTCAGAAAACAGTAGCACCAAGTAACGATTGTATGAAGAGGTTGCCTTTTCTTATAGTTATATCTCACCTTTTTCCAACATGGAAACCAAGGTGTTGCACAGCCTGCATCCAACTAAATTATGCTCAGATTATTCACACTGAAACTCATGAACCCAAGTCAGTCTTGGGTCTACTCTGAGTAGGACTTACATTGCATACATGTGTTTTCCAGGGGGTCACCTGGCTTTACTTCAGCAAGGCAGAAGTCTCATGTGCCTTCAGACCCAGAATAGCTGGCCTTAGAGGTACAGGAAGAGTTACCTCAGTATCTAATGCTATGCGGAAGTAGTTGGAAGTTTTCAGCACATCTTCTGTATTGGCAAACTAGAGATTAGCCTTCTCCAACTTGGTGCCCTTCACATGCTATCAAATGACTCCTATTATTCCTAAACTTGCTGGCTGGGACTGATGGGAATCGTACAACAGTTTCTAGAGGGCCCAGGTTGGAGAAGACTACCATAGATCATAGAATTGTAGAGTTGGAAGGGAACCCAAGGGAACAAGCATTTATAACTAAAGACTGCACACAAACCACCCATCTAAAGCACATTTCAACAGCCTCCTGCCCTGAATCCTGAGAGCTGTATCCTGAATTCTGACAGAGCTAAAATTCCCAGCACCCTTAACAAACTGCAGTTCCCAGGATTCTCTTTTGGAAAAGGAGGAAACACACTTTAAATGGATGGTGCATACACAGCCTAAGCCAGACAACAGGATCCTGGCAAGGAGGAAAAGGTGGGACATCATGAAAATATTTCGCCAGATGATGAGCAAAGCTGCAAAGTCGCATTTACCAGTTTAATTGGAACCAGGAAGAAGAGCCTTCCCTGGGCTGGTGACAAAATGGCAATACTTTGGACTGGAGGCCAAGTTACACATTTCTGAACACAGGGCAGCCTGTGGTGGCATTACAGCTGCATGAGCTAGGCCTGACAGGCCAGCTCTGAAGTCAGAGATATTTATGGATCAGAGTCTCTTTGGTGATGCAAAGTATAAAATGTTGTCGTATCAACAAGGGTGGGGATGACAGAGCATCAGTGTGGAACAGAAGGGCTCTGGCAGCCATTCCACAGAAACAAGTTCCTGTCTAGCAGAGTTCCTTTTTTCTTGCTGCAGCTGTTGAAATACCAAGCAGAGAAATCTCCTGGGCTATTGAAGCACTCCCCTGTCCCAGCTTCTAAAGACGAGACGTGCTTTCCTCCAAGCTGCTTTCCTCCAGTCAAGACGCGTTGTCATCAGGAGATCAGTGGGAGACATTTGGCATTGCAGCCTGCTCAAAACATTGGCTGGCAAGAAAGAAATCTATGAGCCGCTCCTTCCTCTCCATGGACAAAGGTATTCGGAACATAGAATCACAGAATTGGAAGACAACACCAGTCATCTAGTCCAACCCCTTGCAATGCAAGAATCTTTTGCCCAGTGTGGGGCTTGAACCCACAATCCTGAGATTAAGCGTCTCATGCTCTACCAGCTGAGCTATCCCACATCAATAAACTTTGCTGAATCTTTTGTGTCCTTTGAGCTATAAGGAGATTCCTCTTGTCAGCTGTGGTAGGCAAGCCCTGGTAGGATTTGTTGCCTGCAAAACCTCAGGAAAATTAAATTCCAAACGATGACTGAGGTTCGGAGTGGGCTGAAGTATTCTCTCCTGTGTAAATGAAACCCATTCCGTCTCATGCATGCAGACAGGAAAGACAGACAGATGCACATACATGCACTGCATAGACAGACCCTATTAAGGAAAGGCAATCGTTTCACATGTTTCCCTAAGATGTCATCAAAATATGAATGAGGCTTGTGCATTGTCACACTTACTTTAAGCTTCTAGCGCTTTTAGAGGAGACATTCCATTGTTCAAAAACCTCTCTGGTTTAGTGCAATCCACAGCACACTTAATAGGAAGAAAGCCCCTTGATGCACTAGACCTCACTGCCTAGAATTGCTTTGTTAGCATTCTTCTGCCATGTTTACCTTTATTAATTCCGCAGTTTAGCATGAAAACATATGCATAAAGCAGGGAGGAAAAGCACTTGCATAGCAGGGATGAGGAACCCCTAGCCCTCCAGTTGTTGCAGGACTACAACTGTGATCTTAGTAGCCCTGCTGGCTGGGGCTGGTGGGAGTAGGAATCCCTCATCGGACTTTCCAGAATATGAATCTTGAGTTTGCCATGTGGTTTTCAGAAGGGAGACAGTAAAACCCCAAACATAAACAACTTGTCACCTGGAACAGCTTCTCTGTGGACTGGCTTACACTTAACAATGCCCCCCCCCCATAGCTGTCAACTTTTCCCTTTCCTCGCGAGAAATCCTATTCGGAATAATGGAATTTCCCTTAAAAAAATGGAAACGTCACCTTCAGAAGCATGCAGGGAACGTAACGAACTATGCTGCAGTACTGCAGAGGCCTTATTTGTAGTAGTAGTAATAATAAAAATAATTAATAATAATTTTTTTATTTATACCCCAGCCACTCTGGGTGGCTCCCAACAGAATAATAATAATAATAATAATAATAATAATAATAATGTAAGTGACAAAACATCAAGCATTAAAAACTTCCCTATGCAGGACTGCCTTCAGGTGCTTATTTCCTTGACATCTGATGGGAGGGCGTTCCACAGGACGGGTGCCACCACAGAGAAGGCCCTCTGCTTGGTTCCCTGTAACCTCACTTCTCGCAGGGAGGGAACCACCAGAAGACTCTCGGCGCTGGAGCTCAGTGTCTGGGCTGAACAAGCCAAAAGCCAACACCTTGGAAGCAGGGGCTGCTGCTGAGTTAATGGATGGGCAGGTCTCACATGGAGATGACATTTATGAGAGCTTTTGCCTCCACGCTGGGTTTCTACACATGCCCCCCATGAACTGAGCACTTCTAATATTGTTAGCATCTCTCTTGCCTCTTGGTCCAGGGGCAGCCATTAGTATTTAAACTCAGTGCAAAATTGACTAGAGGAACATGGGTTGTTTCACAGTAACCAAGGAAGACTTCATCCCAGTCATAAGCAAGTTTCAGCACCTACGGCTGTTTTTACTTCTCTCTCAAGCAACAGATATCAAAAAGGAGTCCAAAATCAACTTTCAAAAAACTAATTTTAATCAAAACAAAAAAAAATTGTTGATCATTAACAAGTTTATAAAACAGTGATTTAGTTACATAAATAAATTGATATCAGTGTATCAAATCTTAATTACTTTCAACTTCATGAGCATGTTTACATGGGGTGATGAAATACAACCTTTTCCCCCTAGTATAATAAATAAAATGGAGAGCATGAAACAAGTTCCCCCCCTCTAAACAAACAAACAAAATCTACAAACATACTTCTAGCATGTTCTCTAACAAAGGGAACAAGAGACACGGGACAACTTTTGCACCAAAATGTTAAAAAAAAAAATGCTTTAAAAAGCACAAGGGTACAGAACCATCAGCTAAAATAAAGGACACTATACTGTAACCAAAGTTGGTAATAACAGTAATAATAATATAATGAACAGTTTGGTAGTTAGATCTCCAGTTTGGTTATTTTAAAGCATTAAGACAAGGCAAGATAGAAGGCTGCTTTCTTTTGAAGTAATTCTAGAAGAAATAAAAAATATTTTTTGAAAAAACAAACGAACTGAAAAGTAGAACAGTCATACCTACACAACTTTCTGTCCTGCACAAAGTCAAATACCTATGCAGAATATATTTATATATATATATAATATATATGTTATTTGTGCACAAAGGTTAGCTTATTATTAGCTCACTGCAAAGGTGTAATGTATTATGTCAATTGTTTTGGAAAACATTGTAGGTAGCCACAGGCAAACTTCTACCTCACAGTTGCCACTTGTGAACTAACCACAGTGGGTATGAACCACATGGGAAACTGGCCATTTGCAGCGTCCGGCCGTGTGGCAAGGCAATTTTTACGGCACAACTCTTTTTTCCCTGTTGTGTTTGGATCAAGACCAGCAGTTTTTTAAAAAAATGTCACCTTACCAATGGCCAGGTGCTACACGGGGCCAGGACGTCACACAGGTTCCGTGCACACCTTGATAAGTTTACAAGTAGCGGCAATGTAGGGGCGACGTTATCTGTAGCCATCCTCTGTGTGAAAAAGGGATATTTAAGTTTTCTAGGCTAGGAGGCACAAACCCCAAATCTGGCATACTGTATGTATTCTTAATGCTAAGGCTTGCTGCTCTGGCTGTGTTGTCCCCTCTTGACTAGAGTACCTGTTACAAGCACGCGAGTGTGGATACATACATATGTATATATGCATACACTCGCCTGTATAAATATATATATATGTATAAAATTCTCCCCAATTTCCATCCAACAATTCAATCCAAAAAGGTGGCTCTGCATAGATGCCCAGCATATTCAGTTCATCACCTGAGCCAGCCCTGAAGCTGGGCGCACTTTAGTCTTTTCCAATACGTTTCCTTGTTTGTTTAAAAACCAAGCTACTGCAGCTTCAAGTATTTTGCATTATAGGTTTTTTTTTCTTTTTTCTTTATAAATTAGTTAATGTTATATTTTATTCTCAATATTCCGACATATAGTATAATATATATATATATACAGTACAATAAATGCTCTCATTCTTTTTAATTTTATTTTCCAGATAAATCCCTGAGAATGTATGTTGACAGTCGCTAAGTTTCCACATGCACAAGCATCGTGTGCCATGCTTCTGGATGAACAAGCACTGCAAAGCCACGTGGGTCAGCCTTTGAAACTATTTAGTTATTTGTGTGGTTGGGTTGGTTGGTTCATTTAAATAAGCTGAAATGTCAGGATGAGTTACAAAGGAGTAAAGCTGGAGCCATTCGAGGTACTTATCACAGGATGGAGGTGTTTGTTTGGTTTTGTATTTTTTTTAAAGCCATTGCAATATATTTCTCTTTTTTTTTTGTTTTGAGGCTGTGAACATATACAGAAAGAACAGGAGAGCTCTGTGGGCTTTTGCCACTTGACAACATATACTCAGTGTAAACCAAACTTTTTATTTTTTTTTAAGCCTCTCAATCTCTCATACGAAAACAGAAAAGGAAAGGGGAAGAGAGAGGAAAAAAACGACACACAAATTTTCACAACGTGACAATTTAGTTTTGCAAACTCAGTATATAACTATACACATATAATACCGGTGTGGCTCTGTTTTAAGTTAAAAAGGATACAAAGGCAGGCTCAAGTAAAAACATACCACCCTCCCAATGCTCCCCCCCCCCACAACCCACCCCCCATTCACACACATTTTTATTGTCAACCAAACCGTTCGCGAACCAACATCATCAGTTTCTTTTTGCCTTTGTAAATTTGTTTCAGGTTGTCAATGAACTGTGTAAACTGAATGTGTCCGTCGTGAGCCATTAAGAAGGTCTCTCGGGCCTTGCTCAGGAACTCTATGAACTCGCTGTAATGCCGGGGACTGATGTGCGTGAGCCGGGAATGCGTGGTGTTAATGTACGCTCCGATGGTGGCATCCAGGAGTTGCCTTAGCGGCGCTTTGTCCAATGACATCAGCTTGCCCGAGTTCCTCCTTCCGTGGAGCCCCACCATTCCGGGAGTGGTCAAAGTACACCGACGCAAGATGTCCGACAGTACCGTTGCACATTTGACACTTTTGACCACCAGAGGTATGATCGCCGCCAGCTCGTTCTTCCCGAGGGAGTGGCTAAGTGCGCAGGCCCACAAAACGTCGTTAATGGCAGGGTGCGTGTCCTGATTGTAACTCAGGTTGAGATGCGTCATGGCCAACGTGGCCAGCTTGTAGGCCCGCATGGGGTAGCCGCGATGCTCCATGTACCGCGCTATAGTGAAGAGCTGCGTGTAGCTCATGCCGGTTGCAGCAGCGTCGAGGACAATTTGGTAAGCCGTCTCAAAAGCTATGTGATCCTTCTCGCACAAGGTCAGCGCAGAGAGGGCGCAGTTCTGAGGGTCCTTCATGGCACACTGAAGAGCAAGCGTCCTAGCACTGCTGGCAAGCTTCTCTTGCTGGTGGCAGTCCAGATGCAGGCGGACTATAGTGCTGTTGGACATCACCGTGGTCGCAACAATGCTAGTCGCTTCGGTCGGAGTGAAAAGTGTAAACCAGCTTTGCATGATGCTATCCAGTGCATAAACACCTGTGAGGCATAGAAGGAAACGTTTGTCACCAAATATGGCAAACCCGAATACGTATCTAGAAAGAACAAACCTGTGACCTTGTCTGTAACACTCGGTAGAAGACCCCACCAATGTCCTTGTGTTGAGATCAGGACTGAGCATTCCTAATAAAATGGAAGAACAGACCCAACCTATCACAGCCTATGAGCAACTTTGGTTCTTATTACAGTGGTACCTCAAGGTTAAGAACTTAATTCATTCCGGAGGTCCGTTCTTAACCTGAAACTGTTCTTAACCTGAGGTACCACTTTAGCTAATGGCGCCTCCCACTGCCGCCGTGCCACTGGAGCATGATTTCTGTTCTCATCCTGAAGCAAAGTTCTTAACCCGAGGTACTATTTCTGGGTTAGCGGAGTCTGTAACCTGAAGCGTGTTACCTGAAGCGTATGTAACCTGAGGTACCACTGTACTTTAGCCTGCACACCTCATTTGGAAGCAGGAGTGCCAACTTGAATAAAAAAGGGGGGCAGGTACGCCCCACTCCACATAATTGATCACGTGATGTGGTGCATGCACACCGTTTGAATGGCAGTGCCCATCAACTTTGGGGGGCTGAAGACCCCTTGGCCCCTATCTTTGGAAGCGATGAAAACTAGATTGAGAATCCCAATGATACGGCTCCAATAAAGATTAGCATTCCAAGACAACACATTGTGTGAACAAATTGCCCCCCCCCCAAGCTTGAGTGTGTGTGGCCCATTCCCCAAAAGTCCCAATGCTCAATGTATTTCCCTCCTAAAGAACTAACACCCCCTTCCATGGAAAAAAGAGGAAGAAGTCAAAACTGAACTGGATATAACCCCAGCAGGAAAATAGAAATCTCTGTCCTTAAAGGCAACATCTTCATCTAGAGTCACTACCAGCCTTCCGATCTGAAATGTGCAGGTTTCTTTAGTACCCTTTTGTTGCTCTTGCGAGGGCGAACAATGACTGATGGGCTTCATAAATTGAAGCTTATAGGCAGCTTGAGTGCCTCATTATTACTCAAAGTAATTTGCACACATCTGTGCACTCATATAACCACACCCAGAGGTCCTTATTTTGCTCAGTTGGGCCCTGCTGTACTATAATGCATGCATACACATAACCCCTCCTTACCCAACGCTAGGCACTGAGGCCATCCACTCAATGCCTGGCCTTCATTTACATAAACAAACATGTCCCTCATTTACAAACTTCCTAGAGTCTCAGAGGTGATCTTTGCTTGACATTACAGCTTCCTTATGGAAGCTATAGATATATATGCTAATGTACAGCGGAATAAAAAAGCAATTTGCTTGCCAATAGTTAACTGAGCAAAACACACTTGCCCTCTAATATCTAGAACTCAATCTAGGTTTCAATTAACTTGGCCAAGACAAACATGCTATTAAAAAAGAGAAAGAGAGAGGATGCAAATTTGCTGATAGCATCGCTTGATAGGAGAGCAAAGAATAGTAAACTCAACAGACACAGGGAAAATGCAATCCTGACCACTAAGTGTTGCAGTGATGTAGAAAATCTGCTTGGGGAACAGCACCCATCTTCATAAAACCAGAAACAGAATACAGATTGGGTTTTCCTTTCCAGTTTCTCAGAAAGTAATGGCACTCTACACTCCTGCACAAGTCTGCTGGTGGCCAAATCTGAAAGCTGCAAACCATAAAGCAGCCATGAGTAGCAGATAAAACTAGGAATACAGCCAAAGGTTTGGACAAATCAGTTTATGATTTTAGAAGACACACTGAAAGGAGAGAGAAAAAGAGAGGCATGCATGATTGATGTGGCATTTAAGAGAACATGCAGCTCTCTAAAAAGTTATTTAATTTGAATAACTTTGTAGAGAACTTTACTGTTCTTGTGAATGCACAATCACTGGAACACTACTGGCATTTCATAATTTGCTCCAAATTTGGGAGATTGTCAGGGGAGTGCCTTTCTCCTGCCTCCTTGGCACAATTCATAGAAGGGCACACTTTTCAGCTTCTATCCTTGTATAAATTCCTGCAAAGGAGGTTCCCAATCTTTTATTTGGGGACATAGCAAGTAAGGTTAAGCTACTTCCTTCAGGTGGCTACATTCCTCTGTCTGGTTGGGATCTCCTGCATGGAGCTCAGGCTCTCTTGCTGAGGACAGTTTAAGTTTTGTACTCTTAGTTCACGTCAGTGTGGCGTTACTGCACAGAGACAGGTAATTTTTTAAAAAACACACACCACAAGATACATATTTGATGTAGAAGTACCCAGGTTCTTCTTGGAAGAGCAGCATATAGAGACCATCTTGGCTGTGAGTCCTGGAAGACCTGCTCCCTGTCTTGTATGCCTTGTACCATCTGGTCTGGGAGGGCGGGGCCCGGACTGACTCCAGCTACAAAAGGTGAGGCTGCTGAACAGGTTCCTGGGCTGGGGTATTGTCATGGTTGTGGTTGTTGTTATTGATATTTTTTGTATCTTATGATTTATGTGGAAACAGTTCAATTTGCTTGTGCATTTCTTAATGTTTTATATATTGTTTTGTTATGTTTGTAATTATGTGGGTTGGTTTTTTTGCATATTGTAAGCCACTTGGAGCATGGTTTTAACTTTGGAAAGGCAGCATACAAATAAAATGCTTGATTGACTGATTACACTATCTCACAGTGCTAGTTAAATCATAATTCATCAGAGACCAATGGCACCACTTACCTACTTCTGTTGCACATGTTACCAACCACCTCACCATCTCCCGCCGCCTCCAATTCAAGGTCGACAAAGTCATGCGCATCACCTGTTCACAAAAAAGACGGGCATTTTAGAGAGACTAAAACTGTATCATAGAGTTGTCACAATGCAAGAAAAATGAGAATACGCATTGCTTAGAAATTAGTCAAAAGGGGCACTTTGGAGTCTCTCCATCAGCTCTGCCGCAAGAAAGAGAAGCATTTCTTACACATCTTAAGTGTTTGAGAGAGGAAAACATTACATCCAGAAAGCAGCTTCTCTGGGCTACAGGCTCCCTGACCTCCCCAGGCTAACCCACTTGTAAACTAATAATGTGGAAATTCTGGATTTCCCCCAGAAACTCCAACTGCTATGATGCCAAAGGTAAGTAAGGAACAGGGAAGATTCCCAGTCTTCCTCTCCATATCCCCAATCTGAACTAGGGTGAGCAGATCCTTGGACATTTTGGAACAAATTCCCTGGTAATCTGTTTTTCTCCCAGTGTGCCGGGAGATCCAAAATATTCTGGAGATATGCAAGCAGTGACACATCTAAAGATAAACATCATAACCTTAAATAGCAGTAGTTCTTACCTTTTTCAATATTGCAGACTGCTGCTTTACTTTGCCTATTCTTTGCAATCCACCACATTTTATGGTTACTGCGTGGAAGGCTTCCAAAGAACTGAATACTCTCTGTGTTCCAATGCAGCTGGACTACGTACTCTAGCATAATTGTTTCCTGGATTGTCAGCTGAGATAGTAGCATCCACACATATTGAGCAAAATCTACCTACTACCTAGTAATATTTAATATACTCCCTCACTCTATGGCTATGCATTCAGTGCTGCTGCACCATGAGCAGAGCATTAAGTGGTATTTTGCCACCATTTCTTTGGAAGAGTTAGTCAGCATTTTGGTCTATTTTATGTGTGCCTCACACAGTGTAGACTACAGTTCAAGAATCACTGCATTAGAGCACTGATCTAACAAAGGCAAGGTGTCCAATAGGCCTGGACAATATATCTCCCACGACCAGTATGTGGGGGGGCAGAGTGCGATGACAGTGTCACTCAGTGGCATATCACTGGTGAAACCGTCACCGCTCGAGTCCCTCTGCCTCCATTGCCCAGCACGCTGAGGGAGAAATAAACTAACGGGGAGCTGGAGGCAGTGGAACTCAAGTGGCGGCAGCTTCACCAGCTATATAAGGTAAAGGTAAAGGGACCTCTGACCATTAGGTCCAGTCATGGCTGACTCTGGGGTTGCAGCGCTCATCTCTCTTTATTGGCCAAGGGAACCGGCGTACAGCTTCCGGGTCATGTGGCCAGCATGACTAAGCCGCTTCTGGCGAACCAGAACAGTGCACGGAAACGCCATTTACCTTCCCGCCAGAGCGGTACCTATTTATCTACTTACACTTTGACGTGCTTTCAAACTGCTAGGTTGGCAGGAGCAGGGACCGAGCAACGGGAGCTCACCCCATCGTGGGGATTCGAACTGCCGACCTTCTGACTGGCAAGTCCTAGGCTCTGTGGTTTAACCCACAGCGCCACCCGCGTCCCTTTTCACCAGCTATATACTACTGGTGAAACAGCCATTGCACTCTGCCTTGGCAGAGGGAGAATCAAGCTGAATCGGTGAGGTGCCCATACAGCATGTTCCTTCCTCTGCTTCTTTAAACTGCTTGGCTGAGGAGCATGCAGCTGTTCTTGCCTCAGCCAAGCAGTTTTACAGAGCTAGAGGCGGGATGGGGGCTCTGTTAAAGTGCTCCTCCTCCCCATTTGAGAGAGCCCCACTCCTGCTTGCACACGAGTAGGAGTGGGACTGGGGCTGTTCAGCTGGGGAGCATGAAGCCTCCACTTCCTGCCTGGCTGCCTTCTCTGGGAGGGTATGTGGAGCCCACCCTCCTGGTGGAAGGCAGCCAGGCGGTGTAGGGGCTCTTTGATGCTGCTGGTGGCCCCTCTCTGCAAGACGTGGAAAGGGTGAGCTTTGCACCCTGCACCTTTTGGATTTCGTCCGGGAGGGTGGGCTGTGTCCTTCTTCCTGGGATGAACGAGCCCCCCACCAGAGGAAAGAGACAGTGCACCTGCAGGGGCGAAGGTGAAAGCCTGACAGGTTCTGTGTGCTTGGCTACTGTTGCTTGGTCTGTCTGCGGGAAGTGGGGGGCAAGCAGGCAAGGTTGCTCACCACACACACACACACACACACACACACACACACACCAGCAAAGGCAGAGGGAGCTTGGTCAAGGAGCCCCAAGTCCTTATGGCTCCAGCAAAGGGGAATCAGGGCTGGCTCCACTAGGGGCAGCTCTCCCACCCCCAGCAGAGCCGGTCAAGGGGACTCAGGACTCACTCAACTGGGTGCAGGAGCCTTTTCGCCCCCCGTCTGAGCAGCAGGCTGGGGCCAGCTGTATTGGCCATAGCCCATGAGGCGCCGGAGTGAAACTGCCTCAACTCCCACAATGAGAGCTGCGGCAGCTTCACGCAGCATCTCACCGGCTGGGGCCAATGCAGTTTTTTTTCTACATCGTGCTATCTTGCCAAACCGCAATGTGTGGCTGGCGATACACCATGATGCTGAAAACCAGCCTTAGTGTCTATACTTCTGAGGGTTGAGGGTTTCAGATGTCTAGTTCTAGGATAGGATTGGAGCACATTTCAAAAGCAGCCAAACAATTTATACATGCTGTGTCTGTCAGCCTGTGTATTTCTTTAATACCAAGAATACAAGGTAAATCTACTGATACGTCATACAACTTGTAACAGCAGGGCACCTTTTTTAAAAAAAGCCAGCTAAGTGAAAAAGTAATAAAGATTTCCCATTTAATTCCCTTTGCCACGCCATCTGGTATAGCAATAGAACAAGAAGAGCTCACCGACAATGGATGAGTAGGAAAAGTTCGTTATAAACTGGTTGTGCCAAGAATACATGTTCAAAACTGATCCAAGGTTTTATAGTATCTTACTGAAGCATTAAAACAGCATTAAGAAGAAAAATACCTGAAGACCCAGCTCCAGAGAGACTTTCAAAAGAGTGATATCTGGCAGACTGTCCATAAGCGTTGCTATTTTAAATGCATCCTGGGCAAGCTTGAAGATGTGCGATGAGGAGTGAATGTTTTTCTGGATAGATTCTAACACTGTTTCAAGCCTTCGGACATCACCTGCAAGGTCAGCCAAAATATATATATGCATAAACACAAGCAGTGACAGGAATATTGCAATGTGCCATCACACAGACAGTGTCATCAATATGCATCTGATGTGGTTATCTCCATACCATCTGTAGCAGATGCAAGTTTTGATGGTGCTGAACCAGTGACTGGAGGTGGCAATGGACTAGATGACAGCCTACAAACTGGAGCTAAATCCTTAGGAAATGGAGTTGCGGTTGGTAGACACTACTCATGTCCAAGAAACTTCCATCTGTCCTGCTTTAGGTCAAACTGCACTCCCCCTGAAGAAGCAGGTGTGTAGTTTGGAGCTGCTCTTCGTTTCATCTGTGTCACTGGAGGCCCACATGGTTTCAGTGACAAGGTGTGTCAATTTGCAGCTCCATCGAGTTCACCGGCATAGTCTGACCACACAGTTTTGCAGCCTCTGGCAACTGCTCGTCAATGTGTTCTGTGTAGGGTTATATTTGAAAATGGTCTGGAATTTGCAGCTATGTGCAGAGTGCTGCTACTAGAGCATTGGTTGGTACTTAGCTGTGCAGCAATGTAACACCTATCTTGCAGGATCGACATTAGCTGCTTATACATTACTGGGCTCAGTTGAAAGGTGCTGATGTTAACATGCGAAGCCCTGAATGACTTGGGGCCTAGGTACGTTGATGGAAAGTTTCTATCCACAGCAGTCTTCCTACATTTTGAGACAGCAGAGGGGGCCATTTTTTTAATCCCACCAGCAACTGTTGCTCACTGTGTGGCAGTGCCTTCTCAGCAGTTATGTCCCTGGTGTGGATCTCTCTTCCCTTAGAAGCACAGACAGCTACCTCACTGAACACACTTGTTTACAGAGGCTTAGACAGGACTTGGTTAAGCCATCTCTGCTTTTTACTGTGGTACTGTTGCTGTCGTTGATTATTATATTTCTTTCAAATGCTGAATATTTTTACTGATCTATTATCTATCTACAAACAATGGAAATAAATATTTCAAAGCCTTTCTTAGTGAACAGATGCTAAACATTCCAGATCCATGTTTTCCATTTCTATATGAATCCATCTATGTACCAAAATAATTCTGCTGCACACGTGAGCTGGACATGCCACATGGACAGCAAGTGATGTGCTTGTGTACATTTTATTTAGTACTGCTTTGGCTACTTATCCTGGCTCACTGCGGATATATATGCTACACTTCCTCTTCCTCACTCTTCTGCTTCAGCAGAGCCAAGAGATCAAAAGCTTTTGCTTCCATACACAATTAACTGCATTTGAACCCTAAACTGTTGTTACTTGGTTAGTCTTAACTATATTTAAGGAAACACATCAATTTCGTAAGTCATGGTTTTGAGACTAGTTTGTTTCTCTAAACCTTGGTTAAGATTAACCACACTTTGTCAGAGTTTGAATACAATGATCAACCATGGGTTAGTTAAACAGGGAAGTGGGAGCTTTCAATCTCCCCGCTTCCAACTGCACCAGAGGACGAGAAGGGAAAGGGGAGCTCATTCATGTAATAAGGGACTGTCCAGCTTTTTGGAAAAACCATTGTGGGCACCACAGACACACTGCAATCAAGTACAACACAACTTATTCTATAGTCCGCCACAGAATGCTTCTTTCAAGTCTAATTTGAGCAGAGAGAAGAAACCCTGGGAGCACCAGGAAAGGCCCATGCAAACATTATGTATACCCATTAGCACCACATTGGTGAACAAGACCAATATAAACTCATGTATATAGTCAACTAAAAATAGGTATCTGCTTAATTGCCAGCACTGTACCTTTGGCTGCAGTTAGCATAGTTGATGCCAACTCACACTGCTGAGATTCAATGTGACTTAGAGTGAACCACCGGGGGTACCGATTTGGAACGACTGATGCAATGTGATGTGGACGAGACATATCGCCTGATGGAGCTGTGGATTCCAATACTAGTAATCTGTAAACAGGAAACACACATACGTGGATAATTAAATTATAGTCATGAGAAAAGTTGTGCCTTCTACAGAAATGCTGCAATATGTAGACAAAGGTCTGGTTAGTTTCTCATTACAAGATTAAGGCTGCATTGAGCTTCAGGCTCATACGCTGTGACCCTCCTCCTCCATACACAGCAGGGGGAGGTTGAAAGCTCCTGTCTTTGAAGGGAGTGCAGTTCCTTGTGGCAACCGTTGTTTGCAAAGTTTAAACAAAACCAGTTCCCTTCAGTTCAGCTATCACACAGATCTGTGGGCAGTTCAAAGGCAAAAGCTTTTGATCCCCTCCTCTTGCATACGAAGGAGGAGAACATGTGAGCTCAAAGCTTGTTATCGTAAGGACAAACTGTGGTTTGGTGTTATGTCTCAACAAGGTCATAGGCAAAATGGCCTTGCTTGTCGCACTAAACCATAGTTAATGGTTTGCTGTGAATGCAGAACTTGTTCCTGCTTTGCTCCTTCCCTAGTGCAAGCAACAAGCCACGATCCCTGGCTTAATCATTATATCCAAGCCAGGGATCATAGTTTGTTTCACTCAAACAAGAACAAACCCTAGCTATGGCTTATGGTGTGGTGCAAACTCAGCCTTTGAGGGCAGGGAGGAGCCTGTTTCTCCTAATTAAGAAAACTAGAACTTAAATAAGAATTTCTCCATGCTTTGGACTTTTAGCATCTGTGTTTCAAAATTAAGTTTCAAAAATGGTGGGGGGGGGGGGGGACATTTTTTCTCCTGATATGACTTTCCTCACCTTTATGTTTTTAGTGGGGAAATGGGACATTCTAGTAATGGTTTGGTATCTGCCAATTTAGCAGACAGCCATTTAACTATCTGAAAACTAGTGAACATCATTTTAGAAGCTATTCTGGTGACAGCAGTTTCTCTTGCAAAGAAAAAACCTCTGCCTAACATAATGCAAAGAAGTGAATATGAAGCAAACCTACACATAGTGGTTGGAAAAGGTTACAATAGCTTTAACAAGAAATAGTTGCCCTAAGCTGATAAGTTATTTCTCTTCCTACTACAGACCTATTATTAGAAGTGTCTACACTGTAATTTACTTGAATGAAAATAGCTGGCTTTTTTTTTTCATGAACTCCCTATCACGATGATTCAGAGCAGCCTCAGCCTTTCAAAGGTCAAAGAAGTACTGAAGGACAGTTGGAAAAGGAATGTCAACAAGCAGAATTCTGTGTGAACATGTGCATCTGTGGGATTTTATCTTCAACATCATCATTGGGAATGGCTCTCTGAATCAGGACGGCCCTCTGAAGAATTAGTATCACTACTACTGCTTCACAGTTAAATGTTGCCCTCCGGCTTCTACAGATGCTGGCATCACTCAGTTTTACGTGGTTCCACGGATTCTACAGCCATTTTCCTGCTTCTACTTGTGCAAAAGGCTCCACCAGATTTTGCACAACAAGAAGGCTGTCTTTAGATTTTTTCCCACCTTTTATTGCATAACTTTATAGCCTGAGGTGCAAAACAGCCCTCCCTTGAGCAGAAGACGCCATTCATGTATGCAAGCACAGCTTTGCAGCCTAGTTTACAAAGCGTCTGTTGGTATTCCTCTCTCTTGATAACAATCATAAGCAGAATAATTTATGTGTAATAGTTTTTAAAACTACAAAACATATCATACAAAATGAAAGCGAAATTATGCAAGTCTTGATCAATTTGCACCATGCGTATACGTTTTCATAATGCTTGCTTCTCTTGGTGCAGAATCCAATTCATATGATTTTTAATTTTCAGTTTTTGAAAAAATTAAGTTCTTGAAATGCAGAGTATGGTCGTACCTTGGTTGTCAAACAGAATCCGTTCTGGAAGTCCATTTGACTTCCAAAAACATTCGACAACAAGGCGCAGCTTCCGATTGGCTGCAGGAGCTTCCTGCACTCAATCGAAAGCTGCGCAAGCCCCGCCGGACGTTCGGCTTCCAAAGAACGTTCGCAAACCGGAACACTCACTTCCGGGTTTGCGGTGTTTGGGAGCCAAAACATTCGAGTTCCAGGGCGTTCAGGATCCAAGGTGCGACTGTACTCTGCCCCAAGCATGCAATGGACATATTCCAGAGTTGTAGCATACTTTGTTCATATTACAGGCTGTGTTACTGTCTCAAGTTGCCTTAGCTCTAATAGAAAATTTTGTGGGTCAAACAGAAGAGTCTCTCTTTGTTAGACCAGATGGGTCCCATTTCCACCCTGCTCTTAGTGTGTGTCACAGCTGTATTCCCAAAGGGCTTCCTTTGAGATATATAAACTCACAGCCACCCCAAGGAGTCAGTTCAACACTCCCTTGGGACAGGCCTAACGCCCTAGAACTGAAAGCAAAAAGGAGACTATCAGCTATTTTAATGCTGTGGCACACCTCATTTAATTCCAATTTTCTATCCAGGAGTGCCCAAGGATGGCTGGTAATGAAACAGACAAAAGAACTGGACTGACCATGCAGCAGCATAGCTCTAACATGAACGTTATCCTCTCCTTACCCCACCCTCACCAGCTCTGAGAGAACAGGAAGGGTTGCCCATTAAGCAGCCCTGAAGGACAGACTAAACAGATTAGAGCCCTGGGATTTACTACCAACAACGATAAACACAACTGAGTACTTCAGAGAGGTTTCCACAGAATGCACAGAGCTGCAAGGAGGAAACTTTGCCATTGTTTTCCAAGTCAGTCTGTGTTTGCAAGACAGCTGCTCATACTTGAAAAGGTGAAGATCTACCAAGGCAATTTGCCCCAGTGCTATTGTTTACAACATCAAAAAGCGAAAGGACTGAGGCTTTTGGTGTCAAGCACAGCAGATATCTTTTTTTAGAAAGATGAAAATCAGGGTTATCTCTTGAATTTTTACTGCTGGGAATTTCATTCTTGGAGCAGGGGAGAGGATTAAAGCAACTGAACAGCTTGTATCAGAAGGTTAAAAAACAGAAGTTAGAGAACATTTTCAAATTAACTCATGCTATGCAACGTGTGAGTTAATTGGGTGCTAACCAGTGTTCAAACCCACCTGTTCCTTATATCAGTCTTGCGGTTCTTGGTTCATTCACTCATTCATTAGATTTCCCATCCTATAGCCAAACAGGTCTCCAGGGTTACTCAAAAACTATATCTAAGACAAGTGCAGAAACACTTGCATTGAAAGTATAGGCTTCAACAACCTACTACAGACACACAGATAAATCAAACACATTGTGTACATCCTCTATCAGGATCGCTATCCTTAAAGGAGGAAGTTGTTTGCCAGCCTTCTTAAAAGTCAAAGGAGCTTACCTGGTGAGCCCCTTTAGAGATGGGAGTTCCACAACACAGGGTGCCACTACAGAAAAGGCATTGCTCCTTGTCACCATCCTTTTTACCCCCGAAAAGAACAGGTGTGTGGAGCAAGGCCTTCCCTCATGACTTTATGGATGAAGGGAGCTCATACCGTTGACTGGGTTTATGCTTCTTTTCTAAATGAGGTTTAAAGACACGTACCGCATTGCTCTCAGTGCAGTTTTGTATGCTAGTTCAGCATCATGAGGTAGGAGAGAGGTGAAAAGATACTTGGCAAATGTGTGCATTGGAACGCTCTCTCGATGGATGATTTCACCTAGACCGCTATAGGGTCCAGCTATGAGGGAAGGGATTTGGGAAAGGGAAAAAAAAACAGAAAGTCTTATAAATAGTGCTGTAGTTTGATTGTACATAAAATCGAAAGTGCTAAAAGTTATCTAGAAATATTGTAATAATCCTTGCCAAAAAAAAAAGCACTCACAGTGAAGAGAAATAAGCTCTCTGGTGAGGGGTCCTCTAAGAAATGTGCAGTACTAAAAGAAAATGGTGGTGATAAATATATCTTATTGAAGCAAATAAGGTGGCCTGGCTATAGCTTTCCTTCTTGGATTCAAAGAGCCCAGAACACTTCATTTGTTCACTTTTCATTCATTGGTATAGAAGCTATTCCATGTTTTCTTTAACGTTAAGCTGACTTGTTATGAAAATTGCCCCTGCAGTTTAAAGTGGCAAAAATGCAGGGAGTTAGCTGACTAAGAAGCATTTCTGCCATGCACGTCAAGCCAAGGTATCTGAATCACCACCCTCACTACCCTTGGATGTAGCCAAATAATGCAACATAGGTGTCTAAACAGGGAGGGGACAGGAGTGTGCGCATGTGCTCACACACTTGCATGTGGTGGGCGGGTGCATGTAACATCGCAAAAGGTTCCTGACCTTTCCTCAGACCCCATGTTATTTGCTACTGAGGTATGTGGGCTGTAGCACTGGGGCGAGTGGCTGCACCTCTTGCTACAAGGGGGGAGGCAGCCATAGTTCAATCGCAAAGCACAAACTCTGCATGAAAAAGGTCCCAGGTTTAATTTGAGAAACTCTGGGACACCTTGGGAGAGCAGCTGCCAATTCAGTGTACTTAGCTGGACAGGCCATTTGCCTGACTCAGTAGAAGGCAGCTTCCTATACTTTAAAAGGGCAGCGGAGGTTGTCAGCTGAAGAACTACATTCTATGAAAACACTGAAGTGTAGAGAATTGGAAGCACCCGCTCAAATCAAGCTGAAACTAGATGAATCCATCCTTTAAGGGAACACCCCCCAACCAAAAAAAACACACTGACAAAAGGCTCCAAAGTAATGCTTGAAAAAAGTGCTTTTAAAAAGGCGCGCACTTGTTCTTTAAAGATTCCCTAATGCTAATATATAACGTCATTTTGACACTAACAGAAAACCCGTAATGTTTTCTCTCATTTTTCCAGAAGGGCCAGATTGAACACACTTCTAAAGAAAACAATGACATCTACAACTTTCACTACTTTTAAACAGACCCACCCACCCACAAATCCCACAGTGTCCATAGTGCCAGCTTCTTCTTCTTACATTCTTTAGCTGTTAATTACATTAAGATTACAACCACCAAATAGGAACTTCGCTTGTCACGAGCATGGGCCTCGGCTGAACTGCACTGCTAAGAAAGACGTTCTGGGCATCATGATTGGCAGGTAGCCTCTGCCAATCCAGCTTGAGACCAGCCCTATTCTCTTGCTCTGTCTAAGCAATGGAAAACTCTTGTGCTTTGGATTATCGTGTGCATGTCTTGTAAGCAATACACTTTCTCTAAAGGATGATAAAAACACATCACTGTATTTCTTTCCCTTGTGTTTTAATGATTTACAGTGTGACACTGGCAAGAAAACGTCTTTGTTGCAAAGTTTCAGGCACAAGTATCAGAGTGTGATTTCTGACGTAGGACAAAAATCATACTTTTACATGCGAAGCTACTTTCGGTCCCCACCAAACTCACAGTATGAAATTCCTCATAAGCAATCTAAATTGGGCCAGTGGAATGAGTGTCTAGGGCAAGTTTAATTTCACACATTTACAATGTTTCGCTAGAAAGTGGTGGTGTCATTATGAACTTCAGTTTCCTTACATGCTAGCCTAAACTAACTGGGTGGGGGGGGGGGAGATAATACGTAAACAAGACCCTTCCACTTCCACATCAATGTGATGTTTAAGTATAGTATGGGGGTGGTGCTGGGTGTCTGATGGAAGATCTATAAGCAACCATTAGATTCCTAAGAACCTGATAATTACCAGATAAGCCAACTCCCAGAGGAGTTCCTGGTCTTTTTATTAGAAACTGCTGAAAGAAGTGGTTAGCATCAATAGTCAACTACCTTCTAATAGGAAGACTGCTTGCTTTTGGAAAATCTTCACCAGCGTGTCGTCCAGTTCGATTTCCTGTAGCTTGGAAATTAACTGTTCCTCATTCCGACAAACTTTCTCTTGTGCATACAAGCCATCAGGCATTATTCGCTGCTGCCCCAGTCCTATCAATGCCACTTCCACAGCCAGCGTCAAATAAGATTCTCCTTCTTCTAAGAATTTGTGGGCAGGCAGGTGATAATACTCCAAAGATTTGTACTGGCCCATATTCTCTGGAGCGGCGGGAAAAACATCAAGTCACTCAATAGTTTACTTGTGGTTACACACCTTATTTGTGCCTGTCCTCCTGCATCGTTTGCAAGCCTCCCACAAATTTTCACAAAGGCAGCCACCCTCACAAGGTAGCCTTGGGCATGCCACTCTCTTAGCCTGAGTACCCCCAATCTACAATATGGCCAATAGCACTGACTACCTCATAGGGTTGTGCACACATGTCAAGTACACTTGAAAACACTAAGCAAAAGTATTGTAAATAATGCCAATGCCAATACTACTAGCAGTAATAAGGCACTTGCTTTGCAGGCAGAATGTCCAAAGTTCAAGCTCTGGTATCTCCAATTTTAAAGGATCAGTTTTAAAGGAAAAGACCTTTGTCCTGGGAGCTGATGCCAGTCAGGGTAAACAGTAGGCTAGCTAGGCCAATAGTCTGCCTTGGTAGAAGGCAGCTTCATATATTCCAACAGTAGGGCAAGAATACTATTTTGTATGCACACATGCAAACTACATCCCTCCCTCTTAAGCACTGTCAACACCCCTATTCAGCAAATGTTTAAGTTATGGTGTTTTGCAAGCATGGTTGCAAATAATAGGTCTAAAGCAAAGTTAAAACCACAGCATGCTTAAAAATACATCAAGTTGACCCATGATCAAATTTTACCTGTGAAGTCTGAGAACACATGGAAGCTCTCATCGTCAACCCTGCAGGCCTCCATAAGGCTGCTGAAAAGGGTGCCAATTGGGTCCAATGGGTGCCCAACCCAGCCTTCCAGGTTAGTTATAGAGGTAACACCTTTGTGGAGAAGTTCTACATTAGAAAAATAAATACATGCAGCCTTAGTGGTCATACAGTACTTTTAGTAGGCAAAACAGCTTGCATTTCCCCCCTCATCATCCTGATTTTTCAGACATGGAAACTGTAGCTAGCAACAGCATATGCACCATCAGTGACCACAGATAAACTGGATTTTGAACCCAAATACTGTATCTTATAACAGAACACATTATCCAGAAGGCCCATGGCCGTTTTTCATTCAAGGAGATGCATCAATGCCAACTGCAGAAGAATACTGACCAAACACAGCTTTGCTTAACACAGAATACCATTTTGTTCTGCCCACCCCGCCCCTGCTTACCTATAAACAGAAATACAAAGCAAGTTCTACCGTGCATCAATTAGAACAAAGCAATTTCTCACTGCCTATCATAGCAAGCCATAGATCACGACTGCCTACCCTACTGTCTATGCAAGACTCCTTGATTATAAGCTATCCAAACTCTCTTTAGAGTCACTGCTGAAGGATTTATAAACAGGAAGCACACTTGTGGTATGCACAGAAGAGATATCTATTTTAGTTTCCTTGTTGAGAAAAACAAGGAGCACTATTTTAACTAAGCTAATCCTGTGGAACTGGGGAAAACAACAACCCAGGCATGTGTCACATGACAACTCTTAAAAGATCTACCTTTCAAGTCAGCTAGATTTGCCTTATTTGCAAAATGTAAAAGGTAAACAGATCCCCTGTTGACAGACAGGGTCCACTGTCAGGGGCACCTATGCCGAGGCCCACGGGCTGGTTAGTAGAGGGCTTATTGCCAAGTAGAGATGCTGGGCAAAGAAGAAGCCCAAAACTACTGCTGTTCTCTGTAGAGCTGAAAGGTACATGCGTCATCGGGCTGCAGGAGATCCTTCAGGTGCCCTTTCCATCAGACAGAGAGGCCTTCATACACTCCTTTTGTCCATTCTAACACTATGCAGCTTCTGAAGAACCTGCAACCTCCCATTTCCCAATAAGGAAGGGTGATCAACTACAGTGCCTGTATTTGGCCTCAGAGAGATGAGTTATGAGTGGAAGCAAGAGGAGGGTGTCTAGAATAATGGAAGGAAGCCCTGCAAATAAGTTGTCCAGTGCAGGCAGCTCCTGTGTAATGCTTGTGCAAAACCCTATTTGTGTATACTTTGTCATGTTCTACAGCTACTACCAGGTAAACACAATTTACTACAGTCATGGAACTACAGATATATAAGCAGTTAAGGCACACACCCAAATTCCTTTCCAATGACTTCACTACCCCAATAGAATAAAATCCGGATTGCAATTGTACGTATACTTTCTCCACCTATGTACACTTCCTTTGCAGTTTGGGGCAAATCAAACACTAACTTTTGTAAGTGAAATCGACTGAAAGGTTACTTGGACACATGCCAAATGCTACTGTCCGTGTCAGGAGTTCAAGGTAATTTCAATGTTTCAGGGAAAAACAAAGGGCAACTTCAGAGAAATGCCCCCCCCCCAAAAAAAACACATTTTCATTATTTCCTGGGCCTTCACAGTGTTAGGAGCTGGGGGGAGGTGCTGTATGCCTGAATCCCCTTCTAATTCCTGAATCCAGCAACCAAGCAACAGTTTGCTGTTTGACAGCAACCCTTATTTCTATGAATACAGCGGAACCTCGGGTTGCGAACATGATCCGTGTGGGAGGCACGTTCACAACCCGCAGTGTTTGCAACCCACAGCGCCGCTTCTGCGCACATGCAGGTCATGATTTGGTGTCTCTGCGCTTCCGCGAGCGCCGAAACCCAGAAGTAACCCGTTCTGGTACTTCCAGGTTCGGAAATCACATAACCTGAAGCGTCTGTAACCCGAGGTACCACTGTAATGACTAGACCCATCCAACACTGCACTAGTTAACTGAACACATCTTTTTCACACATTTACAAAGCAGTCGCCCCAGATTTATCTCCAGGCTTACATGCAAACTGATGCTCTTCCCATTCTAGAGCCAGTGCAGAGAGAGTCCAAGGTTGGGAGTGGAAAATAGTACGGTCCAAATTATTCTGCCGCTTTAGAGACCATCTTGGTTGCTTGCTTTACGAATATATTTCTACAACATTCCTTGCTTTGAATTTAGGTATTCAAAAGATGTGGCATCGGTGGGAGTAGGAAGAACCTAAAAGCTCTAAGCCAGCATTATGGCTCTTTTACAGAGAGGCGCAAACACTGCCATAGCCCTATAGAGCCCTTGGCAATGAACCGCCTCCCATTGCCCGCTATAGTCAACCACTGCACAGCCGCAGTCTTTTACTTCTAAGCAGCAATTCCTTGCACTTGGCCCCATTCCAACCTTCCTCTCCCCAGGCTGCAACCTTTTGACATCATCTTGCCCACATTTACCTTTCTTCTGGAACCGGAACATTTCCTGCTGTTTCTGCTGCTGCCTCCTTAGAGTATTGACAATAGCTATTGCTAGCCGCAGTGCTTCTCTTGGATAGCCATGAGATCTTAGTGCATCCACCCTCGCACAGGCTGTAGGCACATGTTCTGAACAGAGAGAAAGGGGGAAGCATTATTAAAGAGCTCATCCGCGTCTGCAGCAACCCCCATCCCAGGGGAGCATTCAGAAGGGGTTTTTGTTGTTGTTAAAGAATCTGAGAAAACAGTACTTTAAAAAGGGAAGGGAATAAAAGACCGCTTGAAGAGAAGCTCTGTTGCTATTGCCAGACCTTTCATCCCTCTCCCCGTCCCCCAAAAACAGTGCCATAGAAATGGAACAAAGCATCAACTCATGGAAACCTCTTTCCGGTTGAGCCACTTACCATGCCAGAGGGGCCACCCGTGAGAGTCAAAGAGTGAGTTTTCAGCATCATCATGGTAACAGTAGTTGGTGTACAGGTCACTTCTGATAATGTGCTGCAAGTGGCTGTCCTGCCAATGGAGATCGCACGCCTCAATGGCTCGAGTGAACACCGTCCGGTGAGACCTGTTTGATGAATCTGTCAGGCCCACGAGTTCAAACAGAATCAGTTTCATGCCTCCATATGGGTGACACCCAACTGGCACCCCACTCTCTCCTCCTCCAATACAATCAATACATGCTTCCTAACAAGGAGTGTTTCAGGTTTACCCTACACAAGCTATTCCTTTTTCAAAACAAGTACACAGGATTCTATTGAAGTTAATACACACCGGAGGGGGCCAAAACTCATCCTGTCTTAACACTGTATATGTACACAAAGTATATTGAACATTTGGGCATGTGCAGAAACGATTACAGAAATGCCTAAGAAATTCCTGGGTGGTTTGTCAATATGGACACCATGGAAATACAGCTTTGAATTGACAGAAATGAGGCTTAGATACACTGCTTTCTATTGTATGTTGCAAAATTAAACAGTGGATTCAACAGAACCACTTTGAGCCATAAAAATGAAGAAAAAACTGCACTATGCTTCCAAGCAGAAGAAGAGACACTTGAACTCTTGGCTGCATAGTGTGTGTGTATTGCAACCAATATAATAAAAATTGCTCTCATACTTTTACACATATATGTTCACTAAGAAAAAAATATTACATTGGTTGTGTGTATAGAACATATGCAGGGTTCTACAATAATTCTAATGAGACACAGGCACAGAAAAAAGGTGTGTGCATGTGTCCCATTTTATTAATGCATTTAATTTCCATGCAAACACACAAACAGATTAGCAAAAAGCAAACAATGGTATCAACTGTAATTCCACATGCGATCAGCTGATCAGAAACAGAGTTCCATACAGTTGTGTAACATGCTGCGGCCCCTGCCAACCTTTTAGAAAAGACATCCTTGTGTAATGCCTGCTTGGGGGGGGGGGTCACACAAGAGGTAGAGTCAGCAAGGTAGATGAAACTCTGTATGAAAGACCTGAGAAGCAACATGTTATAGCAAGTTACTTCTTGTTATAGCAAGAGCACTGAATGCTCTCATGTAATATGGCCCTTGGAGGTATTGGGCTGTCAGGAGACACACACTGCTGTGCTACTACAACCCCACCGCAAGTGCAATCTTACCCAATGCATCTCCAAGCATTGTGTTCATGCTGAATGGGAAGCTAATTTAATTCAAATAAAAATAAATTATGCCAGCAGCAAAGATTGCAGCAGAGCAAATCTCTCCCAGAAGCACTCCCAAAACCAGGAAGATGCTCTCGCATGTGGTAATGGAGAGCAACAGATGCAAGCAGTCAACAAGTCATGTGTCATCACATAGCTCTAGTGGAAGACATTGAAATGAGAACTTGCACTTAAAGAATATAGGTCCATACAGAAGAAACGAAAGAGATTTGGACTGGAACCTATGACAGGACCCAAGTCTGCTCTCCTTCCCCAGGGGGCAGTATTGTGGGAGGGCATCCGGGACCTCCCAGTGACCCGGTGGGAGGGCGGAGGGATGCCGCTTGGGTCATGGGGACTCCCAGCCGCGTCTCGGCACATCTGGGGGCATGGCCACTTGCTGTTTAAACTCCGGCACGGCCATGGGGTGTCCTCCTTTTGCCTCCTTGCCGGATCAGCTATTTCTGCGCTTTTGGTGTTTCGGAGACTTCCTGAGCTGGAGTGTTCCAGTTGGTGAGATCGTTGCATTTGGGGAGTTGGACAGTTAAGTTTTGGGGTGGTTTGGCGAGGTGTGTGTGCTTGAAAGCTGCCCTTTCCCTGCAACATGTCAGCATCGTGAGTCTACAAATGTGGGTGATGCAAAGGAAATATTCAAATTTAGGATATCTAAGCCCTTCACATTATCTAGGAAAAAGCTGTGCTTTGCTCCTAGATCCCTCTCCCCTTCAAGAACCTTTTTGACAGCAGCTACAGTGCAGCTTGAGAAGGCTAGAATATGCCCTCTTTTCCGGGAGGTGAAAGATGCCACAAAACTTTCGCGGGGAGACTGTTTGGCTGAATGAATATTCCATGATTCACCTCTCCCTAGGTGATGTCACGCACCCTAGTGGAGACAAATGAGTGCAGTAGGGCCAGCTACCTGGGAGGTGAGAGCTGGGAGGACACCCCTTTTTCTGTATGTGACAGAAGTTTAAAATATATCTCTGAGAGAGGATTCTGTGCTTATCTCTTCTATCTTTTCTCTGTTCCTTTATTCCTTTTCTTTTTCTTTTTTGTGTGTGATTAGTTTATCTTTTATTGTAATTGTGAAAACTGTTAGCAAAGCTTTATCAAAATAAAAATAAACATGGAGCCCGTAAGTTGCCCAACTCTAGCACAGAGCCTGTAGACTTGTTTCTTCCCACCAGCAGTGGCACCACAATCCTCAGCCATGAATATGAACAAAACGATGGACTAAGGTTGCTGCTAGACAAACGAGCATGATGGTCCAGGCAGAGAGTCTAAATTGCATTTCATGTGTCTCAGAGAGTAAATTAAGTCAGGGCTCACCTTGGATTGCATTTGCACCCTGAGGCAAAGCATTGGTTAGACTGGGCAGGTCATTTCCATGGTTCCCGTCTTCCCAGGGACAAACATCAACACTGTTCCATTTCTTCAGCTGTTTCAGCCAACTGGCCTTTTGTTCCACCTTGCAATGAGGATTTAAGACTATGCACATCCAAAGAGCACCTATTAAATGACACAGAAAATGCAGTGGGGCTAGTTACCTTAAATTTTTAGTGAAAGGATAGCAAGCTTTATATGGATGCCAAAGGTATGCTGCAAAACCACATTAGCCAATCTGCCACCTCAATGTCACAAGCACATGCACGATGCTGTTCCAGTCTCTTAAAGGCAACATGACAAAAATAATTGTATGAAAACTAACAACAAACTCACATTGAAATGCCTTTTTTGGGGGGAGGGAGACACAAAACAGCAATCTCTCTCTCAAGACTTGCTGAAAAGCAAGTCAACTTCCCACATAAAATTTAAAATGGATATATTCAGGAAGTGTGACAATACTAAGTTTCCAACCTACACAAATACCAACTTAAACCTGTTCATTTATCTTCATTAACAAAAATTAAACACTGCTTACTCAACAGAAGACCGCTAAGTAATTCATCAAGAACAATCTGAGCTATTATTTATTTATTCATTTACACACACACACACACCAGCTAAAAAAATAAATAAAAACAAGTTAACACAATACTTTAAATACAAATAAAATCTGCAATTTTCAAACAATAATTCAAAATAAAAGTACATGTGAAAACTGAGTGCCTGAAACAATTTAATCTATATGCTAATGCACATCCAAATCTTCTGCTGCCCACACTTGCATAGCCAAAACTACACCACCCAGAAAGAAGTTATTAGCAGACATGAGGTAACCCTAAGGTTCACACAAGTACAAAATAAATCTTTAGAAAAAATTCTAAAGGAGATAAACCTCGAAACCAGCCTAAAAATAAAATAAAATAAAATAAAATAAAATAAAATAAAATAAAATAAAATAAAATAAAATAAAATAAAATAAAATAAAATAAAATAAAATAAAATAAAATAAAATAAAATAAATGTTATTATTTCTGCCGCAGACACTCTGGGCAGCTTCCAACAAATATAAAAGCATAACAAAACATCAAACATGAAAGATTTCCCTATGCTGGGCTGCCTTCAGGTGTCTTCTAAAAGTTGTGTATTTCTTTATCTCCTTGACATCTGAATGGAGGGCATTCCATGGGGTGGGAGCCACTACCGAGAAGGCCCTCTTCTTGGTTCCCTCTAACTTCACTTCTTGCACTGAGGGAACTGCCATAATAACTCAATGACACAGGAGGTTGTGAGACAAAGTGTTCAGGCGCTTGCCTGCCTGAACATAGGAAGCTGAATTTGTTGGGTGGAGTGGGGTGGGGTGGGGAGGGAGTACACCTGCAAGCCCTGCCCCACCCGCTCAATCCCCTTCTTTACATTCAGCATCCGATTTCTACTTGTGTCCCCTTTAATGCAAGTAGAACCCTCTTCGGCGTGACTGGAGGTCATGATGAAACAGGATCTCCAATCAGAAAAGGCGTTCTACTCACATTCAAGCTGAAAATCCCCCCTGAAATAATGTTCAGCACAGGGCTGGTTGGAAACTGAGTGGGCAGGATGACACTGGCAAGGACACTGAAGACCTGCCCATGGATTCAGCTCGGGGTAAGTACTTATTTCGTTCCGGAGGTCCGTACTTAACCTGAAACTGTTCTTAACCTGAAGCACCACTTTAGCTAATGGGGCCTTCTGCTGCTGCCGTGCCACCGGAGCACGATTTCTGTTCTCATCCTGAAGCAAAGTTCTTAACCTGAAGAACTATTTCTGGGTTAGCGGAGTTTGTAACCTGAAGCGTATGTAACCTGAAGCATATGTAATCCAAGGTACCACTGTATATGTGTGTGTGTGTGTGTGTGTGTGTGTGTGCACGCGCGCATATATATATATATATATATATATATATATATATATATGTATATGTATATATGTATATATATGCTGAATAAATCATCTCATTGTTTGGGTAGGTCATTCCATGGTTCACACTAAGAATTGCCAGACTACAATGTACCTGGCACTGAGCAGCACAATTTCTATTTTCCTGTGCCAAAAGGAAAAAAGGCCGCAAATGGAGGGGGGAAACCCATCAGAGCTCCAAGAGGTCTAAGCATACTGGCAGAGACAGGAGAGCAGAATGGAGGGGGCAGAAGGGGAACAGAAGCACTGCACACGAACATTTTGTTGCGGAATCTTTCTCATCCTTATCTTTATTCTGCTTTAGCACCACAAGCTGGGCTACTCTTCTTTATGACATGAGGGGAGAATTCCCAATTCCATTTTTACTTCTAGCAGTAGTGGTTGCCCTTTCTTTCCTAGAATAGAAAGAGGCTTCGTAATTATTCCCGCAATTATGCACGAGAAACTCTCCTTCGTAAGAATTTACAGATCTAATTTTCTGCTGACATTTAACTCTGAACCAATGAAGAAGCTACATCCCTGACACTGCATGCCAGGAGAGGCATGAATAAATCACGAACTGCCAGAACATTTTTAAATATAAAGATACTGCTTTTAAAATCAGCTGTCTTATTGCTGTTGCAGACTCCTGACAAGCAGAGTGAAGACATCTACAAGTACTATTTAGCAACACTTCATTTGTTCATCAAGGAAGAGTTTTTACACACTTCGAAGACCTGCAGAATTTGCTAAAAATGAATGACAGCCTTTCAGAGAGGGAGATGCAGCAGCCAATTGTGACTAACAAAGAATGCAAATGTGTGTCTGCAACAAAGGTTGCTATATTATGCTGATCCTCAAAAGCAATTCAGGTCCAAAGGGAGGTAGTACAGTATATTCTCAATATTGTGAAGGGATGCTAGCAGCTTGTAACATCCTTCTTTATATGCTTTAGGTTAGAAAATGTACACCTTGTGTTTCCCACAACATGTGTTAAGCTTAGAGCAGGCATAGGCAAATTCCGGCCCTCCAGATGTTTGGGACTACAATTCCCATCATCCCTAGCTAACAGGACCAGTGGTCATGGATGATGGGAATTGTAGTCCCAAACATCTGGAGGGCCGGAGTTTGCCTATGCCTAGCTTAGATGTCTGCCAAGCATCTTAGTAGACTTGAACCTCTGAGCACCATTTGTCCAAAACATGGTGTATTAAATCATTTTTAAACACCCTCCATGATTCCAAGAGGCATTGCCAGAGTCACTAGGATGCCAAGTCAGGTACTACCCAGGAATAAGGCATGGGATTAACATACACACTACACAGAGGAATTCAGAAACATCAAAATCTACTTTGTTCACAGTAGCCAGTCCCAAGAGACATATTAAGTTTGAAGTAGTTCTTTTGAAATCTGGCTATAGTAGTGCATTCTACCAATTTAAAGATCATTCAGTCCTTGGGAGTTGGTGGGCACCAGATAACAGCATTGCAATAGTGGAGAGAATGCACAAACAGCTCATAGGTTCCATGTACCCTCACTCAACTAATGATAATTGGCACAGCCCCAATGCCGCAGTCATTGCCAGTGAAGGGGTCTCTCCCCCTTCTTCCCCCCTCCAATTGACTAATTTCTGATTTTGCTGGGAATTTGACAGGATCTGAGTCCAGTCTCCAAGCACTCCTTTTGGGTTTTTTTTAAAAAAAGTTTATTGTTTTCTATATAAACATGAACCACAAAACATGCAACTTGGTGAACAGTTTTTTACATAAAACCTCGCCCTCTCCACTCACATACAACCACAAATTTGAAGGAAAAACATCAGCCTTAGGTACCATAAGGTACCAACGTATTAGTCAAGCGTATTCCTCCAAAATCCCCTCTTTTCAAAGCTGTTCTCAATTTCAAAACTGCCAGATCCGTTACAGTAAAATCAGAAGACCAGAATTTTGTACCCAGTTTGAATTTGGAGATACAAGGTCTTTGAAGGTGGATATCTAGATTTTGCCCGTTACCAGCAATGCAACTCAACCTACTATGAAATTTTCCCAGCAGAGAGGCGAACACACATAAACCAATATGTAAATTTCATATTTCCCTGAAGATAATTGGAAGACGCATCATGCTGCGACTGCAATTTGGTATTAATTTCACACAAGGGAAAGAGTATTAAAACTGTCACATCTTAGTGAGGTATTGTCAGTTCTAGTTCCACAATCATCCTCTTGACCTGAATAAGAGGTGGCTCCGCCGTATCAGACCTCTAGTTCCAACACAGACATTACAAAGACCTTTCAGACAGTGTTTTATCATCCATCAGGTAAAAAGAAGAACGAGATGAGAGACTGAAGTTTCTCCTTACATCAGTATTTAACCTAATAAATACAAGGTGGCATTATTAAAGTGCTACGTTATACTAACGGTAGGCGCTACTAACTGCTTCTCAGCATGCAGCAGCCTCATAAGGCACCAAGGAAGCACACAGACAATTGCTCATTTGAGATTAATACTTGCTTCCTTCAAATCCGGTGAAACTTCAATTGTTAAAAAAAAGGAGGGAGAGAGTGCAAGAGTGTTTTTGTAAATGGATGCCCCGTCTTTCCATCCAAGGGCAGCCAAGGATATGAACTATGTAGAATCAAAACGACATTCATATCAAGAGTCCTAAACAAAAACACATGCTTAATAACAAACAAACCAATGCCAGACAGCAGATAAAATACCATATGCATTTTGAAAAAGGTAGCAAAGGGACATTAAAAAGGGCACAGAATGGTTAAATCACTGGGCAGTAATGATATAACCTTGGCACAGCTCAGTGTTCGAAACTCCCATTGTTCTAGGCACATTTTGCGACAGGGAATTTCATTATTGAGAGCAGTTTCTGAGCTCTGGGCACAGTACTGCACCTAAGATTTCAGATTAAAACTGCAGAGTGGAAGGAAAGGAGGAGTTTTTTCTCCCTCCCCACTTCCAGCTACTCTCTGAAAACTGGAGAAGAGACCCTCTTAAGAATATTGGGAGGGGGCAGGGGAAGGACTAGACCATGTGAAAAATGAAGCTAATATTTCAGCTGTAGTTAATTCATTTTCAACTTCGTATTCTTGTTATTTAAAAAGTGTGCCTAGACACACACATTGTTGCACCCGTAACCTAGGTTTAAGGCGCCATTTAGCTTCTGGCTTTCATATCTCAGTTTCTAACACTGGCACAGCTACTCCAATCCGTAAGTACCAAGAAGGTTGGTTTATAAATCGGTGGGCAGGGAGAAGCATTATTGCTGTGCAGCGTAGAACATGAGCTAGTCAACGTGCATCCTGTGATTTCAGCACAAAAGTAGAAAAAGCACAACATTGGGTGGAAAAATCGGCTTGCTGTTTATTTTTAAATGCCTAGCCCTTATGGCTGCAAAAGTATGTTTGACAACCCTAGTGGACAATGGCTGGTGAAATCTCAGAATCCCAACAGGAAGCTAAATAAAGTTTCCAGTGGTCTCAGTGGCGGTGCTTAAATTACTCACACACACTCCACAGGAGTTTCTTGATAGTATAACCATTTAGATTGCATAATTCAGTCAAGTCAGACTTTAGTTTTTCTTGAAGCAGAAAAGTTTGTTTTTGTAGGAATACAGGAAGCTGCCTTATACCGAACCAGACCCACAGGAGCATCTGGGAGGGGGAGTGCAAATCTTCTCAAGATTAATAACAATAATAATTTCCTTATTTACACCCCGCCCATCAGGCTCGGTTTCCCCAGCCACTCTGGGAGGCTTCCAGCACAATGAAAACATAATAAAGGGTCAAACATTAAAAACTTCCAGATACAGAATGAGAATCTACTAGGCCTATGCATCTTTGTGATCCACCATGCCAAATCCAGCCCATCAGCTGCATGGTGGCTCAACAGAGACTCAATAAGTCCCCTGGATTTGCTGCCTGCCTGGAACAATGAAAACATAAGGGAGAGCGGCTGTCAGGCACCTTGAAGGTCACTGTAAGTGGCTGTGTTAGGCTTCACATTTGTGAAGGCCTGAAATATACACTCAGCTATTTGCAACAGGAGTTCAGCCAACCAGATTACCAGACCCGTAAACTTAGACCTTGTTTAACTACCCGTTATAAGCCCTATTCAGACTTTCTTCACACAGAGGCAAGACACATGGAAGGGGCAGCAGCTATAATGCTGGCTCTGCTTCCTCCCATAGGGGGGGGGGGGAATCTGAAAGCAGGAGCAGAAAACCAACCATAAAACTGCAAAAAAAGCATTAACAGCAGGCAAAGAAGTGGAAAAAATACCAGGTGCTTGAAATGATATTTGTTTCTGGCCCAACATGTTTTGGAACAAATCCTTCATCGGGGGCATATTTTCACAGCAATTCTCACCAAATGCACATAGTTTGCTGCTGCTGCTTCTTTTTTGCCTGCCCTCTTTGGATATGCACTTTTAACATGATGTTTACAAAGGAAGACAGGAACTACTGGCTTACATAAGTGGAGATCCCATGCAATCAGAGGTCCCAATTGCATGAAATGCCTACATGTGTGGAGTTGTAGGCAAGCATGCAGCCCTTTGCAGATGTCTCTATGCCCAGGATGTCAAATAGCCAGTGGCATGGTCTCACTTCACCTTCCCCACATATTCCATCTCTTCCTGGGGAAGCCCCCAATAGGGTTAGAGAGGTTATCTTCTCTGAACTAAACAGGAAGGGCCCACACAGAAGTCCCAGTTTCTCACCCATAACAGGGGGCAAAAACAAAGTGTTGAAGCACTTGGAAGATTAACAGATTATTCACAGTTTTAAGGATTTGTAGGGTACAGCACATCCCAGATGCTTCCCTCATAAAATAAGTACAAGGATCAAGAGTCCATATATGCAATACTTGTGTTGTGTATTAAACAATACATTGCCACACCTCAGAAGCTTTTGATGATAAGTATATCCAGTGAATACATGTGAGCCCACATGTTTCTGGGATATGCAAATACGGTAGGTTTTATGCTAACATTTCACTATGCAATACAGTGGTGCCTCGCAAGACAAAATTAATTCGTTCCGCGAGTTTTTTCGTTGAGTGAGTTTTTTCGTCTTGCGAAGCACCACTGCAGTTAAACACTAACAACGGCGGGGAGGGGTGGGGAGAAGCAGGGCAGCTGCCGCAGCCGGCACCTCGGACTCACCCGCGCCTTGTGGCCACCGCGCAACGCGGCTGCTGGAGGGCGGTGGGGCTCAGGAGCGCGCGAGAGCAGTGGGCAGCAGTGCGAGACAGCCGGAAGGTCGGCCATCAGCCGTAAGGTCGGAGGGAGCCGGAGGAGTCGGCAGCCGGAAGGTGGGAGGGAGCCGGAGGAGCGGGGAAGCGAGCGAGCGTGCGTGCAGTGACCGTCGCCATGACAGGAGAGGCAGGGCTGTTTCGTCTAGCGAAGCAAGCCCTTAGGAAAATCCGTCTTGCGAAGCACCTCAGAAAACGAAAAACCCTTTCGTCTAGCGAGTTTTTCGTCTTCCGAGGCATTCGTCTTGCGGGGTACCACTGTACTAACTTTCCTCTCTTGACAGTGTTATGTCTTCAATGAAACTCACCAGGATTAACTGTAACGAAAGCTTACAAGACAGTGCCAACCCTTGATTTCAAACTGGTTAGGAGAGTCATGTCTTCACTGACACCCAAATGGTAATACTGCACCATAGCTCTGACAAAAAACTGGGGTGGGGTGGGGTGAAGAAGTATGCACGTTTGTGACCCTGGTTTCTTAATGGATAGGATACTGGCAGTGTTGCAGCTGAAATGGATCAGATTTATATATTTCAGACTAAGAAAGTATTACCAAACAAACAAGATGCATGCTTAAAAAAATTCCTTCCAGTAGCACCTTAGAGACTAACTAAGGTATTGGTATGAGCTTTCATGTGCATGTGCACTTCTTCAGATACCTGGACTTCCATTTCATGTGGCTCAATGTGGTGCCTTCCATAGTTCTAGTTACAGGTAGGTAGCCGTGTTGGTCTGCCGCAGTCAAAACAAAATTTAAAAAATCCTTCCAGTAGCACCTTAGAGACCAACTAAGTTTGTTATTGGTATGAGCTTTCTTGTGCATGCACACTTCTTAAGATACATGCTGTTATCACAGTTTCACTAGAAGATAAGGCAGGCTGTTGAATCATCATGCAAGGTATCTTTCAATCTAACCTAACCACCACACCCTCCCTCCCATAAAAAGCAAGAGCCCCCAACTGCCATCAAAATAAGTTCTGTCCATTCAATCTAACGTCTACCAGAAGTCACAGGCCCCACTGGAGAACAATCTAATTAAACCAGTGCCATCATGAACAAAGAATACACAGTCAGCATGTCTCTGCTGCACTTGCCATGGTAAATCTTGTGAATTTGAGCATGCGCTATTGAGGCGGTGGCTATTTTTATTCATAAACATACACCCTCAGTGGAATCTGGTTTTCCGACAGAGCACTCAGTGAAGAACCTGCAATGGCTGCTTTGGTTCTTGGAGTACAGGATGCTTCATTTTGCTCTAATTCATTCTATTACTGAATTAAACTTTGATGTATTGGTCTTGACAAGTGCTTCATGCTGATTGTATTGTGTATGATAGTATAATCACTCCCCATGCATTTCACACTAGCTGGCTGATTAATGCAATAGATTACCTGCAGCACTGATGGCAAGGGGGAATTATGGCCCTTCTGCAAGCTACATTCTGTACATGGTGGTGTAGGGTGGGTGTAACAAAGGAACACAGCACAGAGACTTCCTTAAAGCTTCGCTTCCATTCAAAGAAGGATTTACATCTCAAGGTTGGGTTCGATGTCAACAGAGAAAGGGGGCTAGCCACAGTATTTTAGGCACAGCTCTGCCAATAACCCCACATCTCTATATAACATGGATTGAATACAAATTCCTGTCTCCATGCTCACATCCACCAAACGCAACATCCCACACTTATACTTCTAGTGCAAGGAGTACTTCTTGTAGAACTGCTCTGATCACTTGGCAACTGATGTGGCAAACCTAGGGATGTGATGCTCCAGGTGAAGCTGTTTTCCAAATCAAGTCAATATTATTGCCATCTAAGTCTTGCCCAGAAGGTCATAAATTTACTAGTGCTAGGTGAAGACTACAAGCAAACTCACGCACAGCAATCCAAATCCCCAATCTGTGGTGCTAAGGAGACAGAGGTGCATCTCCACCTGGGCCCACTGGCAGGAGAGCTCTGATTTTGTGGAGCTCCTTAAAGTACCTGTCCAAACCGCAGGAAGGTGGAAGCTACTGCTGTTGGCATCACGGGTGGCAACCAGCAAGACACCCCTCTGAATGGAAATGTGGAGCAAGGAAGGACTCTGGCTGAGCTAAGGAACTTAAAGGGGTAGAAAAGAATTTCCAGTATGTTTCCACTCTAGGTCCTGACCAGACCTACCTAGCTTCAGCAAGGTTCCTTCCAGGACCTCTACACATTTTTAGGTAGTGCGCGAATTCTAAATGTGGTGCAGTCACATGTATCTAAATCCATGGTGCAGTCACAACACATGTATCCTAAATACTTTAATGAAAAGAGCCAAAATACATATTGCACACACAACCACCCGCCCTGTAACAACTTCCTAAAACATTTAAATTAGGTGTGGAAAGTCTTCAGGTGTTTATGGTGAAGAGTAAGTAGATGCTACCAAGTTTCAGTTTCTATTGCTCAGCATCAGTATAACCAGCGAAAAGCACTGTATGTTTATTTCCAAGTCTTGTAAACTGGTTAGGTTAAAAAAAGAAAATCATTCTGAATAATTTCTCCCACTTGCCAAGATTAAATGGGGACTATTTTGGAAGTGCAATTAAATGCCATTTAAGTACACAAATACACATGAGAGGTGCTCCAAAAGTTTGATTGTGCGGTACAGTTTGATGCTCTCAGTCCTTCAGACTATTTTAATCTCATCTTTAAGTTTTCATAATATGCATTTAGTACCGGTAACACCACCACTTATGACGTGCTCTGGTTTGGAATACCAAGCTATACAGCATGCTTAAAAATATGAACCTGCGTTATAACAAAATACCATCTGGTAAGGAATCAGCTTAAGTCTTGCTAGACAAGACACATGTGCTGGAGGCCTATTTCACATACTATGTGTGCAAGTACGTACAACAATGTTCCCACCACTCATTTAGGTTTAATCAATTGCAACATGTTACCTTCCCAAGGCAGACATGGGGTACTGACAAGTTGCTTCAAGGTTTTCAGTAATATTTGTGTCTTCCTCTGAAGCTGGTGTTGGCTTGCTTCAGACTATACTGGAAACCCCTGTTTCCCCTCATGTGAATGTAATGTGGCCGGCCTTAGGCTTGTGCACTCATCCCCTCTCCTGCTCCCTCATGTGTGAGAGGAACAGACTGAAGGCTTTTGCTTTTGAATGGCAGTTCTTCATCAAAACACACCACAGTTTTAAATCTGAGCATAACCATGGAGAGTAAAACCAGGATCACAGTATACCATAATTCCAAGTTTGGATGCAAACTGTGGTCACTAGTTTAGAAGTCAAAGCTTTTGGACTGCTCCCATGTGAAGTGAGAGGGGTGATTGCACGAGGCTTGACAAAATACATCTAACAATATTAACTTTTCCCAATATACTACTAATAATAAACAATAATTTTTTTATTCTTTGTACCCCGCCGATCTGACTCGGTTGCCCCAGTCACTCTGGGCAGCTTCCAGCATACACAGAAACATTTTAGGAAAGTGTTTCTTTCTGCAGGAACTCCAAGAGAACTGAAGAACTGAGGCAGCAACTCCCACAGGATATCAGCAATGTCTCCTATATTTAACGGGGAAAATCAATGAGCAATTGCTGCAAGGAGAATGCCAATCTGATGGAACACTGATTTGAGAACACCGCTGAGCAGTAAAAATAAAATAAACTACTTGTGAAACTTGGGGGAACTGTGGTTATTTTGTAGCATAAAAGGCCAAAACTCAACCAAGTGGATTATGGCAAAGGAAAGCTAAGAATCTTTCACAAACTAGTTTATAATCCATTTCTGCCTCAGATAAGCATAGGCATGCTCTGAACATCTCTCAGTCCTTCATTACAACAGCCATTTGATTCTGGATCCATACTTTTATTTTTTAAAAGCTTTTCTTGTTGATACACATGTCCAAGAGGAGGGGGAGAATAAAATGTTTGTTTTGAAATACAATACTTGTGTGATGTTTCCTCGCTCTTAAAATAAGAGGAAGGCTAGAAGAGATAATGAAAATCAGAGATCACACACACACACATAAATATCTGATCCTGTAATCTAAGTGTTGACAAGTTGTTGGGCTCCATCACTCCACCAAGCATAGATATTCCTCTTACAGATTCTTCTGCTTGACTGCTCTCAACAGATAAAGCATCAGAGATTTAATTTAACAGTTTCAGCTTTATTAAGCTGTCACAAGAGCAGCCCCACTTTGATAACAGTAGCTCCACCAATTATGGCTTGGTTTAGGGTTGACAAGTATAATGATTTATTCGTGGCACATGAGAAGCAATAAAAGATTGTTTTGCATTACAACTTTTTTTAAAAAAAATGTGGACACTTTTTTTCATTTAATTTGTCACTTAGCTTTTGCTAAGAGGACATTTAAATTGCCATTAAAAGGCAAATGGGGCTTTTAGTTTAAAAACGTAACCCCCCCAATATTTAAATGATCGGTAATAGTGCAGCGTTCAAGTGGGGAGCGCTTTTGTCTCTCGGCGGATCTCGATGGCAACTTGTGACATTTGTATTCAGGCCCTGTATTATCCATGTGGCTAAAGGGCTTCCAATTTCATATCACAGCCAGGAGCCTGCAGAAAACACCAATTAACTTGCAGATCCCATTTGCTGACAAAACTCAGCCTCTTCTCTGTGTCTAGCATCTGACAGTCCTCAGCATTTAATTCCAAAGCACAGCCTTGCAGCAATGTGATCCATACGCAGGGGTGCAAAGTCAAATCTCTCCCACCCCCCAAATAAACAAAATGTTTTTCATTTGGTCAGCCCAAAAACTACTCGGCCCTAATTTTCTGACAAATGACTATTAAGAGTTGTTGCAAATTTCAAGCTCCAGAGATGCAGCGAAAGAGGATAAGGTCCCATATTCCACCCCCACCCCCACCCCGGGAAGGGGAGAGACTGACCAGCTAACAGCCTGAAACAGGCACTAGAAAATAAGTAACATGTACACCATCCCTAATTCCCCCACTTTCGGGGAAAGAGTGATTCAGAATAGACCAAGTATAAAGAGTTATCACTTCTTGATATTTTGGCTTCTTGCCAACTGACAGATTGGCAATATGAGCTCAGTCTGCTTGCTCCAGTACAGTGGTACCTCAGGTTACATACGCTTCAGGTTACATACGCTTCAGGTTATAGACTCCGCTAACCCAAAAATAGTGCTTCAGGTTAAGAACTTTGCTTCAGGATGAGAACAGAAATCGGGCTCCGGCGGTGCGGCGGCAGCAGGAGGCCACATTAGGTAAAGTGGTGCTTCAGGTTAAGAACAGTTTCAGGTTAAGAACGGACCTCCGAAATGAATTAAGTACTTAACCCGAGGTACCACTGTATAAGGATAGTTGTATGAACTGCTTTCAAAAACCATGTTCAGTCACAGGGTGGTCTTAAAAATATTTAGTTGGCACAGTGACTACACACACCAGGCAAAATCCTGCAAACAGTAAACTTACTGTTAAAACTCTGAATCAATCCTAGTTGAATCTTAGGTGTGAACAACTACTGTATTTGTAATTACAGATGCGGTCAAATGTTTGCTTTGAAAGGGAGAGCTGACCCATATCACAGTCTATTGTGTAAATGTGTGATGTCAATTCTGGAAAATGTGGATTTCAAAATAATCACCACCACTTCCCCTTGGTTAGTTTTCGCTTGCTTGATGCATCTTTCAAATGTAAATGAACATCTCTTGCAAAACAAGGACACTTTCCCTTATCTTAATGGGCCATCCTGTCAGCTAGACCTTCTTTGGCCTTAGAAAGGATCCTAACTGGGGAAGTCCTTTGTAGTCCCTATTAGCATGCTAAGTGAAGTGTAGTATTCAAAGGAAGTCCTGTCTGCTTCCCACCTGAATTTGGGATTCTTGCTAGTGTTGGCTGGATCTCAATTAGCATCTAAAGTTAGCTCAGCCTTCCAGAAAAGTTCTAGAAAGGAAATCCCTCTTTTTAAAAAGCATCCTCATTAAAAGGTGGCTTGCTCCAGATTAGGCAAAAATACATTAGCCTCGATCTGTGGGATCGAGAGGAATTCCTTTCCATCTGTCAGCTGAAGATGCACTTCTCAAAGCCAAAGTTGTAGTTAAGGCACTAGGTTTGGCCTGTGAACCATACAGGTGTGAGCCTGGGTATAGATGTAAACTTTCCTTTTTGCTGTCTGGAAGACACCAAAGAGCACTGGCAATTTTAGCAATCTGTACTTATCACAAGGAAAACCTTTGTTTTAAAAAGCTGGAGGGTGATATATGTAGTGGGTTCAGGGAGAAGGGTGGGAAGGCTTTAGAAGTGCCCAGAGTAATCAGATCTTTTCCAAGGAGAAGCCTTCCTCAGGAACTCTTCTGAGGGCAGCTGTCACTTTGAAGCCGGATAGTCTATCATCTAGGAACTGGTGGCAGCTAAATTGAACTGAGGCACAGCCTGGAAGAGTAACTTTTAATGGAACGCACATGTCCTTGTGCAAGAGGGGTTAAGTAAACCTTCTCAGATGAGCCTTTCCATTGCACTGGCTCACAAACAGGATAACTAAAATATAATCGATGCACACTCTCTCTATATATATAATAGGAAAACAAACAAACTTCTGCAAACTTCCTACTGAATTTAAGGAAAGTTTTTTGCTAGTTTTTCCAAATTTGATTGGAAAATCACTTGTAGCTTAATGGTGAACTTTGGACACGATGGAGATGTAAAAGATTTGGATTATCATAAAAGATGAAAGAGGAAATTATTAACCAGGGGAAGGGGAGAAGTCTAAGAGATTCCTTGGAATCTTGTTTTTATGTTGTATGTTTGATATATGACTGAAATTTTAATCTAAAAACCAAATTATTATTATTATTATTATTATTATTATTATTATTATTATTATTATTATTTTCCAAATCTGACTTGCTTCCAAACTGGGCCAAAGAAGAATTAGTTAACATTGGATGAATACTTCATTTGCCACCTACTCTTCTCCTTACCTCTGGTTTGCTATTGGCAACATTTAGTTGGATTTCCAGCTGCGGGTTCACTTCAGCCCTTGAGGTATGTGGGATCAGTGCACTCTGCCACCTTAGTAAATGAAACAGGCTTACCCCTCCTGCATGCACTTACTGCATGGGCTTGAACTGACAATTTCAAATTCAGGGGTAACAGGCAATTTTACGGGAGGACTAGCCCTATACTAAATTATTAACACTGTGGTTGCTTAGGCTTTGATTAAGTATGCATTACTCAGCTGAGCATCAAGGACTGCTGTGGGAAAACTGGAGCTGGCCAGTGGGCTGGATCCTGACATCCCCCAAGCCCCTGTGGCCACTCTGACAGAAGTCATGGACTGGTTGAATGCAGAGGAATGGTGGGAGGAACCAGCGGGGCAACCCCCAAGGGAAGAAGGCTCAGAGCCCAACACTGTGTTTCTTCAGTTTTTGGAAAATGAGAAATGCACCGACCAACCACCTGGTCAACCTTTATCGCTTAAGGACAGACACTTCAACTGATCCTGGCACAACCTTTGTTTTCAGATGCTAATGTAAACCACATAATAAGGGAACAACTATATTGAGGGCTGTGTATCTGGACAACTATTTTGAGGATTGCATTTACAGATTTGAGAGATGATTTTGGGCATGATTACATTAAATTAATATACAGATTGTCCAAATGAGCTTTGTCGTACTCATATCCAGGTCTTTACCAGCTTCAGGCAATTCTGCCACATAGGACACAGAAGGAAGGAGAAACATAGTTGGCTATCATCTGCTACTGGACAGAGTTTCAGACCCCAAGTGACCTCATGTAGTTATTAACTAACACTAGAGATAAGATGGAAGTCCACAACACAACTGGAGCAGTACTCCCAGCACAAACTGAAACAGCCCTACCTGGCAGAAGTGGAGCCACCTGCAGAATGGTATGTTCTACTCCTAACCTACACAAGTAGTCCAGAAGGCCACTGTGGTTGATGGCACTGAAAACCATCAAGAGAATCCAACAGGATTCCCTACTATTCTACAAGTGTGGCCTGTTCAGGGCGATCAGAGTAATTTCTATCCTGAAACTAGGTTTGAAATGGATTTAGATTATCAGTTTCATCCAAATATGCCTGCTTAGAGCCATATTCAGCAAAAATAAGTTTGCGAGAAGACATTTCTTTGATAGATTGCACTGCCGCCTCCTTCAAAGCAGTAGTGAAGGGCTCATATTAACCAACACAGAATCCAATAGCCTCTCCTGCCAAACTTACATTAGGCAGGATGGGCATGGGTCAAATGAGCAAGCAGTAATGTCAACAGCTCCAAACACTTGATCCACATCATGAGGCGTCAACAACTGAAATTCATCCAATAAATCTAAAGAGGAGGCGCTGGACATTTCTGCTCTAATTCCTGCTACTAAAGTGGAATGCAAGAAAGAATGATTTGAGTTATTTGATCTACAAAGCACTCTGCAAAACTGTTCCCAGCCCACCACGGAGGGTTCTAAAGCCCCATAAAAATGCACATTATACTGGAGCAATGCCTTCACCACTCTGTAGCTGTGCAATCTCCAGCAGACATTTTTGGAACGCGCTCTCAGTGAGGGCAGAGAAAGATCACTGTCACAGCACAAGCCTTCAAACTGGCTCCAATCCATGTTCAGTCAAGATTGGCCATTTATCCAGTACTTACTGATTTTATTTCATAACATTTATACACCGCTTGATTGTAAAACCAAACAAACAAACCCTCAAAGCAGTTTGCACATTTGTACTCTAAGAGATGACTCTTTGCCCTCACTTCCCTGAACACGTGTGGGCTCCGGAAAGAGGAGCCACTGTCTAAACTCCCCAAGTTCACTATTCAAAGAGCTTCAAAACAACAGTTTGCAGAGTTTGCTGAATTATCTCCTGGGGCTAGCTCTGGGGCCAGATCAATTTGCCTTTGAAAGTCTACTAACACTGAGGAGGTTACAGGGATATATGCTCTAACCTTAGTAAGGTAAGTAATCTGTTCTAAGCAAGGTAAGTAATCTGTTCTAAGCAAAGGCATTAGAGGCTTTCTCCTATCTTGTCTATTGCAGAACACAACATCCACATGGGGGACACAGCCATGGTTGCTATGAAATCCTGGGCAAGGCTTGCAAAGGCGACCCCAGAGTGACGCTGAAGCCCCCAAAGTCCTCAATACCACACTTTCAGCTTCAAGTGAACATGCAAAATGGATTGCAGAAAGGAGATTGAACCCTTATAGACCACAGAAACCCTCTCCCTCCACTAACTACCCCACAACTAAGAATATCCAGCTGTCAGCTACCGGGTCCAAACAGCTCTCCCTTCTCATCCAGCCAGATCCCTATAACATGCACAGGGTCATTATTAAATATAGTTCGTCCAGAAGAATGCTGATGGAATGCGTCACAAGGATTCCCTTACTGATTGCTTGTCTACGCGGAAGATAAACTGAAATAGCTGCAGCTTGCAATTCGCACCTCTGGACCTTTCAGTGTTATATTCATTTCATACCGAGCAATGTAAAAATATGGCACCCCTATTCCAAAATACATGACGCACCAAAATAACACTAGGTGTGAATTACAACCGTGGCAGTTATTTTAGTTCCAGTTTCCATTAAGGTAGATAAAGATACTCACAGCATATGGGCCCTTCTTTTTTAAAAAAAATAATAATAAAATAAATACAGGCAGATTCCCAGCTTTGCATTCTTTTGATTTTCAAGCAGACGATCATACTTGTCCTGGGACAAACTTCAGTATGAAGTTCAGCTGCTATTGCCAGCTGAAGCCAACAAGTACTACTATACACTTCATTCCAAAGATCATTTGTGCAAACTCAGCAGCTCTTAAATACACAAGGCCAGAGAGAGTTTGATTAAGGCGGTGAGCAAGTGGTCTAATTTGGAAAATGAACCACCACCACCCAGATCACTTAACGGCATTTTCATCTTCCTGCCTTCCTACTACCCCTCAAACCTAAGCATGGCACAAAAATGAGCCACATTATATTAAACAGCCCATGTAAACATACCCGCTTGACTAAACTGTGAACTCAGGGACCCGGGTGTACACTATACCATCTGTCAAGCTTAAACAGAGGGCCACACAATTTTCCGCACCAAACGAAAACTGATTACTGAAGCAGTATGTCCTTTCATAGACATTTCAGAATTGAGAGATAGGCAGACCTAAGCACAAAGGTAAACATTTACTATTAATAGCCCGCAAACCTAGCTTTTGTTAATACAATGGATTACTTATTACCTAGGAAGTGTTTATATTCCAGCTCTTACTATTAAACATGTCATGTAGTAGTTATTTTTGGCTGAATGTCCTTGGGTTTAGCAAAAATGCACCGCTTTTGCCCATGAAAACAAAGTGCCCAGGCTGCCATATTTCCCAAAGGTTGGCAATTATTCCAGGCTCCTTTAACAAGAGCCAACACCTCTTAACACACAGTGTTTCCTTCACTTCAAAATCTGCTGGAGAGTTGCTTTTACCTAGTTCATCCCAGAGCTGCCTATACTTGTCTGTCATTGCAGTTCCCTGTTGCCTCCAGAGTGACAGGCGAGGGTCAGCCATGAACTGCTCCGTTATCAATGTCAACATCCGAGCACCGTTCGAATCTCTCATCTTTAACATCTCTCGAACCTAGGATAGAAAATATCAAAGCAACAGAAACAAAATCATAGGTTAGGTGCCCAAAATAAAACATGCTATCCTCTGAAACTGGAAAAAAAAGAGGGGAGGGAGAAATTGGAAGCAAATCACAAATAGTAAAAGGGAGAACTAATGGAGATAAAGGTCACTGGAAGTATGAGTTTAGTTATGGAACAGCAGATACTGTTGATTCGTACCAACTGAGAGGAAAAGTTGTAATCCAACTTAGAAGTATGCAATGTACTGGAAAGTAGGCAAATATAAAAGGCAACTTCGAGTGTTGAAAATATAAGGAGCCACTTTCTTATATCTCATACTGAGATATGGGGAATTGTGTTCTCTTATGGAGTTTTCAATGTGATCATCCTCTAGATTCAACGTTTTGACTCTCCAATTACACAAAAAGAAGGCCAATGGCAGGTAAATGAATTTGTTTTTAACATGATAGCAGCATACCTAACATTACTGGAAATGAACAAAATATGCCAAATGTGGGAGGGATACAATATTCTTATACAATTTTATGAGCTGCCACCATCACATCAAATACAGAATTAATACACATGGAAGGGGAGTAGATAGATGGTACTAATAAGCTGCACTGATGAATGTGCAGAATACAAAAAAAACCCCTCACATTAAAGTATGAACATGCATGCTGATATTCACATACAAACTAATTTTTCTTTGTGCAATTATGCTACCTAAATAGTAATGTATGAGCAAATGTACACAGAATCATAGAATGAGCAAATGTACATAGAATAATAGAATTGCAGAGTTGGAAGGGATCCCAAGAGTCATCTAATCAAACCCCCTGCAACGAAGGAATCTGAATTGAAGCATCAATTACAAATGGCCAGCCAACCTCTGCTTAAAAACCTCCAAGGAAAGAGAGTCTACCACCTCTCATGGGAGTCTATTCCACTGTCAAACAGCTCTTGCTGTCAGAAAGTTCTTCCTGATGTTTAGTCGGAATCTCCTTTCTTGTAACTTGAAGCCATTGGTTTGGGTCCTGGCCTCCAGAGAAGAAGAAGAAAAAAGCTTGCTCCTTCTTGCATGTGACAGCCCTTTAGATATTTGAATATGACTATCATTTCTCCTCTCAGTCTCCTCTTTTCCAGGCTCAACCGCTCCTGGTTTGGACTGCAATACGTATTTTAATATGAAAAACTACAGGAAATTAATCCTCATAATATTGGAAGGAAATTTGTGCTTTTTCATGCCATCTCAAAGGTACTATGCATTGGAAGAATCATTCTTTGAGACACATAATCGACACATCTTCTCCTCTTACAGCTTAAGTGCATCAGTGTCCCAAGTTTCCTTATGACATACTGGGAAAAGAACACACTCATGTGTTTTGTTTTGTTTTATACTCCCTACTCTCTCCTCCCACATTTGTCCTTTGGGTTCTGTATATTTTAACATCCATTTCAAATACTGGGTTGAAGGAGAAATAGGTGTCTTTGCAGGCTTCTGTCAGTCTGTTCAGTGTGACTGGTGCCCTGTTTCAGCTGCAAGGCACACACTGATCTGGGACAGGTCTGCTGCCTCCACTCTGTCTTGACATTACATTATTCTAACACCAGCAACCTGCAGCTTTAACTGCATCTGCCCCAGTTCCATGCAAAGAATTGAGCTTAATTTCAGGCTCCTACTTGGCTCTTGACTCCTGACTTCAACATCCCAGTCTGGACTGAGTCAACTATGCCAGCCTTTCAAGCAGATGACAAGTGTTCCAATTTTCTACCGTTAGTTTCTACTTGTGCCACATTTCTAAACCTTTGTGCAGAAAAAAATATATGATGTTCCTGTATAAACCTGTTAATGAAAGCATGGAACAGCATGCAAATGTCTGTTAAGATGGCCACCAAAGACTCGTCCCTGCAGCTGTCGTACTTAGGCTGTTGGCAACACAGTGACCTGGGGGGAGAACTTCCATCTTACTTAGCCCAGCTCAAAACCTTCCCATTACCTGGAGAGTGAGAGCTAGCATGGGTTGGCCTGGACTATCGTTTTCAACACCAACTACCTCAAACATCCAGAACAACAACAAAAAAAAGCCAGTCTCGTAAATGATTCCACTTTCATACTAAAACTTCTCACTTGAATGTACTAATTCTTCAGTGCAAGCTCAAAACATGTGGAAAGTCATGAGTCAGGCTTCAAAGCTGCAAGCTTCTAAAAAAATATTTGTGGGGTACACTGCATGTCTTTCTTTGAGTCCTAAAAACACATCACAGCCACATTTTCCTAGCAACAAAGAGCGTTGGATTTATTTTTGAAAGCCCTTGTATTCCCCATTTAGCAGTTGGGGGCTTTACATATACTGACACCAAAACCACTGGTAGCCTGAAAAACAACTGATTTTAAGTCACATTGACTTGCACTCCTCCACAGGAGACCACTTAGTAGTAATACCAAACAGTGTTCCAATAAGCAAACAGGGACATCATTAAGGAAGAAGCAAGCCAATTGAAAGGGCCTACTTGAAAACAGGCAGTGTGTGGATGGAGCATTCATGGCAGCCACAAATATTCCTTCCTACCTACCTTTGCAAAAAGCAAATTGAGTTGCTTCCCTGATCCATGGTATCCACCCTGGGAGAGGAAGAGTTTAACCTGTTCCTGGACTTGCTCTTCATCCAGATGCCAGCAGTTTTCATCATCTATGCTAGCACCAGCTGTTGGATCAGGAGCACCTACAACCACAAGAGAAAAATTATACATACACACACACACACACACACAGAGAAAGAGAGAGAGAGAGAGAGAGAAAGAGAAAGGAGTGGTATTCTTGGTGCATGGGGATCAAGCTGTTCCCATTCAAAATATGGTGAAGTTATGAATGATTTCTTATTATAATCTCTGTTGTTGTTGCAGTCATGGGTGCTGACTTCTAGCTACTGGCTCTATACAATCAGGCCACTGTACACAGACATAGTGACTTTTAACACACCAAGTGACTGGAGAGGCGTGCTTAAAAGAAAAAGAAAATCAGCCTGCCTGCATGCAACCTCAGAACACAGAGCCAATGTTTTAAAAAGGTGAACACATGCAACAGCCTGATATAGGACGACAGTACTGCTTGAGTACGTGCTTTGCAGGTTCAGCCTCCAGAATCTCAGCTTAAAAGTCTTTCAATTCTAAGAAAGGTCTATGCCCAAGATCTTAGAGAGCCAGTGGTATGACTCTGTATAAGATCACTATCTTATATTTGTTATGCTTGATATGGATTAACAGCTGGGGATACTGGCAAACACTGAAAAAGCCAAAGAAAACATGCATAGTCTCTTTTCTTAGTTAAAATGGATTTGCAAGTTAAAGGGTCTTTTCACAGCCAGTAATCACCCTCATTAAGCACACACTTGGACAAAGAGCCTTTCATAGTATTGATCTGACATTGGACACACCATTTATATGGATACACCTCTCACCAACATTTTATGTAGCCATATTTATAGTCCCCTTTTCCCCAAGGACCTTCCCCCTTTTCAATCTCAATTTTTTTAGTGCTTTAAAAAACCTTTTGTACTGTTCTTGTTCTTTTCTGGTTTTAAACCTGGATTTATCCTGCTGCTAATTTTATTCTGTTTTTGATTTTATGCTTACATTTTATTGCCTTTTTTTAGCATAAATCTATAATACTGTAATCAAAACACTATGTGTTGTTCTTCCCCATGTATCCTCACAACCAACCTACAAGAGGCTGAGAATTGCCCAAGGCCACCCAATGAGTGGTATGGCCATGTGGGGATTTGAACATGGACCCCTCTGGCCTTAGTCCTAACAACACTCTCTACCTCACAAGCCAAAAGCCACATTCAAGTGTAAATTACTAGTACCAACTTTTTAAAAACAAACAAACAAAAACCTGGATATTTCAAGCACAGTGTTCCAACCATTTGCACAACATATCTGTCGTAATTTGGCAGACAACTGTTGCACTCGCTTAGAAACTCACTGAAGAGCTTCAAAGGCCAGATGTCACCAGAAACACTAAGAGGACCAAACACTTGAGACTTCAAGACAGTTCTTGACCCTCTTCATGTATGAAAATGAAACTAGGCTTTCTCCAAACGACGTCGGCAGCACCCATTTCAAACACGGTAACAATTCCTGCTTAGGGCTTTATAGAAAGTGTTCCCAATTAACCGCCTTCAGAATCAAACAAGCACATCTAAAGGCATAAACAAACTTGCTTAAAAGTTCTCTCCCCTTCTGTGGCATTTTAAGACATTTTTAATGCATGCCATCAGTATATACTTGATGCAACTTGAAAGTTGTCCAAAAACATTTCTTTAAGGGAAGCCATGGTAACAAGGCACTACAACACCAGAGACTGATACTACTTTGCAAATAGTTGAAAACAAGTAATTGCTCCAGTACAAGTGTGGATAAACAGCAGCAAAATATGTATGTGACAGCAAGCTGTGCTCTTGCACAGTTGTCATAAAACACTTAGAACTATAGGACTAGATATGGCAATCATCATGTTGGCACAATACCAAAGATATTAAATTGTTCTGCTGGTTTCCTGTACCACCTTCTAAGAGGTTCAGGTTGGCACATGTGGCTTCCATACATCTCCCATAGAACACACTCACCTGGCCAGGAACCAAGAACTGCTTAGCTTTGGGCAGGAACCGCATCATGTATCTTCATAATGTTGTCTGAGATTATGCTGCAGTAACTTGCAAGTGTATGGAACCAGTGTGTGGAAGATAGGCAATATATAAAGATGCCATTGGATTGTTAAGAAATCTTTGTACTGGAAACTGGTTTTTCTAGAAAAAAACATTGTATGTTCACAAGTATGTTGCAAGATGACCTCAGAGGTTCCTCCCAAGTCTATTACTCTATACTGTATTGAAAACGCTAGGCTGAAGGCTCATTCACAAAACTTGTTCTAGGTAAACAACAAACACTAAGTCTTCAGAGAAATAATGCATTTGAAGCAATTTGCACCATATTATAGCTGGGGGGTTAAGGGGAAAATATGATACAATGTCTACTATTTTACATCAAGGATCCAGCTAGGCTAGCATTCTGAGTCAAACCACGGCCAGCCCAGATGCCTCCAAGAAGCCAGAGATAGCTGAGATGCTGTCAACATCCTTAAAGGTTTCATCTACATACTTCTCTGATTTTCTCAGCTTTGCCATCTTAGCCTCAAAGGAACAAACAAATATTCCCCAAGAGCTAACAGCTCAGTGCACCAAGCACACACCCATGACTTCTGCCCTGGAGACAGTCATAATATGTGACATATTATGGAAAACACCAATTATTCCTCCACACCCTTGCTGATTTTCTAGCTTCTAGACTCGTGTCTTCAAAATGTCATGTGTGTGTTTTTATAAAGCTGAGCACTGTGTTGAGGAGTTGGTTTTCAAGCTCACTGTGGTGACTTGCCTAAAGCCACCTAGTGAGTTAATGAGATTTAACTTCCTAATTCACAATGCATTCCATGTATTTAATTTGTTTTTTATTAAATTATTTTTAAACCCAACTCTCAATGTACATTGCCTTCACAAGGCAGTGTACAGAAATAATAGTTAATCAAAGTGTAGCAATGAATCAAAACCAGTTTTATAAAATTTAGTCTTGGGTGCTGTAATACACTGGCTCTAAGATGCCTTCCATTGAAGTTGTGGTGATTCACCTAGTCAAATTAGGATGCACCATAACATATATATGAGATTCAGCCATTAAAACAACAACAACAACAATTTTTTTTTTCTTTTTTTTTGCCTACCTTTTGCTAGCTAGACATTTTTTCAAGACCATATTCCACAGTTTCAAAGACTATTTCAACTACTTCAACTTACCTATGAAATATCTTGAACAACACACATTCACTCAGGCCAAGGCCATCTGGAATGTCTCATTCTGAACTCAAGTTGGTGCCTGAAACTGTTAACTCCTAAGCACCAGCTCAGGCCTCCACCATCTCATGCCCTCCAGATGTTTTGCACTACATTTCCATCAGCTCCATTCAAGACAGGTTGGGAAAGGCTGCACTACTTAATTTGAGGCTGAGGGATCCAAAACTGTGGTGGTGTGACTCTGTGGAAATTCCCAGCACCTAGCATTACATGGTTGATACCGGTATCATGAACATTGGCAGCTGGTAACTGCATAACTGAATGGGCATGGTATCCCCTATGGAGATGTACCTTTCTGATAACTACAGGGCAGGGGAGGGAAAGAACTGGGTAATCAGAGCTGCAAATACCGCTCAACCTTTTCAGCAAGAAAATAAAGATGTGCTGAGTTTTTCTAGTCAGTATTCTATAAATGTCCCAGGACAAAGTTTATGATAGAACAATTAAGACTGTTGAAAGCATCCTGGTGGCATTCTAAAGATAAACTGTAAGAAAAAAACCTAATGAAAAACATGTGACATTTAAGTCTTTCCAGGGACAGTTTGACCAGTGTTGTTTTTGTTTTTAAAATACCACAACAAGAGAATTATTTGCCTGATCTACCAATTTGAATGTGGCCAAGCTGTGCTTTAAAATCCAGGTTCACAGGTAGGACGTCATTATTTCAACCCTTTTCTGCAAAGGAGCTAATGCGCAGAATCGGAACAGCTCTGGTCAGTGTAGCCATCTTATCAGCTGCATGACTGATATTCATGACTGATGTTCAAATAATTCCAACAGCTGCAACCGAACAAGTTCTGTATACCTCTTTGGGGACAAAGTTCACTAAGAAAATCTACTGCCACAAGTCAACTATTATGTAGTTTTCAGATGAGGGATGGGTATCACAATCAAGACAGTACAGCTTACCGTATTAAAGGCTGAAACAAAGACTTTTCCTCATACTTTTTACTTCAGTACTGACTAGTTTTTGTCAAGCTTAGTTATAAAAACTAAAAGAATGACACATATGGAGACGGAAAAGGTTCAACGTATCTAGACACAGCTCTACAACACATTCAAAACTTGTTTCTTCCATGAAATCTTGAGAACCTCTCTGTAAACACCTCCATAAAGAGACTGAAATCCATCTCAGGAGCATATGGCAGTGGGACACTGCCTTTCTATGGTAGCAGCTCAGTGCTCCATGAGGCAGGCTATTTGTAACATGTAGACAACAGCATTTTCTACACACCCTTTATAGGACATATTCATATATACAGAATAATTAAAATGGGAGATACTTAAATGAGGGGGGTGGGTTGCTGGGTGAGAGGTGTCAGAACTCAAGATGGTTGAAAAGCCAACTTCCCCACCTCACAGATGCCTGGAGCAACATAAACATTTTTAAGAATAAATCCCTTGCCTTGGTAAATAGTACCCAGTTAGCTTCTACAAAATACGCCTTACTTTTCAACCCCAATATGACTCCTTTCCATATATTGCCACTCCAAATTCTTTTGGCACCACTGCTACTGCACCCCAAAGGATCCTTCCTTCCCACAGATGACAATTCTCCACCATATAAACCCTACTTTAACATAACCCTTAAAAATATGCCAAAACAGCTGTCTCATCCATTCCTGGTACCCTAAACAAGTGTTGTCATTCAACATCCATTGCACACCACCAACCACTCTACACCCTTCCCTCTTGGGTGTAAAAAGCAAGTGATACACAAGGCTCGTGTTCAAATCCCTATGCTGCCTTATGCATCGCATACTCCTTGACACATGAGCTGCTAATTTATAGGGAACAATGGGAGATACTGGTGCTGAACAACCCTGTGCTATCCATTGCTGAGTTATATTTTCTTCTATGTGTATTAGCTCTAGCTCCAACTAAAACAGAGTGACGCAAAAGGTCCAGTGATCCCCACATTGAGGACTCCAGAAGCCTATATTTTGGACAGTCCTGGTACAAGAAAACTTCTAAGGCTGTGTTTACACAGTCATCACTGTGAACTTATTTCATTGTTATGTTGCTTATTGATAAGACATTCCTAAGATGAAGATGCAGATTTAGGCAAAAGCCCTGTGTCTTCTCAGCCTCACGTGTGTCATGTTGTGGACCCTGGTATCCCTGAAAATAGTTCAACGTGTCCAGAAGTCTAACATTTAGCTACCAAACATTCTGTTTCTTTACCCAGGTATTTGAACAGATTTTACTGATTTACTGAAAGTTTCCACCTGCTTTAAAGTTTCATTTGCTGTCTTAATTGAGGAGGGTGGGGTTTTTTTGTGTATTTGTTCCATGCTATACATTGCCTGAAATCTGGTATACAAATGTTCCAAATAAAATCCTTCCTGTGTTATTTATGGGACTAACTACCATTGTTAGTTTTTTACTGGGACGCGGGTGGCGCTGTGGGTTAAAGCCTCAGTGCCTAGGGCTTGCCGATCGAAAGGTCGGCGGTTCGAATCCCCACGGCGGGGTGCGCTCCTGCTGTTCGGTCCCATCGCCTGCCAACCTAGCAGTTCGAAAGCACTCCCGGGTGCAAGTAGATAAATAGGGACCGCTTATTAGCGGGAAGGTAAACGGCGTTTCCGTGTGCGGCTCTGGCTCGCCAGAGCAGCGATGTCACGCTGGCCACGTGACCCGGAAGTGTCTTCGGACAGCGCTGGCCCTTGGCCTCTTTGAGTGAGATGGGCGCACAACCCTAGAGTCTGTCAAGACTGGCCCGTACGGGCAGGGGTACCTTTACCTTTACCTTTATACACTGCCTGAAATCTGGTATACAAATGTTCCAAATAAAATCCTTCCTGTGTTATTTATGGGACTAACTACCATTGTTAGTTTTTTACACTATAGTTCCTCAAGAACTATCATAGGATGCCTATAAAACCCTATGAAGTCGCAATCATCTGCAACCTTTGGAACATGGTTGGGTCAAGTATTGCTCTCCATCCAGGCATGTCACAGTGGTGGCATTAGACACTACTTGAAGTTTTCAGAGTACTGCCTCCCCACACAATATGCACTTAAGCAGCTACAGAAGCCACCCTTTGTTTTGTCCTGTTCCTGACAATTCCATATCTGCTTGGACCTCAAGCAACTGAACGTATTATATCCTCTCCCAGTATTAGCTGGGCCTATTATGATCATCCTTCCGAAAAGTGTGTGTAACGTTCCTTACTAGCTGTTTTCAGTCAAGTCTTTCACTGCATTGCCTAAAGTAGTCCAAGGTGAAATGTGTCTTTTATTGCTGTAACTGTACTTGCAGGTGAATCCATGTAAGAAAGTCCAGTACATCACCACAGATAGAAGAATATCAGTAAGCCTGTACGCTGTACAGAAAGCTAACTCACCATGAACTTGATTGATCTCTGAATTCTGAGAAAGGATTTCATCTGCTAATTTCTGAGCAGTTGGCAAAACTTCTGTATGGTGCACTGTGATCAAATACTGTACAAACTTTTGTAGTTGGTCTCTGTTCATTTGAAAGAGAGTCTCTGAAATGGGAAGATGCAGTTTGACCTGATCTGGCTTGCGAATCCGGTACAAAGAAAGTGCCACGACGTGGGCACAGTAAAATATGTCTTTGTTTCCACAGCTACAGGTCACTGAGGTAATCTTGCAACGATCAAAGCTGATAGCTACATTGCAAACAGTTTCTGGCTCCGATTGCATTGCAGGCTCCGTCACTGTGCCACTCAGGTGGAAACCTGTTCATTGAAGAAACAAAAGAATAAAAAAGGACAATTCAGTCAAGTGTCTATGATTGCCATTTTAAGTGAGAAAAGCACTGTAGTTCATCAACAAGTAGAATGAAGTTTTAAATAGAGACAGTCTTAGACAGCAACTGTGGTCTTCGGCAGCAGCCACTAAAAGTCACCCAAAGGAACAGTGTGCATATAAATAGCTTCGTACACACAAAGTAGTCATTGTGGTAGAAAATGACTACAGAAAAAAACAGGAAACAGACTGAACAGGCCAGTGCGCTAAGCCTCCATTACTTTAGAACTCTCATGGCAGTACATTTTCCAGCTCCACAGACAGCAAACACTAGTTAGAACCTTCCATCAGTGGAATCTGGCAGGACTTAACTGGTTTAAGTAAGAAGAAGAGTTCACATGAATGTCAAAACAATCTTCAGTGGTTCTGTAGGGGTTACTCAGTTAATTCTATGCTGTTCATCTATATTTGTTTCACAGCCTGATAATGAGAATACACCTTCACAGGAAGAAATAACCATTTCTAGATCACTGATGAGTTTACCCATGTGTTCAGACCTAGAAATACCACAAACACTTAATCTTAGTTATGCAGTGCTCTTAAGTGAAGAATGCACATGAGTGAAATGGCCATGATGCATATACATATTTTTCCCTTGTGTAAATGTGCATGCAGCCAAAATAGGTAGGGTGCAGTTAGCAGAACATCCTTTTGCTATAACATTTACTCCTAATAGGCCTACACAAACTTTAACATTGGCCTTCAAGTACCACATATGCCTACTGCAACTTCAGCACAGACTTTGGAGGAGGAGGAGAAAAGCCAAGCTACACCATCATAACTATGGCAAAACACTTTTGTGAGGATGTATATGTCACTGAGGAAAGTTGCATGACGTCATGCTCCCCCATGCAGAAGAGGATCCCTTGCACTCAGAAAACTTGCATGCAAGGTAGGAAAACGTATCCTACCGTTCTGTGCTGTGCTAAATTTATCATATAGACTTCGTTGTGGGGAAAGCATTTAAATATGTGATACCTTGCCTGCAATGCAAAGTAATACAATCCAGGAAAGGATCTACAGTGCACTTTTACTGCACATTTAATCCACTTTTGAAATGTCCTCTGCCCACAAAGGTCGACTGTAGATTTGTCCTAGCCTGTAGTTATGTATTAAAAGCTATTTCAAATAAAACCAGTCACAGTACCAACACAACTCTTGTACCAACGATTAGATAAGTAGTATCAAAGATTAAATAAAGGGTATCAATTTTGCATGTCCAAAGCATTGTGAAACAAAAGATTGATGTGAGTAACTTCGGGTGTGTCTTGTTAGCAAATGAATGTTAATGAAGTGAAAGGCAAGACAAACCAAAACGGAAAGGGAAGAGAAATAAAGCACTGAGCTATGATTCATGAATTCCTTTTGGAGTGACACTGGTTCTCTACCTGCCCATAGGAATCCAATCCATTTCCCACATAATTTTCAATTAGTAATCTCTTCCTGAACATAAAAGACATTCAATTAATTTTATTTATTCATAAAATGTATATACTGCTTGAATGTATTTTTAAAAAAACACCTCAAATTGATTTACAAATAAGATAAAAGAGTATCACTAAAAAAGATGTTATGAAAATGTAGAGCTAGTGTCATCAGCATACTGATGGCACCTCATCCCAAAACACCTGATGACCACTCCCAGCGGCTTCATGGAGGTATTAAATGTGGCACCCCATAATGTAGCCACCAGGGGGGCAAAAACACTCTCCCAATGCTACTGCCTCTGGATTTGGTCCTGAAGGGAGAATCACAACCACAATCTACAGTAATGCAAAGCTTTGATATCAACTCAGTGGCTTGGTAGAACATGAGACTCTTAATCTCAGGGTTGTGGATTCAAGCCCCACGTTGGGCAAAAGATTCCTGCATTGCAGGCATTTGGACTAGATGACCCTAGTGGTCCCTTCCAACTCTGATTCTATGATCTTGCGTTTCCCCTCCACAAAAGGAGGGGCTCCATCTGTTCACAGAAGGGTCTTTGATCCAGCAGAGACTCTTAACGGTGGAGGTGATTTGAGCCGATTAACCCTTTCCTCTGCAGCACTCCACAGCCCTCCCATCTGGAGATTTTCAGGGAGGGAAGAGGAGGGGCAAGGAGAAATCCGTGGTGGTTTCTCTAACTGTGAGGATATTGCATGGCTCTATACAGTACTGAAACACAGGTACAGGGTTCATACAAACCCAAAGAACACCTGTGGCCTCTCTTGCTTCGAGTATGGCTTGTAGCAACTACGAAGCAGCTCTAGTATTGAAATGATTAAGCAAGAGAAGAAGGAACACAAACACATTTAGCCAACTTGAGACTTGCTATACATGCTGTTGGCAATTTTCATATGGAGGTTTTTCTCTCTTCTGGACGTTATCCTTCTTTCTTTGGTATAATTTTACTTTTTACTGTAACCTCGTATAGTTTCCAGTCAAGACAGCAATAAAAGGCCACAGAAAACCGCAGCAGCGAACACTTCCAAGATGAGGAGCTGGGATGGTCACACGACACCAACCTCAAAATTCCAGCTGTCTGGAAAGACCAAGGCTCCCAGTCAAGTGCCTAACATTGTGGTCAGGCAACCCTAAACTAAGCTCTCTCTGAAGGGGCACAAGGGCTGACTGACACCCCACACACTGGGACCAAGCATGATAATGGCCAGACATCCAGCCACAGAGGAAACAAGTGATAATGTCCGAGGTTAAAGTAAGATTTGTTTGAGACAGAACTTCCTGTTCTCATTATCACCAGCTGCATCCTTAACCAAGTTCAGAATACAAAGCCAAGTGATAACGTTTTAGACAGAACTCCGTAACATTTTGCTAGTCCCCTGTTATTCTCAACTTCCACCTGATCAGTTTTCATGTCATGTAGCTGCTATATCCCACAAACTTAGCCATCAGCTGAAAAAGCCAGTAAAGTGGTTCCTCTGGTTATGAACTTAATTCATTCTGGAGGTCCGTTCTTAACCTGAAACCATTCTTAACCTGAGGTACCACTTTAGCTAATGGGGCCTCCCGCTGCCACCGCGCCACTGGCGTGCGATTTCTGTTCTCATCCTGAGGTAAAGTTCTTAACCCGAGGTAATACTTCCAGGTTATTGGAGTCTGTAACCCAAAGTGTTTGTAACCCGAGGTGTTTGTAACCTGAGGTACCACTGTAGTATGCACAGCAAGAATTTGGCTCATCTCCCTTCAACGTTAAACCTGTACTGGATGACTAAACATTGATCAGAACATTGGTCATTCCAGCTCAGTATTGTCTATACTGCCTGACGGGGGAAATACTCAGTCCCACCAGGAGATGCAGAGGATTCAACAAGGGACCTTCTGCATGCAAAGCAATGCTCTACCACTGAGCTACAGCCCTTCCCTGTAAGGATCTGTAGATCTCAATACACAAATATGCACAGCTCAGTGCAATTCCATGATGCTTTAACTCAGATTCCTGCATCGCAGGGTGTTGGTCTAGATGACCCTCAGGGTCCCTTCCACCTCTACAATTCTATGATTCTATAAATGAGGACATTACACTAAATCCAATGTTCTCTAACTGCCTTGCCACAGCACTACGCACACTGAGCTCCTCAAAGGGGTGTGTTGCTTCCAATAGGTAAAACTAAAAAGTTTACTGGCAGGAACTTGCCAAACCAAGTCACAGAGTTCTCAGCTGCCACACATAAACCACCCATAATATCAGTTTAGAGACAAAAAGACAGACAGACAGACAATTATGATGTAGAAAGAAATGTTCAGCCACCTCACTAAGTCAATCACATGTTAAAACAAACCTAAAATAACCCATTCTTTTTACCATTCCATTCACTTACAGCTTTTGTTTCTATTCTCCCAGAAGAGCCAAAGATTACTTCCTGTTCAATACTTTTCAGCTACGGTAAAGCAATGTTAAAGATCTGTCTCCATGCAGAGGAATTAATGTTTGTTCCAAAATAATATCACTCTCCCTACAGCACCTTGACCTTTACTTTACTCCAATCAAAGCCTACACACACAAAGTGAAGGGCAACACTTGTGACTTCTGAAGAACTATATTCATATAATGAATTTCATAAGGAGCATTATGTTATGTGAGCTCCTGCCTGCAGCCTTGCATCATAGAGCCCAGACATAGGTTTGCCACCTCAGTGAGAATGAGGCCACAGTCCAACAAAGATTTGTAGGTTTAGGTTACTACAATACTTTATCTTGTCTTTCCTGTTTATGTAGTAGAAAGCTGTCTTTTCTGATAAGAACTGCGGAAAACAAGAGCCTCGAAACACTTCCTCTGTTTTCTTCTTCCAGAATCACCATTTGGTTGCAAAATCACAACAGATGCTGTAAAAACTACTTTACCCTCTAAGAAGGGGAGAGGGGAGAGTGTCGAAATGCTTATATTTGAGTCTACAAATTTCATGCTATTATTACATAATTTAGGTTTTAACCATGGTTAGCGGGTCAGGTATCTAGTTATTGACAACCTATTTTCACAAAAAGAGGGGAGAGGTTTAATGTATCTCTGCTCATATAGCTCTTGGAAATTTGAGGTCTCCTCAACAGATGGGCATTCATGTGACAGCGATTGGACAGCAGCCTGCAGTTGTCACTGGATGAGAAGAGAGAAAACTGGTCCATTCTCCAGTGCAAATTCCTCAGCAGATCTCCTCACAACTCCCCCCTCCCCATTATTCAGAAACCAATGCCTGCCAGTTCCTCTTATTGCAACATGAACAAATGTCTGCCTGTCCATTTGTAGCAATAAATGAAATTTAACACAAAGTAACAGATGAGCAATCCTCTTTATAAATTAACCCTCCCTTACCCACCCACCCCCAAAGTATCCTTGGATTTGCTTCCATTAAAAGCACATCTCACCACATCCTGCTGACTGTGGTTGCCAGAACACTCCCCCAACTCCTCATCTCCCTCCAGTCTCTTGTGGACTATAGAGCATAAATTAGCTATTCATTACATGTGAAGGAGTCACAGATAGAGCTGCACCCTGCTGAGGGAGACTGCTATTTTACATGTCAATTTCACAACGAAAGCATCTGCTTCTTTCCTAATATGTATATTTAAAGCTGCCGCACAACGTGCAGATTATATGCTGTTCGTTGCCTGCTTGTTCGGATATCATGAACTCCTAAGTAACATTGCTCAAAATTATTCCCTTCGAGGCCTCCATTTCTTAGCATTGTTTGTAACATACCCGTTATGTCCCCAAAGTGAATAACTTGTGTCCTTTAAAGGTTGTAGTCAAAATAACTTGGATGCGGGACAATTTTTGGCTCACAACTGCTTATGCACTAATACAGTGGTACCTTGGTTTATGAGCATAATCCGTTCCGGAGGTCCGTTCATAAACCAAAACAGGTCGTAACCCAAGGTGCGCTTTTGCCAATGGGGCCTCAAAAAAAAACACAGGTTGTAATCCAAAAGAATTGTTCATAATCCAAAAAAAGGGTCATAATCCAAAAAAAGTTCGCAAACCAGGATGTGCATTTCCGGGTTTGAATTGGTCGTAATCCAAAATGGTCGTAAAGTAGGCTGTTTGCAAATCAAGGTACCACTGTATTAGTATCTTGTGCATTTTTTTAAAAAATCACCTTATAGAACCAGCCATTACTCATTTCAAATGCACGACAAACACAGAACTGTTACACAACGACCGTATGAAAAACCTGGTATAAAAGCATAAGGGGCTGTAACAAACCCATTGCCCAACTGCAAGGCAAAAGAACTCTGTAACCACCAAGTGAACCGAAGCGCCAATGCTTTTATTGAGAGAGAGAGAGAGAGAGAGAGAGAGAGAGAGAGAGCCTAAAACCTGGAGAACAATTTTTCGTATTATTGGTTTCATTCCTGCCTGCATCATGTCGGTAGGAAACTGAAGCAGTACCAACCAGAAATGATTGGTAAATTACCCCATGCAAAGCAGCTGAGGGAGTGGGGAAAGAGTGATGCGTAGAACTGCCAGGGGGAAATGTGCTCAGTCTATTACAAACACATCTTTACAGCTCGGAAAGCCTGAAGATACCCGCCTACTTCTCTACTTCATCAGCCTTTCCCAATGGACCTTTCTCTGGAGATGGGGAGGGCATGTAATGACCAATTCAGCCCTCAGCTATATACCACAACTGTTTTGAGTAGGCAAAGAGCTGGCAAGGAATTTCCAGATAAGGCATGTTCAGGTGTTATTAAACGACAGCTACAATTCTCAGCCCACAAACTGGAATAACTAGTTCACCAGTTGTACCAGTGCTTTATGCTGGTGAAACTAGTAAGGCTGCCTGCCTCCTTCAAAAGGGCAACATGAAAGTCTGTTCATTAAGCCAGAATGATTTAAAATACAGCCCTAACAGTTGCTTACTCTATACATGTGTGTGTGTGCGCGCGCGCACACACACACACACAACTACGCCTGGAGTAATTATCTTGATTTTGAGCAAAATCACATCTGTTTGTGTGCAAGTAAATACAGCCCGACAGCAATTTGGTTCATCTATCAGAAAGAATCAACTGCAAGCTTAATAAGCATTATTTGCATTCTGTACAATGGTGTATTTGTTCTTTCAAGCTATTACAGTGATAATTTGAACGCATGTACTGTGTACTAAATTTAAGGTGCTCAAAGCCATAAAGCACAATGTATTCCAATTGGATAATTCTAAGCCCAGATCATTTAATGTCAAACATTACTGCATCTAGTTACAGAGCTGTTTACCAAAGCAGCAGCTACGCTGACTTTTCTGCAGCAGCTATACCCAACATTTTAAATGGCTTCATTTCGTTCAGCTAACGCTCCTCAAGAGGGGGGGAAAAACACTGTTTAAGTAGTCTGAAGAGTTTTCAGTCTATACTGACTTCGGGGGAGGGGCATAAAATGTTACACTTGTGCTCAGCAAAATTACACTTACGTGAGAAAGGGGAGGTGATTTTCACTGATTTTGCCAGGGGCCCCACACCCCTCAAAAAGTTGCTGCAGAGGACTACAGGGGATGGGGGAGGGAATCACTAAAAATAAATCTCTCCTATTCCTCCAACAAAAACTTCTGATAGATCACTGTTGTCCGTACATGGAATCCCAACTCTAGATCCAACAAAATACATTTCAATTCCTGCACTGCAGGAAGTTAGAGTAGATGACCCTATGGGTCCCTCCCTCCTAGCTATAAAATTCTACTATTCTATGTTTGTGATTTTGCAAATACTGTTTAAATCTTTGAGAATAGATATTATGAGGCTGCATGTTTGGTATGGATCAGGGACTGTATAAAACTGGAAAAGGAAGAAGCATTGGACTTAGAAGGCCACGATAACATACAACAGCGGCAAGAGTCTTGATAGCACAGGGATGGAAGAATGAGGAAACCCCGAGAAAAGAACAGTGGCAAGAGAATAACATGTGTTGAGAAATCAGAGAGAGGAGCTGAGGGAAGTCTTGGGGGGGGGTTCGATGGAGAGGTGGGGGGAAAGGGGAAAATAATGAATATGATATGTTTTGATATTTTGTTATGTTGAAATTGTTAATTTTTTAAAAAAGTAATATTTGAGAATAGAAATAGGTATCAAGGCATACAACATCCACACAGTTTTAATGAAAACTAATTACCAAGGGATAGATCAAACATAATGGTTAGTGCAAGAAGTAGGAGAGCTGGCATGCTTGCACAGGTGATTTTCATTGTGCAAGTGATAGTGCAAGCAGAAGTATACAAGAGGTTAACACTGTGTACACTTCCACTAGCCCACACCATCCACTGGATTTGGGATTCCTGCAAGCAGATTGGTTGTTGTGTCAGTGGGCTGCCACAATTGGACCTCACTCCTAAATTCTACTTTATTCCCAAGCTTCCTAATATGCTATCCTGGTACTGGATCAAAATAAGATAAAAGGGAATCTGTTACCATTCCTAGTAAACCATGCGCCTTAAGAGTAAGCAAAATAAATATTAAAAATTGCATCGCTAAAGGGTTTTTTCCATTTTGACTGCAATCATAGTCAATCCCCTGTGAAATCTTTGACAATTTTAATAAAATGCAATTTAGTCAACTTGAATATTGGATTCATAGAAACTATCAAAATAGTTAAGGGGGCATCCCGTTTTACTCTTTTCCTCTAACTAATGTAGATGATTACTATCTATGCAGATATCTAAAACATATGCAATTGATAGAATTGCATCAATTCTAGAAAGGTGCACTAGATGCAATAAATACAATTGTGTGTGCTTGAATTTATAATTGTGGGTAATTGAGTCCTTACAGAAGCTTGTATTTGGACTCCCTGTCAAAGATAAAGCAACTGTACCAATTCTACACGAAATCAGGAAAACCAGTTTCATGGTGAATTCTAGAAAACTGTACATGAAAAAATTAGCTTCATTTTGTGTGATCCTTATTGTTCCTTCATTTTTTATTTTTTATTTTTAAACCTTGCAATTAAAAGAAACTAAGAGGTCACACACCAGCTATCTATACATTCTTTGAAATGGCACACTGATCTCCATGTGCTAGCTGGCATACAGAGGAAATTACACCGAAGAAATATGCTATTATTTTGAAGAACACTTGCTTATATTATCTAAAGCCCATTCTATAGGGTCACATCCAACATCACTTTTTCATTCACACTGCCCATAAGTGCAAGCCTTTAATGTGGAAATAGCTTGACGCAAAATGATTCAAACAAGGCTAGAAAGTTGGGTTAAAAATAAAACGTCAGTTTTAAATGCATGGGCAACCAAGCATCCTGGCTTGTTCCAGCCCTCCTTCCAGGAACTAAGAGGCTGGCTACACAGACAGTATGTCAAATGGTAAAACTATTCCTGGACTGTATCAGCTCAGATTGTTGATAGTTATGTGACTGAATGCTCTCCTCCCTCCTCTCCAAACCCCCAAAGATTTATGAACACAGTACACTTGTATTAAGAAAAAGTCTTCTGTTCCAGCCTGCTCTTCAACATCTACCCTCCAAGGAACAGGAATTTTTTATTTTTATTTCTGCGCATAGCATGGGATACCGCCACCATTATCTCCAGGTCAACTTAGTAAAAACATAAATAAATCCTAGCCAGTTTTAACCCTGTGTTCTCCTGTCTGGCTGTGAAGCCATGCACATTCTATTTGAGTAATCATTCCTTCATTGTCTCATTTCATATACAGCAGTACCTCAAGTTACAGACGCCTCAGGTTACAGACACCTCAGGTTACAGACTCCGCTAACCCAGAAATAGTACCTCAAGTTAAGAACTTTACTTCAGGATGAGAACAGAAACTGAGTGGTGGTGGCGCAGCGACGGCGGGAGACCCCATTAGCGAAAGTGGTACCTCAGGTTAAGAACAGTTTCAGGTTAAGAACGGACCTCCAGAACGAATTGTTCTTAACCCTAGGTACCACTGTACTGAAAAAAGGCTAAGTGATATTAAAGATGAACCTACCCTATATCAAATCAGACCATCGGTCCACTTAGCTGATTATTGTATACACTGACCGACAGCAGTTGTCCAACATTTCAGAAGAAAGTCGTTTGATGCCTACCTGAAGATGCCTAGGATTGAGCCAAAGACCTTCTTTAGGCAAAGTAATTGCTCTACTAGTTTGTATGGCCCTCCTACTATCGCGCTGGTATGGTCCTTCCAGCATAGCCCTTTAGTTTCGGTACAATACACCACCACCAGAAATAAAAGAGTAAAAAAACACCCCTTTCTCTTGAGGCACCTAAAATTCATAATTTTATTTTGATGCTAAGCATAAATCAGATGCTCGTGTTAACAAGAATGAACACGTTTCCCACCCCATGCAAGCCCTTCTTGCTTCCTTGATCAATTCTTTGGTCACGTATAAGTATTTTGCTACTGGGCTTTGGTACTTGGCTGTGCTCTTGAAGATGTTGCTATCCTTTAAGTGTTTTACAGGGAAGGGGGGGAAATCAATATTGCCTTGAGGCAGCACATCAACACATCCTTTTAAGAGATGCTTGTGCTATGATAAAATAAAGGAAGTTGTTCAGGTTCTACGTAGACCTCAGACATATACCTTATTTTACCACCAACCTGGCAAAACTGATCCCGCAGATTCTTTTATCAGGAGAAACTCACTTATCACTTGCCCCTGTGTGTCAGTATGAGCACCCTGAGCGTTCTGTGGCAAAGCTTACTTCCTGGACACAATGGCCATAAACAAAGTGAGTTGTTGGCGTAACTCAAGTCGTGAAAAAAATCATTTTGCCCTGCCTTAAACACAGTTTTGAAAAGGCTTGTTTTGTTATCCATTTAAAAGATAACTGCACATAAAAACGCCAGCTTGGGTGGACATGGATTGATGCACTATTCAAGTCTTTAGTACTTCTAAAGTTGGACTCTATGGCTCAATTTGTTCAGTTTGTCCAGATTTCGTCACCATCCAACCAATGATGCATATACAGTCAACATTTCTTTTCCCAAACTCCAAGCACTGGACCAGCCAAAGTTTCATTTAATGTTGTTGAGAAGGGGGAGGCAACATTGCCTTGAGAATCTCCCAGAGAAGCAGGCTGTTGTATTAGAACAAACAGCAGCTTGTTTCTATCGCTCCTTTGTTTGACAAGTTTGAGCTGGCTAGAAAGGTCATTTATGCCTCAAAGCATCAAATTAACATTTGGAGGACATGAATTTTAAAAATGGCTATTTGGTTCTGCTTTCTGAATTCCTAATCTTTTTTAAAAAAAATAAAAATAAAATAAAAATCTGACTTAGCCAAGAACCAAAAGGAAAATAGTCTTTCCTCAAGCAAACTAAGCATTGATTTTATGTCCATGTCAGCAGAAGCCAACTATATCTTAATTAAACCTCATTTTTAAACAGGTTTTAAGCCAGTTGGCTGAAGTGATGTCAACCCCATGGAACAGTGTAGAAGGAAAATCACTGTTTCATCACCACTGAAGAACTCTTCAATAGTTCATACACAACATTAATAAAGGTTTCCTGACCCTTTAAAGCAAGTCCCACACCAGATTCTGTGTGGAATCTCTTCAAAGCCTAAACTTTTAAGCAATTTAGCTGGAAGAGCTACCCAATACTGCCCCTACCAACCTTCAGAATTTCTGCAAGTCTTCTAAAGCCAACTTTCACAGACCCGGGATCCACCCGACCTACAACAGAACGGACTCAATTTACACAACAGATTTCCATTCTCCTATGTCTGCTCTGGCTCCCAGTCTTTTCTTAAAAACATAAACAAATTAACAAGGATGGCAACCACTGACACAACCTACTTTAGATCAGAATGTGACTTGGTTCAGGGTCAAAACTTGCCAGCTGAAGACCAGGGCTTCAGGTAAAGGGATTCTAATTATACTATTAAGGTACCTCAAATTCAGAGCTGGCAAACTTGACGTTACTTTAAAAATACCAACTTTTTCTACTACAGGATTTTCCCCATAATCACTTATTTAAACTTTCCATCCAAGCTAAATGTCCCCTCCCCAATTTAAGTACAGTGGTACCTCAGGTTAAGTACTTAATTTGTTCCGGAGGTCCATTCTTAACCTGAAACTGTTCTTAACCTGAAGCACCACTTTAGCTAATGGGGCCTCCTGCTGCCGGAGCCCGATTTCTGTTCTTATCCTGAAGCAAAGTTCTTAACCAGAAGCACTATTTCTGGGTTGGCAGAATCTGTAACCTGAAGCGTATGTAACCTGAAGTGTATGTAACCCAAGGTACCACTGTACTTGACACAAAACATACAACACTGTTTGATACCTGCCAGACACACACAGCACCTTTTGCAACAAACTAGTGTGGCAACACCCAAGTTCACAATTCCTCCCAAAAAAAAAAGCTCGAGGATGAGCATTCCACAGTGATATAGACAATGAACATGTACCAATTCTCATTTGAGAAGCTTCTGGCTTAATTAGTAATGTGTACAGAACTGTCTGTGCAGGCAAAGAACACCCGGAACAGGCATTTGCAATTCAGTACATTTCTTTTGATTTCCAAAACCAACAAGTATTTGCATTTGCTAGAAAAGAAAATGGTGCCTTCAGTATACCCATCTCCACTTGCTACTGGGAAAGACACAGCAAGCCCAGCTTTTTAATCTGGTGTATAAATCTGTTGGGATGCAGGTGGTGCTGTGGGTTAAACCACAGAGCCTAGGACTTGCCGATCAGAAGGTCAGCGGTTCGAATCCCCGCGATGTGGTGAGCTCCCATTGCTCAGTCCCTGCTCCTGCCAACCTAGCAGTTCCCAGGTCCTAGTCCAACTCTCTAAACGGTATACCACACTACATGGACTCTAAGCTTTATAAATTTACTTTATAAATCTGTTGCCAAATTTGTTCTTCTGTGCAAAGGTAAAGGTAAAGGGACCCCTGACCATTAGGTCCAGTCGTGGCTGACTCTGGGGTTGTGGCGCTCATCATGCTTTATTGGCCGAGGGAGCCGGCGTACAGCTTCCAGGTCATGTGGCCAGCATGACTAAGCCGCTTCTGGTGAACCAGAGCAGCGCACGGAAACGCCATTTACCTTGCCGCCAGAGCGGAACCTATTTATCTGATCGGCAAGTCCTAGGCTCTGTGGTTTAACCCACAGCACCACCCGCGTCCTCATCAGAAATAGCTACATCTCACTTGCAAAACCAGTGGGGAGGGGGAAAACGTGGGAGACAGGGTTGTTTTATAGCAAAGGTTGCTCAAAGGGGGATCAGGTAACAACTGTAAGCTCCTCCATAAGTCACCTCTAATTTAGTGGTGTGGCTCTTTTACATCAAAGATGCAGTCTATTTCCTGCTGAGATGTATTGTCAGTCAAGGATGGGATATTGTTACCATATTTCCCAGTAAAGCTAAGGATCATCAATATGGTATTCCCCTATTTGCATGGATTTCCATTTACCCTCAGAGGTATTTCAAAGCAGATTGCTCTTTCACTTCCTGCCCCAATACAAGGAGATGAAAGCTGACAAATTCTCCAAGGGGAAAATTTGTTTTTCAACACCATCTACTCAGCTAAGACCCTTGGACACAAAGCGCCATGTGGGTTTCAACGTTTTAAGAATAAAGGTGCTTCAAGGGTCCACCATGGCAATCTGCCAATGTGAAACCACTGGCTGGGCAAGGTGCCGGCTTGTAGTTATGCAGAAGCCTGTCTGGCAACATGACTAAGCCAGAGACTAACAGGCAGGTGTGCCAGGCTTTATTTCACCCGGGTCAAAGACCCCGTTTGGCACACACCCCCATGCACATTTGCATACACACAGGCTGGGAGCCTCAATGGCGCCCCTCTGGAGGCTTCATCCAGGAAAAAGAACCTGGCTACCCCACCACCACCGTAGCTATGGCTCTGCTAACAGGTTATAAGGTTTCAAACAAAATGTGTTTGTGTATGCACAACAATTGTGGAAAGCTTTTGGAGGAAACTCCCACCATTTCCCTTTTCTTAATCATCCCTTGTTCTGCATTATGAGTGGATTATTTTTTTCAAAAAAACTGAAATGCACGGAAGATTTAGAAAACACTATGTCAAAGGCCACCCCATCACTATTACTCCACTGCCAGAACAACTTCAAAGGATCAGATCTTCCTGGCTTCAGTTACACCAAATTCACCACATTGCAACCAACCCTCATGTCACTCAGCAAGCCACGCAAGCTTTGACTAATTTCAAGAGGCTATGTGTTAATGCGACACCTGAAACCATCGGGCGAACTTCTTCTATTTATAACATGCTGGTATCTCTGATGACAGGGATGCTTTGCGGTTTGAAAACTTCTTCTGGGGGTCCAAATCTGTCCCTGTTTACAAATGGTCACTAATTTGAAATAACAACTTCTTCTTAAATCTGTCCTGGCTGCAGTTTGGGGATCTTTCTTGAAATTGGTAAGACAAAGGTACCTTAGCCACTCTGACGCTGCCCCATCTGTGCTCTGGTCTCACATGCTGGTGGGGATACAGGGAAAAGACTCTTACCCTCATGTGTGGTAGAGATGATGAGATGTGGCTGTCTTTCTCTAAGATGGTTCATTATTCCCCACAACAAGAGCTTAAGAGGATTCTCTGGTCTTAACTTTGTACTAGGAACAGCATGCAGTGGTTGCACAGGAAGATCTCATTACTTTATGAGCTACAGCATACACAGAAATCTAATACTCGATATCTCCGGATCCTTAATGTCTACAAAACTGGTTCAACAAGGTTTGCCATCTGACCCTCTTAGAGAAATGAAAGCGTTACATCAGGCTACCAAGACGTGTGTGGTTATATCAAACATTTCAGCATATTTCCATCTACCGTATTTTTCGCTCTATAAGATGCACCAGACCATAAGACGCACCTAGTTTTTGGAGGAGGAAAACAAGAAAAAAAATATTCTGAATCTCAGAAGCTAGAACAAGAGGGATCGCTGCACAGCGAAAGCAGCGATCCCTCTTGCTGTTCTGGCTTCTGGGATAGCTGCGCAGCCTGCATTTGCTCCATAAGACGCACACACATTTCCTCTCACTTTTTAGGAGGGAAAAAGTGAGTCTTATAGAGCAAAAAATACGGTATTTCCTGTGTTGACAAGAACCCATCATTCCCATGCCTACTCTTGGCTCGTTTATTGCTTTGGTAACATGGCCTTAAGGTTTAATTGTTTATTTGTGTGTATCGCCTTGACCTTCTCTCTCTCTCTCTTACAATTTCCACCCAGACACTTTCTCCAGCTCTATCTCTAATATAGTGGTTCTCAAGGCAAGAGGTGGATCTCTTGAAAAATGCATGGTTTCTCCAGGGAGCAATGAGTGTTAAACTGCTGCTAATAAGCACCTTGATTGAGCCTGAAGGCAGGGTTCCAAGTATCAGTACAACATAGGAAACTATGTTCCCTCCTCCTTGTACCTATGAGTTCTACACCTTCATTTCTTTTCCCCACAGGCTAAATAGTGCTGACAGTACAGGGTGAACAATGTCATCTTGGCTTTACTTTCATAAGCTTGCCTTGGGCAAACTGACTATGCAAAAGGGTTTGTGCTCCCCTATACTAACAGAAAGACCTCAATATTACCAAGTCTGGCTCAAAATGTTCTGCTAGCTTGAGTTTCTGAAGACAGCTGTGCTCCTTTCATTTACCAACACATGAACATTTGTTAAGATCAGTATTCTTTTCTCATCCACACACTTTAATGGGCTTAACAGAGATGTTCTGTTCTTCAGGATTCCTGCACAAGTTTTTTTTTTCTTGCTGCAATGTGTTTTCCCCTGCTTAAAGAAAAAAGAGGCACCTGTTTCCTCAACAGCCTGAAAGATCATTGAGCTTCACTCACTATGACAAAGAAACTTTGTGTTGTAGGCAAGATACTTGATACCACACGAAGCAACTCCCCTAGACATACAAGGCCCTTTAAAAAATGAAGAAAAGAATTTGAAGTCTGTCATCTTGTTAGCAGCTGGAGCAATATGCATTCCAGAAGGACCCAATACTGCTAGAGAGACACAGGAAATGGGAGAGCAGTCAAGACCACTGTTATAGGCAAAATTAAAACTGTGTTTCATAAAACAAGTCCATTTAGTTAAAGGTATTTAAAAAGGTGGTCCTATTTTTACAGCTTTCCAGATTTATGGACATTACTGTAAGTTGGCTCCTCATTTAATTGAGAAATGTTATATTTTAAGCTTTAATTCTGGAAGAGATTTTGGTTGTCCAACTTCTTTAAGGTGCTGCTGAGCAGCCTATTGGAATGAACTTCACCAGAGGAGGATAGTTCCTCTTTTATGAAACATCATTTTTGGAAGAACCACATAATAAAAAGGGAAGTGGATTCCTTGGGACAGTCTCTTTGATGAGGTATAAAGTTGAGAACCAAGTACCTTCAACTTCTTTCCCAACTGCTTTACACATTTATGTATTTAAACATTTACATAGATCAAAAAAGGACACTGCTTCTCATGAGCAAGAATTTTACTATTAATTAAATTTATATCCCCACTTCCTCCCAAATAAGCCCAGGGCAGCAAACAAGTGACATCTTAAAGACAACTAAAATGGCATCTGAAAAACATCTTAAAGGCAAGTCCAACACAGATGCAGACCGGGAAAGACTTTTAATTTCCAAAATTTGCATCTAGAATTTTGACGGCCAGTTGGTATTCCCAGAACAATTTATACAAGAATTCAGGGACTGGAATCTTTCCTCCCTGACTTCCCCTCCTGCCTACAGAATAGATTTCTGTTTCCTGGCAATGTAGTTCCCAGGTACTTTCATATACAAAATATCTACCATTTGGGTTTGTCTGCTTCACAGTCCTCAAAAGATGTGTCTAAAGTCCGAACATTTTGAACTCAATCTGGTAAACAAAGCAAAATCAGCCAAGTATCTGTTTTTCAAGTACAATTTCCTCTAAAAGGTATCACGTTGCCCCTCCCCACACACGCATGTAGTTCAATTTTTGAGCACATAGCAAATTTTGGGACACCTTTCACATTCCAAACCACCACTAGCAGAACTGGGCATGAGTGCTTGTCCCAGTTCACCAGAGCCCCCAAAGCCCTCCTCACTGCCTTCTTCCCTTTCCCCAAACCCCATCTGCAGGTGGTAATGGAATGCTCTTGCTTCCATCATGCCCTAAAATACTGCTCCAGTAACGCTGTGTAGCCAGGAACTTTGGGATGGTTAGCTGGGTTCAAAGACATACTGGAGACACCAGTTCGTGTTATCACTAAGTTACTTTAATGGGAAAGAGCAGAGAGCTGTAACAGCAGCAAGTGGATGAACCTATTCTAAGCCAGGTTGAACTTTGAAGAAGTTTGGGCACAACTTAGAACGTGTTTGGGGTTCCCAGCTTGGAGAGGACACAACAATTTCCAGTCTGCCAGTTGCCAACTTTAGCACGTAACTAACTGGGAATACAAAACAACTGGTGGACAACACTTGGCTCAGTGGGTCATGAGTTGTGCTGGCCAGGCACAGGGCTTTTCATTCTAAATGCAGCTGATTTTTCCATTTTTTTAATGCTGCAGTGAAACACCATGGAGCAACCAGGCTATCTTTTAGACGGCAGAAGCCACTGAAGCCTCACAAAATTCCTCTAAACCTGTGAATGCGACTGTTGAATGATTAAACCATGCCTTTTATAGCCAACCTCTGCAATTCATGTTACCACCGTATGGACATAAAGTGTACTTGCAAATCCTTATTTTCCCATCAGCTGTCCTTTCCTTCTCAAAAGTTGTGCAATGGAGCATGCACACAAATCTGGGTCATGAAGATGAAAGGAGCTTGATTAACTATTCATGTTTGAAAATCGGCAAGCAAAGCAAACTTTGTTTCAGCAGTGAAACGGATTCCGATTTTGAAGTAGCTTCTATATAAACGTCTCATTTGTACCATAGATTTCAGCTACATAACATTCTACTAATCAAATTAGAAGCGACAAAGGAGATTAACTCTCGATAGCAAGGAGGTTTCTGTTTCTGTGGCCAAAACACATTTTATAAAGAGACACTTTTGGAAGGCTGCTTTAGCAAAAAGCTCAGCCAAAGCCCTAGCGTAGGCTGCTGTCTGTCTTTAACATTTGCAAGAGTCACGTTGTGGGTGGGAGAGAATACAAAAATGGCATAGTACGTTCCAACCAAAAAGGCGAATACCCAAAAACTCAAGCAGAACAAACAGTTCCTATCTGCCCTGCACACGCACAAACACCTCTGCAATAACCTTCTTGTCACCACAGCTCCTAGTTGTGAAGGAATCTCATCTTCGCCCCCTGCTTTCTCTACCCTCGCCGAGCCCCTGAAGAGCCGCACTTGAAATCAATGCTCTAATGGCCTCATTTTCCAGAGTTATGTCAAGAAAAATAAGGCAGCACGCAGATAGATCAAGGCAAGCCAATAAACAGTGTTTCGGAGAGAGGAGGAGACTGAGAGCGCTAGATTAATATGAAGTTTCCATAGAAAAGTCATAAAGAAAGCAAGACGCCAATGTTCCGAGTTCAGCTACAGAAGAGGAAACTGCAGCCTCACTCTTCCTGCCATGCTGTGTGTGTGTGTGTGTGTGTGTGTGTGTGTGTGTGCATGCGCGCACACACATATATACACACACACACAGAGAGCCAGCCAGCCAGCCTACACAGGGCCCCTCCCATCCACACTGTCAGTCTGGCCTGGCCCTCAGCTGAACTGCCTGTGCTGACGTCAGCTGGCGGCTGAGGCAGCATTCCTAAACAGTTCAGATAAACCCACTGGTGGGAAGCTTAGAAAGCCCTCAGCTGTAGTGAAGAAAGCAAGGTTTGGCTGGAAGCCAGACTACTGAGCTCAGCATTTTGTAATGCACTTCCTTTTTGCTTAACAGCTTGCATAATGCCTCAGCCATTCCACCTTTAACCCTCTCCTCACCTAACCTAAATAAAGTGTCAAGGGCTTTATTCACACCAGAGAACAATAGAGGGGGGACTCCCCTGGGGCTTTGAAAAAGGGACGATTAAAGCACATGCTTAACTCTTTGCTCCTTTGAAGAGACAGTGTGCTATTGAAAGCTCCCAGGGCATAATCCCGCCAAAGTTAAAGCACTTCTGTGTGGCACAACTTTTAAAAAACAACAACAGTGAATATGTGAGCTTAAATATGAAATAATTTACTGCAAAACACCTACAAAACCAAGGAAATAATTATAAAGAAACACTGTCAAGAAAATAACTTTACATTAAGGCAAGGCTATTCAGTGCAGAGCTTACAGACAGTCACATTCAATCGTTCGCACAACATTCCAGAAAACAGTGAAACTAATTTCATACTACAATGGAGAAAACTGGCAAGGGGCGGAGGAGCAGTGACACAGTCCAAACAAGTACAATCAAGCAGTACATAAATTTTGTTAAATAAAATTAGTAAAAGCTGCCATCTTTTTATTCAAATTGTTAGTCATCTAAGATGGGGCAGTCCAGGTGAATAACAATCAAGTTTAAAGATTAATATGGACAGGAAAACTTCTGTAACTGTCTTTCAGGGAAGTGGAATACCCATTAAATTTCCAGCTCCTCCTCATGTCTCCTCCTTTCCATCTCAAGTGAGATGACGAATGCTCACCTTCCTAGGCAGTTTGTTGGTGACGGTGATAAATGTGTGACTCAGCCAATTTAGGTTAGAAACTGTTCCCCATGGGAAATGGCCTCTTCCTGGACACCATAAAGGGCCAATAGTAGCTGCATGCATGTTGGCCCACTGTTAATGTGGATTATGGGGGGGGGGGTGATAATGATTTCCCTTGCTCAGTTGGTTGAATGTACTCCAAACTTTTAAAAATGACATTCAAACATTGTTGTTGTTGTTATTATCATCACCACCACCAGATTTAATACTTTTATACTTTTACTCCCTGTTGCTGATGAATTAACCTTCTCTGGGGGAATTTGGGGGGAGGGCAGTGACCATGTACAAGCTCCCAAATTTACATGCCATGTGCATTCCTGCTACAGTTTTAAAAGTAAGGGAAAGGGAAAGGAAACCAGAGTCGGGTGACCTCGCTGTAAGGAGAGACAGATGGCTGGAAGCCAGCTCAAGCCTTTTGGGGTGCCCTTTTGGGATATAGGAAATTGAGGAGTCAGTATAACTGGCTTGGGGGCTGAGGGAATCCACCACCACCCCACTTCACATCCAGGATTCCCAATACTACTCAGACTCTTAATCACATACATTCAATGGGCATGGGAGTTGTAGCACCTCATCACCCACTGCCCATTCGCATGGTCCCTTCTCAGTATTCAAGTGCCAGTCGACCTTGCTGCTGCTTACCTGGTTTAATTCAGTTTTCCATCTCAGCATTATTTTAAACAGAGAAAGAGCTCAATTTAACACCACTTGTTTGTTATTGCGATGTTGTTTTCGGTTTTGCCGCGATCCATCTCGGCAGCACAAGTGACACATAATGGCCAAGAATCGGGGAGGGGGTCTCAATATTTGAAAACTCATTACATGAACAGTTCTATATGCATGTGATTGGAACAGTAACAGTCTTAATTCACACAAGGTTTATTACAAATATTTACTGCAGAAGCAAAGTATAAAAATAGTCTTCTACCCCCTCCTCCTCCACCACCACCAATAGGTCTAAATATGACTCTTGAATTTGCTGTGTTGGAGTAAGCAGATTTGCTGGGAAACTATTTCCCACTCCCTCTTAAATGTAAAAGTACTGCCCTAATTCTGTTTAAATCGGAGAACACAAGTCAAGATCTGAAAGTTATGTTTGCTATGGGGACTGTAACTCTGCCTGGTACATATTATGTGTTGAATATACTGAATCTTGGGGAATAATAGATGTATGTTATGGTTATGCTATCTGTTGGGAAAACACATTCAGATAAATGGCTCTGAACAGTCTAAAGCATTAAACAGACCCATTTCCCCTCAAATACTACAAGAATTCAATTCTTCAAGCACTTTCCGGGAAGCAAAATAAACCTTCTACACTACAGGATGATAGAGATTACTTGACTGACTTTGCTTTTTAACTAACTTTTTGCATAATTATGGAAAGAATTCAACATCTTGCTCTCCATCAGCAGAAGCATTTCTGTGGGCCAGGTGGAATGATCCTGCCTCTCCTCCCTTCCTGAGAGTTGTCCTGACCCTCCAGAGTGGATTTTGGGGAAGCACATGGGGAGAGGGTGGAAAGACCCATTGTGCTACTGAGAGCTCTTGAACTGGCTTCCCCCTATCATGCTAGGTTACTTGGTTGAATGACTTCCAAATATTTAGAGTCCTTGCGATTCTGTTGTGCAAAAAAAAAAAAGTTAGCTAATCAAGTGCATTCTCCAAACAAACATATCTATTTATTTATTTTTCAAATCTCAACATCCTTGTCCGACTCCAGGCCAATGCCATCTTAGAAATCCTCTATATATTAATTTTTTCCCCAGCTGATTTTTCACTGTGAATTGTTTCTGGGTTTGTCAACTGCCTTGGAAAGGCAGAATAAAAATATTTTAAAATAAAAAACTTTCCGCAGGTAGTACTTGAAGCAAAAAATGCCTTCTGCAGCACAAATGCAAGCAAACACCCCAAACAACCTTGACCTGCAGACCAGTCAACAAATTCCTTGCTGCAAAGTGCTGGGGGGGGGGGGCAGAAAGAGAGAATGCAAAGACTCATTTTGAAAACAATGTGGTTTGCCTGAAAGATCCTATTTGCATACAGAATAATTCTACTTTGCAATCAAAAACCAACCAGTAATGTCACGTATACACCTAAAAAAAATAAAAATCAATAAGACACCATTAGTTTGCTATTTGATATGACTGTCTTCCATGCTGCTCCCCAGGTGTAGCCTATAAAGGTTACACAGGGTAAAATATTTTAGCTAACATGATTCCTAGATATATTTGTTTTGGAGGGGGAGAAACCTCAAGTCTTCTGAAGATTTTCAAAATAGTTTCAGGAAGTGAAGATTTTATATTTTCATATAAAAGTATTTAAAGGCATTTATTCAAATTATTCAATTGGACAGGCCTCAAGAAAATATTTTATTTATTCACATTTTTATCCAAACTTTCCTGTCCAGACATGAGATTGCCCATTTTATTTACAACCATCCAGAATGTTATACTAGGACAGAGAAACTTGCCCAGCCCAAGATACTGAACGACTTGCATTTGCTTAATCGCTATTACTTAGAACTTAAATGCAGAAATCCACAGTAAGCTTAAGTTGGGTCATATAGGTTTTAAGATTAAGCTGGGATTTATCTTGTCCAGTCAGTTCTATATGACTGTGTATGAGCTGTTTATGTAGCACAGCATAAATATGGAAAGAGACTGCTGATGCATGTATAGGGGGAAAAGCAGTTTCTCCCAATTCATCATGTCACAAAGATTAATAATATTGTAACTGGGTTGGGGGGAAAAGAATAGAAGAAATTCATCTTTGTAGCTGGTGGCATAATGTCAGAAAACAGGGTGGGGGTGGGGTTGGAGAATACATAACTGTTTGCCCTATCCTTAGCTGTATTGAACAGCCTCAGTTTGTTCTATGCATTATACACCTACTCTAAAGTATCTGCTTTGTGATGCATTTGGGACAGTGACCGTGTTCACATGCAACTCTGCCCTGGCAAATTAGGTTGTTAGTGTAACCTGAACATTCCTCCATTGCTCCTCCCTTCCCGGTAGGAAAACCAACCATGCCCTGCCTTTGTTTCATCCAAGACAGCATTTGCTTTGGCCAAACAAAGCACAATCAGGAAGCCAAGAAAAAATTGTGTCTTCCTGGTCACAATTTCTTGGGAGAAAGAAGCCACAAGTACTGGTACAGACATAAGGCTTGGTGAATTTCCCCAGTGGGGGAAAGGAAGAGCAAGGGAGTGGTGCTCAACATGCACAGGCAACCTAATTTGCCCAACTATAGTTATTGCACCACTTTACATCCCAAAGGGACGCAGATGGTGCTGTGGGTTAAACCACAGAGCCAAGGACTTGCCGATCAGAAGGTCAGCGGTTGCAATCCCCACGACAGGGTGAGCTCCCGTTGCTCGGTCCGTTCCTGCCAACCTAGCAGTTCAAAAGCACGTCAAAGTGCAATTAGATAAATAGGTACCGCTCCGGCGGGAAGGTAAACGGCGTTTCCGTGCACTGCTCTGGTTCACCAGAAGCGGCTTAGTGATGCTGGCCACATGACCCGGAAGCTGTATGCCAGCTCCCTCAGCCAATAAAGCGAGATGAGCGCCGCAACCCCAGAGTCGGCCACGACTGGACCTAATGGTCAGGGGTCCCTTTACCTTTTTTTACATCCCAATGCAGCCACACACTGCATTAGTGGGCTATAGACCTGATCCAGGAACTTGAGAACAGCAGCAATTATTATTACTGATAGTATTTATCGGACATGTTTTTGCACTCAAGTGCCTCAAAACAACTTCCTCTGTAAAAAATAAATAAATCAACAACATTAAAATCAAATAAACAGCAACAGACAAAACCTGAAATACTAATCCAACAATGTATTTAAGCGGAACAAATCCTACTCACCCCACTAAATGAATGAGTGCAACACAGACCACTGATAACTCGGCTGGTTAAAGCGTGACATAACTAACTACTTCCCAGTTAAAAAACAATTGTTGTTGTTGTTGTTTAGTCGTTAAATTGAAGGTCTTATGCCCCAATGAGTTGTCTCACTTGCAGTATGTATGGTGTGTTCTGTGTCACAACTTTCCTTCTTTCTGACCTATGTCTGGCCAAGAGATCTGGAAGGCACCAGGTAGGCTAAGTCTGCGAAAGAGCAATACAATACTTTTCATGTGGTGCAATCAGAAACTCCCAGTCAGACTTCATTTGCAACCTTACATAAAAGACAAACACTGCCATTAAATGTACCAAATACATTAAGGAAATGCAACAGAATTGCTAAAGGGTATGCTTAAGCAATAGTAGGGATAGAAAGCTACCTTATTAAGTGCTACATAGATGCCAAACAGCTTATAGGAAAAATAATAATACCATAACTTATGAAACCAACTTCAAAGTTCCCTGCTTGCCTGCATCCTACAGTGGCCTCACCACAGCCTTCTAAGCACATTTCTTCATTTACTTTTTAATTTCTAAGGGAATTAAAGTGCTCTACATGTATCTAAACACAAATTTAGTGATGTTTATCAACAAAAATGTGAAGAAATTTAATCAGCACACCTGTTTATTTTGCTTGTGAAATGACTTTCCAGGTCACAGATCCAATGCAAAGTAATGGCAGCTCCTGATTAGCTACAAATTGTCCCACAGATGATCCAGCAAACCATAGCTTCACCTTATTGTTTTGCTTTCCTAATGCTTTTGTTTCAGATTGGGGTGGTCAAACAAACCACCATTGCAGAAGGGCAGTGGGTTCATACACAACACCAAGTCATAATTAAAACCAAGGTTTGGAAGCCAACAACAGACCATGATTTCAGTAAACAATTTCTGCTGGCAGTAAATAAAATATAGTTGAGCCACTGGGCAGGGTTCACCCATAATAGTAAACCATAGTTTAATAAATCAACGTTTTAGCATTTTGAGCAAATCAGTGTGATCATCTACTCTAAAGTTTACTAGTACAACAAAGCTTCACCCTTAAACTTGCCTGATACAGCAACCTAAACTAGGCTGAATAGTTGCAGTTGGTCAGACCTTATCAGCTCAGCTAATGTAACAAGCTCTCTCCGAACAAGATCTCTGGACTCCTAACTGTGCCCCGTCCTCTGTAACAGCGCCAATGCAAGCCACCATTCCATTCTCCCCAAACAAAAGCAGCACCAACTAATTTTAGGACTCCCAAAAATTTTAGGCAACACCCTTCCGGCAGCACTACAAATTTAGTAAGGAACTGAGTTTTTAAAAAATGTTTAAACAAGCTATCTGGTACGGTTTTATTTCTCACACACAAAATTAGAAGTTACACCTTTGCGAATGTATCTGCTTACATACATTCAAGCAAGGGTTTAGTTCAGGCATAGGCAAACTCAGCCCTCCAGATGTTTTGGGACTACAACTACCATCATACCTAGCTAACAGGACCAGTGGTCAGGGATGATGGGAGTTGTAGTCCCCAAACATCTGGAGGGCCGAGTTTGCCTACGCCTGGTTTAGTTCTAAGCCATGATTAACAGAACTTCTATTCAGGATATTAAATAGTTGAGCATCAACCTATACATGTGAAAAGCAGAAGTTCTACTTCCCACAGGAAATATTGCACTTCTTGCTGTTCAAGTTTTCCTTTTGTGTGCATCAGGAAGCAGATTTTGAGTGTTATTAAAGGCAGAAGAAGTGGGATAGAGGTTTCCCCCATGAAGTACAACCCACCAGAAAAATCTCCTATGCCCAGCCCATTAAAATTAATGGAAGCAGCAACTGTGTTCTTGTTAATGCTCCTGCTTATTTCAACATGGCATCTGTGGGGAAGCTTCCTGATGGATTATGCTCCAAATACGTAGGGAAGAGAAGTTGCTTTGCTATTATACACAAGATGCAGGTCCTAAAGAAGTACTGCTCCTCTTTGGGGCAGTAAGATTCCTTCCTACCCTTGAAAGCTCAAATATTTACCAGCGTACTATCTTGCCTGGTTTTCTAACACCGAAACCTAACACAATATATTCCTCGCATACTAATCCCATGCCAGCCATCACCTATACATAGATTTAAATAAAACGGCAAGCAAATCAGCCCACAATATCTATAAGAACATGTTTATTAGTCTGCTTAGGCACAGAAAAATCCCAGCTGCCACCCAGGAATCTGAAACTTTAGTCTTGCCATTTGATTCAATGCAGTTGCTTCAGGTGCATTTTCCCTTCTACAACTGATATCTGTTCCAGTCCTTGCAAAATTCATGCTTTCCAATTGGCAAGTCTGACTTGCTGCCTGCAGGTCAAACTTTCTTCGTGAGTTTTAAAAGCCAGCAGCTCCCATGCACAGACAAACACACTCAGCTTTAAATAAAAATAAAAATTCCCTTGTAATTTCAGAAAGTTTCCCAGCTCCTACTCTTTAGAATCTGTACACTGCAGAACTGGCTTACGCTATAGAGAGCAACAATATTTTTTTCCTGAAACTGGTACTAAAGTCAATAACTTTAAACGATTGTCCTTCACAAGGCTGGAGCTTACACATTTAAGGATCATGGAGCATCTTAGGGGATTCTAAATACCTTTTCAGCACATCATATGACAGGGAAGGAGAGACCAGCTCCTTTTGGAATGCCTTGAGGCCACAGAGGATAACAGCTATGGCAATTTGATGAACAGCTAACTATTTCCTAAAAAGGGATGACATATTTTAAAAAAAAAAAAAAAATGCCTGACCAGTTTCAGAGCTTGTTTTCTGGGGGGTGCTGTGGGAGAGAGCCATGGATGTTTATCTATTACAGTGGCACCTCAGGTTTCAGACACTTCAGGTTACAGACTCCGCTAACCCAGAAATAGTACCTCAGGTTAAGTACTTTGCTTCAGGATGAGAACAGAAATCATGCAGCAGCGGCAGGCCCCATTAGCTAAAGTGGTACCTCAGGTTAAGAACAGTTTCAGGTTAAGAACGGACCTCCAGAACAAATTAAGTTCTTAACCCAAGGGACCACTGTATAGTATTTTTTCAACAAGGACAGCAATTTAAGTAAGAATCCTCAACCAAGGGCCTTCACGAATCTTTCACATATTCCAGCTCCAACCACACTGGGTCATCATCAGGTCAGTCTGATGACAACTGTAAACATTAAGCTGAAAGCTAAACTAGGAAGTTTTGTGGTCATTCTATATGGGAGAAGTAGAACAATTTGAACTTTAACGTAAGTATATGCATACAATTTGAAATCATTATTTTGGTTGCCTGGATGGCAGAACAACGCCAGAGTCAATAATCTTTTCACCTCATCTATAAGATACAACCTTTGATCAAGTTTTATTGTTGATTCCACACAGTATGTTCAGAGCTGGAATCAGTATTCCATATTTAACTACTTCTATGAGCTCAAAGTGTGCTATATCCAAGATCATCAATGCTCTGCTTGCAAATACCAAACCATTAAAAATATGATTGAAGTCTTAGTTCCTATTCTCAACAACTTAGTGCAAAATATAAATGGTAAGTCATCTAGAAAGCTTTTTATAACTCCTCCAGAAGAAACTCTGGCTTTGCCAAGCTTGAGTAATGTATTGAGCTACAGTCGAATTTCATCACTGCTATTCGTTATTTCAAACAAAAGGGTTTATACTTGTTTTGGATGCCTACAATGTTCCCATCATGTTCTTCTGCATTCTTCTGAGCTTTAGCCTTATTCGGGGAATTAAGTTGTCAAGAGTATTGCCTATCTTATCTAAAACAACCTACCTTAAATAGTACATTCCTTTAAAATTTGATATTGTTAACAGCGTAAGTATTTGACAACCAGGAACAAATTACAGAGGATTTGAAACTAGACATTTCTTTATTATGTTTGGATTCTCCTTTTCTACAACATAAAGATCATTGCTTCCAATGCCTCATTTCCTACTAAGGAGCACCATTTACCAATATTATCTCTCCTAAAGAAAACAGTAACAGAATTTGACAGATGTGATCCAAGAGAAGAAAATAAGGCATTTGTTTGTCAAGTAGGACATCAGAACTCACCACTCATTACTGATGAGCTGGAATCCTGTAAACAATCTGAACTCTGCCACCACCGTCACCGGGACACATCATTCACAAGGTAGAAAGAAAATATTGCCTACCAAGACCACTTACTGAAGGTCGTGGGCCATAAATGAACAACAAAGAATTAGTGAAACAAAAAAAGCTCTTATTGTCTAATGCTGTGGGTATACAAAAACAGAAATTACATAGTCGTATGCAAGAGCAATGCAAATAACTCAGCCCCAAGATATCCACAATCACCTCTGCTGTATTATAAGCACTAAGAAATGTCAACACTGAAAGACAGCACATATTGGATTGAAAATGTAGCAGGCAATATTTGGTATCCTATGGACTTCATGTCACTTCAAAAGACAAGTGCTCATGCCCCAATTGCAAGGGGACAGTATTCGAGAGTGTGAGAACCAGCTTGAGCAAAGTGCTGAGGTGAACCCACAAGATATGCTTCAGTGTTTCAGTTCAGCATAGTAAGTACTGTTTTCTACTTGGTGACATTTGGACACAATCCATCTGCCCACCTTCCTTCTTCTCAGTTCCACCACAAAACACCTAATAGCAAAGGTGGTCCCCCACCCACCCACCCATCCAAGCAGTCGCCATGTGTTGTGTGTTGGGGAACGTAAGGGGTAAGCAGCAGGGTTATGAGGAACTGGTGGTGTTAAGCAACTGGCCACTATTTAAACTCAGATGCAAAAGTGCCAGAAGGGAACGAATGAGGCAAGATGGCTTGGCCATTTTGCTGCTGCTGGCAGTGTGAGACCAGAAAGAAACAAAAATGTCAGATGAAGCTCGGTCAGTGTCACAGCCTGCAGAGAATGAGGAAGAGACTGTCACACAGGACCTCAAATGGTTTAGAGGCGTTTGGAATTTGCACAATGTCTGCAAAGAAGTAACAGCACATTGAAGTACCCAACACGGTGCCTTGCAGACATTGCTGGGCTACAGTCCCCATGAACCCTATCCACTTGCCACGCCGGCTGAGGTAGATGGGAGTTGAAGCCAAACAGTTTCTAGCAGTGTTTGAAATTCCCAATGCCAGGTGCATTTTGCTGCTGGCAAGGGTCCAACTGCGACTACATGGAGATTTCTGGGTGCCAGGTTCGCGAAGGACGTCTCCATTGAGCCAGCTAACTCATGCACAGCACAAGATGCACTGCTGCGTGAATTATGGACCCCTTGCTGGGCATCATCACATCAAGGAAAGTAAGTGCAGGGCTGTGTACAGATAGATTTGACTGTGCCACAGCCTTTCCATAAGCCACTCACATGGAACTCACAGACCAGTTTAAAAACCTCTGTTGTAACACATAATTAATCCCATTTCCACTGTGTGTGTTTCTCCTTCTTGTACACTGAGACAAGTGAATCGTTGCAAGAGCAAGCTACAGTGAAACAATGTAGTTGAGAACATAGAATTGTAGGATTGTAGTGCTGACAGGTACCCTGAGTGTCATCTAGTCCAACCCCCTGATGAATAGACATTCCATTGTGGCAACCGTAACCTAGGTTTAAGGTGCCACCTGGCACCTAGTTTATATCTCTGCGTTTCTAACACTGGTTTCCAGAGGGCAATACATTGGTTATCCCATATCTAAGCTGTAAGAGTCCCTTGTTCAGCCAGTCATGAATACATTAATTACCACCGTTGTAATTGAAACTGACCTGCCAGCCTCTTTAGTCAGCCAGCTCTAAGTTAAAGTTCATTTGTGCCGTTCTTAACACTTTAGCATCACTATACTGAAATAGCTATCTATTTTCCAGTATTACTCTGCTATAATTATTCAGCAGACCACCAGTTCTCTTTACAGACCAGACCTTTGGTCTACAGAGAAAGCAAAGCTTTGAGGGTAGGGGGAGAGAAGAAGAGGAAAGAAACATGTTTCCAGTCCCCAGACACTAGGCTCAAGTTTCTAGAAGCCTGGAATTTATCCAGACCTGCCTGAAGGACCAGCTCATTTTACCCTTTGAGCCTAAAACTAGGAAATTTTGTCAGCTGCTCTCAAGTAAACAGCTGACTGGTTTAATAGAAAATCCTTTCATGCTGACTCAAGTGAGAAACACATTTTGTTCAAGAAACTCCACTGTTATCATGGGGGAAGAGCAACAATTTAAAGTGTTCAATAAAATGAGTCAGACCTGAAATTATCCACAGCGTAGCAGCCAGCAAAAATTCCAAACAGGAGTCTGAGACAGATTTGGGAGGTGGGGGGGGGGGGAGCTTGAGCATTCAGAAAGCAACAAAGTACAGACATCAGGAAGAAGAGTTTGGATTTGGATTTGATATCCCGCTTTATCACTACCCCAAGGAGTCTCAAAGCGGCTAACATTCTTCTTTCCCTTCCTCCCCCACAACAAACACTCTGTGAGGTGAGTAGGGCTGAGAGACTTCAAAGAAGTATGACTAGCCCAAGGTCACCCAGCAGCTGCATGTGGAGGAGCGGAGACGCGAACCCGGTTCCCCAGATTACGAGACTACCGCTCTTAACCACTACACCACATTGGCTACTAGCTTTGTGAGAACTCTTTAAGTCTGTGTTCGTGAACTTGCATTATGAACATTACCTCCTCCTCTCAGCCAGGCCTTGGCATATGAGCAATGTGTGTTAAGTTGCAAAGAGCCTAGCACAGTCTGTTTCGGGGGCCTATTCTGGCCCGCCGGTCGGTTTAATCTGGCCCCTGTGGCAGTTTATTTCCTGGGGTAAAAATCCTAAAAAACCTGAACAACTTCAATCCTAAAAAAAGCTCAAGAACGTTGGGATAAAATCACAAAAAAAGCTCAAGAACTTCAATCCTAAAAAAGGTTAACAATCTGGCCCTCTCTGAAAACAGTTTGGACACCACTGGCTAGCCCAATCCTACAACCCTTTGGGTCAGTGTTAGAAATTCAGATACATATAAATGCCTCCTTAGACCAAAACAGAATGTTTAGTTGCCATTTGGGGGCAAGACGGCTCTAAATTCTTATTTTTCAAACAGTGGACTGTGACTGATTCTCAGTTAATCATCTGGCTAGTTCAGAAAAAAAGTCACTTGATCCAGGGAAAGTCCACATATATATTGGCGTATTCCGGCCTCTTTTTCTTAATGGTGACTGTTCCTGCTCAGGCTACACAGAAAAACCATTTTGCTTCCAGAAATTCATTCTGCTTGTGGAGATAAAATACAACTGATAAAATTCTACAGGACAGGGCATTAACGTGTACAGTCCAGATCCAATGATCTCTAGGCATGCACTTCCAGATAGTGATGTCAGGTGCCATCCTGGTGCCCAGGCATCTTCACTTGGTCACAAGTGGTCAAAAGCAAACTAACATGCTCAGTCAGTAGAGCATGAGACTCAGGGTTGTGGATTTGGGTCCCACATTGGGCAAAAGATTCCTGCCCTGAAGGGTTGGACTAGATGACCCTGGTGGTACCTTCCAACCCTACAGTTCTAGGATTCTGTGAACCTGGGTTTGGATGTAATGCAGCAGGACACAGAGAGGAGGGCAGCAACCATAATCTTTGCTCTGGCAACCAATGTACTCTCTCACTTGCAGATATGGTTTGGCTTAGTGGTACATGCAAACTGGACCAGTGTCTCTTTAGGACTTACAGCACATTGCCTAGCTATGCATTAATACAGGAGAAATCATTTCATAGCATCTTTGGTTTGTTAGCAGAAGGTAACCATTTGTCTTGGTAAAACCAAAGCTTAAAAACAAAAACAACACTTCATAGGCAATATAGGTTAGAACAATTTTTCTACAAGAAACTGAATAATGGAGAGTTTTCAGCCTAAGACACAACAAGAAGCTGTTGTGGGATCGGTAGGTTTGTTTGCTTCCAGATAAACAACACCTGCAAAGCAAAGATGCCAACTGCTGAAAGTCTAGTACGGTAACTTGCATTTTTGCACAGCCTTTTCTATCTGCATTCTTCTAGTCACCATGAACCGGCAACAGAAAACCGTTAACAATGTACTGATACCAATTCAGAAAGGTGTTGTTTCAAGGTTAAAACCACCTACTGCAATAGCTAAAAGCAAGTGACAGGAACATCCACATGGCAGTTCTGAGTACAGTTATACACCCACACACCATATGGACAGTGTTCTCTCTGGGCACCGTCCAGCCAAAGTTAAGTATTTAACTCTCGCTAATAATAAATGGGCAAATTTAAGCATGTGCTTGACCCTCACATTGAGAGCAATGGGACTTTAAAGTGCCCAATTGGATTGTATCATGTGTAATATCAAGGGTTAACTTGTGAAAATATCCTATTCAGAAATCAATTCCAGAAGACTGAATCATTCAATTTTGGATAGTTTGAGCTTGGACACTTCTTTCAGAACTCTGACATTTCCAACGTCAGAGCATACCAAGATAAGTTTGCCACACTCCTAAACCACTCTAACCAAACCAGGGCACTATCTACTGCCAACGGAAGGGGGGAAAGCAATCAGATAGTGCTTAACCTCAGTGCAACATCCAAATAGTTAAGAATTCACATAACAAGCAGAAACATGCTGATGTACCCAAATCTCTAACATTTACAAAAGCACAAACCAAGAAGTCACCAAATACTGAATATGACAGATTGCAAAAACTCCTTCTGCAACACTTTATCAAGTGAATTAACTGAAAATACTGTAGTTAAATATAAACCTCATGCTGCATAGTTTTTATTTGTTTTGAAGATAAAAAAATAGCGTTTGTCTAGGTTATGAAAGGGGGAAAAACATCTGACCAGTCACAGTCAATGTAGTAAGCTATGAGTTTTTATTGTTTGCAATTAAAAGTAAAAACATCTTTTTTAAAGTAAAAATGTTGTGAAAATATTATAAACTGTCTCAGAAAAATGTCTTACAACTGAAAACTAATGTTAATGGTATTTGAGGGATTTTTCTAGTCCAGTTTAAAAAAAAAAAAACCCTGCAGGAAAGCTGCCCTCTGTTAAAGGAATGTCCCCAAACAACATTATATGGTTCGTGCCAACATACTGACATTTTCTTGACTTTTCCCTGGCCATCTGCCTATGAAAAAAAGTGATGGGGTGTTTTACTAGCCCAGCGCACAAAAATTGGCTGGATGGTGTATACATGCTGAGCACAACTGCGAAGCCCTTAAGAAGTCCCTGCTTCCCATTTTGAGCTCCGAGCTCCAGAGAGCAGGTGGAGACAATTGGGGCCTGCCTTGATCCTGCAAGTATCCAGCAGGGCAAAAGAAGGATGGACATCTGCCCAGACTCCACTTCTGTTGTTTTCTGATGCCTGCATTCCAAGCTTAGAGCTGGAGAGAGGAGCAAAAGGTTTCCCTTTGAACTCGTGCTTCATTCCAGAGACTTGGCCAGGAACAAGACCTTGCCTCTTGGGGGAAGGGCTTCTGCTGACAACAAATGGTGAAACACTTACATAGCTACATTTCCTAAGTAATCATTCACCTAAGCCGTACTGCAGCGTCAATGGCATTTCCGGGTGGCAGGGGTGTTTCCCAGGAAGAAATATTTATAGACAATACAGATATGTTGCCTAGTATGTTTATAATGTAGCACACTGACACCATTGCTGCCTTTCCCTAAAGTGCAAGCAGTGGAAAAGCTATGACCGAGCATTTGAAACTCTTGAGTCAGACTGGAATAGATACTGTTTGCATCTCCAGCTCCAGCATGAAATTCCTAGATCCCTGGTGAACCTGATATTGTCAGGGCCTTCTGAGAAAGCCACAACAATTTGTAGTCCTTCAGAAAATTGCCCTCAAGGACAGATAACCATCTTTCAAAACAAAGGCTACATTAAGGGGGGGGGGAGTTTCAAGCAATTATCTTAGATCAAGGAAGGGGCTACCGCTGTTAACAAGTTCTCTGGCCTGAATCGTAAAGGAAAGGCCCGCAGAGATTGTAGGCAATGCAACCAGTATACTTACAGTAAAAAGCGCTACAGAATAAGAAAAGAGGAACAGTTTAGCTCAGCATGAAGTTGGGTTAAGGGACTAACAGAAGCTGTGTTCTTTTTTAACTAATTAAAGGTTAGTTAACCTATAAGGACCTATTCTGCCAGAGCCTGAGGCCCCAAAGCCATCAATCCATAGGGAAGGGAGTAAATGCCACTGATCAAATCTCCATCCCAGGGGAAGATGCTGTGCTTGGAACCTGTTTCAACAAATAGCAAGACAAGCTACATGTATAACCAGTCCAACGTCTCGTAACCCAACATCATTTGGGTTGTATAAACTGAACCATGTAGCAGTTAAGTATTTAAGAATCTAATAATCCTACTGGGCAGGACACTACAGAAAATGGCAATAAGCTACCCTTACGGCACACCAGCAAGCACTGCATAAGTGCAAGAAACTAGATAATGTTTAAAGCCCAGCTGTTCTAACATGGATCCAAGAAAACCTGACATTATCCATCTCTAGGATCACTGAAACAAAAGGAGATTGTGGCCAAAAGAAAAGGGAATGTACAACAGGATGTGTGTGGCTCTAGGTCTGTGTGCTATCTCCCCCCACCCCCACCATGTCTTCCATAAAATCCGTTATTAATCTGACACCAATTAACAGAAGATGACTTATAAAAACAGACAGGCTGTTAAAGCAAGACAAGAGGTAGATCACCTGGCTCTTCAACACATTAATTCAGTAAATGAACTTCCAATGTATCCAATCATTGCTAACTCCAGTAGCAGGAATTTAAACTTACTGACAGGTTCTACAGCATCTTTCCAATTAATGTCAGACCTTCTCAGCCATTGCCCATACACAACTTCCAGCAATTTCAAAGCTGTCAAATGTGCTTGCTTCCAACAAGCAGCAATACTCTAAAAAAAACCCACAAAAAAACCTTAAGCCATCCTTTTCCAGGTGTGGTGATGCGTATCATTCCAAGGTTCTCTAATATACTTTATGGATTTAAATAACTAATGTTCATTCATACTGCACTTGAGGCTTCTTCAAAAGTGAATTCATCTTGCTTTTAGGGAAAAACATCAGTTTAGCTTGCAGCCCTAACACCAGGAGGCAAGAAGTACAGTCTCAGTAAACAGGCTTTTATAAACCAATTACACACTACAGGGACCCATTTCACAAGAGCAAGGGGAGGTAAGGGAAATTATTTCCATACAAAAGCAAATCCCCACCAAGGGTTAAAGGTCTGATCCTTGATATATTCAAGATTAAGTGCCAAAAAAAGGAGGAGCAATGTGTGATATCAAACAGCCTGCCCACATGCCCACCAAATCAGCTGTGTAGGAATGGTTGACAATAAGTGTGATCACAAAACATTAGATTTCACACAGTGTATGGACATTTTCAAGTTTTTGTAAACGAGCAAAGCGAGCATGGGTGGTAGTCCTTAGTCTGTTATGTCCACATAGCTGGGCTTAGCTACTTGTAGAGCTATAATTACGGTACTGAGATTGGAGGCTGTGCCAAGGGCTTCAGAGAAGGGGAGAACTGGGGAAGGGGATTTAAAGGAAGTGGAAGATTACATCACCAGATCCGGAAGATAACTCTAGGTACAAAGGGAATCGCTTGAAGGAACAGGATAGCATCACTGGAAGTGCTCCCTGAGAAACTTGCACTGGATTTCAGGGCAAGCAGGAAGCCAGAGCAGGGATTTGAGGAGTGTAAATGGTCCAAGTAATGAGAAAAGTGAATAATTTTGGGAGCAAAGTGCTAAACAGAAATTAGAGGACCAAGATAGCAGAAAGCCAGAGAGAAGATTGTAGAATGCCAAGATCTTTTTTTTGAAACTGATTGGACAGAGGACTCTTGCTTCTGCCACCACCAGCAAAACCTGGGTGAGAAAGCCCTGCCCTGTGAGAAACTAATCATTTGCTCAATTTGGCATACTTTCCCAGGCTGGCCCTATTTCCCTACAAGGCCCAGAGTTTCAGGGTAGCAGCTGTAACATCTGGTGCCTGGTGTGGAACTGTAGATACCTTTGCCACTCCCTAGTGTCAAAGGTATCTACACTTCCTAGAAGTCAACACAGCCTGCTCCATCTGGACTGCCTTTCACCCACAGGACCAACCACATCAGCTGTCTTAGGGGAAAGATCCCAGGAAAGCAAAGGAGGCAGACGAAGAAGACATTCAGAGCCGCACTGATTCATCCTGCCACAGGGGCACCCACTACACAGCTCCACTGTGGGATAGATCCTGAAGACTTGTTGTATATTGAGACTACTGATTGCGAACATTCTTTAGTAGGCATTGATCACGATAGTTGCAATCAGGCTAGAATGATTTCTAACCTGAAAGGCAGGATATAAACAACTGTAGTAGTAACAACAATAAGAGGAGGGAACTTTGTTATTTGCATGCTAATTGCATTTAATCAAAAACTACTGTCACGCATAAGCATTCTAAATCAGTTACTGTGCTAAAGATGGATTGGGTTAGCATTGCTATCCATTTGATATGCATCTCAAGTTGCTAAGTTTCCCCCTTCCAGATCAGATCCAGAAAAGTGGAGGGTCAAGTACACCCACTTCCCTCGGCTATGTGCCAGCACGACACAAGTGTTGCATCGCTCCAACACCCAAGTTGTTCTTGGCATGAAAACTGGATTAACTGGCAGGTGAAATTCTAACCAGCCCACCCCCTAGAAGCATTTTAAGTTGTGCAATGTAAAGTGGGTTACCCATCATCAGCAGTCTGCTGATTTCATCGATGTTCAGGGTGGGGTTTTTATGCAGGTGCTACTTAGTGCCAAAAATATGCACCATGTGCGCACAGTCACCAGGCAGACAGCTGAAATTGCATGGAACATTGTTATTTCCTCACTTTTATGCAAAGTTAATTTGTTCTTGTTTCAACTACCTTTTGACTCCGAGTACCAGCCCACCATATACCCATCTTAGTTTCAATAGTTCCTTTATGGACTTTCAACAGATAGGAATATATCAGCGTCATCAGCCAATGCCACAACTGGGCCAGAGTTCAGGAACAGTTACATGCTACAAAACTTAATCAGCAACCTGATTAACAAGCCAGTTAAGACTAGGTGTTGGGATTTAAGAAAATTTAGGGCGGGTTCGCACAGGAACCTTGAGAACTAGCCTCAGGTGTAAATGAACCTTCTGTTAGTCTGACAGCTGGTAGAGTCAGAAAGCTCTGTTTCAGCCCTCACCGTAGCACTGCTACAGCACTGCTTGCATCTCCAGGCAACAACAGAGAGGCAATAAAATCACTGCCACATCACCTTGGTGTGAGAAGGCAAGCAGTGGCACTGCTGAACCCTGCCCTCCATATGACTGGAGTAACCACAGCTGTTAATGCCAACCAGAACATGCAGTTCTCAGTTCATAGGCTTATGTGAAAACTGAGCCTCGGTTTCACTGACTCGAACTCAGGCTGGTTTAGAAATTATAAGCATAAACTTCAGGAACATGTATAGCAATGGGCAGAGTGGAAGCGTTCGCTTATAAAACCTAAAGCATGGAAAGTAATTTACTATGATGACAACATAACAAATGTGGGGGGGGGGGAGTTATATAAGGTCTTATTGGAAGTGGAATTATTCCTCACCCCTGAGATCAGAACACAGGCAGAAAGAATAATTATGCCAATCCCTGAGAAAAACAAATGGAGTTGTTTTCTCGGCTTTAAAGTAGGGACTGGCATTTGGAGCACAGGCAGGAGACACATGGAGAACGGCAAGGCTCAGGGAGGGAGTGGAAATGTGCCTGGGAAATGCTGCAGCAGAACCTGCCCTGCTGTAAGCTCTAGCTACACTTCATTCTGACAGTTTCAGAAACATGCAGGGCTCCAGCAAACCATGATGCAACTGTGGCATGGCTCCAATAGCAGAGCTGCAGCTGGGGCTGACATGACATAGCCTACACTCCTGTAGAAGCAAGAAATCCAGCACAGAAATAAATAAATGCTGAGGAGCAAAGGTAGATAGTCATTAACTGAAATAGCCAAGATAGAAATGTAAGCCACAATGTAATTGTAGTGAGAGTCTGAAAACAATTACTGATAGCGGAGGTTAAACACTGAAAATACAATTTTATTATTTATTATTATGATTATTAAAATACCAAAATACAAATACCAAACATGCATGCGTCCCACACATACGTAAAGCTGCTCAAAGGTCCACAAATGCAGATAACTGCTTGGTGTTCTAAATAAATCCTGATGGATTTCAAAGTATTCATATTCATGGGAAACAGATCAGAAAGGAAAAACAACTATTTGTTCCATTTGTAAATTAATGGATGTTCCACATGGTCTGGCTCTTTACTAGGGAATGGCAAATTCCCTATTATTCGAAATTACTAGCAGAAACATCACACCCCTCTCCCTATGAACAACTGTAATTGCTGCAAAGCTGCACAATTCTGCTGATACTAGACCTGCACTTTAATGTATGACCACTAAAAGTTAATATGAATGTTAGCTCACTTAAAATTGCTGTTGTAATTCTTTTACAGAAACTAACCAAATTTTTCCCCATTGAAGGATGCTTATTTACCAAACCCATGTTTCTGATAAATGAGTATTTGTGTTTTCCTTCCTGAAAATTAATGCTAAGGGATTAAAAAAAAACCAACAACCCCAGTTGCTGCTTTCAGATAATACAATATGCAACCATGGTTACAAAAGATGTGTGTCTGTATTAATAATAGTAAGTAATAGCGTATTCCCATATGGACATGACTTTCATTGCCCTATATTCATGAAGAAGTGAGGCAGAATTTTATAGTATTTGTGTATTTCCTTTACATGGTGGCATACTGTCTAAAGCACTGGTCTTTATAGCTTTGAGAAATTCTGAGGTAGTAGGTTTGGCAACAATTTATTGTTTGAGAAAGAGTTTACAAGAGATTTATGAGTTCAGAGTATGAAATCTGATGTAATAATCAACAAATGTAATAGGTTCTCTGTGTTATACATAATTCTAACTTCTTAAGAAACTGGGTGAAGTGGAAAACACATGTAAAACTATTTCATCATGACCAATGGTTTCGGCATGAGGTTTTCCCAAAACAGAGGTTGTACAGACATTTAGAATAACATATGCGGGCTTACACAAGAAATAGGGCTCACAGGTCAGCAATACCTGGCTTTGCATATGAAACATTCAGGTTCAATCCCTAGCATCTGCAGGTACACAGCTGGGTAAAGACATATACCTGAAACGCTGTACATCATCTGTGTAGACAGTATACAGTTAAACAGATCAATGCTCCAAAATGGTATTAAGGCGGTTTCCTATATTCATCGCGGTGCATTCACAGATTTCAGAAGATATATCATGGAAAAGGTTGAATGACTTACACAAACATAGCCAGCAAATCTAAGCTCCTCATTATCAATAGGATGCAAGTCGGCATTCATAGATACCTTGCCCAGACCATACCATTTTGCAACATTTCAGAATGCTTTCACTGAATTTGAAATGTGTGGATAAAATGCACACTATAGACGTGAAGTCTGGAGATTACAAAAAGATGATTGCTGAAATCCGCAAAGCCACTCATTGCACAGTGCTATACTTACCCCACCTTTCAACCAATCAGCCCCCAGGGGAACTTGCAACAAAAGCAAAGGAGGCTAGGACATAAAATGCTAACAGTGCATTATAAAGTCAGTTCACAAAGCCAATTATCTCAAATCCATTCACAAAAATCTAGTGCAACATGGGAGGAGGACGATTCACAATGTCCTACCTATCTCAGAAGCTTATTCACTGGCTGTTTCTGCGCTGTGTAAAAACCTTTTTACACAAATCTTAATGAGCCCAACATTTGCTGTAGGAAAATATTTGAGATTTGGAAAACTTCAGCATCTGTTATGCTCGTCGCTCACCACACCCCGTATAGAGTCACATTTTAACACTGCTGTGAAATGCAAATTTTCCATACATTAATAGCCTGGATGGTTTCCAAAAGGATCATGTCAGGAAGAAATGAAAGTGTGTGTCCAGTGTGTAAAGCGTTTACTGCATTTTCATTTAAGTGTTCCAGAAGCAGCAGAGGACACAAGTTCTATTTATGCATATTTTCCTCTGTTCACATTGACCTTTGCCAACATCACTCAAGGGCCCTCCCCTTTTTGAAGCAGCACAAGTTATTTTTCCCCTCCCTTCAGGAGTTCTCAATGAGGCCTCTTCTAAGTGCTGAAAGCAAGCAAAAGCTAAGCCCATGCTGGGTGTCTGTCTCCTGGAGAAGATTGCATCTTTTATTTATCACCCCTTGGCTTTATTTTCACAGTGAATTCCTAGCTTAAATGTAATCAGCCAAAAAAACCCTCCCTATGTGCACTCCTGTCATTCCTCATCCCTTGCAAGTGGAGTCAAGCAGAGGCAAAAACAAGCTCTTGGCAATGCCAGCCAAACCAGAAGAGACGCAGCTCTGGTGGTGCCACCAGGAAAAAGAGAGATGCCTCAAACCCCTACTAAAAAGACAGATCCAGAAGTCTGAGGAATGTTAATTAGAACTTAGAGGACTGCCCAAAGCTAAATCATTTGCAGGGAAAAGAGAATGGCACCACACACTCGTCCACAGGCATGACTACATTAAAATTTGAATTGCTAGACATGTCCACATCTTTAAACATCACCAGTAAAAGGTGATCTTGTGGAGGAGGAACTATGATGTTGAGCTTTGTGGGTTCCAGCACACTTTAAAAAAGAAAAAAAAAGGACACTTCATCCATGTTCAAAAGCCAGCAGGCAAAGGGTGAAGAAACATACACACCCCAAACACGCAGCTGGAATTTAAATTTCTTGAGAGAGGAAGCTGAGCAAAACTGAGCAGATGAAAAACTGAGCTGTGCAGCTTTAAAATCTCCAGATCTCCTTCCCCTTTGTCAGATCCTTGCTGTTTTGCAGGCAGTGAAAAGCAATGAAAGAGACTCTTTTGTTTGGTTCCCCCTTTTCATTGAGCAACACACCAACACAGAGAGAGAGAGAGAGCTGAAAAGGACACAAACATGAAAATGAGCGAGGTGCCAGGTCCTCCCTCCAAGGGGAATTTCCTGAAGGCATTGGTGATGTGCAGCCAAAACATAACCCTCTTTAAAATCGCAAGAAAAAGATTCAGCTCCACTGAGAACCTCACCCTGAGCAGGAAGTTTTAAAAAGGAAATAAACCACACATCTGCCTGTTTGGAGCCAGGAAGGAGAAATGGGTAAAACCAGACATGGAAACCCAGCACCCCCCCCCCCTTTCATGACAGAAGTAATCCCTTGCCACCCTCCCACTCGAGATGGATGGAATGGTGAAGCAGAACCACCTCCAGTGCCCTTTGATTCAAAGAAGGGAGGAGTTAAATGCAATGAATGGAAACTCTCCACCACAGAGAATCAGGATCAGTATAAACAGGGGGAAAGAGGATTATTTCATAGAAAAATCAGCATTTCCTCCCATCAAGAAAAGGAGACGGAAAAACCCTGCTATATCCTGAAGCTATTTGGCAGCATTTGAAAATGGTTCTGCCTTCCTGCACAGCAGTCCCCCTAGGCAGGCAGGCAGCTCTCTTCTCTCCCCCCCCCCCCTTTCATCGCAGACAGACCTCCTTTCAGTCCCAGTTTCATCAGCAATCTGACAGCTTTACGACCCAATGACCTACCCCCAGTGCCACCAATAACAAAATCTAGGAGGATGGGGACATGCAGACTGGCCACATGAGCATCCAAGAAGTCTGTGCAAAGCCAGTGGGAGATTTCATCTCCTTCTCAATTGCCACTGTCCTAGAAATGTCTTTGTTTAGCGATAAGGAGGTATTCCTGTTCCCTTTCCCCCGCACTTTCCCTGGGGGCTCCCTCTGCTGATTCACTTCCATTCGCACTCCCTGATGCTTCGGGTCGAGGTTGGGGGGGGGGAGGAGAGGACAAGGGAAAAGAGAAATAAAACGGACAGGAGCATCTCTCTTACTGTATTTCAGGGTATTTTGATCACACAGACAGCAGAAGCTGGAAGGAGGGGGCGGCGAGGGAGGGGACGAGTTACTAGTGCTGGATTATACTGTTCTGGGATAATCCTGGGTATGTTTTTTCCTAGGGGGAGGGAGCCCAAGGAAATCCTGCGGGGGTGAGGAGACTGCCTGGAGGCAAAAGCGGAATAACGATTAAACAGGACAGCTTAACACTAGGAGACTTAAAAGGAGAGAAAGAGAAAAGGCTAGCTAAGGTTAGCGACATGTGTGCCAGGGAGAGGAAGCTGCGGGGATGGACTTAGACTCTTAGGGTGTTAGGTTAGAGAGGCGAGCAGGGAGGAGGAGTTTAACGTCTGGAAAAAGAAAAATGTGTCTTTAACTAGGGGAGGCAGGTGCTGTGGGAGAAAGAGCTTGGGAATATCAGGCGGGGAGGGAGCAAGGACGGCATGACTGCACAGGTGGATAAGGGGGGGTCATGTTTGGAGAATGTGGGAGGAGAAGAGGCCGTGACCCAAAACCCAGTGACTGGAAAGGAAGGGGGTGGAAAAGAGAGGAAACAAGCCCTCGCCCTCCCCGTCGGTCCCACCCCACCCTGCCCCCCAACGACCGAGTGACTCACCGACTTGCAGGACGTTGTCGACGCAGCCGCCGTCGAGCAGAGCAATGCCCCTGCGGAAGGGCAGCCGGTTCTCGTCGCCAGCGGCGTCCGCTGCTCCTCCGCCGCCGGGCGCGGTGCTGCCGCCTCCGCCACCGCCGCCGCCTCCTCCTCCAGCGCCTCCTCCCCCGCTGTTGTTGTTGGATGCGGCGGTCGCGGCCGAGGCGGTGCCCCCAGCGGTGCCCGTGGACCCGACGGCGTTAGATCCCCCGCCGGGCGCGGCGGCTGCGGGGTTGCTGGCGGCGGCGTCCTCGGCAGCGGCGCCGGTGTTGAAGGAGGAGTACATGCAGATCTCCCTCTCGCTGCGGGGGAAGGACCAGTAGACGATGCGGCGCTGCACGGGCTCCGGGATGCGCTCGAAGCGCTCCTCCACCCGCTGGAACGGCCACTTCTCCGCCACCCGCCGCGCCGCGATGTCCAGCAGCGACTCCGGGCTCTGCGTCTTGCCCAACGGCAGCACCCCCAGCGCGGCATAGGCGGCGGCCAGGGCAGGGGGGAAAGCGGCGGCGGCCGACGAAGCGGCGGCCACCGCGGCCGACGAAGGCCCCGCCATGCAGAGCGACCCGCCGCTGCCCACGCCGCCCAGGCCGCCTTCGACGCCGCCGCCCGCTCGCTGGCCCGGCCTGCACCCGACGCCGTAGCCGGGTCTGCAACAGAGGCGCTTGGCGGGGGGAGGGAGCTGACCGCGCTCCGCCATGATCGCGCCGCTTCTAAACAGACAGCGGAAGTGGCTGTACTCTATAAACGGCACCAGGAGCGCTGCGAGAGGCTGCCGGAGCGCGGGGCCCCGCCCCTCAGGTCCATATATGGGCAAAGGTGGGCGGCGCCCATCCGCCCGGCCCTCGGAGAAAGGGGCGGGGAGGGGTGGGGCTATGCAAAAGCCAGAGGCCACAAACATAAATAGAACGGGCCCGGCGGCCGTGTGCTCGACGCGTCAGCTGTGACGGGGAGGCGGCGTTGTTCAAACGTGGGAGGGCGGGGCCGGGGAGGGGAGAGCCGAGGGCAGTTCGGGGAAGGGACGGAGTCCCGCGCGCATACACACACACGCACACACCCGATCTTGTCTCCGCCGCATGGAGGAGGGGGGGCCGGCCTTCTGACGCGTCGGCACCCAATGCCAGCCCGCCTCGCGCGCGGTGGGAAAAGGGGGCGGGGCCCGCCGGACCCCTCTGTGGCACCATTTACGGAAGGGAAGGCGGGTGAGGGGTGTGGCCGTCGCCGCGCGGCTCCTCCACCCGGTCATCCTTCCTCTGAGCTCAGCAGGAAAAGTCATTGAGAGGGAGGCGGGATAAACAAAAACCAAAAGTGGGAGGAGGAGGAGGAGGGGAGCGAAAGCGGCGAGGCTCGCGCGACTGGGGAAATACGGTAGCAGCAAGCGAGCGGCCGTTGGGTCGCTTCACGCGCCCGGCCGCTTCTTAACGGTCGCGTCGCTGCCCTCGGGCCAGACAGACAGACTGTGCGCCCTTGAGGCATCCTCATGCTCTCTTCGCTGCTCGTCTGAGGGGAAGAAGAAGACCAAAAGCAAAGCGGCGGCGATGGGTTAGTCGGACAGCCTCACTGTGGGAACTGGGAAACACATTTACGTTGCGCTTTTTAATTTTAAAAAGTGTGTGTTGGGGGGGAGTGATATGGAAGGGGGCGGGTTAAACCTTTAGAAAATTGTCGGTGCCAGCAAGGCGCTTTGATTTTCACGCTTTTTAGCGCCTCCCTGAGGTAGGTCGACTAATTGGGGGGCGGTCGAATGGATTAAGTTTGCAGGGCAAACTTGGGAAAGGAGGTTCCCCTCACGCTGCGCGGCCTTCCCGTGTTTATTTTGTGAAATAAACTTTTAAAATTGTTTTTTGAACGTTTTGATTGCTCTTACTTAATAATCCTACTGTATATTTTTTTTGTAAACCGCTCTGAAGTTTTATTCTGCAATCAGGCGGTATATATAATTTTTAGTAAACAAAAAACAGGTGGGCAGGCTGTGTGCTTCGATTAAGCGCTCCCTGACAACAGGATTGCAGGTGTGGGTGAAGCTCCTACATATTGATAAATTCTGGCGACTTTTCTAATTCTACACACACCTGTTATAAGGGCATAAGGATTTCAGGAAGGCTAACACTCTGCAGGTAACATGAGCAGGAGGAAAGCAATGCTTACTTGTAATTCTGAAATTAGTTTCTACACACACACCTCCTTCTTTCTTCTCGCTGGATTTGCTGGAGCTGAGTTTGTAGGGTCAGGCACCCTGAACATTGTAGTCCCGAATCATGCCATAGGAAATAACTTTGAAAGTGAAAAATTGGGATTGCAAGACTGAATACATAACCCACAACACATAAAGGGGACAAGGGTTCTCACTTAGTTCAGTTCTTTTACATTCTGGAAGTATTTTTCTCTGCCATATGGGAAAGCTTTCAAATATGCAGACCCGACAGCAGCCTAGAGTACATACACACTTTAATTTAGCTTTCATCAACTTTGAACGCTGTAGATGTTTAGAATTACAACTCCCATCCTCCATTATTAAACATGATGTTGGGAATTGTAAATCAAATGAGGATACCAGACCCCACAAAATGACCACCCAGAGATCAGTGGATGAGGACAGCAGCAAAGAGACTTAATGTCAGCACCTCAGCCAGGCCTGTCAGACCCCACTGGGAGTGGTCTCTAGCACCCTTTATTCTTTTCATTTTAAAAAATGTTATAGTTAGGGCTAGGCAACTAGAATTGTAGAGCTGGGAGGGACTCTGGTCTAATCCTCAACAATTCAGGAATATGCAGTTGTCCCATATGGGTTTTAAACCTGCAACCTTGATGTTATCAGCATCACATTCTACCCAACTTAGCTATCCAGGCAGAGGGTGGCATTTCAGCTTGGCTAATACGAATGGTTCAATTGGTAATTTTGGTCCCTGATTTAATGGACTTACCAATGCTTAAGTAAAACTGCAGTCGTATCCCCACTTCGTTGTTGTTGTTGTTGTTTAATCGTTTAGTTGTGTCCGACTCTTCGTGACCCCATGGACCAGAGCATGCCTGGCACTTCTGTCTTCCACTGCCTCCCGCAGTTTAGTCAAATTCATGCTGGTAGCTTCGAGAACACTATCCAACCATCTCATCCTCTGTTGTTCCCTTCTCCTTGTGCCCTCCATCTTTCCCAACATCAGGGTCTTTTCCAGGGAGTCTTCTCTTCTCATGAGGTGGCCAAAGTATTGGAGTCTCAGCTTCAGGATCTGTCCTTCCAGTGAGCACTCAGGGCTTATTTCCTTAAGAATGGATAGGTATCCCCACTTACCTTGGAGTAAGTCCCACTGAATTGAGTGGAGCTTACTTCTGAGTAGATATGGTTAGGACTGTGCTATCAGTCATTCTTTGCACAAATGCCAGCTTTGTGAGTATAGCCTCCAGTCATTCATCTGTGTCCTGGCACTCTGCCATTAGCTTGTCTCTGTTGCTCTTCTACGAAGAGGTGACTTCTATGAAAAATAAGGTGTCATAAGAGTTATGTTGAGGCATGGTCAAAGGTGGGTTTACTGTCTAAAACAATGGGATGTGTTTTGGAATGATGGTACTTAGAGATTTTATTAAGTTTTGGAATATTTACTGTTTTTCAGCAGTGTATTTCAGAGTATTACTTGTTGACACTTTAGAATAAGTAGTGAGAATATGTGATGGAGTTGTTCTGAGCCAATGGAGAGTCTTAAGAAATGTGAGATGTTTAAGAAGTATCAATGAGTAACTAGGTTTATTCAGTTAGATTTTTCCAGAGTGTCTCTGAGGCAAGCCCTATGTTCCTGAAGTGTAAGTTTAAAAATGTGCCCAAGTAGACTAAGACTATACTCAAGTTTAGACATTTGAAAAGAATGAATCATTGGTAGGCTGAGCAGCACTTGAGGTGCCTCAACTAAAGACATTTTAGGGAATGGACTGGACTATGTCAAGAAAGCCCTATCAGCCGTGGGCGTAGCCACGGGGACAATTTTTGTTAGGGGGGACAGGACTTTTGTTAGAGGGGGCAGATCTGACATGATTGGTCAGCTGGTTAAGTATTTCTATGGTTTTACTGCTCCTCCCTGCCCCCCTCCCACATCCATGCTATTAGCTGGTCCACCAGTAAAGTGAATAAAGGGCTGAAGGGACATGTGAAGGAGGCATCCTGGACTTGTGGCTTAAGACGTGTTCAAGATCCTGTACCAACAGATACTTGGAGTATGAAAATAATGTTTTGTTTAGAGCAGGCTTGTATATAAGTTCACATGTTTCTATACATAAATCTTTACTAGCCTGTTGGGGGCTGGGAAGGAGTGATGGAGCTCTCCCACAGCAGCCCCCTATCTATCTATCTATCTATCTATCCATCTATCTATCTATCTATCCATGTCAGCTACAGGGAAGGAGCTTCCCGCCTCTGGCAGCCTTTTTGGTTTCTCTGCTTGGAGGATTTCATCAACCCACTCAACTGTCTGATACAGTTCCTTGCCACTTATGGCTACCAGGGTATAGCTTAAGATTTAAGCCTTAAATACAAGACTGACTTCCAGAACCTTTCATCAAGCATGTTGGAAAGATGCTTAACTTTCATCTCCATACAGAGTTGAGTTGCTTATAAGAATTTGCATGTGTTAGCAAGCTGACCCTGTAAATCAGTGCTGGCCAAACTTGGCCCTCCATCTGTTTTGGGACTATGACTCCCATCATCCCTAGCTAACAGGACCAGTGGTCAGGGATGATGGCCATTGTAGTCCCAAAACATCTGGAGGGCCAGGTTTGGCCACCACTGCTGTAAATATATTAGAATTGGCAACTTTTAACACTTGGCCTGGTGGTTCTGTGAAAGTGGTATGAGCAGTTGAAACACTTTTCACCAGTGGAAGATCAGAGTAGATACAAAATAGACAAAGCAGATACAAAATAGTGAGATTTTCTCTATTTGCTGAATGATTAGGTCAGATGCACAGTAGTTTTCTTACAGAAAGCTACCAAATCTCAGCTACACTATATGAGCCTGAGACCGTTTTGTCTTCTCCCCCACACCTCAGTAGTGCACAGCTGCTCTAAAATTGTCCCATACTTCCTTTCCCTTTTGTATGTCACATCTATAAGGATAAATATGGTAAATGTTGTTTGACATGTCATTTGCACATGCCTATCTTGTTGTGGCTTCTCTGCAAAATGTGAAGAGCTCTGCCAACTTTAAGCAGAAAGCCCTGCTTGCATTGCATGAGAAAAATACATTTTACACTATTAGAGTGGGATGCTGCACGCACTCATAATCCATTCCTATGCCTGGAACAGACAATAACTGGTGGTGGGCTCTTCTTCACTGGAGGTATTTAAACAGATGCTGGAGAGTAATGCGTCATGAATGCTGTAGTTGCATGCTGCATTGCAGATCCTACACTGAGCAGGAGATTGGACTAGATGACCTCTGAGGTTTCTTCCAGCTATTCTATGCCAGCATGAGGGCTGTGATGGTAGGAGGGAAATAGAAAGGAATTTTTAAGGTATGAGTAATAGTATTAACATTTCTTTGATGTATACCATTAGTCACAGAGCTTACTATACCATTACCTTTCTTTGTAAGTCAGCATTTTAAAAAGTATTTATACAAAGTTTGGTAAACTAATTTGGAAATATGAGAATTATGGCTTCAAATGCTGTTAGAGCAGTGTAGGTTGCAAATATCAGTATATCTTCTGTTGCTTAGAGAGAAAAAGTCTGCCATACAGAAGCAGAAACAAGAATAGCATATATGTTTTTGTTTTGGCACAGCATATTTAAACTGATGTAGTAAGTGGGACATATGAAGAGAAAATGTTGGAGACAGTTCACAGCTCCTTAAGTTTTTGTATATTATTCTGAAAGAAAAGTGAATCTTAATTAGGCTACTCTAAGAATAAAAATGAAAAAAGAATTGTTAGGTTTAGATTTAAGTACTTCTTTGAACTGTTTTAAAAGAAGAGTATATTTCAGAAATAACATTTTGTTCTATTATTCTGTTGGGAAACATTAATAATTTAAATATTTCCACTCAAACCTAGCAGTTCAGTATTTCTGATAAAATGAGGAAGAGGTCACTTTAAACGTATGCTCAGCAAAAAACATTTTAAGGGAGTAATCCAGCTGAAGTTCATGTACAACTTAAATCTTATATCTTGGTTTGAACTCATTACCTGGAATGGAAATTTGTAGATCTTAACACAATAACTTGATCAATATCTGTTTTCTAAGAGGCATAGAAATAACCGGTGGTCAGGTAGCAGTATAAATTGTCCCAGGTGGTTTTAAAAGTTTGTTCTTTGCAGCTCCTCTTCAGAATGACTTATCTTGGGGCAGGGACTTTCATTGCACCTAGGCTGAGTAAACTGCCAATTACACATGCTGAAATTACTGTGACTGGTAATTTCACTTTCACCCGAAGCTTCCTGCTTTGTAATACAATCAGGATAGTTTCTTTGTATTTTGTACCTAATTGTCTGAGTCAGCTTGATTATCTGTGCTAGTTTATTTCTGTAGGCTTATTTTCACCTTCTGAATGCCCTGAGGCAAGTCCTTGGAAAGGTTAGTGACTCGTTGTTTGAAGGACCTGTAGCTATTTATCTCTTACAGGAAACAGAGCCTATCGAAATAAATTTTTAAAAAATTAAAAATTGTCCAGTAGCACCTTAGAGACCAACTAAGTTTGTTCTTAGTTGATCTCTAAGGTGCTCCTGGACAATTAAAAAAAAAAAAAAATGTATTTCGATTGCGTCAGACCAACGTGGCCACCTACAGGAAACAGAGCCTGTTGTGGTGTTTTTCAGCACAGTAGTACATTAGCAAACTTCCTGTACCTATGTATGGGAAGCTGGTTATAGTTACTTAGGCTCAGCCCTAATACTGAAAATAGTTTCTGGGACTGAGGAAAGCAACCTAGATCACATTAAGTTAAGTGGTAGAAGGAAACATATAGGTCCATCTTTAACTGCAAAACCCTGCTGTCAATATTTATGGTAAATAAAAGGTACATGGAACTCTGATTCCATGCTTATTCCATGGAAGTTTCTTAATGTATTAATGGGGCTTATTTCTAAATACAGTGGTACCTCGGGTTAAGTACTTAATTCGTTCTGGAAGTCCGTTCTTAACCTGAAGCACCACTTTAGCTAATGGGGCTTCCTGCTGCCGCAACGCTGCCAGAACACGATTTCTGTTCTCATCCTGAAGCAAAGTTCTTAACCCGAGGTACTATTTCTGGGTTAGCAGAGTCTGTAACCTGAAGCATATGTAACCTGAAGCATATGATTGCAGTCAATACAGTACCCATTAACCAATGCCTTTTTAAACCCCACAGTTCTCATTGATGCTTACTCCATTGCAAGACTAATGCTGCAATCACACACACACACACACACACACACACACACACACACACACACCCAAAACACTGTGGGTTGTATATAGACTTCCATTCACACAATGTGGCTTCATCTTATTCTCTTGTCCCCTTCACACACATGCACATACACACCACACCCTCAAAACCAGCTCTGTGGGGGTTGGGGGGCTCTCTGAAGCAGATTTGGGGGGCATGCAGGGTGGGGTTAGGGGCAGGCTAGTAAAAAAAGGAAAGTTGGTCATTTTGGTAGACTGTTGTGAAGCTGTTATGTTTTTCCTAGCAGGTTAAGTGGTTTAGAGATAACAATACATTATGCACAGATGCATGTATTGGAACTTCAGTGCCAATTTAAAAAGCCATTTTGGCAAGGGGCAGTTAAAAGCAGGGGAATTGTAGTGAGTGCTTAATACTCTTTCCTCCGCTCTAGTCTCATTCAGCTCAATGACTTTTCCCTCCACTGGATATCAAATGCAAGTTTGACCTAACAAGGCAAACATACATTTTCTATGGCAAATACGCATTTGAAACTTGGGGTGAGGGGAGCTACTGTGGAGATTTGGAGTGGGAAAATTATGGATGAGAGTTAAGTGCCCCAGTATTGTTTTCCTCATCTCAAATTGTCTTTTTCTGAAATGGTTCTTTAATTATTAAAGAAAAGTACATTGTGCTTTAATGTTCATTTGTGTGTAATTTGTGTGTAACACATTGCTACTTCCTTCTTGGAGCTATAGAGCACATATGTTGTGGACAAGCCTTGCAACATTAACCAGTGAGAGAGGCTCAAGGTTTTAGCTATGAAGTCTCTAGTGTGGCAGAGTAGGGGAATGTGATACCCCAGTATAAGAATTATTCCTTCTGGAAAATAAACAGCTCATGATCTTGGTAGCTTTAGAGAGGCAACAAGGCTTTTATGTCATCAGAATGAAAATCTGGCTGCTGTGGCAAAATTTAGGGTGACAGGTGTTACCTATGCAGCAGATTGTTCTTGAACTGCTGTGAGCTGTCAAAACAACATAGTGTATTTTGCCTACCTTATTCTGCAATTGATATTACTTATATTACACTCTGCACCTACATTTAAGTTCACAACATATGGTCCAACCTAAATAAATACAGGCACCCCAAGGTGAAAAACTTTATGCCACAGTGTATTGTGAGCAAATTGGATGCAATTAAAACCTTTAATGTTTAAAGGGATCTATAAAAATACTGGTATTAACCATCTGCTCTGGTTAATTTTTAGCAAGCAGTTTTAAGTGTAATGTTGCACTTCCCATAGGAGATACTGAGCTGGCTCCACAGACTCCTTTGTGAGGGGAGGGCACTTGTGCTCATGAGCGGGAGGGAGTCCTAATTGCTGCTAATTCCTGTTTCAAGCTTTTGCTTCCTATGCTTCATCCCATGCTGTTTTGGCAGATCCGTTGAGCCTTAGAAGTGCCTTTTCATTGGGCACAGAGGACTGCTGTGGAAAGGATGAGGAAAGGTCCTACACAAGTAAAACTTGGCTCATACTTTCCTAGATCCAGTCCATGATAGAGAAATAATCTCCCCTTTATCTCATGGAAGTAAGTTATTTAAAAAGAAGAGCACTCTTCCTTATAACCAGATCTTCCTTACCTAGGTAGCACAGAACCCAGGGTGGCTGGGGGGTGGTCTTTGATAAGCTTGAAAACCAGAATTTTAAAGCTGTGTGATGCTAAGAGGAAGGGATTGGGAAAGAGGCCAAAGAAATATTATCCTAGTTCATTTATCTGCCTACACTGCAAAAACAAAACAACTACTTACAATTATGCCCAAAGATAATAATAGCTAAGTATGTCTTAGTTTTAATTGTAATCAGCGAAGCAGTTTTTCAATCTGTTTCTGGTGCCTCGTGTTACTGAACTTGGGTAAAAATAGTGAAATGTACTTTATACAATTAAATTTTATTCAGAATATTTCTGCCTTTTTCATTCAGTGTACAGAATGGAGAGCTATATGGGAACAGATGTTAAGAATGCATGGGCAGTCATAAGCATGCCATTTCCTTCAGTTAGATTGTTAGATATGCTTGCATCTGCATTCTTATAATTTATTTAGTGTGTGAAACATCTAGTTCCTTCTGCTCTGTTTATCTCTGGCTCAAACCTCACTGCTATAATTTTTTCACCTGCTATAGTAAACTTCTATATTGAGTGGCAGTTTTGAATGAATTACAATTATAGATGAGGAACCTGTGGACCTTCACATGTTGCTGGTCTACAAGTCCCATCACCCCTGAGACCATGCTAGTTCATGCTGATGGGAGTTGGGAGTACAACAATATCTGATAGGTAGATCATAGAATCATCAAATTGTATAGTTGGAAGAGACCCTGAGGATCATCTAGTCCACCCCCTTCAATGCAGGAATATGCCTATGGGGATCGAACTTGCAACCTTGCCATTATCACAACCATGCATTCCCAAACCTTGGATTACAGTGTTAAACTCTCAGAATCAAAGCATGAATCTCCAACTCTCTGTCATGGACCCTTTGTATTATCTTGATGTGTCAGTAAAATGTGAACAGAGGTGCCTGACATCATTTGCAAGCTAGAAATCAAGTCAAAATAGTTTTCTGTAGGCTTATTTCACCATGTCCAGTATTTCTATGAGACATTCTGATCCTTATTTTCCTGTAAGTAATTACATTTAAAAATGTCTGCATTAGATGCAGCTTATAGTTGTTGTGCTGTGGTAGCCTGCTCATTCTTCATACACAAAAACTTTGCTTCAAATTGGCCCACAGGCTTCCAATGGGTAAGATCAACTGCAAAGGTAATTTACCTGTTTGTCATCTGCAATGAAGAAGTATCAAGCAAGATCCCCTGGTGTATGTCCTAGTGGGTTGTTGTTTTTTTTAAGAAAAAAAATCTTAATTTTGGATGAAATCCCCCTTTCCTCTTCATTATTCAAAAGTAATATATTTCTGAGGAGATCATTGGCCATATCAGAGTTGTGCAAAAGGAGGTACTATCTTGAATTGGAGGCTGCCTTTCTGATTCCCGGGGGAATCTGAAAACCTTGACTAAATTATGTTATTATTATCCAATGTGTTTATTCTGCAATATTTACTAAACACGGCACATTTGAAATTGCCAGCCAAAACAATGCCTCTCTGTTGACTTTCTTTTTACAGCTGACTCAAAAATCCAAAGTCTTTGAAGAAAGAAAAGAATTGCTGCAGATAAATATTTAGTATCAGTGAGTAAGGAATACCAGCCTCTTCACAAAATATTTTTGAGTTATCACTGTGAAAGAGGAGCAATATGTAATACAGGTTTTCCATGTCCTGAGAGCATTGCTTTCTTTTCTGTAAAGTCCTTGGCTGTATGGATCAGTTTTATGTAGCAGGAGTCAAAACATATAATGTAGCAGTAGCAGGCTTCTTTCATCTTGCATGAAGTGATAAGCCAGTGTGTCTTAGTGGTTACAGTGTCAGATGAGGATCCAGGAGACCATGAAGCTCACTGGGTGACCTTGGGCAAGTCACATCTGTCAGCCTAACCTACCTCATAGAATTGAGGATAAAATGAAGACATTTATTTTGAGAATAAAATTAGAGCTCCCTGTAGGTAAGGTGGGATATAATCTTAATAATGAAACAAATAATAAAGCTATGTTTTGAGTGCTGTGTCTAGATATGTGTTCTACAAATAGTAAAGCAGAACTGTGTCCATGATCGGGTTTATTACATGTTGCTGGGCACCTAAGATTGAGAAATTCTGATCTTGTGTGCCTGCCTAAAATATGTGGGTTGTGCATTCATATCTACAGACATAAGTGGTGAGGAGCTGAGATCAGAAAGTAACACTTATCTATTCACACGTGTTGATGATGTTTTAGGTTGATTGCAGTCAGTCAGAATTGTACTGTCAGAATAGTCTACTATGACTTGGAAATAACTTTTTCAGTTTCTATGAAACAACACTTAAATGTTCCATTAAGGAGCCCCCTTAATCCAAATGCCTGCTGGGCAGTGGTCCCGCTACTCACACTATCCAGGGGAGAAGGGCAACAGGAAAATTAACATTCCCATAGCAGGATGCCTGAGGACCACCGTTGCTGGTGGCTTCTGCCTGTGTGCATTTTAGGTAGGCACTGTTGGAAGCTCTACAGTGTCTGAACCCACCCCAACACAGCCTAACATAGCTGGGTTGACAGACTCCTCCACCTCATCCAAGCCTCCTTCCACATAATGGAATGGGATGTTTGAAGGCTCCTCAAATAGCCTGCTTTACATGTAACACTAAACCATGGTTTGTTTGATCATGCAAACCCAGCCCATCACTTAACCACAAATTCTTTGTTCCCAACAAAGCACAATCAGGATAGTAAGCCATGGTTTGTTGTTGGCTTATTTACCTTGGCTTGTTCTAACTATGGCTTATTGCTATATATAAAAATAGGATGATTTATTAATGATTTATTTGTCCACCATAAATGCTCACCAAACTACAGAGCCACACAAAATGAAACTACTCCCAAGACTAAATAGCCCACTTGGGCTTTGCTTAAATAAGAACTCTGCTTAGTTACAGATTTTCTGTGCCCCTCTCCTCTGCTGCAATCCCTCCCTCACAAGGCAGGCAGCTACATTTCATAGCTGTTGCAGAGGAGAAGAAAGTTTTAAATGACTCCCTTCTAATATCTGAAATGGAATGAATAGAAAAGCAGCACAGTTAAATGAACAGTATGCAGTGATGCTCCAGTTTGCCTTATTACATTATAGGAACCATTTATATCTGAATGTAAAAAATAGAGAAGAAACAGCAGTTGCTGAAAATAAATAAATGAAAATGAGCATTCACATAAGTAAAACTGGCAAGCTTAAAAGTTCAAACTCTGTATGATGCAGAAATATAATTCTTGGAGGAAAACACCCTCAATAAGCTTTCACTCAATGCTGCCCATAAGAAAAGACTTAGCAACTCATGGATAATTTGATTCCCAAGTTCTCCATTTTCTGGCATGACTAACAACCTAAAGTATGACTCAGTCAGCCTCAGAGACCCTTTTTATACACAGAACCCACTTTGTGCATCTTCTGCTAGAAGAGCTTTGCACATGCTCACAAAAATAGTTCTAACAGTTCCTTTCTCAGCTTTTTTTTTTTTTTAACACTGTAAAGGCACCATGCATGGACAGCAATCCAAGGAAGGGGAAAATTTGGCTTCGCCTAGCAATGGGACGCGGGTGGTGCTGTGGGTAAAAGCCTCAGCGCCTAGGGCTTGCCGATCGAAAGGTCGGCGGTTCGAATCCCCGCGGCGGGGTGCGCTCCTGTCGTTCGGTCCCAGCACCTGCCAACCTAGCAGTTCAAAAGCACTCCTGGGGGCAAGTAGATAAATAGGGACCGCTTACTAGCGGGAAGGTAAATGGCGTTTCCGTGTGCGGCTCTGGCTCACCAGAGCAGCGATGTCATGCTGGCCACGTGACGCGGAAGTGTCTCCGGACAGCGCTGGCTCCCGGCCTCTTGAGTGAGATGGGCGCACAACCCTAGAGTCTGTCAAGACTGGCCCGTACGGGCAGGGGTACCTTTACCTTTACCTACCAATGGCTGCATGAAGAGGCTCCACTACCCAATACATTTTGGACAGCAAGACTAAGGAACAGACTGATTGTGTACAGCATACAGAGGACTTGGAAGTCCTTCAGCTGTCCCATTCTCACTGGGCAACTGAACAATCAGGGAACGTAGCAGCAACACCAAAGTGGGAAGCAAATAAGCAAGCAGGATGCACAATAAAGGGTCAGGCAAAAGGCGGTCTGAGTAGTCCTTGGGTCCATTTTGACATAGGTAGGCAATAAATTTATGAGCAAGGCACATGGATGGTTCATTGTTAAAGTACTGTTTCCTTAAAGATCAGTACTGTGCTCCAAATTGGAGCTCTCTACCTTAGCTCTAGCTGGGAACATGGTTATTTTATTGAAGTGGATAGAAATCATGGATAGAGTAGTTACATAAAGCATTCAGGAAGAATGCAGGATAGAGTTCAGGTTCCCTGAGAGTGAGCAGTAGCATACTATTTAACAGTAGAATGTTACAGGAGGCTGAATGACTTAGGTTTTTAGTTCCTCAGGAAATGTTTTGGAAATGTTTGTCTATTTATAGCTTATTCATTCTTAAATGCCACATAAAGCTGAGGGAAGGCATTCAGAAATTATTCCATATTTATCTCATTACCTGTAATGCCTAGTAAAAAAGCTTCTGGTTTTTAACAAATGTACCATTGGTCCATATTTACTCCTGACAGATCTATCCAGTGCATGGCCATGATGCTTCTGGCTGCTGAGAGTGGGTGGACCATGAGCTCTGTAATGTGAGTGGGCATTATTAGATTGAAAGATGTTCAGTAGGGCCAGTTCTGGGGGACTTCTAATACTTGCTTAGTTATTTTGCATCTTTCTTGTATGACTGATGTCCAGAAGAGTTGAATTTTGGGACATTCCCACCACATCTGGAGGTAAATGCCTGTGGAGGTACAGCCTCTCCAGCATTTTGGTGAGGCTCCTGGGCGTCATCAGCCCTAGTTTCCGTGGCGTTAGGTACCATCTGTAAGTGAGTTTCAGGGTGAGTTCTTTTCTTTTAGCCGAGATGGTAAAAGCCACCTCCCGTAAAAGCCATGAATAGTCCCGCGAAGCCTCCGCAGGGCACGGGGATGAAGGCTCCCCATGCCCTGCGGAGGCTTCGTGCGAAGCTAGAACAGCTAGAGGGAGCGCTGTTCTGGCTTCTGGGGTAGCCCGTGAAGCCTCCGCAGGGCAGCAGGATGAAGGCTACCCATGCCCTACGGAGGCTTTGCCAGAAGCCAGAAGCTAGAACAGCTAGAGGAGCACTGCGCAGTGCTCCCTCTAGTTGTTCTGGCTTCTGGGATAGCTGTGCAGCCTGCATTTGCTCCATAAGATGCGCACACATTTCCCCTTACTTTTTAGGAGGGAAAAAGTGTGCTTTTGGAACAAAAAATACGGTACTTGTCTCTGGCAGGCTATTGAACACTACAACTGATATCTGATGGAGGTTTTTGAGTGGATGAGGTTGACCCAGACAAAAAGGAGGTACTGGGTTGGGGAAACTTGCTACTCTGAAATCAGGTTTGCAACAAGTCTTAGATGGGGCTTCAGTTCCCCTGAGAACCAAGTTTGTAGTCTGGGAGCTCTGGAGTCTGCACTAACTGAGGAAGTTCAGAAGGTGGTGTGGCCAGAAGTGCTTTTTACCTGCTTAGTTTGTAGTAGCAACTGGGACCCTATCCAGAACAGATGGACCTTGCATCAGTTATCTATGCACTAATTATTAAACACTTATAAATTGCCTATTTAAAAACTGTTATATTATGCTCTATTAAAAAGGTAATACACCTCATGCCAATAACCTTGCAATCTAATAGCTGCAATACAAAGGGCAAAAGCAATCAAGAAGGAACAGGGAAACAAGCATTGGAGCAGCTGCTTCCTTTACTGACCAATGGACTTGCCATTATGTGGTGGCAGAGGCCAAAGAGTGCTTCCTTTCAGTTCTGCAGTCTTGGATAACTAGCAGCTACCTAATCACATCTAGGTTGGACTGCTCAAATGCTTTCTCTGTGGGGATGCCTTTGAAAATAGTTTGGAAACTTCAGCTGGTGCAAACTGAGGCCATTCAGGTATTGGTGAGGGTCAGGCAGCTGGAGCATGTGGCATTTCTGCTGCACCAGTTGCCCCTGGTTGCCAGTGTGATAATTGAAAGTAGTGGTTTAAACATTTTATACCCTAAGTGGTTTGGAGCCTTAAAGACTACCTTCACCCATATCATGCTGCCCATATTTTTGAGATCTGCATCTGAGGCCCAGCTTGTGTGCCGTCTGTGAGAGCAATAAGGATGCTGGGCACATGGGAGAAGGCATGTGCCAGTTATGTGAGCATCTGTTCATTGTTCAAATATTTTGCATGTAAACTTTGCACATATCAAACATACTGAATATTCAATGTCTCGCTTTCTTTTCTTTTGTAGGCTATATATATATATATATATATATATATATATATATATATATGATGCCTTTATCAGTAGTAGCATGTCTTGTATAACTTGCTGTGCTAGTTTGTGTTTAACTTAGCTGCCATATCCTAATGTTTAAATTCAGTTTTTTGTCTACTAAGGGTGGAGAACCTACAGACTGAACCAAAGACAGGTTCTCTGCTTTCATTTAAAATAAGTTATTTGTTTTAATTTCTAAAGGAATTAATGTGTGAGACAAACGTGGGTTGGTGATTTAGATGGCAACTAAATTAGAAGCAAAGTAAGACAAACATTACAGTAATTAAGGCTGATACTGTAATACTCTTATTTAATTGGAAGATGGCTATTCTTTTAAAGAATTTCATTCAACGCCTTTTGAAAAAGAAACACCAGCATTTGGCTTGAATCCTACTAGGCTTCTGTGAATGGAAGATATCTTTCCATTCATGGAAAGGACCAACAAAGAATGGGCAACATTTATAGAGTACAGACAGTGACCATTTTAGGCATGTCCGATATGTGCGCAACTGCACACACACGCATCATGCTGAACCTGGAAGTGACCCAAAAACATCACAAAAAGAGGCAGGGGCAGAATGGGGTGTTTGCAGGCTTTTTCAATGTGTGTTCTGATTAACACACAATTTCACTGAAGTGCAATGACTCGGAACACAAGCCCAGCACAAACGGTGAGTTGCCTGTTAATGCCAAAATGCCAAAAGTGGGCAGGGACACCCCTCTTCTCAATCTTCTTTTGGCTTCACCATCTGAATACCAGTTGCTGGGAACTCATGCCCTACTTGCAGGCTTCCCACAAGTATCTGGTCAGCCATTGTGAGGACAGGATGCTGGACTAGATGAGCCATTGGTCTGATCCAACAAGCTTGTATTACAATCTTATTAGTCAAGGACAGTGGAGAGTAGAGGGCACAGAAACTGCAGAAGACTAGGTCTAACATAGATTTGCTTGTTCATAAGATTCCATAGCATACTCTCAATTGCCCCAGAAAAACCAGGACATCCCATTTTTTCCCATGAGAGCATGGCGGCTGTTTTGGGCACTGTGTTCTCGCATGATTTCAGGACATGATCTCACTCCCCGAAAAGTGATCTCATGAAAAAAGCGCTTTTTCTGGGGCAGCAGGCTCACGCAGGTCACATGACTCATATGGGAGTGCAGCCCTGAAAGATAGCATCCTGGTTTCCCTCCACATTGTATTGGAGGGTATGCAATAGGGTGAGGAACCCTGCTCTAGATCGAGAGGGGCTGGAGAGAGGGAAAGAGAGTAACGAGCAAAAATGCAAAGCACTGATGACAGAGTAAGGAAAAGGCAGCAGAGTGCTGCCTAACCAAGACACCATTACACCTCTTTTAATGCTTTCCTCCATTTGGTTTGAGTCTCATTTTCCCTACCCACCACAGTATGTATCTTAATTAAAAAAACTAAAAACCAAACCTGGAGGCCTCAGGATTTTCCCTTCCATTGACTATTGTTTTTAGTGTTGATATTAAAGTTTGTATTTTTTTCACTTAGTTTGAGACTTTGTTTTTTGAATGTATTGTCTCTCTGGTTAATTTGTCAATGTTGTTTAATTTACATAAGCTAAAGATAAAACATTTTAAGAGCAGTACAGTAGCTGAAATAAGGAAACAAATGGATGTCATCCTTATTAAAATTTTACAGTTGACTAAACTGTAGAACAATTCTGAGCTAGTGACTGTAATGAATATCTAGCACTGATAGTGCTTTTGTTTGCTTCTTTATGCAACAGATATGTGTGTACACAGAAATCTGTAGGCTTTGCTGTTTTCTCCCAACAAATTTAGGATGTACTTATTTCTAAATCAATATAATAAAACAGGTTTTGTTTGAATTAAATACTTTCTTCTGAATAAAGCATTTTGTTAGGGAGCTATATCAGTCACCTTAACAACAAAGGACAGCATGTTGATGAATTATGTATGTAAGCTGAATTTTTGGCTTGCTGATAATTGACAGGTATCATCCCTCTTTCAACAAATTTCTTCTAATTATGGATCACATATCAAACATAATATACAGTGTCCTTCCCAAAACATGCACAATTCCCACAATTGATTTCATGTTTTATTTAAAACTTAAGATGTTCCATGCTCTCAATCTTAAATTACTTTACCACTTCAAATTAGTAAATCTGTTCTAGTAGACATTTAAATCTGTTATTCATTTATGTGTTTTGTACTTTTCTGCTCACAGTATAGGAAATGAATGGTGCTTGTACCATCTAGACTGACTTTTAATTATTTAGAAGACCTTTTTTGTAAGGCTGTCAACTATCTAGATCAAAGCTTCTAGATGTAAATCAATTAGCTAAATTATTTAAATTTGTATATATTAGGCTATATTGTTATAGGAAGATGTATCTATGAGAGTTCTGAACATAAGGCTGGTTTATGCAAAATTTAAGGTAATTTACGGTTAAGTAATTTAAAGCTACCACTTTCATGCTAGAATGGAATGCTATGTTTAATATTTCTTTTCTTTTAAGTCTAAGAATATGGAATATTGCCTGTTGTGCAACCACACTAAAATCTATAGATAAAACAGCTAAACTAAAGGTATGCCAATATTGTGAAATATCCAGATATACCAAGAATTGATTGTAACTGAACTGATTCTTTCTTCTTCAGTTAGAAAGAATCTCTGTAATTTTATCTAGATAGGCAGTACACAGACTTTCTCCCTCTCATCAAATTGAAGTGGTGAATCAGTACTGTGAACTGGTAAAGGACTAGTTAAGGGCCAGTAAACTGACACTCAAGCCATACACTGCTGATCAGTGGTACATCTGCCATGGTGGTGATGATCAGCCTCTTACAGATGGGGTTGCATAACTCCTATTAATCACGTTTGCAGGATAGAATAACTATTTGCTCTGACATTAACTTTGGAGGCCTAGTTATTTCTGTAGCGTGAATTACCTTTCACCAGCGGAGGCTGGTTCTCCCGTTGACATCTGGACATAGACTTCCATGCAAGTTTTCCATGCTTTGGTAACATCCAGATCAGACTGTGTTGTACATCGGACTGCCTCTGAAGATTGTTAAAAAAACTACAGAAAGGACAAACAGCAGAAGGTGGATTACTGATTGGATGAAAGGAACCTGTGCTGCGGATCTTAAAATCTGCATTGGTTTCTGGACACAATTCAGAGTGATGTTAACTTTTAAAACCATAAATAGTTTGGGACTCAGGTCAGGTCCTCTCCTGCATTAACTTGCTGGTGTATTAAGATCTTCCTCAGAGACTTGCTTCAGTCTCTCTACCTTCAGAAATGAGGCAGATAATGACTTGAGAAAGGGTCTTCAGGGAGTATATCAGGTGTCGTCTGACCTCCAAGGCTTAAAGTGATCTCAAATAGCACTATAGAAGAAGGCTTTGTCATTGGGAGATATATTCAGTTTGGGTCAGGATAAAGGACACTTGTCCCAACTGAGTGCAAGCTTGCAGAGACCAGTCTTGGTTCTATCAGAAACTGCCACAGACTGAAATTCAAAGTATCCCTACAACTGCGGAATAGCAACTCAAGAATTGCAGATGTTGAGGGATTAACAGAATACAAGAAAGGTCAAAGGCCTGGAAACGATGCCTTATGAGGAACGGCTAAGGGAGCTGGGCATGTTAACAGAATACAAAATGGTCAAAGGCCTGGAAACAATGCCTTATGAGGAACGGCTAAGGGAGCTGGGCATGTTTAGCCTGGAGAAGAGGAGGTTAAGGGGTGATATGATAGCCATGTTCAAATATATAAAAGGATGTCACATAGAAGAGGGAGAAAGGTTGTTTTCTGCTGCTCCAGAGAAGCGGACACGGAGCAATGGATCCAAACTACAAGAAAGAAGATTCCACCTAAACATTAGGAAGAACTTCCTGACAGTAAGAGCTGTTCGACAGTGGAATTTGCTGCCAAGGAGTGTGGTGGAGTCTCCTTCTTTGGAGGTCTTTAAGCAGAGGCTTGACAACCATATGTCAGGAGTGCTCTGATGGTGTTTCCTGCTTGGCAGGGGGTTGGACTCAATGGCCCTTGTGGTCTCTTCCAATTCTATGATTCTATGAAAGGCTGTCCTGTTATTTATTTTATTTTATTTATTCATTTATACCTCATCTTTCAATATATATATATTTCCAGCTTGCAGTAAGACAAACCAGACAGTAGTAAAAACAGTTAAAAGGTATATTGGACAGTACCAGAATATCTGTAAATCTGAGTCAGCCAGTACAGAGATCATAAAACAGTTCTTATAAAAAGGCTTGTGAAACAAAAAGGACTTCACCACATGTCTGAGGACAGTAAGAGAGAGAATTCTACAGTTTCTTGTACCCACCAGTCAGATATTATCTAATGACAGTCCAGAGAGCAGCATCTTGAAAGCCAATCTGTGGGCTTGGATAGGTACATATTGGCATGTAGGGTCTTCACATAATCCTGTCCTTGGCAATACATGCATCTAAGGTATATACTAGCATTTTATATTGAGTTGGAAACAAATTGGTAACCAACTAGCGTAAAACGAGCTGACTTGTTCTAACCAGCATTGTGGCAACTGCTTTTTGGGTCAATTGTACCTTCCATAATGTTTTTAAAGATAAAAACATAAAGTTTTTAAACAAAGAGCATTGCAGTAGCTCTTTATTATTGTAGTCTGTTCAGTTCTCTTATGCACTCCCATCAGTTGAGATAATGACTCAGGTGCTATAGGAGATCAAGTGGGACGTGACTCATTGTGCCTTCAGTGATTCCAGGTACATAAACAGCTTTCACATCTAAGGCGTAGAGTCCTTGTTCCAGACCTGGTTTGCTATGGAAAGGGGATGGGAATTTATAAGAATGTGCTGTGCCTTCATTTCATAGTGTGGAGGACTCTGCCATATTAAACATTCTAAGGAGGTTTGTAGTGTTCTGCATACTAGATTGGATTGTGCATCCTGATTGTATAACAATAAATGAAGCAGGTTTCAGAGTTAGCCTGTGAAAGATTTGACTCCCCAAACATTATTTGAGGACTTTGATTATTTGCTTGCTATAAGTAAATCTGTCAGTACATTCATTACAAGTTAATTTTATCAGCAAGTACTGGAGCATTTCATGTACCTTTTGAGGGAAGACCTACTATTGGAAACATTCCTTTAAGGCTGTTTAAATTGTGTCTATTTAGTAAGTCCCCATGAAGTACGGAATCTTTAGTTTTGACAAGATAGATGTTCAAAACTTTTGTGCCCATGGCTACATGCCCTCTAGACCTTGCGTTACAATTGTAATTTTGGTTGCTGTTACTTTAGCTCACAGATTGCAAATTTTCTGATTTGAGGTACAATCCTCCATTTATCAAGTTTAAAAAAAAACAAAGAAAAGAAAAAGGTTGTCCTTTGTTTAGAATTTTTGCGTAGAGTTGTTTCATGTTTTCAGGCTACACAGGATGCTGTGTTTATCTGTGTTTTTCTTGCCTTTTCCGCAATGCTCAGGATACGCGAGACCATTCATTACTGGCCCAACAGCTTTATCTTTTTATCTACTGTACAAAGGACCCAAGACTTCAAGCTGGAGTCTCATATTTTTATTTGTTTTGGAAAAGGGAAAAGGAATATGTTAGGGGCTTGAACACAACCTCAGGGTGGGTTGTGTCACAACTGTTAGAACTTGTTATGGGTGGGCTCAGATGCAAAGTCTGTTAGAAGATAATGTGCCTTCAACAGGGACCCAAGCTACATTTGCAGTTGTCTAGAAGATAGCAGCTGTGGAGACCATCCACAGAGCAGTAACCTGGCCCTTGCCTTCAGCTTTAATCAGTTGATGTTAATGCAAGAAAAGAGGCAAATGCTGAGAAGATACTATTTGAGACCTTTTTTTAAAAAAAGGAGACCTCAGATCCCATAGGGGCTACACAAGAACTACGAAGACAAATAAAAGGTTGTACAGTACCTACTTGTTCCCAATTTTCCAAGTGGCTCTGTGCAGTCACACAATCCAAAGTCTTCCACGCTGTATTGCAGATCTTGTGATAACTCTGTGAAGGAACTGATGAAACAGAAAGGTGAGTAAACCATAAAGGAAAGGAAGAGGATGCTCCATGCTGTGGAGTATTCAGTAGCTAACGTGTGTGCATGGTGTCTACTGTGTGACTGTGCATACAGAACCATCTGAAGAGCATCACTTCCAGGCAAGCGCAACCTTGTTTTTATGCATTGCTTTCTTATTGTGTAATGATTAGTTGGTGTGGGTGGGTGGTGCTTTATCAAATTCTAGTGGCGTAGGCCTGAATGGCATGTTACCTTGTACATATGGCTGCCTAAAGGGAGAAACTAAATGTTTCTCCCTTCACCCTCTGTAATAGCTAGGACAGGCATAGGCAAACTCCGGCCCTCCAGATGTTTGGGACTACAGTTCCCATCATCCCTGACCACTGGTTCTGTTAGCTAGGGATGATGGGAATTGTAGTCCCAAACATCTGGAGGGCCGGAGTTTGCCTATGCCTGAGCTAGGATAACGTATCCATGTCGTAATGTCACAGCACTGTCGTCTCTCTTACCACCCAGTGGTACTCAGTTTCTAATTTTAGAAGCCAATGTGAATTGTGATGGTCAAATGAGCTTTTGCTCAGACAGAAACTGAAACGCTTGGATGATTATGAGAGATTGTTATGGTTACTCCTGCTGTCTCAATGTTGTTTACACTGTATCCTCATACTAATTTTCAAGCACGAAAATTAAATAGTTTGCTTAGTCCTTAAAACTGATGATAATAACTTTCGGGCTACATGTTCCAAGAGCTTGAAAATGAGGGTTAAAGGGAAACAATTAGGCTTCAGCTTTCCTTTTGTAACAAATCTTGCATTATCTGTAGTAGTGCATCACTTATGACCCCAGTGTGTTTGAACCCACTTATTTTTCCATCTTCTGCCAATCTGCCTGTGCCCTGAAGCAGGAGTGATATATCCCAAAAGGCAGTCAGCTTTGGTGGGAGAAGCACTCAGCCCTCTTAAGGTGTACCATAGCCTCCGCATTAAAGTGATAGAAAACAAACAACCTCAGGATCACTGGAAGCCCAAATAAGATCTGGCAGTAGAGGGTCCCAGGGATTTGGATGTGGAGAGAGTTGGCACTAGAAATGAAAGCTGATTATTTCAGTTTTTGTCAAATTCCAGTAAACTGTCGGCATCTACATCTAGCAATCCTCTCTCCCTCCGAAATAGAAGGAACAGAATTTTAAAACAGAAATATTTATATACAATTATTTACTCTGTTGCTCTGCCTTGAGGATTATAATATCCACAGTTCTAACATTATCCTTCTCAGACATTAGAAGGATTATTCTTCTTACTTGGGATTTGCAAACCAACAGATTTGTAAAACAATAAAATAACAAAGCAGGGCAGTTTGATTTGATTTAGAACATTTGTATATTGCTTTATACTAAAATAAAAGTCTCAAAGGGATTTACAATACTACAACAGAACATGATAAAAGATATTAAACAGTGCAAAATATTGGTGCAATAACAATTATAAAACCACACACTAAAGCATGGATTGTAACAACAATATAATTAAAACTGACCATATACTAAGGAGAATAAAGAGGTTTTTACCTGGTACTTAAAGGTAGCACCAAGCATGCCTCCCTGGAGAGAAAGTTCCAAAGGTTGGGGTACTATTTCAGAGAAGGCCCATTCTCTGGGCCACCCTCTGGGCTTCTTTTGGAGATGCAACAAAGAGAAGGATCTCAGGTGATAAAATCAGTATCCTGGCAGGCTGATGTGGGACAATACTTATTGGAAACTAGCTGACAGGCAGTACAGATGCTCCAGAATCATTATATTTTAACTCTTTGCTGGTTTCACTGACAGTCTGCCTGTCACGTTATGCACTAACTGAAGTTTTTCAACTGTACAGTGGTACCTCTGTTTAAGAAAAGCCCTGTTTACGAACAATTCGGTTTACGAACTCCGCAAAACCAGAAGTAGTGTCCTGGTTTGTGAACTTTACCTCAGTCTAAGAATGGAATCTGAATGGTGGAAGGGCACCACCAGCAGTGGGAGGCCTCATTAGGGAAAGCGTGCCTCGGTTTAAGAACGGTTTCAGTTTAAGAACAGACTTCCGGAACAGATTAAGTTCGTAAACCAAGATACCACTGTATTCTAAAGCCATGAACAATGCCTTACAATACTCCATCTTGGACACTATCTAGAGTTTGAAAGTTATATCCACAAAATTCAGTAGTACATACATAATCCCCAGGTAAATACATAGAATTGCATTCCTATGTATTCAGGATTATATTCCTATGTATTCCTATAACAGAGCACAAAATCCCAGAAACTAAACAAGCTTTCCTAAATCATCTCCACTTTTTTGTGGGGCTGGGTTGTGGTCAGGCCTCCTGGCCACTCCCCTCCCACATCATGCTAGGGGAGACCCCGGCCATGCCACGTAGCCAGGCAGCCAATCAGGTTGCTTTAGGGGTGTGGCCAGGGCCGATTTAAGCCGTGGCGTGACTCTGAGGCTTCCCTTTAGTTAATAAAAATTATACACTGCTTGATTGTTAAAAAAAAACCCCTCAAAGCAATTTACAAAAGGATAAAACAATAACATCCAGAAAAAAATACAACCATACTTTAAAACATGCTAAAGTTAAATTACTAAAACAGTTTAAAATTACCTCAAGTTTCTAAGCATCTGGGTAGTCTTTTCTAAACAAGAATGTTTTTAGCAGGTGCTGAAAAGAGTACAATGAAGGCACCTGTGTGATCTCAACAGGCAGGGTGTCTCAAAGTGTAAGGACCACCACACTTAAAGATTGACTTCTTACAAATGTGAAATGGGTATTACGTGGCACCTGGGGCTGTGTAGTTACTAGCTATTTTCTGTTCCTAGGTATCTGTAAAAATTACTTGCAACTAAAACCAGGAACTATTGCTTTTAGTGGGGCAACAGCCATATTCCCATATATAGAAAAACATTTTAATACTGGCATTCTAGCTATTATTAGGAACAGAATGTCTGGTGTACTACAGATGATTTCTGTAATGTGGGTCAGTCTCTGTAGGCCACTGTATACATTTGGAGATCTTTGGGTAACAAGTGACTAAAAAATCTAATAAACAATAATTACAATTATTTCAGGGGCACGTCACACTGGGAATCTTAGGTGAGATACCCACAAGATGGAAGTTGACCTCCAATTCCATTCACAACATAGAGGCAGCTTAAGGTCCAAATAGTTTATTGTTGCAGAATAGAAAGGCTTCAGTAACACGGTTCTGGATGTTGATATATGCATACAACTTGTAGGCTTTTGACTTTGACAGATACATACATACAAGTACAAAGTATTTCTGTTGCTTCAGCAGTTCAAAACATAACACAGACTCCAACTGCCTTCTCAGAACTCTCCCTGGCACTCACTGCCTGACTCCTGAGCTGACATGCCCTATTCATTTATATAGATGGCACTGCCATAACAATAGGCTTGACTGACCTTGCACCTGTTGGCTTATCTCATATATATATGGGATAATTTGTGCTCGTGAAGGAAATAAATCCCTTCCTTCAACAAGTCAGGGAGATCCTATGTGTGTCCTCTGTGAATGCTGGCCTATTAGAACATTAGGCTTTTGGATAAAAAGTGCAAGAATACTCTTCAGCATCAAGTTATTGTGCTCTTCAAGCCAGGCATTCATGGATGTGTGTAAACGTTTCTCTTGCTTTAACTCCCTCAATAAGAGCAATTTGTTCATTTTCTGAAATGGCTTTGATTTAAGGGGAGGAGAAGATGAAGATCTGTCCAGCACTGCTGCCTTAGCCTTGAGGCAGAGCAGGTGTACCAGTTTGCCAGGCTTGGCCAAGATGCTGAGATGCCACCCATGCTGCAGGCCTTGTACTAGAGTGATTCATCTGGGTGGGGATGACAAGTGAGAGCTTTTGTATATAGTGGGATGAAAGAATAATCAGTGAATATGCAAGTGTGCTTGAAAGAGAGAAAAGTTATGAACTCTAGAGAAGAGATTATATGTACCAAAGAGAAGTAGAATTATGAAAGGCTTAGGATATTCTGCTCCCTCAAATGGCTGCACAGCAGATTATTTTAAAATGTCATAAACAGTACTGGAGTGCAATTCTTGGGTTGTCTGCTGCTTTTAGGCCCACAAAATAGTGTTATTATCTGGTGCCAAGGACAAATATTGTAAAGAGAGGAAGGGTTACATTAGCAGATTGCATATTGAGAAAAGGTAAACGGAAAGGAAACCAGTGGTTGCAATTATTGACAGAGCAATTAGTACCAGTAATCTTTCTTCCCTCCGTCAGAAAAAGCATATTTTATTTTGTGGGATTTTTGAGGAGGAAATATTCTCAATTTTAAGAAAATAAATATATTTGAAATTGGCATGCAGCAATAATAACAAATCCTTAGTAGTTAACCTATTTATGGAAATAAAGCTTTCATTATACCACAGAGGTGGTATGAAAAACCAGGAGAATTTCTGTATATAAAGAAGCCCAAGTAGATGCTTTTATAATGGTTTCCTTTAAAGCATGGTTGTATTTTTGGCAAATTCCCAGCATTTTACTTTCAGCCAGGAGAATCTATGCATAGCTCTTAACAGTACTTCTACGCACATCATTATATGGATGGTCCTTCAAAGGAGGGTTTGAAAATATCTTGGCCTATAGTTGCCCTTAGAGAATAAGAACATTGGTTTTTTTTTGTTGATTTTGACATCTAAGATTATATAAAAGAGGGTCTAATTGTGGCAAACTAGACTGGCTTGAATAATACAGTTGCTAAGTTTGTTTTGGTCTTCATACCAAATTTAGAATTATTTTGGCGTTTAACTTAAAAATCCAAAGAATCACAACATAAATTAACGAGAACTCGTGCATGTCTTTAAAAAGTACAAGCAGTGCCGCCTTTTTCCAATTTCTAAAAATGAGATATGAAAACTTCAGCACTTCATACTGTAACCTTGCTTCTCTATGGGGAGAAAATAAGCCTGACAGACTGTGTTATCTCATGGTAATGGGCCCATTCTTCATTCTCACTATTTGGTTTTTGAGAGCCTCTGAGCTTGAGATGCTCTAGTCAGATCAGTCAAAGCACTGCCAGCTTTTGTCCTTCATTTTTAATGGCAGTTAGGCATTTGCTTGAAATGATTTACTGTATTCAGTATAGGTTTCTGCTTATACTTAAAATAAAACAGAACATATTGTTAAATGTAGCTAGAGGTTGCTGTGAAACATAAACTCTGGACAGACTTGCAATGTCATTTGTATATAATACCCTTAGCTTTTGAGTGCCTTCAGAGAGAGAGAGAGAGATTTTATAATGAGGAGGAGGTTGGTTAATGGGCAACAAAACCCAATCATTGTATTGTTCCTTTTTCTTCACATTACCTGCATGAAATCCTGTGCCAATTCTCTTCCTTCATTTAATGTCCAGTTACTGTTGAAGGAAAGACTGCCAAGCTTTGGGATGGCTGAGTGTATAAGTTTATAGCCTACAGCAAACTGGCCTACCAATGACTGGGCCAGCATTTCTGGGCCAGCAGGACCGCACCTTTTGCCTGATAAGCAATGTTTCTTTTGCCATGGCATGCACCATTTTATGACTACTTATACTAAACTTCATTTGACATTTTGTTGCCCATCACCCAGATTTGTGAGGTCTTTCTGGAGCACTTCACAGTAAGAGATCAATAGCCAAGATGTCTATCATTAGTTTAACAAAAAATTAGAAGCATGTAGGAGATTAGTATGGCTGTGCTATCATAGGGGTGGGGTGCAACTCCTTCCTTATGTTTTTCTCCTGATCTAACCCAGTATAGGAAACATCGAAAATTCAGCATGGACTGAAAAAAAGGCTTATTATGTGATCAGAATGATACCTGTAACATTTGACATGGGCGAAAATGAGGAAGTCTGTTTCTTTTAAAGGGCACTTCTTATATTCAACAGACACTGATGAAACAAAACGTATAAGGAATTTGGGGAGCCCTCTGTACTCTTTTTGCATTATGAAAATGGAGGGTCAAATATAGTGGTGTCCTGGAACATGATTTTCATTTCCCCTGCAGATTCCAGGCTTTGAAGGCCACTCCCTCTGGTGGCCTATGTGAATAATCAGGCACCAGAGAACAAAGCAAACTGATTGTCAAGCATTTTCCTGATTCTCAAAGCTTAATCAGACCAGTGAAAGAAAATATGAGAATATTTAGTCTGAATACTGCAAGAAATTAACTGTGGTGTTTCCTTTGTTCATTCATCTCTGGATGTAGAAGATCCTTTAAGCTGTAGCCCTAAATGTACCTCCTAGGAGAGGCAGGGGGTGGGGAAGTCACTGATAACCAGCAGAACCTATTCTGGAGTAGGCATGCTTAGAATTAGATTGGGGTGTTTTGCTGGAGTGGGAATGACAGATGCCAATCAGTTGCTTCAAAATAGGGATTTTTGTGTGTTTTTGATTAGCTTCTTAATTCAAACATGCCCTCTCTAGTAGCAATCATACCCTGCTGAGTAGACAGATACATTCTTGCTGCTCATCTCTTTCTTCAGTGCCTGGCTATACTATTTCTAAGACTTTCTGTTATTAATGGCATTTTGCCACCATCGGAAGTGAGTGTCAAAATACTTCGATCATCCTTGAAGGCTGCTTCACAGTGATGAGAAAATTGGTCTGATTAATGTAAATGATACACTATTCAATGCACAGTGCATCAGTGATTGCTTTGGTTGCACTTTAATTCACCTGTACTTGTACATTATACTTCTCTGGCAGCAATTACCTCTCTCTCTGGTAGGAGATGAATTGTATTATTTGAAAGAATGTGGAACTTTCCAGAAACTTGTTCTAAACCATGTTTTAGTTCTCATTAAGTACAGCTGCCTGTGAAGTGCTCCGATAATCTCTTCTTAAAAGGCACTGATGACAATGATTCTGCCCACATCCAAAAACAAGACTCTGTGATTAATTATTAAACAGTTTAGCTCTTATCCAAACTGTTTCTGTCATTATAACTATTTTAAGAAAAATATTGGATGAATTCTGACAATGCTAGCCACAAACTTTGAAACTTATTCCAGCAGAGGGAGTGTTGGGAAATGGTTTTCTTTTCAACTGGTTATTGTAAGAGCTACTATGTAACTTTAAGAACTGGTGCCTGATTTTGTTTGTGTTCCTCTTCCTTTATATTTTCCCTGTTTTTCTTGCATATTTTAAATTGTAAAACTTGTAGGCAGTGGTTGTTTTGATTGTTGCTCTAGGTGTCCTTATATAAGCTGCTTTAGGAGTCCTTTTTTGGCTGAAGAGCCAGGTAAAAATGCTTTAAATAAAAATAAGCATGTAAATGAATGCAACCTGCAGGGATTTCTAAGTATTACACATACTGTAATGTAAGTCTGCAGTTCTGAAACCAACAAGCATAGGGTGGAGATAAGGGTGGTCCGTCCCAGAAAACTACATGAAGTGCTTTCTGAAATATGTGTCAGCCATTCCACTAGCCAAGCACTGACATCTAAAGAGCCCTCTCAAAATCTGTCTGGTTTGGTCCTCATTCTCTGCATGCTTGAAAGATAAAGAGCAAGGGGGTACAGTATTCAGAAGCTAGTGTACAGTTAAGGGTGTGGCAATAATTCAGCAGGTTTCTTTTCTGAAAACGATACTGTATCTCTCTAGAAGTGGGCAATTATCCCAAACGCACTTTCTGCTCAGTTCTCTGATTTACTATCAGTTGTGGGGCAGGGAAGTTATTGGGGTCTGGATGTGCAAGCTAGCCAGGGGTGGTGTTGTTGTTTAGTCGTTTAGTCGTGTCCAACTCTTCGGGACCCATGGACCAGAGCACGCCAGGTACTCCTGTCTTCCACTGCCTCCCGCAGTTTGGTCAAACTCATGTTAGTAGCTTCAAGAACACTGTCCAACCATCTCGTCCTCTGTCGTCCCCTTCTCCTTGTGCCCTCCATCTTTCCCAGCATCAGGGTCTTTTCCAGGGAGTCTTCTCTTCTCATGGGGTGACCAAAGTATTGGAGCCTCAGCTTCACAATCTGTCCTTCCAGTGAGCACTCAGAGCTGATTTCCTTCAGAATGGATAGGTTTGATCTTCTTGCAGTCCATGGGACTCTCAAGAGTCTCCTCCAGCACCATAATTCAAAAGCATCAATTCTGGCGACCAGCCAGGGGTATGATAAGGTTAAGAATGGAAATCCTACTGGGAGCAAAGGCCATCTGTACTTGAATGTCTATCAGAATGATTGCAACACTATTCCTTAAAGTAAGAATATCAAGGATACTAAAGCAGAAATCCATGTCTGTGGGATGAAAAAACATAAAACTGCAGATGTGAACTGTTCCTACCATCCATAGCCCTAGTAGCTAACATTCATTATATAGCCAAATGAGAGGTAATTGTACATTCAAGTGGGAGAGTTGTGGAAAAGGATGGGCAGCCCAAATCTACAGTCTGGTATTGGTGGGGTTTTGACCCACCAGCAAAGAAGTGAAATTGATTAGATTTGTCATAATTGGTAAATAAAATATTAGATTCTCCTAGTTATGTTCTCCATATACAGATATTTTCTTGGTCTGTCTTGGATATGTGTGGATCCGTCTCATCTGTGTGGGAATGTTCAGGGATGCAGGAGAGGATATATTGTTTAATTATATCCTTTCCAACTTGTGTTAACACGTTCCACAATTTAGCAAAGTAACATTCCCCTCTTTAAACTTACAGTGGATGTGTTTGCTCAGGCTTGCTAAAGCCTCTATAATACGTTTTAAAGGTAATTCCCCTTTAGTCCCTCATAAAAGATAAGACACGACACAGTCTTCTATAAAAGTATAAAAAGCGTTTACTCACTCACATTCTGTTCACAATTGGATCCCAGAAGGCAGACTTAGCTTAGAAAAATAATATATCTGGAAACCATCCCATAAAGAGACAGTCCCTTTGTCCTCTCTTGGCTGGAAGCCAAGAGCACATCTTTAGGCTAAGCAGATGTTGCTTCTTCAACGAATGTAGTCAGAGATGGCGGCTAGTCCTATGCTTTTGTTACCTGCACAGGTGAGGCCATGCCCACCTCTAGTCACATGTAGAGGAAGTCTGTCCCAGCTTAGGAGAAACAGGAAGTTCCGACTGGCTGGTCCAGACATCCCCTTTTATGTCCACTCTAGGGATGTTGTACTTGACTGCTCTTGTGTTTCACATCCCACAATCTGTCATCCAAAATCCTGTGTCCTAGCACCATCTTACATGTGAAAGAACCTGTGTTTCTTTCCTACTTGTGAATTATATGTTCTGAAATGTTCTTTGTTACATACCCCAAAACATAAACTCTAACCCCCCTCAATAAGTCAGTTTTAAGATTTTACCACTTGTTCAAGGGATGGTCACAGGCCTTAATACAAACTTTCCACATAATTAATCACATACAGTGGACTGTTCACCAGTCAAATCATTGATATACCAGCTGTTCCTGACATTTGAATATCTGTGATTCCCCCACTCCTATTCTATTTGAAGACTTTAACCAGATGCAGACTCTATGACTTCAACATCAGCCATGCATTTAACAACTCCCTCCCAAATCTGTTTACCATTTAACCTGACAAAGATTTCAGGAGCACACAAAAGCTTTTGGTAATATTTTTGTTGGTGTAGTAATAGTATTGATTTTTAGCTGTTTCTTACGGGGCCATTCTTACGAGGCCAACATGCTCCTTTTACTTTTTAAACAATATGATCGACTTTTCATATGTCGTCACAAAGTACATTGCAGAATATGGGCATAATATTGGATGTTATTAATAGAGAACATTAATTGTTTTGCCTGGGAGGAACATCAAAACGGTTGCAAATAATTTTAGGACTGATAAGTAGATACAAATATAAGAAGGGCTTGCTCAGGGCATTTTTCAGTAGCCAGACGGTGCTGGTTGTACTTTATCAGGGGAAAAGATATAACTTAAGATCAAGGAAATGTAACTTTGTGTGGCTTGAACAAGCCATTCCTAAAATATAAAATTGTCTGATGATTCATGATTACACATATATGCAGATGATATACTTAGTAACCAATACAGAGATGGAGAATAAGAGGCAAAGAGTTGACTAATCTGGGGTTATGAGGCAGAGCAATGAAAGAACCAGGAAGATTCTTTGAATGACTGACTGACTGACTGACTGGCTGAAGAAATTCATATGCAAAGCAATAGGGAAGCCAATCTTATGAGAGTGAGAAATGGTTGAGATTGCAATAATAAGCAAGACAGAAATAGGAGAGGTAACACATAGTCAGCCTGTCAAAATAGGTCACACTGTCTGGGGTTGTCTGTAATCCAGCCCTGTATTTTACCCCCAACCCCCACCCTGATCCCATTAATCAATCCTTGGGTTCCTACCGAACCCACCATGTTTTATTTAAGAATATAAAAATTTCCCTGTTGCAATGGACATAGGCTGATGCCTGTCAACAAAATAATCCTGAACAAGATAATAGATGGTAAAGGATCTCAAGAGGCAAGGAATGGGAGCATCTTTAAAGCGGGCAAAGCCTTTGTTCAGAGCCTTTGTGTGAGCCATGACTGAGTAAAAAGTATTGTTAAATACTGAATTAAATACAACAGAATCAGACTCTAACTTGTGTCTCCATAAACTAAGATTTTCACCATGAGTACTCCCGAATCCATAAAAGGAAAACATCAAATACTTTTTCAGAATAAGGACAGGTTATAGGGCTATAATACTGAGCAAAGGATATGGGGAAGGAAAGGTGCTTCAAACATTTTGGCTAGCCCAACCATATATTGTAAATGTATGGAAAGCAGAGGGCAGACCCAGCCTTCTCAGGAAATGCTTAGAAATACAGTCTTTTAAGAAAATCCAACTCGAGTACACCAAAAAAGCAGGCCAGGGAAGTAACAATGAAAGATATAAAACCACAGAGGGGTGTATAGGTTAGACACGAGAAGGGCACTGACTCCATGCATGTGTTTAGTATGCAATTGAGCCAGAAAAAGATAACTGATGCCATGTGGTGGAGGAGCTAAATAAGTGCAACAATTTACTAGCATCTAGACGAGCAAATATGGGTTTGTTTTGTAGTTCATAATATCATATAATAGTTCCACACAAAAATGGTGGAGACAATGAAAGAGGAGTGAGTTTGGCCCAGTTAGGATACTGAAATACTGAAAATCAAGGCATGGCTGTGAATTTAGCAAAATTGTCTCTCTTTTCTGGTGTGTCTAGATTGCTTCTTATTGATGCATCATGGTCTTGTGCAGGTCGTGAAACTAAACAAATGCTGTGGGAACTTTCTGTGTTGAGTAATTGATTTCTCAATGTTAGCACTCATTCTACATACCCAATTATGTGTAGAAAACTGCAGCTTGATTCCTTGACTGGTTACTTAGGGTTATACCTTAAGGCTGTCATTAGTAGAGTTTTGTGCTGCACCTGTCAGACTTGTTTGCAAATACTATATGAAAACAAGCTGCAGCAGATTTTAGAATGCATTCCCCCAGCAATAGCAAACTGTAATGTCATCAAAACACATTCAAATAAAAAGGGTTTTGAAAGAATGTTACAATTGCCTTAAATCTGGCTTTCATAAGACTGTGGTTTCCAGGTTCTGCTGAGAACATGCAAGAACCCCAGGAAATCTAGTGAGAGGCCCACAAAGCTTCTGCGAGATTTCATGGGGCTCTTGCAATATCTTGTTGGAGCCTGGAAGCCCCCACAGCTGTGGCAGGGGGTGTACCTGTGTGGGTGCCCACAGAGGCATCCCTTGAATTCTGCCACCTGAGGTGGTTGACTCTGTCTGCCTCATGGGCCAGCAGTGAGAAGCTAAGTTGTTGAAGGGGTGCATAGCTATGTATGGCAGTGCCACGATCAATGGTGTTTGGGGCAGAGGAGGTTGGACAGACCAGGAAAGGGAAAAGCATCATAAACCACTTTGTGCTATCTGTCTTCAGCATCAGAGCTCCTTGTAGAAAATGTTGGGAAACTTCCAAGTTTGAGGGTGCTGTTTTTAAACACCCATGTCAGTTAATAATACAATTTTGGGGTTGATTCTGGATGAGAATTAAAGACTGATTTAATGCATACTCAGTCATGGGTCCATCGTTGCAGATTTAAGCTGAGAGAATAGGACTATTTAACTTGATCTTGGAGCTATGGTGGGAATGCTTCTAAAGGAAGTAAAACTTAGCTCTGTCAAACCTTCCTTACATGGATGAAGTTCTTGAGCATGTTGTCTCATCTCAGTTCCAGGCATTTACTATTTCATATCTGTTATTTAATTCAGCCTTCACTAAGTTGGTGCCCTTAGATGGAACTACAGCTCCCATCAGCCCCAGTTAGTAGGGACAGTGGTCAGGGGTGATGGGAGTTGTAGCTCAGCAAAACCTGGAGGACCACAGGTTTCCCCACCTTATGCTGTACTGAGTCAAGTCAGTTTATTGTGTTTTAGTAGACAGCCATTATACCCATGAAAATGACAACAACAACAACATTTCCGCTCTTAACTGTTAAAGGATAAATAATTTCCACCTTTAATAGCACTAATTTGTAGAGCCTTAGCAAGAAATTTAGATATTCTTACGAATTTAATCCATTCCAGAAGTCTGTTCTTAAACCAAAGCCATTCTTAAACCGAGGCACACTTTCCCTAATGAGGCCTCCCACCGCCAGTGCCCTTCTACTATTTGGCTTCTGTTCAGAAACTGAGGTAAAGTTCGCAAACCGGGACACTACTTCTGGTTTTGCGGAGTTCGTATACTGAATAGTTTGTAAAACAAGGCTGTTCTTAAACCGAGGTACCACTGTATACTTCTCTACAATGGACAGCAAAAAAAAAACAAGTCTTTGCTGGGGATGACCTTCCCTTCTGTGATCTTAAAGGTAAAGGTAAAGGTACCCCTGCCCGTACGGGCCAGTCTTGACAGACTCTAGGGTTGTGCGCCCATCTCACTCAAGAGGCCGGGGGCCAGCGCTGTCTGGAGACACTTCCGGGTCACGTGGCCAGCGTGACATCGCTGCTCTGGCGAGCCAGAGCCACACATGGAAACGCCGTTTACCTTCCCGCTAGTAAGCGGTCCCTATTTATCTACTTGCACCCGAGGGTGCTTTCGAACTGCTAGGTTGGCAGGCGCTGGGACCGAACAACGGGAGCGTACCCCACCGCGGGGATTCGAACCACCGACCTTTCGATCGGCAAGCCCTAGGCGCTGAGGCTTTTACCCACAGCGCCACCCACGTCCACTCTGTGATCTTAGCAATGAGTAAATATAGACATGAGTTGCATCTTCTATTGACACAGAGTTGCAACCACAAACACTGTCCTTAAGAATTCCTTTGTGCTGGTCCATCCAATCTGCTAGTGAAAGGACATTTGATTTTGCCTGTGTGAAGACTACCCTCATTTTAACGTTTGGTAGGTCTGAAATCCCAGCATTTGCTACCAAGATGTTTATTGATTGTGGTAAATAAAGGAATGCAGGTAGGCTACTGGGTGGGCACAGGATGAGCTCATTCTGTTGACGAAAGAAAAAGTGCCAGTCTGGTTGCTGAACCTGGGTGCATTTTCTCTTGTCTCTCTTCTCTCTGGTCCCCACCCCGAAAAGCAGCAAGCATTACAGCTAGGGACAACCCAAGCCACTGTGTTTCTCTGCTGTTGTTTCTGGCTTTCTGCTGTGGCTTCCACCTTTATGCTGTCACAGGTATAGCAATGGAAAGCATTCAGACTGGGGGCAAACCAAGGCTTGCCTTTCCATAAACAAAGTGTAATAAATCAACAGAACTGTTCAGACTGTGGTGTATCCATCACACATGTGTATTATAAAGAGTCAAGGGCCTTCTCAGCAGTGGCGTCCACCCTCTGGAACGCCCTCCCGTCAGATGTCAAAGAAATAATAACTATCTGACTTTTAGAAGACATCTGAAGGCAGCTCTGTTTAGGGAAGTTTTTCATGTTTGATGTTTTACTGTGCTTTCAATATTCTGTTGGGAGCCACCCAGAGTGGCTGGGGAAACCCAGCCAGAAGGGCAGGGTAAAAATAATAAATTATTATTAAATTATTATTATTATAGCTTCATAATAATCACTCACAGTTGTTTGCAAAGGATGCAAAACCCCAGGCACTCAGTAGCCAGGGGCCATTTATAAGTTGAGGGCCTGGTAACTGTGTTACTGAAGAGAGCAGGAAGCAGGTTTCTTCTTCCATGTGAGCCACGGTTTGTAGGACCTGACCATGCTGCTTCCTTTTAATATACAAACATTTCTCTTGCCATCTATCTTCTCCCTTACCTCCACATTTCTACTACTCATTTTTCCACCATGTTTTTTTTTTGTACATATCTTCCTTAGATCCAAAACACTTCTCTCCGTATTTATGTTTTTCTCTCCTTTCCACAATATTTTATTTCTCATTCCTCACCCCATCTCCTGCAGTTTTAACATGTATTTGAGATGATTAGCAAAATCAAGTGTCCCTCACACTCAATTTTTTTGTAGGGTTCAAGTAGGTTCCAAGAATTGTTCTGGCACATCATTGCTCCCTTTCCCCCACCCTTCTTTTTGCTGGATTGTGCATGCTAGTTAACCTGCATCTGTGTAGTTTACAAGAAACTCCATCTTGACAGGCCAGCTAGTTTGTATGTACACCTTTGCAGGATCTCAGCTGCATCTCTAACTCTGCCACACCTAATTGAGAGGAGTTTTAATTATTCCACAGTTTCCAGTGCAGGGGAGTCAGGCTGGGGTGAGGAGGATGGGATTGGCAGCAAGATAGCTGGAGGGAATTGGAATACATATTACCTAAGGGAGTGGTATCCTCAGTCTTCATCTACTTTAATTTCCTCACCAGACACATCAAACAATAACGCTGTAGGGCTTGAAAAAATTGGGGCAAGGCAGCAGGGGCAGTGGGTGGCAGGCAATGACAGCCTGTCTAAATATCTGAGTGGCAGACAATTGAAAGGAAACAACTTTGCTGCATGGCCAGTGCAGGCGAAACTATGTGTGGTAATTAATTGTTGGGGCTGTTTTTGTTTTTAAACAAAGAAAAGTTTGATAATTGGACTAAGCTGCTCGGCCATAGGTGAACTCGGAAGGGAGAATTTATTTGGTATGACATTTCCCAAAGTTCAGTGAAATCCGATTGCTCCCCTGTAATTATAGTGATTAGTTTTAAAACTTGTACCTCACTGCCTGCTTTTTTGCACTGAATGTAGGAAATGGGGGGAACACTACAAAAGTGGTGGGGCCAACACTAAAGGAGTAATTTGTATTTGTGCTTAAAATGTGACTTGGAGTTTGGAAGCGATAAGCTTCTGAATGCCAGTTCCTGGCAACTGCAAGTGGGGAGAGTGCAATTGCACTCAGGTCCTGCTTGCAGCCTTCCAATAGGCATCCCGTGAGAGTAGGATGTTGCACTAGATGGGTCTTGGCTTGATCCATCAGGGCTCTTATGTTCATATCCACATAAAGGAAAAATGTCCATTAACATTTTCTGTATATTCTGGATTTTTTTTAAGCCTTTGTGCCCAACAAGCCCTAGCACAGCTGCAAAAAAACAAGAGTCCAATCAAATGATTAGCTTCCAAATATAGAAGACTTTATCTCATCAGAATATACCATTGCAAACAGACTTAAATGCTTGTCCCTCAACGTCCTTTTTTAAAAATTACAATAGGCTATTCTTATGCTAACCAAAAGGGCAAACATACAGCTAATTTTCATAACAAGCTCTTTCAAGTGATTAGCAATCTGTGAAGAGATCTGTGCTGATTGGAAAAATACTAGATTCACTGGACTTGCTCGTCTAAGAGCTTAGTGGTAGACCATCTGCTTTGCAACCAGAAAGTTCCCAGTTCAATCCCTGCCTGATATCCACAGGTAGGGCTGGAAAACAGTCCCTGTCTGAAATCTGGGGAGTTGATGCTTGTCAAAGTGGACAATACTGAACTAGATGGGCCAATGGTCTGACTCCCTCCCTGTGTTTCTAAATGCTTGTCTGCATTGCTTTCCTTACCTATCTAATAATGGTACTATCCATTGGGCTTGATATAAGTTTAGCTCACCAGTAAGCATCTAGGTTTCACAGAGTAGTTTTACTGATATTTCCTTATAAACATGGAGTCCTGCTTGTCAATAGGCAGAAAATGAGCTAGGATTTAGTTGTTCCCTTCGGTCACAAGAGTAGAAAGTTAGTACATAGCAGCCCAGGCCTAGATAACTTGCTGTCTTCCTAAGGACTCAGCTACACAGGTCAATTTATAATGCTAAAATGCATTATAAAAATGTGACACCAGATGGCACTGTAGAGCAGAATCAAAAGTCAATGGCAGATTGCCTTGGGAGCTTTCCCCCCATAGCATTTTTTAATAGTGTTTTTTATATCTGTGTAGATACAGCCAGTGTATGAGTCTGGTGGTGCAACTTAAGTGGTGATATAACAACAGGACTTGATAGGAGAGCAAAATGATCTTGACATTTTGAGTTTTGCATGCCGTCTAGCAGTCTGAAGACCCAGGGGTCCTGATATACTGACATGTAACCTGGATATATATTTTGCCTCTCTTGAGTTGCTTTTAAAAGGGCCTTAGACTTTTATATTCCAGACTTCTCCAGATTGCTGATTCTGGTGTGATGTTTTGAAACTGTCATTGTTCTTTGCTTTATCTCTGAAGTCCTGGACTAAAATGTTGGTGTCTTCAGCTTAATGTATTTCATACTGTATTTCATATTTTTAAATATATGATGCTCTTTATGATCTTGCTTTTAAAATGTGTTTATACTAGTTTGGGCTATACTGTAAGGCACTTTGTGTTGACCATTTGCAGAATACTTATCATAAATATGTAAACAAACATCTGTGCATATTTGAAAAATTCCTTGTGGGATTAGAGAGATTGTATACAAAAGGCTCATGACCTGAACAGTTTTCTGTTTCTTTCAGTGGAGGGTGAAACTCTAAACATCCATTGTGTTGATAGCATTCTGACATTTTGCAAGATTGTATTTGTGATGTTTTAAGATATGAGGTAAATTACTTAGGTTGTTGTTTTTTAATGTAAAGCAGTATAGAAATTTTCTAATCTGGCACAGTGATTGGGTCTTACAACCCCTACACATGCAACTGCAAAGGCAAACAAATAATAATGATGTCATAGGAGCCAACTCCTAGGGGCTTCACCCCCCCCCCCAATAAAATATTCCCAAGTTGATGGGTATTGCCATTCAAATGGTGTATGTGCACTGTGTCATGTGATTGTTTATGCTGGGCGGGGTTTACCTGGGCCCCTCCTATATTTTATTCAAGTTGGCACTCCTGAATGATGTTATTACCTAATGGTACCTTGGAAGAATTGCATCCCCTCCCCCAATTTTCTTTTGTTAAATTATTCAGGTTGCATTATAGAGTGATATTTTAAAATAATGGAAAAGAGGGATTTTGTTTAAGATATCTGCAAATAAAGAAATAGAAATGATCAAAATAAAATATATAAGCAGAAATCAGTGGAGCACCCCTATGTTGTGAGCTTTCTGTGTGCATAACTAAATATAGGCCTCTGACAGGGCAAGTAGATGTGAGGGTTTTATTTTAAATTGCTTGCTGGGTTTGACCCATTGAGACATACTTTGATCACCATTACGAGCAGTCTGGAACTGCAAGGGCTAGAAAGTAATTAAAAAAAACAAAATCTGAACAAGTGCTCAAGTCTTCACAGACTGCAAGTGAGGCGAAGTCCCCTCTCCGCAGCAGCCAGTCCATGCAGCCGTGAACTTCAAATGGGAGTCACGCCTGCTGCACTGAGATCAGCATTTGGCATTTAATCCGAAAGAAATCCTGAGGCGAGCCTTCCTTGACTCCTCCATTAACTCAGAAATGAGTTTTGCCCCTTGTCGCTTTTATTTGTCTCCAACACTAACAACATTTTCATGGTTGTTATAAACAGATAAGCAAACCTAAAATCAACTCCAAATGCCCCACAATGTCAGGGTGTTTTTGTTTTGCTAGGCTCTTGTTTCCCAGGCGCCAGGCCTGTAGTGCGTTTTTCTTCCTAGTGATTTATGACGCTGCTTTTCCTGTTTAGTTAACGATGATTCTTGACAATTTAACTCAACAGGCAAATTTGAGGTACCTCTGAAAAATAAAACAGTCGTTTGAGGGATTCATACTGAGAGGCGATTTACAAGCGCCAAGACTAGCCTCGGTCACTTGGGATTTTGCCACAGGTGCCATTTAAGGTGATATTTTCTCCACAAGTCGAGTTATGGCATCATGCTTTTCTAGCACTCAGGGACACATTCTGATGCCAAGGTGAACTCAAGGAGAGAGTAGCTTTTCTAGCCCACCACAAATGCAACAACATTAACCTTATTTAAATTTCTACAGTGGTATCTCGGGTTAAGAACTTAATTTGTTCTGGAGGTCCATTCTTAACCTGAAACTGTTCTTAACCTGAGGTACGACTTTAGCTAATGGGGCCTCCTGCTGCTGCCGCCGCCGCGCGATTTCTATTCTCACCCTGAAGCAAAGTTCTTAACCTGAGGTACTATTTCTGGGTTAGTGGAGTTTGTAACCTGAAGTGTCTGTAACCTGAAGCGTCTGTAACCCGAGGTACCACTGTAATCCCAATCCAGATGTGCACGTGTCATATATGTCATATATGTAAAGAACATGACTTGCCACAAATAATCCTGGGAATTATAGTTTGTTGAGGGTGTTAGGGATTGTAGCTCTGTGGGAACTACATTTCCCCAGATTCTGTGTTGGAAGGCAGCCACGTGCTTTAAAGTTATGGTATATACACTGCCTCAGAAATAATGCCTCCAGTGATTACATCAAACTAATCAATATCAAGGTTAGAACAAAGCTGTCTTAGTTATATAGACAGAGTAGAAAACTATTGACTGCATACACAGCATTCATTTAAATGACATGGCTTCTCCCAAAGAATCATGGGAACCGTAGTTTACCAACAGAGCTCAGTTGCCAGCACCCTCAGCAAATTTCTGCTCCCAGACTTCTTTGGGGCAAGTTGTGTTTAAATGTACAATGTGTATATGAAGCCATTCTGAGTGTGTTTTGGGGTGAGGAGGGGGCTGGCGGGAACAGGGGCGGGAACAGTTGGCACCTGCAAACCTCCCCTGGCACACATAGGGTGCTCCCTGAAATTAGGCTTGAAAAAAGCATTCTGTTGTAGCCAATATAATATATTGTGTGGGCTTGGTTGCTGTGTGTGTTGCCCAGGCTGCAAATGTGTCCATGGGCCCAAAATGGTTGGTGATCTCAGGGCCTAGACACTTCTGTTGAAGGCATATAAACAGTTGAAGCATACGCAGAAGATTACATCTGTTCAGCTCTGACGTGAGTATCCGTAACATGTCAAAAATGTGACAGCAGAGGAGTGAGTGCATTGAAGTCATCCTTTCCACAGCACCGGGGCGGAAATCATGTTGTTCCTGTGCCTTGAGGCTTAACCGCTCATTTTTTATGCAGGCTATCCTGTCCACTTTGACTCATCTCCTCACATGTGAACCGAGTGAGGTAAGACTGTCCAAAGTGCCTTTATCTATGTCCCACTGCAATTCCTGCGGTGAACCTCTTGGTATCAGCCTCTTTATGGAAACAGGGAGGACAATGAAGGCTCTGAAAGCCTAGCCAAAAGGAAGGGTGACTATATTTTAGAAAAAGCACCTTTTTATATTCTAGTGTTCAAAAACAGTTGAGTTTTCAATATGCACACTGTTTAAAATCTGGAAATGTTTGCTTAACTAAAGTAGAATTTTAAAAACTACAGCTGGTTTACAGATTGGCCTTCTCGCATGCTCTGCTCTTCCAAATAGGCTATATCTTAATAAAACATACACACCAAAATCCACATGACCAACTACAATGGCAGAAAACTGTGTGCTAAGTTCAGAGTTCTCCAGGACTCTTCATCAGGCTGGATGGTAAACAGAGCAAGAGTAATGTTTGGTGGGGAAAGTTGTCTGCTGTGGGAGTCGCAGAGTCTGTCCTTAGTCACAGTCTTAAGGTGGGATGTGGGAGGAGATAGCAGGCATTCAGACAAAGATGTGCTAAGTGCCATACAGGTTTTGAGTTGTGACTAGGACTGCTGGAAAGAAGAAACATGCCATGCCATGGCGGATCCCCCATTTTTAGAAATATAAATATAGTGTAATAGTTCAGACATAAGGACAAGTCGTGGTTTTTGGAGTTTTAAGATCTGTGAAATTCAGGTGCTGAAGTGAGCTCTGAGGCATTGATTTTATCTTCTTCTGCAGGTTTTATGCCATGTCAGTTTAGATTTTACGGACTTTTTAAAAAACGATCCAGAAAACTTGGAGTGCCACATAAACACAACAACAACAACAACAACAGTGATGGAAGTAGTAGCAGTAGTAGTAGTAATAATAATAATAATTTTTTAATGGTTTGTGCTGATGAAAGCAGGAGGGAGAACATGACCACAGGGCTCATGCTCATGATACCAAACTATGGTTTAGAATTACATCTACGATCTAAACTGAATTCTGATGTTAACTGCAGTAACTTTTTGGAGAAAGAGTCACTTCATAGTCTAGCATAGCAAATACCATTTTCTTTGTTCAAATATCATTTTCTTTTACAACAGGAAAAACTGTCAAGACCGGCCTTAAATTGCTGGTGAGGCACAGCTGAACTCCACAGTATCAGCCTTGCCACAAATGGTTTCATTTTGTGTAAAATGTATCAAAAGGGTCATTACAAGAATAGATCTGCTAAAGTGCTTCAAGCAAATTTGTGCAGAACAATTCCTGGACATTTGGCTTGTTAAATGTTTTCAAAAGTTTGTTAAAAACTGACTTTTGGAGATGATATATGTAAAAACAAAGGTGGTGGTGGGGACTCAGAGCTGAAACAGAGTTCACTCCCAGCAACTGAGAAGGTAGGCTACTTCATATTCTCATTAAGGTAAAGGTACCCCTGCCCGTACGGGCCAGTCTTGACAGACTTTAGGGTTGTGCACCCATCTCACTCAAGAGGCCGGGGGCCAGCGCTGTCCAGAGACACTTCCAGGTCACATGGCCAGTGTGACATTGCTGCTCTCGCGAGCCAGAGCCGCACACGGAAACACCGTTTACCTTCCCGCTAGTAAGCGGTCCCTATTTATCTACTTGCACCCGGGAGTGCTTTCGAACTGCTAGGTTGGCAGGCGCTGGGACCGAACAACGGGAGTGCACCCCGCCGCGGGGATTCGAACCGCCGGCCTTTTGATCGGCAAGCCCTAGGCGCTGAGGCTTTTACCCACAGCGCCACCCCCGTCCCCATATTCTCATTAGCCACCTTCATTTAGAACAGTTGTATATACTATAAAAATTACTATATACCTCAGCCCCCAAAACACCCTGATTCAAATGTGTAATAAGTCATTGATGAAGCAATATATACATTGGCTTGGATCCTAAGCTTCCACAAGCAGAAGGGTTTAATCTACAGTCGTACCTCAGAAGTTGAACGGAATCTGTTCGACTTCCAAAATGTTTGGAAACCAAAGCACAGCTTCCGATTGGCTGCAGGAAGCTCCTGCAGCCAATCGGAAGCCATGGAAGCTGCGTCGGACATTCAGGTTCCAAAGAACGTTCGGAAACCGGAACACTCACTTCTGGGTTTGCTGTGTTCGAGAGCCAAAACGTTCGACTCACAAGGTGTTCGGGATCCAAGGTATGACTGTACTCATGTTTGTGACTGAGATCCAGAGGAGGAGGCCATTTTTGCCAGCCCACCCCCACCAGCTCTTATGCTGCTCCAGAGGATGCCCAAATCATTTGAAGCAGATTTTATGGGAGGGTTACACATTAGGTTGTAAGGGCAAGGGACCACCCATAAGAATCACCTCCCTCCCACCCAGCCCCAATTCCACTGGTGGGAGTGTTACAGGAGCAGAACTCTGCTCAGAATGTGTTGCTGCCTGCAGGAGCAAATTTAGGGTTCCAGCCATGGTTATTTGCTCATAGAGTTTGCAGCTCTTGATTTATTTCTGATTGAAGATGTCTGTGCTGGACTACTGTATGCCCATGTATAGTTGTACAAAAATGATGTACTAATTATAAGTAGGACATGACATTGAATGCTAGTTGCACCTTTACAAAAACCTTTTCAAATGGGTTAGGGTGCTGGTTGTTTTTGGATGGTAAAGCAAGGTAAATATACTTCTTTTATGTTTAGAGTGACCTCTGAAATGTCTTCAGTCCTCCCCCTCCTGAATTTTATTAGTTAATCGATAAGACATGATACAGAGTATGGTTGTTATCATCATAATCACACCCTTGAGAACTTTGAGGCATGAACTATTACCTTTTGATAACACGCATGGGAATGGCTTCATTTAGATTATGAGACAATTTTATAGGAGGGGGAAAATGGGCTCTTCTGTTGAAGAAAGATGAAGCTGGCCATTTAAAATTAGCAGCCATTTCTATTGAGCTGATAGATTAACTTCCCCTTGTAGATTGCTCAAAGTCAAACAGAACCCATCCCCCTGTCTGAACAGCTACAGAGGAAAAGCCATTTATATGTGACATGACTGAAAGTCACTTTTAGCTTCATATGTATGCCTTGAGGATAATTAAATTGCAAATATGAAGAGAATGTAGCAGCAACAAGATGACTAAAATGGAAAGATGTGCACTAGAGCATTTCCTCTGCAATAAGACTGCAGTTTTACATATCACTTGTTATATGAAATATACAGCATACTCACAGCTGCTCATTGCAGTTTACTTCTTATCTTTTTTAATGTGGGAGATGTAAGAGTTTGATCTTTCAATGGAATTTTATAAAAGGTCGAAAAGAAACCCTCACTGAGTCTGGGTCTGGAATGATACTGTTGGATGATAAGTTACAACAATTACTGGTGCTGGAGAGGCTCAGCAAAATGTTCTGCAACTGTGTGCTGGCGCTTACAGGCGGTTTCCTTTTGCAGTTTTGATGAACATTCATGTAGCTCATTTCACAGCCTCAAATGTTGTTGAAAGCAACTACTGAACATCTAACGTGCTCTGCCAGTGCAAACCCTACACTAGGCTGTGAATTCTGCATCCAAGAAAATCTGCAGAAAACAAATTGTAGATATGTCTGACAGAAGGTGACCCCGCCCCCCCGGTAAGCATTAAATGAGAAAAGGCTGATCGTGTTATATTCCAAATTAGAACTTGAAGCAATGCCTAGCAAACATTTGGATGTTTCATTGCCAATATTCTGAATTACAAGTTATTGTTCCTTTGTGTGAGCACCACATCTGTACAAAGTGTCATACTTCTGAAATTCTTATCTGGCAAATGTATATGCACTATCCAAACAGCTGTGCATATACAACTCATTCTGAAATGCATCCCTATCATTTCTCCACAATTTACTCAAGTCTTACTGAAGCCCTCCATGCCATGAATTTTAATATATATTAGAGCACATGATTTTGCAAGTAGACACTGTGGAGGATCATGTTAAGCAGAACAGGGGAAAATGTAGATCAAAATCATAGACCTCTTCCCAGAATTACTGGGAATAGTACTGAATAGAAGTACTGTACATTATCTTTATAGTATTTTTAATGTATATGTTGCTTAGGGTGGATGTTGTTATCTACCCTCTCATAAAAAAGCTTCAATTTAAACACTAAACAACTTTAGACCCATTTATTGTAATAGTCTTAAGTTATGTTGTAGCCACGATGTTTAGCAAAAACAAACAAAAACCTACAGTTGCCAAATCTGTTTATATGAAAACTTGAATATATTTATGTACATAAATACAGTGGGATACATAATATTCCATTAATGAGTACAGGTGACAGATGAGACCTGGCATTCATCTAAGGCCGCACTGTTGGGTACCTCATTGGATGCATGTCCTTAGAATGTTTGTCCATTTAAAACACCCACATCTGAATAAGAGTCATTGTTCTTTGGGAGGTCTGTTCCTTAATCTTCTTCTCAGCTCATCATTCTCCTCCAAAAGTTCATCTAGCTTCCTTTTCAGTGTTTTTGGACTATCTGTAATATGGTAATGATGCTCTGTCTACAAAAAAACAAACAAAAAACAACTCAGTGTAATGTGGAATAACACAAGCACCCTGCAGGATCAGACCAAAGGCCCAGCTATTCCAACCCTTCTGTTCACACAGTGGCCAAAGAGATGTCTATGGGGAAGCCCATAAGTAGGGCCTAAGTCCCACAGTATTCTCCCCACTTAACGATCTGCTGCAACTGGTATAGAGAGGCATGCACTCTCTGAAAATGTATAACCACACTAAATCTAATGCCTTCGATCCAGAGATATCTTGCTCAAGAGGAAAAGCATTTTTGCCCTTGTTCAGCAGCCCTGCTAAACTCCACCAATTTCCCTGTCTTGCAGTAGCCTGCCCGCCCCATCTCACACAGATACTTAAAAGTGGTCTAATCCAGGAGTAGATTTTGTGATTGACGGAGGGATCTGTAGTGGGGAGGAGGCAGTGGTGGCAGCGAGAAGACTAAAAAAGAACCCTTGTGCAAGAAGAGATCTACTTGATCTTTTCTACATCCAACTTAAAATGTTTCTGTGCATCATAATTCATTGAGATGCTTGCTTGTAGAAATCATGAAGTATCATGGAAAGTGTTTTTAACCTTGTTGAACACCTCACCTGCATACCAAATTTTCCAGTCACAAATGAATTCAAGAACCATCTTTCTTGTATGTCACACACTATTAGATAGCAGTGGTGACTTTTCTGTAGTGAACCTGAATTTATAGAATTTCCTCCCCAGGCAATCTGACTGTCTATTTCACTTGTCTTCTTCCAGAGACAGATAAACCTCTTTCTTTTGCTCCAATATGCTTTGGGGTGATAAAGATCACAATCCTATGCATTTTTATCCAGAGGTTACTTAGTTTCTATGTGAAATTAACTCTTCCTGCCTGCCCCGCATTATTATTGCCTCCTGTTCTCTCTCCCTCTTTTTGACCTATCCACTTTTGATATCAAGAACAACGTGTATTGTTGTGAATGTAGACTACTTAGACAATTGCTTGTCATATTCATCAAGATAATTTTAGAGCTGTTCTGCTGAAGTTATGAAAAGCAGGCATCTGTTCCCTGGGAACAGGAGTAAGAATGTAATGAATAGCTTCTATTCAAAACATTGGCTATATGCTAGCAGCTGAAGAGTATTAATTTTTTTTTTAATGGTTAAGGGAAAGACAACAGATTTGTCTCTCTTTCGGCAAGCACACAGTAAATTCAGCTAGTGTTGTGAGATTATTATTATTATTATATTTATATCCTGCATTTTTCCTAGTCAAGAACTGAAGACAGATTACACAGATAAAACAGAAAATGCTAAAAACCTAGAGAAAAAAATAATTAAACTGTAATTGAACACTAATGTAATTACAATAATATAAAAAGACCCATTAAAAACACTACCAACAGTAAAAACATCACAGCACCAACCCTTTCTTCAAAAGCAGTCAGTAAATTTGAGGCTCTGCTTCTACATACCCAAGCACAACATTTAAATGTAATTTTGAAGTTTAACATACATGTTCAATTTAAAGTCGTATTATTGTGCTGAATGCCCTGATATCTCATGCTTCCTTAAAGATTTAATCTGAATCATAATTTCAGGATTGGGCCAAAACCTACCATGAAGCAACTGTTTCTGCACTCAACATTTACAATCATTAGATTCTGAAGAGGACTGTTGACAAAGTTACTGCTTTTATACTTACTGTGAGGGTATACTTTGCACTATATACCTCAGTGGGGCTTATCTTTGAAGAAAAGCTATTCAGATCCACTTTATGCTCTTTGTGCTCAAGTGATTTTTGTGAATCACTAGCTGGTGTCTACAGAAAGAACCAAAAGTGGTTAAATCATTGATAGAAAAGTAACTTTTTTGTGCTTTGCTACGTTTTAAAGATAGATTTTCATTTCCTTGCTTTTCTTCTTCTTTTTCTCTAGAGCAAGAAGAAATCAGAAATCTTACATACTGATAAAGATGAAAATATCATGTTGTTGCTATAATATATGCACCTGTTCTGGAAAAAAAGAAATGTATAGCGCATTAATTTTCTTTTCAACACAAACAAATGCATAGAAGCTCCAGTATTATTATGCTTCTAGGCATGGGACTGGCTCCAAAGAGTGCATCCTTATCCCTCAAATGCCACCAGAAAGATGGCTGTATCTGTTTTGTGGTTGGGTGTGACAAACAGTACTTGGATGTCCTTTACATAACTGTTACAAATAATCTGTGGAATTTGGCTTACTACATTTTCAGTCCAATCCTATCTGAAATATTCCGCTGTACACAACCATTGGCTCACTATAATTTCCACGCATGCAGAGATTGGTTCCAGGAGCTGCCCAAGACATTTTGCTACCTGAGATGAAGGATGAGATGGTGCCTTCACCATTCTGTGCACAAAATCTCACTAGACTTGTAGTTGAATTTTACTTCAGCGCTGGTGATGGAACAGAGTCCTCCAATGCACCCTATGACAGAAAGCTAACCTATTAGGAACTGAAGGGCAAACACAGATACTCTAGCTACTTTCTGCCTCTCTGAATTTGCCACCTGAGGCAGCTCCCTCACTCTAAATCACTCTGCCTCATGGAAGGGCCAGCCCTGATTGGTGCAAATCAACATGCATTGAAATCAATGGGAATTTTGCAGCAATCTAACTTCACAGGGGCTATTTACCTTAGCAATTTTTCCTTCAATATGCTGAATATACACTAATTACAACAATAAGCCAGCTAAAAGTAAATTACAATTTACACAGCAGTTTAACAATCCACTAAACTAATCTCCACAAAACAGATAATTCATTTTGCCTTTCTGCTTACAGTTTGCATGATCTGCTGACTGCACATCTCATTTTTGCTGCCATTTGCCTTGACAAGAGTGAGGTCAAGTGCTCCAGCCCACTTAGAGTTCTTTCTTCGTCTTTTTGGAGCGTGTATTTTCTAGGAAACAAAGAACAGCTCCTAGGAAGTCATTGAAAATGTGGCAACAATTACATTCAGAAGTTCTGCTGCTTGAATGGTATACTTATTTAAACATTTTCTATCCCACCTTTAGAGAACAAGACCCCAGAAAGCAGCGGGCAGCAATTAAAAGCACACACACAGACAAAATAAAATCACAATAATGAAATATAATTAGATAAAAATGGGAGTGAATAGCAGCACAACCCATAGCAGCAGCAGCAGCAGAAAAAAGCCCCCTAATTTAAGACCAGACACTAAGCCAAACAGGAATGTCTTCACTAGTCACCTGAAGGCAACAAGAGATGAAGCTTGAATGAATGGTCCACCAAAACTGAGGACCAGAAACAAAGAAACAGTATAATAAAATTAGAATATCACACAAATCTCATACCTTAGAAGTGTCAGGAAAGGAAAATATAGAAGGACAACTTTCTTCCTTGAGAAACTTCTTTCCATTAATTTCTCTGAAGCACTCTTGGCTAAAATGCTGAGAACAAATCATGTCCCACTGAGATGGCATCCAAAGTTTGCCACTAACAGGGTCAGCTCGGTGTACTGACATGGCCCATTCTTGCTTTCTTGCATTATCCTTGGGAAACCTTGTTATAAGCAAATAAAACCCAAATATTCTTATGGTAATGTTATAAACAACCACATTTGAAACAAAGATATAGAAAGTGTTATGTACACGTGGTTGTCAGGCTAAATGCTCAACAGCCCAGCTTTTGGGGTAATAAAGCTTTAATCCTATACAGACTTACCTAGGAGTAAGCACCACTGAACTCAATGAGACTTACTTCCAAGTAGAACAGTACAGGACTGTCAGAGGGGTAAACAAATTGGCAGCTGAAGGCCTGAATCATGCAGAAGGAACATTTCCCCCCATCTACAAAGTAAGTCTACTCATTTTTCAAGTGCTGTGCACAAAATACCCCTGTGGCAACCCTGGCTATCATTTCAAAGCACCTCAGGCTGCCATGGCACACTGGTTGAAAACCACTGGTGTATTCTATGGGAATGCTTAGAACAATTGTGAGCAGATTTTAGACTTGCAGGATCTCCTCACCCCACCCCTGAACCCTGAGATCAATCAACTAGAACCACGTGCAAAACAGTTCTATTTTTCGGACACATTTTAAGAATGAAGAGCAGAGTATTTCTGAGCACATGCACAGCCCAGAATGAAAATTCACTCTTGGATTTCTCCCAGGTATTCTTTGTTTCAGCAGCTTAATTTTCAACAGGGAAGAAACCTTTAAGACCTTTCTACAGTTAGGAGCCAGGATCTACGGTGAAACAACTATAGATCTACTAACAGATCTTATTCTGCCTTCTGCCAATCTACAGCCTGCCTGACATGCCTTGCCTATATTCAGTGGAAAGCTGGAACATAATATATTTCAAATACATACCCACATTTACTGTATGTAGAAAATAATTACCGTATTTTTTGCACCATAACACTCACTTTTTTCCTCCTAAAAAGTAAGGGGAAATGTCTGTGCGTGTTATGGAGGGAATGCCTATGGGTGGCATGCCTACGGATTTTCCTCCTCTAAAAACTACGTGCGTGTTATAGAGAGGAAAATACAGTATATTTTAATGAAAGGTCCTCCTGGATTTTGCTGGAAAGAGTCACAAATGGGATAGTGCATTTGGGTGACAGATCCTTTTGTGAACTAATGAGAACTGTTCTTCCCAAACATCCCTGCACAATGTTCCGCTATGGAATACTGCTCCATGCTGGTATTAACACATGTCGTCCATATTAAGACATTCAAAATTTATTACCACATTTCTGCTCTTACATAAATCACATTCTTGTGCAATTTCAAGCACAGGCGTGGCAGCTAAATTAAATATCTCCACAACATGCAACAGGATCTGGAGTAGCCTGCAATGTTATTTTTGGAGACTGTGAACAATATGCCTCCTCCAAACATTCATTCCTGTGGGCAAATGCCTAATAGTGTGCAATAATAATGATAATTAATAAAAGATCGGGGTTTACACTATGCTCAGGCTGTTCACGCTTACCTGTGAAAAGTTATTCCCTGTTTCCTGTTCAACTTTGTGTCTGAATTGGTGCAGTTATATGCTGCACAATATTTCACCATGGTAATTCTACTTCAAGCTGTTGTAGAAAAGAAGAATTCTAAGCAGCAGAGCACACGGAAAGAATACACTAGGATGAAAAGCTTCCGTTGGAGAAGATGCTGCAGTTCATTTCCATGTAGAAGGCTGAAAGAAGGGAATGAGAAAAATCTTTTTGTCAAAGAGTTAAGATTAAGTTACATTCTTCTTTTTAACATAGAAACGTATCATACTGCTTGCACAACAGATTTCCTCTTGTGCAAATGGGACTCTCCCCCCACCCACTGCATCTTCTCAAAAATTTGTCTCTAGAGCAAATTGGGGAACAATGTAGCTGGAAGAGGCAGGAAAGAGAGGGGAAGTTCTGGTGCAATGTTGGATCTTGATCCAAAAGACAGCATTACTCCTTTTGACAGTTATCATTTTGAATCAGAATTTTCTGAATTTTAAACAGAGATGACTACTTTATTTAACACTTACAGCACAGTCCTAAACATGATTACCCAAAAGTACATGTGTGCATGTGCAAAGGCTGAAGGCCCATTCTTGTACATATTCAAGGGCAGAATCATAGAGCAATAGAATTGAAGAGCATTTGTTGTGGGTTTACACACTCTTGCAATACTTGCATAGCTTGCAAGTATTAAGTATTGTATCATTATTATCAACACATGACATGATTGTCACACACATCCTCTTTCTGGGATTTGTGCATATGGGGTGTGTGGGTGTATACCGCAGTGTCTATATAGATTATAAGGGTTCCAAACCATGGTGCAAGCTCCCCACCACCACCACCACAATGATTCAGAGTCAAAGGAAAGGTCAAAGGAGAATAAGCAGCCTTAACCCCCACTCCCTTTTATCTCTCTTCCAGAACAGAAAGTGGAAGGGCAAGAGGAGGAGAATCCTTCTCTTTGCCCTCCTCTCCCCAACCTTTCCCTCTCCCAGGGAGTCCCCACTTATTTGTTTCTATTATGTGCTTTTCAATTATTTTTGTGTCACTCACTCAAACAATAACATGAGCACCCTCCCCACAATTATGCAGAAAGAGGTATTACTCCCCTGGCTACATTTTTGAAGAGCTAATTCTCTAATTCAAGGACCATTTTCTCAGCACTGGAAAATGCCATTCTTTGGGCAAGTCAGAATGTGTTCTACATTAAATGCATTTAGCTAACAGCCATTCAGAGTCAATAGTAACAGACTTTAATTTAAATGCAGCAGAAAACGCCAGATCACATTTTTGTACTGTTTTTGAACTGCTGAAATAGCAAAACCCATCAGCCAAGAGAAATCAACTATATCCATTTTGCAAAATCAACCATTGAAAACTCTAATCCTTTCTTAAATGTACATGTACTGAAGGTAACAGAAATGAGAGCAGTGGCACATTCTATATGTTTATATGTTTTATCTAAGCTTCAAGGGAAAATGCAAAATAAGCTTTGTTCGGCGTCAGTGGGTCACACCTTTTGTTCTCAACACCTAGCATGAAAGTATCCATATGGTTTTGAATGCAACCAAGGGGGTGATATTAACCACCTCAATAGGAAAAAAAACAAATGTTGTGACTTCTGTGAACCCACCCCTGACCAGTGATCTGTTTAAAGAATTTGCAAGATCCATGACTGACATGGTCTCTTTCTTAAAAAGCTCAAGTCCGTTGCAGCAGTCCACTTGAGAGCTTTGCTTCAAACCTTAAGATTCACAAGGATGGCAATAACAGTTGCCTTCACCTCTGTGGAATGACTAGCTATTCTTGCCAAAAACTGTCATATTCACCACAATGGGCAAGGGGCACATCTCTCTCCAGCACGCCCTTGCTCTAGCCTTTTCTCCACTGTGTTCTGCATCAGCAGAAGTTCCACAACTTCTTGAAGCTTCCTTAAAGCTTGAAATGTCTATTTTGAAGCTAGAGACAATTATTCATATACTTGTCACATGTATGTCTCCTCCTTCCTCCATGGAAGCAAGCATGGGGTTAAAATACTTTATACTGGCTAAGCCAGAGTTTCCTGTTACAATCTAGTTTGTCATCAGGAAAAACTGGCTAAATCCCTATGCCAGAGCACAACAAGTGATGGGAAAAGAGGAATGCATGGGTATATGGACAAACATCCAAACGCAGCCACTATGTGTATTTATGTGGACCTTCCTTCTTGACATAGTTCTGCTGTAAATACATTGCTTTTAAAAGTGTTTGAAGAAGGTCGACTAAAGACAACAGACCGGCATCTCAAGCACACTGCCAATCAGGATGAAAAGTACACAGAACAGCTTCTAACTGTACTTCAGCACAGTATAAATAGATCCAGTCTCCACGCTTATTATTGCAAACAGGCACAAAGGCACAGCCAGAATTTCTAAATGTGTTTGGAAGAATGAAACTAGACTTCCCTGCTGCAAGAAAGAGCTGGAAGTGGTGGAATAGCCAAGGTAAGAAGGTGTCCTGCTCACTCTATGAACCAAAACATCTGGCGCTACATCTGGGTTGCTAGGTAGCATACTTCTCGCAAGGTACTGTTCTCCCCCACGGTCACCAAAAGTAGCAGCATTTGGAACAGCAGCAGTAACATCTAAAGCCCCGGGAATTGGTATGTTGCATCATTGTCTCTGCAGAGCCTTCATCAGTTACCACAACCTTAAGACGACAAAATTCATTGCTACATTATGTAACTTTGTGAAAAATTAGTGCTTGAATTTTGCTTCTTTCCCCATTCCCCATCATTTCCCCTGTATTGTATCACATCTGTTAGATAAGGCTGTGTTTTAACATCTTTGTACAGTGCCTTGGAAACTTTAAGTGCTTAATAAATAATGTCCAATGCCAATACGAATAAAGGATGGTTCAATGTCATTTTGCTTTTGAAGTAAAGCTTGAATTTGTGGTCTACGTTTCAATACTTTAACAATGTGGATTTGGAATTCTTTTGTAGTTATTTGCATGGCCAAGATCATCTATTAATCTTAGTAAGGTTTTAATTTTGTATTTAAAAGAAAAAAGGTCCATCCATTTTGAAATCCTTGGTTGGCAAGTCTTCTGGCACGCAACAAACTATAAGGGCCCCTCAAACTCAGTAAAACTGGAATATGGTTGCCCAGGGTAGGGAATGCCTTCCCCCTCCTGTACCCCAATGGAACTAGGCAGACTCGGTAAAAGCCACAGATAATACCTGGGAGAGTCAAGAGAGATCATAAGAAGATATGGCTGGGAGAGGGGAAGGGAGTAAGAGAGGGATAACTTGGGCAGAAGCCTGCAGAAAACTGCCATTGGCTTGAAGGAATTCTGGCAGTAATACCATGAAAAAGGAGATCAAGATCTGGAACCATTCCTTCCTTCTCTCTGAGGCCGGACCTTGGGAAAGGGATGGGGTCTTGTCTCTTGACACTTGGGAGACGCAGTGGGAGGTCAGAGGTCAACCCTGCTCTAAGCCTAGTGTCACCATCACCCCAAGCCTGGGGTCTCAGGAAAAGACAAGCCCTTTCCAGCCCTAAAGCAGAAGATGACCTCAGACAGCTCTATCTCCTTGCTGTTACAACATGGTCCCAATGTTATCTAAGGAGGGAAAACATACCAGGCAGACTAGACTCACTGGGAGCTCTTCACGGTGCTGATATTGGAAGCTCTGAATCTCTCTGGAATGGCAAATTCCTGATGCTACTAACCCTATTGTATTGCTAACAGCTGAAGCTCCAGATTCTCACCAAAGAGAATATCTAAGTGCAATGCTAAGCCAGAGACAAGAGTCCACATCTTTCATGAGTACCAACCTCAGGAAAGAGCAGAGGTAGCCAACATGGTTCCTTCCAGATGCCATTGGACGCACAGTTCCCATAATTCCTGTCCATTGGCTGTGGCTGATGGGAGCTGCTATCCAATAATACCTGGAGGACACCACATTGGCTACCCCTGATTCAATGACAGAACTGGTCACTGTCTCCATGCCACACTTTAGAGGAGTTTTGAGCATTTCCAAAGCACATCATGAAGCTAGGGAGAGATTTTTATCCCTTTCTTTAGCTCTCTGGGCATGCCAGAAGACATAGGAAAAGGACAGAGCTGGTGGCATCTGCAAATATTAAGGTCAGCCAAAATGTGCAGACCCCGGAAAATAACCACAGGGGCAGCAAGACCCCACACAGCAAAGGTGAAGTACCAGGAACACTCTTGCAAAGTGAGCAGGCACTGGATATCAGGCTCCCTATATATTTATACTATAGGCAACAATGAAATAGAGTGCTAACGTCCATTCCCCTTCTACCAAAATATAGAGCGCTTCTGATACACAATTCTAGCTCTTCCCCCACACCCCCTCATATACCTACACCCAATAAAGCATCTTCTTCCTTATTTACACAGTCATTTCTTCAATTTGGAAAATACCCGCTGATTAACTTAATTTTATGCATTGCCTTTAATATAATTTTGCTTGCAATATATATTGTGCAAATTAGGACAGCAATTCCAATCGTCATTTCTGCTCATGTATGAGAGTTGAGACATTAAAAAAAGATCATTAGCCTGGAGGCACATTGCCTCATGCTGTGATCACTTCCAGAAGTGGGAGGGAGGTCAGTTCAGGGCCAGGTGTATTCCATGTCAGGTAGTCAATGCATAAAGACAGAGTTCAAAACACCACACAAGAATTCATCCAGCACTTAACTCAGCAGATAAGAAGAGATTACTGCTTCCAGCAATATGCCTGGAGGCTAATGATTTTTTGGTCTCCTTCTTCTCTTTCATTTGACTGCAAATGTAACATGAGGAGGAATTAAAGACCAGCAGCACAATTAATCTGCATTTACTGTATCTCACTGTTTTTCATTAAAGGCAATGTATGAAATGAATTTCAGTCATCCCTTCTGGCAAAGCAAAATGCTTAGACCTCAAGAAGCCTGAAGAGGCCAGTTTGCATTAATCTAGCAGTACCAAAGGGCCTTAAAGCCTCTTGGCAATTATTCTCTGCTGAAGTCCTCCATTAAGCCCTGGGGCAGTATATAGGTTAGTTCAGTCTTTAGTACATAACTTAAGGGAGCAGAATGGCTATATCTAGGGAAACTAATATACTACTGAACTCAGCTCAGGACCCAAGTGAGTGCCAGGCAAAAGTGTTCTTCTTTTCCTAGGCTTTTGGCTAATTAAACAAACTATTGCCTTTTAAAATTTTGGCTGATTAACATCCGATACCCTTTTAAATGTGTCGTGGGAAGAGGAATTCTTCATTTGTTTTTGTTCTCATTTTTGTTTTGCTTGTTACTATGTTACGTATTTTGGTGTTTTAATATTGTAAACCACCCTGTGATCCTTGGATCTATTTATTAAACAGAAATGCAAGCAAGCAAATAAATAAATAAGTCCTGAAATAAGAGACTCGCTTTTTAAATGGAATCATCAGTAACATGGGCCAATCACCACCCTGCTAAATAATTATTATCACAACGTGCAACTCCCATCAGTATCAGCCAAATGGACAATGGTCAGGGATGATGGGAGTTTTAGTCCCAACAGCATCAGGCGGGTGGGTCACAAGTTCCCCAACACTGCAGCAGAGCCTGTATACAAAGAGGTTAGTGATTTTGCACTGTAGCCCAGCTTCTGAAAGGCCCTCCATTTCAAATCCTCCTTTGGTTGACAGTGCCTGAGATGGGGCACAGGTCTGGGACCTCACAGCCTGACAGGTGTACAGACAATAGCACACTGTCCAATAGCAGTCATTTAAAAGCTATTTCTTTTTGTTGCTACTGCCCAGAGGGGACATACTGTGTACTGAAACTTCAGTCATGCCTTCTGCCTGTACTTTGCAGAGTGCTGGGCCCACACAGACTAATCCACAAATGAGTTGCACCAAGTTGCTCTCAATTATTCAACACAACTCTAGGGAGACCTATGCAAACTTATTTGGCAGTAAGTCCCATTGAGCACAGTGAGACTTGATGGGTAATGCAGATGATGATGATAATGGTAATAATTTTATTACTTATACCCCACCCATCTGGCTGGATTGCCTCAGCCACTCTGGGCGGCTTCCAACACATACAAAAACCATAATAAAACATAAAACATTCACTTAGTCTCTGAATGAAATGAAATAATAATGTTGTTGTTGATGATGATGTCACGGTCCCCTTAAGAGCTTGGACTTTGACAAGGAAGGATAAGCCATAATAGTAGTAGCGGCAACAAAGGCAGTGGAAGAGCAAGACTCAGGCATAGGTCTTTAACACTGGGTCTGAGCCAAAGCCTGTCACATCAACGGAGACCCAAACCCTGTGGTCCTCAAAGAATTGACCATCCCTAGACCTGGGCTCTTATGTCTTCAGTCACCAGATCATGAGCACAGGAACTGAACCAGAAGAGAACTAATGGGAATGAGATGGGTGTGCTAGGCCCAGGCCAGGAGACTGGCCCTTTAAACTCTGTATGCTCCAAGAAAGAGCAGGCTTGAGACTGATAAAAAGACCCATTGAGGTTTAAGGGCTTGTGGGAGGCTTGGCGCTCTCCGTGGTGCTGGAATTTTGGCCTTTACTTGCATTGCTCTCAGGTGAACTGGTGTGCCTTCTGGGCTTCTGGTCAAGGTCAGGCCAGAACAATGACAGCGTTTCTCCTTAAAGTAAAGTGCTGTCACTGAGGTGCTTTAAGGAACAGCCTCAATCCCTTCATGACTACAGAGGCTCCAAATGGTATGAAGCGATGCTATATTGTGCATTCTATGGCTGCACAACACATTGGGGCATTGTTGTTGTTTTTAAAATAAGATCTAACTCCCAATGTCACAAAAGAGGTTTGGCTGGCTCTACTACAACTGTAAGAAATACTACCTATTGCTGTGCAAATGCTGCAGATCTGTCACACATGGCTGACAAAGTGCTGATAAAGCACTCTCACTTTACAAGCTGGGGGTGGGGGAAGCACAAGAAAAATTTAATTTTCATGGCCCTTCAGAAAAACACTCACCAACGTGCCATTGCAGGGGGAGCTGCATTACTCATCCAGAAACAAGGGGGATATTATTTGGCAGGTGGAATAGACAAGATTCAAGAAATTATGCAAGATAAACAGTTCATGAAGAAGCATAAAGAAATAATTCACTCCTGGGGATGATTCTTTATGGATGCAATAGCCTAAAATTCATACCTGATATAACTTCACTAAATTCAACGGTGCCACCCCTGAGATTAATCTGTAGCAGAAAGATGCACACGACACAAAAGATTTTAGGGACAATAGATAGATTGAAATTCAGCCTGAAAGATTCACTAACGAATTATGGACCAATGGAATACATGCATAAATTGTAAAATTATAGTATTTGCATTTAATGACAGCAAGATTTGCCCAGCTTCAACACTTCCAATATTTCCCATCTGCGCTGTGGCCTCAGAACAAGTCTTTGTTTCCTGTGATATTACTTTGAGTTTATTATTTTACACCTAAAATTTTGACACCCCCCCCGTATCCTGAGCTCTTTTTCCTATAGCAGCATTGAGTATAGCACAGAAAGGCAGCATTTTATACAGGATTAATACAAAATCTGAACTACTATGGAAGGCTGCAATGAATTTATTTATAGGATTGTGATGAATTACATATTGAGTCTGTTGCCTCAGTATTGGCTTCCACAGTGTGCTTTATGGCATTGAAATGCACTGATTATTATTTGATATTGTATAATTTTTTTAAACTGTTGTTTTATTATTGTTCCACATTTTCATTTTGTGAGCCACCTTGAGGGGGGGGAAGGGAATATTTTTTAAACTGTCATAAAAAATGTGTCCAATAAAATAAACAACAAACCTCGTTTTCCATTAGAACCAAATGAAAGTTTATTTTCAAAGTACTGTAAAACATATTACTACATGGATTCGGATAAGTTTTGAAATTTGGGTGATCTGGGTTTTCTTTACTTTTCTCCAATTATTGCCATGTTTTATAATGAGGGTGGGGAACAGGATCCAGCCAGTAAGGTGGATTTTCAGCTACTCTGCCCTCTGGGAACCACTCTGATAAGTGGGTGGGGCCACCCATCCATCAATCTTCTGATGTCACCATGACAAGGCATAAGTATTCCACCAATGTTTTTTAAAATGAGAAGTTTTGTTTCTGAGTGGACCTGATATATCACCAATCCCATATCTGCTAACCAGCCAGAACATTCTATTATAGTTCAAGAATATATCATACTGGCTGAATATTGTAAATACTGAAATGCAAATTTCCTAAGTCCTTTTTCCTTTATGGGAAATCTACAGTTCTAAACATACAACAGCAACAACTTGAGGTTCAGTTGAAATAATAGAATCGTAGAGTTGGAAGGGGCCTTGAGGGTCATCTATTCCAACCCCCTGCAATGCAGGAATCTCAACTAAATCATACATGATGATCATCCAACCTCTGCGTAAAAAACTCCAAGGAATGTCTCCAAAGTTCATTTCTGGCTAATAGCCATGCTTGCCACATGACCCAGAAGCTGTACGTCGGCTCCCTCGGCCAATAAAGCAAGATGAGCGCCGCAACCCCAGAGTCAGTCACGACTGGACCTTATGGTCGGGGTCCCTTTACCTTTATATATATATATATACACACACACACACAGTGGTACCTCGGGTTACATACGTTTCAGGTTACAGACTCCGCTAACCCAGAAATAGTACCTCGGGTTAAGAACTTTGCTTCAAGATGAGAACAGAAATCTGTTCCGGCGGCAGCAGGAGGCCCCATTAGCTAAAGTGGTGCTTCAGGTTAAGAACAGTTTCAGGTTAAGAATGGACCTCCGGAACGAATTAAGTACTTAACCTGAGGTACCACTGAATATAAAAAATTTAAGACTGGATTGTACTTTTTGCCCTGACCATCATCAGTTCACCTTAATGAATACATCTTTGTCAGTCGGCGAAAACCTGGGGTGGTAATTCAACTAATTTTTACCATTTGAAATGAATGAACTTTAATTAGTCATGTTGCTTAATTTTGGTGGGTAAAACTGAGTAAATCACCACCCTTATATTTTATCATTATCATTTATTTATTTATTAAGTTTGATAGTCGCTTTTTCTTGCCCAAGCTTATGGGAATACAGCAACTACCAGAGTACTTACAAGTCACACTAACACTCTCTTAGTAGTCCTCTCCTGCAGTTAGCTTAACAGATACAACCCAAACAATTTCCTTATGAAATCATAGAATCATAGAGTTGGAAGAGACCACAAGGGCCATCGAGTCCAACCCCCTGCCAAGCAGGAAGCACCATCAGAGCACTCCTGACATATGGTTGTCAAGCCTCTGCTTAAAAACCTCCAAAGAAGGAGACTCCACCACGAAATGCTCACAACAAGATGTCAAGTAACACACCCTGTATTCTGCCACAACACATTTACACACTGGACATCAGTATGCAATCCAATTCTGTGCATATTTGATCCAGACATGAGAGAAGTGTTCCTAGCCAATAAATCAGTTTGCCCAGGAAAAGGAAACCAGCCTAGTTTGGATGGTTTCTCCCTCCCACTGCAGACTCAAGGATTATACTTTCAGGGTGCTCGTGGTTCCAGTATTGCTTTGAGATTCTAGGTGTTGCTGGGTCACAACTCCCATCCTCCCTGTCTCCTGGGCATGCTGGTTGGAACTGATGGGAGTTGGGAATCCAACATCTGGAAAGCCACAAGTTCCCCAAGCTAAGAAAAATTCAATTACCGGTAAGTGTAAGGCTAGGACCCTAGGTGAAATCCCATTGACTGAAGAGGGATTACTTTAGAGTAAATAGCAAATACAGATGGGGTCATGCTTTCACAATTAAATCAAAAAGTTTAGGCTAAAAATCCTTAAAATATTTTCAGGTATCCTTCCTCCTTTATAGAAGAATTGAAATTCTATCATGATCCTTAATGCTATCGAGCCACTCTGTGCTCAGCTGGGTTTGCCTTGCTTTGTCTTATCTTTCAACTTAAATGGTCTTATTTACTTTCACCACTTGCTTCTATAGCAGGTGTTCTACATCATTTACTACAATGTCCAAGATAATGAATTTATTTATGAATAAAAGGAATTTCAGTTTGCACAGCACAAAGTAGCACTCGGGGAAATCTTTTTCCAAAGGTATGTGCCATGGCTATTTAACATTCTGCTGCTGTTTTTAGGCTGCATTTTAAATGCACAGTCATAAGAACAGTAGAAGGTATATCTAACTGCCCAGCTTATACCATGGTAAAACAGCATGACGGCTGATTCAAAATATAGATATAAACTAGTGAAATCAGTTGGGAACTTTTTGATACTCATATATCTGCTCAAGCTACACCTTTGCAAGTGTTGGTGTGGTGCTTCTGATAAGATTTAGAATAATTAACATCTAGCTTATTAACAAAGAATGTTGAAATCTCCTTGAGGTACTACAGGAACCCTTTCCGGACATATTTGTGTATATATGTATGTATGTATGTATGTATACAAATATCTATGGTATTATAAGCGAACAGTAGACTTTAAATCATTTGATTCGTTGTAACGTTTCTGCATTACACCTTGTGGCCAGGTTTAGGGACAAAAGGACTTTGTGATTCCCTGCTTTTTGAAAGAAATCAAGAGTAGCTTATCCTGCGAACCCTATCCTGATTCATTTATTTACTTGTCTTGTGCTGTGTGTAAATTCAGATTGTAAACCTGCTGAAAGGGTCCCCAGGGATATACATTTCTATACGAATTTTGCATGTATGTGTGTATAACATACGGGAGCCTCTTTTTTAAAACAGAAAATCGCTTGGCAGTTTATAAAATGCTGCTGTTGTGTTGATTTATCGGGTCCAGTCTCTGCCTCCGCAACCGGCGGGGATGCGGAGGGACTTTAAACGGTGCGCAAACCCAACCGCAGGAACAATTCACCAGAAAGGAGGAGTTCAACGGGGCAAACAAACCCCAGCCCTCTCTGGATGCCGAGCATCCTTCTCCTCCAAAAGCCCGAGAGAGAGACGTGCCCCGCCCGCCTCGCGGGAGTCCCATTCAGAGCGCGGGAAAGAAAGGGCGCCGCTGGCGAGCGCTTCGCTACTGCGCGGAGCGAACCTACCGCCTTTCCCCGGAAGTTCCTCGCTCCAGATTCCGCTCTGGCTGCCTTCATTCCCCCTCACACACGCAACAACCCCCACAAAGCAATGGCGGCTCAGGCGCGCCTCTAGCCACGTGACCGCTCTTGCGGATTCAACACAGAACTATATACTGTATGTGTCTCTAACGGTAACCAGCTGCTCTAACAGCCAGACACTCACACTTCCCGATTCCTTTCCCCCCACAAACTACAGGGGGTGTGGAAGAGAAAACTGCCCGTAAGTAAACCATGGAGAAAGACAGACGCAGCAGAGCGTGTTTTGAGGATTGCTGGGCAACACTGCGCTCCAGTCCTGCTGGCGCGCTTCCCATAGAAGCAGCTGACAGGCAACTCTGAGGACACGATGCTGGAGTAAGAAGGGCCACTGGCCTGATCCAGCAGGGAGGCAATTAGGTTTCTCCATCTCCACCTTGTCAAACGATTATTAATTGATTGCTTTTATGGTTCACCTTCTCCAAGGAGCTGAAAGTGGCGCACGTGGCTCCCCACTCATTTAATCCCCACAAACAGGTGGGTTACGCTAAAAGGCTATGAGTGGCCCAAGATCACCCAGTGAATTTCGAGGCCAAATGGGGATTTGAGCCCTGGTTTCCCATGTCCTGGTCCGATACCACACTGGCTCCAAAGCAGGAATAGCCAAAGCAGGAGGGTCGTGTTCTTTGTAACCCAGATCTTATTTGCGTCAAAAACTTTGTGATTCTATTGGATTTTTTTAGTTATAAACACAAGACTATGGAGGGCAAGGCTTCCACGCGCAATTAAGTATTGGATCGTGGCTGGGAGCGGGTTTAGGACTTTGCTCCAACCTGAGAGGTGTATTGTATGGAAGACTGAAAACCCAAGCCTGCGTCAGCCCTCACTCTTCTAGCCACCTCCAACACGGAGATAATGGATCGTTGGCCGCAACAGAGCCAGCCTTAAATAAGCCATGTGCACATTTTGACCTGAAACAAAGCTTGCGAGTGAGAAGCACCGTACCTAATGCTTTTTGTTTCTTGGTGGACACGCTACGGTCTCATAATCTAAGCAACAAATAAACACCCCCACCTCGCTTCTCCACAGTTTTCTATGGGCAGCTCTCACTACCGCTCTCGGGAGGCGGAGGAAGGCGAATCGGGTCTACGGGAACCCGGAAGTTCCGTCTCCAGACCGCGGGGCGATTTACAGCTTGCATATGACAATAAATCTTGCGGCGAGGATCTGCTACTGACCTTTCTAGCCGACTGCACCCTCTATGATCGCTCAAGACAACAGAGTCGAAACGGAGTGGGTGTGTGGACTTCCTTTACCCGCTTCCTGCTTCCGGTTGGAGAGTGAGTGAATATTTTAGCCGGGGACGGGTGGGGGAGGGGAGGGTTGCCTTGGGCGATTCCAATGGGAGGAGGCATTGTGGGAGGGGGGGGGCTTTGAGGCGTGAGGGCAAAGGCGGCTCCCGCGTCCCCTGGCGCTTGACGAGGCTCCGCTGAGGGAGAGGGAGGCCGGGCCCCGCCGGGCGGAGGATACCCGCTTCCTCTCCTAATCCTCAGGCCAGGCCGCTTCCTACTGCGGTTTGCCGCTGCCTCGAGCCCGCCGGGGGAGGAGTCTGTCCTTTCCCCCCGAAGGAATCGGCGGGAGCCCTTCCCGGTCTCGCTTCCGGCCCTCGCGCTCCTCGGCCAACCTCTCCCGCTTCGCGCTCCGCCCCTCCCCCCCACGCTGCGTTCTTCTGGTTAACGGCCGTCTCGCGCAGGCAGAAGCCCAACAGGTGTGGTTTTTCTCAAGGCCGGGGGCGCGCCTGCGTCTTCCCAGTCACGCGGCTGCTGCCGAAGCGTTTCAGAAGTTGATAGTGGGGCATATGTTGTTTTTTAAGAGCAGCAGCGGATATGACCTTCGGATAAACTGCTGCTGCTGGCTTTGTGCTCCTTTTCCGTGTCTTATTCTAACGCCTACATTAAGTCTTAACTGCATTGTCCCTGTCCGGGGAGGTTTCCGTTGGTCCTGCTAAAAGCATTCCCCTACAATTAACTTTGGGTTTTGTCTCTACGAAACCAACATGAGGAGCTGTCTATGCGTTCAGGAAAAGCGCTGGCAGTCCTAATTTTAGAAATGTTCCAGTGGCAAGTCTCAACTGCAAAGCAGTGCTGTAGTTGTTAAATTACATAGGATACCCTGTCCCCTCCACATCTGCAAATATGTGTTAGCCACCTTGAGTGTAAATATGAAAAGATGCTGAGGGGGTTGGGTGTACATGTAAAAGTGTTTGCCTCGTGCTTTTCTAGTAACAGTCATGTTAAACCAGCTTTAGACTGCAATCTCTTCTCCTTACTTGAGAGTATGCCTTGTTTAGTATTAAGTCAATGTTGTACACAGGGCTTAAAAAGGTAAAGGTAAAGGGACCCCTGACCATTAGGTCCAGTCGTAACCGACTCTGGGGTTGCGGCGCTCATCTCGCTTTACTGACCAAGGGAGTCGGCGTACAGCTTCCAGGTCATGTGGCCAGCATGACTAAGCCTCTTCTGGCGAACCAGAGCAGCCCACGGAAACACCGTTTACCTTCCCCACCGGAGCGGTACCTATTTATCTACTTGCACTTTGACGTGCTTTTGAACTGCTAGGTTGGCAGGAGCAGGGACCGAGCAACGGGAGCTCACCCCGTCATGGGGATTCGAACCGCCAACCTTCTGATCGGCAAGTCCTAGGCTCTGTGGTTTAACCCATAGTGCCACCCGCATCGTACATAGGGCTTACTTCTGAATGAATATGCACAGGACTGTGCTGCTAATCCTCAAGGATTCAGTTGCAGTTCTGAGCGTGCATTGTTGTTTACATCAGTTGCTCCTACGTTTCAAACAGAAATAGTTGGCTAGCAAGTCCTTCTCCAAAGCTGTTATCTATTCTTGTTTAGAACAGAATATGGCAACCATGTGCTTCAAATAAGTGTATGCTAGGAACAAAGGAGGGGTATTTCAGGTGTACTTTCATCTGTCACTGTGGAGATTATTGCTGACAAGTGGAGGCTGTGTCCACGATGAAGAGTTGGACTCAAGTAACAGAATTTCAATTCTCCATACAGATATGACCCTGGGGCAGTCTTATGGAATTGCTGTCTGAGGCATGAACTCACCCTAGATGTACATGAAATTGGAGATAGAATTGAAAGCTTAAAAGAATTGTGTGTGACAACCCTATGAACTGTAACAGTTCTAGCAGCCATTTAGACCAATCCAGTTTAATACAGGCTCTCCTTTTCCCAAAAGACCTGTAATGGTTGCCTTTTCCACTATTGAAAGAAGCTAGCATCCATTTATCGTTTCATAGTAGAGTGCAAATGTTTTGCCTAAAACGGCTGTCATTAAAACATTGTTTCTTGCACTAGCCTCAGTGGATCTGATTCTCTCGCTTTATTCTAACATCTTGATTGCGACAGATGGTAAATTCCAAAATGTGAGAATTGCGCATAAATCTGCCACATTTATGTATGAAACGCCAGCTCCCATCAGCCCGTCAGGAGTAATGGGAGTGGTAGCTCAGCAACATCTGGAGGGTCACAGGTTCCCCGTACCTGGCTTAAAGCCTGACTCGTGTTTCCAAAGTGAGTATCTGTATTCTCTGCGCCCCTCCAGTAATAATAGGGTCAGAAGGAAGGTCTTATGTCAGCCCTCCAGCTTGAATGTTGTGCAGCCCTTTACAACCAAACACGCAAGTATTGTTTAAGTTTGGATTGTTTTTGCCCTGCAATTTTAATAATCTGAAGTTACTTTACCTTTTTAAAGGTGATTTCCTTTTGTTCTCTATGACAACGGTATCCCGTTCTCTTGCGTATAGTTAAACTGGAGCTTCTTTGCCTCTTGGGTAAGTCTTATTTACTGGTACATTATATTAATGTAATTGTAAAAAATAGGGGTTGGTTTGGAGGATACCTGGGATCCCAGTGAAAGGACCTGAGATGATAGTGTGGTCATGGCAGCAGAAGAGAGAGATGAAGTTAGCAAAGCTGTTTTACATATGCTTAAAAGAGAGATATGACAGGGCAGAATTCAAGACACTGGATGTGCTTAAAAAGTACTCTGCAGCTCATCTTGCAGAAGAGTGCCGAGAGGAAAAAAATAAACTGAATTTAAGATGATCTGCTTCTGTAACTTCCTGCAGAAGCATGAGAACATTTGTAACACTGCAGGAATTCTGGCAGTGAAACACTGCTTGTAGCTATCTTCCTTTACTTGTTTCTTGAATCCAACCCATAATGCATTCTCATCTGGACAAGGCATTGACCAAAGGCCATGATCCAGCTGTAGTCATGTGAAACAACTGGTGGGTGCTGAGTGCAGATGTGTTCCTATTTGTGTCAGTGGCCTGTGATAAGCACACAATACAGACATGGATGTACCACTGGCATGAGGAGAAGGTTCATCCATCAATAGAATTAAGTGTCCGGATCTGAAAAGCATAGTTAACTACTGTGTTTTCATTTCACCATAACATCTATTTTATCCTTTGTGGTTTAAAATACAGTATTGGCATTAACTATGAACAGGAAGTGTGTAAAATTATTAAATTTTATGAGGAAAAAGTAAAGTATTCATGTGACCCATGGAAGAAGAATTTCAGGCAGTCTGGTCCTGTGAATCATCGTTATAATTCATTGTTATGGCAGCTTTAAGTACATTGCCAAATTCTGTTCTCTGTGGAAATATTTCCTTACCTGAGTGGCTTGCTTATTAAAGGAGTGACCAGCACAGAATTGTGCCAGTTCTCCTGTAAAATGAGTGGATGTTTGCATGTTATATTAATTATTTTATTTATAACCTGCCTTTCTCTCAGTGCAGGACCTAAGGAAGTTCAGAGCATAAATTAAATATGTACATAAATTGCATTAATTGCATAAATACAATTAAAAATGCTCAGTAAATATATATATTTGGGGGAACCAAGTAACCCTTAAAGAAGTCATCCCAGTTTAGGATGTTGTGTTTAAAGGCCAGACATAATCCCATCTACCCTTTCCCCCATAGCATGGTACAAATGTACTTACAGTATATGTTACTAATTGGTAGCAGATACCATAGCAGGACTGTTAACTACTCTTCCTGGAGTCCTGGAGTCATTTCAAGGCTGACCTTGAACTAAGGAATGAATATCTCTAGGATCTCCATAATGGATATCACCCAGTTTAAATAAATGTTAGTCAATCACCCAGTTTAAATAAATGTTAGTCAATCACCCAGTTTAAATAAATGTTAGTCAATCACCCAGTTTAAATAAATGTTAGTCAATCAAACAAACGGTTAAATCTCCATGAGGAAAAACCAATCATTTTAAAGAAAGAAACCCTACTACGTTTTGAGATTATGCATGCATCGTAGCAAGCATGATCTTAGAGGAGAGAGTACCTTTTTAAAAAAGAGCTTTTGCCATCCACAGTTTGGGCAATTAAATTTGCATTATACTGTAAATACCTAAATTAATATGCTGACCCGTTAATTCAATTGTTTAGTGTATCTAATTGTGTCACCGCTTCTTTTTTAGGATTTCCCCCAATTAGGTGGCAGGAAAGATGTTTGATTATATCAAATCTTGGGCTGAATATATTGTGGAATGGGCTGCAAAGGATCCTTATGGATTTCTTACAACAGTGATCCTAGCTCTGACACCTCTATTCTTAGCAAGTGCAGTACTGTCATGGAAACTAGCGAAAATGATTGAAGCCAAAGAGCGAGAGCAAAAGAAGAAACAAAAGCGCCAGGAAAATATTGCTAAAGCTAAACGAACAAAGAAGGACTAAGATGTCAATCCTACTGGACAGAACTTTTCTCAAAAAGGCACTGTTCTTAAATTTGCATCTTTGCATTGTAATCTTCAACAGAGATGGATGTGCATAAAATTGAATATTCTTGAAATGACTTGTTTTTTACTTTGTGTTAATCTGTGGTAATTCATTAGGACTTACTTCCTAATTTAGGGTATATTTGTACACTACAGTACATGTCTAAAGTGTCTTTTTAAAATTATTGTTTCATTGATTGAAAACCTAATTACTTATGATTTTATAGCATGGTAAAGCAATGTACTGTTTATTTTCTACACTCTTTTCTACTACAGACTTAACAGGATAGCTTCTTTCTACTGTGACTTATTTCTATATACCAGACTCTCCTGATTTCATTGTAAAAGTCAGTATTTTCATCTTGCAGTGATCAATTCATTTGTTGGAACTTGTACTACCTTGACTATGGAATCTTACCTGGTAATTAACATTCTTACAGAAGTGTATGTCTGCCCTTTTTCTTTAGTGTAAATGGCAGTGGTGTTTACTGGGTACCTACTTTTTTTTTGGGGGGGGGACGTGAAATATGACCAATAATTGGGAATAATGACTGACCATGGAAATGTGATGTGGAAGTGGGATGTGAACACATAGGATTATTAGGTGCAGCTTCATTCTTTTTACACAAAGAATAATTATGTATTGGGGAATGTGGTAGACACATACAATGCTGCTATATTTAAGCAAATGTACATTGGAGAGCACTCTGAGTCCTAATCAACATTTAGACAGAATCTGGTGTCCCTCCTAACTAAACTTAGTTCTTGGTTCTTATTTAAAGCATCAATCCTATTGGCCAGTGAAGGTGCCCCACAGTATCTGTTCCTCCTAGGCAATATAATACCACAGCTATTGAAAAACTGGTTTCTGTAATAACTTACACCCAGTACTTCCTCAGTGCCACGACACCTTTTGTATTATATCACAACTGTCAAAAGAAAAGTGAAGAGCACTGGCCTATTGCACAGCGATAAGATCCTGGATTGGCATCAGTTGATAGTATTTTGCCCTGAGTTTGTTATACTGCATTGCTAACAAGTGACCATTGTCCCTTATCTTGAGCAATGGTTTGCTGGTATACATAGGAAACTGCTTTATACGGAGTCAAACCATTGGCCTATCTAGCTCAGTACAGTACTGTGTTACGGTTTTGGAAAGGGGACATTCCCAGCCCTACCTGGAACCTTCTGCATGAAAGGCAGGTGCCCTACCACTGAGCTATAGCCCTTTCCCAGTGTAAGGACTGATAAGATTAGGAAACCTAAAGCTTCATCTAGTAAATGCATTAGAAACACAGCCTCACAGAATTGCGTATGTCCCCCCCCCCCCAAATGGTTTAGGCTATGCCCATGTTGTAAATACTACATATTGCTCTTGGCACAGTTAAATAATGCAACAACATTAACCTACTTTAAATAAATGATACTTTAAAATTGGCTTTGTTAATCTGTGAACCTATTGAAGTTTCTTAACAATGAGCATCTAAATTGCAGGGTAGGCTTATATATGTTATCTGAAAAGCACGCGAATTATTATTTTGCACCGGGTCTATCACATTGCACTTGGACACATTATTAAGTAGAAACATGATGGACAAAGCAACACTGTTTGATTCTAAAACATAAATCTTTGGTTTACTTTCATGAAAATAAAATTTGCTACTTGTGCATATTATTTTAGCATATGAGAAGCTGTGAACTCATGTGAGACTGCAGCTCATGTTTAGCCTAAGTAAAAGCTTACAGGAGTTAACACATTAAGGGTTCACCACTTGTGAGCCAATAGAACAAACGCACATGGAAATCTTGCATAAGATTAGCAAATAATTTGAAAGTACTGACATCAGTTTAAGTGATAAAACAGCACTAATGTCTCTTAATTTAAACCTGAAATGAATGGAAAATGTCTCAGAATGAATTGTAGAAGGTAAAGATTTAATCTGGTTTTACAACTTAATACCAGTAGCTTTGCCTGTTTCCATGAAATCAATTCCACTAGTAATGTAAGGAAGCTGCAGTGTTTGGAATCGGAGCTATCATTTCTAAAAACGCTGCTGAATTTTCAAGTGTATATATTTACTGTGTGCATAATATCATAGTTCAACAATAATCAAGAAAGTAACATTCTGCTCTTTTGCTTATTAACATAATTCTTCATCTAATTTCTGATGCTTTGGCAATGGGCCCCTTACTTATTACGGATACTGTCCTTGGGGGGCATCCAGGATCCAGGCTGAAAAGTCTTCGCTGTACTGACTGGATCTTCTGATGGCTCATTCTTTCCAAACTGAGGGGCAGATGCATGGCCTTTAATCTGAGTTTGAAGTGGTTCTGCTACAAGCCCCTCTTCGTACTCTTTCGCCTGCAGGAGTCTCTCCTTTTCATAAATATCTTCAATCTTCTTCTTTATTTCTTCTTTATAATCCACATTCTTAAGAATTTCCTGTGAAAAATGCAATAATGCATTTAAGTGACTGAAAGAAACAGGTGAATGTCTCACAAGGCAATGATTTAAACAAAGTAATTTTTAAGGCAGAAGTCAAAATCCATCTGCTGGAATAATTTCACTGTTTTAATTGAATGAGTCTGAAAGTATATTTTAATTCTAATATTTATATACATATCAAAATGATTTTTCAGTATCAATCTCTCACAATGGATAAAAGCCCTATCAAACAAAATGAAAATTCATGAGATAAGCTACTAACACTGAACATCACTGGGTTTGCAGGCAATCCTTTACATAAATGAAACACAACTTCTTTTTTAAAAGTATCTTTTTTTGTATGATTGTTTCACATAAATGTGGTTCATGTGTATTCACACCCAATAATTAAAATCAAACAAATTTGCAAAAATTATTAAGAGGAAGTTAAAATTATACTGACTAGGTTTCATGACCATATAAACTATAAGAAATATAAAATGTGTGCAGCATATCGTCAATATCTTCTCTGCAATTTGATTTCTATGCTAGGTCAATAATCTAGAAAGAACCAAATGGACTTCAGTAGAGTTTAGATATTTCAACATAGAGAACAGATGTAAAAGCTTAGCACAAGGCAGTGATAATGGTCCCACTGGAACAGAGGGGGATTAATTGCTAATGATCTGGTTAATCGACTTCAGCAGGTCCCCTTGGCATCATGCTGAGATGAAGTCAGTAAAGATATGAAGGTATCTAAAGCACCAAAGGGTTTGGCAACATACGTAGTGTGTATTCTAGAAATTAAGTGATACATTTATCTATATATAAAAAGTGCACTTTCTGGATGCATGCCAATGGGAAATAGCACATAGTATTGTAAAATGTGGCTTCATATTGATCACAGTGCTCAAGATATTTAATTCTACTGGACCCACTTAATTATCAGGAAGTCAAAAACAAATACAGTGCTTTTTTATGATGCTTTCCACCCCAAATTAGTCCAGACATCCAAGTTTCTCTGTGAGGTAGGGAATGCTCCCTCCATTCAGTCTGAGGCATCACAGACAAGGATGGTATCAAGTGTTTGCATAAGGGGGAAGTACTTTAGCACTGGTATTTTCAAGGGTTTCAACTTTCAAAATTTGTCACAATCTAGTATTAGCAGTACCACACGTACACATTTTTGGGGGGATGGGGTGGGAGAAGGGAACAGGCTGAAGCAACAATCACTTGCATAGAACCATTTACTTGAGATCATGGGTACTGCAAGATTTGAACCAAACAACTCTTGGGCTACAGCTCCCATTCTTAGGGATAACAAAGTCTCAAGGAAGTCCCCTCTACAGACACTCTACGTCTGATGCGATTCAGCAAAATAACTCCATCATGCAACTTCAAGCCAAGACTTCATAATATATGCACTGTTGCAAAGTGCCTGCAATATTACAAACAGATTAATAAAAAAACTGGTGCATAATGATAATATTTACTGCAACACTACCAAAAGAATAGTGTAAATATGCTGACTTCACACCAGTTCAGTAACTTTCTGAGATAGAAAAAGGAAAGGGGGTTGTAAACAGAACAAGTATATAACATAATTTCACAAGAACCTAGACAAAGTGAGGGGGGAAATGACTACAGATAATCAAATGACTCTTTGCCAAATATAAGCTCAAAAGAAAACCAAATTCCCATATCAAAATGAAATTGAGATTGCAGAGTAATGAATCTCCATTATCACAATGTAATAAACCTAACTGTGTATCTAATGCTGGTTGAAAACAATTCAATTGACTTCAATTAACTTACTAATTTTTCTAGAATAGAAAGGTCAGGCCCTTAAGGAATACAGATATTTGCAGTAACATTTGGACTATGGAGAGGAGGAGGGAGGGAGGAAGAGGTGACATTGACCAGATAGTTACAGAGAAACAGTGCATATCCAAACAAACCCCCAGATGACATTTTATTTCATTTTATCTATGTGGGATTTCCAGTCAAAATCACAAATGCATGATTGCCAGACAGGCACATTGAGGGGCTGGCATTCAGAGAGTTACTGAATCAATACAGAAGGGACTGTATGAGGTCACTTCCTTAATGCTCTGGCAGGAATTTCTAAAAAAAAGAGATGATCTTATGTACTTCCTCCCTGGACTACATTGTTAGGTTAGGACCATTAGGTTATCTTTGTTACTCTTTAGATCAAGGTGTGTATGTATTGTCTGAGTTGCTGTCTGCTTAAGTTGTAATTTGCTATCTGAAGTAGCATATAGTCTGTCACCTCTGTTTCATATAATAAACCAAGCTTTCTTTATTCCTTTGGTGTGCGAAATTCTTGTGAGTATATGGTTAACAGTTATTACATATTCATAACATGCACACGTCATAATCCCAACAAAAGATCCCAAACCTCTCATTGGTGTGTATGATTATATGTGAGTGCTTGGACATGCATGTGGGTTTATGACACACAGTGTAACACAACAGCAGTCCGCCCCACCCAAAAAACCCAGATGAAATCAAGAAAACCAGGGACTGGAAATCTAGGGGTAGATTTTTGTATGCAAGGAGCGTGAACTTCGTTCTGGCACTAAAAACCAACTCAGGCTGAACATGTGCTCATATGTGCTCTGTTTCTGAACATTAAGTGTGTCTGCCTCTGGGGATCCATGGGGCTTGAGATCCAAAGCCCCCAGCACCCCACCCCAGTGCCCCTTTAGGGCTTTCCATGTATTATTGCCAGCAGAATTGCTGGTAGAACCTTTCTGCCCCCCTGGACACAGCTGGGCTTCCAAGGTGGCAGAGAGACATTTACATACAATGGGGTGAGGTGGGCATGGTAGACCTGCATTTTAAAAATGGGAAAATCATACATTCTTATGTAGAACATATAGTTTGGATGATCTATGGACATGCTTATATTAGCCACCATTTTAGAAAAAGCATTTTTCCTCTGTGAATGTCTCTTCCAAGAAGGCATTTCTCAAATGCAGTTTTAGAATGTCCTTATATTGAAAATAAGAATATACATATTTTCAAAAAAATCTGCCGCTTGATCAATCAGGAACAATGTTTTCATCAACCAAGAGGCTTTTAATTGATTAGTCTAATCAGTCAATCAAACTAAATGATACAGTCTATCCCCTAAGCTTGACTGAATTTAAAAGCAAGACAATCAAAAATCTAGTCTGCTCCTACTGTCATCTAGCAAAACTACTTCTAAATCACATCTCAGGTTGGTGATGGCGAACAGGAATTCTATGAAAATGAACCTCCATGATTGAAGTTAGTTTTCATCATGCCTCTTCTGAAATAAATAATATTCTTATGATCAAATAAGGAAGGCGGGTATGCACTGCAGTAACTAAACATAATGTAATTTCCAATATAATTATTCTCTTCTGGGGGGGAGAGAATAATAATTTAAACTTTATGCTTATTACTACTCACTGGAGTACATTTTCCTCCCTTGACAAGGAGGCTGTCAAAACAGATAATTATGGAAATGCTAGAAATAGTTTGAAAGAAGACAGGAGCTGTCACAAAAAGTTTCTTCTTTTTAACATTTCACCTTGTATCCAACTGTGCAATTCAGAAGCCATTTAGTTTTTATTACTGCATAGCAAACACACGGTGCATTAGAAATGAAAAGCAGTTATTTACCGTATTTTCTATTCCAAGCCACTTTCAGACTTCCCACAGTAGCTAAAGGAACTTACAAATGAATTCAATTTCACATTAAAATGCAACTTAGAGTTTGCTTTAAAAAAAATAAAAAACAACAGCCCACGATCTCCAGTCTTAAAGAAGCAGAACAGCTTTTTTAAAACTTAAGTTTAACTCACCAGATGGCATTCAGGTTATTCCAATGAAAACATCAGAGTACATTAGAAGAGCCTTGCTGGATCAGCCGAAAGACCTATCTGCTCCAGCATTTTGTTCTCACAGTAGCCAGCCAGAGGAATATGGAAATTCTGCTCCCAAGCAGAATTCTCCTGCTCAAGGTCCTCAGCAACTGGAGGCAATATAGCCACCATAGTATACTTCATGAAATTGTCTCATCCCATTTAAAAGCCATCCAAATTGGTAGCCATCACTATATTTTATGCTAGCAAATTGCATGGTTTAACTATGTACTGTGTAAAGAAGTACTTTATTTTGTTTGTTCTATTATCTCCCAATATACAACTTCACTGGATGATCCCAGGTTCTAGCATTTCTGTATGGGAAGATTGAGAACAAGGGCTCAGCTAAATGCTACACATGAACTCTTGCAACAAAAACACTCACAAACAAACTACTGGAGGATGATTTGAAGCAGATGGGGTGCTTAAATCTTAGCTTGCCCACCACTTCTATACTCCAAATCAGCAGCCAGGTTGGGTTGCTTGCTGGGACAAGGTGGTTTGAGCATATAACACCAATCCTAACCAGACAACACCAGCTGCTGATTAGTTTCTGGGCCCAATTCAAAGTGCTGGTTCTGACCAATAAAGCCTTAAATGACTCATGATTGTGATACCATAAAGACCACCTCTCCCCATGTGAACCGACCTGGATTCTGCAATCATCCCTGGAGGCCCTTCTCATGTGCCTCCTCCGCAAGGCCCAGAGGGCTGCAACATGAGAAAGGGCCTTTTCTGCAGTGGCTCCCCATTTGGGGAATGCTCTCCCCAAGGAGGCTTGTCTGGCACCTTTGTTACAAATCTTCAGATGCCAGGTAAAAACGTTCCTCTTCTCCCAGGCCTTTGGCTAATTAAACAATCTATGGCCTTTTAAATTGTGTGTGGCTGGCGTGGGTTGTATTATTTTTGTTTGTTACTATGTTAAGTATTGTGCTTTTATACTGTAAACCATCCTGTGATCCTTGGAAGAAGGGTGGTGCAAAAATGTAATAAATAAAAATAACTTTCAGGTAGGCTTACAGACTTACTCATTAGTGGAAACAGTAATAATATATTGATATAGTTTGGAGATGAGGAACCAAATAACTGCTTGGAATCACACAAAAAATGCTTTATGAAAGGCAAATGTATGAGTGGGGCAAATACTAGGAATAAAATCTGGACGTTCTAGAATCTAGAAATTATGTCTAAAAATTTCCTTTGCTTGAAAGTTCTATCAATACTGCTGCAGTCAGTAGCTAACTTTAAGCAGAGAGGTACAGGGTCTGTACACTGATTCAGAACAATTCTTGACTAAAGCCACTTTCAATTATGAACACTACACTGGAGCTACAAACTCTTTGAACAATCCTCCCACATGGATTCCTTGCAGCCATTTTTATAGATTCCCTCTCTTCCTAAGGTTTGTCACACTGGCCAGGAGAGCTCCATTTCAGACAACAACTACTACTTCTTCTATTTTTATTAAAGCTTTCAACAATATAATAACTATAAAAATACAAACAAAACAGGTGAAGTATAGAGCCCTCACAAGCAAGGAGAGCTCCAAGGCAAAGACAGAAAGGTGAGAGAGAACAGACAGGACCTAGAGGCCTAAAAGGCAGCGTTTCATACACCCCAAACAGCACATAGTGCATTGTTGTCCATTGGTATGATGTGAGAATGATACCATGGTGCAACACAAGTGAGACTTCAGAATAGAAGTCCAGGGAAACCCAAGATCCATTTCACATGTATCACTGGAAAGCCATGTGTCCCCCATCTTGTATTTGTGCACAAAGAACTGCTTTCTGACTGAAGTCATTAGGCAAATAAAATAATCAGTAGTTTCACCTAGATGCAATGTAGTCTCTCTTACCTCAAATGTGGGTGGATCTTTTCTTTTTTTCCTAATCCAAGCTGCAAAAAAATATTAAAACAGAGGTCAAACATTTTTTAAAAAAACTACTCATAATTGTATCAATAGTACAGATTACGTATCTGAAAGCCACTTAAATTAAGGATTTGAATGCCAGAAGGCAAATGGACTACGGAAGGACATGGAGATTGGTGCTAGATGGCTCTTGCAGTCAGAGCAGCAGAAAATAGCTGTCATCAAGAATGCTAGAAAATTAGGCATGGCACCCACAGAACAGGACGTCCCCATTCCACAAGCACTTGAGTTTCCACTTTCTAAACCTTCACCTGACACCACTAAACACATGAAATGCACTTCCACACACAGAAGGTTTAGGAACTGGTTCTGCAAGAACTGAAACTGAAGTTTTCAGAATGCCAAATGATTTGCCACCAGAAAGCAGCAATGCATAAAAGCTCAATCCACTGAGTCATCCCTAACAATTTCTCACATTTGTCTCCCAGGCCAGCTTGTGCTTTTCTCCAAAAATTCCTAAAGCAAGATTCTTGACACCTAGCCTGGCAAAATGGTTAGAATATAACACTACGACTGAGGTGACCCAAGTTCAAATCCAAACTCAACCACAAAACTCACTGGTTGATCTTAAGCCAATCACTATCCTTCAGCCTAACCTACCTTACAAGGTTGCTTGTGAGGAAAACATAGAAAAGAAGAACTCTGTACACCCCCATTAGCTCCTTGGAGGAAGGGTACACGTAATAACAAAACATTTCCCCCCTAATTTCTGACTTAAAACTGCAGGAACTTTAACTCTGGCCTTCTTTAAGTCCATTCAGCTCCTAGACAAGCTCTCTCATAACAAACCAGCTCTGTCATGCGTAGATCATCCTGCCAACAGTAAGGGGAGGGGACAGGTAACTGCTAATCAGGTGAACATGTGAGGTAAGATTTTTGTCTGTTTAGACTGTCTCTTGCATTCCTAGAAAATGTCATAAGGGAAACACTGGAAGAGCAGGGGTGGCATTACATGTGCCTGTTGTATTGCCAATGAGTAAAAAGTCAGTAAGCACATATATATTGTATTGTATCCAAGGAAGTTGTCTCATTAGCTCAAGGACTTCCACCTGCGCTACAGGATTTCTCCTCCCTGTCCTCATGTGCCCTCCCCCAGTCTTCTCTGGAAGGCTGGGGAAAACCCCAGTACAGATTTGGGGAGGAGGCATGGGGAAAAAGGAAAGGAAAAGGAAGAGGAAGCCTCATTGCGTCCTTGTACTAACAGGATGACTTTGTTGAATACAGCCAAGTAGGTTGTACCCAACTAAGTTTTACTCAGAATAGATCCACTGAAATTAATGGCCCCAAGTTAGTCATGTCCATGAATTTCAATGGGTTTATGCTCAGTATGATTAGCATTGGATATAACCCACTGAGGATCCTCTGACTGACAGCAGGAGTAAGGTAAAAAGTAATACAAATTCTGCTTCCAAGCACTGGCGGAGGAAGAGGAGTGTGGGGGGAGCGCACCGCCCCCGGCAGCGTGATCCCGGTGGGGTGCCATCGCAGCTCCCCGCACTGGGCGTCCCGCCTCCGCAGGGGGCGTGCCACACCCCCAGGAAGTGTGCCATGCCCCTGTGGGCGGCATACCACACCCCCCGGGATGCGCACCAGCCCAGCCCCGCCCTGTCTGCTCTCTGCCCCCCAGTGCTGGAGCATGAAGCTCCGCCACTGCTTCCAAGATGAGGCCCAAACTCTAATTGTGGCAAAGAAATGAGGTGGACAAATCTCTTTATTGCTGATAACCGAAAGGGGGGGGGGGAATGACAAGTTATTTCTGCCATACATAACCTGTCTTCCCTACTCAAGGCAGAAGAGTAAATCTGCTAGAAAGCGGTAGACGTTATTCCTATCTTTTAAAGATTATTTGGAAAGTCTGATTCTATCCTCAGAAGAATGGAAAGGGAGTCCTTTGCCTTCTCAGAATTTGGTATATCAAATGTCTTTGCTTTGCTGATCATAGTTATTACTAACGTTATAGCGACAGCAATAACTGTAATTAGTTTATGCACAGCCAAACAATGCTGATGATGCTTCTAGACCAATGTTCCTTCTCAAACACTTTCCTCCCATTGTTGCTGTCCTCCTCTAACTCCTTCGCAGTTTATTTATGTATTTCAGAAATGTAGTGACCAGAATTGGATGTAAAAGAAAATATAATTAATTAAATAAGAACCTGCTTACAGTCAAGCTGTAATTTTATTCCAACATTTATATCTATCCTTTCAATACCTTACTTTCAAAATTAAAACATATATCAATAAATTAAAACACAGTATTAAAACTACCACCAGCAACAACAAAATAAAACAGCACTAAGGAACAGTATAATAAAATCATTATCTGCACAAAGCAAAAAACAGGATCTGTGCCAGTTCAGCATAATTCCTAACCCTAGTTTATTAAGAGTTAGGCCCATATACCTCTCCCTAACCTCAACTATCATGGTGTCTTCAACTGTGTTTGCAGTTGTTTCAGTACTGTCAACTGTGGTTTAAAATCACATTACATACCAGAACATGAAACCATCTTGGTTAATGAGCCAAAATCAAAACACAAAATAGATATTGCAGCTTAAAAAACCCTCTCTCTTGTTCTTACCAATTGTCTTTCTATTAGTAAAGTGGCAATGAGGTTGAGCATTATCATCATAAAATGAGAATGAAAAAGAAGCAGTAATACTAATCACAAAACCAAAGGGTTAAAGGGAGTGCATTTTTTATTGTTGATTTCGCTAATATTCTCACCTACATACTAAGCTTTGAGTCAGAACAAAATGTAGTTAATGTGATTTTACTCTTATTTTCATTTTGGGAATGGCTGCTTATGACAGGCATTTCCAATATTATTTATTTTACACAACATATAGTCTCTACAGAGTTGAACAGAGGATGTTTACAAGAAGCTTAAATCCAGCCAATAACAATGTTTTCCTTAATATTGTCCAAAAATACAGCTTCTTCAAATCCATAAATTCTTTATCTCATCTTTATTATTGCTTAGCATCCATTCCCCCATACTTTTCCTTTACTTTCACCAAACCTCTTCTATATGTGCAGGACAGTAAAACCTCCATTGCAGTTTAGAAAAATCATTGTTGACGTGTAAGCAGACAAAATCTTTGCAATTATTAGAATTGTTCTTTGCCCTTTCAGCTTGAAAATGCATCCAGTGCAATCAACTTCTAGAAAAACATTTACATAAACCAGAATGCTTTCATTCAGTCTCAGCCAAAATAGCTTCTATTTGGAACAGTATAAAAGGCAAAGAAAACACACAGAGAGAGAGAGACACACAGATGAAGTCCAATTCTACAAAGTTCTCATTAAACCTTTTGTAAATCCACTGACTGCAATTCCAATTTTCTAATTACATAGTTGTAATTAATTATATAAATACGGTATGGTACTATCCACAGTCTGTGCTTGTGATAACGCTACATTTGTCTGAAAGGAATTTAGCAAGATAAACTGGACATTTCATACCTTGAGACCTTGGCATTCTTTCATCAGCACTCATTTGCATTCTCATTAGTATGCATGAGATTTTCATTGAACTTTAAGGCTTCTACTGGCATATAACGCATTGTAATGAGCGTAAAAGTGAGCATGCAAATTAAAACTCCCATTAATCACTAAATGGTACCCATTAAAAAGAGAGAGAGAGAGAAGGACTAGAATAGACAGGCTGTAAAATGCAGCATGAGGCACACAAACTCCTAAATCTTGACACAGAAAATGACAGATACCTTTTCATGAGGACCAGTGACATGTATGAAGAAGGTAAGTTACTAGATGCAGTAAGTGACAATTTAGAATAAAAATGATAAAAAGGTTATTGACAGCCTGCATCCACAAGATAATGCCTTTGGCCAAGAAATCAAGGGATTTCTTGAAAGGGAACCCTGACAGAGCAAAGAAAGGTGTTACTTACACATGTTATCCATGCTAATCGGGGACTCATTCATGTATTTCCTCAAACCATGGTTGTCATATTGTTGGTTTGGACATGGGACACTCATGTTCAAACGCTTGGTCTGCCATGAAGCTTATGTTTTGTGTTCATGGAGAAAATCATACACACTTAGCCTAATTGTACCTTTCAGGATTGTTGGGAGTATTGGGGGGGGGGGAATGTGTGCTGTACACATCCCAGATTCTTAGAACAGAGGGAGAAACCCCCCACAAAAAACTGTCCACTTAAACAAATGACATGCTGACTTCAACTCCTGGATATCCCAAAAGTCTAAAAACCCTGTCTTCAGAACAAGCTTCAATCCTTGAGGAATTCCACAGTCGAAGGACATCCACCAAGAATATTCTTCTGTGTACCAGTGGCATAGATATATTATTGTCAAAATGCATTCTTGGTTCCTATGAGCAATCACAATGAAAATGAAGGAAAGGGAAATTGGATCAAATGATACTGTGTTTCAAGGTTTGCTGGTCAAAGCAAGCCTGAAGAAAACAGACTATAGAAAACTGGGGGAGAGGGGTGTACTGGAAGCTCATTCTGATAAAGAAGTGAGCCATACATTTACAGTGGTACCTCAGGTTAAGAACTTAATTCGTTCCGGAGGTCCGTTCTTAACCTGAAACTGTTCTTAACCTGAAGCACCACTTTAGCTAATGGGGCCTCCTGCTGCTGCTGCGCCGCCGGAGCACGATTTCTGTTCTTATCTTGAAGCAAAGTTCTTAACCCGAGGTACTATTTCTGGGTTAGCGGAGTCTGTAACCTGAAGCGTCTGTAACCCAAGGTACCACTGTAGTTATAATCCCATAAACTATCTGCAAGGGCACCCCACCCATCACCTCCTTCGAAATCTGTGTAATCTTGTTCATGTTTTACAGAACTGGAAAAATATGAAATCCCACAGGGGAGGCCTTAATGATGAGCAACAATTTTCACTATCTAGTATTGTTATAAGCACTGAGATAATGTAGGGGAAATGCTCTGAACATTTTTAAAAAAGTTATATCAATTCCAGTACAGTATTATTAAAACCCACTTCTTTCTCTTATTACAGAAACAGCCCCAGATAAAAAAGAGGGAGAATGTGATTCTCATTTCCTCCCACCATTTCCAAACAGAAGATTTCAGCAGTTAACATGTTAACTGGAAAAATCCAGTTAATGTTGTTCTTTGCATTTAAGCACCTACATTTTTCTCTGCTCTGTCATAAACAAGAATACACTGCACACCTCCTCTGCCCAAATAATGGATGGGGAAACAAAGCAGTCTGAACATTTTCTTCCCATCCCCTGAAAGGAACTGTGCTTAAAGAGAGAAAGAGACCATTGCCTATTCATAACACTTTTTATTTCCCTTCTCTTCACAAATCCTTCCAATTCAATGCCACTATAATCACAAAGGGAAAAAAATGTTATGGTAATTATAAGCATGAGCAAGTGTTGTGTTAAAAATGCAAATGCTGCTAATAAAAGTATGCCTTGCCACACATGGTTTATTTTCTGTGCTGGAAAGCCAAATAAACTGCCCAGATTTGCAAATGTATCCCACGCTTCAGAAAGCCATAGGAAAAAGGCATTTTGCATTGTGTTGTCTTTTCTTATCCATGGCCACTTAAAACAAGGCCATTTTCTCAATCCCTAATTATAGAGTTGTGCATTGTTTTTATCCTAAAAGGTAAAGGTAAAGGGACCCCTGACCATTAGGTCCAGTCGTGGCCGACTCTGGGGTTGCGGCGCTCATCTCGCTTTATTGGCCGAGGGAGCAGGCGTACAGCTTCCGGGTCATGTGGCCAGCATGACTGAGCCACTTCTGGCAAACCAGAGCAGTGCACGGAAACGCCGTTTACCTTCCTGCTGGAGCAGTACCTATTTATCTATTTACACTTTGACATGCTTTTTAACTGCTAGGTTGGCAGGAGCAGGGACCGAACAACGGGAGCTCACCCCGTCGCGGGGATTCGAACCGCCGACCTTCTGATTGGCAAGTCCTAGGCTCTGTGGTTTAACCCACAGCGCCACTTGATGTTAAATCATATGATGCATTTTAAGCATATGTACTTTTTACTTTCCCTGCTTAAGAGCCATACTTTCAGAATTCAAAGAGGAAAATTAGGTGGCATCCCACCTGCATAATGTACAGTACTTCCACTTCCACAAGCAGAATGTTTGCTTCTCCTCCTCTCTGCAGCTCTTCATGTGCTCCCAAAATCTGCTCTGGAGGCTTGGGGGAGCCTCTGGGACAGATGCGTGGCAGCGGGGAAGGGAGGAAGAGAAATTCCATTGCATCTGCTGGTGCAACACTGGATCTCGCCCATTGTGTTTGAGGTTAGACAGAAAATTCAGAGATGGTACGTCAAGATATACCAGTCTGCTGCAATAGCCTTTTCAGTGGTTCCTCCACCTGCCACAAAGGACTAAGGGAGAAGTAATAACTGGACAAGCCAGAATCAGGGTGTCAAGTGGAAACAAAATTTGACCATCTTAAGAAATCTTAAGGCAAGGGCTAGGCTTAGATGCTCTGTTGTGTCCTTTCAATTCAGCCTGGGAGAATTACAAGTCACTTTATCATACATTACTTTAGCTGTCTCAAAAATGTATTACCTTCCCATTCTGTGGGTATGTCCCCCGCTTCATATTGGTGTTCTTTTATACCAGACGTTTCTACAAATCTTCTCTCTTTAATAAGCTGACCTATTTCAAAGAGAAAAAAGGCTGATTAAGAACATTACATAAAACATTCACATGCACGGGTGAACATTTGATATTCTTTAATGCTATTACTTATGTAGATATTTTGACTGAGAAAATCATATACTCTTTTTTCTCATCACTAGGTGTTGTTTAAATCTGGGTCTGTCTGCCTTCCCATCTCTTGCTTCATGTTTTAACCCATCTGCAGCACACACACACACACACACACACACCATTTTCTCTCAAGCTAGCTGCAATAATGGGAGTAAAGTAAACTAAGCTGGGAGAAAGTTGTGTGTAAGAGAGAAGCAACAGCAAGATTAGGAGTGGGTATAGGTAGGGTTCAGCACCTTTGCCGCAACTAAATAATATCCTGCACTGTTGTTGACTAAAAACAGTACAGGAAGATTTCAACTCAGAGCAGGGTTCAAAAAGCCCTTTAGATTTCAATTCCATGCAAGTTTATATTTGCTATTGTACTGAATGGGACTTAACCAGGTAAGTGTGCATAGGATTGCAGCCTTAGAGTGACCCATTAACATCTCACTTCTTTTTACACTTAAAAGAAAAGGGAAAGGAGGGTGTTATTTCTCTACTTTATGCAGTACTTGATAATTTCTTCCACTCTACATATTTTCAGTAATTGTAAATGAACTGCACTATTAAAATAATTAAAGCACTGTATCATTCTAGTATTGATTTAAAGGGAAACAATTGTACATCCTTTTAGGAGGAAGTCACATATATTAAATGTTTTGGAAGTAAATTAGAAGAAATTGATAGACTTTGGAAGAGCATGAGACACTTGATCTCAGGGTCATGGGTTTGAGCCCCACATTGGGCAAAGGACTCCTGAATTGCAGGGGGTTGGACTAGATTACTAAATTCTATTATTCTCTGAATCTCACCCCACTTCTATAGCCCTACCTCCAAGAGCTACAATTTTAACAAAACATATGAAAGGATGTGTGATCTGTTTGGTTCATTGTCAACGTATGGCACCACTGCTAGACTGTATCTTGCCTTAAGGAACATTTTGGGTAGAAGCAGCCAAATTCTGCTTCCCACTGAGTGTTTTATTTATCTGGTCAACAGTGTAAAGCACTAAGTAATTCTATTTTATGAAGTTATGTATTATTTATAAATGTCTAAGAGAAAGTTGCTTTGTAAAGAGTGTCATGCTGTTTGAACATTATCTGCTTTACAAATGAACTAAGGAAAATGCAACTGTATTAACTCCTCCTAAAGTTATGACAATTATTATTATTTTTTATTTACTGAATTTATATACCGCTCTATACCCGGAGGTCTCAGGGCAGTTTACAGAAAAGATCAACATAAAAACCACAATATATAAAATCAAAATAAAAACAACAACCCAATAACACCCCTCCCTCCAAAAAAAGAGCTACATTTTAAAAGGGCATAGGATGTCAATCGAAAGCCTGGTTAAAAAGCAACGTTTTTGCCTGGCACCTAAAGGCATATAATGAAGGCGCCAGGCAAACTTCCCTGGGGAGAGCATTCCACAGACAGAGAGCCACTGTAGAGATGGCCCGTTCTCATGTTGCCACCTTCCAAACCTCTTGAGGAGGAGGCACACAATGAAGGGCCTCAGTAAATGATCTCAGGGTCTGGAGGTTCATATGGGAAGAGGCAGTCCTTGAGGCATTGTGGTCCTGAGCTGTTTAAGGCTTTATAGGTCAAAACCAGCACTTTGAATTGGTAGCCAGAGCAGTTGGACCAAGATTGGTATAATATGTTCAAACTATCTTGCTCTGGTGAGCAACCTGACCACTGAATTCTGCACTAGCTGGTTTCCAAATCGTCTTCAGAAGCAGCCCTACATATAACACATTGCAGTAATCTAACCTTGAATGAATGAATTTATTAATACGGTCACAGACCAGCTTCAACACACACAATATCACAAATCATAAAAATATCAGAAATACAAGTGACAATATGACAATGACAAGAATTTAAATATAAAAATTAAAATTAATTGTTAACGTGCCCCCTGTAACTAACATTTAGGGGATTGGGCATTGTGGGATACCACTTGCTTCCTGCGATTGATTGCAGACACACAGAATTTAGCTACATTTAATGTAATCATGGGATTCTTGTCCTCTAGCAGTAGTTTTAGACTATGATATTCCGATTCTTTCCTAAACTTTTGCAAAACAGGTGTAATAAAAGTCAAACGTATATCCTCATAAAGACGACATAATAGTACATGTGAAGCAGTTTCAACTTCCAACGAGCCACAAGGACATACCCGTGTTGTGTATGGTTTACCCTCAAATCTGCCCTGAAGTAAGGCAGAAGGGAGAACGTTAAATCTGGCGAGGGTAAAAGACCGTCTATATTTGGGTATCTGTAGACCTGACAGATAGTTAGCTGGAGAGAAACCTCTCCCATGGTCCCTTATTGCTGGATGTTTGATCATTTTGCTCATGTGGCATTGTAATTCTACGTCCCAGATACGCTGGCGGATTGTAGTCCTAGCTTTCTCGAAGCCTGTCGCTATCAGGGTCTGCTGTGGGATCCCCAAGCCTTTAAGCTTTTCCAGCAGTGTAGCTTTCCATCTGGATTGGTAGTTATCTAATAAGGTTAAAGGTGCCAGCCCAACCGGGAAGAAAATAAGCTTTAGCCAATAATGGATCTTCAGTATCCATATCCGAGTACTAATAGGAATTTGCCCAACCTCCAAACGGACCGCTATGTTGGATACGCAAGAGGGGATCCCCAGCAGGCAACGAAAAAACTTAGTTTGAAATGCCTCTAAGGGAGTAAGGTTTTTAAAGCTGCAGATCTGGGATCCATATAACAATTGTGGTAATATTTTGGCAGCAAAGACCTTGATGTTGCCAGAACATAGACAACAGTATTTAGGCTATCCTTGTCCAGTTAGGGGAGTAACTGGGCCACCAGCCGAAGCTGATGGAAGGCACTCTGGGCCACTGAGGCCTCCTGAGCCTCGAGTGACAGCAAAGGATCCAGGAGTACCCCCAGGCTATGAACCTGCTCCTTCAAAGGAAGTGTAACCCCATCTAGATCAGGTGACCTCCCACCCATCTGGTCTAGGGAACCACCCACTAACAGTGCCTCAGTCTTATCTGGATTGAGCTTTAGTTTGTTGGCTCTCATCCAGTCCATTACTGAGGCAAGGCAAATGTTTCCACATGCACAATGACTTAGTTGAACTGTCTTTTTAGATTATGAGCCTGAGGGGAAGGAGAAAGTCTTAGTAGTGACTTTTGTAAGCTGCTCTGAGAGCCCTTTGAGCTCAAAAGCAGGGTGCAAATGCTGTATGTAAATAGACTTCCTAATTTCAAAGGATGGGGCGGCTATGAGAGCTGCATGTTTCCCAGCACTTTGCTCCAGATACAACTTGTCACTGACTGGAATGTGGGAAAGGAAGACTAGGTAAAGTAAAGGTACCCCTGCCCGTACGGGCCAGTCTTGACAGACTCTAGGGTTGTGCGCCCATTTCACTCAAAGAGGCCGGGGGCCAGCGCTGTCCGAAGACACTTCCGGGTCACGTGGCCAGCGTGACATCGCTGCTCTGGCGAGCCAGAGCCGCACACGGAAACGCAGTTTACCTTCCCGCTAGTAAGTGGTCCCTATTTATCTACTTGCACCCGGGAGTGCTTTCGAACTGCTAGGTTGGCAGGCACTGGGACCGAACAGCGGGAGCGCACCCCGCCACGGGGATTCGAACCGCCGACCTTTCGATTGGCAAGCCCTAGGCACTGAGGCTTTAGCCCACAGCGCCACCCACGTCCCGGAAAGGAAGACTATTTCCTTTCAAATAGCAGCAGCAACAGGAAGAAAGGGACTGGATCCCACAAATGTACTAGCTGCCCCTGCTGGGAAGTTCAGGGGAGGACCATATCTCTGGAGTATAGCACACTCATAATGCAAGTATAAAGATTACTCAAGCAGCTTGTGGAGACTGAGTGTATCTCCTCATATTGCCACAGGTCACCAGTGTGTCCTGGACAGGTACCTGAGCAACAGCTCTTTTCCTATCTTGGATGCTTCCCATCACATAGACACGCTTTTTATTCAGCCATTACAAACCCTGCGGTACCTTAGGTACTAACCAATTCCTTATGACATAAACTTTCCTACACTGGATGAAGCTGACTTTAAGCCACAAATGCTTACGCCATAATAGGTGTGTTGGTCTTTACAGTATCATAAGACCCCTTGGGGTTTTTGGTTTTGATTGTGTAGCACCACACTAACATGACTATTCTGAAATTGTTGTCACGTGAACCACTGTTGTCACAAGGCCAGTAAATTATTTTCATTTCCAAAATAAACACGTGAGACATGCTACAGAAGACTAAGAAATGCAATTAAAACTCAAACAAAATAGACACATAGGAAAGGTGCTACTATATACCAATTAACAAGATACATAATTAACTCTAATCATTCAAATAGCTGAAAATACATGCTCTTCAACTCATTTCTTATTGAAATATTTATCTCCAAAATCAAACAGAGCTGAATATTATCCTTAGATTAAACTCCTGCAGTTAAACTAAGTCTGGCAGTAGGATTCTTTTTCTAGTTTTCAAGATTAAGGCATTTTGGGATAGAAACCACCAAATTTGTTACTAATTTTAAAGCAGTTCTTTCACTTATTCCTGGCATAAATGCTTTGAAGAAGAATGGAGGCACTGATCTAACCAAGGCCAATTAGCAAAGTTCATGGAATAAAACAGGATTTGAATTCAGATCTCTGCACATACTCAGGCCATGTCACCACAATGACAGTGTTACACAAATTCCTTTCAGGACCATTATCACAGACATTCAGTATTACTGAAAAATCAAGCACCAAAAATGCCAGCTGTCCGTAGCAATCTTCCACCTCACCATTCTCTTAACCACTCTCTTCCTCTCGTATGAATTTTCCTCAACCCCTCCCCCAAAATGTAACTACAGTTAATGTTGACAACTGTTGCCTCTTCACACAGATTTGTTAACTAGATGGTTAACAAATCCTGATCAAGAAGGAACTCTAAATGCTGGTTTAACTTCAACCATTGTAAGGACTATTCTTGGCATATAGGGAATCTGAAAGGGAAACAATACATATGTGGCACATTTTTGAAGGAATGCTATGTGCAATTTGTCCAACTGATTATTTCCTGTAATTTTATGTGTCTGAAATGCCACTGCAAAATGCAGTATGTTCATTAGAGCCAGTGTGGTATAATGGTTAGAGTGTTGGACTAAGGACTTGGGAGAGCAGGGTTCAAATCGCTACAGCCAGGAAGCTCACTGGATGACCTTAGGCCAGCCACTCATTCTCAGCTTAACCTATCTCACAGGATTGTTAAAATAAAATGGGGAGGAGAAAACAATGTACACCACCTTGCAGTCCTTGGAGGAAAGGTGAGCTATAAATGTAAAAGTAAATAAAAATAAAATAAATAAATGTAAATAAATATTCTTTCAAATTTAAAATGAAAGAATGAAAGAAAGTTATATTCCACCTACTTATTTCTATTTTATAACTATTTTATTTGAAGAAGAGATTTACAGGACAATCCTAACTGCAACAGGGAACATTGGGGCCAATGGTGCATTCAAAGCTCTGCTGGATCCTATTGGTGGGGAAGCTATCCAGCCAGAGCAGTGGAAAATGACATTTCAGGCTTAAGGTGCTCATGTTGCTTTATTTAAGAGACTGAAGTATACCTGTATGTTGACCTCCCTTCTTTTACAGGCAGAATAATTAGTTCTGTAGTTTTCTCATTTTTAGCAACACACTTTGTAGTTAAAATGTGAGGATTTAATACTGAGGAATGCTGGAAAATACTCTAGAGAGATCAGACTTAAAACCCACCTGGGAATTGCTCTTCTTTGAAACTCATTTCAGCTCTCATCCATAATGAAAACTGTCCTCTGCTCAACATACCATTGCAAACCATATGAATTGTTGCATAACGGTACAACTGAACATAATCATTCTTAATTTAGAGCAAGTAATTTTTATAAATAATTATATCATGCTTCTGCCAGCCAGTCCATTTTTCAAAGATTGTCAATTTACTTCCACTGCCAGTGTTTGCTCCAATTTGCAGGTATTTAAAGATTAATAAGATTTTTGTGTTTGCAGTCTGTTTAGTCCTTGGATATATTCTAACCCTTCTAAAAAGAATGCTGAGAAACAGATATGAGCATGTGAAATCATCTTAGAAATGCTAGGGCTTCAAGAACCTGTGCATGTATGATGTACAGTGGTCCCTTGGTAGCCAACCAAATTTTTCTGCTCACCACAAATTCTGCCTCAAGACTAAAGTAATCCACGTTAGGCACAGCTGTCCATGTAATCCGATTAGAAACCATAGCTTCTGTATGAAACACACTTTTGTTGTTGTTTTGTCATTTAGTCATTATATCAGTGCTCCTAGAGAGATCTGCACAACTGAGGGCCAAAACATGCATGACACAAGAAAATGGTGATTTAACCCATACAAAGCTTAAAAGCATGGGCACATGAGAAATTGCTCTCTTCATTATCCAATGCATGTTTTCCACAGACCCATTGGGCACTCTTTCCTTATAATTTGCACAGAAGAACAAATCAGATCACACATCTTATTCAAGATGGTTGCCCTTGAAAACTAGAAAAAGTCCAGCCTCAACATCTTCCTAAACCTTTGTAACCTCTTCTTAGTTAGATTTGGAGGAGAGATGGTCTGGTATTCCTGGGGGTCAATGTGGGCCCCTCACTTAGTGCAAGTAGGGTACCCCCATCTGAAACCCTCCCTCAACCTATAGCGCAGTCTCTTCTCTGTTCCTTACATTCATATTCAATACCGGGGGCTGTGTCCATGATTGTTTCAGTTACCAACTCTGCCTATCCCCTTCCTTTCTAGCTCACCAAAGACACCTCCTAAAACTCAACAAAACTACCTCATTACCTTATTCCTTGCCAAAGCCACCTCTCACCTACTAGAACTCATCACAACCACACTTCATCCCTCCCTGTAGACTTTGTCAAACCTCCACAGTTTGCCAGGGCCACCCACTTGCCTGGGTCAGTCGCTTCCTTGCTGGCCTGAGTTGTCCATGCAGGATGTTTGCCTACCACTCACCCCAATTCCTCCCTCCCCACCCTTTGACACTGCTGCAACAGCCCAGCAGCTCTGAGAGCTCAGTTTGCTGTCACATTTTGCTTGTTGTTATATTTCTAATTCAGAGCTTTCTAAACGTTTCATGTTGGTGATACGCGTTTTAGACATTTATCATTTTTACTAGCAAACCAGAGATTAAACTAATCCCTTTCCAGCCCTGGGAGGAGTGCAAGCAGTATTCGTGTGACACACCTACACACTGCAGCCAACACAATGATGTGTCACGACACACAGTTTGGAAAGCTCTGTTCTAATTAAACACTTCCAAACTATACACACACATTCACACACAGAGAGATAGGGAGGGAGAGATATCCCTTGGAATCTGCCTCCCTCCCCTAAAAGGCAGCTCAGCTGAATTGGACCTTACTCTTCAGCATCATAGCCACTATATCATATACACTGGTATGAATGAAATATAGATGTGGGGATGCAATATTCCCAGTAGTGTGGAAAATGAATTGCAATTTTGTTTGTAGGTAACAGTGAAACAGCAATTATGTTAGTGCTACGAGCTACCTGTCTGTAAGTAGACTTACCTGCCTCATGTCTTCAGGATAGGGTGGGACAAATTCAAATGATCAGTTTAAAGTCCTGAGAGTATAGCTTGATGAGAATGTCCAAATTATGCATGAATATACATGTAAATCCCTTAGCAATTAAATGAAATGGCTATAGTCCTGAAATGTTTAACTTTCCAATAGTCTTGAGACACGCAATTTTTTTGGAAACTTGGATATTAAGGGAGTTCTATTCTCTCAAGGATAATAACGACAATATTATAGCCATAAAACCCAACACCTAATAAAACATTTAACTTTTTCCCTTTCTCTCTATGGAAACATAGGATCAAAATTTCACATTTAACATTTTAAAACAAGAATAAATCTGTACAATTATTTTTAATTCACTAATTGTTTTATGAGTATTTGAATGTCAGAGCAGTCTCTTCTTGGTTTATGGCTTTTAGACATACATTGTTTTTGCTCTGCAGAAAAACCAATTTCAGAGCTGAGAGGAAGAAGACCACAGTGGGGGGTGGGTGTCCTATAACCTAATGAAGATGACCTACTTTTATGTGAGCATAACATTCATCTTCTAGAATGGGAGGTTATTACAAAATAAGATTACCTGTATGATAAATCCTCTATAATTACCTGCAAGTGCCTTATTTTTCAGTGTTGGAACATTTCTGATTTGTGGGTGCATTTCGCACACTCTGCAGATGACTAAACATATATTTAGATATCAACTCTAGACATTTTTAGTTCAAATCAATTAGAGAGGGGGGAGTAGAATCATTCCCTTCTGGCTGCCTATATTTTTCGTTTAATCCTGGTCAGTGTAAGACCTTATTACAAGTAATTTGTCATTATAAGTCTGAAGAAAAATGCTAGCCTCACAATTTTTGTCATTTCCCCCCCACACTTCCCTTCAGGCTGCAACTGTTGATGGGCTTTATGGAAATATAAATTCAATCAGCAGCTGCAAATTTCATGAGACGTCCATCTTCATGCTGAATTTGTAACTGAGTGTCAAAACAATCTGTGGATTCCTCCCTGATGAAACGCGCATTGAATTGTAAATTTCTGCAATTTTCTCATGTTTGAATTTAAGGGGCACTAAAACAGAACTAGCTCACATAAAGCACATATCAGCTTAGGACAGGTAAAAAAATTTTTTCATAGTATTCAAAGAGTTAATTTTTTATAAAAAAAAAAAAAAGCTATGAACAATATCTGGTCCTTTAAAAAGCAATACAAAATTAAACTACATTGCAAATTTTATTCCATTCAGAAATATAGGAGAATAAAAAAGATGTTCAGTGGGCTTTTTTATGCTTTTCAGATAAGCTACATGTTTTATCTATTGTTGTCACTGTTCATTTTCCAGAATCTTGCAATGATTAAAATCCAGAAATTAGCTTGGCAAAATTTAAAAAGATTCAATGGTGTCAAAACAGTCAAACAGTTGAGTAGGAAAAGTTTAGTTTTGAAAGGGTGCTGCCTCCTCCTCTTTGATATAAATCTTATTTTTAATTAGGTGTTGATGGAAGAGAAAATACAAAAATATAAAAATTAATTTAAATTGCTAAAAAGAGAGGGAGAGAGGGCTGCTAGCTCATAGTTCTAACTGTCCATTGTTCTCCTGGGCGGCTCTAAAAGATGGCAATTTTCTATTCAAGCTGCTATTTCTTACAATAGCTTAAAGAAAATGTATAAGAGACAGAGCATATTATGTCAAGTGAAATATTTTATTTTAGAATGGATTGTCTCTTCCTCCAAGGATATTAAATCCCAAATATGCAAAGTGTTGTTTTCCCTTTCTTTCTTCTTATTACTTTTCCCTCCAGCAGCTGTGCATGACTTTAAATATCTTCTCAACAATGCTGATACTGCTCACTGGATCCATCCCCTGCATGTTCTCTGCTTTTCAATTTTTATTACAGAATGCAGATACAAATGGTAATTGCCAAGATTTTACCACACATAAGACATACCATTTTAACTGACTGGTTACTTGCGAGTAACACAGAATCACTGGGATCAAGTCTTGGCTTGCATGATACACCATTTGTTTGAACTATTACTACCACTTCTCCACCCAAAATGGCAGCAGGATGTCATTAGAGAAATCAGCATGGGGGGGGGGGGTAATGCTGAGGATGAAATGGAAGGGAGGTATTAAGATGGGACACCTTGCCCCAAATCTCCCAATGGCTATACACAGTGGCTTTATATAGATGCTGTTCAGCACTGGGAAGAAAATAGTATCTTGGGGCACTCCACAGCATAACTGCCACTTAACCAATGCTACTCTCCAAAAGCATGAGCAGAAGCACTGCAACACTGTCCCCCTAGCTCCCACCTCACAAAGCTGGTCCAAAAGGATTCCATAGTTGGTAGCACCAAAAGCTACTGAGAGAGCAAGTAATAGGGTGGCACTCCCCTGTCCCTCTCTTGATCAAGGTAGTCCATCAAGGTGACAAAGACCAATTTCATCCCCAAACTGAGTCAGAACTGAGATGGAGACAGGAACGGGTCTAGATGAGGGGTAACCAACGTGATACCCTCCAGATGTTATTCAACTACAACCACCACAGTTACCTTGGTCAGGGAAGCTGTCAGGCAGCAGAGTAAGAAATATACCAACAGGAATCCCAATCTGTCTTTTTTTCTCAGCACCAGGTGCAGGTTTTCAAACCCCCTCCCATTGCAGGGGCACTTTCGGGTGAGTACAGTGGTATCTCTGGCTGCAAACAGGATCCGTTCCAGAGGCCTGTTCGCAACCTGAACAGAACGCAACCCATGTCTGTGCGTGTCACAATTCACTGCTTCTGTGCATGATGTCATTTTGCGCGTATGTGCGAGTGGCGAAACCCAGAAGTAATCCATTCTGTTACTTCCGTTACTTGTGTACCATGAGGTATGACTATAAAATGGCAATCTATAGGCCATAGCACTGCCAACCCTGGATTGCACTCAGTACCCAAAGCTGAGTCAGATCAAAATAATAATAATAATAATAATAATAATAATAAAATTTATTATTTCTATCCCGCCCATCTGGCTGGGTTTCCCCAGCCACTCTGGGCAGCTTCCAACAGAAGTTTAAAAATACATTACAACATCAGTTATTAAAAACATCCCTAAACACTAAGCTCATCCATGCAGGTTTCAGCACTCCCACATCTGCAATCAAAGTCTTATTATGAACCAAGCTGGCATCAAGTAACCGCATTACCAGGCCTGATGGCCCAGTATTCGAGCAACCAGAAATCCAATAGATGGAGGGAGGGTTAGAAGAGGGGATGGCCTGTACACATCCATATCCTCTTCTCTTCCAAAGAGGGTATGTTTTCCATACGCAATTAAATCTACCACAAACCCAATGTCTCTACCTTAAAGTTCTCCACAGCCTTGGAACAATGTATCATTTTACCCTTTTTTACATTATGTCCTTACCTTGACTTCTACTGCTCCTCCATCCTCAACCAACCAAATCTGTATATCATCCTGCTTTGTCCATTCTCCCTTGCACAGAACTCCCTCCCTGGACATTTGCACAGTGCTACCTCATCCATTAAAAGCCTTCCTCAAAAGCTAACGTTTCAGCCTACTTTTGACTTAATCTGATAATTATCATTTCCAACTATAAACAAGGTTTAAGGACAGTTTCCACATTTTATACCTTGTTCCTAGCATCCTGGTACATGAATATGCCTCTATTGTCAGTATATATTTAATGGTGGAACCATAGAAATAATAATTTCTTCTCGATTACATCTTAAAGAAATCAGGTATAGGTCTCAGAAGAAGAACAGATGATTAAATATTAAAGCTCATTTTTAGTGTTTGAACCCCCACACACTTACTCAGTACAAGAAATTTCACCAACCGTGGGAATCACAGCAAGTTCTTCATACTTATTTCATTCCATTGTGTTGCTTTTAACAGCCATGTGGGAAAGGCCTCAGGAGATTCCATTTTACTTCCAGCTCTGCTAATAGCTGTATTTGAAACCATGGATTAGTTGTTTCTCTGTAGTTTTCTTTTAAAAGGTGAAAAGGCTTCCATGCCTCACAGGGATTTGAGATGATACATCAGCTATCACATGCAACATACTCAGTTCTTACTCCCACACAGAGATGCACTGTTTTATCCAAATGTGAAACTTAAAATTAATTTAGAGAAGGTTCAAATGATTCCTGCTGCACAGCAATTTGCAAGTTAAAATACTTTCCAGCCCTTAAATCTGTCAAATTACTGGACCCTGAAGCAGACATAGCCCATCACCCTTGCACTGCAGTTGGCAGTCCCAGACCACAAATAAGAGGATTTTACTCAGTACCTGATTTGCCACAATCATTGCAGGGAGATTGCAATGCCTTTCTTTGATTGCTTCATCATTTACACAGCTCAGCATGTAGGGAAGTATGGAAACAAAACTACTGACTCTCTCCTGTGTTGCCCCTAAGCCAGAACACACCTAATCTTCTTAAGGTATCAGACAATCCTACCATGAAGATATACTCACATGTAGCCAGTGTTTGAAATTCCCATTGTTCTAGGAGCATTTTGAGACAAGGAATTTCATTAGCGCGAGCAGTTTCTGAGCTCTGGGTGCAGTACTGCACCTAAGATTCCCGATTAAAATTCAGAGTGGAAGGAAAGGAGGAGCTTTTTCTGTCTTCCCACTTCCAGCTACTCTCTGAAGACTGGAGAAGAGACCCTCTTAAGAATATTAGGGGGCTGGGCAGGGGAAGGATTAGACCATGTGAAAAATGAACATAATTTTAGCTGCAGTTCATTCATTTTCAGCTTTGTTGTATTGTTATAAATAAGCGTGCCTAGACATTCCATTGTTGCGCCCATAACATAGATTTAAGGTGCCATTTAGCTCCTAGCTTTCATATCTGTTTCTAACACTGCATGTAGCCTAAGATCACCCACAAAGACGGCACCCAGAACAGCACTGCTGAACATAATTTACATTCAATGGAGTGGCAGGACATATTTATCGTATTTTTCACTCTATAGGACGCACCCGACCATAGGACGCACCTTGTTTTAGAGGGGAGAACAAAAATAAATAAATTATCCCCCTCTCTGCCCAGCGCCCCTTCAGCGAAGCAGCAGGAGGCACTGCGCAGAGAGGGGGAGAATTTTTTCCCCTTGTTCTCCCCCTCTAAAACAAGGTGCCGTTCAAGGTGTGTTCAGTCACCTTCAGGCGGCTACCTTGGAAGCCTGGAGAGCGAGAGGGGTCGGTGCGCACTGACCCCTCTCACTCTCCAGGCTTCAGGGAAGGCAACCCGAAGCCTCCGGAGCACTGCGGGAGTTCCCGCTGCGCTCTGGAAGCTTCGGGTTCCTTTCAACCTGCTCTTTGGGGCTGGCGGGGAAAAGCCCACCGCCAGCCCCAAAGAGCAGGTCGGGGAGCAGCGGAAAGGCACGCAGCCTTCCTGCTGCTCCGCGAGCTTCTCGGGACTGCCGGGGAAGCCTGGGTCGTCCCCCTCCCGCCCCAAAGCGCAAAGAAGCCAAGGCAGGGAGCGGGACGCATCCCGCTCGCTGTCTTGGCTTCTGCCATAGCCGCGCGCAACCTCTCCAGCCGGGAGAGGCTGAACGGGGCTATGGATTCTTTAGCTCTGCGCAACCTCTCCGGCAGGGAGAGGCTGCGCGCGGCTATGGCAATACCCCACCTCCCCCAAAAGCCCACAGGAGCCGTGCACCCTTTAAGGAGCGCGCGGCTCCTGTGGGCTTTTCTATGGGGAGGGAGAAGGGACTGACTGGCCATGTCAGTCCCTTCTCCCTCCTGAGGAAAAGCCCGCAAAAGCCGTGCAGAGCTTGTGTGCGGCTTTTGGGGGCTTTTCCTGCCTGCCTCCCCCCTGCATTCGCTCCATAGGACGCACACACATTTCCCCTTCATTTTTGAAGGGGGAAAAGTGCATCCTATAGAGCGAAAACTACGGCAGATAACTGGGATGGCCCTGAGATGTGTCCTAATCCATATGAAGCAACATCTGAGAGAGGTGTTCTCAGATATGATTATGCTTCAAAGTAACCTTTTGTTCAGCAGCAGCAACAATTTACTCCATACAGAAGAAGAAAATAGCAGTAGAAAAGATGTGAGGAATAGCAACCATCTGAGATCTTTTTACTTAGGGAACCTTATTTAAATGACACAAGCAGGCTCTCCATGCCTGTATGAAGAAAAATCCATTTCAGATAGAACCCTACTAAAAGTCAAAGTGGAGAATCTCTGTACGAGAGTCAGGAAAACATGCCTTATGAGGAACAGTTGAGGGAGCTGAGGATGTTTAGCCTGGATAAGGTGTCACATGGAAGACAGAACAAGCTTGTTTTCTCCTGCTCCGGAGGCAGAGGTGTACCTAGGGTCCCTTGTGCCCTTGACAAAGTGTGTGTGTGTGTGTGTGTGTGTGTGTGTGTAGAAAATGAGAATGGGGTGAGGTGAGGGAGGCTGTAGTCAAGAGCAGAGTTAAACGGTTATGGTTGCATATACTTTGGCACACAGGCCACTTTTGACCTCAAGTGCAATGGCATCCCCTGATTAAGGAAATATACTATCTTTAGGAGCCACCAAAACATACACAAGGAAATGTTTATCAGTTCCATGAACCATGGTTTTCTTACGCCCTGTGAGGGTAATTATCAAATCTTTTAGACCACTTTGAACAACAGCTGCAAGAGAAGAAGAAGAACACAGGTGGTGTCTCTGTCAAGACTGCAGAAAGGGGACCTGTTCTTTCTGCTCCCTTATCTCAATAATGCATGAATTACTTCATTGTCTTGGATTTATTCTGAAGGTGAACAGACTGAATACTGGCAAGACTTTCAGATCAAGTGCTGGAAAACCCGATCAAGGATTGGACTAGACGGCTTTGAAGACTCCTCCAATTTAGTGGTTTGATGATTGATCTTCCTCAAAAAGAAAACCTGAAGGTCAGTTGCCCCTCCTACAAACTCTGATGGGAGAATACTTGCTGCAGTGGTTAAAAAGAGATCAAGCCCCACACTTAACATAGAAGCCTTAAGGAGTCTTGTATATTGCTGCATGAGGCAGAGTTAATCTGGGAGTTCCTCTTTCTCTGAATGGACTCCTGCCTTGCAATTTCATAATTCTCTGGGGTGCTTCTTCCTCTAAAGGACGTATGATATCCTACCACTTCTTAGAACTTCTGGGAACTCATCATATACAACCTGAAATCTTTCTGACAGAGGCATATATATCCTCCTTGGTAAGAAGTCACAAGTATAATATAGGTAGTAGCAGAAAGCAGGGGGGGGGATTAAGCATAGCACCCATACCCCTTCAGCTTAGTTAAGATTTTTAAAAATGCATGGACTGAATTTAGTCTCATTTCAGACAATAAATCTTGGGACACACTCATATTCTTACTTATCTGGGAAGTATCCCAATTCAATTCAATGGGCCTTACCTCTGAGTAGATGTGCCTAGGATTGCACTGTTAAACGGGGTTAATTCAAGTATTTAATCCTCTTCAGACTTGTAAATCTATATGTGCAACTTGAGATGAAAAGCATAACCATTTAATAACCTACAGTTCTTTCTTTGTGCATAATATTTGCAGATTTATGTATACGTGAGCACACCTGTACAATGGGAGAGGGTGAATTAAAATATAAGAAAAATATATTAAATAGATCACCCAGTGGACAACTTGACAGTTAATTATTTCTTTTCTAAAAGCAAATCAATATTGGCATTTCCTTCAGTCTTACCCCACTAGTACTTTCAACCTCATCTTGAAATCGATGCAAGTTTCTCCTAGTATACTTTTCTATTCAATCCACCTCCTATGCATTTAAATTTCTTACTGTTCTTTAGAAAACACCTTGTTCAGATTAATAATTCTTATTTCATAGACATTATATGTGGGGCTTCATAAAGATTACCATTCATACAGGCGTTGCAGGTTACATATCAGAAGTGGTTCTGGGTAGCCAACATTAGGGAAGAACACACCGCTCTATTGATTTACAGGAGCATCAGAGCATGATATGTTCTGCAGCCTGAATCTGATCCCTTGCAGTGCTTTGTCAGCAGCTGTGGATTTTTGAATAATCATAGGCTCTCAGCACAAAGATCCATTTTGACTATGTACTGTAATAGGAGATAGCAATAAAAAAGGTATAGCCTAAACGTAAAATTGGAAACACAATTAAGTCAGCAAATTTTACCAAAGAAGCTATACTCCTTACATGTTTAGAAAGTGGTCAGAGTGAGAGAGGACACAAAACTACTGCACTAACACTCTACTTCAGTAGACTAAAAGAAAATCTATATCACAGGTAACAACATAAAGAGCAAAGTAAAATTTGATAGAAAAGAGCCGAATCCCTGAATGAGACAAAGGACCAAATACATATTACAATACTCGCACCTCTTCAAAAGCACGCTGAAACCGGCTTATTTTGAAGACAAGGTAGGTATGGCTCTATGGAAATCTGTGCATCTCCAAATTAAAAATGCCACCCCAGAACCATTTGACCATGCACCATATTTGCAATAAACAACACCTTTGGGAACAAATAGAAGATCGGGCAGAGGGTGATTGAGAGGGAAACTGGTGCAAGCCCCTGGTTCAGATCTTAAGTACACTTAACATGATGCAAAACAGAAATGGTTCACAGCTCCACCCAAGACTTGTCTTCCCAACTCTACCAAGTTTCACAATAAACTTCACCCATATACTGTACTCCATATTATTTCCATGCACCTCACTTTCTCCAGGGCACAACTGCCCTCTTGTTCTATTCCAATCATAAAGCGTTCAATCTCTCCTTCCAGCTAATACCCATTTACTGTTGACTGAAACCCAGCTTTTGAAGCTAGAACTCCCATGAGAGGAAAGCCATCTCTGCAGACAGTTTCCTGCTGCTATTTTACAAATCTGGCAAACTGACCTTGGTACTTATAGTTCACACCTTTGTGCTAGCTCCTCTAAGCCAAAGTGTGTGACATATTGAGGAATGTGAGCAAAATTAGATAAAGCAATGGCCTCTGCAAAAAAAGAGTTGTTTGGGGATTGAAGAGCTCCATTCTTGTGAAGAAGGCTCACAAACAGTATACTGCCTCTGCCTGAGAAAATATTTTATTTGCATAAGCTAGAAAAACTAGAAAAAGGGACATTTGAGTATTAAAAGTTCTTGGCAAGCAAATGTATTTGCAAACAAATATGTATTCACTAATAAAGTTGTTACCACTGGTGAGGCAACAAAGCCTTTGTTGGAGTGCTTGGTAGCCCCTGTGCGTACATGAAGCATGCCTTCCCATACTTAACTCTTCCCAAATACATTACTTTCTCACTAGCAATAAAGTTACTGGTTAATTTGGCCTTGACCCTTCACTACATAGATATTTCCATTTCCCAAGTAATTGCTTTTCTTTTTTTCAGTGGAATGCTTTTTCTTTCAGTTCTCTCTCAAGAGCCCTCAAACATCTTTGAATGGTGTTATTAACATTCTTCTTCTCAAATACTTATTTGAAGAATCTGCTAAATGCCATTCAGCATTTCAATGTTGGTGTTTTACTAGTTACCCATGGTCACTCTTTTTCTAGATTTCCAATGTAGCATTGTGGTGGTGATGCTTTTGTTTTTCAACAGTCTGTAAACGTATCTCTCTTTCTCTCACACACACCACTTCTTTACATTGTCTCCCACATCAATTTTCAATAGCACTGCACATTTCTTTACATTTTACTCATCATTTTCAAGAGTTCTTAATAGCTTTCAGGGATCTTTAACAATGCATCACTCATCTCCACTGGATGAATCCAAGGCTCAGAATCATATATTTCCCTTTTTATAATGTATTCTCTCTTTATATTTGAGTACCCTTTCCTTTCTTGTGCCTCTTGTTCACCAGCATTCAAGGGGTCATTTTGTACATTCATTTTTTCCTGATTTTTGCTAAGTGAATTGCTTTGGCATACATACAGAAGGGAGAAAGTTCTGTGTGAACCAGAATTGCACGTGTGTGTTGTAAAGGAGAACTCTCCACTAGATAGAAATTATTTTTAATTTCATTTACCAGCCTAATATGGCCAAACCAGGAATCAGGACTACTGTTTTAACTATCTTTTTTAGATAAAAGGTCCTGCCTCCTTTCATGTGCAAAAGGTTATATTCCTCTGATTCTAAGATGAGAAATGTGTGGTCCATCAAGCTTGATTTTATTACAGCTCCTTATTTTCATACAGACTTAATTCACAGTGTTGCAATATCACTGCAAATGGCCTGAATTTAGTTCAAAAAGGACTAACATATACTGCAAATATAAATTATGAACAATTAAAATATTCTGCATTTGTCAAACAATGGAAGCTGAGAGAAATACTACATTCACATACGGAAGGATATCAGTCTTTAATAGTTTAACCAGCAAGTTAACAAGCATGCTAGGACTATAGAAGAAAAGACAAGTAGCCATCTAGAGCAGGCTTCCTCAAACTCAGCCCTCCAGATGTTTTTGGCCTACAACTCCCATGATCCCTAGCTAGCAGGACCAGTGGTCAGGGATGATGGGAATTGTTGTCTCAAAACATCTGGAGGGCCAAGTATGAGGAAGCCTGATCTATTAAAACAGCTATCCATGGGTTGATAGGTCACTGAGATGTTGCAAAAAAGACTCTAAAAGATAGGGGAGAAACAGTGCTATTTTAGACAGTTTATGATCCTTTTCTGCATGCAAGTAAGAATTGTAGCAAAAAAAGCAGAGTAGAAGTTGAGAAACAGAAAGATTAAGCTGTCAATTTAAAATATGATAATGCACATTCATCCACGTGACAGATGAACAGATGGATTTTTTTATTTCATTTTTGAAAAAATGGACCAACACTTAAATGCAACTATCCCCCTTTTTTAAGGAAGCAAATGCCTCACTCAAGAAACAAATGTGGAATGCTTAACATAACATGGAACTCTGTGATTAAACTTAATGTTACTATACAAATGTAATACTAGTATACAAATGAATGATAGAATAATAGGCAATTGTGAATAGCCTTGGCAAAAGCAAACTGCAGAATAATGTAAACACAGTCATCTCAGCAAGCAAATAAAATCCAGATGTGATAATATCTAAGTTTTTTAGGTTGACAGACACAAAGTTATCATACACTTGCATGCATGTTTTATGAGGTCTGGCTATTTCTATTTTTCCAGTCTTCCCAGAACAATTTTCTTCTGGATATTCCACTTGCCAATTCCACTACCTGACTTGAATGAAGACTTTTATCATCTCTTTGTTGTTGTTTAGTCGTTCAGTCGTGTCCGACTCTTCGTGACCCCATGGACCAGAGCACGCCAGGCACTTCTGTCTTCCACTGCCACCCGCAGTTTGGTCAGATTCATGTTTGTAGCTTCGAGAACGCTGTCTAACCATCTCATCCTCTGTCGTCCCCTTCTCCTTGTGCCCTCCATCTTTCCCAACATCAGGGTCTTTTCCAGTGAGTCTTCTCTTCTCATGAGGTGGCCAAAGTATTGGAGCCTCAGCTTCACGATCTGTCCTTCCAGTGAGCACTCAGGGCTGATTTCCTTAAGAATGGATGCGTTTGATCTTCTTGCAGTCCATGGGACTCTCAAGAGTCTCCTCCAGCACCATAATTCAAAAGCGTCAATTCTTCGGCGATCAGCCTTCTTTATGGTCCAGCTCTCACTTCCATACATCACTACTGGGAAAACCATAGCTTTTACTATACGGACCTTTGTTGGCAAGGTGATGTCTCTACTTTTTAGAATGCTATCGAGGTTTGCCATTGCTTTCCTCCCAAGAAGCAGGCGTCTCTTAATTTCGTGGCTGCTGTCACCATCTGCAGTGATCATGGAACCCAAGAAAGTAAAATCTCTCACTGCTTCCATTTCCTCCCCTTCTATTTGCCAGGAGGTGATGGAACCAGTGCCCATGATCTTCGTTTTTTTGATGTTGAGCTTCAGACCATATTTTGCGCTCTCCTCTTTCACCCTCAATAAAAGGTTTTTTAATTCCTCCTCACTTTCTGCCATCAAGGTTGTGTCATCTGCATATCTGAGATTGTTGATATTTCTTCCAGCAATCTTAATTCCGGCTAGGGATTCATCCAGCCCAGCCTTTCGCATGATGAATTCTGCATATAAGTTAAATAAGCAGGGAGACAAAATACAGCCTTGTCGTACTCCTTTCCCAATTTTGAACCAATCAGTTGTTCCACATCCAGTTCTAACTGTAGCTTCTTGTCCCACATAGAGATTTCTCAGGAGACAGATGAGGTGATCAGGCACTCCCATTTCTTTAAGAACTTGCCATAGTTTGCTGTGATCGACACAGTCAAAGGCTTTTGCATAGTCAATGAAGCAGAAGTAGATGTCTTTCTGGAACTCTCTAGCTTTCTCCATAATCCAGCGCATGTTTGCAATTTGGTCTCTGGTTCCCCTGCCTCTTCTAAATCCAGCTTGCACTTCTGGGAGTTCTCGGTCCACATACTGCTTGAGCCTTCCTTGAAGAATTTTAAGCATAACCTTGCTAGCGTGTGAAATGAGTGCAATTGTGCGGTAGTTGGAGCATTCTTTAGCACTGCCCTTCTTTGGGATTGGGATGTAGACTGACCTTCTCCAATCTTCTGGCCACTGCTGAGTTTTCCAAACTTGCTGGCATATTGAGTGTAGCACCTTAACAGCATCATCTTTTAAAATTTTAAATAGTTCAGCTGGAATGCCATCACTTCCACTGGCCTTGTTATCTGCAATGCTTTCTAAGGCCCATTTGACTTCACTCTCCAGGATGTCTGGCTCAAGGTCAGCAACCACACTACCTGGGGTGTACGAGACATCCATATCTTTCTGGTATAATTCCTCTGTGTATTCTTGCCACCTCTTCTTGATGTCTTCTGCTTCTGTTAGGTCCTTACCACTTTTGTCCTTTATTATGGTAATCTTTGAACGAAATGTTCCTTTCATATCTCCAATTTTCTTGAACAGATCTCTGGTTCTTCCCATTCTGTTGTTTTCCTCTATTTCTTTGCATTGCTCATTTAAGAAGGCCTTCTTGTCTCTCCTTGCTATTTTTTGGAATTCTGCATTCAATTTCCTGTATCTTTCTCTATCTCCCTCGCATTTTGCTTGCCTTCTCTCCTCCGCTATTTGTAAGGCCTCATTGGACAACCACTTTGCTTTCTTGCATTTCGTTTTCATTGGGATGGTTTTCGTTGCTGCCTCCTGTATAATGTTTCGAGCCTCCATCCATAGTTCTTCAGGCACTCTGTCCAGCACTTCTAAATCCTTAAACCTGTTCCTCACTTCCACTGTGTATTCATAGGGGATTTGGTTTAGATTGTATCTTACCGGCCCAGTGGTTTTTCCTACTTTCTTCAGTTTAAGCTTGAATTTTGCTATAAGAAGCTGATGATCTGAGCCACAGTCAGCTCCAGGTCTTGTTTTTGCTGACTGTATAGAGCTTCTCCATCTTTGGCTGCAGAGAATATAATCAATCTGATTTCGATGCTGCCCATCTGGTGATGTCCATTTATCATCTCTAGCACTGGCTAACATAATTCAGTTTTCAAGTATATTCCATCAGGCTAAAGTAGAAGGACTGATGGGACTGCAGGGCCTTGCCACTGGCTAAGCTAAGCTAACAGTGACTCCTGGATTCTCCTTTATTTACAGTGAGGGGGGAAAGTATTTGATCCCCTGTTAAATTTGCCCATTTGCCCTCTGACGAAGAAATGACCAGTCCATAATTTTAATGGTAGGTTTACTGTAGCTGTGAGAGACAGAATAACAACAGGAAAACCCCCAGAAACCCAGAAGACAAAAGTCAGAGAATGATGTGCATTATAATGAGTGAAATAAGTATTTGATCCCTTTGCAAAAGATGACTTAGTACTTGGTGGCAAAACCCTTGTTGGCAATTACAGAGGCCAGACATTTCTTGTAGGTGGCCACCAGGTTTGCACACATCTCAGGACATATTTTGTCCCACTCCTCTTTGCAGATCCTCTCCAAGTCAGTAAGATTTCAAGGCTGATGTGTAGCTACTCGAACCTTCAGCTCCCTCCACAGATTTTCGAGGGGATTAAGGTCTAGAAAGTGGCCAGGACCTTAATGTGCTTCTTCTCGAGCCACTCCTTTGTTGCCTTGGCCGTGGGTTTTGGGTCATTGTCATGCTGGAATACCCATCCTCAACCCATTTTCAATGCCCTGGCTAAGGGAAGGAGGTGCTCACCCAAGATTTGACAACACATGATCCCGTCCATCGTCCCTTCGATGCAGTGAAGATGTCCTGTCCCTTAGCAGAAAAACACCCGCAAAGCATAATATGTCCCCCTCCATGTTTGACGGTGGGGATGGTGTTCTTGGGGTCGTAGCCAGCATTCCTCCTCCTCCAAACATGGCGAGTTGAGTTGGTGCCAAAGAGCTCGATTTTGGTCTCATCTAACCACAATACTTTCACCCAGTTCTCCTCTGGGTCATTCAGATGTGCACTGGCAAACTGCAGATGGGCCTGTACATGTGCTGTCTTGAGCAAGGGGACCTTGCAGGCTTTGCAAGATCTCAGTCCTTCAAAGAGTAGTGTGTTACCAACTATTTTCTTTGGTCTTGGTCTTGGTGGCTAATTTGTGTACAGGTGTCTTTTGTACAGGTACTGTAATGAGCTGGGATTACAGGTAAGACCTCTCCCTTACAGCAGGTGCTTCTAATCTCAGCTAAATACATACAGTGAAGATACCAAGTAGCCTGATCTCTGGCTGGTTGATAGGGGATCAAATATTTATTTCACTCATTATAATGCACATCAATCTGTGACTTTTGTCTTCTGGGTTTCTGGGGGTTTTCCTGTTGTTATTCTGTCTCTCACAGCTACAATAAAGGTAAAGGGTAAAGGGACCCCTAGCCATTAGGTCCAGTCGTGGCCGAACCTGGGGTTGCGGTGCTCATCTCGCTTTATTGGCCGAGAGCTTCCGGGTCATGTGGCCAGCATGACTGAGCCGCTTCTGGTGAACCAGAACAGTGAACGGAAACACCGTTTACCTTCCCGCCGGAGCGGTACCTATTTATCTACTTGCACTTTGACGTGCTTTCGAACTGCTAGGTTGGCAGGAGCAGGGACCGAGCAACGGGAGCTCACCCTGTTGCGGGGATTCGAACCACCGACCTTCTGATCAGCTAGTCCTAGGCTCTGTGGTTTAACCCAGGACCGGTCATTTCTTTGTCAGAAGGCAAACGGGCAAATTTAGCAGGGGATCAAATACTTTTCGCCCTCACTGTACACAAGTATTTCTAACCCGACAACTCATTCAAAAAATATGGTGATATACATCATGAATTTATAAAATACAGTAAAAATGACCAACACTTAAGTCAAATTCTTGAACTGTTTCTAACCCAGCTGGAACTTTGAAACTAAAATCTAATACCCAAGTTAGTTTGATTTTCTTCCTCTTTCCCAACCCCTTTCCCCGTTGTGTACTGTCTTTTAGATTGTATGCCTAAGGGCAGGAGCTGTTTTATTAAACTGATATCTGCAAGTCATTCTGGGACCCTTTTTAATGGAAAAACAGGTTAACAATGATTTAATAACAAACTGAAGCCTGCTGTACCATTTTAGCAACTTTATCCATCCAATTAACTAAACTTTCTTAGAAATTACATTTGTGTGAGAATTTCGTTTATAAGAACACTAGAGAATATTCAAACTGACTTAACATGAAATATTAGCAAAGAAGCATCGGAGAAATAGCAGCATATAGTGTGTTCTAATTTCATATATTACTCCATAATTTAAACTATTAAAAAAAGATATTGATGACTTCCTTTTCTTGCACGAGAATACAAAGTATCATATTTATACCAAACATGCTGAACATCAATCTCCTTCTCTCCTCAGCACCATAAAAATTACTCTAGGACACTTTCCATTTTTACTTAAAGTGCTATTATAAATGTGTTGTTCTTTTTAAGTGTAAGAGAATGGGGATTTAGAAATCATTTCTAATGTTTTCCCTGATTCCCATCAATGGAATCTGAATTACAAAAAGTGCCATTTGGCAAGCACTTAAAGCTACACTTGAGTTTTGAAATAATTTATTTAAAACCTCCAAATAGTAAACACAGCTCATTAATACCAGCTGCACTGTGCCATTTTTGCTACAGATTATGCATGCATTCCAGAAACCATTTGAAATCCTGTCACTGCAAACAGGCCTTAGCAAGATAGAATATGCTGGATGTAAATCTTATCACATTTCAAGGCATCCCTGGGGCCAATAAAACAAAGAAATCCACCACATTACTATGTGCAACATCTATGGCAAAAATTCCTCAGTAACTAGAACACAGCATAGAACTGTACAGATGTCAGTGAAACTTTCACAAAGAGACTATGTATCACTCACTGGCAGATGATAGTCAGGATTTGTTTCCAAACAAGCCATTGGGATGCAAAGGAAGGGTAAATCAAAAAGAAACACCACTCCTGGTACCCAAATCCAACCTACCCTTTCCCATGCCTGGCTCTTCATATTACCAAGACACCTCTGCAGGACATACAAACAAACATGAGAGCATCAGCTTCCTCCTTTCCCCTTGTGACCCAAATGCACACAGAATTCCTGCGCCTGCTTCTTCATATATTAAAAATTGTGGCCAGTATTCTTAAAGTGGGCTTCGAAATAGGGATGGAGAACTGGCTCTCCAGCTGATGCTGGATTCCAACTTCAATAGACTTCAGCCAACATGGCCTTTGGTCTGGGGTGATGAAGGAGTTGGAGGCCCAGCAACATCCCACATCCTTACTTAAAAATAAAAATGTAGGAGTCATCAAAACAACATCAGGAAATTATTTTCCTGAGGAAAACTTTTTTAAATTACCAATTTAGGATCTTAATATTAACTTGAATGGGTGACCATATTACAATTTAACATTCCAGAATACTAGGTGTATTTCATTAAAGAGATGCAACACTGTTTTCAAGAGCTAAATATGCATTCTACTGAACTATTGAAATTACTTGGGCAAAAACTTAAAATCAAGGTTTAAATCCCTCTTTCTCCTCCACACTTTAAAATGATGTTGCTAGGTTTTGGAAACTAAGCAGTGTACAAATTTTTAAAATAAAACTGAACTAGATAAAGGAGAGTTATGACAGCAAAACACAAAAACAATATTAGATTGCTTATTGCACCACAAAACAGATAATAAAGGGATCTGAAGTTTCAGAACCCAGAGGCAGATTATAGAAAAGGACAAAATGTAAAAAGAGTTAACTTGTAAAACAAGATTATTGCATACCACCACTGACTTAAAAATAATTTATGAATTTTATTTGCACTGTTAGGAACTGAGATGATCCTATGAATACATTTAATCAGCATTTTTACAATACTATGTGATCAGAAGCTGACCCCCAGGTTCTTTGAAGGCAGAGTCCCATCACAGGAAAAACTGACTTTTGACCATTCTTTATACTGCAGATGAAACATCAGATTTTTATTGGACTATTAAAAGCTGCCCAGTGAAGAATTCTCATGAAGTCAAAGTATTATATTACACTAATTTAGCCACTATTAGCACAGATTTGCCTATGATGGGGGGGGGGGATGACAAAAGCATAGAGCAGATGTGTGGCTCTACAAGAGGTCAACTTAAAGTAAAAATATTTTTAAAAATAATAGAGTGATCATATATACTGAAGTTAAAATACAAGAAATATTTCCATGAAATAAAATCTAACAAAACAGCCAGCTTGTTTTGATCCAGGAACAAGTTATCAAAATTGGTTAGGCATCAATGTTAACAGTATATCAAAATGAGTGGTGGCAGCTCATACTCTTAAAGAGCTATTTTTAAGGCTCTATATGCATTCCTATGAGAATGATGTGAGGCAATTTTTGTTTCCAATTTTGAATTTTAATAGCTGCTATGACTACGGTGCTATTTTTCCCTAACAATGGAAGTCAGGCTGAAGGGAGGGGAAATCTTGCTACAGAGAGATACCTATTTTACTGTTCTTTTCCAAAAATCACACCCTCATGGAACATTTTTTTTTTTTTTTTTTTTAAAAAAAACATTTAGATATAGCACATTATCTGTCCACAAATACTAGATGGTGGTCAACAGGAGTACAATTTTAGTACTCTGCCAATGCACATTTCTGCTAAAACAAAAGTCTTATTTTTCTATTTGCAATGGGAAAATGGTAGTAGTGCTTGGATCTGTAAGTGAAATCTAAATTTATGATCAAATTATTTAAAATAAAAAAGAAATGCCATGAGAAAGGGGATAAAGGAAGTACAAATTACAGAAACACATGCCCCTTAAAGAATAAGGCATTGCTATAATGACCTTCCCCTTCATGGATCACTGCCTTGCCGTGGCGAAGGGGCTTGAAGAACTCAGAGAAGCTATGAACTATGCCGAGCAGGGCACCCAAGATGAACAGGTCATAGTGGAGAGTTTGGACCAAACGTGATCCACCTGGAGCAGGAACCGGCAAGCCACTCCAGTATCCCTGCCAAGAAAACTCCATGGACAAAGACAACAGGCATATAAAAGATATGACGCTGGAAGATGAGCCCCTCAGGTCGGAAGGCGTCCAACATGCTACTGGGGAAGAGCGGAGGACAAGTACAAGTAGATCCAGAGCTGATGAAGCGGCTGGGCCAAAGCCGAAAGGACGCTCAGTTGCGGATATGCATGGAAGCGAAAGGAAAGTCCAATGCTGTAAAGAAAAATATTGCATAGGAACCTGGAATGTAAGAACCATGAACCTGGGTAAGTTGGATGTTGTCAAAAATGAGATGGCAAGAATAAACATTGACATCCTGGGCATCAGTGAACTAAAATGGACGGGAATGGGCGAATTCAGTTCGGATGACTATCATATCTACTACTGTGGGCAAGAAACCCGTAAAAGAAATGGAGTGGCCCTCATAGTCAACAAAAGAGTGGCGAAAGCTGTACTGGGATGCAATCTCAAAAATGATAGAATGATCTCGATACGAATCCAAGGCAGACCTTTTAACATCACAGTAATCCAAGTTTATGCACCAACTACTGGTGCTGAAGAAACTGAAATTGACCAATTCTATGAAGACTTACAACACCTTATAGAAGTGACACCAAAGAAGGATGTTCTTCTCATTATAGGGGATTGGAATGCTAAAGTAGGGAATCAAGAGATAAAAGGAACAACTGGCAAATTTGGTCTTGGAATTCAAAACGAAGCAGGGCAAAGGCTAATAGAGTTCTGTCAAGAGAACAAGCTGGTCATCACAAACACTCTTTTCCAACAACACAAGAGACGACTCTACACATGGACATCACCAGATGGGCAGCATCGAAATCAGATTGATTATATTCTCTGCAGCCAAAGATGGAGAAGCTCTATACAGTCAGCAAAAACAAGACCTGGAGCTGACTGTGGCTCAGATCATCAGCTTCTTATAGCAAAATTCAAGCTTAAACTGAAGAAAGTAGGAAAAACCACTGGGCCGGTAAGATACAATCTAAACCAAATCCCTTATGAATACACAGTGGAAGTGAGGAACAGGTTTAAGGATTTAGAATTGCTGGACAGAGTGCCTGAAGAACTATGGATGGAGGCTCGAAACATTATACAGGAGGCAGCAACGAAAACCATCCCAATGAAAAGGAAATGCAAGAAAGCAAAGTGGCTGTCCAATGAGGCCTTACAAATAGCGGAGGAGAGAAGGCAAGCAAAATGCGAGGGAGATAGAGAAAGATACAGGAAATTGAATGCAGAATTCCAAAAAATAGCAAGGAGAGACAAGAAGGCCTTCTTAAATGAGCAATGCAAAGAAATAGAGGAAAACAACAGAATGGGAAGAACCAGAGATCTGTTCAAGAAAATTGGAGATATGAAAGGAACATTTCGTTCAAAGATTACCATAATAAAGGACAAAAGTGGTAAGGACCTAACAGAAGCAGAAGACATCAAGAAGAGGTGGCAAGAATACACAGAGGAATTATACCAGAAAGATATGGATGCCTCGTACACCCCAGGTAGTGTGGTTGCTGACCTTGAGCCAGACATCCTGGAGAGTGAAGTCAAATGGGCCTTAGAAAGCATTGCAAATAACAAGGCCAGTGGAAGTGATGGTATTCCAGCTGAACTATTTAAAATTTTAAAAGATGATGCTGTTAAGGTGCTACACTCAATATGCCAGCAAGTTTGGAAAACTCAGCAGTGGCCAGAAGATTGGAGAAGGTCAGTCTACATCCCAATCCCAAAGAAGGGCAATGCTAAAGAATGCTCCAACTACCGCACAATTGCACTCATTTCACACGCTAGCAAGGTTATGCTTAAAATTCTTCAAGGAAGGCTCAAGCAGTATGTGGACCGAGAACTCCCAGAAGTGCAAGCTGGATTTAGAAGAGGCAGGGGAACCAGAGACCAAATTGCAAACATGCGCTGGATTATGGAGAAAGCTAGAGAGTTCCAGAAAGACATCTACTTCTGCTTCATTGACTATGCAAAAGCCTTTGACTGTGTCGATCACAGCAAACTATGGCAAGTTCTTAAAGAAATGGGAGTGCCTGATCACCTCATCTGTCTCCTGAGAAATCTCTATGTGGGACAAGAAGCTACAGTTAGAACTGGATATGGAACAACTGATTGGTTCAAAATTGGGAAAGGAGTACGACAAGGCTGCATTTTGTCTCCCTGCTTATTTAACTTATATGCAGAATTCATCATGCGAAAGGCTGGGCTGGATGAATCCCTAGCTGGAATTAAGATTGCTGGAAGAAATATCAACAACCTCAGATATGCAGATGACACAACCTTGATGGCAGAAAGTGAGGAGGAGTTAAAAAACCTTTTATTGAGGGTGAAAGAGGAGAGCACAAAATATGGTCTGAAGCTCAACATCAAAAAAACGAAGATCATGGCCACTGGTCCCATCACCTCCTGGCAAATAGAAGGGGAGGAAATGGAGGCAGTGAGAGATTTTACTTTCTTGGGCTCCATGATCACTGCAGATGGTGACAGCAGCCACGAAATTAAGAGACGCCTGCTTCTTGGGAGGAAAGCAATGGCAAACCTAGATAGCATTTTAAAAAGTAGAGACATCACCTTGCCAACAAAGGTCCGTATAGTAAAAGCTATGGTTTTCCCTGTAGTGATGTATGGAAGTGAGAGCTGGACCATCAAGAAGGCTGATCGCCGAAGAATTGACGCTTTTGAATTATGGTGCTGGAGGAGACTCTTGAGAGCCCCATGGACTGCAAGAAGATCAAACGCATCCATTCTTAAGGAAATCAGCCCTGAGTGCTCACTGGAAGGACAGATCGTGAAGCTGAGGCTCCAATACTTTGGCCACCTCATGAGAAGAGAAGACTCACTGGAAAAGACCCTGATGTTGGGAAAGATGGAGGGCACAAGGAGAAGAGGACGACAGAGGACGAGATGGTTAGACAGTGTTCTCGAAGCTACAAACATGAATCTGACCAAACTGCGGGAGGCAGTGGAAGACAGAAGTGCCTGGCGTGCTCTGGTCCATGGGGTCACGAAGAGTCGGACACGACTGAACGACTAAACAACAACATAATGACCTTATGAACATCACTCTATCATGATTCATTATTCAAATTTTTACTTTATTGTGTTAGTGTTTTAGCCAATTTGTCACAAGGATAATACTGGTATTATTACCACTCTCTTGTAGTTTGACTGTTTCTATTCCTTGATGCAATTCTGTATACTTGGGCAAGATTCCTGCACTGCAGGGGGTTGGGCTAGATGATCCTCATGGTCCTTTCCAACTGTACAATTCTATGATTCTACACTGTTATTGTGATTATCATGTGACACTTTAAATTGTTGCTGTTCTTAATGTAAAATCACTTTGAGATATTTTATGGGAAGTGATTCATAAAGAAATAAGTATTTGTACTGTTCCAAATCTAGAGCATCTCTCTTTAAAATGGAACAGGGCAGGAGATATGGCCTATCTCTCAATATTGTTTGCCAAGAGGAAATAAGAGTGCACAGACAAGCCATCAATCTAAAGCTTTTTGAATCAATGCTGCCGCCGTCTGGCCACACTTAAATTCTACAAGTTTGTGTTTTATCAAAGAATACAGTAGTTTCCCACAAACCATGCCACTGTAGTATTTATACAAATTGTATACAGTATCTGTGTGTCATCGTTGCCCCCCCCCATTCTGAGGTACAAAGTATCTAATCAATACTGCATACAATGTATACATTAATATAAATCTACAGCATCATTTAAAAAGAATGAAAAGAAACAATGGGATGAAAGACAGGAGACGAGAAAAATCAGTTTTATCAGCGACTAGACAATGAATGTACTAAGAATTGATAGTTTTGTAAAAACATCCACCCTTATAGCTTAAAAATTGCAAACAAGTAGTTGACGCTTTTATAAACAGACCCTGCCTTCCTTAATCTAGCCAAGTAGCTGCTTATTCAGATAACAACTCTAATTACTCCAAATAGATTCTGTAGTGAAAGCAAAAAATCATGACAGATGGTGCATCAGTTCTTAGGACCCTATCAGCACATAGAAAAAAGACAACCTGTACAGTCCTCCTGTCATTTCATCTTCCTCTTCTATTACAGTATCACAACTGTACTCTAGAAAACTTTTAGCTTCGTTGTTTATATGCCATTATCAGTATGACATGGGCAATTAGGGACAACCCCTTCTGCTCAGAACCCAGTTTCAAAAATATTGCCCAAAGTGATTAAGGCATTGATTAGATTCATACAACATTACTGTATTTTTCATAAGGATATTCAAAAGGAAACCAACTAGGACTAAAGCAAAACCTATAGTTCTAAGGGTTTAGTACTCCCTCTGCTGGTTCAATTACCATTTTTTCCAAAGATGAAGACTGGAAACAAAGAAACTCAGAATTGGTATGCAACATGCCATTTCTGCTGTATGTTTCAAGAGCATGAAAATATGATATATAAAAAACAGAAGATAATGGCTAAATAGCTAATTCTAGTTGCATAATTGACTTCTGCTTGTACAATAGAATTTCCGCTTCATCTCCTTCCCCTGCAACATCTGTGATGCTCCCCTAAATCTGTGTCAGCAGGTCTCACAGCCCTCTGCAGTCTCTTTGGGGAACACATTGGGGGAAGAGGTGAACAGAAATTCCTGTTGCATTTGCTGGCATGATGACCTATGTCACATTTTTATGTCAGGAGACTACCCTACCTTTTCCTTCTACCCACAAGGAAATGGAGCCGGCATTGCTCCATAAAAAGACTACATCCTGTTGGAGAATGAATCGTTGAAACTGGTCCCAGGGTGCACTATAACTGACAAAGTGGATGACTCTATACTTGGTCACAGTCACTCATCATGTGCTAACACCAACTTAACTTGCTTCAGCCTTTGATTTACTCACCTGGCCTCAGAAACTAAGGTGAAGTTTAAAAACAGAAACAAAAAAAGTACTTTGATCATCTCAATGAAACTACTGATTTATTACTTATCTTTGCTTTAAAATCCTACTCTTTTATGACAAACCATACCCAGGGCAACAAAACATCCTAGTAGGGAGTGCAGGGGCTCAAATTAAACAAATGTAAATATAAAATAATTAGCTTTGTTTGGGTGTATCCACAGAGTACCAAACAATAGCTAGATGTGCATGTTTGTAACTAACATGATTATTTGTTACTAATAAACTTGCCTCTGATCTTAAGTAACCTTTATATTCCAAGCAACCCCATGTGTCTTTTGGTAACTTTCAAAACTTTAAAAATGATTAATACTACTTTGCTTTTTTCTGTTCAAATAAATATAGCTGCAAGCTAAGCTTTGTTTAGCTGACCCAATAAGCCACAAAATCATTTAAGCTAAGGGTTCATATTATATCTTATTTAATTCCTTGAATCATATTTTAAAAAAAACTAATTGTGTCACCGTGAAAGAGATAATAAAAAATGTTATGAAGTAGACCAAATGACGTTTCTCTTTGTCAGTCAGGATAGTTCAGTCAAGATTAAAATGCACGTCACAGAAAAGAGGAGAGAGGGAAGTGTGAGAACCTGAAACTTGAGCATCCTCATCTTTGTATGAGGTGAGCCTGACTCTTACCAAATGGATAGAAACTGAAGTTCCAAATATTTGAAGTTTTGTGATCTTAGTACATATTTATGATGGTGAGAATAAGCATCTTCCAAATTAACTCATTTAAGACCATACGCTGTCATATTTTTTGCCATTTTTATATTGTAATATTATGTTGTGAACCACCCTGAGATCTACGGATGAAGGGTGGTATACAAATGTCTATTTATTATTATTATTATTCCTGCTTGGTTGCTCTTCATTGGCCAACTTCAGTTTATAAGCACAAGAACCTTTTAGGTGTCTTGTTTGCAGCCGCCAAAAACATAATCTGGATATAGGCTATTCTAGGCAGTCAGAAAAACAATGAATGGGTGTTTAAAGGTTGGGAACATTTATATTATTTGAAACTTGACATTTCAAATGAAGAACTCGAAGAATGGTGCCAGCTAATAACTTATTTAGAAAACTCCTGCTCGATCTTGTTTAACCAAGTGATGGTATTCATATATAAACTTGCACTGATTCTTTGTTCAAAGGATGACAATGAAATGAGATTTGTTGCAAACCAGTGATGATTCCCCTCCACCACTTTCATTCTCTTAAAGCTGCCATACTGAATATGTGTTTTATTGATTAATATTGTACTACCTATCTCAAAACTTTTAAAAAAAGTTTTAAAAACATATTTACAATATGCATTAGAGGATATGTGCTAGATATTAAATGTCTAGCATGTTTTATGCTGCAGCATAATTTTTCATTATTACTATTACAAACCATTTTTGTATTCATATTACCAAATAGGAAGAGTTATTTCACACTGAATGCATGTTGTAATAAAATGCATAAACTGTACAAGGAACTTGTTTTGTAATTACTGAGATATGAATAGCTTGAAAATCAATATAGGCTGGTATAGCAAGGGCAATTCATCATGTAGCAAAGCTATGGTGAAGCCCTGACAGTGTTATACAGTAAAAAAATAAATGTATTACACAGATAAATCTACCCTTTTTAGTGAAATACTTGACTGAGATACTAAAAATGAGTCATCAATCATGGTTGCTTAAGTGTCCAATCCCACCTTCCAGCTCATCCAGTTTCAAGAGTGGCAACTCAGAAGTCATCTCAGAGTAAATGACTTAGCCTGGATGTTTCTCTCGGGACAAGCATGATGGAATTGTATTATTTAATCACTGTCAAACTAATCTTTTAACAAGTTTAACGTGCTAAAAAATCTGAGAATATGCAGTCATACAGACATAGTTGGGAACAAGTAATGCTGAAACAAGTTACAATCCTATGTAGGGTCCTTTCACACAGACATTCAGGTCTCCAACTACGTGTAAACTCAACAGGAAGCTGCAGTAAAGCACAGCAACCCAAGCGGTATACCAGTATAATATTTATTTAAATTAAACCCTTCTATTCCGCTTTTCAGGCAAGACTATCTCTCAAAGCAGTTTACAACCAAACATACAAACGCAACACATTTAATACATTTAAAATATCCAATGATCTCTAAAAATATAAAAACAGCATAAGAAAAAAGTGGCACATTGAAAACTACAATCTGGTATCCATCATCCTAAATTAAAAGACAAAAGAATGAAATGAATCTTTCAGGCCTGTTCAAAAGACACAAGAGATGAAGCTGGCCTGATATGACTGACAATTAAATTCATGTGCACAATATACTTCATATTTTCAAGTGTAAACTCAAAATATCACAGATGTACAAAGATCTAGAATTTCAGTGATAATTTTTAAAATGTGATTATTAATCACTTATTTCTAAACGACTTCATGGAAAAAGAGCCTCATCGTTCAAGATACATAAAGAAATCTAACAAAGGGTTGGCAAGTGGCAGCTTCTGTACTAAAACTGTCTCTCTCCAAATCCCAATCTGTAAATTACTGATTGGAACTTTAGTTCAAATGTGACCTTCCAGTAAAGCTACTTTCTGATCAGAGATCATAGCTCTCTTGGCAACTAGAAAAAAATAACAGCATAAAGGATTTTATTTTAACTTATACTAGGGTCACAGTAGATAAAAATAGATTTTAAAAATGTAAATACAAAGGGTTGTATTCAACTAAGTAGAACTGAGTAGAACTAATGTTGAATACAAACCTAAGTTTCACTTACAGAATAACTTGGTTAATATCTTAATGAAATATCTTACAGAATAACTTGGTAAATATCTTAATGAAATTAGTGCAGTCTACCAGATACATGGTAAAATGGATGAGGTAAAATAGCTGAGCTTGAATCCTGGCAAGACAGAGACACTGTGGTCAAGTGGTTCCAGTGCCTGAGAAAGTCTTCAATTTCTTGTTCTGGATGGGGTTGTGCTCCTTCCCTAAAGAGTAAAGTGAGCAGCCTGTGGGTGTTTCTAGATCCAGTGTTTTCACTGGAGGCCCAGCTAGCTCCTGTGGCTAGAAACACCTAGTGTCAGCTGTGACTGGTACAATAGCTACAACTGTTCCTGGACTGATTTTGGCCACAGTAATTCATGCATTGGTTACTTCAAGAATGGATTGCTTCAATATGCTCTAGGTGGAACTTCCAAAATCTTCCAATTTTTTAAAAAATAAATATATATATATATACCAGTTACAGAGCTGGATTTTATCTTTATCCTGCTCAGTCATGTAACCTAGCAATCCAGTGGAACTTATATCAACATAAAGGGTGGTGTAAGTCTGTTTGTTTTCCCTCTGATGGGCTTAGGCCAGCTCAGTCAGTAGTAGGCTTGCTCCAGAATGGGATTGGATCTGGTGTAACTTTACACCATCTTGAGGAAAGCTGGTATAATTTATTCTGTTTTAAAACAATTGGAATGTTCCTTTAGTAGGGCAAGACTGCAGCATACCTCTTATTTGAAATCTAAAACACACACAGAGTAAGCCAAGTATCAAAAACTTGGGAACACTGTACAGTACTAAGGCAGAAATTATATATATGGGCCCCAAAGTGACTTTGGACCATGCCTAAACAGTGAAGGAGATAAAATGTGCATGTGCTTTGGTCAAAATAAAGCCCTGTGCAATATAATGAATGTTTACTCAAAAGTAAGTTCCACTGAGATCTATCAGACATACAGCCCGATCCTTGGGCATTTTTAATCAGAATAAAACATGCAGGGTTTGATTAGACTTTCTTCCAGGTAAGTGTGCAATCCTTAGGCCGCAACCCTAGCCTCACTTAACTAAGTCCCATTTAATACAATACTATTTAAGTGTGGAGTGGACATGGCTGGGGCTTTGGTTATTCACAGAGTTTGTGTCAGCAGTTGGCATCCTTGAGCAGCTATCAATGTCCCAGAGCAGGGGTCTGCAACCTTTAAGACAAAAAGAGCCACTTGGACGCGTTTCCGAAGAAAAAAAACCGGGAGCCGGAAAACTCGTCATTATATAAATAACTTTTTTGTCACTTTTTAAAAATTATTTCTTTGTTTGACCCCTCAGAATTACTCCTCCTCATAGAAATAAATGTTAAATTAACAAGTTACCTTTTGTGTGTGTGTGTTCTTCACTCCCCTTCAAAACAGTGACCAGCGTACATGCCCCCTTTCAATGCAGTGACCAGCGTGCATGCCCCTTACAATGTTGCGGGCGGGCGGGAAGGTGACGTCGGGACAGTGCGTGACTAATGCACGCACCGCCCCCATGCGACGTCACAGCCAATACAGCGCCCGCCACAGTGGGGAGTGTCGGGGCACACAATGGGCCTCCTCCCCTCGCTAGTATCCGCCCCAGAGCCACGGCAAAGGTGTAAAAGAGCCACATGCGGCTCCGGAGCCGCTGGTTGCAGACCCCTGTCCCAGAGTCTCACTGGCGATGCCTGCCTTGGAGATCTGGTACAGAATCAGACAGCTGAATGTAAAACTACCTTTTTAATTCCACAATATTCCAACCAAGTATCGCTCTGGGGCACTGTGGGAAATAATAAGAATTAATAATAATTAATTTCCCCAGCCACTGTGGGCGGCTCCCAACAAAATATTAAATATTAATTTATAAAACGACAGTTCAACCCAGCTGCCTACATCACTGCCAGCAAGCCCAGAGATCCCTAAAAATTTGCAAAGGATCCTGAAGTATGTAATAAGTTAGCTCTCAAGGGTCTTCAGAGCCTTAATAGTAACAACAATAATAAATTTATTCTTTGTGCCCTGCCCATCTGGGTCGCCCCACCCACTCTGGGCAGCTTCCATCATATACAGATTAATAATTCTACACACCATTCCTTGGGAGAAAGCCCAACTGAGCTGGCTTTTGAGGAGAGGATTCTGCCCACGATCACGCCCACTAAATGGAAGCAAAAGGCAGGAGTAGGGAACCTGTGGCCCTTCAGACGACGCCGGGCTCTCAACTCCCGCCAGGCTCCAGGGAGGGTGTGAGCGACCGAGAGGGCGGCCGTTATTCCAGCTCGGCCAGAGGGAACTTTGGATACGCAAAAACCTTCGGGCTGGTTTCTGAGGAGAGCGCGCGGCTCGTAAACATAACCCGGGTTTGACCTTCCGACCGACTCGCCCCGCCTCCTTCCCTCCCCTCACCTGCCCAGGTTTCGTGCTTCGGGACACGGTAGTACTTGTTGCCCTGGGGGTCTGCGCCGACATACTCTTTCGCTGGCCCCAAAACCCGGAGCCTCAGCGAGCGCAAGAGCCGCCAGACGCCGCTCATGCCTGTGGAAGAATAAGGCGCATGCGCGGTTTTCTCGAGTTCTGTTCCCCACACTGACAGGATTCAAACACGTGACGGTCGAGAGCCTCGAACCGTCGAGAAACCGTTTGAATGTCACGTCCGCTTCCCGCCGTTGACGCAGCTCAAGCTAAGCCCGATGCTGACTAGTGGTGTGGAGTGCGTGCGCGCCGACCCGGCGCTGGCCCGCCTCCAAAACTCTGCGCATGGGCGCTGTGTTGTTTCCGTTCAGCACTGGCGACGGGAGATGGCGTCTTAAACAACAAGCCCCAGCATTGGCTGAGGGGCTCTCACTCGGAGCCAATGAGCGCTAGATCGCTCCCCCAACATGGCGGTGCCGTGGCTGCGGCTTATCACATTTCGTCATGTTGGGCTTTATTTCTGCCCGCCAAGCAGGCTTGGAAGACCCGCTGAGGCTTCGCCGGGCTGAGTCTACCAGGAGGTAAAGCAAGTCTTAGGGCAGGCCGGAGCTGTGCTCTGGCCTCGCCTGGCAGCTCCTTCTGGCTGAGTGGTTCTTATGGCACCGAGAGCTGCAGAGAGTCTTGGGGTGCATTGGTGGCTAAGACATTTATGGCGGCAAAAGCTTTCGTGGACTGTGGTCCGTGTCATCAGATACATGAGATGTTATCCTGAGTTATTTTATACACACACACACACATACATACATGCGCGTGGTTTACAGGGAAAGGGGTTGTAAACGGTGATGTAGAAGGAAAATGAAGTGCAGAAAAGTACAGGCAGGGCTAATTACAATGTTTGAACCCTAGTAATTCATAAAGCAATTCCTGATGTCACAAACATCTGGGGAATCATGGTAATGTGTCACTTAGTTGGCCAGATCTCATTCAGGAGCTGTGTGGTATTGTGATTTGTGCCTGGGTTTGCATCCCAGCAGAGCAAGACTCTCTCTGGACAAGTCCTTTCACAGGTGTTCAGAGTATGTGCATACATAGAAAAGGGAGCAGTGGTGCAGTTGGGTGAACTCTGGATTAAAGGTGAGCCCTCTCTTTAGATGGTAATGTGTATTGCTTCACTTACTTCAAAGTGCTCTAAAGCAGCTCTTCTGTATTTGAGGAACCACCTGTTTCTTTTGTGAAGTGGGACCCTGGCCCTGAGTCCTACCCTTGCACCACTGCAGGGGATCACATTACACTGACTGGCTTTCTGTGACAGCCCCTCAAATGTGGAATTCCCTCCCCAAAGAGGTGCATGTGGCACATTCAGTGTATATCTTCTGACATATGCTGAAGACCCACCACTTCATACTGGTCTTTGACACCTGAGATACATATTTTTAGGACTCACCCTGTTCTTCTGATTGTAAATTGTTTAACTGTAGATGGAGGGGGGCGAGTTGCAATGTAGCTTATGTACACCTGGCTCTGAGCTGGAAAGGGTTGACAGGGGCACAGAGACTTGGAGCTTCCACCAAGAAATGCTTAGAGCAAAATTAAAAGGAGAACTGTTCAGAGGTTTTCTGAGCAGAATCATTGGTTACAGCAAACTACATTCCAAATAGATTGTATACCTCTGTAGCTAACACTACTCCTTATGATGTAAAACCCAAGTTAGGGCATTTGCGTGTGTTTGGATGTAAATGTTTTGTGCATGTTCAAGCTGATACACGCAGGAAACTCTCTTCAGGGGAGTTAGAGTGTTAATTTCTTGGTTATGATTCTCAAACAAAAGGGTATAGATGAATCTCTTAAAAGCAAAAGTGTAATAGTCAATATGTCATTTTTCATGAGCAAGCACAAGGTAGACAAAAGTGTGTCTTCCTTCAAGTCAGAGATTATCAAAGTGAGACACAGAGACAAATTGAAAATTCAAAACAGGTTACGAGACAAAGAGCAACGAGACAAAGAGCAATGAGTGAAGAAACTTTCCAGGATGGAGAAACTGATGTTAAGGTAGAACCTGAATCACAAAATTCCTATCTTAGGGTGTTCCGAAACATTATGTTCAGTGCTCACTGGATTCTCTGGAACATCCAGTACTGAGACATCTGGTTCTGCAACATCCGGTTCTGGAACTGTTAGTTCCGGAACATTCGGATCTCGGCCCATAACCTTGTTGATGCGTGTATGGATTGGGTTGTATTCTTATTGGGTTGTATTCTTATTCAGGCTTGCAGCAGAGTTTCTTTTTACATAAAATCTTTATTATTTACAAAAATTTACACTGGTTCAAATAAAACAACATAATTCATTCTCCTCTAGCCATCCAGCTCTGAGACTCAATTGTTGACTCATTTACACTTCTGTGCATTTACACACTGACTGAGCTTTATTGAGCATGACCTTTAAAAAGGTACCTGTTGCTGGGGAGATTTTTCTGTTGCCTAGCAACAGGGTGGATTTGATTTAAATCAAATGATTTAAATCACTAGTCAGAAAGATTTGATTTAAATCATTTTTTTTTACAGAAAGACTCATTCTTGCTGGTATAATCTTAATATTTACAACCCGATGAAAGTTTCATTTTTGGAATTTGAAATTTTCGGAGTAGTTTTTACAATTATATCAAAAATTACTGATTTGGTTATTCTATTACAAATACATAAACAGATAATTATGAAATTATTATTTATATTTGGACAACTTTTCTGCTCTACTTAATTGGAAGGAGAAAAATAATCATTTCCTTAATAACAGTTTAAAAAATTTATTTAACTAAAACAATAACATTATAGCATAGGTATCCATGTTTGTTAACTGATGTGGTTAAATGATTTTTTTAAAAAACAGACTGAGTTTTAGCACACATGAAAAACCTAAAACAAACCCTTATTTCCTGATGAATAGCCTTTGGACTATAATGTAACTTAAATAGAAAACTATCTTTAGAAAGATTTTTCCTCCAAAAGCATTTTATTTTAAAAATCCAATTTAAATTAAAAAAAAATCCAATTTAAATTAAAAAAATCTCTCTTTTTTTGTTTTTTAAATCTTTTTTTTAAATCCACCCTGCCTAGCAACCTGTTCAAGACCAATTCTCAAGTTCTTTCTAGAATATTCTAACAAGTAGGTTTTCTAACTTTTTAAACTATGTTATCAGTAGTCAGGGAGGTATAGGGAAACTTTGGCCCATCAGAAGCAGGGCCAACAGCCAGGGATGATGGGAGTTGTAGTTAAGCAACATTTGGAGAGCCAAAGGTTTGCCATACCTGTTTTAAAGCATCTGAACTCCATTCATTTCTGGGTCCGTAATACAATGCATACTTTAAACTATAACAACAAGTACTGCATGTCATTCTAGTAACCAGAATGTTGTCAAATTAGTGACGTATTTTGCTGTCTAATCCTATAATTGTACATTCAGAAGTGTGTCCCATAGTTAATATGGCTTGCTTTTCGATACACTTGAATAAGATTGCAATGACACTTCATTCAGTTTTGAATGTACAGTGGTGCCTCGCAAGACGAAAAGAATCCGTTCCGGGAGTCTTTTCGTCTTGCGGTTTTTTCGTCTTGCGAGGCAAGCCCATTGACGGAGTAGCGCTATTAGCGCTATTGGCTAAAAAAGGGCTAAAAACGGCTTTTTTAGGGGGGGATTAGCGGTTTTGCTGCTAAAATGCTTTTAGCAGCTTAGCGATTCAGAATAAGGGGTTTTGGAGCAAAAAAAAAATTCAATTTTTTTTCGTCATTTTTCGTCTTGCGAAGCAAGCCCATAGGGAAATTCGTCCTGCGAAGCGCCTCTGCAGACGGAAAACCCTTTCGTCTTGCGGGTTTTCCGTCTTGCGAGGCATTCGTCTTGCGGGGCACCACTGTACGGCAATTAAGACAACCTTAATGAACCCCAGATCAGGGATGATTACAGTTTTTTGGAACTTGAAATACTAGTTCACTGATGACAGAAGTTTCATTTGTTACTCAAATCATTTTGTCCACTAGATGTCCTAAATTTATTATTAGTGTCTAATTAGGGTATTATTATTAGTGTCTACCATGCAGTTTAAGTTTCAGAGGCCACAACCTGATACACAATCTGATTCACACTTATTGGGAGTAAATCCTACTGAACCCACTGGGACCTACTTTCAAGTAAATATGCATAGGATTCAGATATGTCACTCTCTTTCAAGTGAGTGCAAATTGGATATCTATAATATATACAACTGAAGATTTGTTGTTTTATGGACTTTCTTTCTAGCATTATATGCCTGTTGATACATTTATCATTTTTATTGTTTGATGTAAATATAAATGTATCCTAAACATACTCCACCAACATGCAGAAGATCTGTTTTCTGAAACTGATTTGTGAGTCCACTTACGCAGTGAATGGTGAATTTGATGGATCAGCTTGAAGTGCCTGATACAATTTTTGAATAGGTTGAGGTTGTGTCATATATTACATTTCTTAATGACTTTGTTGTTGTTCTTGTTAAGGGTGCTGAGCCTGGAGTTAAACAAGGATAAAGATATAGAAAGAATCCATGGAAGTGGTATTAACACCTTGGATATTGAACCTGTGGAAAATCGATAGTATGTACATGATATTGCTATATGTTTTATTGTGGAATGTATTGTATAAAACATATTTTAAAATATATTCAATAAAATAATTGAAAATTTCCCATTGATAATTTTTTCCAAAGAAAAAAAATCAATTTCTGAAAATGTTTTGTTTAATAAAATTGGTAACATAATGAATAGATACAATACTAGTCAAAATGGGCAGATTCAAACTTAAAAGTAACATTCCCTTCCCACTAAGTACAGTGGTACCTCGGGTTAAGTACTTAATTTGTTCCTGAGGTCCATTCTTAACCTGAAACTGTTCTTAACCTGAAGCACCACTTTAGCTAATGGGGCCTCCTGCTGTTCTCATCCTGAAGCAAAGTTCTTTACCCAAGGTACTATTTCTGGGTTAGCGGAGTCTGTAACCTGAAGAGTATGTAACCTGAAGCTTATGTAACCCGAGGTACCACTGTACTATCCTAGCCCAATTCATACCATAAGAGCTACATGATAGGGTAACCACTGGGCATTAACATAAAAAGTGTTCAACATACTTTTAAGCCCCCGGGAAGCAGAAAACCTCAGAACCAGTCCAGAAAGGAATACCATCTCCAATGATCCTTCCCCACACAAACACCATACTCCCCAGGGTCTGGGCTGAAGATTCCTTCAGATATCCTGGGCCTAGGAGGGCCTGCTCACTCATCTCCCCAATTCCCAGTGCCTTTACTAGGCTAGTAGGCTGCTGCACTGTGCTCCTCCATGGGCCCTGAAGACCTATAGAAATCTGTATAGATCCAAAATATGCAAATCCTTCCAGCTGTTGGTTTTATTGTATGTGCGCATTCTAGTTCTGGTGCTACTAATGAATCGCATCAGGTGTTTTGTTGTTTGGCTGGAGTATGATTGTGAACTAGTAACCTGACACACATAGCTACCTTTCTGTTCAGTTCAGGTTTGACAGATTCTTTCAGGCAACAAAATTATGTTCTGGCTCATCAAAAATTAGTATAGTTCTGGTTTTGGGTCACGTTCTCTTTGCTACTCTGTGCACACCATGGCATGCCTACTCCACATGTCCCAATGGCAAGGGCAGGAACAGCCTTACTACTGCCAGTCCCCACACATCTTTACAGACTCAACATTGAATCCTGTTCTGGTGCTAACAAGCACATCACACAAAGGGAAAGGTTGATTGCCCATTCAACAGCAGCCTCATAGTTCCTTAGGTAAGATACCTTAACACTACAAGAGACCCTCTTGAGACCCAAGATTTGACAACCACCCAGGGTGGTGGTTGTGCAGAAAGACTGTTCTGCCAAGCAGCTAAGAAGAATCCAGGACATCCAACCAGAGGAGCCAATTGCACATGCCAGCAACAGCACTTTCCAGTGGCTTATTGCACAGTATGGTAGGAGATTAGAAAACAGGCAGCAGGAATTCAAGCTGCAAAAGAGAGAGAACTCCCAGGACTTGAACCCATGCTGCAAACACCATGGGTAGATCCCTACCCACACAACCACAGCAATCAGGAATCAAACACCATGGAATGTTTGTCTTTCCCAAGACCTAAGCCAAGGAGGAGGAGCCCTAATTGGTAAGGGAACAGCTCATTATTTCCATCCAGGAGAACCTAGAGCCTCATCCCGCTTTGCATCCCCAGGGATAGCTCAGTTAGTAGCACATGAGACTCTTAATCAGGGATTCAAGCCCTAGGTTGAGCAAAAGATTCCTGCAATGCAGGGGGTTGGACTAGATGACCCTTGTGCTCCCTTCCAAGTGTACAGTTCTATGGGGCAACCCAGTCAGATGGGCAGGGTACAAATGATGGTGATGATTCCACCCCCCATCCCCAGTCAGCTATCAAATACCAAGCTAAGTTCAGGGTGATGGTTGTGTATAAAGCCCTATACATCTTTGGACCAGGACACATAAACCATCTCACTCTTTATGTACTCATTCAATCACTGCAGGTAGGGAACTCCTGTAGATGCCGTCTTATCAGCAGGTCTGTCCCTTGCAATGTAGGAAGTGGGCCTTTAGTGTGGTGGCACCTACTCTTTGGAATTCCCTCCCTTGAATGTTAGACAGGCACCGTCTCTGTCATCTTTTTAGGGCCTATTGGAAGCCGCCACCTTTCAGCAAGCTTTTTGAGATCTTTTCTCGGTCTACCACTTGATGTAACACGCGCCCCACTCACCACGGGCATGTGATCCCTGGCAAATGACTCCTGAAGTAGTGGAAACCTCAGGAGGACAAAAGTGGCCACTCTTGTCTTAAAACATGTATTAGTAGCCCAATAAAATTACTTTCTAAAGAAAGCTTTTGAACTACAATGGCTAATTACTATTTTTTTGACGAAATAGTTCTTTGCGCCCCTCCAGACTAATGTGCTATCCTCTTTCCTCTCCTGCACAACTGGGAGAAGGAGTTTGGAAGCTTCTGATTTATCACAGCATGGTGACTTTAATAACTATCATTTGAAGTTGGCTTCTTTGAAACAAACTGTAGTTAATGTTAACAACTGTTGGTTTGTCCACTCAACATGACAAGACTGAGTTTCAAAAAGTGTGTAAGCAATAGCTTCTGAATTCTTTCTGGATGCACATGAAAAGAAGCACATAAGCCTGGAGGTTGCTGTGGCTTGTTCCTGCTTGAATTCTTACCTAAATATGTTTTACTATTGATAATTTTATAGGTCACATGGATGACATGGCTGTTTAAAAAGTTTTGAGTCATACACATCAAATTGGATTCCACTTGATTTACTACAGCTGAGAAATTTCCAGGAAAATGTTCAGATTCACAACACAGCCTTAATTTTGGACTTACCTTTTGGGAGTTTGACACACACAGCCCCCCGAGTCTAATGTGTCTAAGTTAGTTGTAATTTGTTTTCTTACAGCATGCTTTCTGGTGGCACTGATGGTGTTATTGTATTGTATGATCTTGAAAACCTTAGTCAAAAACCATGCTATACCTGCAAAGCTGTTTGTTCTGTGGGAAGGTATGTACTCTTTACAAATGGAATCCTTATAAATATACCTTTTATTGGCATTATACTGTATGTTTACAATGTACTGCTAGCTAGTGTTGTCTGAATGGTAAATAATAATAATAATAATAATAATACCCCAGCCACTCTGGGCAGCTTCCAAAAAAAATATTAAAATACTGTGATACATCAAACATTAAAAGCTTCCCTAAACAGGGCTGCCTTCAGATGTCTTCTAAAAGTCTGGTAGTTGTTGTTCTCTTTGACATCTGGTGGGAGGGCATTCCACAGGGAGGGTGCCACTACCGAGAAGGCCCTCTGCCTGGTTCTCTGTAACTTGGCTTCTCGCAGTGAGGGAACCGCCAGAAGGCCCTCGGTGCTGGACCTCAGTGTCTGGGTTCTTCCTCCTTCTTTCTACTCAGAAGGCAGAAATTACTACCACTCCTCCTTCCCACAACACTTATTTTACTTACATAATCACAGCTTTACGCAAATCGCCAATAAATAAATAATAGGGACAGATCTCATGGGACACTTTGTGCTACCTTCCCAGAGCACGGTAGGCAAGGCAGGCGGCTTAAAAAGCCCGCTAAGTGCAAGCTTTGGAGAGGAAGGGATAGTCATGCAGGATCATTCCAGGGGTTGTTTTGGTTTCATGTGATTTTGCATATATGTCCCGATAGCCAGGAACATAACCCACGCATAAGATGAGATCTACCTGTATGTCTGTTATTACCATAAAGGGAAACAAAAGAAGAAATAAAGTCTGGAGTAGGTGAAATTTGCATTGTTATGCCTTTAATCCAATAACAGTATCATTAGATGGTGTAATAAAATATTGAGACATTGATTTTATTGTGGCCAGGTTGTTGGGTGGAGAACCTTGGTATATATTGCAGCTTTGTACTGGATGCTTATTAGCTCCTGGACCTTGTTCAGGGTCATGTTGACAACTTATAAAGTCCTGAACAACCTGACGCCAGGTTATCTGAAAGACGCCTGTCCCTGTATAGACCTGTAAGATCACTTAGATCTGGGGAAACTTTACTTGCAGCACTCTAACATATAGAATACCGCAGAACTGTGGCTCCAAAATGGGCATTTACTGCCATTGTTCCTGCCCTGTAGAAGGCCATTCCCTCTACCATATATGAAACATGATCCATCACTTGCTTCAGACATCTGATAAACACAAATCTTTTCACCAAGGTTTTCTTGAACTCTGTTATTGGAGCCTATTATTATTATTGATTTCCTGTTTTTATCTGTTCTGCTGTCTTGTATGCTGTGTCTCTGTGTATATTACACCATTTTATTGTTTTTCAATGCTTGTATTATAACACTAGTATCTCTTTATATACTTCCTTCATGCTGTTGCTTCCAAGAAGATCCTCTTCCATTCCTGAAAATTTTGGGAAAACATTTTACCACAAATTAAGCTGGAATCCTGTACCCACTTACCTGGGATTAATCTCCACTGAACTCAAATGGACTTATTTCTGGGTAGACATGCATAGTTTTATAAGTTGTGGCAGCCATCCTTACTTTTCTTTTACCAAGTAGGCCTCTGGGAACAACACCATGCCATGATGTAGCATTCTTTCTTTTGGTCCATACTGAGTGAGGAACATGACTGCCAATTGCAGTGGCAGCAAAGCTTTTTCTAGCAGTTAAAGAGAGATGGCGTGGAACCCTCTGCTTCCTCATATGTAGCATGGCAACACACTCCCACAAAAGACAGGTGACCCCACGAAATTGTCCATGTGTGTCTGTATACTTGGCCTAATCTCTGAGTAGAAGTAGACTGCTTGGCTGGGAAGGTTGTTACCTGAGCTGTGCTAGACCTTCTCCCCTGTTTGAATCATTAAAGGAACTTTAGTGCTGTCAGTGTCCCAGCCACTACCTGCAGAGATCTGCTTCTTTTTTAAATAATAATTTTTATTAGTTTTCAGTTACAGTCCAATATTAGTTTCATTATAACAGTACCTTATTTATAATACAATTATTAATACCAATAGTTCAAATACTGAATTACGGTATATAATTTAGATGAAGTTCCCCCACACACCCCCCGGCGTGCTAGATTTGATGGTTTTCTTTATTTCTGCATTTCAAAATCTTATTGATTTCAATTACATTCTGGCCATAATAATAATCCCTCATACAACAACTGCAATATTGATAGCTTCTATTTGTCTTAACATATTAAATGATTTCTAAAACTACAAGTGAGGAACTCAAACTATATCCTTGTTCCTCCTGTGTAGGGCAATTATTCTGTCTGTGGTGTTTCTTCCTCGCCTTGTAAGATGTTATGTCTTTCTTCCCCCCGGTTGTTGCTGTTACCCATCATGCCTTGGGCAGAGCTGATATCCCATTGTTGTTCCAGAAATTTCTCCATTGCTCCCCCCACTGCCGTGCTTCATTGTTTTGCAACTTTAACAACAGCTGCAAAAGTCACTCTGTCCCAGTAAATATTACCTGTTGCCTCCATTTTTCCTGTCAGCCTTGGAAGAAGAGCGGTCTGTCAAACTGCAGATGACTCAGTAAAGAACCTTGGCAGTTAACAGACTCCTTTCATCCTTCCTTCCAACTGAAGATATATGAGCAATTATACTTCCAATTAAATTAAATTCCAAGTCCTCTTAGCATTATTCAGTTCACTTCATAAATAATAAAGTCAGTTTCCATCGTAAACCTTTTGCAAAATAGATCTTCTCTCCCTTTTTCCTTTTTTTGCACATGCAGTTCCCTTTGATATTATATTCCATATTTATAATCCAATTTCTTCCATCCCCACTTGTACAAATATAATTTGAACTAACATTCAGAGGAGGGTTGCCACATCATAAATGTAAAGAAGAAAACTTTAAATGAAGAAACCATAGACTCCCCACCCCGGTCTTTCAGAGTTTTGCTTCTTAAGCCACAAAGGCTTAAGCACATAGTTAGGGCAAACACCTGCCGGTTGTAACCTTTGTCCTTCTGTTATTGCATTGTAGAAGTCATCCTAATGTTCATAAATTCAGTGTAGAAACAGTTCAGTGGTACCCTCATGATACTGGCATGTTTACGTCAAGTTCATTTGATAAAACCCTGAAAATATGGGACACAAACACATTACAAGTAAGTCATATCTTTAATTGTTGGGTTAAATCATGGGAAGTATTTAGTGTTTTGAAAGCGGAAATGTGTTTGGGTTTCATGGGAAGCTTAAATTCTAGAATACATTATAAAAACAGTAATTACAAGTGTTTACTCAACTTCTGCAAGGCTGCCTATATATTATTTGCAGCAGGATCAAGTCTTATGGTACCAGGATTTGATCCAGAATCTGTGTCTGGCAAGCAGGGACCCATAGTTGGGGAAACTAAGCATGCAAATCTAGCTGGTAAGATCACCTTTAGAGTAAGTAAGTCAGTTGACTCACTAATAGAGGCAGACAGTAGACAAACTAAACAATTTAAACAAAGGAAGTCTATAGCATAATCAAATGTTTTTGCAGTTTGGGCAAACAGCTCCATATTATGTGATTTTCATGATGTATTCTTCCTAATCTGCATTTCTGCCGCCATGCTAATAACATTTGCATAATGAAACTGAGTTAGATTTGGATTACAGTAATACAAGCCACCTACCTGTCACTACATGATGTCACAATGACATCAGGTGACACATTTTTTACATAGCACTGTGCACAGGGTGTTTCAAGCCCCAGCAATAAGGTGATTATTAATGCTCGCAAAGTGCTGTGTGTAGGCTTTCCACAGAGCTTTCAATGTGCCTACAAACCTCTTTTCAACCCAGTTTCATCTTTACCTGCCTTGGATAATATTCAAATGATAGTTTTCTTTGTTGTTCGTTTTACTGCTGTTCTCTTTATTCATGGCAGGTGGTGAATGTATTAATACAAGCCACTCTCACTGAAAAATTTCTCTGCTGTTTCTTGATACCCCAGTACGTACTACTATGTTGTTGTTTTTTACATTGTCATAGTTAGCAGGTTTAAACTAATCATTTTGGCAGAAATATCAATTTTGGTTAGGGTCTCATCTTGCAAATGTAAGTGTGTGCCTGGGTACAGTTTGAAGGCATTCGCAGGATGGGGTTTTGATGCCATATTTCACAATATATTTCATAAAATCATAAGATTTTAAAATCTTATTTTTATGTTAAGATTTGGATCAGGACATTCAAATTAAATAAACATATTGTCTTTCAATTGACAGCCAGCAGATGTGTTTCATTTTGCGGAAACAGTGTACAGTCATCATATGTCTCCAGTTGCTACCAAGCATTGCTTAATCGCAGGTTTGTATTCACATAAAAGGTCAGCTGTGAGCCTAGAAGCAAATGCTTTTGGCTTACAGTTAATTTCAGTTTCTTCTTAACAAGAGATAGTTGTGAATTTGTTGGCCCCTAGATGTTTGTGCTTCCAGATAATTTTAGGGTTAACTTAGGGACGCGGGTGGTGCTGTGGGTTAAACCATAGAGCCTAGGACTTGCCGATCAGAAGGTTGGCGGTTCAAATCCCCGCAATGGGGTGAGCTCCCGTTGCTCGGTCCCTGCTCCTGCCAATCTAGCAGTTCGAAAGCACATCAAAGTGTAAGTAAATAAATAGGTACCGCTCCGGCAGAAAGGTAAACGGTGTTTCCGCGCACTGCTCTGGTTCACCAGAAGCGGCTTAGTCGTGCTGGCCACATGACCCGGAAGCTGTATGCCGGCTCCCTCAGCCAATAAAGTGAGATGAGCGCCGCAACCCCAGAGTCAGCCACGACTTGACCTAATGATCAGGGGTCCCTTTACCTTTATCTAGATGTTTGTGCTTCCAGTTAATTTTAGGAAACAGGTTTAGATGAATATGAAAAATGGTTTGGGTGGAGGTTTTGGGGTTGGGTTTTTTTTTTCCAATTGGCGCATCTCTTGCTACTAAAAATATCCCTAAGCAATTTGTGACCAAAGTAATAAAAAACAAATGATAAAAATCACCTACACATTATTAAAGAGACATTGTGAAATATCCTCTAATATGCATTGAATCTTATCTAATAAAAAGCACCAGCCAGATGACAAATCACTTTGGTGTTTTTCAGTAAGGATTAACCTGGATTAGTGAGAACATTTTAACCTTGCTTTTTAAAATTACCTTTTTGGGGCAGGGTAGGTAAAAGGCTATGACTGCAATCCTATAATCACTATTTAAAGCTGTGGGGCTTACCTCTGAATAATTTACAAAGAATTGTGCTGCAATCTTTTATTTGCCTACTATTTTGCAGCCATTGAAATCTGCAGCTCCTACATTCAGGCTAAAATACACATACTAGGATAAAAGTTTCAGTAGGTGCAGCAGGACTTTTTCTGAGTAAGCATGCAGACTGATTGCATTGTTAGAATATTTTTGTTGTTGCCATGATGCCTATATATTGTGAATTACTTTGTAAATGAAAATCTGAATCATGTTTGAAGTGGCAGATGCCAAGCAGCCAATGGTGTGAAGGCAGAGTGGGGACAGAGCATGCTTGTTCTTCCTGGGCTCTCTCCTTGGCCAATTCTCTAGCTCTTTCAGCATCTTCTTTAAGGCTCTTCATAAATCAAACACATTTACCAAAACAGAGTAATTTCCTTAATAAGACAGAATATTTTATCTAGAGTTGTGCTGTTAATTAAATGTATGTATTTGTATTCATTGTTTAAAAAAAATACAGTGTACCTTCTAAATATGCATTAATTGGTCTTTTATTAATTGATCAGTATTTCAGATACTGCCTTGTTAGAATACTGAGACAATATTCAAGATAAGAGATGGCTCAAATTACTGTGGTACAAGTTAGCATTTAGACTTAAGAGCCATAAATACTTTTAACAGTGTCCAGTTTGTAATTTGCACACAGTGGACTTCTGTTTGTACTTCCAAATGCTTCATTTATGAAACATTCCTTTGTGTCAATTTATAAAGAATAAAAGAATATCTGTTCACCCTGTTCTGTTTATTTTAATGTTATGGTAAATAAGCTGAATGAAGGTGCAGAATACAGTTACTAGAAAAAAAAAACATTGGAGGAATTTGTAACTTTTGTAATACATTTATTCAAAGCCCCCCAAAGATATATAAAATACAATACAACTAGCACTTTCTCTGTGTGCTTTTTTATAGCTGCAATTTTAAGTTGCAGAATGTGTTTCTCTTTTCCTTAATGTATTTTGTCTTTTTTTCTTACAGTTGGTACCAAAAGCCCCAAAGTACAGCTTTGTGACTTGAAGTCTGGATCATGTTCTCACATTCTGCAGGGTATGTCTTAGTCTGAAACATAAATTCTAGACAATAACTACTTTGAGTAAACTACACAGCATAAAGAACTGCTCTAAACAATATATTATTTGTAAGTAATATGACAGACATGTTATGTTCCAGTTGTGAAACAACACAGCAAGAATAGCAATATATTCCACATAGCATAGAAGTAAAAATATTGATTTGTCATTATGAAAACACTGGGCAATTTAGTTCAGTTTAGATTCCTTGAATTTCACATCATTAAAATATAAAGTGGCAAGTGTTCCTAGCAAACTGAGGAAACCACTTACCCAAAATCAGCTAGACAATTGCCTAGGTTATTCTTGTTTGCATGTATTGGAGTGCAGCCGATAAGCCTAATGCACATAGGCCATGAAATAAAACTTTGTATTCCAGAAAATGAATGTTTGGGATAGCTTTAAGAAGGATGTAGTAGGAGGTTCCATAAGTAATCATGTCTGTACCCTGGGCAGCCTCTCAGTTTCCTGCCCTCTGCTCTTCCTCCCTGCCCCTTATGCCATATACTACTTTTAATGGTGCTGGAGTTCCCATTTCTTGCTGCTCAGAATGACAATTGATATAAAAAACATATGGTGTTTTGCTGGCTACAGCTGACTAGTACATAGTAGCTGGCAAGAATATATGTGCCATGCCTAACCTACACATGCAACAGAATTAGAATTCCTAAGAGGAACAATGAACTGTATTACTTCAGGAAGCAATTAGGGAATACTAGTGTGAATGCTCCCCCAAGTGACAACAGAACAAAACCTTCCCTTCTACCTCAAAGCTAGCATAACAATCTGTTCTCTGTTGTGCTTGTTTTCTATTGACAGTGCAGGAGAGTATTCAAAGATCTTACAGTCTATAGTGGTACTGCACATTTTACTACCATCTCATTACCACCTCTTTTTGCCGCATCTGTAGGCCAGACCATATTACCTCCCTCCTGCATCAGCAATATTTAGTTTCCAATTTATTTTTATGAAAGAAGCTGCAGGGAGTTCCACTTTGCTTAGTCTGCTCTCCACACTACGTCTTGCTATGCTTGCTATGCTCTTGGGATCGTGTAACTCTCTGATTTACCAAAATAATATTTAATGTTGAGTCCCTCCTCAGAAGGAGGCCATTGATGTAGAAAAATTAATTTGTATAGTCTAAGGTACTAAACTAGCCTAAGCTGTAGATTTACTTGTATGAATGTTGCTCTAGGATTCCATAGATTGTGTTTTGTAGCTTCATAAGCAAAATAATTACTGGAGGGACTGCATGTCTCTTCTTTTAAAGATAGCTTGCTGTTGAATTTACAGAACAGTGTACTCAAGTGGGGGACAATGAAAGAAGGATGTTGACCATTACTGAATTGAAGTCTCTGTTTAGAAAGCGATCCCATAACATGCTCTGCAAAAAAATAAAGAAACTAAATCAATTCAAGTAGTTGGTAGATTACAATCAATCTTTCTCTGAATTAATTCAGAGAGAGTTATTTACTTTGAAATAACTCATTTATACATTGAAGAATTGGTTTCTTACCATAGCAAACAAACCAAAGCAAAACAAAACAAAACAAAACAGGGCTAAGCATTTATCCTTCCAAATGGCAGGAGGGGCCTTAATTCAGCCCTCCCCCCCCCCCCCCCGGTGTGCATATGGCACACCATGGCAATTCAGAGAATGGGAGGCTGCTCTTGTATCCCTATCTAGCCCACGTCTTCACTTCCTATGCTGGAGGATATGGAAGGCATGTCTTCCATTTCTTCCATCCTGGTACAGTGCCTCCTTTACAACAGTGGTGAAGAGATAAGGTTCTGTTCAGTCAGATGCTTTGGTAATTCCAAAGAATTGTGCCATAGCTGTTTGTATATGAGTAGTCTCTTGTATACCACTAAGGATTCTTATGGCTTCTTATTTTTTAGGTCACAAACAAGAAATACTAGCAGTATCTTGGTCACCACGTTATGAATATATTTTAGCAACTGCAAGGTAAAAGAAAGAACCAACAAAAAAGTAGTGACAATTAGAATGAAAATTAACCCATTTTAAAAAAAACAGTTCTGTGTTTGTTTCATAGTCTAGTCTCTTGCTCTTAACTTGAAATATAGGGAGTTCCCCTTAACTAGTGTTTTGTATGTATTTCACTGAAATTTAAAACTAAGGGTTATTTGAATGGAGTGTGCAGTATTTGTATAGCTGTGAGATAAAGGCCTCATTTCCCTAATCTACAAAACATTAAACTCTCAAATGCTTTCATCTCTAACAACCTTAAAAGCATGGTGGGAAAAAGATCTGGGTGAGCCATTAGATGATACTATATGGAACAGTATCTGGGTAAAAGCTTCCTTCTGACCTGTCTCAGTAAGAATCTGGGACAGAATCTGTGAAATGCACTCAAAATTGTATGCTGAATATCCATTATTATTGAGTAATATGACCAAAAACGTATCAGTGATGTGTTGGAGAAATTGTAATGTTCCTGGTTCATTTATTCGCATGTCCCCAATTCTTTTTGTTTTGGAAGAAAGTGGAGATGAACTTCTGTGGTCAAGTTCTCCCAGTCCAGGAGCAGTTGTAGGTGTGGTACCAGTTGCAGTTGGGCCTGCAGTGACAAAGCTGGATGCAGAAGCATTCCTAGACTGCAAACCAGCTCTGTTACAGGGAGTGCAACCCCATCCAGAGTTGACCAATTTCTCAGACATGGGAACTACTTACCCACAGTGTCTCCATCTTGCTAGGATTCAAGCTCAGCTTTTACCTCATCCATCTTACCACTGCCCAGACAGATGTTATGGAGAAAGAAAGCTGAGCATCATCAGCATACTAATGTCAGCTTGTCCCAGAACTCCAAATGACCACTGTCAGCAGCTTCATATGGCTATTAAATAGTCTTGGAGCTAAGATAGTGCCCTGCGGTACTCCGTTTTGTAACTGCCAGGCAGAGTGAAAGGCATTCCACAAGTGCTACTCTCTGGACTTGGTCTTGGCAGTAGGACTGGAACTACCGTAACACAGTGTCAGTTCCCATTCCCAGGAGCTGGTCCAGGAGGGTACCATGGTCCATAGTATCAAAAGCCTAAAAAAGATCGAGAAGCAGGAACAAACGCTCTGCAAAAGTCATCAGGGCATCCAAGGGCAACTCAGTCCCATGGGCAGGTCGGAACCTAGATCGGAATGGAATTAATTGTCATCCAAGGATGCTTGCAGCTGCCCCACCAAAACACTCTCCACCACCTTTCCCCAAAAGGAGGTGTTTGTGACTGGTTAATAGTTGTGCCAGTCCAAGGAATGGCCACCGAGCTCACATAACTCCAGTCCTGAAAGACCTACATTGGCTCCCAGTACATTTACGAGCACAATTCAAAGTGTTGGTGCTGACCTTTAAAGCCCTAAATGGCCTCGGCCCTGTATACCTGAAGGAGCGTCTCCACCCACATTGTTCAGCCCGGATTATGAGGTCCAGCTCGGAGGGCCTTCTGGTGGGTCCCTCGCTTTGAGAGGTGAGGTTGCAGGGAAGCAGGCAGAGGGCCTTCTCAGTAGTAGCGCCTGCCCTGTGGAACGCCCTCCCATCAGGAAACAACTATCTGACTTTTAGAAGACATCTGAAGGCAGCCCTGTTTAGGGAAGTTTTTAATGTCTGATATTTTATTGTATTCTTAATATTTTGTTGAGAGCCACTGAGAGTGGCTGGGGAAACCCTGCCAGATGGGCAGGTTATAAATAATAAATTATTATTATTATTATTATTATTATTATTAGTTCAGATCCAGTTTCTTTATAAGCAGCTGCACCACCGCCTCTTTCGAGGCAGGTGGGAACCATCTCTTCACACGGACTTCCGGCCAAGATGGCATCAAGAAAGATCATTCTGGACTGAGCTCCACAGTCTGTTTTAATTGTTTAATTGGGGTTTTTTTCTTTTTTCTTTTTATGTGCTAATGCTGTTGCCGGCTCAGCAGCTATCTGATTTGTTGAGGGCAAGGACCTTTTCAGTGTTGTTTTATTCTCCAAGGAGCCAAGAATCATAAATCAGTTTCACAGGGAGTTCAACAGCCGTCTTTGTGGCATTCCTGGGGTTTATCTATACAGGTTTAAAACTTTATTCTAAGGATTTTTTAAAAAAAGCCTTTCAAACTTTTCAATGTTTTACCACCTCTTAACATAACTGCTTATCTTTGCCTGCCAACAAGGGGGGGGGGGAATACAAGCTTGTTTGATTGACTGTTAGCTTGCTTGGGAAAAGGGGGAAAGCAGGCTTGAGGAGAGGCTGGCAGATAGTGCTATTGCTCAAATAAAACATTTCATAATGGTAGTTATCTGAACTCAGTCACTTCACGTGCAAGTGGAAAAGCCTACACAAATCACCAACAGAGACTAATTACAGACTTTATACCTGAACAGAAGTAAACCAGCCACAATTTAATCTCAACCCAGACTCTGACCTAGTTATTTTGGACAAGTGATGTTCTGATGACCAGGAGGAGGAGGAGGTCAGTTCTCAGTTTTCACTTGTGATGGCAGCTGCAGCGGAGGACTCACAGAATGCTTAGCTAAATGAAAAGCTAGCTTGTTTGTTTGACTAGGCATTGATTTATTTGTAATAATAATAATAATAATAGATGTTGGCATCCGTCTATCTTGGGAGACAACGGAGGAGTGCGCCTTTTGGGGGTAAAGTCAATAATAATGTATTTAACACGTTTATACCCCACTTTTACTCCAAACAGCTCAATGTGGCTGAAAACAAGGATAGAATTATTAAATCGGGGAAGGGTGAGCTTTGCAGAGTCAGGGTCCACATTCCCTGAGGGTAAAATAGTTGGGAGACACATACTAGAGGCAGGTACAGTCAAAACCAAAAGTGGGTGGAGACATCCCTTCCCTCTTCCTTCGTCTCTCTCACACAGAGACTCTGTCTCTCTGTCTCTTCTGCTAGCCAGTTTGCATTCTTCTTTGAGCGCCAAGGTCTATGCTATTTCTCCTGCCTCTTCAGCTTTTTCTACCAGCTCTTCTGTTTCTTGTCATGGTGATGTCATTTTTTTGGATCTCCCCCAGCCAGTTTCCCTCTGTGCCCTGTGACTTACCTTTGTGCCATCTCAATGGGAAACAGAAGAGCCAGCCAAAGACAGCTGTCAAGCTCAGCTGTCAAGTTGTGATGCCCAACAATAAGGGATGCCAGGTGGAATACTGAGTAGACACTATACCTGGCACACTCTGGCTCTTCCTCTGAGCCGCATCCTTAAAAACACTCCAGCATCTACCCAGACCACAGAGAACACTAGGAATGGAGTAGCAGCCTTTTTTGGCAAGGGGAGGTTTTCTGCAGTGTGGAGAAATTGGTGGCAACGGGGCCAAATTCAGCAGGATATAAAGGGGAGTCCCAAGGGCTTTATATGGACCCAAGGCTGCAGATAGCCCATATGTGCCATAAATAACATGTTTAACATGTACATCAACAGAAAGAATGTGGTAATGCTTAGAAACAATCAAAAAGCATGTTAAGTTAACCATCTGGTGCCATCCCTGAAGGTTTTTTAGGTGCCAGGTGGAAAAAAAACTATTTAGGCATTTTAGTGGCAAGTAATAGAATTTGTTTATTATTGTTGATATGTTTTACTTGTTTTATGAAGGTTTTGTGAATATTCATTTCTGGGTTTTGATAACAATTGTCTCATTTTTATGGCTACCATTTAAAATTTTGTAAGCTGCCTTGAGGTCTAAGGTCCAGTGTTGAAGTAAATATATATATTTAATAACGTACTCTTAGAAGTAGCAATTGTTAAATTTGTACTTTCCAAAGCAAGATTATTTTTTTAACTACACTGCATTTGTTTTTTCCATTCAGAATGAATATAATTCATTGACAGAATAGGCCAATAATGAAATACAGAGGAATTTGTAGAAATAAGCCGTTCCTTTGTTTACCTTTTTCTAAAGCGCATGAAGTAGTCAAAAACTTTTCACTTGGAAAACGGTAACTTGCTGTATTAAAAATAACAGGATAGGGAAGACCAGATATTGTGTACATATTAACAAGAACTTGCACATAACCATACTAATGTTAACAGAAAATTTCTAATCCAACCTTGCCTTTATGACAGAGTGAGGTAGGGTTGGATAGAAACCATGAATCTTGTCCATAAATCAATACAAGGTGTTGTTCTTCTTTTAGTGCTGACAGTAGAGTGAAATTGTGGGATGTAAGGAGAGCATCTGCTTGTCTGATTACTCTTGATCAACATAATGGTGAAAAGTCAAAAGCATCTTCTGAAGCAGGTAATCAGTATACATATGCAGTACACACAGGTCTCACTTTCCAAACACAATGCCCAGGAAATCGTTTGTTAGATTATTTCCATTACAATATTTCATGTGGGAACTTTATTCCCCAATGACATTTTTATCTAAAAAAATCTATTTTACAATAAAATAGCAGCTACAAAAATACAAATCAAATAGGTAGAATATGGAGTCCTCTCTTAAAAGTAATTCTTAGCCCTTACCACACACAGAGGACCATAGCTCCCCCCAGCTCTCACCTGGGATCTTTCCTTTCTCCTCCCAGCCTCTCACTTTAGGAGACCAACATTTCCCTGCCTCCCACCAAGGGTCCTCAAGGTGTTCAAGGTGTCTCAGAACGATTTTCAGATTGTAGATTTTCCTCAGCTGATGTAGGGATCTCTTGTTACGGTTTTTCTTGTCCCAGAAGTATTTTTAAGAGAGGCTGTTGATTGTGTGATATTTGGGCAGAATAGCTTGCCAGTTCATTCTAACTCCCGTCCAAGCTTCCAGACACAGACAGCAGGAAAATGGCCTCAAGCCAAGTGTTTGAGGTAAACTTCCAGATCACCCTTAACTCCAGAGTGATGAATAGTCGGACTATCTGTTTATTATCAGTTACCACATAATTATCTTCTGTCAACAGGAGCTAGCAGACAGATAGCCACACCACCATTCATTTCCCCAGTAGTCCATATGAGAATATTTCTAATCCATGATTTGTCCAGTCTCTCCCCGCCCCATTCCCTCCATGGTTTCTTCTTGAAATGGCTGCAGCCAACCAGCAGAAGAGAGACAAAGGGAAAACTGATTTGTCTGATCTCTCTTGCTCCCTGATTTGTCCGATCTCCATCCCCCCTCCCCCCCGCATGGTTTCTACCCATGAATAGCACAAACAAGGAAGTGGGCAAACTCTGGCTATTCAAATATATGAATCAACCATTCACTTAGCGATATTTGGGCATAATTCTTTATGTTCAGATAAGTGAATTTGCAGATGACGTGTGTTCTGATAGCAGGACCCGCATTTACGTGTATATCAAGTTCTTAAACATTTCAACACTTAAGCATTTGGTTTCACCCTTGGCGACAAGCATTGTCACGTGATAGAATACATTGTTGCACCATTTCCCTTCCAAACACTGCAATTACAAATATTTTGCTGTGATGAGTTACACATTTTGCTGTATCAAACTCTGTAGTACCCGGTGTTGCTCATATTTTCTTAACAGAAAATACTGCCCATAATGGAAGAGTTAATGGCTTGTGCTTCACAAATGATGGACTTCACCTTCTGACATTTGGTACAGATGACCGCATGAGACTCTGGAACAGTTCCAGTGGAGAGAACACATTAGTAAGTTGAGGAAGTTGTTGGGGTTGGGGGGGGGGCAACTTAGACTGCGTATGGTTTTGTTTTCATTATAACCTATGACTAAACAAGTTGGTCCTGATATTGAGGAATGTAATGTATGTGACTCCCCTATTATGCCTGTTCAACTCACTCACGACCATTTATACACCATAAATGGGCCACAAAAAGGCACAAAAACTGCATGAACTGTGCAAAAAGAGTGGGGGGAACAGCTAGCAATTCTAGGAGCTTTTTCAACTACATCCTATGAGTCGTTGCACCAACCTTTGGGACCTATGGAGAGTTGGAGTTTGAGAAAGGAGGTTTGGTGGAAGTGATTCTAGAGGAGTTTGGGGGATTCAAGTCAGCCTGGTAAATGCTTTTGGTTTGTAAAAGGGTTTTTCGAGGGTTTCCAGAGGTTTAGAGGATGCTTATAGGCTTTTTAGATGGCGTCCCCCACTATACGCAATTTCACATATACACACAGTACCCAGGAAACATAATCTTGTTCACTTGCACGCTGTGCAACCCATGTTATGAGACTTTTTCAGGTCACTTGGAAATATTTATCTTGCAGCTTGATCTCTGGAATGATGCTGTAATCTCCACTGCCACAGACTTGGCTGCCACAGATGTTGTAATGGTAGAATTAACTTCTTAATAACTTACTTTGTTTGCCCTTTCAATCAAGTGTTAAAAATAAACTCTGTAAGAGCCACTTGTTGAACAGCAGAGGGCTGGGCACTCCACAATGGACAAAATTCTGTTTTCCCCCCATCCATCCTTACCATCAGGCTATTGATTTTCATAAACTGCTACACTGAGTTGTAGCAAACTTTCAATCTGCCTGCTGTTTCCCATCCCTGGAAGGCAGCAGAGTACACCCAACAGAACATGCCTTATATGTTTTACTGCCACTGTCACAGGCAGTATGCCCCTGAATACCCATTGCTGGGAATCACAATAGGAGAGAGTGCTGTTGTTTTCAGGTCCTGATTTTGAGCTTCCCATAGGCATCTGGTTGGTCATGGTGAGAATAAGATGCTGGTCTAGATGGGCCATTGACCTGACTCATCAAGCTCTTCTTATGTTCTCACATGGCTTGAATTCTAACTTCCCTTCTGTGAACTGCACACATTCATGGTAGGCCATGCCACCATCTTCCCTCTTCAGCTTCCTGTACCTTTGAAAATATGCTCTTGAGGGTTGTAAGACAATGGGGAAGCTTTGAAAAATGCTGCAGGGATCTGCAAAAGGAATGAGAAATCACTCTGCCTTGTGAAATGGAAGAGCAGATCAGGTTCCAAGTCAGCGTATTTAAAGTACATTTCCACAAATTTTGTATTTTCATTTATTTTATTTTATTTCTGTGTCGCTTTTCACTCACATGAGTCACAAAGTGGCTTACATACAATAAATAATAACATAGCAGAACATCGCAATTACAACACAAATCGGTTTCCAGCCATGCCCACGATCAATGGGGATTGTTCTTCGCAGTCCTCCGGGGGCTAAGAAGAAGTTCAGGCAGGGAAAAGGGAGGAAATGAGGCATAAATACTCTTGATGCTCTCCAGTGGGGTCTGGGGAGTTCACTGCATCCTGCAGGGAGATCAGGGAGTGTGCCCCTGCCATGGATGACCCTCCATTACCAGCATAATTTGGGGAAGGTTCTTCCTTAATCTGGATAATTGGCATTCATCAAGAGGCGCTTCCAAAGCATCATATCCAAATTGATCAGCTGCCAGAAGAACTGGGACTGGTTTTCTGAAGGTATTTGAAAGCTTTTCTGAAGCTTGAGAATCTCTACAACAGCTGTGAAAGGAAATGGGGAGGACAAGGTGCTTTGTGCTTTCTTATGGTTTTCTCATGGTCTTTTTCTCTCCTGTCCTCTACACAACGAAGAGGCGTGTGTAGTTGCTACTCTGCTTGTCACTTTGAGGGGGGGGGGCTTCTGATTTATGCTTTACAAGGAATTTAATAAGGTTTTGCTATGTTCCACGCCCCCTCGACCAAAGGTGAATGGACTTTACTTACGACCACTTCTGGATGGGGGTGTTGTTGGATAAATGCAGTGAGGAAAAGGGGATATGACCCACAGCTGGACAGTTGAGTTGTTGAAGAGTGGCTGAAGCTGAGAAAATATTTTGCTGTGTGTTGTGTGCCAAAAAAGAATTGCAAAGGGAAATTTAATGGCGGAAGTCTGAAAAGTTCACTCCGCGAGTTATCTATGGCTGTGGTTCTCATGTTAGTTCGATAACAGCGGAATGGAATGAAATGTGACCTTATACCACTCAGACCAACACTGCAAAGAATGGAACAACAAGAGAAGGAACTGAACTCTTTTAACACGCCAGGTCTGGAATGAAATGAAGATAAAGACTACACACGTGAAATGGATTATAAATATGTAAGATGTAACCGAGGTTGCTGTTTGTAAGGTGAAAAAGCGGACAGCTGGAAGAATGGCTTAATGACAAGTGAAGAATGTCAACTGGAGACTAAATAAGAAGGGAAGCAGTGAAAGGGGAATATCTTGGACATACGATTGTAACGGAAATGAGAAACCTGAGTTTAAGAAATTGTATTAAAGTAATTTGTTTTGATTTTTAATAATTGGGGGGGGGGATGAAAATAATTTAAAAAAACAATTACAATACAAATCATATAAAATAATTAACAAATAATCAGTAAAACAATTACAGAACATCAGTAAAACAAACACCGTCTATAAAACACTATTTACAAAGCAACTTAAAAAATAGGCTAAACAGCACAGCCACAAGAAAAGTCACATTATAAAATTCACAAAGCATTACAACAGTCATATTCCACAGAACATTATCAACAGCATTAACAAACTGACAACCAAACACAGACTAAGCACTGTTGCATTCATATATATTCTGGAGTAATTCTGCTTAAAGAAAATGAATATATTACCTTTTTTAAACTCAAGGCTCCATTGCTGCATTCAGCTCTTAAAAATTAAAAGTCCATCTTGTCTCCTTAGAAGAAAATAACTACAAACAAATCTTTAAACATACCTTCCTTTAGTTGCATGTAAACGACTCTGGCAAGTGTCATGAAAACCAGAAGAAATGCCCATATATATTTTGTGATCTGATCTGAGTTACAGTAAATGGCATACAACAGTATGTCAAAATCTTGATGCCTGAGTTGTGGGTTGATTTTCCCTTTAGCAGTTGTATGTACAACAATGTGTATAGCTCCAGTGAGCTAGCATGTACAAACATAGTAGTAGTGTTTATCTGGATTTTGGTCTGCATCTTCTTCAAGGATGTTCTGTGACATTTGAAGCCAAAGTCATTGAGCAATGGAAGGAAACCTCTGGGTCACGGGTGTCTTCATTTGGCCTGCCAGGCTGTTTTGAGCAAGCCACACTCGCCTCCCCTATACTTGACATCAGGTGTGTGGCAAGTAACAATTCCATTTGGCTTTCCTGTCCTGATTTGTTGGTGTCATCAGAGGTCTTGCTGCATGGCATGACAGTAGTTTTCCAAACAATTTGGCCTCCAGCAAAGAACAGATGTTCGCTCTAAATGATGATACAGTAGTGAGCTACTCCTGAAAATATTTCTGATTGCACCATCCAACTCATTGAAATGAATCTACAATTTATTTAATCCATACTTATGTTGCACAAATGGGTGGCTGCTTCTGAAACTTTGTGTGTCATATTTTCAGCATTTGTTGCTGTGATCCCATAATCAAAGGTATTTGAGGGAGCAATTATATTCTTGAATCCTGAATCTTCCAGAAGGGTAATCGCCTTCCACTGCATGTTACAAGATCTACAAATTTAATTCATCACTATTCACTTGAACTCTTCCTGTGAAAAGCTGCATATAAAGTACTTTGCAAAGAGACAGTGGACTTTTTCTTCTGTAATTCACCATATATTCTTGTTATCTTTCTCTTTGAAACAAAAGTTTATTGCATTATTCCAGGTGATATCTCTGTGCATGCCTTTCATGTTGTCTGTTTTCCAATTCCCTACCATACTGTACAGTAAGCCACTGGAAACTGCATGTATAATTCCAACTAGGAAAGACAATCTGCTGAAAGCAAGAGGAGTTATTCTTGCTTTTATTCTCTTCTCCCTTGGGCAAACAAAACTTGCTGTTAGTTGTAATGTCAGGTTAAGTGTTTCAGCCTATATCAACTTTATTGCACATCACCAATACAGTAAGTGGGTCTCTGCTTGTTTCATGAATCATCTTCCCTTTTTCTCACTCTGGCGTACTTTTAATTTAAGAAGCAGAAAGAATTTTCACAAGTGAGTAATCTGTTTCAGCTGAAAAAATGAACAGAAGGTTTTTCCAGGGCCAGATCACCTTCCCAACCTCTGACATTTCCTCCAGGCCTCTGGCTTGGAGACTAATCTAGGTTTCTGGTTGCTCTTTCCTGCAGCCACACAAGGCTTCACTGCTCAAGTAGAACCAAAAATTAAGTTTCTACAATAATATTCCCCCTTGGATTCAGTTATTGGGTTATAATTTTTCAACAGATTACCTCCGCTGGGATTTAGCTCCTGACACACAATGTATTTGATGCGCCTTTATTTCAGTTGCAGTGATGCTTTCATAAATTAAATGGGTAGTACTTAACCTTCTCATCTTCACACAGCTGCCTAACTCACTAGTTACTATGACATTGTGGCCAGCTGTGGTTTCCCTCATGTCCCTTGTCTAAGACCTGGACAAGACAGTTGACTTTGAAGATGATCCAAAAGCTATGGTTAACGCAGGATACAAGGTGGTCAGATTCTGAGACAAGTTAAAAAATTTCTAGTCTTTAAAAGAGTTTATCGGTTGCCTGACCATGTCCAAGTCCAATTCAGAGAAATCGTTCTTACTTTTAAAGCCCTAAGTCAGGGGTGGCCAACTCCCAAGAGACTGTGATCTACTCACAGAGATAAAAACTGGCAGTGGGTTCAGGTCAAAGTTGTTGAGCTTCTTTTTATGGGCTGCAGGGCTAAAATGTTTAACCTTTTTTAGGGGAGCCAAAGTTATTGGGCTTCTTTGGGGGGAGCCAATGATCTACCACAGACGTCCAGTGATCTACCAGTAGATCACGATCTACCTGTTGGATGTGCCTGCCCTAAGTGGTTAGGGCCCCAGGTAGAGTCTGCTTCTATATCAACCTGGTTGTGTTCCAAGGGCACCAAAAGCTCAATGGTGAGGAATGAAGGGACTGGGCTGGCACACCCGGGACATTTGGGATAGGGCACTGTGTGCTCCCTTCATGCACAATAGGGCTCATACAGTATGCCACCCAGGCGATATTATGCAAAACAGAGAATTTTATAATCTGGACATCACACTAGAGATAGCCAGATACAGTTGTGCCTTGGTTTTTGTATGCCTTGTGACTTGAATGTTTTGGCTCCCGAACGCCGCAAACCTGGAAGTAAGTAAGGTTTGCGAACGTTTTCGGGAAGCTGAACATCCAATGCGGCTTCCGATTGAGTGCAGGAAGCTCCTACAGCCAATTGGAAGCTGCGCCTTGGTTTTTGAATGTTTTTGGAAGTCAAACGGACTTCTGGAGCAGATTCCGTTGGAGAACCAAGGTACGACTGTACTAAAAAACATATCCTTGCCTGTAAGAATGCATGGACTCTGCCATGTCTTTGGGATCAAAATACATGTGCAGCAGCTTAGTAAACACAGGTGAGTCTAGTCCAGCTGGTTAATGGTTTGATTGCCTTTCTGGGAATATACTGCATATATATTATGGTCTGTTCAAGACCAGTTAAATAGTCTTCAGGAAAGAGAGTCTACTCCTGCTGGCTAGCTGCTTCCCCTTTTGATCTCACATTTTGTTCTGATGCTATCAAGTTACAAGATAACCCTGAGCCATCAACGTCAAATCTGAAACTCTATAAAATGTGACAGGTGTGTGAGTATGCATTCAACAGTATAATGACAGGAAGTGAGCTACAGCTTGTAAAGGCAGCCCTGTTCAGGGAAGTTTTTAATATGTGACATTTTAGTGTACTTTTCGTCTTTGTTGGAAGCCGCCCAGAGTCGCTGGGCGGGGTACAAATAAATTATTATTATTATTATTATTATTATTATTATCATCGTATACCTGCATTGTGACATCAGGAGCTAGCTTTAAAATCTTGTATCTTTACATCTTTACAGGTAAATTACGGGAAGGTGTGCAATGAAAGTAGAAAAGGACTCAAATTTACAGTCTCGCATGGCTGCAGTCCGGAATTTGCATTTGTGCCATATGGTAGCACTATTGCTATTTATACAATTTACTCAGGAAATCGAATGGCTATGCTTGGGGGCCATTATAGTTCCGTCGACTGCTGTGTCTTTCATCCTAATTTTCAGGTAAGTGAAGTCCTCTGGCTGATTTTTAGGCTATTTAGCCTGAAAACAGACCAGTTGTGTTTAATGGCCTTTCACTTTTGTTTGCCTCAGTACCCGATAATAAGAGATATACTGCATCTGTACATGAAGGATCTTCTTTGCTGTTGTGACTGATGGGCCAGAAGGAGTGGTCAGTATTATCTGAAAGGGTTCTGTCAGGGAACTGCCATCGGAGCTGGAGGTGGAGAGAAGGCTCCAGAGGGATGCCGGAGAGGGTCCCAGTAGGGAGAGAGGCAGCCCATCTGCTGGGGAAGAAAACCAGAGTAACACCAGTGGAGAAGGGGGGCAGATGGGGGAATCGGAGAGGTGGCTCCAGGACTCCTCGCCGGAGAGCAGCGGAGAGAGTACGGGTACTCCGCTGCCCACACCCTCTCTGCTCAGAAGACTTCCGCGCAGGGAGAGTAGGAGGAGACTGGGCGTCAAACAGCTTTTATGCTGGAAAAGGTTCAAGAAACGCCCACTGATGGATTATGCCAGCGACTGAGGCAGCCACAAAACTTGAGGCTGTCCAGACAGAAAGGGTTCAACCAGGTAACCTAGCCAGGAGTGGCGGCAACTTACGCACGAGTAATCCCTAGAACTATTACTGCATTAGCAATGAGTAGTTCTCACTGAAGAAGCATCTTAATTGTGTTTTAAAAACACACGCCCTGAAAATAATTAATACTCAAAAGCGATAGATATGGGGGTTATAGGTTTCACACCTTTTGCCTAATTAGAGTTCATGAGTGCTCAAATTGTCTGGAAAATATCCATAATGTATTGAAATAATATTTGGGAGCATCCCTGAAAAGATACATAAAATTATTTGTAGAGATTGAGGTTTGCTCTCTCTTCTGCATATACTAAAAATACTAATTTAGCTTGCCAGCTGATGCTGAATAGTGATACGTTGTACCTCTATTGAGGTAACATTTCTCATATAAAACAATACTTGCCCCCTACCTCATCTGTCAGTACAGTTCCCTCCAAATACTGGGAATGGAATTCCATTCCAGGTTCCCATATGAAAAGATATCTCCTCTTCTCCCCCTGCAAGCTGTTGTGTGGGTTCTCCCAGCCCAGTTGTGGAGAGGAAGCCTTATTGCACAAATGGAACTCCTTGCACAGGACTTCTACTGGCAGGGCTAGTCAACTGAATCCTCTCCTGTCTTAAACTGTTGTGGCTGGTATCGTCTTGAGGAATTAAACTAGGTACTTAACTTTTTTCATATAGCCTACGACCATAATGAAATTATTAGCCATTGTGGCCATCAGTAAAGAGTAGCTTTCAATGAAACCCCCCCCCAATGTTTTGTTTTTGTTTTTTAAATACAACTAAAGGCACATAATGGTGCTCAAGTGTGAACGCAAGTTGGCTATGATGCTAAGCAGGACAGACGTTGTATAACACTCTCCTAACCTTAACATTTTATCTTTATTTGTGTGTTTCTAATGGGACATCTAATGTGGAATTGCCACCAGCACAGCTATTAAACATATGAAATCCTAACTTGAAAGGCTGGCAGCATGGTGTAACATTTATGCAATAACTGACGTAAATTATAATGGGCTTGCTGGCCTCAATAAAGGCTTCCTTGTGCCTAGCAATTTGCCTGATTGAGCTGTGCACACATGCAGCGCCCTAACTGTATTCAGATTCCATGGGAAATATTTTTAGATTGTGATGTGAAAAGAGGCGAGTTTGCTAAAGCTGCTTTGCTCCATTTAGAAATAAATTGACTTGTTAAAAAAAGCCTTTCCCCCTGAAGTGTCTTGTCCCAACACCTCTAGAATCAAGTCATGTAAAGAAAGATTCATTTGTGAGTTTTCGAGAACTGCTGTAGCTGCTTTGTGCCACATCTGAAATGGTATCCTGAGTCTGCCCTGATTGCCGCTATCATTATTATTTATTGAATTTGTTAGTTGCTGATTTTCCCCAAGGCAACCCAGAGCAATTTACAACCGAACAACTAAGCTACTGACCATGGGTTGTCCATGGGACACCCTTTTTTTTTAGTCTGAGATCCTTATTCCTTTGTGGGCATCCTTCTGGGTGCTATATGCCAATAGTGAGTGTGACCAGAAAACAGGTGGATGGGACAACAGATGTGTGGCTTACTCTTGTATGGTAGGCTGCATTTCAAGTATGCAAAGGCCAGAGGTTTCAACACATACCATAGGAGCCAACTCCTAGGGGCAGTGAGAGCTTTGGCCCCCCACAAAGTTGATGGGCATTCCCATTCAAATAGTGTGTTTGCATTGTGTCATGTGATCGATTATGTGGGTTGGGGCGGGGCTTACCTGGGCCTGTATTACACTGGTACTCTAAAACCAAAACAAGCTTTAAGATAAGCTTGCCATGGCTTCCTAGCCCTAGTTATTAATATCTAGTTAGTGTTTTGGAAAAAATTCCGGGATGAGAGACTACTCAACAGCCCAGCTCATTGGGGTGCAAGTCCCCTACGGGTCTATGCAGTCAGTAAAAGAAGGAAGTTCCAGCCAAGTAATTTGGAGCAAAACAGCGGTCAGTAGACCACAATCTTTATTCTTGCGCAGCAGGTCCCCACAGGAGTAAGAACCCCGAGCATGGGGTGACATCCTCTTTTAAAACTTCCCTCTTTCCCCCAGAATACACTTCGAGCAGCATCATTGATACATCATCACTACATCACAAGCATGTCACAAATGGGGCAGGGTATACCACGCTTACATAAGTTCAACATTAGGTCACTTTATGAGACACCTTTCTCAACACCAAAAGAACAATAAAACGTTACATATCCTTGCCCTCAGGACTTGTCTGGAGGTGGGCTTTCAGAACACTTGACTTGCTAAACTGCCTCTGCGGATGTCTCTTGTTGCCCCCTTGGTCACTCCCTGGGTGGGGTGCCGTGTATGTGCTCTCACGCTTGGGGAGTTATGGCAGGATGCCCTGTTCCTGCTGTCTACAGTGATTTCCTGCTTCTTGGTTCAGGGAGGGAGGTGGAGCCCAAATTCACCTTTCTTTAAAGGTTAAAATGGCGCTGGAATGAGGAGAGTCGGTTAAAGTATGGATTTTCTACAGATTTATAAAGCTAGGTATTTTCCCTGAGCTGTCAAGTAGAAAGGATTTACAGTGGTACCTCGTGTTGCGTAACCTCTAGGTTATGGAATCTTTGGGTAACAGCCGCGGCAAACCTGGAAGTACAGTGGTGCCTCGCAAGACGAAATTAATTCATGCCGCGAGTCTCTTCGTCTAGCGGTTTTTTCGTCTTGCGAAGCAACCCTATTAGCGGTTTAGCGGATTAGCGCTATTAGCGGTTTAGCGGCTATTAGCGGCTATTAAAGGCTTAAGGGATTAGCAGATTAGCTGCTAAAAGGCTATTAGCAGCTTAGCGCCTTAGAAAAAGGGGGTGGGGAGCGAAAAAAAATCTCAAAAATCGCAAGACATTTTTGTCTTGTGAAGCAAGCCCATAGAGAAATTTGTCCTGTGAAGCGCATTAAAAAACGGAAAACCCTTTCGTCTAGCGGGTTTTCCGTCTTGCGAGCCATTCGTCTTGCTGGGCACCACTGTATATACTTCTGGGTTTCACAGCATGCACAGAAGTGCACCATGCTCATGCACAGAAGCGGTGCCTCTAGTTACGGATTTTTCAGGGTGTGCACGGCACCCCAAAACAAATTAAACCCGTAACCAGAGGTACCACTGTATTCAGGCATAATATTTGTAACATTGTAACAACTTTAAAGATGTGCCCCCCCCTGTTTGTCATTTCCGTAACATTAGTTAATTAGGCCTCATTTTGCTTTACTCTGCTGATTAACATCAGTTCAACCTTTGGCCTATAGCAAGTCATGAATAAGTTAAAGTAAACATAAGTCAATTCATAAGTGAGATAGAATAAACTCGTTTATTGCTTGTTTGCCTGCTGCTCTGAGAGCCTTTTTGGCTGAATAGCAGGGTAAAAATGCTTTAAGCAGGTAAGATGAAGTAGATGGAAATAAAAAATTCAGCAAGCTTAAGTTATTTATCAGTGTTTTTAAAATAAAAATTACTACAGAAAAAAGAATATGTTTATGCACTGCACACGTGCATTGTAATTTAGGTGCTATACTTTTTAAAAGTTATTTTATATTTTCATGCAGGACTAATCCTGTAATCCCTTCATCTACAACTTCAATACAACTATGTTGCTTTTATGAGGTATGCGAATAGAATTGGGCTTAGCGTCAGCGTGACTTTGCAGCAAATGACTTGAGATCCAACCTTAAATGCACTTCCTGGGAGTAAGTCCTCTTGCCCTTTGTGGGATTTGGGAATAAACATGCTCAAGATCACACTGTTAGTCCCACTGAAGTTGCTATGATTGGGAGAAGACTCGAGTGTGGATAATTTACTTCCTTTCCCCAGATCCCCTTCCCCCAATTCCTACTTTGCCTCAAGCTCACCTTCTTCAGTATTCAGTAACTGATCTGCGACTTTTTGTTGGTTCCTTCATGGCAGGAACTTTATAGTGGTGGGAGAGACGGCAATATCCTTGCCTGGGTACCATCTCTGAGAGAGCCAGAGCCTGATGATACTTCTGAAGAGGTAAATAGCTTTTTAGTAGAGCAAGATGAAAACTAGAGCATCTGTACACAAGGGATATATTCTGCGCATGATAGTAAAGGAAGAAATCCCTGCATGTGAGTAATGAAGTCATTGTAAGAAAGATTTCTCACTGACATGGCTGGGATGATGGATTGTAGCTCCATAAGCCTGAACAAGGTATCCATTCAGTTTAGGCTGCTGTAATGCAGGACCTGATACATTGTGTTCCTCTGCAGAACCATCACATCAGTACTGGATAATAGTTAATAGAAATCAGTATGGAATTCCAGGTCCTGGAATTGTATGGAATCCTAAATGTTATGTGGTGGTGGTGGTGGTTGTTTATTACTTATACCCCATCCATCTGACTGGGCCTCCCCAGCCACTCTGAGCAGTTTCCAACAGAATATTTAAAACACAATAAAATATCAAACATTAAAAACTTCCCTAAACAGGGCTGCCTTCAGATGTCTTCTAAAAGTCAGATAGTTGTTTATTTCCTTGACATCTGATGGGAGGGTATTCCACAGGGCGGGTGCCACTGCCGAGAAGGCCGTCTGTCTGGTTCCCTGTAACCTCATTCTCACAGTGAGGGAACCACCAGAAGGCTCCCGGCGCTGGACCTCAGTGTCCTGGCAGAACAATGTGGATGGAGACGCTCCTTCAGGTATACTGGGCTGAGGCCGTTTAGGGCTTTAAAAGTCAGCACCCACACTTTTAATTGTGCTCGGAAACATACTAGGAGCCAACGTAGGTCTTCCAGGACTGGTGTTACATGGTCTCAGCGGCCGCTCACAGTCACCGGTTTAGCTGCCACATTCTGGATTAGTTGTAGTTTCTGGGTCACCTTCAAAGGTAGAGTGCGTTGCAATAGTCCAAGTGGCAGATAAGTAGAGCATGCACCACTCTGGCAAGACAAGTCTCAGCCTGTGTACTAGATGGAGCTGGTAGACAGCTGCCCTGGACACAGAAATCACATGCATCCCAACTTGTGCAAAGTACTGTTCTGTCCCCACCCTTCTTATTTTTTTGGCCCCTGCTATCCATCTAGATCCAGTTGGCATGTCCCCTCCCTTCTGCATTTAGCCTTTCCTTTATAAATAATAAAATTATTATTGTTGTGGTCAGGGAAATTAAAATGTCATGAGAACTTAAGATACAGAATAAAATGCACGCAGAATTGGGGGGGGGGACTGGCTTGATTCCACAAATGCAACTGCATTTAGAGTACTCTGTACAGTTCTGGTCACCTCAAGAGTTGGAGAACATTTAGAAAAGGACAATCAAAATGATCAAGGGGACTGAGTGGCACCCTATGAGGAAAGGTTGCCGCATTTGGATTTAGAGAAAAGGTGAGACAAGGGAAGACTTTCCAGAGTGAGAGACTGGGAAGAGAAAGGAAAGCTCCCAGGTGAGAGCTGAGTCTACCACTGTCTTTGTGAGACAAAGCTTTTGAGGGAGGACTCTGCATCTCCTTTTCTCTTTTTCTCTCTGTTTTGTTTTTATTTATGCTGGTTTCTTTTGTCTTATTGTCTTCTCTCTCTCTCTCTCTCTCTCTCTCTCTCTCTCTCTCTCTGTGTGTGTGTGTGTCTGTGTGTGTTGTTTACTGCCCTATAACCAGTCCTTTTTTTCTTTAAAAAATGTTAAGGGGTACTCTCACTTTGACACAAGAAAATCACCATTTTATTGTTCAAATCGGGAAAAATAAATACAGTAAATGGACAAAAGTACAAAGATTCACAAACTGTTTCAGGGTATGTGTACCCCTGCGTCCCCCCAGAAAAAAGCACTGCCTATGCCCATATATTTCAGGGTGGTTCACAAAAAAAAAAGAAAAGGTGAGTAAGAGGTGACAGGATAGAATCACAGAATTGTAGAGTTGGAAGCGACCAAAGGGTCATCTAGTCCAACTCTCTGCAATGCAGGAATATCTTGCTCAATGTGGGCTAGAACCCAAGACCCTGTGATTAAGAGTCTCCTGCTCTACTAACTGAGCTACTCTCAGTCCTATGTATGGCATGGGAAAAGTGAATAGAGGAGTTTTTCTCCCTCTCTCATAATACAAGAACTCATGGACATACATCCAATGAAGCTGAATGTTGCAATCATATAGTCAGAAAATTCAGGGCAGGAAAAAAACAAAGTACTTCTAAGTACGTGGTTAAACCATAGAACTCCCACAGCAGACCTTGTTTGCTACAAATTTGGATGGTTTTAAAAGAGGATTGCCGAAATCCACGCCTCCACTGTCAGAGACAGGACATCTGATTACCAGCTTCTGTGGTCAGAATGCTGTTGTGCTCTTGCTTGTGTGCTTCCCACAGGCGTCTGGTTGGCTACTGTGAGAACAGAATGCCGGACTAGATGGACTCGCTGATGGAATCTTCTCTTCTTTTTTCCAGTTGCGGCCTCAGCAGCGCCTGAATCCTGCTTATGAAGATGCATGGAGTAGCAGCGATGAGGATGGATGAATTCTTAATAGGTTGTTGACATGAAACATTCAGCCATGCCCAGTATTTTCTGAAGAAAGAATATTAAACCACGGGTCCAGACAACAGCCTTTTGTTTCAACTGTGTAGTGTTTCTTGTTTTAAAATAATACCAGATTTTTATGTTCTGTTTGCCACTTCATAAAAACAGGCCTGCTGGATAACGCAATTCCATGAGTTCCTGTGGTCTGAGGCAGTAATGCTTCTGAATATCAGTTGCTAGAAACTGCAGGATTGGAGAGTATTGCAGGTTTCCTACAGGCACCTGGTGGGCCACTGTGAGAACAGGATGTTGGACCAGAGGGGCCACTGGCCTGATCCTGCAGGCTCTTGTGTTCTTATCTGTGTTGCTGGACTCCAGTTCCCTTTGGCTATTCTGGCTGGGGCTCATGGGAGTTTTATCTGAAGGGTCACAGGTTCCCCACCTGAACCTAAAGTATTTTTGAGGATGTCCCGAGGCAAAACTCTTCAGTTCTTAAGGAATAGTGCTTCAGAATTGTAGGTGATCAGCTGGCAAGCGTAAACTAATCATTTTGCCCCCAAGGCCTTACAAAGCTCAAAAATACTACTCACCATCGAAAAATGAGCTTTTCAAGCTTATCAAGGGTGCAATGAGATTAAGGGCCTCTATCTAAACAATAATTTGATCATTTGATTGTCCTTTTTACTGATTGTTGTCTTTTTAATTGTATATATTTCTTGTTTTATGTTGCTATAGCTGTTGGCTAATACAAATAAAGTTTATCTATCTCTCTAATGAGCTTTTCTAAAGCACAGTTAACCTCCCAATGTTTTTCTAAAGTCATATCATGGCGAACTATCTCTCCCAGCAACTCAAGGTGAAAGCTTCAGCGGCTTCTTCATCTTCCCACATCTGACCTCCAAAATGAACATTGTGTACTGTTTATTGGAACTGCTTATTACTTCTATTTGGCAGGCAGGAAGACATACTGTATTTTTCCATGTATAAGATGGCCCTATGTATAAGATGCCCCTTATTTTGGGGGACTCCAAATTGAGAAAACACCCCCTCAGCACTACCCGTGTATGAGACTAGCCCCAATTTTAAACCTAATTTTTTTGGTTTAAAAAAACCCTAGTCTTATACACGGAAAAATACAGTAATTGAAATCTCTGTGCTTTGCAAGCAAGTCTGTTTGGATCTGGGTCCAAGCCTGAAATATTTCTGTCTTGAGAAGTTCTCAGTGTACACAGTAAATTTGTTTACATTTCAGAATTGGCTGAAAAGCATGGTTGTGTTTCAGGGGCTATACACTGATTTTGTGTTGTAATGACTGTCAGCCCACTAGAAGTGGGAATGTGCAGAAGTGTTGCATTAACCAACATGAAATAGGAAAGACCTTTTGCCAGGATACTGTTGCTGTCAATGGAAGCAAACGTCTGGCCTCCCATTGTGCTAGGTGCCTGTCAGCTATAGACCTGGAGCACCTGCTATTGGAATACCTTACAGTGCCTTGCAGTGCATTTGTTCCTTGTACAGGAAGGTGCTGCATCAGAGCTGCAATGCAACCACAGTTTGGAAGCCAGCGACCGAGTGTTCTAATATATAATGCACTTAAAGTTTGGGAGAAACACTGTTAAATTATATATAAGTCTGACCTAATATTACAATGCGGATTAGCTTAGAGACATGCGGATTTGAAATGTGGCCAGCTATGTAAACAAGTAAAAAGATTACACTTGCCAGCACAGAAATGAGTGCAGTTGTCACCTAGGATGAGCTAATTTTCAGCTGCAATTTAGGAAAGTGCTTATTGGTGGCTGAAACCAGTGGTGTTTATCTGCCTAAATTTAACCTCCTTTTCCTTATCAGCCTGGGGTTTTTTCTTAATTCAGTGCAAGAAAGAGTTGCTTGCACTGTGCATGGGCGTCTTAAGACATCTCTCACGTATGCCAAGAACGTGAAAGAATGTGCACAGTTGGGAGGCATGGTATCTGCAAATGAAGATGGCAACATAACTGTTGCGCCACTCCTCACTGCGTCACATCATCCTTCAATCACCCTTCTGAATTGTCTGACGGTACCTCACATTAGCATCTCTACACAGCATCTCTATGCACTTAACTAAAGAATGAAACTTAAGATTGTATTTTGAACCTAGAGATGCTTTGGCTACCCCCGAGCTTTCAGGGGAGGAAGAAGGCTCTACCATGGCATTGAAGGGCATGAGATTATCAAAGAAGGATGAGGCGATACATTTCCTGTTGTCAGATATGTCTGACAACTTTGTCAAGATCTGTGAAAATATTTTACGAGCTGCTGGAGGCCAGAGTTGACCGCAAGGAAACCCAGTTGGCCAAAGTCACTGAAACAGCTAATGAAGCATTGGCGGTTGGCATCAATTACTCAACTAAAATTAAGAAGCTTTCAGATTTGACCAAACAGGTCCAGCTCCGGCTGAAGGGGCAAACAGCAATTCCCTGTGGCCTGAACACTAAGAGAAGGGGCATTTTGGGGGGAAATTGAGGGCCCAATTCCACTGTGTCATAAAATGATGGTTTCACCAAATTCTACTTGAAACCCCACTAAATGACACAGATTTTTGAGAATCCAAGCAGCAACAATCACCCCAGAGACATAGTAGTAAAATTTTCCCACCTTTCAGTGAAAGAAACCGTTTTGAAGAAGCTACACACCTGAGAAAATCTGGAGTGGGAAGGAAACCATGGCATGATTCTGTCTGGTTTGTGGCCTGTGGCCCGAAACTGTAGGAGAGCTTTCAAGCCCTATACAGAGCAATTACAGAAGGTGGGAGGCCCTATTCCAGTTACTGGTGACAGTACGCTGTTGAAATATGATTATTTCCTTGCTGGTTATAGATGCTGCCACCCCACTCTGCATGGAATTCAGAGCTCACTAGTGAAATTCAATAAAACCATGTTTACAGGCTGGAAAAAGTGCCCTAGTTACTACTTGTTTTTAAAGGAATTTTATGTTTCCCATATAAATATTTTTTAAAGTAGGACTATCCTGAAGTGCATCTGGGCGAGACACATCTGAATACATCAACTGAACAAAATTAATTGGAATTCTAAACAACACAAAAGGAAAGTAATCTCTGCAGCGCTCCTTTGATTTGCATCCATAATTTGCTTTTTCTTCCTCTTTGAATTGCAGCAGGGCACCTGAAAAGATTGAGCAATACATATACTACCTCTGCTTTCATATCACCCCATAAATAATATTTTTTTATTGTTTGTCTTCCTCATTTAATTGATACAGGAGCAAATAAGGACATGGGCAAGACAGGCCCAGGTCAGGTTCACAACAGGCAGATTAGATAGCAGATGAAGCAGATAGCAGATGAAGCAGAACACTGGCGCAGAGATGGCGTTTCTCTTCCAGCCTAGCATTAAAGTTTTTGAGCTGGAGCTGCTTGACTCAACCCCTGACCTCAGATGACTCCTATCAGCTATCTTCACCCAGAGGTGCCATCTCCCCCTCAGGCTTTGACTTCTTTTGCCTCAGTGCCAGAGGTCAGAATCTCCCTTGGTGCAGACATTCCTTCTTTAGCTTCTTCTGAGAATCCTGGTTCCTCACCCCCATATTGAGCCTAATTCAGGGCTTCATGTAATGATGGGGCCTTCAGGGCGTCCTCTGATGAGGAATCCCTCATCTGGGACGTGGAATAAACTAGTTAAAAGAGTGCTTCCAGACTAGAGCGGTTTCATTGTGCCGGAGGAACACTCCTGTGCAATGAAGTGGAAGCAGCAGGAATACTTCATAAGAATTGTAGCCCTACAATGTCCTGTGTCCAAGGCAATGGTTCACATTCTCCACGTGGCCTGGTGCAATTGCAGAACGGCCCACTTTTAAACAGATTAACCACTCAGTTTACATTCCCATTAAGGGGGATAAGCCTCTGCAACAGATAATTACAATAATTATTTTAATTAAATATGAATGAATTGATTGAAATAATAGTTTAAATTAAATAATTAAAACTTCCAATCATCCCCTGCCTCTCAGTGTTATAAAGAAAGCACAGAGAGTCTGAATGCAAGATACCATATTTGCCATCTGAACTAGAGGGTAAGCAGGGTCTTCTTGTTGTTGGCATCTGTCTGTCTCACAAGACAATGGAAGACTTCAGGGGTGAAGTCAAAGGGCTGGAGAGTTACAGCATCTGCTGTGGTTTACTCAATAGCTGCAGGTGTTGCTTTCTCTTCCCACGTTCCTGATATGAACGGGTTACGAAGACATTTGCGTGATTCTGGCTTGGAATGACAAGAGCATGGGAGTGTTTGGACTATTTCCCAGTAAGGCAACAGGAATGCCCTGGGGCTTAGAGGAGGAGAAGAAAATCAGAAGGAAAGTATGTATTCACAGTTTAAATCCTAGCAAAATCGAGAGAGGGTGGGTGGAGAAAGCTGCATGTGGGAAGTAGATTAGTATAACTTTGTCATGAATCATGCCCAAACAGCAATATTTTTATCCCTTGCTGCCCTGTGTGCGAGGAAGAATAACTTAATTGTAAGGCGTTTAAAACTGATGTGCAGTACTTAATACATGAAATGTGGAGCTTTAGTGTGAAGGTCACATTTGACTGAGACTGTGAATGGAAAGGTTATTCCTCCTTTGCTGCAAACAGGTGGCTAGTGCTCTTCAGTGTGTTCATAGAAGGCTTGAATGAATCCATTGAAAGTAGGCGTTTCTCATTTGCAGAGGAAAAGCACACAGGCTGCTGCTGTCATCAAAAAACCAAGGAGACACGGAAATACCACGTTCCTTTTCTCCACCTTCCTTGCAAGCAAGGGAATTAAGACAATAGAGAATGTGTCTATCCAGCTGTCTGCTACTGCCAAAGCAATGGTGCCAGAGGTTACTTACTGTAGGGAGAAATGGCATCTGGGAACTGTAATTTGGTGTTGCAGCTGAGAGCATAGAACGCGTAGAATGTAAGGAATCCCAGCCCACATGATTGCTAGCAAGCAGCACTTTTCATCCTTGCAGTAAACAAAGTGCTTTAGTGCATGCTAGACTTGCCTATGCTGCTTCTCATGCCAAAGATCCAGAGGTAAGCATTTGTAGGATTTTAATTTACCAGTACATGTTTAGTTAAGGGTGTTACCGGTATATGCTAATATAACTTGGCCCAGTAACAAATCAGCAACCTGTGCAGATCTAGCAGGGGTGCCAACTTAATTAAAATATTGGGGGGGGGGCAGGTAAACCCTGCCCCACATAATCAATCGCATTACATGGTGTACACACACCATTTGAATGGCAAGTGCCCATCAACTTTGGGGTGACCTGGCCCCCTCAAATATTTTATGGGGGAACTGAAGCCCCCTCGGTCCCCAGGAGTTTGCTCCTATGCTAACTAGACTTTGGGAAGGAGATTGAGGGACTCTAGGATCCTGCCAACGCCCTCTTGCCTCCTTCCCGAAGCCCAACCCCTTGCCTTGCTTACCCACACGAGGGCTGCAGGGTGGATGGGAGGCATCAAATGTTGCTGAGGACTGCAAAAAAAAAAAAAAAGGCCTCAATGGCTGTGTGCGGCCCTCAGGTTGCATACTGGACTGTCTTGCCATGACGACTATTGCCAACATTACAAAATTCCAGCTGTTTTTCTACTCAGTCTTCACCAATAATTTATCAAGCCTTATCCAAGCCTCCACCTATGTCTTGAAGGTGCAAGATCCCTCAGTTAGCAGAACCATCTGCTGCAAAGTTTTGCTAAAAAGTACCATCTCAGATTAGAAGTAAAGAAGAGCATGTTTGAATACTCTCTCCTATAAATAGCCTTCTGCATATAGAACACTTGCAAGTTAGGGACACAATTGCTTTTTTAAATTCAGTTGTAGTGGAGCAATGGAGACAAGTTTTTCCTACTGTTTGGGGATAGGCAAGTTGTGGTAATATCACAAATTTTATGGTCTGTTTTTTTACTATACCAAAGATCCTTTGCTTATTAGGGGCCACCCCACATTTTCTTCAAAAAATTGCTTTGCACAGGTAACTACCATAGAAAGTAGGGGGGTCTGTGGCTTGGCTTTTGAAAAATAGGGGGTCCTCAATAATTAGCTAATTGGGAGCCACTGGTTTAGAAGATGCTCCAGGTTAGAAAATTAATGGACCTATACATGAGGCTGTCTTTGAAGACTGTCTGGAAACTGTACAGAATGCATGTAATATGTCATCTTCCCTAGGGACAACAAGTTAGCAGTTACACGGGGGAAAATGCAACAGAAAAGAAATAAGTACAGTTTGTTGTAGCACAGCGAGAAGTAGAGTGGGTCTGCTTTTAGCAAAGTTCTAGCAGTGATTTTAGTTTGGCTGTCATTTTGTTTAGGTTGGCTAATGAACTCATTTTGTTTAAGAAAGTCAAGGGTCTTAGAATTTTAGTTTGAGTTAAAGCCACACTGGTGAGAAATGAAGTCACAATCATGGGTCCCAAGTCTGGAAGTTTTGCGGGAGACAAAGGGAAGCAAGTCCAAGCCCAGGTGAGAGTGCTAATCATTTTTATATACAGTGGTACCTTGGGTTAAGTACTTAATTCATTCTGGAGGTCCGTTCTTAACCTGAAACGGTTCTTAACCTGAAGCACCACTTTAGCTAATGGGGCCTCCTGCTGCCGCCGCGCCGCCAGAGCACGATTTCTCTTCTCATCCTGAAGCAAAGTTCTTAACCTGAAGCACTATTTCTGGGCTAGCGGAGTCTGTAACCTGAAGCGTGTGTAACCTGAAGCGTATGTAACCCGAGGTACCACTGTACACATCTAGACTTCTACTTGTAAAAAAGTTAGCGAATGCATGCTTTTAAAGTCAGTTTTGTTTTCTTCATTGATCTCCCATACATTTCCTAATGTGTTCTAGACTGCAATTTTAAGATTCTCTTCCTTTTTCAGATTCTCTCCTCCCCCCTCCCCGTGTACACATACAGAGAGAGACTGGGTTTTCAAAGGATTCCAGCAAAGCTAATTCAAAACCTCCTTTAGTGATGATTATTTTTCTATGGAAAAACACACATCTTATGAAATACTTCAACCTAATGAGTCATTGTATTCTGAAAATAATGCCATGGGTTAAAACTACCTGGAGAGTGGAATTTCCAATGGACAAGATAATTACCCCAATCTTGAAAACTTCACACAGAGCCCTGTGAATAGGAATAACATTGGAACCGACAAAGCAAAACTAATTAATTTCCACAATTGTCCACACACTTCCCTCTTCAAGGGATTTGCTCAGCACACTGAATTTCAGACTCTACCCTGCACATTTTTTTTATTTGCAATGGGGTCACAAATCGAAATAAAGCTATTGATCAGTTTATGTTTTTCAGTTGGGTATAACTTGGAGATGTTAACAGCTGAGATCAACATCAGATAATACTGGATAGGGGTTTCTGTGTAGAACAGGGGTGGCAAACCTGTTTCCCTCCAGATATTGTTGGACTGCAACTTTCAGCATCCCTGACCATTGCCTATGTTGGCTGCAGTTGACGGCATTGCAATATGACAATACAGTGGTACCTCGGGTTACAGACGCTTCAGATTACAGACGCTTCAGGTTACAGACTCCGCTGACCCAGAAATAGTACCTCGGGTTAAGAACTTTGCTTCAGGATGAGAACAGAAATCGTGCTCCGGCAGTGCGGCTAAAGTGGTGCTTCAGGTTAAGAACAGTTTCAGGTGAGGAACGGACCTCCAGAATGAATTAAGTTCTTAACCCAAGGTACCACTGTACCAGAAGGCCACAGGTCAGTAACCCTGGTGTAGAAAATTTAAAAGGCAGTGGCTGGAAGGGGGTGGAAGCTAAAGTCTAAACATCTGGAGGCCCCCAAGGTAGTAAAAATTCACTAATGAAAGCAGGAAGGTGAAGCAAAGAGGGGGAAGGGAGGGGAAATGGGTTAGATCGAGGATATGAACTCATGAAGAGGCACAACCAATGAGAAGGTAAATTTCTGACTAGCCTGTTCTATACAAAGGGATTGCTGGGAGGCTGGAATCAGCAAAAGCCGACAGGTTCGAGTGAGCCTGCATTCCAATACAGGGCAGGACTGAATATAAATTGCTCCTGGTACTGGGAAACTTCCAAAGAGGGAAGAGTAGTCTGAAGGTGTCTGATACAAAGATACAAAGAACGGTGTGATCAGTGAATATGGAACACGTTCTCAGATAGGGAACATCAGCATTGTTGTCTTCTGCTGGTCCAAAACTTGATCCTGGGCCTTTAAAGGATTGTGGCATTTAGTGAAATACATTCCTGATACTTATTCTAAACATGTGTGAAGTGATTCAGAACAAAGTGAGACTGGCTTCCAATAAATGGTGCACAGGATTGCCCCCTTTGCTGCTCGAATGCTATATATGTGTGGGGAGAAAATGAACCCTGTATTTATGATGCGAGTGAGTTCTGGTATTTCTTTTGACCATGCTTTTTTATCCAAAGCTTTCCATGCCCCCAACTTCCATTGCTAATCATACCTGTGACTGTCAAAAGCTTTCAGACACAAGCAGGAACTGCTCTGGAATGTATATGAAGAGCTATGCATCACTTATACTGTGGATGGTTTTTATTATTCTGTTCAGTTTTGGGGTTAATGCCAAAGAATCCCCTCTGGGAGTGTTGTGGATTCAGCCTGTCAGTTTCTGCCTTTTTTGGCTCCCAGTTTCAATCAAATCTAAATAGAAACCTGAAATGTCCCAAAATGCTTTGCAATTGCTAGGTATGTCTGGAACTAGGAGTCTTCTGTAAATGGGAGGTGTTTTTCTATCTCTCAATGGAAGCGGCAATTTGAAAGGCATCTCCCTGAAATCCAGGTGCCACTGACATTACCTGAGCTTCCAGTGACAAAGCTGGATCTAGAAGCACCTCTGGAGTGCAAGCCCACTCCTGTATAGGGAGCGCAAGTCCATCCGAAGGCAAGCAACTGACCATATTCTTGGACACAGGAACCATTCAGCCACAGTGTCTTTTTCTTACCAGGATTTAAGCTAAGCTTGTTTTCCTCATCCATCTCACCACTGAATTCTGGCACCTCTGTTTTAAAGGCGTGTTTGCTGCTGTCTCATTGCTTAATTTTGGAATTGGAAGTCTTGTTCTGAAAATCTAACCCTCCTGCTACCAACTCCTGTTCCCTGGAGCTGATCTAGGAGAATGCCATGGCCAATGTTATCGACAGCTTAAGAGAGATGTACAACTGCAGCAAGGATTTTATATGCGCAGAAGTGGAAGGAAATGGCAATACTCACAAAAGAAGAACGGAGCAACAAACTAATGGACTATGCCAAAAGGGCAAAATTACCTGCTAGACTAAGAGCCTCTACCGATGAGGTTTTTTGTAGAAGAATAAAAACCCTTTTCGGATTACAAGTAAATACTTTTATTTCTTGTCCAATACGAGATGGATTTATATCTTGTGCAACAGAAGAACAAGAATATGTTATTTTCAGGTTTATATTTTATACTTTGTGTCATGTTAGAAACAAGTGGACAGTTCAGACAATGGAGATATATTGATATGCGAAGTCACAGAAACATAAGAATGGTAGCGTATGATGTTCTTAATATGTATTATGTGAAAACCCCATATAGATAGATAGATAGATAGATAGATAGATAGATAGATAGATGATATAGATATAGAGGGTTTTCACATAATGCATATTATGTATATGTGAGAGAGAGCAGGAGCAACGTTGTACTCCCCGTGTCCCACTCTGCAAATGTAATCCATCCAGGTAGCCAAAGCCAACTCAGCCCCATGGCCAGTCCTGAAGCCAGGTTGGAAAGGATTTAAATAATCTCTGCCATCCAATAATGCTTGTAGCTGTCCTATCACAACTCTCTCCACCACCTCCCCCAATAGGGTATTTGCAACAGGTTGATTGTTCCAATCCCAAAGGTCAAAATCCAGTTTATTTGTGAGAGGCCGCACTAAAACCTCTTTCAATGGAGCAGGGACCATCCCTTCATACATTGGATTGCTCTGCATCTGTCCCAAGGGTCAAACTACATAGTGTCACAAGTTTGTGGAAGTCCGTTTGGATGATGTTATTGGATCCCTTCCAGGCCAGTGATTCTGTATCCAGCGAGGGTGAGAATCTAGTAGAAGAGGTTGCTGAACCAGTCAGACATTTTTTTTTGTAAGAAAATGACTTTAACTGGCCACAGAAGGAGTCTCTCTCTCTGTCTCAATTTTCATCGACAGCTTAATTTATAAGTTTTTATTGGAATTTTATTTACAACATAACACAACCGCCCACCCCCAATACACTAATCCACCCTCATTAAACATGAACATAGTGAGCATAACATACCACAATACAAACAACCAAATAAAATACTTCCTTTATCCTGTATCTGGCCTCCTTATTTACTTCTTATAAACTGTTTCCTTTATGAATAATTATTAAGATTTTTCTAATTATAACTTAAATGTCCACAAAGTCTCCTGCAGACATTAATCGAAACAAGTCCAGGTATGTATTTTAGGTCACTGTTTTGTGAAGTATTCTCTGCATTTCCCCCATGCTTTTTGAAACTCTTATCTAGTGTGATCTCTAATTGCCTCTGTTAATCTAACCAGTTCAATATACTCTAACAGTTTATCTTGCCATTCCCTTTTTGTTGGCAGTTTCTTTTTTCCAGTTTTTAGCAATTAGCTAAAAAATCTTAATTGATAAGGGATCTCATCAGGATCTCAAAGAAGGAGATAGGTTGCAGAAGCTGCAGTAAGACAATGGTGCTCTCCAGGAAGAGAGGTGGGGCTTTTCCCCACTCCCCTCGCCTGGACTGATGACACATTACCTTTGGTGGAGAACAATAGCTGAAACCTGGGCTGGGTAGGAGAGTTGTTGCAGGTGTGAGCTGAAAGCTGGATGCTAGGAGCTGGAGACAGACACATGTCTTGCTCTCTTCTGAGCATAAGGTGCATCTGGGGCTATCTAATGAAGAAGCAAGATAATCTGGGGTGTGAATGCTGCGAGCTGCTCCACCCAATGCTCAGGTTGTTTATTAAACCATACACCGTATATCTTAAAGACACCACAGTCTCCATTGACCTCCATACCCAGGAAATTGAACCCTGGAGAAAGTGCATGGGTCCTCTGGAATTTCTCACCAGACTGGGCTGGTGTGTAACAATATTATGTGCATACTTTTGTAGAAAGCACACACAGACACTTTTACAAAAAGCACACTTAAGCTAGCTGCAGTTCGTTGGAAGGAAAAGCAGAAGTGCAGAACCATGATACAGATTAAGTCCCAGGGCTAATTTCCAGCCGAAAGCATCTCTCCTGGCCTGCTATTTCCCCATAAAGGTGCTGTTTACAGTAAACGGCAGGACCATGCAGAGGGGAGACAGGTACACTTGCCCCAGGCCTCATAGGGCTAAGATGGCTGGCTCCCCCCCCCCCCAGGACAGGCTGCTTTTTTGAGTTTATAACTTTATTCTAACAAGACTCTTACCCTGGGCCTCAGACGAGCTTTGCACAGGCCTGGTAAATAGCACCTTAATGGGTAAATACTAGTAATTGGGGCAGGGAAATGTTTTAAGTAGGAAACTGCCCAGAGCTTCCTGTGCATTGTGATGGACAGAAAACTTGCTTTAAAAGAATAACCTGTTACTGTACCGGTGTTGAGTTAAAAGTGTAACTGTGTACGTTTTGATGTCTTTGTTAACTTTGTTAACTTATTTCTCTACAGGGAAGTTGGTAGTCTGCTGTTTGTAGAATCAAAAAATTGTAGTGCTGGGAGTGATCCCGGGGGTCTTCTAGTCAAATCCCCTGCAATTCAAAAATCTCAGCTAGATAATACATGACAGATGGCTGTCCAAAGTGTTGTTAGAGAGAGGAAGTGTTGTGAGTTTGGGGAGTTAGTCTGTATGGTGCCTGAGCCCCTTCTAATTCCTGGAGTCCTGGATCCAGCAAGGGTTAAAATCTGTTGTTTAACTACCGGGAAATTTCTTTGTGAGAGAATGGTGATAGTTGCCACCAAAGGCCCTAAGGGCATTAGTATAACAAAATAAGTGATGATGCCCTTACCTGGCTTGTACTTAGAAGGGCAATAACTACTGCAGTTGTGTGTGAGCTGAGCTAGAAGCAGGCAGCAGCTAGAGAGACAGGCGTGCTTAATTTCTGCTTGATTCAAAGGCTGTGACTATGAGAGAAGCAATACTTTCAGGGGTATTAAGGCTGTGAACCTTTCCACCTTGGGCTCAGGTTGTATATATGTGAAAATAAATCTTATATCATAAAACGCCACCATTTTCACTGTCCCTCATTCCAAAGAAACCAAACTCTGGGCAAGCACCTAGAACCCTTGGAATATCCCACTGCTCATAGATTGAGGTGGTGTGCAACACTGGTGTTAGAAGTGGGATTCGTGCTTCCTGGAGGAGGGCCTGTGAGCGAGGTGTGCCTGAGTTGACCTAGAGGAAGAAAAGGCAACACTCCTGGAACAATTCAGATGGATGCTCCAGCAGCAAAGCCTGCAGCTCATGGAACAGCAGAGCCAGCAATCTAAGATGTTTGAACAGCAGTTGAATGCTATGTACCAATGAATGGAGCAGCAGTACAAGCAGTTGGATGGCAAGCAGAGTTTGAGTGGCAAGCAGAGGAGTCTAAGACCATCCTTGGAAAGAAAAAGGAGATCCCATGTGAGGAGGTGGGGGCCATGACTTATCAGATACTACAAGGGGTTGAGGGTTCTCCAGAAGTCCAGCTTCAGAACACCAAGGCTGAAGGGATCCAGGAAATGGATGAGCAGCTGAGAGGCTTGGGCTCCAAAGAGAAGCAGTTGGTGGCTGAAGCAAAGGAGGAAGACAGCTCTTTAGAGAAGAATGAGAAGGCTGGGACTGAGGTCCAGCTGCTAATTGATTCCACCAATCCTTGAGTATCAACAGCGGAAGATGAACGGCCAGCGAGGGAAGGAGAAAGGGTTGCCGAGGCGGGTGAGAAGGCTGCAAGTGAAGAGATGCTGCTGATAGACTTCCTCACTCCATGGGAGAGGTGTAGGAGAGGTGCACGAGGCAGACATGCATGGCCAAGAGCAGGGGTCAGCAACCTTTTTCAGCTGTGGGCCAGTCCACCGTCCCTCAGACCATGTGGTGGGCTGGACTATATTTTGAAGAAAAAAATTAACAAATTCCTATGTCCACAAATAACCCAGAGATGCATTTTAAATAAAAGGACACATTCTACTCAGGTAAAAACACGCTGATTCCAGGACTGTCCGCGGGCCAGACTGAGAAGGCGATTGGGCCACATCCAGCCCCCGGGCCTTGGGTTTCCTACCCCTGGCCAAGAGCAACCAGGGCTTTTCCCCCAGCCAGAACTCACCAGAACTCAGTTCCGGCACCTCTCAAGTGGGCACCATTGCCATGATAAGAGAGCAAGGGAGGTGTTCATGTTGAGTTCCGGCACCTCTTTTTCCAGAAAAATAGCACTGAGAGCAACTGGTGCCTGCAGAGAGCTTTTATTTCATAATATACATCACTGCTTGATTGTAAAAGAAAATCTCAAAGTGGTTTACAAAAAGATAAAAGTATTTTATACATGTTTAAACTAAAGGTCAATATTTACACATAATACCAGTCCATAAGATGGGGGGGGGGACAGAAACTGCTCCTTGTTGTCACAGAACAAATTCTTAGCTAATAAAAGCTCAACAAATTACACACCTGGTAGCCAAATTTGCTCTGGCAGCTATGTAGCTCCATTTCAGCTATGTTAATGCTTTCTAATTATAAAACTATGCTGTAAAAATTTTATGCTGTAAACATTTAGAGGTTATGTGGTGTAATTTCAGAGGAAAGCTTTGCTCTTCCTCTCTGTTGTTCATTGTAAAGGTCTTTACACAATAATTTGATTGATTGTTGAATTTGTTTTGTGATCAATCAATCAAATGGAAACCAGATAACTGAGAATTATGTTTTGGATTCAACCCCTCAAAGTTGCCTATTATGTTCTGTGACTTTCTACCAATGACCATGTCTTATTCCACCATCCCTTTAGAGTGAAATGGGAATGGAATCTCCCGTGATGGACCAACTCCAGACTTGCCATTGTGACTAGGTGGATAATTTGGTTTTTGTTTTGTGTGACACTTTTTGCATGGTTCTGGAAAGTGCGATAGCACTACTAGATCTGAGTCACTCCGGAGGAAGATGTTATTGCGCTATGGAAGGAATAGCCTGGAAAACATTTGCGCCAATGTCTTGTGCAACTGGGCATTGCCACCACATGTAATAATAATCCTCCCATCCTGTGCATCCTCTCCAGCAGATATCTGGTAAGCTCTCATTAGAGTGACACAGTTTGGCCAAAGTAGAAGACAGCTGCATGCCACACATGCCTCCAAATGATGAAGAGATTCCAGGCACTTGTAAAACAACATGATATTCCCGCCCCCCTCATGGGCTGCCAACAAAGCAAGAAAGCTATGGCCATTATCTTGCAAAGGAACTTGTCTGACAAGTTCAGCAATGCGTGGTCTGACAGAGTAGGACAACACCACCTGAAGATGAAGCATTTCCATAAGTTTTTTCTTTCTTTTTGCATTGTACTTGCATGCAAACAGGAAAAAATACACCAAAACAAGTATGATTAAGTACTTTTTTTTCACAGCAGGCAGCTCTTTTCGGTCCTGAACTCTGAACAATGACATTTCCCCCCCCCCCATTATTTAAACCCCACCCATCTGACTTGCCCCAGACACTCTGGACAGATTCCAACATATATATAAAAACATGATAAAACATTTTTTTTTAAACTTCCCTATCCAGGACTGCCTTCAGATGTCTAATGTAAAGGTTGTAGAGTTACTTATCTCCTTGGCTCAGGGGGTCCGATAACTCCATTCCCTACAACGTTTCTCAAATGATAATAGGGACGCCCTAAGAAAAAGCGGGACATTCTGGGATCAAATCAGGATGGCTTTTGTAAATCTAGGACAGTCCCTGGAAAACAGGGCACTTGGGGGGTCTGTGGCAACAGGGCCACTGAAGAGGCGAGAGACTGGGGAAGAGGTGTCTGCTGGATATATTTCCCACTGGACCGCAGGGCAGCCCTGAAGCTGGAAAACAGTGTTTTGTTTAACCGTCCGCCGCCACGAGAGACCTAAACAAGCGAGGCGCCCTTGCTGCCCTTTCCTCGGCTCCCCTTCCCGCCCAACCGGCCCGAGGAGCGGAGTCCGGGCTTCTGGCAGCAGCCGCTTCCCTCAGGTGGGCGCTCGCTCCGCCTCCCGCCCTCCACCTGTCCTGCCTGCTGCCGCCGGGAGGAGGAGGAGAGGAAGGGCCGGTCCCCCAGCGTCACGTGCGGGCGTGTGTACGGCGGCGGCGGCGGCGGCTGGGAGTCAGTGACTCACTGCTTCCTGCGGCCAATCCCACGGGCGGGTTCCGAGGCCGGCCCGGAGGGCGGGCGCAAGGCTGGGCCGCGCCACGCGGGGCGGCACACTGGCAGCCGCTTCCTTTTTCTAGCGCACTCGCTCGTCGGCTGCTGCTGCTGCTGCTGCGGGCGCGAAAGGGAGCCCGGCTCGCTGAAGAGGGTAAGCAAGGCTCTCGTCGCTCCGCGCCTCCCTTCTCCCGCGCGCTTACCCCGGGGAGGAAAGGCCTTTTGAACTCGGGGAGGAGACGGCGCTGGAAACGGCGCGCTCTCCGCCCCGGACCCTCCACTTCCTCGCGAGCGACTTAGGCTTGGAGAGGATGGAGCCGAGGAAGGGACTCTCTGGTGGGGACCGAGGGGTCTTTGAGCGGGGAAAGAGGGCAGTTAAGAAGGAGCGTCCGCTCCCTTAACGCACCAGCAGTAAGAAGTGAGGTGTGGAGATTTCACTCTGGGACGCGGCGGGGAAGGGCTGCTGGGGCTGGTCGTCGTCATCGTCATAATAGAAATAGTCATAACAATAGAGGTCAGAGTAGGGCATCCTCCTCTCGCCGTTGCAGTTCCACTGATAACCTTCTTCTAAACCCCCTCAAAAACAAAACACCCAACAGAAACCTTGCTTGAAGAAGAGCGTGGTTCGCTGTGGGGAGTTTCTGTCCGGCTCATCCTGATCTAATGGTTCTTCCTTCTTTTGAACTAAAGCGATGGCTTGGCTGGTGGAGGACTTGATGTGTTGTGACAGATCGGGGTTGTTTGGGAGGGGGGCTCTTTGGGGGAGGGCGGGGGACGGCGCGATTCCCTCACCCATCCAGGCTATTTGCATGCGAAGCGCACGCTCCCCCCCCCTCCGAAGAGCAGCTCCGGCTCCACCTGGGCATAACCCGAGCGCTCCGGGTGGGTGGGCTTTCCTTGGGATCCCTTGAACCGCGGGCACTTTTTCCAGTGGTCCTTGTTGCCGCCCTCGACGTCGCTGCCGAGGGACCGGCGCGGACACGTGGGAAGCGCTGCTCTGGTCGGATTAAGGAGGCAGCGGCTCGAGGCCCAAGGGAAGGGAAGCCAAGGTGTTTCCCGGCGTGACCTACAAAACGGAAGCGGCCTCGGAGCTCGCCCTGCCTGTCTTATTCGCTCGCTTGTGGTTTTGCCCGGCCCGGGGGCGGCGAAAATTAGGGATACCGGTGCGGTTTGTTTGCCAGCGGAGCCCTGCTGGGCTCTCGAGCCTCTGTTGAACTTGCAAATCGCGAGTGCTCTCCTCCACCTCTGCGCCGCCTTCCTTCCTGCAAGTGGTGTCCGTGGATGCGCTTGGCCCTTCGGGAGGAGTCCCAATGCTTTTAGGAGGCTGTGTGCCTGGTGATCAAAGGCAGCCTCCATCCGTAGTTGGCACCTGAGAGACGACTGCAGTCTTCCCTTCCAGGCTGTTGCAATGGGCTGGCATGAGTCGTAACTTGTAAGAACAAGTTAGCACCGAGGATGGAAAACAGGCGATGGGACATGATCATTTTTCTGCGTTGAGCAAGTGATGGCAATCTGCTGGGAATTGGGTGGTTCTCAGCTGGGTGTCTCCACACCCCTGAAGGGTGTAGGAAGGGGTTTATTCACGCTTGGATAATGCAACTGGAATGGGGTGACAGGATTAAGCATAATTTGCCTTTTGCAAAACGCACTTCGCTCGAGACCTTCTCTCCTGTCTTTGCGGCGGCTGCTGGAGAAATCCACCTACTACCAAGGGTTAAGTTTCGGCTCCTTCCCAAGACTCCACCCACTGTGATTAAAAGAGCCGGAAAGCCTGTGAAGACTGGCAGTAACTCTTAACTATTTGATATTAACTGATATGGCCTGACACACCGAATTGGCAGAGAGGGAACACTCATTAATGAGAGGAGCTTGGGAAATATTCCACGCTTGCATTTGTCAACCAGTATTTGTAGAAAAAAACATTTGGCCAGCTCTGAACCCAGCCCAGTCCCCAGAAGTATGAATGAATTACATCTCTTGCAGCAATAGGAATAATAAAACAGTTTCCTAAGTCCTGTTTCTCCAGCTGCTGTTTTTCTTTCCATCCTTTATTTCAACTCTCCTGCGGTAAAAGATGGTGCAAGCCATTTTCAAAATCCAACCAGAGTGTTTCCTAAGTTATTTCCTCCCCAGTCCTTTCTTCTAGTTTTACATTTAGATTATCTGATCTCCCTCTGCCTCCAAAAACTTTGCATTCCAGTGGTCTGTGGAGCTGTAAAAGCTGGGTTCACCTTTCTGATCAGCCATGAAATTGACTGGCCTCAGGCTGGTCTCTCGCCCTGCAAAATAGGAAAAGCAACAAAAGTCTCATGGAGGTGCTGTTGGGATACACTTGATTATGCTGTAGGTCTAGGTGCCCAAGGTGCGTTATTACAAAGTGCACACCAGCAATCTTAGATTTGCCACAGGGAATTGCAGTTAATCCAGGCTCTATAATAATGCCAGTACCATACAAAGGTTCTTCATGTGCCTGCTGCATTCACAACTTAAAAATGCATATATGACAAAAATGCATGACAAGGCCCTAAACGGCATGTAGGATTCAAAGGTCTAAATGGATTATTCTGGCAATCAGTCTGGCTAATTGCTACATTTAGGATTGGGGAGGTGTTTTCCTTCCACAGGGCAACCTAATTTGAGAAAGATGCTAGGTAATTACTGTTGCCTGTAGCATGTGGCTTGACGTGTTCATGGTACTTGACGTGCTCTGTTAGGTACCTTTTGTATGGCCAGCATTGTACTGGTGTTGCGTGTGTCAATCTTGGAGGTGGCTGGTATGTCATTGAGGTGGATAGGGGGACCAGATGGATACAGTATCTCTTATAATGCTCCTATTAAACTCACTGATTGAGGAAGGGAGGAAGCAGGTTAAACCATGGGTTTCACAACCATATCTTATTGTCACAGGGCTGGAAATGATACATTATTCGGCATGCTTATATTGGCAACTATTAGCTACTGTTTCCCCCATCTGTTTTATGCTTTCAGTGTGACAGGCATATGTTCAGAAGGTTTAGTTCAACTTTCCATGGATAGGCAAAAACTGACCTGTTGAACTTTTGCCTCTTACTGCTGTCAAATTCATGGCCTCTGCTATCTCCCCTCACCTCCCACAGGTTCTCTAACCATCTCAGCCCTGAACCCTTCACCTTGGAAGAGAGGGTTATCTTGTTTTCTCTCTCTTTATGCTTCTTGCCATGCCTGTGGTATATAGGTTTTATTAAAAAAAACCAGAAACAGACCACATGGTTTGCCAATGTTTTTAAGTGAAGGGCTGTGCAACATTGGCTAGTATTTGTATAGACATGACCTTGTGTATTAAGGGATGTAGATGGTTTGGAATATTTACCAATATTTATTTCAGATGATTTATGAAAGACCTTGGTATGTATACAGCTCTGGGATGGAATGCTTCCTGAAAGAGTTTTCCTTGTAACCTCCCTGTTGGATCACTGCAGTGGGGCTATCCCTTGAAGACTGCTTAGAACAGGCACCCCCAACCTGCAGCCCTCCAGATGTTTTGGCCTACAACTCCCATGATCCCTAGCTAACAGGACCAGTGGTCAGGGATGATGGGAATTGTAGTCCAAAACATCTGGAGGGCCAAAGGTTGAGGATGCCTGGCTTAGAAGCTTCAATTAGTACAGGATATTGCTGCCAGGATTCAGACTGTGACCTGGTTCGCCCATATCATGCCAATTCTAAAGCAATAAAACACACAGGATTTAAATATGCATTTCAAGTAATGTATTATTTGTTTATTATTGAAGTATTTATAAATGACATTTTCATAAAAAATATTACAAGTACAATGCTTTCATAAAAGCAAGAATGCCAGACATCAGGAAAAGCTGGTTAGCAAAGAATCTCAGGTTTAAAAGGCCTGCCTGAATTACACAGTTTTTGACCTTCAGAGATGCCTGCATACATCACCTTTATTTACAACATGGAATAAAGGTGGTATAGAAATGTAAAAGGATTAGTTCAATTCATTTATTAGCTAGCCCATTCAAGTAATTCACGTTGACACTGAGCCTAGGGAAAGAACATTTTGCTGCCTGGTCTAGTCCTGCTTTTTGTGGGGGTGTAAATGAGGAGTCTGGATATGTGGTTTTAAGGAGAAGTGGAAGCTAGCAGGTGCATTCGAGTCGATTCTTGCATTGACAGCAATTGTTTGTGTGCAAGCAGTGTTTAGATTTAGTACTCTTTAGTTGGCTGCCCACTTGGGAATTAGTCCTACTGAAATAAGTAGAGCTTACGTCTGAGCAAATGTGCCTAGGTCCAGGCTGTTACCTGGTGTGAAAACTGAGATCTTGGAATGAATGTTTTTAACTACCTTATAGGGTGCGGCAGAGCATTGTCTTTGGTGCTATTTAATGAAGCCACTGAGAGTGGTCATTAGGAGTTTTGGGACAAGTTACCATCACTACGCTAATGACACTGAGTTCTATTCTTCCATAACAACTGAACCAGAAGAGGCCATGCAGGCTCTGCACCAGTGCCTGGATGCAGTGGTGAGCAATATTAAAAACTCAGATACATCAGCTAGGTGCCAAATGGCTCCTAAAGTCAATGCTACAGCCACCAAAGCGGAATGTCTAGTTGCCATTTTGGGGCCAGGCGGCTCAAATGTCATATTTTTCAACATGACTTTTTGGTTCCTGAAATTCATTCTGATTGCCTAGATAAAATATCACAGACAGAAATCTACAGGATGTGTTGTTAGTGTGTGAAAACAGGCAAGAGCCAAGGATCCCCAGGGATGCAGATGGTGGAGACATCAGGCACCATCCTGGTGCCGAGGCATCTTCACTTGGTCGCAAGTAGCCAAGAGCCAGGTGGTCCCCATATCTGAAAAAAATGGTCACTTCCCTATGCTGAATGGAGTCACAGTCCCCACTAAAGGAGCAGCTTTGCAGGCTGGATCCAGCTTTGTCAATGGAAGCTTAGGTAGCCTCAGTGACTAGAAGCTGCAACTGGTACCATAGCTCAGACTTTTGCTGGACTGCAAAAACTTGACTGCAGTTGTTCTTGCATTGGTTACTTTAGCATCAGATTACTGCAATGCCCTCTATGTAGGGCTTCCCTTGTACTTGATCTGGAAGCTGCAGTTCATGCAGACTGCTGTCGCTGATAAACGTGAGAACCATCAATTAGCATCTGTCAGCTTATAACACCTTTCCATGCGTTTCTCAATTTGCTACAGGGCCAAGTGCAAGGTGTTATTATCAGCATATAAAACCTTTAACAGTTTGGAAACAGTTTTCTTGTAATATCGCCTTACCCCATATATGCCCACTCAGCTGCTTTGATCTCCAGAATTTACAGTGCTTCAGAGATGCCACAAAATACCTGCTCCAGACTTGGAGGAAATTGATCTTTTCATGTGGCAGCACTTAAACTTTGGAACTCCCTGACCATTGACATCAGGCAGACATGTTCTCTCTGTTTTTGGCACCTCCTTAAAACCATTTTCTGGCCAGCCTCCCCTGACATGTAGAATGTTGGTTTCTAACTTATTGAGGTTTTTAAAAAATAAATAAATAATGATAATATTTATTAAGTTTCCATTTTTCAACCAAACATTTATTACATATCTTTTCATCACCTATAATTTGACTCTTTCAAGCCTCTAACTCCCTTCCACCCCCCCAAACCGTCTTTCTATCTTTACATAATTTCCTCGCATTTCCAATTCCCCCTATCCATCTACCTACTTTCATTCCTTAAAATTCTTTCTCATTGTAGATAAGTTTCTATTTCTAAACTGCAAAAACCTTTAAATCAGTACTGTTAGTGTTGTCAGAGATCTACAATGTTCTTTCAAATATAAAATAAATTTACTCCAGTCTTTTTCAAACAGTTGGTCTCGCTGGTTGTGGATTTTCCCGGACAGTTTTGCCAGTTCTGCGTATTCAATCATCTTAGTTTCCCATTCTTCTACTGTTGGAATTTCTTGCTGCTTCCATTTCTGGGCTAAAAGAATACTTGCCGCCGTTGTGGCATAAAGAAATATATTATAATCCTTCTTAGAGATTTCATCACCTAATATGCCCTACAAAAAGGGTTCTGGTTTATTCTGAAAAGTATTCTTAAATATTTTCTTAAGCTCATTATATATCATATCCCAATAAATTTTTACCTTAGGACAAGTCCACCACATATGGTAGAAATTCCCTTCTTTTCCTTTACATTTCCAACATAGATTGTCACTTGTACTATACATTTTGGCTAATTTTGTTGGTGTCCAGTACCATCTATACATCATTTTAATTATATTTTCCTTTAAAGCAGTACAAGCAGTAAATTTTATTCCTTTCTTCCATAGCCTTTCCCAGCCGTCTAGTTGTATATTATACCCAAAATCATTTGCCCATTTTATCATAACACACTTGACTTGCTCATCTTTGGTATGCCATTCTAACAGTAGATTATACATCTTTGATTTTAAAATTTATTATGAAGCTTCTTGTTTCTGTTGGTTGAAAGAGTGGGTTTTATTATCTACTCCAGGGGTCAGCAAACTTTTTCAGCAGGGGGGCTGGTCCACTGTCCCTCAGACCTTGTGGAGGGCCAGACTATATTTTCAAAAAATATATATGAACGAATTCCTATGTCCCACAAATAACCTAGAGATGCATTTTAAATAAAAGGACACATTCTACTCATGTAAAAACACGCTGATTCCCAGACTGTCCGCAGGCCGGATTGAGAAGGTGATTGGGCCGGATCTGGCCCCCGGGCCTTAGTTTGCCTACCCATGTACTACTCAGATCTACCAGTACATCCCATTCTGCTTTCTGCTTATACTAATCTAGCAGAGCATCATGATAGCATTTTCAGTTGGAATGGCTTCCTTCCAACTTGCAGCATGTTCTGGATCCAGCTTTGGAAAAAAAGGTACAGTGGTGCCCCGCAAGACGAATGCCTCGCAAGACGGAAAACCCGCTAGACGAAAGGGTTTTCCATTTTTCAATGCGCTTCGCAGGACGAATTTCTCTATGGGCTTGCTTTGCAAGACGAAAATGTCTTGCGATTCTTGCGATTTTTTCTCGTTCCCCACCCCCTTTTTCTAAGGCACTAAGCTGCTAATAGCCTTTTAGCAGCTAATACGCTAATCCCTTAAGCCTTTAATAGCCGCTAATAGCCGCTAAACCGCTAATAGCGCTAATCCGCTAATAGGGTTGCTTCGCAAGACGAAAAAACCACTAGACGAAGAGACTCGCAGAACGGATTCTTTTCGTCTTGCGAGGCACCACTGTACACTGGTTTGTACATGGTGTTTCCATATGTCAACCAACACCTGTTAGATCACTCAAAAGTTCAGCCTCTGAAGCAGCACTGTATGTGCAATGTTTAAAAAGCGGCTCTTTCTGTTACTTAATTGAGTCACATCTGCAATACTTGCTGCTTGAGTGCATCGTATATATACTAGATGCTATCCTCGTGGTGCCTGTCATGATGCATTTCTTAGATCAATTCATTGATCTCTCTGTAATGTTAGGACTAGAAGTGCATGGATTATGTCATCTGAAATGTGGTGTTTGTACTTGGCAAGGTTTTCAGGCACTTACTTGCATTATGTCATTCTGAGATCCAGTGGTGGAGCCGAGAGTGTCTAGTCCATGGCAACTTCAAGGTTCTTAGCTATGAACTATGAATTCCAGGCACATATTCAGAAGGCTTACTAAGAGAAATGGAAACTGTTTGGCCACTATGCTGTTTCTAGTACTGCTTGCAGAACAGAACAAAAGCAGCTGCGGTATGAATATTCAAAGGTGTCTTTGCTCGGGCAAGTTCAAAGTTTAAAATATTGACCTTCAAAGCCAAACATATGGGTGGGGCCAGGGAAGATGCACACTTGTAAATGGCTGGGGCTTAGTAGACTGGACCCAGTCCAAAGATGGGCCCAGAGAGGCGGTGTACATAACTTTCAGCAAACTGCTTAAAAGTTAAAGCAGAAGGTGCTTGCTTAGTGATATTTGCTCCTCTCTTTGAAATCTAAATTGATAATACAGAGGTGAGAATTGTGGCCATCTGGAGGGCATCAAATTGGCTGTCCTTGCATTAAAAAGTAATCTGTACCAAAGTGAAAAATGTCTGTCTACTGTTCACATATTTAGAGAAGTCTGCTCTAGTATTGAAACTGTTCGTTTTATTTGACCACTGCAAATGAACATCACGGCTTTTTGCAGTTTGTTTTATTTCAGTCATATAATTACCATATTTTATTACTTCAAACCATGCAATTTGCGGCATCACATATGATGCCCCAAGTTAGTAGTTGCTGTGATGCCTGTTGTTTTCTTAATTTGTCCTTCCCTGGCCGGTACTACCATCGGGACACTACTGCTAATTTCCTTCTGCCAATTCCTTTGTGCTCTGAACTAAGCCTTTTCTCATTCCTTGTTCATATGCATGGCAGCAAGGGTCTTTCTGCATGTCATGATACAAATTTTCAGAGCACTCCTTTGAGATCTGTGGCTTGAAGCTTAGTCACCAATCCTGAAGAAATCCCATTCAGACTGTTCTTAACTCTGACATTAGAAAAGTTGATTCTGCTTATATAATTGTTTCACTGCAACTCAAAATGTGCAACCAAGTAGCATTTTATACATAGGCAGACACATCCCTGTATCTATTTTTATGGTAGCCTTTCAAAGTCACTTGAATTGCCCTTTCCTTCTATTTTTTGTTCTGCTCTAAAATAATGCCTTTCTCACAGTGTCATATATTAAAATGGATTTGCTGTATGTGGGTCATTCCACACAACCAGCTTCTTCTGCAACCTCTTCTCACTTTTTTTTTTAGCAAAGTCTGGAAGCCCCAGGGTTTAAATGACCCCCACCTCACATTTCTTTAATACAGCTTCTTGGAAAGCCCTTTTAATCCTCCAAATCAGACATAGGCAACTCAACCCTCCAGATGTTTTGGGACTACAACTCCCACCCTCCCTAGCTAACAGGACCAGTGGTCAGGGATGATGGGAGTTGTAGTCCGAAAACATCTGGAGGGCCAAGTTTGCCTATGCCTGCTCCAAATTCAGAAATTCACCAGGGCCATGCCCAAAAAGTATTTAAGAGGTAGCAGTATTTGATTAGTTCATGGGTTCCTTCTGCTCTTTTTCTTGTGAAAAGCACTGAAGCAGAATCCCAAAAGAGCTTGTGGATTAAAAACTTGCATGTGCTGAAGCTTGTGGGTTTGATGAGCACATCAGCATATCAGCGCAGGCTTCCTATCTACTGTATGTGAGTAGCAAACATTTAGCACAGCCTAATGCTTTATTGTGGGACACGGGTGGCGCTGTGGGTTAAACCACAGAGCCTAGGACTTGCTGATCATTAGGTCGGCGGTTCGAATCCCTGTGACGGGGTGAGCTCTCATTGCTCGGTCCCTGCTCCTGCCAACCTAGCAGTTTGAAAGCACGTCAAAGTGCAAGTAGATAAATAGGTACCGCTCCGGCAGGAAGGTAAACAGCGTTTCTGTGTGCTGCTGTGGTTCGCCAGAAGCGGCTTAGTCATGACCCGGAATCTGTACGCTGGCTTCCTCGGCCAATAAAGGAGATGAGCGCCGCAATAATGCTTTAATCTCTTATACTTCTCCTGTTGTTGGCATCCGTCTGTCTCAAGAGGCAATGGAGTGCACCTCCAGGGATGAAATCAAACTGCTGCATTAGCAGCACCCAAGTGCCCTCTCTGGGTTACAAGCCTGAGCAGTGTGCACTGAGGTCCTGGAATGGCCAGACAACAAGACCCCCCTCTTGGCCTCGCTGATCTGGTCCAAAGGAAAGCATAGCAATATGTTTTGCACCAGCTTGGCTGCAGGAGTTGCAGGAATGGGGCATATGAGGCGCCATCCAACCGTCTTAGGGACTCCACTCCCAATTTGTGTGGGCCTTAATCCGTAGCTTTCTACTGAAGACATCCCACAAGGCAGCAGATGACCCAGTATAAAGTACCGTATTTTTCACTCTATTGGACGCACCGGACCACAGGACGCACCTAGTTTTTAGAGGGGGAAATCAAGGGGGAAAAGTTTACTATCTCCGTGGCTGGAGAGGCTGCGCAAAGCTAAAGAGGAAGCCAAGGCAGCGAGCTGATCACACTCGCTGCCTTGGCTTCCTCTTTAGCCTTGCGCAGCTTCCCCGGCTGGAGAGGTTGCACAAGGCTTTTCTATGAGGAGGGAGAAGCCCGCAAAAGCCGCGTGAAGCTTGTGTGTGGCTCTTGGGGGCTTTTCCTGCCTGCCTCCCCCCCCCCGCACTCGCTCCATAGGACGCACAGATTTTTTCCCCTTAGTTTTTAAGACGGAAAAAGTGCATCCTATGGAGTGAAAAACACGGTAAATAATGTGCCTATAGCAGCTGGTTTGCACACAACTTTTATCTATGCAAAAAAGGGCCTATGTTGGGGTATACAGGGAAGGTGTTTTCTTTCTACACCTCTAGAAATGCTGTGTGTGTTGGTGTTAGGGTTTGGCCTCCGCTGCTGTATATCTGACATTCATGAACACCTCTGAAATCATGTCACAATTTCTCAGCTATTCAGTCACCTGGGAAAAAGCATATTCCTAGAAGCCAAAAAAAAATTTTTTTTTTTGCCAATTGCATCTGCAACTGAGAGCAAACGTTAATTATAACTAACAATAGACTTTGTGTACTGAAATAGATCCCAGCCTCAGTATCCCGTAGGCATTTTCCGACATTTGCAGGTCAGATTAGTCTTTTCAGGAGGTCACAAGCTTCAGATACTAAATAGATTATAAATATTTGGTGAAGGGATGCAGAGCCAGAGCCACACTCATTCAGTGCAGTCTTAGCATTCACACGGGCTACTTCAAAACAAGTTGGCATGCAGGCCAACTTTGATACATACTCATTCTAACTGCATATGTTGAAACTGGGTAGGAAACTTCTCTTTCCCTACCCCGGCAAACTGTTGTTGACATTACTATATTTATTCATTTTACAACGCAAATGACATCTTGGAGAGAGTTGCTTCTCTCTACATTCTTTTGCTTGACGGTTGGTAAACAGAGGTTGGCAAATAGAAACTGTGAATTCCACCCATTGATGGTAGAGTCCATTATCAGTAAATGTTAGTGGGGAAGCAGATAAGGGGGTTCTATTGAGCAGTCACCTATTGCTGGAAGAAAACTAGTTTTGTTTGAGAAGATTTGTGAAGCTTCTCTGCATATACAGTCAACTTGACTCACATAGAAGAGGCCCCTCATCACTAGTGCTGTTTTTGACATATAAAACCATAAATGGCTCAGGACCGCAATACCTGAAGGACCACCTCTCCCCATATGAACCGACCCAAACCCTGCAATCATCGTCTGAGGCCCTTCTCCATGTGTCTCATCCACATGGAGGTCCCGTGGCAATGGCTCTCACTTTGTGGAATGCTCTCTGCAGGGAGGCTCACCTGGTGCCCCCATTACATATCTTAGATGCCAGGCAAGAACATACTTCTTTAACCAGGCCTTTGGGTGATTAACATTATGTGTCCTTTTAAATGTGTTTGTGGGATGGGGGTTATTAGTTTATTTTTGCTCTTGTTTTTGTGTTTTCCTCTTGTGTTTTTCTGTTGTGAACCACTCTGTGATCTTTGGATGAAAGGTGGTATACAAATTTAATAAATGAAAATAAAAGCCTCTTTCTGGGCAGACTGAGACTGGTTTACTCAAATGGCAGCTGCGCTATAAAGTGAGAAGAATTGTTTCCAAGGTTGAAGCCAGTTCAGAGGCTAAAGCTTGTATACCTTAAGCACATTTTTGCCGACGGTGAAAAGAGCCAGCGTGTCCTACTTTTTATTTTTTATTAATAGAGGTTGCTTTAATTAGCAAATGTAGGTATAGAGGATGGGATAGGGAAAGGGTTCGTTTTAGTCAGAAATTAAGACTTTTCTGTGGCTGTCTTTCTTTGTGTGTGTTTATGAGGGTTATTTAATCCCCACGGCCATCTATCTCAAATTGGCTAGTGAAACAGGTGTCAAACTGGCACCCTTTCTAGTTTTTGTGCTGGTCTGGATAGGTAGGTAAGGGCATGAATCCATATGCCTGAGATATATGTTTTGTGCTTTATTGAAAAGCCTTTTCTTTTAAAAAACACAACAACCACAAAACCATCTTTTCATTTTTATGCTGGGCATTGCTTCTGCTATGTTGGTCCTCAAGCCCGGGGAAAAAGAGAGGTTACTTTATTAACCCCTTAATAAGTAGTATTATGTTCATGGTAGTGTGTAATGTGTAGGTCTCACTGTCATAAAAACCATACACCGAGGTCCAACACCTCCTTGAAGTATGAGCTGCTTTTCTAGGAGTCAAGATAAGAGCAAATAATTGTATTGTTCATGCTGTTTTAGGGGTTGCTGCATGTTGCTAGGTGATGGGATTGGTTTTTAAAACACTTGTGTGCAAGTAGTTTAACTTTATAGCAGTTGTCCTCATGCATTCCCCCACTACCTAAACTCGCTGAGTAACTCTCTGTTAGAAACCTGGACTAAAGACCCGAGCTATAGTACACAGTGTAAAGAGAATAACTTAAAGCTCCTCTTTTATTTGCAAAGAAATTTATGTTCCTAGAACCTCAGTTTATGCAGTAGCTGCTCCAACTGTATTGGCACATAAGTATGGATATTCTTTTAAGGAAGAACCCTGGGTGCATTACGCTGCTTTTGTCTAGGCATTTCTTTTGGGTGTATTCATGAGCACAGCTGTTTCGGTGTCCTAAATATGCCTCATTTTAGGCATGTAAGAAAGCTTTTCATAACTTTGCCAATGACACTTCATTGTGCTGCTTGATAAGATGCCATTTGAAACTCTGGCATTCAGTAGGAGAAAGTGCCGGCGGTAATGGTATGTGTGGTGGCATCTAGCAGTAGCTCTTAGTCACTGCAACCAATAAAGACAAAGGGGCATTTTGGCTTCAGAGTCTGACCACCTGTCATAGTGCTGAAGGGGTTGCGGTCCATCATCTCCTTAGTGGTCTGGCTTTTACTTCATTCTACATTTTCTAGAAAAATGCCTCCCAACATTAAATCAGAAATGTAATCAAGAGGCTGGCAGGGGTGGCCAGGAGAGGTCATCTGTTGCCTGACTACCTACATCCATAGAAGGTGAAACAGGAACAGCACAGGAACAGCTTGTCCTTTTCTTTGTGGAGAGATGGTTGAGATGGAAGCAGCAAAGCAGTTGCCCATTAATACCTTTGCAATTGTGTGACTTACTTTGTGAGCATCTCACATCTCTGGAGAGGGGTGGTGGTCTTTGTCAGAGAAGAGGGTCACAGTGTGTGTTACTAAGCAGCATGTAAGTCTTCACCACAGACACACATTCCCATCTCTTCCTCTTAAAACTCTTCCACAGTCCCATGACCAAGACGGGATGAGAAGAGGGATTTGTCTGACTTCTGTGGCCTCCAGAAAGGAAATGAATGGATTTTGGATTAAAGGGGAAATGAATTAGAAGGGGACCTGGCGACTCTGTTTTCAAAAGCATTTAAATAGGTGGGAGGCACTGGAATGGTAATTCAGAGTTCACTTCTTGCACCAGAATGTTGCCTCTGTAGAAGGGTGTATCTGGTCACGGTGTTCCATTCAAAGCTCTTTCTAGCCAGACAGAGTCCAAGGAATAAAGGAAGGTACTCTAGATGCCAACTTCTGATGAGTGTCCTTGGCAGCTAACGCTTTGAAGATTTCATCTTTGAACGTGGTGCTTTCCTTTAGCTATCATGGCTGATATTGCAGCAGATTAGAGGCCTCTTGGGTGGCTGGAGCCAAAAGAAAGAGTCATGAAAATAATGGGAAGTGTGGGAGGGACATTTAGCATCTTGACTTTCTGGAAGCACTGCCTTTGGCATCAGTTGCAACATGAACCAGTATGTTCACAATTGGCTCAAGTTGACTTTCATCTTTATGAGACAGATAGTTGTAGTTTGCAGAATCTGTCCAGCATTTTTTGTGTTGTATTCCAGTTGTTTCGAGGGCTCTTCAGAGGGGTAACTATTAAAAAGAAAAAATTCTATGTACTAAATTCAATAGGGCTTGAATCCTAGGCAAGTGTGCAAAGGAGTGCAGTCAAAGTTGGTTGTCTTAACTTCCAGTGCAGCGAGAACATCATTGTAACGGGGAGAGGGGAGTGATTCAGTGTATTCTCCTTTTTATAGACCATTTTAGCTAGCAATGGCTGTGTTTGATCTTTGGGTGTTTTCATGTGTTTAAAACAGAGTATGAACTTGAAAAATCAACATTGGTAGAACACTCTGAGTACATCTTAAAATATCTTTCTAAGTAGATGGAGGTATATAATTAAGGCCGGCTTGGAAACTTCCAAATTGGTAACTTCCCATGGAAGCAATTAATTTTAAACTCCTTCCTAGTTGTGTGCATATATAAAACCTTTTATATATTGTCCATTTATGTAAATAAAAAGTAGGGTGAAGAATGGCAAATGCATTTCGTGTGGGCTTTTTGAGAATATTTTTCTCCCTCCCTCCCTCTCCCCCTTTCCTGAACAATTACCATCCATTATATTAAATACCTTCCCTCCTAAGTAATGTGATGGAGCTTTACTTTGATAACCCTCCCCAGATGTCATTAGCTGATTTTGAGTGGTGTTCTATTCCCACTGCGTGCTCTTGCTCTTTACTGCATGCTATTAAAGCAACTGAGCACCAACAGTTTCTGCTTCCCTTCCTTCACCCCCACTTTGCCAGAAATGCCCAATGCCTCATTAGTTTTCATCAGGAATTTGGATGGTTTGAGATCCCTCCAACAACTGAAAGTCTTCTGCTCCCTATGAAAACTCCACTCCTTGCTGCCCCTTGTAGGCCCATTTGCCTCCCACAATATCCCATGTAATCCTGTATTAGCACTGATGTCCCAGGTGCTGCAGCCCTATTAGTATAATGTAAATCAAACTCAATGCATGGTTGACATGACTATTCTTGGTAGTGTATAGTTCCCTAGTGAATTTCCAGCATAGGGATGTTTTACTGCATCTTCACCTTTGTGTGCATGGGGGGAGGGAATGCTAATCTTTTTACAGAAATACTTTGATCCATTTTCACCAGCTGAAAATTCCCTGAATAGTTTAGGCAGTCACACCTCATCCCATGTGTGGCTTTGGATTCCTTAGTATTCAAAGCAAATACCTCATTAAGCCTGGGCTCCCTCTTTGAGACAGTTTCGCTCCTATCCCTAGTCACTTTTTGCACCTCTCAAATTGGATTTTCCCTACTCCAGTTCTTAAAATGTGACCTTTATTAAAGAATCCATTGCGATCCTAACACTCAGCCTGTCTATGCATGTAGAGTGGTACCTCGGGTTACAGACGCTTCAGGTTACAGACTCCACTATCCTATAAATAGTACCTCGGGTTAAGAACTTTGCTTCAGGATGAGAACAGAAATTGTGCGGCGGTGGCACAGCGGCGGCCCCAGTAGCTAAGGTGGTACCTCAGGTTAAGAACAGTTTCAGGTTAAGAACAGACCTCCAGAACGAATTAAGTTCTTAACTCGAGGTACCACTGTACTTCTATCCAAAAGTCCATAGAAAGTTTCCTTCAGCTTACCTGAACTTTTCTTTTCCCCAGTTTCATATCTCTTTTGCTCATCCTTTCCTGAAGCCCTGCTAGATGGTCTGTTTACTTCCTGTCACCTTTCCATCAGCTGTCCTTTCTCTTAGCTTCTGTTCTACACCTCTTGGTTCCCCTTTCGTTTATGTTTCCTATGTGTCATTCTTCACCTGCCTCCCCTTTTTCCCATTGGCTTATAGCCCCACCAATATGCCACAACTAGACATATTCATCCCAAGTAGTCTGGATGTTCTGAACATTTCGTGCTATCCCAGATGACTGCCGAGTGGAAGAGTCTTTCTGCCATTATGCAATAAATGCTACCTTAGATTCCTATTTTGAATCTATCTCAATCAGCATTTCATATTAACCAGGTGCATTTTACACCTGGCTATTGGCCACTTGTGTACAAATTACGGTAAGCTGCCAAGGCACCAGGATGGCTCCTGATGTTTCTACCATATGGCGATGCATGGCTGGGATTATTGGATCTAACCTGTTTTCACACACTAACAGCACATCCTGTAGAATTCTATTCGTGACATTTTATCTGCACAATCAGAATGAATTTCAAGAATCAAAAAGTCTTATTGAAAAATACGACTTTCGAGCCCCAAAATGGTAACTATACATTATGTTTTAGTGATTGTAACCCTGGTTTAAGGAGTTATTCAGTAGTAACATTATTGTTCTTTTCTTCTCGCTACCTCTTTTGCCAGATGCCTGGTATTACATGAAGACATAGTCTTGAGTTCATCGTTGGTATAGTACCTTTATAGTACCTTCTGGTATTTAAGTATGTTGTCATGTAGCATTTAAATGGCATGTATTTAAAGGGGGTGGCTGCCACGTAGACAAGATGTAGGGACCAGTTCCTAGGGCTTTAGTACCACCAACTCGAATGCATAGATTATTTTGACTGTCAGGGTGTGTGTCCATGTGATACTAGTTTGAGGCATGGCCATCTTTGTTAGCATGAATTTCAGAACAAGTACTAATTTGTTTCCAGTGTATCTGGTTTATAGTACCGTACATATGTTTAGGATACCGAAACTATTTTTTAAAGGAACTTTGTGGAAAGACCAGACATACATTCCATAAAATTGAAAAACACTGCAGCACTCGGAAAGGGGGCACCAATTAAATGGGTTTTCCACAGTCTTTGAAAAGGGTGCTTAAAACAATGAGAGGCTGATTCTGTTTCTTTTGCTGACACAGTTTCAAAGTTTGCTTGCTTTTCCCCCTGGGAAAGTGTTCAATTCCTTACATGCTTGAATGTTGCTAGGCAATTGCCTCTTTCATTTTGCTTTGGCTACCATTTGCTTTTCAGAAATTGGCATTGCTCATTTTTGCCATTAACTCTGTGACTAAGGCCAAGGGGGAGATGGTGGATGCAAATGGAGAAACTGCCTGTTCTTCTGGCACTAAAATGAAAATAGGAAAAGTAGATTTTGTTTTCGGGAGTTAGCTGCAGTGTGCCTATATTTCTCCCACCCATGGGCAAGTAAGGTAGCTGAGCATGCTTTTAAAAACACATAGAAAATAGAAAGCGTTAAACGCCTACTACCTCTTAAGTATTCCCTGCATGGTAAGATATTCCTGCCTGGTTTACGGGTCTGATATTCCTGTGCCTCTCACCAGCAACTTTTGTTCACTGGAGTGACACTTCTTTACAAATCAGTTGTACAGCCAATTTATTGCTGTTTAGCTGCCAAGGAAAGACAACTTCTGTTCAAAAGTTGCACTGAGGCTAAACTTCAAACTCAACATTTAAGAATTTTGTTAGCTAGAAATTAGGAATGCTACCTGGGGTTGTTGATGGTTTTTGTAGCCTAGAACACTGGAGGGCACCAAGTTGGTGAAGGCTGCCATACAGGCCTGCTTCAGAGTAGACTTGTATAGGATTGCATACTATTTTTTTCTATCATTTAGGTTAATCAGCTAAACCTTTCAGTTTACTAAAAGCTGCTCTGGTCAAGTCAGGTAGCAGTTTTGTAACTTGTACCTGTGTAGCCAGTGTAGTGTCCTCTACATATAGCCAGTGTGGTGTCCTCTGGAATAACCGGCTCTTGGCAGCCATTGATGAGATCGCGCCTAAGCGCCCTCTGCGACCCCGTCAAAACCAGGCACCTTGGTTTACTGAGGACCTCCGGAAAATGAAGCGGGATCTCAGACGGCTAGAGCAAGTATGGCGACGGACTCGTGACGGAGCCTCAAGAACATCTTATAGGACGCTTATGAAAGCCTATGAGATGGCTATGAAAGCTGCTAAGAAATCTTACTTTGCAGCTTCCATTGCATCCGCTAGCTCTCGCCCGGCACAACTTTTTAGAATAATTAGGTCAATAACGTCCTTAGGAGGACAACCAAATTTAAGCACAAATTCGACCCACAACTGTGAGGCATTCGCGAGCTTTTTTGTGGAGAAAGTCCTGTTGCTCCGCCGTGACCTCCCTGCCAATTTAGATACAGTGACTGAACTGGAGGCCCCTTGACTGACTTCAGGTCCAGTGTTGGACCACTTCGATCAGATACTCCCTACTGATGTGGATAGATTCCTCCAAGTTGGTAGGCCCACCACCTGCCTCATTGATCCATGCCCGTCTTGGCTGATTAGGGAGTGTCCAGATGTTGCGCGGACCCCCCTGGTTGAAATTATCAATTTGTCCCTTGACACGGGACATTCCCAGGGGAACTGAAGGAAGCAGTGGTGTGTCCACTCTTAAAGAAAACTTCATTAGATCCCTTAGACCTATCCAATTACCGCCCAGTTTCAAATCTTCCATACCTGGGTAAGGTAATTGAGAGAGCGGTTGCTGAACAGCTTGGTAGGTTTCTGGAGGAAACATCGGCATTAGATCCATTTCAGTCCGGTTTCTGTCCTGGTTTTGGGACGGAGACGGCTCTGGTTGCCCTAACAGATGATCTCCGTAGACAACTGGATCGAGGCGGGTCAGGACTGCTGATCCTTTTAGATTTGTCAGCAGCCTTTGACATGGTCGATCATGATCTTCTGGACCACCGCCTCGCAGATGTGGGGATACAGGGCATAGCCCATAACTAGTTGTGCTCTTCTATCTCTGGTCGGAGACAGAGGGTGGCACTAGGGAGGGAAATGTCGTCGCGCCACTCGTTGGTGTGTGGAGTGCCGCAGGGCGCAATTCTCTCCCCAATGCTTTTTAACATCTTTATGCGCCCCCTTGCCCAGATTATCCGGAGCTTTGGGCTGGGCTGTCACCAATATGCTGATGACACTCAAATCTATCTGTTGATGGATGGCCACACTGACTCGGCCCCGAACACACTGACCAGATGCTTGGAAGCTGTGGTTTTGTGGGAACCGATTGAAACTAAATCCTTTGAAGACAGAGGTCCTATGGCTAGGTCGGGATGGCATGGGGATGAGGGACCAACTCCTTTCTTTTGCGGGGGCCCAATTAGTGCCATTGCCTTCCGTTAAGAGTTTGGGTGTAATCCTTGATGCCTCCCTTTCCATGGAGGCGCAAGTTACAGCAACAGCCAAGGCGACATTTTTCCACCTTCGCCGCATCAAGCAGTTGGTCCCTTACCTTTCCCGCCCTGACCTGGCCACAGTGATCTATGCGACGGTCATCTCCAGACTACTGTAATTCGCTCTACGCGGGGCTGCCCTTGAAGCTGTCCCAGAAACTCCAGCGGGTACAGAATGCTGCAGCGAGGCTCCTCACGGGGTCTCTGCCATGGGAGCATATTCACCCAGTGCTTTTCAAGCTGCACTGGCTCCCGGTGGAGTACAGGGTCAGATTTAAGGTGCTACTTTTGACCTTTAAAGCCCTTCACGGCCTAGGACCCTCGTACCTATGGGACCACCTCTCCCGGTATGCCCCACGGATAGCCTATTTTAATGTTGTATTTTACTTTTGTTTTTAAGTTGTAATCATTCATCTTGTTTTTATTATTGCTTGTAAGCTGCTCTGAGCCCGGCCTTGGCTGGGGAGGGCGGGGTATAAATAAAAAAAATATTATTATTATTATTATTATTATTATTACTACATGATGTTGGATTAAAATTTTCTTCTGTTCTGCTGGCATGACCAATTGTGGGAGCTGATGTGAATTGCAGTTCAGTGACATCTGGGTGACAGCAGGTTGGCTTCCTCTAGTGTGTGCTTTCTGAGCATATGAGCAATATTGAGAGGCTATTGCCCTCTCCATTTGGTGTGAATTTGGCCCAGGGCGAGTGGGGAAGGAAAAGAGCAGTTGCAATACTGTCAAGAAGGTGGATCTAATCAAAGGGGGGGGGGAGGGTATCCAAAGAATACATCTTTCTCATGGGCCCCCCAAATACGAAGCCAACCCAGTCTATATAAAACAAGGTATCTTGTTTTCCTTTTTACTAATATGCATATTTTACAAGTAAAAACCATATGCTTGATTTAAGGTTTTATTTAGTTGGGGGCCAGCCATTCTAAAAATACATAATAACCCACCCATTACAAAGACTCAGGACAGGTAAAAAACCAACACCCTGTTTCCCCCAGTAACACTGAATAAAGCCACTTGAAATTTTCCTAGCATGTTCTGAGACTCAAAGACCAGCCCCAAAGGTAAGCCTTGCAACACCTCTTTAAATTAGCAAGGCTTAGGACTGCAATAGAGGGCGTTTCATAGCTGGGAAGAGCTAAGTATCACAGAGATCGTATCACTAAAGCCAGAAGTGAAGTAATAATGAATAGGGATGAGATGGAATCATTGCCTTTGAATACTCATTAATTGGTTTTTATCATGCTGTCTGTCTCTGGTCAGGTAGGGTTTTAAATAAGGTACAGGTTTCCATTCTGTTCACTCCCAAGAGACAACAATTGTATTTTGTTGTTGGGTATTGCAGGTTTTTGATATCACGTAACCAGTAGTCTTGTTTATTTGGATTTTTAAAACTTTATATCCTGTGTTTTTTTACTGAATGCAAAAGTATAGACTACAATAATAATAAAAAATTAAAACAAACACCACAGCAACAAAGTGCATAAAGGGGCCAAAGAAAGAAAGAGAAAATTCAAAATGTCCTTGTCCCTAGTAGAAGAGCAGGTCTTCATTGGATGGATCTTAAGTTTTGTAGAACTCATATGAGAGAAGGTATAGACTAAGATAATTGGGTCTAAAGTTGTTCATGGCTTTAAAGTTAAGGAGCACTTTGAATAGGGCTCAATGCAGATTATATGTCTTCTCAGTCTAAATACACCATCCAAGGTGGTGCTGGTCCTGATGGAGGGTGAAATGAGAGTTAAGGATGTGCCTATGTGTCTCTCTTCTCCACCCTGTCCCAGGACCATCTGTGGAAAATAGTGAATGAGAAAGGGTTACACAACCTTCCTCTAGCATTTCTAATTTGGTTGAGATTGGAGCCCCTCTTCCCCATTATTCTGAGGTTTGATGCCCTGCATTATGTCTTTCTTGGCCCAGGGGTCACCAGCCAACCTTTTGGGACCTGTGGGCCCATTCTTATTTTTATTTTTTGCCTTGCAATGGCAGCATATACACATTAGCTGACTTTGAGGGTTTTAAGGACACAATATAAGGAGAGATTAAAAAAGAAGCCAGCTGTGTGGCACCTTCTAAGTAGCACCTTCTGTGGGGCACCTTCTAAGTAGCTAAGTACCTCACCAGGCTTGTGAGGTTTGTGGGAGCAGAGGAGAGGCAGTGCCAAGTAAACCTCAGTGTGGTGTAGTGGTTAAGAGTGGTAGACTCGTAATCTGGTGAACTGGGTTCGATTCCCAGTTCCTCCACATGCAGCTACTGGGTGACCTTGGGCTAGTCACACTTGTTTTGAAGTCTCTCAGCCCCACTCACCTCACAAGAGTGTTTGTTGTGGGGGAGGAAGGGAAAGGAGAATGTTAGCTGCTTTGAGACTCCTTTGGGTAGTGATAAAGCGGGATATCAAATCCAAACTCTTCTTCTTCTTCTTGAGAAACAGTCACTGCTGCTTGGTTTGCTTGAGAGAAAGCTGCTGTGGAGGAATGGCTGGCTGAGTGAGCAACTGGAACATCTGATCCTAGTTGCCAGTGACTGCTAGGCTGTTGGGTTGGGACAGATAAAAGGGGAGCCAGCTGTTGATGGTGTATAGACCCTGATGGGGAGCTTGTTGGTATGCTATCCACCTCTAGATGTGACCCTGGTGGTGGCAGCCCCTGGTGTGGTGCTGCAGAATCTTAGGACACTATTCTTGGGGACTTCAATGTCCATGTTGTTTCTGCCTTATCTAGACCAGCCCAGGATTTTGTGGTTGCCATGATAACCATGGGGCTTTTGCAATACATCCATGTGTCAGACACATGCTGCAGGATCTGAAAAATAATAATACAGTGAATGGCGTGGTGGTGAGTTATCGTGGATGTCATGGATGGACCGCTCCCTAATGAAGGTTGCATTGCCTGTGACCCTCCCATCTACCCCCAGAGATTGATGGAAATGGAAGGATTTCCCATGTGGTGCTCCTGCTAAAGCCCTAGGTCCAATTTGGAATAGTGAGACAGGGAAGGCTATTTATGAGATTGCCCCTAAGCGCCTTATCCAGCTGCAGAGAGTTTGAGAGGCTCCTTGGCTTTTTGAGAGAGAGCACAAGGCAACCAAGCAGGTCAGATGCCACAGGTAAGTCCTGCCATGAAAATGGCCAGGTTGAGATGCCAAGTTGATTACTACATGGTGGTAGCATCCGCCGAAAGATCATATTACTCTCAGCCTCTTTCACACCTTTGGTGAATCGCCCAGCACAGCTGCTGAGAGTAGCAAACTGGCTGGTTCAGAACAGGGTTGCATAATAGAAAACGGGCCACTGAGTAGCCTGCTGGGAGGCATCTCTGTAAATCACTTTGAGGGCAAAATCATTCAGATCTGCGCTGAACTCGATGCCATGATTGGTTCAGGTCTGTTGCAGGTCCCTAAAGCACTGTCACTTTGTGGGATCGGTTTTTGACTGTTGCAGCCAAAGGATGTGGGCAGGATGCTTGTGGTGGTGAGGCAGACTGTGTGGTCTTTTGATCCCCACTCATCATGGCTGATAAAATCTAGTAACAGGGACTGACTGTATGGGTCCAAGGATTAGTTAGTGCCTCACTATGAGAGACACTTGTGCACTGCCTTGAAAAAGGTGGCGGTGCAACCTCTCTTGAAGAGGTCACTGCATCCGGAGGTTTTAGAAAACTGTTACCATGTCTGTAATATTCCCTTCCTGGGCAAGGTGATTGAGAGGGTCTTGGCCAGCTAGCTGCTGGTATGCCTGGAGGAAACAGGCTATCTAGTTTCATTACAGTTTGGTTTCAGGCCTGGTTTTGCCACCAAAAAGCCTTGGTCACCCTGATTAATGACCTATATCAGGAGAGAAACATGCAACCCACAGGGGCGGGAGTTGTCATGGTGGCACTAGTCCTGCCTTCAGGCTCACTACCAGAAAGTTGTATTAGGGCTTGATCTAGACATTAACCCCCCCCATTCCCCCCCCCCCAGGAAAACATGTTGTAAAGCTCATAATGGGAAATCATGTTGCCAAAGGTTCAAACCCTACAGCGCTATCTGGTGTCACAGTGTTATAACGCATTTAAAATGCTTTTTTAAAAAAACTAATGTAGCTGAGTCCTAGTGGACATTTGCTTGACTCTGTGGGTTCCCTTAAGGGTCCATTCTGTTTCCTATGCTATTCCACATTCATATAATATCATTGGGAGGTTTCATTCAGGGATTTGTAGCAGCACTCTCTCTTCATTCTGTCTGAATTGGGAAAGGCTGAGAAGGTGTTAGACTAGCGTATGTATATATTCTGAAGAATGATTACAAATTTAGAAACTCATGGTAGGGGTGGAATATGTTTATCTTTAAATGGGAGCCACTCTCAGTAAGTACTATGTAGACCCAAATGGATGTTTCAGAATTCCAACTGATAAGTTTATATCTGTCGTGTAGGATCAGGCCCTGGGAAAAAATAATTTCTCCCTGGGAAAGCCAGTATTGATGAGATCACAGCCTTGATCTGGAGTCCTATAAGGGAGAAGAAACCCACAGTGATCTCACCCTGCAATCGCCTATTGATGCCCAAAGGAATTTGCTTGCCTAACACTTCTTATCTAAATTGATTATGGGAAACAAGGCATCGATTGACTTGCACAGCACATTTTGAATACTCTGCAGCAATATGTAAATGCTGTTAATCATGCTAGCTGGGTTGACCCAGCCAGATGGGTGGGTATAAATAATAACATTTTGATGCTGATGATTAAAACTGTGATTGGGATGGTGTTTGTGAAATATTTTAGTTTGCTTCTTTTTATTGGCTTGAGCAACCCTTTCTTACATCATGGATTTGTTTTAACAGCTCATTGTAAAATTCACAGTTCCACTGTACTTATTAATGAATTTGGTCATGCTGAACTGTCTTGAAGTTTCAGGATGTTAACTTGGCAGCTCAAAGACTTTGTCCTGAGTTTGAAGCCCTTTCGGCATTGTGGTTGGGAAGCTGCTTTTATAGAGCTGGCAGTAAGATTAAGGGGACAAGAAAAGTAAAAAGACTTTGCTGTGCAGTGTCATGCTATCATTACCGTTGACATCTTGGGCATACAGCGCTAGTGGAATTGACCCTGCTTCGCAAATGACTACCCTGTTAGGGTCAACGTTAGATTTACTAAATAGATATCTCTCACTTCCTATTACAAAAAGTCCCAAAGCAAATTACAACAAAGTAAAAATATAATAATAAAAATAATGTAAGCATGTTAAAAACGTATTTAAGAATATAGTACTACTGTAAAAGGGTTCTTTCCCAACAAAACCACTCCACCCTATCTAAGATGAGCACCAAAATGAGACAAGCATGAAAGCAAGATTTCTACTCTAACCTTGCCCTGATAGGTTGGCTTTCCATTTTCAGGGAGATGTAGTCATTGAACTGTGAGCATTCTAGAATTCTTACAATCCTGTTAGAGGAGTTCTACCATTGGTTCCCTGCATATTTTTGATCTGGACCTTGTTTAGACATGAAAGAAGCAGAGAGTTTGGAAAACAAGCTTGGAGGACCAATTTGCATGACCTCTTGGCATGGTTAGAGGAAAGTGGGGCCAAGAATCAATGCAGTGAGTTCTGTTTGTGTCGCTGCTTGCAGCTGTGTGAAAAACATACCAGCAGGGCAGGTCAACCCAGGTCAATGGAAGCCACGTTCCTGCCACTGATGTAAGCTAAACCACCTGGATAAAGTGGTCCTATGTCAGGAGTTGCTAACCTTTGTTTAGTGTGATAGCTGCTTGGCCAAGTCTCCAGGGTCTGTATGCTAGTAGTGGGTGTGGCCGCACCCCATGCTTTCATGCACATGCACACATACACAGCTCTTCCCTCAGCTTTTCAGTACAGATGAGTTGATGAAAGATTATCACCTCCTCTCTGTTCTTAAATTGATCAATCTGAAGACCAGGGAGGGGGCCATTTGCATTCCAACTTGTTTTCTGGCTTCTGCCCACCCCATCACTGTCTACTTTCCTCCCTGTTTTTCTGCCACCAGCAGAATCAGTAGGATCTTGGGAGGGAAGCAGAAAATTTGCTCAGGGAGCTCATTAAGGATTAGCCAATCTTGAGCTAGTGGTTAGCTGTGATCTACATGGGTTGAACTGACATTCAGCAGGTCTAGGGACACCCAGTACAGTCTGGTCTCATTATTATCTTTGCATTTGTCTACTTCCCCCACTCTAAATCCATACATAATAGGTTTAATGCTTAAGACTGCCCTGCCACTTTGTGGCTTCAGCAGATGGAAATGGAAAAGAAAAAGCTGAGCTTAACAACAGAGAAGCTTCTTTTTCCCCACAGCATCTGATTGTAGAGTCTTTAAGTTGCACTGGTGAGAATAAGGGCACTCTGATATTATTAAGTTGATCTTCACCATAGTAGTGATCCTGAACACTCTGAAAGCCATGTCCATGAAATCCAGCAGGGCTTTCTTCTGGGTAACCATTTTTAAAAGTCAGGCATGTGTGTGTTTGTGTGTGTGTGTGTGTGTTTGTGTGTGCAAAGATGAAATTGTGACTGGGGTATGCATTGCATAAAATAGAAAATGAGGCTGGTGTTAAATGTCCTTAAACTGTTGCCTAGTGTACACTACAATCAACTTGCTTCCCTGCAACAACTTCATTGACAGTTGTGTGAAGACTTCCACCCCCTTTTTTCTTTGCATATTTTAATATGTCCCATTTATTGCCCCTCAGGAGAGATCCTTCTCACCACGGTGGAGATGGCCCTAAACAATCTGACGTTGAAGGCTGCATCGCTTTATGATGAGTGGATTAAAGATGCTGGTAAGTCTTGCTCCACAGTAGTGACTTTCTGTTTTATGGTATTTAACAACAGCTGAAATAGTATTATTAAGAGTATCTATGTAAAACTGAAATGTGCAGTTGTTTGCCAGTAGGTCCTTGTGCACTTGGCTATTCCAGGATACGTGGGCATATTGGAAGCTTTGGGAAGGAACAAGTCGGGTGTTAATTTGGGATAATTGAAGATGGAACACAAAATGAGTAATCAATTGCACCAGATGTTTAACAAGTGAGAGATTACATGGTGTTGACTCACCCATGAGTTGCTTCCAGAGGAACAGGATTTAACTTTATGAGTTGCATGTTGCACAATGTTTATCAGTCTTTTCAATGTACAGAAAGGTCATGCATACCATCTTACACGTGTATTACCTAACTGAAAAATGAATAAGCAGGTCTCTGCATCCTGTGATTGCTTGAGAGTGCAGAAAAAGCACAATGCAATACTGTCCAAAGGCCCATCTTGTCCAGAATCCTGTTCACAGTGACCAGCCAGATGCCTGTGGGAAGCCCACAAGCAAGACCTGAGCGAAATAGCCATCTCCCCACTTGTGATTCCCAGCAACTGACATTGCTTCTGACAGCGGAGGGAGCACATGGCCATTGTGGCTTGTAGCCATTGATAGCCCTTTACTGGGTGGTGTGATTGCACTTCTGGAGAATCTATGCAATGTTACTGAATTTGTGGATTCATACAGGCCAAGGATTTTAGGCACAGGATTTTACTTTTTGATGTAGAGCACATGCAAATCCATTGGATGGTTGTCACATCAGGAAAAAGGAATCATTTCTTTTGTCGGTACTGTCAGATCCCTTCTACACACCTCTGGATTGGGATCCCAGCTCTTTGAATGGAAATGTGTATAACTTAAATTTAGGCGTTCTGCAAGACAAGGATTCTCAAAATACCAGAGTTGTTGTGGTGTTGTTTATTAAGAGTTCCACTGAAGTAGGATGCCAAAGTAATGCTTGTGCAACTATAAAATGGCACATAACTGGTTTCCAGTTTTAGAGCATTAGTTGTCTTGGAATAAGAAATAGATAACCATAAATTCGGGAAAATTTATGATCAAGGTGATGCCTGTACAGCTGTTGAGAACATAGCTGGATCGCAGCTCCATTTAGCCTAGCATCCTGTTTCCAAGAGTGGCCAGCCAGGTGAGTCCAGGAAGTCCACAAGCAGGTCCTGAAAGGCACAGCACTTCCCCTCAGCATCTGGAGGGGCCAAATTATGCATGCTTGTTCACACACAGGGCCTAATGCCATGTTTAGAATACCCCAACAATATGTCAGCAGGATGTACAAATACTAATAAGCTCCACACTAATAAGCATCCTATGAAGACATTAACTGACGCTTCCAAAATTGCTTCTGGCTTTGTTTTACAAACATTCAGTCAAACGTGAATATCGCATGTGAACAATTTGTGCATAATGTTTCCTGTTAATGCCTAGGAGGAAAGGAAGATGGTGCACTTGCGCACTTCTACCATTCACAAATATTAAAACCTAGAAGGCACTGAGTGCCCTTGCTCTGTGTTTTCACATTCTTCCACAGAATACCAAGTTGTTTTGTCTCCAAATGAGTCTCCTTTATGAAAGTGTTATGATGCCCACAACTTGGATTACTGAATAAACTCAGTGTAAAGAAGACTGTATTATTGGGTATAGGGAGAGACCAAAGCTGCTAATTTTAAGCAGTGTAGCAATGAGGTTATTTAGGAATCCCATTTGCTAATGGGGGTAAATTTAATCCCTGTTTTTACGAGTATTGCATTAATGTAAAAGGGAAAAAATGAAATATTCTTAGCAGATTGAGGATACTAATGTATATTATATACCAGGCACGTCCAACTTCCAAGAGACTGCGATCTACTCCCACTATAAAAAAACTGGCAGTGATCTACCCATTGGATTGACCAGAGTTGTAGAGTTTTTTCTTGGGAAGCTTCATCAAAGTTGTTTTTGGGGAGGATTGACCAGAGTTGTTGAGCTTTTGGGGGAGGGGAGCAATTGATCAGGGTCCCGCGATTGACCAGGGACACCCAGCGATCGACAGGTAGATCGTGATTGACCGATTGGACATCCCTGTTGGATGCCATTAATGATAGGGGTGGGTGTTGGACATTCTTGGTGATGTCCCAGTCATTGGGAGGGATTGGTGGAATATATACATGTCCAAGTTACTTCTTTTTAAATCTTGTAAGTATTTTGCTAGACTAGTCAAGTGGCTCAATGAAGGGTAATACTTTATTCTGTTTTGCCATTTGACAGCAATAAAAATACAGGGAATGAGTAAATTAAAGATCTTTCTGATGATTGTGGATTTCAACTGACCATTGGCTGTGCTGGGTAGTCCAGTAACATCAGGCAAGCCTGAGGTTGGCCACTGCTGAAGTAAATGATGCAACTCATCAAACACCAAAATAGTGGCTGCACTAGGTCTCAAATCTAGCCAAATAGCAAAATTTAATGATGCGTTTCAAGAGCGTGTGACTTCTGTTTGTAGTATTCAAGGAAAAAATAACACGGTCATGCCATTGTCAAAGGTTTCTCATTGTTGCAACTTATGGATGCAGGTTTTTGTTTCCTTGCGTAAGGTATGCTTTTTGTGTAACATGGGGAGAAGCTGAGGTAAACAACAAATGTGCCTGTACAGGTGAAAACATTCATTCGAATGAACAGCCTATTTTTGCTTAATAATATACTCAATGATTGATTAATCATGGTAGCTGACTGACTTGGTCCCTTTTAAACTAAATCTCTTCCAGATCCACGAGTCGATGGCTACCCGCTTATGGCCTCACCTTTTCCACAGACACTTATTCTTGGAGCATATATCTATTTTGTCACCAACCTGGGACCAAAGTTCATGGAGAACAGGAAACCTTTTGATTTGAGGCAATTGATGGTTTTTTACAACTTCATTGTAGTGGCTCTTTCAATTTATATGACTTATGAAGTAAGTATTGCCTAAGAATAGACACATTATGCCGATTAGATGTGCACAAAGTTTTTTTTGTTTTTGTTTTCCTAAAAATGTTAATGGGTTTCTGCTGTGGGCCAGATTGCAACACCAAAGTTTAGAAACACTTTCATCAAATCTGAATGCCACGATGTGGCCCTTTGTTCCCAGGGAAAATTCATTGTCCCTCTTAGCTTTTTGAAGCCTAGGGACTGCCTTCTAAATCGTATTTCCCTCTACCACAGCCTAGCAGTTGGGAAATGCAGCAAATTTTTCTCCCAACACATGAAGCAAATGGATGAGTCCACACTAGGCTTCTATCTCTACTCCTGGGGAAAGTGTGTGTTTGGGGGAGTAAGAAGCCTCCTTCCTCCCTTTGTTAACTGTACACGAGTTCGCTCCCATCAACAACATTATCCTAAAAATGACGTGGCTCTGTAATATGTAAAGTCAAAGTTGACCAACCTGTGGGCCCTCCTAAATGGTGGACTTCATCTCTCATCATCTCCGATCATTGGCCATGCTGGCTGGAGTTGATGCGAGTCTTCACAACATCCAGATGGCCACAGGTTTCCCGTTACTGTTCCATAATATTACTGGGCAGAGTAGAAGGACCTGGAGCAGTCTTTGCAGGCTTCACACACCCAAGTCCCCACAGTGACAAGTGAACAAATTAACCAGGCGGTATCTCTGCATCTCTTCTTCGCTTCCCTATATTTATGAGGAGCCAGGTGGGAGAGGGGACTATTAAGCCCCATTCCTTATTATTTCTGCTGGGTAAAATCCCTGTATAGTGATGTCACCTCTGTGCCTGGCTTTATATATATATATGAGGCAGTAGATGTATGGACAGGGAAGCACAAGGTATATTTTGCCTGTGAATTGGGAACCTAACCGGGAAGTTATAGGTATAGTTAGGTGAACTATACCTGTAGGTGCAGGCTGTTGAAATAAGAAGCATGACTTCACTGAACATAGGAAACTGTCTTATACAGAGTTAGACCACTGGTCCATCTAGCTCAGAATCATCTTCTCTGGGTGGCTCTGTATGGAGGAGACCTGTTACATGCAAAGCATGTTCTCTGTCACTGAGCTATGCTATGAAACTGCTTTTGTGACTTTATATTTTTTTCTTTGTAGATACTTGAAACAGTCTTTGACTTCTGGGCTGTCTTGTCAATTTTTTCTTCAGTGACGGCACTTGATCCGTGTATCACAAAAATTGCTTTCTTTTGTAATGCTCATGGTGATCTCCATATTATAATTTTTGCAACCTTTCGTTTCAGTAAGATGCTCCTGATTATATAGCCTTGGTAATAAGTATCCAAATGTTTGCATACCTAAAAATATATTTAGTATTTCCCCTGCCAAATGCACCTCTGTAAAAATAATGGACAACAGGAACAACTGGAAAAAGAAATAAATCCACTTCCAGCTACTATTAACTTTGCCTGGAGTAACCTCTTTGCTGCCCTAGTGACAGGGCGAGTAGCTTTTTACACACCTGTTGTGATAGAAGTAAACAAACAAACAAACAAACAAACAAACAACCCCCCCACCCTACTTCTGAACCCTTTAGATGTACAAAGTTCATGGTGTGTTTTTTCCCCAATTGCATAATCAATGTTTCTTTTTTTTTTCACTGAACACTATGTATGTGTATTGGGCCAATCTGTATAATCTAAAACATACACATGGATTGTGTTCAGTCCAAAAAAAGAAACATTGATCATGCAATTGAAAAAAACCAACCCCTGAACTTCATATAGCTAAATAAAGTATTGTTACTGTTATTGTTATGAATCATTATTGTCTTCCACCTACAGTTCCTTATGTCTGGCTGGGCTACAGGCTATACCTATCGCTGTGACATAGTTGATTACTCCAGGTCACCTATGGCTCTAAGGGTGAGTCATGTAATGACTTTGTTGTGGTTCACAAAGTTGCAGGAATGTGTGCTATCATTTGACTGCATTGGCTACAACAGAAGAGTTGCAAATGAATGTGTGTATGTGTGTGTAATGAAAAGAGCAGCCATGAGAGGCATGGACACCAATGCAGCTTTTTACACACATGCAGAAAAGATTGGCTGTGTGTGTGTGTGTGTGTGTGTGTGAGAGAGAGAGAGAGAGAGAGAGAGAGAGACTTTAACTAGCACCTTCCCATTGCATTGCAGAAGTTTTAAAAAGGTGTTTGTGGGCACTGCATGCTGCTGTGTAGGAAATATACAGAATCTCCACTCTCTGTGTGTACAGTCGTACCTTGGTTCTCGAACGGCTTAGTTGCCAAACAAATTAGTTCCCGAACGCTGCAAACTCGGAAGTGTTCCGGTTTACAAATGTTTTTCAGAAGCTGAACGTCCGACGCGACTTTCCCTTGACTGCAGGAAGCTCCTGCAGCCAATCGGAAGCCACACCTTGGTTTTCGAATGGTTTCAGGAGTTGAATGGACTCCTGGAACGGATTAAGTATGAGAACCAAGGTACCACTGTATACCCTCCTTTGTGTTTCCTTGGATTGTATCACCTGGTGAATGGTGATGAGGTGCACCATGAAGCTGTTGCACATAAATTCAGCACCAAAAGCTTGAAAAACCTGCATAAAGTTCAACTAAGGCTAGATTTGGGCTCCATTATGTTTTCAGTTTTTAACGCATCTTTTTCTTCTCTGCAGATGGTTCGTGCCTGCTACTTGTATTATTTCTCGAAATTCATTGAATTGCTAGACACGGTAAGCACAATTGTAGAATATAACAAGTGAATGAGGGGCACCTTTGTATACTTCAGATTGTTCTGTGTGTATTGTAGTTCTCCTTCGCCATGAGGTGGGGTTGTGTTAACTCCACTGTGTGGATGTAAACTTTCCACGTGCTGTAATTTATTTGAGTGGTGAGGACACCTGGAGAACCTTTTATTTTCTCTTCCTCATTGAGAGAAGCAGGGAAGTTTGTGTGGGTGGGAAGGCTTCCATAATAATTGCTTCTCATAGTGATGATGTCTATAGTTTAGTCAACTATGTTTCGCCTTCAGGTTTCTAAGACTTTGTTCATGGAGAATAAGGCTCTCAGTGACTACTAGTCACCATGGCTACATTCTCTCTTTACTATGCCTCAGAATACAGTGGTATCTCGGTTCTCAAACGCCTCCGTTGACAAATGTTTCCGAACTTGAATGCCGAAAACTGAGAAGTAAATGCTTCCATTTTCGAACACGCCTCAGAAGTCGAACGGCTTCCCCTATATGTTTTTCAATTTTCTCAATTGAATTTGTTGACAGCCCTTTGCACCTCAGTTTTTGAACGTTTCGGAACTTGAACAGTCTTCCAGAATGGATTACATTCAAGAACCGAGGTACCACTGTACCAGTGGCTGGGAATCATTGGTAGTGTTCTACGCAGATCCTGCTTCTGGTTGACTACAGTTAGAACAAGTTGTAGGAGTAGATGGGTACTTCAGCCTGATCCAACAAGGTTCTTCTCAATGTGCTATGATTAGTCTCTAAGGAATCAGTGCAGTGTTTATTGAGCTGATACATAGCTTGCAGTATTGCACCACACACTCCACTCCAAAAAATAAAAAAAATCCAGTAGCAGATGAGCTGCGGCTAGAAACAACAGTAGCACAAGGCTGGTTTCCAGACAAACCATGTGAAAATTGGTATGTCTTTTTAAAATACTGGACACCAGTGCAGCGGCAGAGCAAGCTTATTGGGTGCCTGGGACGGCACATGTGCCTTGCGCCCAGGGGCAGGGCCAGCCGCCCGTGGCACAGGGCAAGCTGGGGCACTCTGTGGGGCCTCCAAGGAGTCTGCCTGCCTCCTCCCACTCAGCTGCCCTACAGCTGAGGGGGAGGTGGCAGGCAGACCATTTGGGGCACTCCCACGTGTGGCCTGGGCGCACTGCAGGCCCCTGAATTTTGTCACCCCCCTCAGAGGTGACACTCTGAGCGGCCCGCCCCCACTGCACACTCTTCGTCCGCCCCTGCACCAGTGTGTGTGTGTGTGTGTGTGTGTGGTGGGGAGACACACAGTGCAAGTGACAAATCACAAGGGTGCATTGTGAGCAGATTGAGCAGCAGATTGTATGAAAAAACTGGTGTTCTATATACTGTACTCCAGTGACTCTGAAACCACCTGCATCTTCTGTGTGTAAAACAAAAGCCAATAGATTATTTATTTATTTACTCTAGCAACTATTTTGGGCAGTAGTATGTGTAGTCAGTACTAATAGTCATGGAACGGCACTGTGAATAAATGCATTTTTATACATGCCATGAAAACATGATGAGCTATTCAGCGCACAGACTGAATTGCGCATGCTGCTGACGTTAAGTGTGACTTGCAGTAATAATACCTGTTTAAATCGTTCCAGATCTTCTTTGTGCTCCGAAAGAAGAATGCCCAAATTACGTTTCTCCATGTATTCCATCACACAATCATGCCTTGGACCTGGTGGTTTGGAGTCAAATTTGCTCCAGGTAGTTCCGATTCTAAATTGATACTTGCTTTTATAAATAATACAATGTTTCTAAGTGGAAATTTCCTTCTTTCTGCTGCTTTACTTATGGGGTTTTCCTTAAAATTCTGTGCATGCACCCCACCTGCTTTAGAAAGTCATGTATACATATCAACTTTTCCCAGGTAGGTGGTGTCTCTGGCTGCTTCCTGCAACTGGGTGGCTAAACAAAGGGCAACTTGCACAAAGCTTTTTGTTTAAAGTCACACAGAAGAAAAGGCAAACAATACAAAGATTCTGAAGCAAGTGTATCATTTAAACCTATTAAGGTTTCTTACTTGACTCAGCACATTAACTGGTTCCATCACAGAATTAGGTGCTCTTAAACATATTGGCTTAAATTAGCATAGGAATGCCAAGCTCTCTGTTGGATTAAGAACTTTGTTTTTCTCCCGATTTTAGCTTTGCAGCTTTAGCAGTTTATTGATAGTGGCATTTGACCAGTAGTTCCATCCGATTTCTAGTTTCTTTTCCCACCCTATTATGTAACCCTTGAATGTTCTCAGGCCCAAAATCCCTAGCAAGCTGAAATCTTTTGGAAGCATTAGCATAGATGCAACAAGTTATTTACTTTGAATTATGCAAACCCCTTTCTTTTGCATGTTGGTTCGCCTTCTCTGGCTTTGAAGGGTGCCTGTCGAAACTGGAAACACCTGGGCAAAAAAAGGAGGTACAGAAAGGAGAGCAGCGGGGCACAGGGAAAACTATAGGTTTTCCTAACGCAAAGACCATGTTAAAAAAAAAAAAAATCCCATCTAAAGGTTGCGTTGTGCTTTTACAGGCATTCAGAAGACTATTTTATTTTTTAAAATTTAGAAGACAATTTCTGACCCGTGTTCTATTGCCAGATTACTATTGTTCTCAGATTCATATTAGCTGCATGTTGGGACTTGACAAATTTCATAGATAGCTTCTCTTGAAGGGGTGGGGGTGGTAGATGGTAATAATCTGGATATCTCATCTCAGCTGGGGAGCCTGAGGCAGTGTTGCCTTGGGAGAAGCCTGTTAATAACAGTGGTAGTAATGATGATGGTAATTATATTATTAATGTTATTAGTTTATTCATTGCCTTCTATGCAATTGACTCAAGGAGATATACGGTGAAACAGCAAAAATAAAGTTATTATCACAGCAGATATATTTAGAACATGACAAGTTTAGTTTTCATAAATGTGTGCTCTCTTCTTTGGAAGGCTATATTAGATCTTGACAAATGAAATAATGCCCTCTATTATCCCTTGGAAGAGTAGTGATGTCTTCCATCCTATTTACTCTTCTTCTTTTTTTGGCTTTTAAAAATGATTAGCTTAATGCTGCCTAATACTAATTTATGTTAATCCAAGTGTTTGCCATGAGGTCTTTTTTAATGGATTTTTCTGTGGACAGAAATTGAGTACTTTTGAGTGAGATGCCCTTGTGTTAATCAGCATTGTGAACCCTCCCAGTTAATGTGCTTTGGATTTTTTGTTTTAAAAACTTTTGGCCTTCTGTTATGCGATAGAAGTCGTCCTAAATGGCAATAGAATCATCCAAAGCATCACAATGGTCCAGTTCCCACACTGCAGTAAACTAGTTAATAGTTTTACCATGAAGCTGCTGATCGGACCTCCATGCTTAGCACTTAGGAGAAACAAACCTAGGTTAGAATTTGAAGCACCACTAAGGAGATTGTTAAGTCACTGCAAGCATTTCTGCTTGTCTAATGGAATGATGCCACCTCTCCTTCCTCTTCATGCTGTTCTGGGCTTCTCTCAAATGCCTCTGCCACCAATTTGGGCAGGGGAAAAAGCCACATTGTGCTAGCAGAACTTGTCACACTGCCTCCCACTAGTTGGATGGGGAATCCAGCTCCAAGTGTTATGTCTGAACTAGAGATCTCCCTGCCCCACCCCCTCGGAAAAGATGACTATCAGTAAGTCAAGAACAAACTGTGACCAGTTCAGACATAATAATAAGTCAGGAATTATCATTTGCTCTTCCTTGCATGTACATGGGAGGGAAAACATCCCAAATGGGTAGCAATTGTTTACTGAAGGAGTAGCTAACCTGTGGCCCTCCAAATGTTGTTGGGCCCCAGCTCCCATCAGCCCCAGCCAGCATAGCCAAAGATCAGGAATGGCAGTAAAGTCCAACATCTAGAAGGCCACAGACAAGTCACACCTGGTCTACCACGATGTGAACAAGGTCAATAACTGCTAGTTTGTGGCACAAAGCAGAAATAGTCATCCACTTGCATCCACCTGAATTTTAACTGTAGTTTTAGTTGAGTGCTGCCACAGCCCAGATTGATGTACCCAACAGCAAGAGGTTTTGAAGGAGTGGGTCTTCTGTGGAGTGCATGTCTTATTTCGCTCCTTGGGTTTGATGGGCTTTAGAATAAAGTGAGAAGTGTTTGATAATAAACAATTACCAAGAGGAGAACTGCATTGCCCCCCCCCCCCAGTAGAGAACACAGTGTGTTTAGATCTCATTTGCGAAACGACATAAAAGAACGGGAGATCCTTTTCGTACACTTTGCATGTATTGCCCTACTATGCACCTGAAGAAGGCAATTGCCCATAAGAGTTAATGCCACTATAAGCCAGCAGTAAAACGTTTAACAATATTCCCTTACTTACACACACACACACCTCAAATACTGTGTGGGATTATTTGGCAGGCTTCCTTGCTTGAGTAATTTGGATATTCCTGCTAAACTGGCTTCATGAAAATGCAAATCCTTCAGGCACTGTTACATATCAGTAGGTTGCGAGTCTCCATTTTTGGCTTAGGAGAGATTGCTTTTCTGGTTTCTGCATGCGAGTTTTAATTATTCCACAGCACACACACAGAGAGATGGTTTCTGTCATTGCAGCTTATGTGTGATGGATGTGACTCTTTCTTGTGGTAAGGTTAGGCACTTCAGAAATTAGGAGAATCTTCAAGGCTGCCATCCCAAATACATAAAGCCAACTGCCCTTTATTAACAGAATTTAGTATGCAGTATTTTGCACAAGTCCTATGTGTCAAATGTGGACCACCCTGCCCATCATGATGAAAACCACCGAATTATATGGTTGCCATTTAAAAGTGGCCAAGTGTCAGTTCTCAGTAACCTAGTTTTGTAATCTGGAAACTGCTTGTGACTCTATTCTAGAGCAAAACTTCAGCCTCACTCAGCCATAGGGGAAATGCTTGCTTGAGTTACCGTAACACTTGTGTTGCACTGACCAGCTACTTTCCCCTGATTTTTTGTTTATTTAAAAAATTTAAATCTTTTAAATTTCATACTCAAAAGTACACAAAACAATTTTTTATATAAAAAACACATTTATTTCTCATTTTGATTAACTGCTTTTAGATGTTCTTAATTGCTTTTAAATGTTTTCGATATATTTTTATTTTAATTGTATTATTTTACTACGATGTTTGGTGCCCTGGGGAAAAATAGTAATTTAATTAATAGTACTTGTTAATAAATAATAGAAATAAATAATAGAATTTTTAAGCACCACATGCCTTTTGCTCATACAAGCTGCCCATTTGCTTGTGCTGCAGAGGGAAGAGCAGTCAAACCAAGAAGTGCTTCCTCCAAACCAGGACATCTATGGTTGCCACCTTTTGGACAAGACAGGATATTAAGCCAGTTGGTTTAATAGTATGGCTTGTTCCAAAGCTGAAAATGAAATGGGAAACTCTGGTTAATGATACACTTTCTGGATTTATTGTTTGTACCACAAAGGGGCTGTGGGGCTAGAAAAAAACTTGTTCATAGCTCTGCTGTGATTGCCTGACCAGGCAGTTAATGCTTTCTGTCAACTTTTTGTCTGCATCAACTTACTTTTCTCCACTTTTAACTGATGCACCAGTCTTGAACCCGCATGCATTTCCAGAAATGAGAAGTGCTGAACACCTCGAAGTTCATGGTTGTGAGGCAGCCTAAACAGGGGCAGGAAGCAGTTAGAATGTGAGTTTGAATATAAACATGAAGGTATGGGAGAGGGAGTTGGGGAAATCTTAAAAATATGGCACAAGATATGTAAGATAGCTGGAAACGAATGCAAAGGTGCTTGGACCTATTCCAAGTGTGCATGTCAAGATTTCCAAAACTGGTTCAAGTTCTTATCTGAAGACAGTAATTTCAGAGTAACATAACTAAAACAGGTAAGGACCTGCAAAATCAAGCTCAGCATTTATTTTGCCTGAACAGGTGCAGATTAGCTGCAATTTAAATACCGTCCATAGGCTGAGGACAGAATTCCCAAATTAGGCCACCATCCTGTGTCTCAGTATTGCAGGGCAGGAGACACCCAGATTGATTGATTATGTTATTGCATGTGAAGATATTGATTGCAGTGTTGAACCTGGATTGGGGATACTAGAGTTTAAACTGTCACTAAACTGCCTTCAGCCCTGAAGGTACACTCTTAAACCATCTTCCGAGACAGTCGACCACTTGCCAGCTCTCAACCTAGCCCAGGAGCAGCTAATTTGGTTCCCTCGTACGGTTGCTGAACTCCCTTACTCCCAATAGCCCCAACCAGCAAGGATGATTGGTAGGGATGATAGGAGTTGGAAGTCCAGCAGCTCTTGGAGGGCATCACAGTAGCTTATCTCTCAAGGTTATTTTGAGGACAGAGTGGGTGGTATGTGTGCTGCCCTGAGCTCCTGGGCAGAAAGACGAGATATTAATGTCAGGAAAATATATACACAGTATAAAGCATGAAAGTCCGTGGACTTTCCATACATAGGTTTTGATTAGGTACAAGGATATTGCTGTTTCTACTGAAGTACTAGAGGGCTCCAATGCCTGCTTTAATGTATGCAGAGGGCTTTTAATAAGAGCTGTTGCTTCTCTGTAGTCTCTCCACCCCAGGGAGATGTACAGCGGGCATAGAGGCTCTGTAACAACAGAGTTGGCATATATGATTAAATCCATAGATACATTTACAGCCACTGCATGAAGCTTCTGCCTCACAGAATTATTTCTGTTAATGACAGCCATGCCATTATGGTTGCATACAAAGCGATCACAAGGTTACCAGAGACAGCCTCAAGTTTTGCTTTTCTTTGCCTCATATCTCTGATTTGTCCCAGATGATGTACTTTGGATTGGTAGTAGATTGTTTCAAGACTGGATTTTGTTCTACTCACAGGTGGCTTGGGAACATTCCATGGTATGTTGAACTGTGTTGTGCATGTGTTCATGTACACCTACTATGGACTCTGTTGCTTGGGACCAGCTTACCACAAATACTTGTGGTGGAAGAAGCATCTGACGACTATACAACTGGTGAGTAACTTTCAGAACACATAGGGGAAAGCTAGATTATCTGTTAGGGGTAGGTTGACTTTAGGTAAAGGGACCCCTGACCATTAGCTACAGTTGTGGATGACTCTGGGATTGCAGCACTCATCTCGCTTTATTGGCCAAGGGAGCTGGCGTACAGCTTCCAGTTCATGTGGCCAGCATGACTAAGCCACTTCTGGCGAACCAGAGCAGTGCACGGAAACACCATTTACTTTCCCGCCAGAGCAGTACCTATTTATCTACTTGCACTTTGATGTGCTTTCGAACTGCTAGGTTGGCAGGAGCAGGGACCAAGCAATGGGAGCTCACTCCATCGCGGGGATTCTAACTGCCAACCTTCTGATTGGCAAGCCCTAGGCTTTGTGGTTTAACCCACAGATGCATATGAATGCTGTGAGCTAGCTGAACTCATTGCATGACCTGTGCACCTTGTTTCCTGAACTGCTACCATTTAGCCTGACCTCCCAGAGAAGATGAAAAACTCTTTAACAATGGGGTTTTGGATGCAGCAGATCCAAAGAAACATCCAATTTGGGGGCTGCCAGGAACTCACCACTTGCCTAGCCAAAACTGAGGTCTCTGTCATGGTGAAAACCTTTCAACCATTAGGACTCTTCTCCACCAATAGAGGCCCTCAGAGAGGCACCCTAGCTCCTTCTCCACAATTTATGGGGTGGTGGTAACTGTAAGTAAAGCAAAGTAAGGTAAAGTAGTTCCAGTAGCCTGGAACTGCTTTGAGAGCTGAGCATCATAATACCCTCGCCTCCCCATCTCCAAGGATGTAGAACTAGTTCCGCATAACTATCCTTACTTACGATTGATGCTTTACACAGAAAGTTTCCTCCTTCGTCTGCTGCGACTCCCCCACCTCCACTGTGTGATTAAAACAAATACCTAATGATTTACTATGTTTTTTTCTGTTTTAGATCCAGTTCATTATGGTTACCGTCCATATAGGACAAATCTACTTTATGGATCATTGCCCATACCAGTATCCCATCTTTATGTTCATCATCTGGCTCTATGGCACTTTGTTTTTAATCCTGTTCATGCACTTTTGGTACCATGCTTACACCAGAGGCAAAAGACCCCCCAAGACTTTACAAAACGGCATTACCAGAAACAAAACTGAATGAAAGATTCTGCCACAAAACATGATTGAATGTTTTGACTTGACAATCAAGATGCATAGGTGTACAGCACACACTTGTTTTATATGTGGTTTTCCAAAACAAAACAAAAAAACCTTGTATTTTTACTATAAATTATTTGGGATATAATCTTTATGTGGGAGGGAGGGTTAATCTAATGATTAAGAAGAGGCACTGACCTGAAATTTTCAGCACCAATGTACATATTTTTAAAAAATGTATGAAATAAGTTAATACTGAGTTGCACTCTTGGAGATGCATATGAATATTCATTATGGAAATGAAGTGTGCCTGATAAGTATACAAAAGTACTTTGAACACTGACAAAGATACAATTGTTTTGGGCTGGTGTTGTAAATTACTAAGGTCTAAAGGCTACTCAATGAAATGGAATTCAGCTTATCAACTATAGACCTCATTGTCAAATACAGCTACTGTAAACATTAATGTATTTTATAAAACTGTACCATATGAAATACTATGACTATTTAGTCTTAAAAAATGACTTTTGTAATTCTAAGGTGCCTTAGGGTATGAAAGGTATTGTTGGAAAGGTTGAACGATAATCCTCAAGCCTCTTGTTTGAGGGACAATGGTTGCTGCACCCTGTACCCTGAGCTTAAGCTTGATTTGAACTGAATCGTATGCACTTGAGAATATCAACACCTATGGGTTGCATGTTTCAAGGAAAACTGAAGATGGAGAGAAACTTCCCTTGGATTCTGACCACTACTTAACTTGCAGTGAAAATAATTTGAAGTTTACTGATACTTCCACATGAATGTATGTTAGAATTGGGCTGTAAAATGATACAATGCTTATATCTGTGTATGAAGGACTATGTACTGCACATCTGGAGCTAGTGTAAACTCTAAGTCCCCAAATGTAAAACATCAAGTTAGTTCCTCTTTGGCAGGAGTGGCAATTCTGTGGTGCTACACCTGCTGCTAAAATCAGTCCCAGCCTCTGAGCCCAAGTGTCAGGGATGATGAACAACAGCTGGAGACCACACAGGTTGGCTACCTCTGTTTTGTAGACATGCATTTATGCAGGTTGAGGTTCATGTTGCAAAAAATAGATCCTATGAGAACTCTGACCTCCACCTCTTTTTGAAAGGCTAACCCTGTCTCCTTAGCAGTAGTTAGAACACATTCTTCATAGGCAAAAAGGGCCTCCCTACGTTTTGTCCTTGGCATCTCCATTGAAGGAATCCTGTCAAGGGAAGGACTCCTGTATGAAATCCTAGAGTGCCAATCATTTTTTTAAAAAAATTAATGAGTTTCTTACAAAAAAAAGAGAGGAAAAAGGGGCATACACAGACATATAATATAAACATACATGTTTTGGTTTTAGGGGGGGAGTAAACAAATGAATATTGTATTACATCCTCACCAACTTTCGCATTCCAAAATATAATAAAGATCACCCATCCTTCAACAAACTGTTTTAATATACAATTCATTTTCCGCTCTTTCAACATAGCTCAGTTTATACGTACAAGGGAAATTATTCCTTCCTCTCCATAGATTGAAATCAACATATTTCATTCTTTGGGCAGGATAGTAACCATTTCACTGTACACATCCTCTAAATTTAGAAACACAATGAAAGGGCTTTGGGGTTGGTTTCATAACCAGTTGTTTGATATTGTCTAAAGCTTGATTCTAAAAGATTTAGATTCTTTCAAGTAATCTGCATGGGGTGCAACACCAACATATATGTTATACATATGAAAACATAAACAGTACTGAAGTAGATGAGCCAAGTAGTTTAGTTTCAGTGTAAGGCAGGAGACAAATTATAGAAACATTCTAGCGGTGCAAGGGTATTGCAAAGCTGTGCCTCCACTGCCACTATCTGCACCTAAAGGTAAAGGTTAAAGGACCCCTGGATGGTTAAGTCCAGTCGAATCATGCACCTAAAGATACTACGGAGCTGGAAGAGATTGCAACATGGGAACTACAGTGATCAACAGTTGAATGAGAGGAAGATGCGTAAAACAAACCCGAATGGTTTGTTTTGAAAGGTTTTTGTGTGAAATTATGCATGGCTTTTTGCCCTCTTGGTAATAGAATTGGGGCCACCCGGTGGATCTGAATCCCGGGAGATGCATTACAGACGCAGGGAATTCGCTGTCCACAAATTGTAGTGCCGGTGGTTTTAAAAAGGGCCTGGCAGGGAATGAGGCTTCCAGCGACTATTTCATGCCCATGACGAGAGGCCGTACCATATGGCTCCGAATACCAATTTGCTGGGAATCGCAAGGAGGGGGCGGTGCTGTTTGCGCTCAGGCCTATAAGCATCGGGTTTAGTCAGTCAGGGTGCAAAAAACAGCAGCCCCGCCGCAGGAATGGAACAGCGGCATAAGTGACCTTGGCTGCGCGGGCGGCGGAGGCACAATAACGTGACTTGTAATGGAAAGAAGCGCGCGAGAGAGCCACCCCCGCCGCAGCTGCAGACCCTGGCATTCAGAAGCAGCTCCCGCGGCGCGGCGCTCTCTGGATCCGCTCCAGCAAAACATGCGCAGGGTCGCCTTCCGAGTTTCCAAGAATTCTCAATCAGGGCACGTTCTGCTTCTCCTCTCAGCCCGCCCCCGCTGTTGCCAACCGGTAGTAAGGGAGAGAAAGCCCATTGGCCATCACCCGCCGCTATGCAAAACGAGCCCTTGACGTTTTTGAAGCACAGCCAATCAGTTCTTTGCGTTGTGGAGACGCCGAGAGAACGAGAAGTTATTTACATATATGCGTGTGCGTGTAGAAAAGAGAATGAGACTGAAGGGTTAAGACGCGCCCCTTAAAGTGCCACCCTCCAATCGGGTGCGTCCCGAGTAGCCACGTGATCTCAACTCGGCCCAATCAGGATTCGAGCGTCTTTGATTCAAACTTTTTCCCTCGCGGGGGTTGCGTAGTGTGTCGGCCGGTCGCCGTGGAAACGGGCCGATGAGTACTCTTCTGTCGTGGCGGCCGATGGAGCCTCGACTGGTGGGGCCTGGGCCCTACCGCGCCACCCGGCTGGTAAGTGAACGGCGGCTCAGCGGAGGCCGCGCTTCTTTGCCCGGGGCTCCGGCTTCCCTTTGCTCCCGCGAGCGTGAGCGAGAAACGCACTTTGCACATGCTCAGGGGCGCATTCATCTTCATGTTGCCGCTCCTCCAGGGCTGAGCCTATCTCAGACGAAGCCTCGCACGAATGCATCACTGGAAGTTTGGGGACAAGAGTAATGGGGCTACCAGGTAGCTAGAACTCTAGCCATCCCGTTCTTCGACGACCAGTCCTCACAATGAACGTGGGGATTCAGTCGCGCTGTGCCACTTACGCAGGAGTTGCCCTTCTAGAAGGACCACAGAGGCAGCATTTCCTGTTTTCCAGCCTTAATCTAGGAAGATGCTCTATGTCAGTCCAGGTCAGACCTTTTGGGCCAGCAGTGCTGCTTTTGATTGTTAGTAGCTCTTTTGGGTCTCAGGTAGAAGGTCCTTCCTATCAATGACTAGGTGATCCTTAGCAGATGAAGCCAGAAGTTAAACCCAGAATCTCATGCAAGCAAAGCTCTGAACGATGGGTCCTCCAGTCTTTGTACATTTGAAGTTTCTCTTCTCCCAGACTTCTACTGATTTATGACTTTATTTATTAAATTTGCATACTGCCCTTTATCTGAAGATCTCAGGGCAGCTCACAGCATAAAAATATAAAATAAAAACACAAAATACATAATAAGAACAAAACAAACCAATACCGCCTGCCCCAAGCACATTTAAAAGGGCATAGAATATTAATCTGCCAAAGGCCTGTTTGAAGAGGAACCTTTTCACCTGGCACCTAAAGGCATAGAATGAAAGTGCCATGTGAACCTCCCTGAAGAGAGCATTCCAGAAACTTGCAGAAGCAGCTTTTTTTAGCCAACCTACTTGCCCCATTCAGAGATTGTTTCCAGGATACCACTATTTTTGAGTGGGATGTCATCACATACTGATAAATTCAGGTTGCACAATTTTCGTGATAAAGCAAGTGATGGGAAAATGTCGTGGAAACTCTGTGATAACACTTGCTTTGATGCAACCATTTAATCTCCCTGCAAACAAAGATGCATGCTCAATAAGCAGGCCATGCGGAAGTGCCAAAATTCTCCAGTTTATCTGCTGTTCCCCTGGGCCAGACCAGTGAAGCCTCAGTGGAAAAGACCCTCTTCTTTGCATGCCAGGATTTTGAAATCAAAAGCTGGCCTGTGGGCAAAGGTTCTCTTTGCTTTATTATGTCTCCATCACAACGGAGTTACATTCTCTGCATAACCATACCTTCCATCAAGGCAGTAGATGGTTGGCACAACACACTAAAGAGGTGACACAATTTTGCAGACTTCAGGAAAGAAGCACACAGCCACTTTCCCCCTGCTTGGTACGTTTTGCTGCTGTGCTGTGCTGAGCTAAGTCTTCTCTTGGCTATAGCTTGTGTTTAGTGGCTTGGTGCATTGTGCGAACCAAGCCGTGGTCTACACAGGTGAGTTTTATCTTCTGCCTCTACCACCACCAACCCTGCACAAATTCAGTGTGGAGTACCTAAGTCGGTTGGATGGCACCTTGTACACCTTCCAGCAATTCCTGCAGCCAAGCTGGTACCAAATGTATTGCTCTGCTTGAAGGTGTATTGAAAAATAGGACTTTCGAGCCATCTGGCACCAAAATGGCAACTAGTCATTCAGTTTTGGTGACTGTAATACTGTTTTAAGGAGCTTTTTGCCACCTAGATTACGTGTATGAGTTTCTAACATTGCTGTCCACTACACACATACACATATCAGTGTATTTCATTTTGTTTCCCTTCTATCCCCCCACACCTTTATCTTCTGTTCTTTGGCGATCACTTGTAGCTGAGTAAGATTGTCTTCCATGAAAACGATCTTAACAGTAAGTCAGTAAGTGACTGTGGAGGCCAATTTTGGATCCACATGCCCTTCCACAGTGGGGACATAGGAGTTGATCATGGTGAGGGTTTGCCAATCGTGCCTTCCTCTTAGCTCGTTTCTCCCTTTCATCTTTGCTTTCAGCCTACTCAGATTAAAGAGCTTTCCATCTGTTCGATATATTATTTTTACTCTGGTGGGGAGTTTCCTTTGGCAATGAAAATGATAAATAGAGATGGGGTGCTAACACAACCTTGTTTAACACCTGATCCCACTGTGAATGGTTCACTTTGAGAGCCATTGTTATCTGTGATTGTTGCTGTCATATTATTGTGGAGGAGCTGAAGGATGTTCACAAATTTATCTGGGCAGCCAGTTTTCAGAAGGGCACAGGGCATTACGATTTACAGTGTCAAAGGCCTTAGGTCAATAAACAGCATTTACAGGGGCTGGTTTTGTTCTCTACATTTTTCTTGCAGTTGTGAAATCGTGTTGATTGTCCCCTTAGAAGGTCGAAAGCCATATTGGGATTCAGGAAGGGTAGCCTTGAATATTCTTAGAAAACTGTTTGCTAAGATCCTTGCAAAAATTTGGCCGGCTGCCACTAATAAAAAGATGCCTTGATAGTTTCTGCAACCCATTCTATCACCTTTTAAAAACAGATTGATAATTTGGGCATCCCTAAAGTCTGCTAGGCTCTCCTCTCTCACCCAGATTTTTTTGATGAGCTTGTGAAGTTGTTGTGTAAGTTCAGTTCCCCCTACTTTGAAGACTTTGGCAGGTATCCCATCAGGTCCGCTGGCTTTGTTGTTTTTCATTTGGTTAATAACTACACAATTCTCCCAGATTTGGAGATACTACAATTACATTGTCTTGTCAGTGTCTGGATAATTAACAATCTCTTTGGAGGTTGTTCAGTTGTATCAGCTTGCAGAGTATTTTGCACCGAAGTATAATTGCTAGTTACTGCCTTTGGGGGTAATTTCTTGTAGTTTAAGGAGAAATCCCCCCCAAACCCTTAGCTTTGGGGTATAAGGAAATGACTTTTTTGGTATGTGGAGAAAAACCTGTAGGTCTGGGGGCAATACTTTTCCTGCTTTATGAAGGCCTCCATTTCCAAGTAAGTTTTCTTTACCTGCTTCCTTTGACCTTCCCTAGCACTGCCTATGTCTGAACAAACAAGCACTAGTTTGGCTTTGGGTAAATCTTTTTGTATACTTTATTGTCTTCTCAGTGGAATGAGACTATTGAGCTCTTCCGAGGTGGGATGCCTTTACGGAAGCACCGCTGTCGCTTCAAAAGCTATGAGCGCTGCTTCACCGCTTCGGAGGCCGTTGACTGGCTACACAGACTGCTGCAGCACAATCAAAATTTCAGCCCAGAAGTGACCCGCACCCAAACAGTTCAGCTCCTCAAAAAGTTCCTGAGAAACCATGTTATCGAAGATATCAAAGGGAGATGGGGCAAAGAGGATTTTGAGGACAATGGTCACCTATATAGGTAAATAACTGATACTATTGTTATTTGGGTTGAAATATGAAAGAGGGAGACAGACTTAACTGCAGGAGATTTTGTAATCTACAGTCATACCTCGGGTTACAGACGCTTCAGGTTGCGTTTTTTCAGGTTACGGATGCTCCAAAACCCAGAAGTACCAGAACGGGTTACTTCTAGGTTTTGGAGGTCACGCATGCTCAGAAGACCAAATCGCAACCCGTGTGTGTGCAGATGCGCTGCTGCGGGATGCGAACGCTGCGGGTTGCGAACGTGCATCCTGCACAGATCACATTCGCCGCCCGAGCATCCACTGTATTGTGGTTTTGCAGCAGCTTCTTGCAACTTTTATCAAATTAAACTCTTGTTCTTTTTTTTTTTTAATTTGGTACACATTGTCCACACCTGTATTTCAAGTTTGGAAACACATGTTTTCAAGCAGCAATACAAAAAAAAGTATCCATGATAAATGCACAATTTCTGAAAAAAATTATGAAGACATCCCTGCTACCTTTACATTTCTAAATACAAAACTGACTACCATATTGTTGCTTTTGTGTAGCAAGAGAAGTTCATTTTCAAAAAAGGTAAAATTCAGTCTTCGGGTGTGAATAGTATGAATGAGAGAGAGCCCCCCTTTTTAATTTCTTAAGTAGTTTTTAGGTGATAAATGGAAGTATAGCAGAAAGGTATCATTACTATATATGTACTTTCTGGTGGGAAAGGTTCCAGTTTGTGCTGTCTGCTTTCTGTCAATCTTCCCACTCAGTGAATAAATTGGGATTCATGGAACTGATACTGGGTACAGCCTCTGGCTGCATATATGCTTGGTGGCAGCCCATGATGAATTCTTACCCCGAAATGCTTTTAAACCTGCCCTAGCTCAAGGCGGTAACTGGGGTTGGTGTTCAGATAACATTTGAAAGCTCAAAGGTTGCTATTTGTAGACTGCAAACATTAAGGCATTAAACACTCCTTCATAAAAAGGAATTGGGTAACAGGTCATGTAGCAAAGGCTTTTAAAACCTTAATCAAATGTTTGACTACACCCAAGGGTTATTTTTACATAAAAATGAAGCAATGTGCAGTATAAACAGCAAATATGGATTGTCCAAGAGTCTTTAATTAAACTGGTATGACCTATTAGTGTTGGATGAGATCCATTGATTAAGAGTACAGTGGTACCTCAGGTTACAGACTCCGCTAACCCAGAAATAGTGCTTTAGGTTAAGAACTTTGCTTCAGGATGAGAACAGAAATTGTGCTTCAGCGGCGCGACGGCAGCAGGAGGCCCCATTAGCTAAAGTGGTGCTTCAGGTTAAGAACAGTTTCAGGTTAAGAACGGACCTCCGGAACGAATTAAGTACTTAACCCGAGGTACCACTGTACAGTTATTGGACCCACCAGTTACAATAAATTAGGAGTTTAAAATAATGTGATAATATCCTTGGTCACTGTAGGCAGGAAATTACACGTTTGTGTACCTTGGCAATGATTACTTTCTAGCATGAAGGAAATAATTGGCCGACATTAATATGACTTAGATGTTTCCTGTGTTTTGACATTTGCGATGCATCTTCTTAGCATTTTCTGAAACTTTTTGATAAGGGAGTCAAAGAAGATTAATGCAGGCTGGAGTTCCTGCCTTATGACTCTTGCATGCCTGCAACTTGAGCCACGTTAAGAGTCACACGTGTTTATCCCCGTGTGCCGCCATCTTGCATTTTCCTCAACGAAGCAAAGTTCTCTTGTACAATGGTTAACAATTGTGCAGCTGTAGTATATCTAGTACCTTGTCATGCATGGTAGACTCGTTACAGCCAGACTAGACTACTGTAATATGGTCTGTGTGGGGCTGCCATTGAAGATGACTGAGTGTGCATTTGGGCATGTGGAATATTGTGTTATGCCTTTCTATCCAATATACTGGCATATACCTACAGGACCGCCTCTCCTGGTATGCCCCACGGAAGACCTTAAGGTCCATAAATAGCAACACCCTAGCGGTCCCGGGCCCTAAGGAAGTTAGATTAGCCTCAACCAGAGCCAGGGCCTTTTCAACCCTGGCTCCGGCCTGATGGAACGCTCTGTCTCATGAGACCAGGGCCCTGTGGGACCTGATTTCTTTCCGCAGGGCTGGTAAGACAGAGTTCTTCCGCCTGGCCTTTGGCTTAGAATCAGTTTGATTCCCTCCCCCTCTTTTTCCTTTCTCCTCCTGTAAAGAGACTGCATCTTAATGTTTTAATGTTGCATTTTAATCTTGTTTTTTAAATTGTATTTTAATCAACTTGTTTTATTATTGGTTGTTAGCCGCCCTGAGGAGCCGCCGTCTTGGCTGGGGAGGGCGGGGTATAAATAAAATTTATTATTATTATTATTATGTCATTCTAAATTACATTCACACCAGTGGTCATGGTGTGGCTCAAGAAGTTGTGTCATTGGACAATGTCAATACTTTCCACACACATGTGCTTCAATCCAACCTTGATTCCCCCTTGTAAACAGCTAGAAAGTACTTTATACTCGTACACCACACCAAATTTTGTCACTTTTCTCCTGCGATTTTCCAGGTTAAGGGGATTGCAAACAGATTTCTTTCCTGGAATAAAAAAAAAACATGGGAATGGTTGCTAAACATGCAGTATATACCATTGGTTTTCCGGAAGTGGTCTTTATGTTATGTGTAAACTCAAATATAGTACAGAAATTAATAGTTAGGGAAATGCTGGGGAAACAGAATAAGCTGCTGTGTGAATACAGCCTGAGAAACCGAAGGTGGTATAGAATGCAACCGCTTGTCATTGGGGCTAGGCAGTCAGAGCTCATACTGGTTCTGTAATAGTTGCACCGGCTTATTTCCATTTGAAAGTACTGGTTTTAAGCTTTAAAGTCCTAAATGGTTTGGGGTGAGCATTATCCTACTAAATGGTTTGGGATGAGCTGCCCAAAGTGGCTGGGGAAACTCAGCCAGATGAGCGGGGTATAAATAATAAAATTATTATTATTGTTGTTGTTGTTGTTGTTGTTCATTGAGACTTTACAAAGGGCTGAGCCTTGGTAGGCCCTTCCCTGGAGGAATTCTTGCCAAGAGCAGTTCAGCAGGAGCCATCCTTGCTTGTTTTTAGGGGTCTTGTAAAAACTGTATTGTGGCTTTTCAAACCTGAGATTCTCTGCCAGCCAACTTTACCTGATGGGTTTTCCTTATTTAAAGAATAAAAAAAAAGAGTTCAGATGTAAACAACAACAATAAAGTTCATACAGACACTAAAATGGATAGAGAATGAAAGCTGCTCATATAAATATGAAGGAAAACGTTAATACAACCATATATTATGGAGTGAGGCAGGTACAGTTTTGTCCTACAGAGTCTTTGCTTGTGTGCTGGATCAACAGACACCAGCCTGCCATGAAATCCTCTTGGGTTTCTTGCCCTCTTGCCACACAAAGTTTTGAATCAGATTCTCATAAAGTGCTATGTCCGAAACTATATTATACCAATTTTGTCCATTTAAACTCTTTGTTCTTTCATGACTCTTTGTCATTATTCTTGCTGCCATTAATAAGTAACCAATAAGTAAATGTTTCTATAATAATCCTTGGTTGTCTCCATTGAATATACCCAACAATGTTATTTCAGGATTCTTCTTTTATTTACGTTTTTCTTTGGTTTTATTGTAATACTGTGTGTTACAACATGAATGTTACAATATGAAACACACAGTATACAATAAAACAATATGTCTTATATGAAACAATTTATAATACTGAAACGAATAAATAAGTGTCCCTGCTCACTGGTCTACCTTTAAGACCAATTGGGTATTTGCATTTTTGCAATGCTGAACTTTAATCTTTTCAGATAGTGCCATAATGTAATTTTATAATTACATTGTGTTCCCTTGGGTGTACCAGTCATTTTATTTTTACAAATGATGTCGTAATAAGTTGCAAAATAATGGATTTTATTCCATGCGGCTGATCCCTGCTTGTTTATGCTGCAGCCATGATGAAATAGGTTCATGGGCATTAGCATGATGAAATAGGCTCACGGCCTTAGGTAAGTGCCACACATATTAGCCCATTTAGCTTTGCATTGCCCAGTGCAATGCATTTGCATTGCATTGCCTGTGGCTCTCCATGGTCTCCGGCAGTGAGGCCTTTCTTGCTACCTGACCTTTTAAGTGCAGGTGAGAGGGGTTGAACCCGAGACCTCCTGCATACAAAGCACAACTGAGCAGTTATCCTTCCCCCTAACTTTAGCGTACAGTTAGAAGTGTTGTAAAGCGGGACCTTCATTCAGTGCATCCAGGTCTCCTTCCAACACATGCCCTATGCAGGGTGCAGCAGGATCTTCATGAAAGAAGAACAAACTAACTAACTCCCTTCTGATTTCCTGCATTGGTCCCCTGACCCTTCTGAACCAACCTTTCCCCTCTCTAGGTTGAAGTCGGTTTCTGCTTTTTTGCTTCCTCCCCCATCTTAAACGTGTGTCCCTCCCCACTGCCCCAAGTTCCCAGAATGTGTATCAAAGTAGTTTTTAAAAGCTAGAAGCTATTTTTTTAGGGAAGGAGTTACACGAAACCTCTCTTTGTTCAGTTAGTATTTATCAGTACAGTGGTGCCCCGCAAGACGAATGCCTCGGAAGACGAAAAACTCGCAAGACGAAAGAGTTTTTCGTTTTCTGAGTTGCTTCGCAAGACGGATTTCCCTGTGGGCTTGCTTCGCAAGACGAAACGTCTTGCGCCTTTTTTAAAAAACCGCCAATGCATTCCTGTGGGAAACCGTCAATACACAGCGGTGCTTCGCAAGACGAAAAAATTCACAAGATGAAAAAACTCGCAGAACGAATTAATTTCGTCTTGCGAGGCACCACTGTAGTGTTATCAAGCATGAAAAATTAAGGCTATAACTATTCTGTTTCAAACAAAATGGGAAAACCTTTTACAACCTGTGGGCTGAATTTCATTGTGGCCAGTCTTCCAGGGCCCATATTCCAGTGTTGGCAGTTCCAGATTTAAAAGTGAGCAGGGTGCAACTTTTGGAGACCCATGGTTTGGGATGGTGACTGTAGAGCCAAAAATATATTTTGCAGTATTTTTCTTGTACAGTGGTACCTCGGTTTTCAAACGCCTCCATTGACGAACATTTCTGAACTTGAGTGCCATAAACCTAGAAGTCAATGCTTCAGTTTTTGAACATGCCTTTGAAGTCAAACAGGAAGCTCAGCTTCTGTATTGAGTTTTCCATATTGAGTTTTTGGTTTTGGAACTCGAACGGCCTTCCGGAACGGATTATGTTCGAAAACTGAGGTACCACTGTATCCCTGTGGTGCTTTCTCCCATAATCTACATGATGCTGAGTAATCATCTTATCTTTTTATTCTGTGAAGGGAGGTATACGAATTTAATAAATAATAATTGTGTTTCCACTGTATTGTTTTTCTCTTTTATTGGACCGTCCTTCCTTCCTTCCGTTTGTCTTCTTGGCATTTGTTCTACCTGCTTCTGTACCAGAAGATGAAACAAATTTATATTTTTATAGAATAATGTAAGGCAGGGCAAAGGTAACAATGGGTGGATCAAAATATGTGACTCAAACCTTTGTACAGTTGGCTACATTCCAGTCATGCAGAAATCCAGAGGCTTTTGCACACACACGCCTCTCTCTCCATCTTCCATCAAGGCTCAAGCAAGAAGCATTATCATAGTTCAGCATCACATTCCAGACTGGCAAAACCACTCAAGGAGGATGTAGAATAGAGCAGTGACAAAGCATGGTTCTCAACTAGTTTCCCTTCTTTAAAAAAATGTAAAGGAACTTTCAGATTTCAGCAGTGCTTGGTGTTAATTGTTCAGCAGTTTGGTATTATTTTGCCAGTTTTTTTATTAAGAATTTTGTATGGCTGTCCCCGTAGAGTGAATTAACTTGCCAGAGATCAATGCAGTAAACTAAAACTGTGGTTTTGGAGGTCTATATCTTATCTACCAAAGCATGTTCTTCTTCTTAACTTTCAGGACAATGGATATATTTGGAGCACCATCTGGTGGACAATTGTAAACAGTTTCTCCCCCCCCCCCCTGCACCTAGTAATTATGGCAGGTGGGAGTTTAGTTGCTTTTACTTTTGCAGTCTTTATTCTTAAATTGCTTTGGGATGTTTTATGGCGAGTGATTCATAAATGAATTAAATAGCATAGGAACACATAGGGGAAGCTTATTTACACAGCAATCAATGATGCCTAAAGCCTTAATCTAAGCTTTGTTATTTTCAGAATAATGGCTTGGGTCAGTTGCCCTTTCTTTTTTTCACAGACAGAGAAAAGGGAGCAGAAGTTATCAACTGGGTCTGTGGTTTGACTTGATTTTGGGTCAAAGGATAACACTCCAGCTGATGAGCTGTACTAGTTTTGAGCTCCTGTATAATTCTATAAGCAACTTAATGAGAGAAACTGCTCCCTAGAAGAACATACTAGCTCCTGGCTTTTCACCCATCCACTTTCCTCATGTGGGCATTTCCCCTTGGCTCCATCTACACTATAGATTTAAAGCAGTATCATACCATTTTAAACAGTCATGCCTTTCCCCAAAGAATCCTGCAAACTGTGGTTTGTTAAGGGTGCTGATGTTGTGAGGCGCTTATTGCTTTTACAGAGCTACAATTCCCAGAGTGGTTTAACAATCGACCCTCTACCCAGGAAATTCTGGAAACTGTAGTTCTGTGAGGGGAACAGGGGTCTCCTAAGAGCTCTCAGTATGCTTAGCAAACTACAGTCCCCAGGATTATTTGGGGGAAACCAGGACTGTTTAAAGTGGTATGATACTGCTTTAAATCTACAGTGCAGATGGGGCCCATTACTTTTTTCATTAACTGGCCCAGCTCTGGAAAGGGTCCATGTTGATGGAGCAATAATATATTATTCTGCTGTTTCCACCTACAAAGTCAATGCATGATACGAAAGAGTTCCAGCCTTTCCTTTTGCACATTGATGACTTCGTTGGATTCATCCCATAATCAGCTTTTAGGTCAAGAAGGCCAGTGTGTAAACATTTCACATGTGCCTCAAACAATTAGATTACAACCAGAAGATGTGAGTCCTCTCTCTCTCCCTGCCCCTCACAATGTTCACAAGCTGGACTCAGTTGTGGCTTTAACGTTTTGTTTTTCATTTTAGATTTCCTCCTTTCTCGCCACTCAAACCATATCCCAAACGATCCCCATACCGAAAGGAAGTTGTCAAATTCCCAAACTGGAATGATTTTGAAAGGGATACTTTCCAACAACAGATCCCAGGGAAGCCCCTCATGTTGGTAAGATTTCCATCTGTACGAATATTATTTTGATGCGGAAGATGCTAACTACAAGCTCCTGTTCACTGACATATCTGTGAAGGCATCCTTTGGTTCCTCCCAAGGGGCGAGCAACAGAGGAGCCAATCAGGCTCTGCGGAAAAGTGTTGCTACACACCAGTCCAGCCCTGACACCTTTTGGAGCTGACTTCCACTTGGGTGTGGACCAGAGAATCCTGGGCTGTGGCTTTGGTGTTGCCATCACCAACTTTCCCTTCCTCCCTCTGGGTAGAGAACATAATTGCTATGGACTATGATTAGTCAATAGTTGTAGGGGCTGGAAAGGAGTCGTACTCACGACATGTGGTGTGGTATGGATTTTGCCTTCCCTACAGCAATTAAGAGCTAATGGTTAATCTTACTATTTATTATTTATTGAATGTATACACTGCCCTATACCCGGAGGTCAGGGCGGTTCACAAGAGAGATCAACAGAAAAACAACAATGTATATAATGAAAATAAAAACAGCAACCCAATAACAACAACCCCCCCCCCCAAAAAAAAGAGAGAGCTGCATTTTATAAGGGCATAGGATGTCAATCAGATCAACCAAAGGCTTGGTTAAAAAGGAACATTTTTGCCTAGCACCTAAAGGTGTATAATGAAGGCACCAGACGAACTTCCCTGGGGAGAGCATTCCACAGACGGGGAGCCACTGCAGAGAAGGGAGCCACTGCAGAGAAGGCCCTCTGGACCTCTCAAGGAGGAGGCACACGAAGGAGGGCCTCAGAAGATGATCTCAGGGTCCGGGTAGGTTCATATGGGAAGAGGTGGTCCTTGAGATTTAAGGCTTTATAGATCAAAGCCTATAACCTTTGAATTGGGTCTGGAAACCAGTTGGTAGCCAGTGCAGTCAGACCAGTATCGGTGTAATATACTCAAACTGTCTTGCTCCGGTGAGCAACCTGGCCGCTGAATTATGCACTAGCATGTAGGACACATTATCTTCTCTGCACTGTTGCTTAGAAATGTACTGAAGAATTGGCAATTATTTGCAACTAACATCTCTGGATCGGTGTAGGATTAGGGTCCTTATTAAGGGAAATAATTATTATATACAATACGAAAACTTGTTATCTTTCTCGTCTCTTGTAGAATTCTGAAATGTGGTTCAAACGTCACAGTATTGCAATTGGAGAAGTACCAACGTGTAAACTCATACATCGCCGACAATTAACAGAGTCAAATCTGGAAGATATATGGAGGTCCATGACTCTATCGCAGTAAGTAGATTGCACAAACCTTTCTGTGTCAACCTAAGCTGAGAGTAAGTAGCAGAAAGCAACCAGGCTGTGCTTTGCATGCATGCATGCATGCATAAATATTCCAACTTGCCACTAAGAAAATGCAAAGTCAGCAATTCAGTAATCCGTAAACTGAAATTCTTTTGCCTTTTTTCAGCTGGCTTGTTGACTCAAGCCCCTGAACTGCAATGCCCAGCTTTTTAAAAATAATAATAATACAGTGGTACCTCGTGTTAAATACTTAATTCGTTCTGGAGGTCCGTTCTTAACCTGAAACTGTTCTAGAGGTACCACTGTTTACTATAGAATATTGCTGGAATGCGGTGCATGATTCCTTTAGTTATTTTAGTTATTTTGGGGTTGTTTCGTTCTCTAGAGCACGTGGGGAAACTAGCATGTGGACACTCTCACTGGTTTTTCCCAACTGGGGGGAGGTTGGCATTTATAAAATGCACTTTGATGGGTGAGAACGGGTTTTTCATTATGACATGCAACCTCAGCATTATAGTCACATGTATCTAAAATATACGGGCGCTGTAAAGTGTTCGTTTTAAACCAGAATGCTGCTTTTTCTGTTGGAATTGCGAGCTTCAATGCTGCTTGTGCTGCCTATTAAAAAATACTGCATCTGCTGAACTTTTTGTATTCCAGTAAAAGTACTTCATTGTGATGTGCTGTGCTTCTACAACTAACTGTGCTACTAGTCGGATAAACCTGTTTGTTTCCCCACCTCCCACCCTCTTATTGCAGCTTGCAAAAGACTTTAGGCTTGGATTCTCTGAATGACATGCTGGACATTAAACTTGTGAATCCAAAGCATATAATTCAGAATGTGTATAATGTTAACAAGCAGGGGGTTGTCATCCTAGAAGATAAATCAAGTAAGTAGAGTAATTTGTTTAGTTTGTTACAGCTTTTCTAGGATTTGTGCTTGATAATATGGTAATTCAGTGGGGAGAGGGGAGGAACATTCTGTAGTTGAATCATAAAGATAGACATTTCTCCCCAGAAGAAGAAAATTACTATATACCATCAAAGAGTATATTGGGGAGTGTCATGTTATTTACATTTATTTAGTTCTTTGTAGGGCTTCTCAAGTTTGGACTATGGTATATTTTTGAATGATTTCTGATAAGTTATCCACGAATACAACTTCATGTCCTTTCCATAAGACATTCTGAACCAGTAAGAGCATTAGGTGGTAATTGTACACTATTTTTATGGAGGTGAACAAATCCATAATTAAAAGACAGGCTTAGACAACTTCACAGAGGATAAGGCTGTCAATGGCTAATCTGCCTCCATGGTCAGAGATAGCAATGCTTCTGAATACCAGTTGCTGAAGATGCCAGGAGGGGAGAGGGCTCTCGTTCTCAGGTCTTGTTGTGGGTTTCCCACAGGCATCTGGTTGGCCACTGTGAGAACAGGATGCTAGACTACATGAGCTAACCTAGGTGATCCTGTGCTGCTGAAGCATTTTGCTGCTATTATTGGGGGCTGCTTAACAGATCGTAATCCACTGCAAATGTTTTTATGATAATATGTTATTATTTACTTTTAAATTTTATTATTACTGTTATTAACACACATGTCCTTATGCATGTAAAAAATGGAGGTCAATTGGAAACCTTTATTGTACAACAAGCGACTAACCTGTTCAAATAATAATAATAAATAATAATAATAATTTTTATTTATACCCCGCCCTCCCCAGCCAAGGCCGGGCTCAGGGCGGCCAACAAGCAACAATAAAAACAAGCTGAATGAGTACAACTTAAAAACAAGATTAAAATACAACCGTAAAATATTGAAACAGTAAAATATTAAAATGCAGCCTCAGCACAGGAGGAGAAAGAAAAAAGAAAGAGGGGGAGGGAATCAAATTGGCTCCAAGCCAAAGGCCAGGTGGAACAACTCTGTCTTACAGGCCCTGAGGAAAGAAATCAGATCCTGCAGGGCCCTGGTCTTATGAGATAGAGCGTTCCACCAGGCCGCAGCCAGTGTTGAGAAAGCCTTGGCTCTGGTTGAAGCTAATTAATTTCCTTAGGGCCCGGGACCTCTAGGGTGTTGCTATTTATGGACCTTAAGGTTCTCCGTGGGGCATACCGGGAGAGGCGGTCCCGTAGGTACAAGGGTCCTAATAGCACTTGTTCTGCAAAGGTGTCGGGTTGGATCCAATGGCAGTGCTATTCAGAGTAGGCCAATTGAAGTTAATGGACATGACTAACTTGGGTTCAATGGGTCTAAGTAGGACATAGTTGTTTCCACCTGTGCCATATGTGAAGTGGTTCTTGGGATGGAAATGAGCAGCTGCCGCCAATACAAACTGTCCAAAGATATAGAGCAGGGTTTTCCAAACTTGGGTCTCCAGTAGCTTTTTGGACTACAATTCCTATCATCCCTGACCACTGGCTTCTGCTAGCTAGGGGTCACGAGAGCTGTAGTCCAAAACCAGCCAGAGACCCAAGTTTGGGAAACCCTGACAGAGAGTGACTATGTCTGTCCTCAGAGATACATGCCTTTCTTTTTTATGGCTCAAGACTGAGGTGGAGACTGTATTGTGTACTTCTCTGATGGAAATCGCTGTCCTAATCACCATCATCACTACTACATACCTGCCCTTTCCCCGAAGTTCCCAGGGCGGGTTACATCAATTAAAGCACAGTGTTGAAAACCTTTTAAAACAACTTGCAATCACAGAAATAAGGCGGGTCCTGAAAATATACACCCCAGTTTTCAAAAGCCAGGGTAAACAGAAGAGTCTGCAGGCTTTGTTGAAAGATGTATAACAAAGATTCCAGATTCACCCCTGTTGGGAGGAAGTTCCAAAACCTGGGTTGCCATTGAGAAAGCCTTCTGCCGGGCTACCACCCTGGAGTTGATTGGGATGACTCTATGGCTGTTGATGAGCTCCTGGATGAGGCTTTCCTGTAGCTTGCAAATCCATTCCTCTGCTTCATAAAAGTCAGTGTTGATCTATTTAACGATTTTTGAAAATTTTCACATCTCTATTCACTGCAGAGGAGCTGCCTCACTGGGTTCTATCAGCAATGAAGTGTCTGGCAAGTTGTAAGTATCAGTTTGATTTCAGTGTGGATAGGGAAACTCCTCCCCCTTTTCTGTTTTAAGAAAGCCACTTTGACAAGAGCAAATAAGGCTTCATTCATCATTACGAGTGTGAGGCTGTCTGTTTGTCACGGGCTAGTTGGACGTAGAGGAATAGTGGGAGGAACCAATCTGTGGAACCACCAGGGGAAGAAGGCTCAGAGCCCAGGGAGTGGTAGTAGGACACCAATGAGTGGTCAGAGGGAGAAAAAGGAGAAGACTGGGAAGAGGACATGTTGGAAGCTGAAGGCAACAGGGCTTAGGGAGCAGGGAAAGTGTAGCAGAGAGAAGTCGAGAATCAGAGGCGGAATCTGAAGCAGAGAGGAGGGAGGCCAAGAGATGAGTCGGGTTGGTGAAGGATCACTGCTGTGACAAGCTCCCCTTCCGGCATCCCAGGACCAGAAGAAGTATGAAGAGGGAGGAGCAGAGACAGGCGTAGTCTCAGATTGCTTGGGAAGACCCCAGGGGAAGGGGAGGCTAAGGGAACTGTGGGAAGGCAGAAACCTTCATTCTTAGCAACTGCTTCATGTGGGCAGGACATGCTGGAGAAGAGCTGCTATGCTCATTTGGCCTGACACTCCTGTGCAGATCCTGTTTTTTGCTAATAGAGAGTTAACACCAACTTGCTCGGTCAATAAGGCTTCATTCATCATTACACTCTGCGCAGTGTTGTTCTTTCCCTGTTTGCTCAGTAAGGACAGAAGTCCAAGCTCACATGGGCGGAACATAGTAGAGTATCCCATTCCTACTACCTTTGCTGCTTGACTTCAAATTTTGTATTACTGGGGAGCCCTAGGAACTGCCCAGTGCATCAAGACGTTCAAGACAACAAGAACACTGTCTTGCATGGAGTCACAGGGAGCACAATAAGTTAGGATTCTGCTTCAGCATTGACTAAGCCCCAGCTGAGCAGCTTTATAGCCCTACCCCTTCCTCTTCCTCTTCACATGTATGGCTCAGGGATGCTTGGCTGCTTATTTGGAAACATTGGCTGCTCATCAGTTATGGGTACCCTCATGCTGGGCTTTGTCCTGCTATGTTGTATCACATGATCAACCATCACCCAGAATTGACTGATATGGGCAGCTACTTCTGTGTGATTGTTCCATCTGAAGCAATCTTTGTGAAGATCTCCCTCCATGTGCAATGCTTTCATGGGATGTGAGCCACTAGAAGCCCCTGGGCCAAATCCCCCACCCCCCACTATGCCAGAGTATATGCCATGTGGTCCTCCTTACATTGCCATCCTAAAGGGGAAAGCAGCATCTCTGCCAACCCAATTTGTTGTGGAGAATTCACTGGGCCAGGGTTTGTTCTGTATACAGTGTATAAGAGTTTAATGTGTACAGTGGTACCTCTGGTTACATACGCTTCAGGTTACAGACTCCACTAACCCAGAAATAGTACCTCGGGTTAAGAGCTTTGCTTCAGGATGAGAACAGAAATCGTGCTCCGGCAGTGCGGCAGCAGCGGGAGGCCCCATTAGCTAAAGTGGTGCTTCAGGTTAAGAAAAGTTTCAGGTTAAGAACAGACCTCCGGAACGAATTAAGTACTTAACCCAAGGTACCACTGTATATGGGGTTATATGAAGGGTTAAGCTTGAAATACTAAGTGCCCATTGATTCATTTAAGTTCTTTAGTTGCGTAAGACTGGTTTGGGGGAAAGCTGGGCTCTTACATCAAGTTGGAGGGTTGTACCATTTCATTTCTGATTGGCTTGCAGGGTAGAAATCCTTGGTCACTCATTGGTCAGAAAAAGTGTTCTGAGGAGGAGGCAGAATACTCCGATCTGATGAATGTCACACATTTCCCCCCTCCTGTCAAATAATTTGTCCGTTTCCTCTTTGCTCTCGTGGACACACCAATACCGAGTAGAAATGTAGCTGTTGATAATTTCTGTCAGCCAGCACAAGCCATTCATTTCTTCTCTCTCCTTTGCCCCATCACAATAGGGCCCAGGTGTCCAGATCTGAAACAGCCGACATACTCAGGATTTGAAAGAGATGTCTTCAGAACCATAGCGGATTACTATGGCCACATGAAGGAGCCTCTTCTCACTTTCCAGTTTTTTGATCTCTTTGTCAATGTGCTAGGTAAGAACTCCTTCCCTCTGGAGGTCTGTCACTCTTTGACTATTTCCCCCCAGTTTTTTTTTAACTTGTAAAGATGTGTCTCTTCAACCAGGCCTTGGGGTTTCCCTGAGGCTGTTGGTTAGTCAGGCTGAGAGAACTGTTGAGTCACAGAATGACCCGCCAATGTCTTCTCCAACCTTCTCCAGATGTGGTCCAAAACATCTGGAGGGAACCTGCTTGGCAAATCCCAGTCAGTGGGGATTCTTTATTGCCCTCCTCTTTAAAGTTAATAGTTTTATGGCTGTCGTTTGCTTGAAGAAAAGTAGAAGCTGCTGTTTATTTGGGGACCCTGATAATACAGTCTCAGAAGCTTCTACTTATATTCCAGCAAAAGTAGGTAAAGGCCCCCTTCAGACCTCCCGTGCCCAACGTGGGAAGGTTGGGGGGACTGAGCAGGCAGGGAAGTTTTTGGGTAGTGACGGGATGTGGTTACTTGCAGCCCTGGGCCTGCTGCACATGTCAGATTCAGACATAATGCTTGAGTGGCGGTTGTCCGTGTCTCTGGCGCGAGCTGTTTTTACCTTGTTGTGTTCTAAGTATTATAAACCACTGTGGAATTTGGAGATGATGGGTGGTATGAAAATTTGAATAAATAAATAAATACTTTGAATAAATAAATAAATTTCCTCTTTGGAACACAAACAGGATACAAATTAAAATTGCACAGGTGACTTTTCGAGGAGCAATAAATCCAGCGAATAATGAGGAGCAAATGTTCATTAGCAAGCTCTAGAACAAGAAATGTACACATCCGGTAGTGAACAAGCAAGCAAATAATAATAATGATAATAAAAAACAGTACAAAATTTCAATTTCGAGCATTTCACCGTCGTCCTTTTATTTGCAGCCTCCAAAGGGAGCCCAGAGCAGCTAACCTAGTACAAAAACAAATGCAATAGCAAAATGAAAACACTATAAACTATTTGTTTATTTAAAGCATGCCTGTATTGCCTCCTGTGGCAAGTCTTGATGCGCTATGCAACAATATTAAAATGCACATCAGTATATTAAAATACAGGAAGAAAATGCAACTAAAAACTAAGTTTATGGTTGCCATCAATTTTGAATTTGATTTTAATTAATTTTTTATAATGTTTTTATAATGTTGCACTATTTTAGTGTTGTTAGCCGCCCTGGGGAGGGCGGGATATAAATAAAATTTATTATTATTATTATTATTATTATTATTATTCAAGCGTTCTTGCCTGGCTGGAACATGTTCTTGAGGCAATTGGTCTCCTCAGGAACAATAAGAAGTCAGAGTTTTCATTTCGTTTATGGCTTATATCCTGGTCTCCCTTTTCAGGGTAAGCCCAAAGCTAATAAAACAAAAATGACAGCCTCATTAATAAAAAATAATAATTCATTCACTTGTGTATTTGAATATGTATAAACCACGCTTACATAGCAAACATAGCAAGGCAGTGTACAACACAAAGCCACTGTAAGATTGGTAAAAGTGTTACCAAGTCCAGAACGCTGTCGCCACCAAGCCAATAAAGAGACAGTGGGTGTTAGGGTAAAATGAGTTAATTAAAACCTACAACAGTGAGTCTCAGCAGAATATCTCAAAAAGACTGAGCGTAGAGATCACAAAGCATTTACACCATTGTAGCAAGCGCACAAATGTGTGATTTCTTGCGTCACTCGGGAAACCCAGCCAGATGGGTGGGGTATAAATAATAAAAAAATATTACTATTACTATTGCTATTAGCTAGGAATGTGCGTGGACAAAGCATGATTAAGTTCTCTTCTTGGCTACAGAATAATTACTTCCTGACCCTAATCTTGAATTCAGGCCAGCCCAGGCGTAACTGGCCTTGTAGTTGCAGCAGTGGGAACATCTTGTACTTGTGACTGGGAGTGTGTTTATGCAGACTCAGGGTTCAGCTGCATATGTGATGTGTAGACTTCAGCGTTATGGCACCTCTTGAGTTATGGCACCCAAGTATCAGAAATATGTGCTGCATAAACAGACTGTGAGAGAACATGAGCAAAGATGTGGGCTGGGCTGGGCTGACTGTGGGTCCTGACATCTAGCCCCAGGTGATGGGATCCAACTGGGTCCCAATTCAGGGAATCAACCTATCAAAAGCACCAGCAACACACATGGCGACAAAAATTAGTTGATTTTTTAAAAATAAAAAGTCAATTCCAAAGGCAGTTAGGAATTCCAGCTGAACAGTGCCATCTTTGAAATACGCGTGACGGAAAATCTGTCCGTGAAAAGCTCCACAGGAGAGAGGACCTGCCACACTAAAAGCTCAATGCCTCATAAAGGCTGACTGAACTTCAGGGGCATTTGGGAGCATCAAAAACGGCCTGTCGAAGGATCTCAGCAACTGAGGGGGGACACTGCTGGCATATTAGCAGGACATGTGAAAAGGATCTAGTGGTCTTAGCGGACCACAAGCTTAACATTGTCGACAGTGTGATGCAGCATCCAAAAAAGCTAATGCTATTCTTGGCTGCATCAACGGAAGTCTAGTGTCCAGATCAAGGGAAGTAATAGTACCACTCTATTTTGCCTTGGTCAGACCACAACTGGAATACCGTGTCCAGTTCTGGGCACCGCTATTTAAGAAGGATGTTGACAAGCTGGAACACGTGCAGAGGAGGGCAACCAAGATGGTCAAGGGTCTGGAAGCCAAGCCTTATGAGGAATGGTTGTAGGAGCTGGGTATTTTTAGCTTGGAAAAGAGGATACTGAGAGGAGATATGATTGTTGTTGTTGTTCAGTCATGTCCAACTCTTCGTGACACCATGGACCAGAGCACGCCAGGCACTCCTGTCTTCCACTGCCTCCTGCAGTTTGGTCAAACTCATGTTAGCAGCTTCGAGAACACTGTCCAACCATCTTGTCCTCTGCTGTCCCCTTCTCCTTGTGCCCTCCATCTTTCCCAACATCAGGGTCTTTTCCAGGGGGAGATATGATAGCCATCTTCAAATATATTAAGGGCTGTCACGTGGAAGAGGGAGCAAGCTTGTTTCCTCCTTCTCTGGAGGGTAGGACTTAAACCAATGGCTTCAAGTTACAAGAAAGGAGATTCTGACTAAACATCAGGAAGATTTCTGACAATAAGAGTTGTTTTACAGTGGAACGGACTTCATCGGAAGGTGGTCGACTCTCCTTCCTTGAAAGGTTGGGTGGCCATCTGTCATGGATGCTTTAGCTGAGATTCCTGCATGACTGGGGTTGGACTCGATGACCCCTGGGGGGGTACCTTCCAATTCTGCAATTTGAAGATTCCATAAGCAATCAGGCAACTTTGAGGTGCTTTGGGCCCAAGTTGTTTAGGGCTTTGTGAATTACCACAAGACCCTTTCACACTCCCAATGCCCTTGGAAGAACACTGCCAGTGCCCCACCAATTGTGGCTAGGTTTCTCCAGCCACTCTGGGCGGCTTCTAGTAGAATATAAAACACAATAAATCATACGGACGTGAAGGGTGTCAGTCTGCGTGGAGAGGGGGATTGGTTGCCCCAGGTCTCATGTAGGTGTAAAGTTACTCCACTGCTGGAGGCATGGCTATGGTTTGAAAGGAAGAACTTTGACCTGGGATTTCTCCCAAGCCTGGAAATGAAACCTCTTTTCAGGGAGGCAGTGCAGATGAGAAGAGCAGAAAGGTTGCAGCTACTGCGGTTTTCTTGAAACTCTAGTAATCTACTTCATCCTAAACATAGTTATGCTAATTCCCAAAAGATATAACTGTTAAAGTCAGAGTTTACCAGTCTTGAACGATCATGTTTACTATCTCAGCAGATGTTTTGAAATTCAAGGTTGCAGTGATGTGGGAACTGAATCATTTCGTAGTGATTCAGAGCTACTGCCATTTGTCTTTGCTTGCGACAGCAAATTTATTTGGCAGTTCACACTCAGCCCTGGGAGTGAACCCTGAGCTACTGGATTTGTCACAAATGCACAACAATTTTGCCGCCTTCTCCAACACCTGTGCAAGAAGCCAAGCTCCGGCACACTATTTTATTCCAGAACATATGCAGTTATTGCTAATTATCCTTGCAAGTTGCCACCACTCCTGGCCAGGTACAGGGCGGCAGTCCATGCGCATAGCTTCTCTCTGGGAGATTGTCAAAAGAGATTAAAACTTCTGCACTGTGTTTTCATTTCTTGCGCAGGCTGTGGGCTAGGCAGAATCTAGAGCAGGGATGGGGAAATGGTTCATCAGGCAACCATGTGCTGCTCATGCAGTTTGAAATCAAAGGCACAGTGATTTGCAATTCCCAGTGATTAGCCCCATGCACAGTACTCTATACAAATCCCAGCAAGACTCATGCTCTGCCATAGTGAATTCATATATTGTTCAGTTGTAGGGCCAGGGCATTTAGCATGGCCAGAACAACCTTGTGAGTCAAATGTGGAAGCCTGCAACCTTAATTAGGCCGGTTTTGCTGATTTCAAGGTTACATGTACCTAGAATATGCTAGGCTCGGCGATCTATCAGTGCAGGGCAGCAAGGTTATGGATTGAACCTCAAAACCATTTACCACTGAAGAAGAGTTTGGATTTGATATCCCGCTTTAGCACTACCCGAAGGAGTCTCAAAGCGGCTAACATTCTCCTTTCCCTTCCTCCCCCACAACAAACACTCTGTGAGGTGAGTGGGGCTGAGAGACTTCAGAGAAGTGTGACTAGCCCAAGGTCACCCAGCAGCTGTATGTGGAGGAGCGGAGATGCGAACCCGGTTCACCAGATTACAAGTTTACCGCTCTTAATCATTACACCACATTGGCTCTGGAAGCCACGCTGGGCTATAGGAGCGAAAACTCAGGCTTTTTATAGAATTTATTTTATGTTGTCTCTGCTAATATGACTTTGATACTTCATTATGTTTGACTTGAGTGAGGTTACAGGGAACCAGGCAGAGGGCCTTCTCAGTAGTGGCGCCCGCCCTGTGGAACGCCCTCCCATCAGATGACAACTATCCGACTTTTAGAAGATATCTGAAGGCAGCCTTGTTTAGGGAAGTTTTTAATGTTTGAAGTTTTATTCTGGTTTTAATGTTCTGTTGAAAGCTGCCCAGAGTGGCTGGGGAAACCCAGCCAGATAGGCAGAGTAGAAATAATAAATTGTTGTTGTTATTATTGTTATTATTGCTATTATTGCTATTATTATTATTATTATTATTATTATTTCACATGCAGTTGGCAGAGTTTGGCTTGCATTCTCCATCAATTAGAAGATTTCTGTGTTGAAATAAAAAAAAAAGATGTATGAAGGATATGTTTGTGAATTGTACATATACTTTTTAGAGGTATATGTACTATATATGCTTTTTATGGTTAGTCTGCTGGCTTGCTGACATTTCATTTTGGCTGAAAGTAATTTCTCCTTTATATAGCTCTCTCTCTCTCACACACCCCTTAAAACCTGTTGGATAAGAGTTTGACTGGAAAGCTAAATGGAACGTTTGGAATGGGATGTGAGATTTATGTACATTAGTTTCTTGAGAATTCTTCATGGTAATTATGATATAGTAGCATCTGTATGCAAAGAACCGGTGTGTCTAGATCCTGCCCTGAAGGGGCCTACAATCTAAAAGAGGTGCAGAGAAACCAAAGAGAAAGGCAGCAACAGAGGGCAATGAAAGCGGGAGATGAATATGTACTTAACATCTGTGATGGACAGACCTTGGGTCATCTTCCTGCAGACCCAGAAGAGTGGAGTGGAGTGCCAAGGGTGGTGTGTCAGCCAATCAGGAAGGAGAGAAAAGTTAAGAGAGAGAACCTGTTAGCAAAACTGACAGATAAGGCTTGGTTGGAGCCTAGACTCGACTAGCATGCTGCCCTGAGAGACTTTGGCTCGGAGTAGAAGTGATACTGCTGGTCTCTTATGGTTATAGGACTGAGAGAAGGCCTTGGACTCAAATTCTCCTTCCTTCTCCTCTCTTCAGGGTCACAAAGTTCCCTCCCGGCCTTTCAACAATAGATTATTGTTTCTTCTGTGCCCTGGCATTTACCATGGTTAAAGCTAATGAGGTTTCTCACTGCAAATAACCAGAGCTTGAGCTGATTTGCAAACTATGGTTAACAAGGCAATTCTGGTTTCTGCTAACCATAGAATAGTGTGCCAGCAGATGTCTTGCCTTCAAGAATTAGACTCATTCCCCCCCCCCCCTTTGGAAAATAAGCTGTGAGAAGCATCCGACATTGAAGTGTGCTCTCCTGCCATGTTCTCCGACCCAGGTCTCCTGCAGAAAGAGAAGCTGGCCATTGAAGCTCTGCGGGTTTGCTGTCTCCTCCTTCCGCCAGCGAACCGCCGAAAGCTGCAGCTGCTGATGACTCTGCTGGCCAGGATTGGCTCAAATAAAGATCTGCCGCCTCTCTCAGACGCAGTCGGGACGAGAACGCTGGTGAGCGTCTTGTGGGAACCGAGAGACCGAGCTGGGCTTGCAAAATCTTCCTGGAATTGCTTTGGGGCAAAGACTCTCCTTAGTTACCAAAAAGAAAGCAGCCAAGTATTTAACCGAGGGTGTGGCGTGGAAGTTCTCCCTTTCTCTGCCTGTGTAACATGAATCACCAGGTTGCAACCTGCAGCAGACGCTGTGTGTTTGATAGAGCTGACAAGAGTTAGCAGCTATGGGTTCTCCCACCCAGTTCCCATCGCTGCCCTTTTGTCTGTCTGTCTCTCTCCCCACGCATTTCCTGCTGCACAGCATCAGATATACTGCGTGCTGCAAGGAGCGGCAGCTGATAGGGAAGGGTAGGACAGGGAGAGGAATCTCTCCTCCAGTTTTGTTGGGGCTCATTCTCAGGTTGCAGCCTGGCTTTCACCTTGCCTTCTCTAGGAAACCTCTCCCCTCCCCCTCCCCAGTAGCAGCTTCTGTCTTGTTCAGCTGTTGACAGTTCTGGAAGCAGGTCTTCAATGGCATCAGCACTGAACCAAAGTGCTCAGCCATCTTTGAGGGTGGATGGGACCAGGAAGCCCAGGGGTCAGCAGGTGTTTGATGGGGATTCGCTGCTAGATATCTGGCTCATGTACAGTAGGTAGACAAAAGTGTCTCAAGTAGCTTTTTTTAAAAAATGACTCCCCTAATGCAGATTAGGCGGCTGAAATGAAGAAAACTTGGAGGTAGCCAGGAATGTTGTTGTGCGTCAAAGGTCTGTGAGCTGAGATTGGTCCTGAAAGTTGAAACAAATCCCTGGGCTCAGCAGCTGCTCAGAGGCACCCTACTGTTTAATTCAATGTGTACATCTTTTGCACCCGGGTCCTGTTGGTGGATTTGGGGGGTTCTAGTCAAGGACAAAAGGGACGCGGGTGGCGCTGTGGGTTAAAGCCTCAGTGCCTAGGGCTTGCCGATCGAAAGGTCTGCAGTTCGAATCCCCGCGGCGGGGTGCGCTCCCGCTGTTCGGTCCCAGCGCCTGTCAACCTAGCAGTTCGAAAGCACCCCTGGGTGCAAGTAGATAAATAGGGACCGCTTACTAGCGGGAAGGTAAACGGCGTTTCCGTGTGCGGCTCTGGCTCGCCAGAGCAGCGATGTCACGCTGGCCACGTGACCCGGAAGTGTCTTCGGACAGCGCTGGCCCTTGTCCTCTTTGAGTGAGATGGGCGCACAACCCTAGAGTCTGTCAAGACTGGCCCGTACGGGCAGGGGTACCTTTACCTTTACCTTAGTCAAGGACAAAGTACCTCCTGAAAATCTGAAGTCTGTGCTCCCCTGTTGCAAGCCACTTTGAGAGTGTTTGGTATGGCAAGAATGGGGAAGACCCATGAATAAGAAAGTGTTGTTGTGATAACCAGTCTTCTTTGTTTCAGATGGTTCAGTCCTTTTCTCGCTGTATTCTTTGCTCCAAGGATGATGTGGACTTGGATGAACTTCTGGCTGCTAAACTGGTGTCATTCTTGATGGACAAATCTCAAGAGATCTTAAGCGTACCTTGTGCCCTGAAAGCTAAAATAGAGGAGCATGTAGCACATCTCCAAAGGGTCCAGGTGAGAGCTGTAGAACATAAATGTCTTCTCCCCAACTCAGTTCTTTATTACCTTCTTAAAACCAAACCAGTTCTTCTCATGCAACAAATAAAGTGACATGTAGCTATAATCCAATAAGCATTTATCAGGGAGTAAGCACCACTGAATTGAGTGGGTCTTATTTCTGAGCATTTGTACTGTTAAGGTTGCTCTTCTAGAATTGCTACATTTCTTGTTCGTTTCGTCCATATTTTCCATTGCCAGACTTTGGCCATTAATGCCTGTGAGCCTCTTGACCATCTGTGGGCAGCAGGCAGCTCTTTCAGGCCTTTCTTATAGCCTGCTGCAGATTGCCCAACCAGGGCTCCACTATCAAAATAACTCCATACTAGCATTCTTGTCCCCCATGGCCTGCCAAACAGCTGGGGGCAGGGGGAAAGGATGAAGGAATCATATTTGCAAGGGACAGCAGAGGCATGTGATGGCATAACTAAGATTCCATCCTACACCTTCCAGTTGCCCAGCTGATTTGGTAACGGGAACAACCGGCAGGGCTTGTGCTCCCTCATGCTTCTTGGTTGCTTCCAGTTCAGTCAGTTGGACGTGGGGTAGGAGGTAGGGTATAAGGTTGGACGAGGAGGAAGGGCACATGTGTGACAGTGTGCAGGGAAAAGGCTGTGTGTGAAAGAGAATTGGACCAGGAGTGGAGAACCCACCTACCAGTGACACATTTAAAATGCCATAGAATGTTAATCATCCCAGGGCCTGGTTGAATGAAGGCACCAGGCGTCCCTGAGGAGAGCATTCCATGAACTGGGAGCCACCACAGAAAAGGCCCATTCTCATTTTGCTGCCCTCCAGACCTCTTGTGGGAGAGGCACATGAAGAAGGGCCTCAGATGATGATGGCAGGGTCCACCCCTCTCCTCATGTTCCCACAACACAAGCGACCCATGCAGGGCTCCCTTTCCCCTGCCCTCGAGTGTGCCCAGAGAAGGGGAACCAGGATAGAACCAAGTTTTGTGAGGATCAGTTGAAAGATTTGGGCCTGTTTAGCTTAGAGAAAAGAAGGCAAAGGGGAGACACAATAGCAGTCTTAAAATATCAGAAGGGCTGCCTCGCAGAAGATGGCGGAGGCATGTTCTCTGTTGCTCCAGACAAGAACCAGTTCATGGAAGTTGGAAGGGAAGCAGGTGCCAGCGCCAACACTAATAGCGGAAACTGCTTTAACAGTGGAACAGACTGGCTTTGGAGGGGTGGTGGTGCACTCTCCTTTGCTGGAGGTGTTTAAGTAGAGGTCGGATGGCCATCTGCCAGGGATGCAGTAGCTGCATCCTTTGTTGTGGATCCTGAATTGACCACAAAGTTGCACTGGATGGGGAGCCTCCAGCCTGCAGGCCAGTCATGGTGTCATAGGCTGGCTGGCTGCAGAGGAGTGGAAGGAGGCACCAGCTTTGGTGGTGGGATGACAATGAGGGAGCAGACTGGGAGGAGGAAGTGTTGGAAGCAGAAGAGGTAACAGGGTTTAGTGAGCAGGGAGAGGCTGTGGCAGAGAGCAGTTTAGACTCCCAGGCTGAAGCGGAGGCTGGGAAGGAGTGGAGTCAGGCTGCTGAAGAATCCAAGGTGCGAAATGAAAAGAGCAGAGCAGAGATTGGTTGTGCGCCAACACATTTTACGATTGCTTGGAAAACACCCCCGGAGAGGAGGAGCCTTAGAAAGTGGTGGGGTAGTGGGGACCTTCAGTCTTCATAACTGCCTCATTGCGGCAAGTCCTATTGGGAAGTCCCTGGAATCACTAGGCCTGAGCTGTTTTGGATTCTTTGAATAAATAGTTAACTTAGCTTTTAAAAAAATATTTTAAAATATTTTAATAAATAGTTAACCTTGTTTTTTATTGCTGACTTACGCTTGACTCAGGCTCCTGACACTTGGCGGCCCACCAGCCTTCCCTGTTTGGGGCTGCAAGGCTGTTTGGTGCCAAACATAGCCACTCAGCCCTTCACCTGACATCACACAGGTGAAAGCTGGGCTTGCCCAGGGTCTGATCTGTGCAGCTCCCAAAGCACCCGGCAGCCAGCTGGTTGTTATGAGCCTCGGAAGCACCACACAAAGCAGGAACCCAGTGGTAAGCAGGATCGCAGCGGGTGGCGCTGTGGTCTAAACCACTGATCTTCTTGGGTTTGCCGATCGGAAGGTCAGTGGTTAGAATCCACACAACGGAGTGAGCTCCCATTGCTCTGTCCCAGCTCCTGCCAACCTAGCAGTTCGAAAGCACGCCAGTGCAAATAGATTAATCACTGTGGCTGGAAGGTAAACGGCGTTTCCGTGTGCTTTGGCTTCTGTCATGGTGTTCTGTTGCGCCAGAAGCGGTTTAGTCATGCTAGCCACATGACCTGGAAAGTTGTCTGTGGACAAACGCCGGTTCCCTTGGCCTGAAAGAGAGATGAGCGCCGCAACCCCATAGTCGCCTTCGACTGGACTTAACTGTCCAGGGGTCCTTTACCTTTCTACCTTTACTTACTCTCCTTTCACCTCAGCTGAACTTGCTTAGCGCTGGGCCTTGACTTTTTTATCTTGTGCCCGTCAAGTGGTGGGAAGATGGAGGAAACAACTGCTTTGCTAGCCCTCTACTGGAAATTCCCATGCAAGGAATTTTGACAGGTGGGTGGCAGTGCTTACCTGTCAACTTTGGCCCACAGGGCTGATCCGTAGAGCCAAAAAGTTCTCCCATCCCGGTCCTGGACCTTGGAAGCGCCTTTCTAATCCTTTAATCCTTTGGCATCACCTGCAACACAAGATGAAAATAACTCACCCAGTGGCATCTACCCGCAAGCCAAGATGTCTTTCTCACACAATTTATTTTTTACTATTACTCCTGCATTTGTGTGCTGCTTTTCAACCGTATCCCCTAAGCGGCTTACAACATCCGTTCTGAAAAGCTAAGATGAAAGGCGCAGTTAATAAAACGCAGCACAAAAGACGAGGCGATTTCTAAAATGAGCGTAGGTCCTTGTGGAGAGAGGCCTGGCAAAATAAAAATATTTCGCTGCTCCTGCAAGAGGGAATTTGACAAGCAAGCGATAGCACCTAAAGGTCCTGCAGTGGTGGTTGTGTATATCTCCTGATCTCAAATCATACCCATTGAGAGGCGTGCACACAAGATTTTATCCTGGGATACCAAAATTTAAGCTCCTTTTCTCAGCATACCTCCCACCTGTTCTAACACAGATAAAATATCCAGGAGTTGATGCAGATTCGACCTTGCCTGCACCGTCATTTTGCCATCAGATCAGCGCAGATGAGTTTGAACACCAAAGAACAAATGGCTGCCAAGAACCCTTGGTAGGTTTGCTGGAAGAAATAGCGATGAATCGGGAGATGTCCATCAAGGAGAAGAAGAAAAAGTTGAAGCAGGTAAAATAAATGGTCAAAATTTCTCTTTTCAAGCTTTCCTCTTCACATTGTTCCCCACCCCCAAAAAAGGATTTTGATGTGATATTTACTCTTATCTATCATGGGGAATGGTAAATAGTCATCTTCCGGTCTTCGTTTCTTCCTCTGTCCCTTCTATCTCTCGCCTTTGAATCTGCTTGTGTTGGTTCTGATCCTGTAAACTCACTGGAAGATTTTATGGCAATGAACATCTGCAAATATTTGTGTGACAAGAGCATACGTATTGCATATGTAAATATTCCCACCAGTGCTACAGAAAAAAAGCTTGATGTTTGTAAAGGGAAACATTTACAAAGCAGGGGTGGTTTAGGGACCAGGGATCCCCACCCCTGCTCTCTTTACATGAGATCAGGATCCTGGTCCTGGCAGATTTCCCAGTCATTTTTCAAGCACCTCACCCCCACAACAAACACAGCTCTGTATGTGTGTGGGCCCTGTACGGAATTTAGAATTGATTCTAAAATCGCTTCTTTATTCCATTTATATCCCACCTTTTTCCTCCAAGGAGCTCAGGGTAGCATACATGCTTTCCACAACAACCCTCCGAGGTAGGATAGACTGTGACTGGCCCAAGGTCACCCAGTGAACTTTATGGCTGAATTGGAACTGGAGCTCTGGTCTTTCAGGCACAGACAGGAATTTTTCTGGCAGGAGAAGGCAGGCTAATTTCTCCCTCACACACAGATGAGAAGACTATGTACATTTTGTCTCATATCTCAGCTCTACAAGTGCTAGTTCTTCCGGTCTGGGTTTGCCTCCTCCTTTTTGGATGCTTATACATTGAAGGGCTTGGACTAAGGAGATCAGCTATACAATTCTGTGACTCTGTTCTCCCAGTCTGACACGCCTAAGTACTACACCATGCTAATAAATGCATGTTGTTTTGTATCCGTAATTAAAATACATCATAAACAGGGCTATTAAAAAGTGTTACAGTTGCAACAACAGTAAAAGCAGGAGGTTCAATTCAGGAGATTAGGAGGAGGATAGGTATGTCTTCAAGAGTTGGTGGAATTTCAATACCAAAGTGGTGTGCTCTATTTTAGCAGGGATAACATTTCACAACACTGGTGCCACCAACAGAAAAAAACCTGCTTCTGTGTCCTCATAAGCCTGATAGCCTTCAGGATGTGGCAAAACCGACTGGGTTCCATTTGTTAACCATAATACCCTTTCTAGACATAATAGGCCTCCTGGTTCACATGACAGTATGGGCTGTCATTATTGTAAGGTCCCTAAATATAGGCTTGCCTAGCAGAAATGTTATACCAATTTATGGTTTAAATGCAGTTTGTGTGGTGTTAAATAACACACCGTACTTTCATGGCTGAGACGTCATCAGTTACAAACTTGAGGGTAGTGAAAATGTGGAACTTCTCCAGAATGAGGCAGTTTAAAAATGGTTTAATTCCCCTTTTAGGGCTCACAGCCCTCAGAAGGCAGCTTACAGGACTTGAAAATACAGGTGAGAGCCGGAAAGGGTCCACCACCTTTTGTGTGGGACAAGGGTTAAAATGCCCCTCTGATAGTATTTTTCTTTTCTTATGCTTTTTCTCTTTGTTTTCTTTCTTTCTTTTATATTTTAGTGGGTTTTGTTTTCTCTTCTATTTTTATTTAGATTAGGTTGGCTATTATTGTATTGTACGTTGAAAAGTTTCACATTGAATTTTTTTAAAAAAGAAAATACGGTTACAACAGACACTCACACACACACTGAAAAATTAACAGCTAAATGTATTTCTGAGTACAAACTATTTAGCCAAATGCAGACTTGAATAAACATGTTTTAAAGGTTGGTTGTTTGTTTTTTAAAAAAGAGACCAGCAATGGTGAGGCCACACACCCCTCCCTGGGGAAGGAGTTCAAAGGGTGTTGCCATTGAGAAATCCCTACAAGCTCTTGCTGGAGGCCCAGAGAGGAGGCTTTCAGATGCTTGGGCCAGCTCATACAGGTGTACTGGTCCTTCAGATAACACCCCCCAGATGTTATCATTTTAAAGTCAGCACTTTAAAATGGGGGGAAATGGGTGACCAAGTTAACCAGTACACAAGAGGTGAGATAAAAGTATGCCCAACTTTTGCAAAGGTTCAAACTACCACATTGCTCCGCAGTTTTAGTTTCCAAATCCTCTGCAAGAGCAGCTTCAGGCACAGTATTACTGTAATCTAAGATGGATTTACGGTAACTAGGGGGTGGATCACAGTGGCTAGGACTGTTTTTCCTAAACTGGGCTGCACTACTGACCTAGCCCTTGTCGGTCAAAAGCACTCTTGGCAAGCAACACCACCTGCAGCTCCCTAGTACCTATTGTGGGAGTGCTCACAGACTGTAGTGTCACCCTATCAGAATCAGATTCAAATCTCCATGCAGATTAGCAGATTTCCACAGCTGCAGTACTTTCCTCTTATCTGGATACAGATCCAGCTTTTCGAGTCCTCATCCATCTCAGTACTGCCCCCAGGTGGCTCAAGGTCTCACCTGCCTTCCTAGAATTAAATGAAAGTTTAACTGCATGCCATCTGTATACAGTGGTACCTCGGGTTACATACGCTTCAGGTTACAGTCTCCACTAACCCAGAAATAGTGCTTCAGGTTAAGAACTTTGCTTCAGGATAAGAACAGAAATCATGCTCCAGCAACGTGGTGGCAGCAGGAGGCCCCATTAGCTAAAGTGGTGCTTCAGGTTAAGAACAGTTTCAGGTTAAGTACGGACCTCCGGAACGAATTAAGTACTTAACCCGAGGTACCACTGTATTGATGATTTAGAGCCCAAACCTCTAAATGACTTCTCCCAGCAGCTTTCTGTAGATGTTGAAAGGCACGAGGGGACAAGATGGGACCCCAGATGTTAGTGAGCAAAGAGTGGAACAAAAGTCTCCCAGCACAGCACTGTTATGCAGTTAAGTTCCTCTTCCATAATGTTTGGCAAGAGATGAACGCATTCCCCACCCCCCCTTGTAGTCAGAGACTGGACATGTTCTGCTTGAATAAGCAAGCCACTTTCAAATGGCCCGAATAAATTCATTAGCTAATCTTTGCATGCTTCCTTTCTAGTTTCAGAAATCCTATCCTGAGGTGTACAAGGAGAGATTTCCTACTCCTGAAAGTGAAGCGGTTCTGTTTCCAGAAAAAAGCAAGCAGAGACCAATGCTGTTGGGCTGGGCATTTAAAAAGCCTTTCCAGCCTTTTCAAAGAACAAGAAGCTTACGGATGTAAGACTCTGAATGAACTGCATCTCATTAATGACCAGATTTGTGAATCTGGTACAGCTGGAATTTCGTTGACTACTGAAATCACACTGAACGAGGGAAAAGAATTCTGGGCAGCAAACTGCTGTGCTGAGCCATTATCAGTATTTTCTTTTGTAAATCTACTCAGTTGGAGCCAGACTTAGCTATGCTTAAAGTCGACCCATGGAAAACAAGGGAACAAATTAGTCATGATTTCAATAGGCCTATGGTAATGACTAAAGTCTGTATCCAAGCCTTTGTGTTTCTTTCTTTTTTTAAACAATGAGCTGGTTTGATGATCATATCTCAACAACATAAGATCGGAACAAGCTTTTTATCTGTGCATGCTGTCCCCTTTGGCTCCTCCCTTCAAACGAGCTATAACCAAACAAGGAAGCCTAATTAACCATAGTTTTCTATTTTATCTGAACTGGGGAGCTGTGGAACTTTGGAAGAGGCTGGGATCTTAAACCAGGGTTTGAAGTTCGCTCAATATCTTGGCTATTTTCAATTATGGTTAATTAAAGACTCCCTGCTTTAATGACACAAAGGGGGAAGAGTGAAGGGGTTGTGTTCATGGGATAAATGCTTATTTATATATCAGTTATTACTTGGAGTGAACTGGTTGACATGACACTAAGCCAAACCATGCCTTAGCATGAGCTCATGTGCCTGAGGGCTCCTGGAGAGAAAACTGACCACTGTCTTTCTCTGGTGCTGCTGCTGCTCTGAGCATGCCATGATTTAGCGTGTCATCTGAACCCAGGTTCATGGTTTGTCTCTAGGCAAAACCATGAGCTGGAAAATTAAGAAGAAGCATTGAGTGGTTTGCCTGGAGTGCAGTGGCAGCAATCTCTCTGGAAACCTTCATGCTTACTGTGGAAAGCCTTAAAAGAAGCTTAAACTACTGTGTATATAGGCAATGTCGAATTTCTGAAGGGTGTAAAGTACTGTAATTACTTGAATGAACCTGAAACACTGGATAATTGTACTAGCTGTAGATCAGATAGTTACCGTATTTTTTGCTCTATAAGACTCACTTTTTCCCTCCTAAAAAGTAAGGGGAAATGTGTGTGCGTCTTATGGAGCGAATGCAGGCTGCGCAGCTATGTCAGAAGCCAGAACAGCAAGAGGGATTGCTGCTTTCACTGTGCAGTGATTCCTCTTGCTGTTCTGGCTTCTGAGATTCAGAATATTTTTTTCTTGTTTTCCTCCTCCAAAAACTAGGTGCGTCTTGTGGTCTGGTGCGTCTTATAGAGCGAAAAATACGGTAATTAAACTCTGTACTACTGATTTCAACAACAGGCTTGTGTTCTTGGTCACAGGCATGATGAAGAACAGCCATTTCAGAAAGGGACCTTGAGGTGCAGGATCATGCCTTCAGGTGCTCTGCATGTGATCTCGATTGTAGAGCTTGGCCAACCATGGAGAAATATTTTGGTCTTAGTTGGGGGGGGGGGGCAGCGAGCGTTGTGGTGCCCCCTGCCTCTTGCTTGCGCAGCTACTAGTGTTTTTTTGCCACAGTCTGGAAAGTTTGCCTCCATCGCTTTCTACAGTTTTTGTCTCACGAACTCCTGCGTTCTTTCTCGCCCATGTAGGGCTTGTGTGGGTGCTGTCCTTGGGGAGAAGATGGCCACACACTTGAATCAATCCTATTGCTACAGAGACACCCCTTCCAGTTTGTACCTTTTGGTGCAGAAAACCCAACAGGAGCATATCATGATTGATGAATGGGTTCCAGCTCCTCTAAGCTGGTATTCCTAACATAAAGACATGCAGGTTTTATCCTGCTTCCACTCCTCCAAGGTGCTGAGGCCCACAACTTGTGTCATCTCTCCCCCCCCAACCCTTTATCATTGCAACAGCCCTGTGAGGTAGGTTAGGCTGAGAGAGAGAGAGAGAGAGAGAGAGAGAGAGAGAGAGAGAACACGCAAGCAATAGGTCCAAGGTCACCTAATGAGTTTCATGGTTGAGCACTAACTTGAATGTGGATCCTTCAGCTCTGTCTCTGTGTGTTCATACTGTAAATGTAACACTTTTGAATGTACCCCAAGATGCTGCACTTCTGAAACATTTCAAGGAATAAATCTTCCATGGTTTAAAGGGTTTTTTCTTCAGGCCTATTTTTATCTCACACTTCATGGGAGGGAGAATATCCTGTTGAACTGTGTTGGCTTGCTCAGACAAAACTTGCAGCTGGTCCCCTTCGAGCTGAGCCATGCCTGCACTCCTAAGCACATATTCTAGAAATTAACTCTGTTGATTTACTTCCAGGTAAACTTAGCGCTGAGTTGCAATGGAGGCAGAGGAACCAACGTCATTTACAATATAGCAATTTTGTGAATAAGCTTTTTTTTTTGAGAAACCCCTTGCTCGCTGGATAAGGGACTCAAAGCAATTTCTTCAGCCTCTTTTCAGTGGGTCATTGTGTTCAGTAGCTCGAGGCGTGATACCAAAACATTACCCCCTACTCGGCACTAATCCCAACTTGATTTACTGACAAGGGGCACTACAAGAGGGCATGTGGTATTCCATTGAATATTTCTACCTGCTAGAAAACTGACCCACGACAAAGATCTATTTTTGCTTATCATTGGATGGTTTGCCTCCTCTCTCCCATTCCGTGGTAGGTCACTCACCTTTTCCTGAGAATGAGTCTTCCCTTTAAAGGTCTGTTGCAGGAAGTGAGGAACCTGTGGTCCTCTAGATGTTGCTGGACTCTCAAAATCCGTCAGCTCCAGTCAACACAGCCAGTGGTCTGGGATGATAGAAGTTGGGAGTGCAACAGCGTCTGGAGGACCACAGGTTCCCTATCTACCATCTAGTCCAGTGTCCCAAACTTGGGTCTCTAGCTGTTTTTGGACTATAGTTCCCATCATCCCCGACCACTAATCTTGCTAGCGAGGCATGATGGGAGTTGTAGTTCAAAAAATAGCCGGAGACCCAAGTTTGGGAAACACTGATCTAGTCTATCCAACAGTGGCTTAAGACTGGCAGAAAGCCTTCTGCAAGGCAAAAGGGGTAGGGAGAAAGAGAAAAGGAGAGAGAGATTTTTTTTTTTATTGTGGCACCTATAAGGCTAATAGATTTCTTGTTGCAGAAGCTTGTTGTCAAAAGACTGTGTCTGACAGCAAACAGGGCACAACCGGCCTTCTGGAATTGGTTTTGCTATGGGTATTAATTTCTGTATGAGAGAAACTACCGTATTTTTCGCTCTATAAGACGCAGCAGACCACAAGATGCACCTAGTTTTGGGAGGAGGAAAGGAAGAAAAAAAATATTCTGAATCTCAGAAGCCAGAGATATCACTGCGCAGTGAAAGCAGCAATCCCTCTTGCTGTTCTGGCTTCTGGGATAGCTGTGCAGCCTGCATTCAGTCCATAAGACGCACACACATTTCCCCTTACTTTTTAGGACAGAAAAAGTGAGTCTTATAGAGCAAAAAATACGGTAGTTTTCTGCTGGCCACTAGGCTTGTTAGGCCCTGCTCAAACCAGCACAAGGATGTTGGGACTGGCTGAAGCTCTAGAAGCACCCAATATGGTAGGAGGTAATATTGTAAATCTCTTTGCGTCTGATGTTCTGTTCTGTTCTGTTCCCCCACCGCCTTCGTCTATAATCATTTTGTTTCCAGGTGTGCTAAATGCTGTCCTGGCATCTTTGGTGAACCCAGCACTAAATGTCATCATGATCTATTGCAAAGATCCATCGTTGGGTTACTTATAATGCTGATGTGTCAAGAAAATTATGTAAGCAGGAGCCGTCACATGGCACTTCCAGTTCATTGATTCAGGGAATAGTTGCTGGCCAGAGGCTCTCTTTACGTGATTAACCTCCTGTGCGATGTCAGTTTTTTTGCCCCAGAATACGTTGGCTGTGAACCTGCATGATGGAACGAGGGAGGATGCTTTTGAAGCTCAATCTCAAATATAGGTATGTATATGTTTGGTTTATTTTGAGGAGTTCTGTTCAGTGCATGAAAACTTACGGTGCAATCAAACCTCTTTCCAGCAGAGGTCAGTCCCGTGGCAGCTCACAGTAGCAACTAAAGTAGAGATATGCGTGCATAACCTCAATGAAAAAGGTAGAAGGTACATACATAGTGGCATCGCTTAGCTTTCTGATGCCCCGTGCTACTAATATATTGGGTATTTAGAGACTGAAAGTGGAAAAAAATAAAGATATTCCTTGCCACTTGTTTAAGAGTGGTCACTCCTCATTATAACATTTTGGTTTATTTTTAACTTCTTATTTATGTATCACAGAAATAGTCCTAGGCTACAAAAAAAGCTTTAATTTAAAATAACAAAATATTAACCAGCTGCAGAATAAGTTTTGCCTCAAAATGCAGCTGTGATTCCTGCATTGCAGACCTTTGGAATCCCTTCCAGCTCTTGATGCTATGATGTTTAAAACGATAAATAGAAAAACAGGCTTTCAGGCATTTAGAATGTTATTTATTTATTTGCTTCCTTCCGGCCCTTTTATGTAAAGTGTAAATGATTCTATACATGCTTACTGAGAAGTAAGCCCCACTGAGTTCAGTAGGTGTTACTAGAGATAGAGGAGAAAGAAAAATCTGCCTATGTAGGTAACAAAGATATGTAAAGGTAAAGGTACCCCTGCCCGTACGGGCCAGTCTTGACAGACTCTAGGGTTGTGCCATCTCACTCTATAGGCCGGGGGCCAGCGCTGTCCGGAGACACTTCCGGGTCACGTGGCCAGCGTGACATCGCTGCTCTGGCGAGCCAGAGCCGCACACGGAAACACCGTTTACCTTCCCGCTAGTAAGTGGTCCCTATTTATCTACTTGCACCCGGGGTGCTTTCGAACTGCTAGATTAGCAGGTGCTGGGACCAAACGACAGGAGCGCACTCCGCCGCGGGGATTCAAACCGCCGACCATGCGATCGGTAAGTCCTAGGCGCTGAGGTTTTACCCACAGCGCCACCCGCGTCCCTGTAACAAAGATATGTAATGTAATGCAAATATGTAATGCATTAATAATGGATAGACTTACAGATTTTAACACACAAACACCGCATTTTGTTTGTTGCCTCGTCTGCTTTGCATTATTAGGGAAAACACTACTTATAATAAAACAATTCATTTATTTATTCCTGGCTGTTCCATGGATGCAATCAATTTTACGTTGGCCTTGTTGAGAACGCTGTCTCTTGGCCAGCCGTAAACAATGTTCTCAGGGAAGGTGGAAGGTGTTGCAATTTGTTTTGATGCTGAGTACACAAATACTTCCGTTGCTTGTCTTATTAGCACATACGCTCTCGACCTTGCCGTCCTTTCCTCCCGCTATACGGCTCATTAGGATAAGAAGCTTTTTATCAAGTACCTACAGCATCATAAAAACAAGGTCATTGTGGAGATGACATCAATACATAACAACACTCAGATGTAATTGACTCTCTCCAAGTTTTGAAGAGGAAATTTGTACAGGCCTATTTGGCGGCAGGGAAACTTCCTCGCATGAAGGTCTGTATTTTAAGTTTACCACCATCTGATTGCTGCGGTTATTCAAGTGGATTTTATTTCTTTTTTTATTTATGTCGTGGGGAGGGGTAGTTTGATTCCGAAGAGGACTGGGAAGAGCACAGTTAGCTGGAGCTGGAGAGCATCCTAGCGGAGATTGGGAAAGCATCAGTGGGACATGACCAAGAAGGGTCAGGGAAGGAGCATGGAGGATGGTGAGTTAGTTCTTGGGGAGGGACCAAGCAGGTTGCCAGAGGAGCATTCTGCTCTAGTGACACGGGACACAGCTAGTCAGATCCCTCCTGTCATAGAACCACCTCCAGCACACTCCCTTGTCAGTGATGAGGGAGGCCGCTGAGATCGAATCTGACGCCAAACAGGCATTGACTCCATCTCCACCTCATAGGGCACAGGGACGCCAGAATTGACACAAACGGACCTTGCAAGCTCAGCCCAGCTGTAGTTTCCGTTCGCTTGCCCGGTCTTGGGATTCTGGCTGGCAGAAGGAAGGTGCAGGAGGCATGTTACTTGATGGATCAACACTGTCAGGGAACTGCCATCGGCTCAGGGGGGAGAGGGGAAAAGCCAGATGGATTACAAACAGCCCCCAAAGATCATGGGAAGCAGCTCCTCCTCAGTGGAGGAGAGTAACCACGCCTCCAGTGGAGAGGAGCTTCAGGGCTCGGAGGAGGCGAGGCAGTGCCAGGACACCTTGCCTGGGCAAAGCGGGGAGGAGAGAGGTCCTCCGTTACCAATGCCCTCCTTGCGCAGTAAGCTTTCGCGCCAAGAGGGGAGGCGCAGACTGGGCATCAAGAAACTACTTTGCTGGGGAAGGTTTAAGGACCGCCCACTCATGGATTCTGCCAGTGAATGAGCCAGCTACAGGAGAGTGGCACTCTGGACAGATAAAGTTTATTTTGGCATCAAAAGCAAGGCTTCACAGCCGAGAGGGAGGCATTTGCCTGCTTGCTCTCGAGCAACCCCTTGGAACCATAACAAACACCTTAGCTGGCTCCCTGACATGTATTCTCCTGCACTCCTGTCGTACCTTGTAATTGTGCCTTGCTTATGCACAGCTCTGATTTAAGCATTAAAGTCTTTGGCAGAAACCTTTGGGAGTTTGAGTTCTTCATCTGGCAGTGAGGGCCAGGACAATATTGATTGAATTTACATCCTTTGCTTCCTCCCACAAATCCAAGAGCTTTCCTGTCTTCCTAACAGCCCCACAGCTACAGATGAGCTGATCTTCCCTGTTTATTTACTTTGTTGTTCCATGCATATTTTAATGGGGATTTATTGTATTTTAATTGTAAACTGCTGAGGAAATGTGGGGAACTGAATTTAAAATGGAACAGGATGTTCCATCCCATCCTACACCTTGTGTTGAAGGGGGAAATAGTAACAGGGACAGAGGCTGTCTGGTACAAGGAACTCATGGTTAAAGTCAGAATATTTATGAATTGTGCATTCCATCAATGTTTCTTAAGTCCTTACTTATGAGCAGGAAAGGACATCCCTCATCATTCAAAACTGTTCATTGCTCAGACTTACTGACAGTTTGCTTTTGATCACTGCTATTAGCCATTCACTTTACATACAAGAAACCATTTGGAATTCAGCTCTTGAATAATTTGCTGCAGCAACCGGGCTTTGGGACGATTACAAAGAAAATAGTTTGAGAATTGGAGCCTTACGACCCGCCTTATGTGCATTTATTCAAGAGCATGCCCTACTGTTTTCATTGCGATTGCAGTCCTAGGATGACCTGGGTGAGTCCCATTGAAACAAATGGACACTGTGTGACATTGATCCCTGGTTGGTTATGATCTTGGAATATCGATTTTCTCATGGAGTGTGATGGAAATTTGAATCCAGATAAGTACAAAATGTTGAAAATGGTTCTCCCTTTTCGTATATCTAGATTGTGTGGGGTGGAGTGGGGATGGATGTGGGTGGGCCTCTTCAGATGCAGCAATTTATTCCCATAGGCTGGCTTCTCACAGAATTGTAGAGTTGGAAGGGGCCATGAGGGTTATCTAGTCCAACCCCCTGCATTACAGGAATCTTTTGCCCAACATGGGGCTTGAACCCACAACCCTGAGATTAAGAGTCTTGTGCTCTACAAACTTAGCTAGCCTTCTCAAGTAATCGTGTGATGCTATATGCATAGAAAAGTACATCTTTCACTTAGCTTTGACACTGAGATTTATAAGGATGGGTGAATCTGTCAATTTCAGTTTCTCAAATCCTTTTTTTTTTTTAGTCCTCATGAAAGCCCTCATGTGATTTTTCTCCCAATATATACATTTTTGTTTGCAATTTTGCATAATCTACAGTTTCCTCATATATAATGCTTTTTCGTCAGTTACTTTCATATATATATGCATTTTAAGGCATGCTTTATCTAGTATATGCATTTTATTCAATACATTACTTGTTTGGAGAAGTGCAAATTTTGATGGGTGTTTGTGTTCTAGTTTGTATATTGTTTCAGAAAGTGTGTAATAGGTAGATTTGCCTTTAAATGAAAACTGAATCACATTTCTGCCCCAGTTCTAGATCTGAATGGCCTCAGCAAGAATCTCAAAGCCCCTGTGTACATACTCATCTTCAGACCTTTACACTGAAAATCAGTCTTTGTATAACTACTATGTGTCTGTACTTAAAAAGACCACTCTCTGGTGTCTTGTCCACCCCGCTTCTCCCCATCCAGCAGCAGGGAGCAAAAACCACACGGAGAGAGTCCTCTGGAATCCTTACCTGCCTCTATTAGCAGGTGAAAGGAAATATCTAGAAATGGAGAGGGATGACTCACATATTGGAGTCCTTGGACAATGCACCCATTGAGACTATTTTTAAAATAATATATAATTTTAAAAACCCCAGCACGGAACCCATCCCATACGTTGTGGAAACGAGACCAAACAAAACAAAACATTATGCAAGAGTCGATCTTGTTCCAGGTCTAGGCTTATTATAATTAAGCATAAATACTTAAAAGGTCAACAGACTTGAATCCTTTCCTCTTAAAGGCAAAAGGGATGGACTGTTCAACTGCAACACCTATAAGGGACAGAGGATGTGGCTGGGCTCCAAAGAGAGAGGCCCAAGCACACCTGGACCACTCCTTTCAGATGCAGCAATGATGACTTCAGAGGAAGGGCCGTAGGTAGCTCAGTGGTAGAGCATCAGCCATGTCCCAGGTTCGAGGCTCAGCATCTCCAGAAAAGGCTGAAATGTTGGAGAGCTGTTGCCAGATAGTGTGGACAACACTGAGTTAGATTGACCAGCAGTATAAGACTGTGAGGAATGTTGAAGCAAGAGTTTTGGTGCCAAACTGGTTTTCAGATGTCATGCAGTACAATCAGATGTTCCTGTTGAAGAAGCTCAGCCTACGACTTAGCAGGACGTAAGAAAAGGCTTACAAAGCAAAACAAAAGCATTATCTTTATTTTAAAATTCCTCCATCAGAAGTTGGCTTAAGGGAATGCTTCAGACACTTTAAGAATTACCATGCTTTTCCTTTCCTGTTTATAAACGTTTGAGGACTTTAATAAAAATAAATAAATCACCCACCAAAGTATCTTCCTCATGTAAGGAGCAATGTAATAACAGAGGTCTGGTCACATTGACAGTAAGATTACAGAAGAATCCACTGACCCAAGCCTGCAGAACAGTTAACTATTTTGCCACTCCATGATTTCAGTAGGAGAGTTAGGCTGAACTCCTTGCCGCATTTACATGAAAGTATATTCTGCTGGCCACAAGGCAGGTGGGGTTGCTTTCAAGTAATCATGCATGGGATTGTATTGTAAAGCATATTCATTTTATTTGTATGTATTATATGTTTACTTCCCTCCCAGCAACAACATATTGACATTCTTAATCACTTTTTTTTTGTTTTTAGTTTTTAAAAAGCTACAGTTCCCCGAGTGGTTTAACAAACAATGCTGCTTCCCAGGGAACTCTGTGAATTGTTCTATGTGAGAGGAATAGGGACCTTTTAACAACTCTCAGCACCCTAACAAACTACAGTTCCCAGAATTCTTTGGGGGAAGCCATGGCGGTTTAAAGTGGTATTATAGCATTTTAAATGGATGGTGTGATTGTGGCCTTGTTGGGCCTTCCTTTTCTTCCAAGCCTCTGATTGGTTCTCAGAACCAGAAGTCACCTGTATTCCTTTTCCTTAATTATTACAGCTGCCTCAGTGACTCTAACAAAGAGAACCACCCTGCAATAACAATATATGCTGTAGTTGAGCCAGAGGGGTTGGCAAGCTTTCAGTAAGAACTGCTACTTAACAAAGGAACTTAATCTTTGCTTTAATAGAAACCAAAACTGAGGCCTAGAGCTTCTAATAGCAGCCAGCCATCCTATCAAATACACAGACAACATCCAGGGGTGACATCTTTCTCTCTTGCCTCTGGAAGGCGGAAGGCCATTCCTACAGCTATGAACTTGTTCCTTTTCCCTGCACCATTGCATGTGCTTTATCACAACACAGACAATAAACAAATTGACTCCTGCACAGTGAGCATCTTTCTGAAGCAAGCAATTTTCAGAAGAAAAGCAGCAGAAAAGCACAGGTGAACAATTATCCCATCAAGCTCTCATTTTAGCAACTGTCTTCCTTTAACATTTTCCAGGATGTGAAAAGGTGAGTGGGAAAACGCCTGGAAAATATAGAATATTGATGAATGAGGAATGCATTTCTGTGCTTTGCTGATATACACTATTGGATATGCTATTGAAAAAAAAAACAGTGTTGTGTTTTGTCACACATATTTGACTGCCACTTTGATATTGTTCTGTTTGTTTTGCTATGGTTACATGATAAAATTTTAAACCATAACAATGTTCTGAGTTTGAGAGGTGGGGTCAGTCTGGATGTTACCCTGAGTCCCTTCTAGTTATTGGAATCCTGTATCAGTGAGAGTAGAATGTATAAGAACAAGCTTGCCAAGCCAGTTCCTCTATTAAAGTAATGCTTTTGGTTAGTTAAGTAGCATAAACAAAGAAGTTGTTCTGTGCCATAGAACAAATGGGTGGGCCTTCCCCCCAACCTCTGCTCACCCAGCAGTTAGGTAGGAGAGCAAAAGCCACTGCTGTTGATATGGGTTGGAAGCAGGCCTGAAACTGGAGACAGAGACATTCTTGATCTGTACTGGAAGCTTAATGGGGAAGCAAGATCTCCTGGGGTGTTAATGCTTAAAGCCCCTCCATCTTGTTCTCGGGTTGTATATATGTGTAAATAAAACAATATACAGTGCTACCTCGGGTTACATACGCTTCAAGGTACATACGCTTCAGTTTACACACTCTGCTAACCTAGAAATAGTGCTTCAGGTTAGGAGCTTTGCTTCAGGATGAGAACAGAATTCGGGCTCCGGCGGCGCGGCGGCAGCAGGAGGCCCCATTAGCTAAAGTGGTGCTTCAGGTTAAGAACAGTTTCAGGTTAAGTATGGACCTCCGGAACAAATTAAGTACTTAACCCGAGGTACCACTGTATCCTAAACACACAACAGAACGAACTTCATTCTAAGGAAACCGAACCCTGGGTAAGCATACCTGGAATCTCTCACTGCTCGGAGATTGGGGCTTTGTTTTGGTTTGCTAGGTTATAAAGAAATGTGTTGTGGTTCTGTATGGCATTGTTCTCAGTTCATCAATAGCCCTTCTTTCATGTCAAAAAAAAAAGTGCAAGAAGACTAATAAACTTGAAATCAAGGCTGCTGTACATAGTCAAGGTTTCTGCTAGGGTTTTGCATTATACCTGGCTAGGTGAGGGAGGCTTTGTGGAGCTTGGGGGATGAGAGCATGGAAAAATTGCATAGCTCCACTTGCTTTTGTGTATTCCACCCCCCTTTCTGTTATAGGTAAAGGTAAAGGTACCCCTGCCCGTACGGGCCAGTCTTGACAGACTCTAGGGTTGTGCGCCCATCTCACTCAAAGAGGCCAAGGGCCAGCGCTGTCCAAAGACACTTCCGGGTCACGTGGCCAGCGTGACATCGCTGCTCTGGCGAGCCAGAGCCGCACACGGAAACGCCGTTTACCTTCCCGCTACAAAGCGGTCCCTATTTATCTACTTGCACCCAGGGGTGCTTTCGAACTGCTAGGTTGGCAGGCGCTGGGACCGAACAGCGGGAGCGCACCCCGCCGCGGGGATTCGAACCGCCGACCTTTCGATCGGCAAGCCCTAGGCACTGAGGCTTTAACCCACAGCGCCACCCGCGTCCCTTTCTGTTATGCATCGTCTCAATTGCCACGATCCCATTGGTGAAAGCTGTTGTATTTGGCAAATCCCAGGGCACTTGGCAAATCAGGCTTACTGAACTTTACACAACTGGTTTTGCTGGCTAGTTCCGTGTCAGTTAAACTCCTTTCTTCGATGCACTTCAGCCTTGACCGTTTTTTAGATTCTGTAAACAACTGAAGTAGCTAATGCTTCCAAATAGTACTTATACACACGTCAGTCTCCCCAGAGACGTGGATCTTGTATGTTGCAATACAGGAGCTCAATTACAATAACAGTAACACAATATCGGTTATTTTACTTCAGCACTGACATAATCCCAAACCAGTGTCATAGATTGAAAAGGGCCTGCGCTCCCGAGAAGGGCCCTTATACCAGGAAATTTTGGGGGTGGCGCGCGCCATATTGTGCCAATTCCAGTAGGCCTGACCTTGGTTAGCCTGTTTGATAATTTGACAGTGGTCAAGATGGTTAGCAAACAGCGTTACTGTGCAAAAGCATAAGTTAACTTTAGTGAAATGAATACCTGTCCTTGTGGTATTGTTGGGGGTGGCAATTGTAGCAAGGCAGGTGTAGTGGGTGGTTGGCTCCTTCCTTGTTTTGGAGCAGGTGGGAGAGGTTTTCCCCCTCCTTTCTAGTCATGCCGAGATTGGGGATGCTCACGAGGCTTTAACAGCCAATCTGAGTGGGAGCTGGCTTGTTCAGGGGCAGGGCTTTGTGGCAGACCAGAGGGAAAACTTCCAGATGTAAATAGGGTGGTGATGTGCCCTGCTTTACAGAGGACAGTCCTCTAAATGAAATAGTTATTTGTTTGAGGGCCTGTCCAGTCATAAGCTGAAAGATAAGGAAGAGCAAAGGTCTTCTAGTTGCTGATTCCTGGGTATCAGACCAAGCAGATGCAAAGGTAACCTGGTTGCAGTCTTCTCTGCTATGCTGAGATATATATTTAGGTTTAAATTATAGTCTTTTTCTTATTTGTTTTTATCCAGATACTCTATTAGCTTATGCCAGGCTAGGGGACCTGTGTCCATTCAGATGTTGTTGGACTCCCATCATCCTTGATCAGGTTCAGGCTGCCTGGAGAGCTCAGTTGGTTAGAGCATGCTGATGATAATGCCAAGGTTGCAGGTTTGATCACTGTATGAAACAGCTGCACATTCCTGCATTGCAGGGGGTTGGACTAGATGATCCTCAGAGTGTCCCTTCCAACTCTACAGTTCTATGTATCAATGTGATGTTGGGAGTCCAACAATATGTGGCTTAGTGAAAACGGTTTGCTCATGTGTCCTCTCTTTTGGGGTTGGGGGTGATGCACAAGTGGCCGCTCTAGAAGGGCAAGGCTAGTAAAAACCATACCACGGGGGCTCTGTGCTTTGTGCCAATAGGGCTCAGAGGGTTTTCGGGATGTATGCAAACAATGGGTGTAAAAGGAAGCTTAGTGGAGAAAAGGGCTTTCATTCCTGAGCGTCTGAAAGTGCACATAACAAGGTAGGTGCTTCTCATGCTGCAATTGCCCAGTTAATCTTTAGGCTACTGGCAGATGCTGTTTTGTTTCTAACCAGAGCAGTCGCTGCTGCGTTGTTATTTTTATAGCCCTGCTCAATTACTTTTTAACAGCAGCCTGCCACATAGAAAATAAGCAGGTATAGCTTTTCCTAGCATGGAAATAAGTAGTGGGAAAAGCTCCAGCTGCATTGCTAACCGTTGGACAGGCTGCTGTTTAAAGCAGAGGAGCAAGACCAGTAAAAATAATGGCACAAGTCATTGAGGGGGGGGGGCAGTGGAGGGTCTGGCAGAAGGGCAAACACTTCAGGAAGTGATTGAAGAGAAGCTTCAACCATGTTGCAGGTGTGCAGGGAGTGCTTTAAACCACCTAAACTTTTTAGGATATAAGGACCATTGGGGAAAAAAGAGCATAGTTAAGATTGTACTGTAAGGATGCCCGTCCCATCTCTGTAATGCTGTCCCACTTTTTCCTTGTAGTGGGGACCCTGCAAAGTCACCTTTGTGATAAAAACCCTGGATGAGATGCAGTGCAGAACCACAGTTGCAATTCTGATTCCACCTCAATGTGCAAGGGTACTGTATTTTTCCGTGTATAAGACGATATTTTTTCCATAGAAATAATAGGCAAAAATTATGGATCGTCTTATACATGGATAGCAGAGGGGGGACGGGAGATTGGTAGCAGCAGCCAGCAGGAGATTGGCAACGGCGATCGGGCGTGTGATTGGTTGCTGCGGCAAGGCCTACTGCTGATTGGCTGCGGCAAATGGACATCAATTTATGGCAGCGGCGAGGCATGCGTGCAATCGGCTGTGGTTGCGGCGAGTGGGCAGGTGGACTTTTGGTGGCGAACGTGCAGATGATTGGTGGCTGCGGCGATGCCTGTGATTTGCAGTGGTGGGCAGGCTGTAGAGCGATTGGTGGCAGTGATCCCCCCAAAAGGCTCAACAACTCTGGGCAATCTCCACCCCCCCAAAAAGAGCTGAACAACTTTGGGCAATTCCCCCCCCCCCCCATTTTTTTTGTTGCGGTCTCAAAAAATAGGGGTCGTCCTATACATGGAAAAATATGGTAATTCTTCAGCTGCACAAAACAGCTGGCTCTCAGTTTACATCCATCCCTTGTAGTATGTGCTAGCACCGCCAACCCACCATGGACTGGGACCTTTGCAGCATCAGACTGTCCTTGTGGACTCAGCAGCATTAAAAAAGCACACAGAGAAAGTTCATGCTCCGTTGGCATTTTGTGTTTCTGTTTCGGAACCGACAGCAGGCAAATTTGGATGCTTGCTTGGAAGACTAACAATCCATATCCGTGGGTCCAATCCCCAAATCGTATCTTGTAAAGCACAGCTGGTATCCTCACTGTCGTCAGCATTAGAGCTCCCTCGGCCAGCATTTGGCACCAGGCTGCTAGTCATGTGGAGGGGGAAACCTCTCTGGTGCTTCCTTGTGCTCACAGCGCAAATCTCTACTCACCATTGCATTTCTGTTGTAGTATTCAGATTCTTCTGCATTTGACATTACTCTAGCCTTCGTCAACCTGCTGCCCTGGCCATGGTGGCTGGGAATTATGGGAACTGGTGTCCAAAACGTCAGGATGGTATCAGGTTGTATGAAGGCTGCTGAAGCCATGACATGTCTTGATTCCTCACATACTTTCCTTCCTTCTGTTTTGTGTGTGGAGAGAAGAGTTCTGGCAATCACATAAAGATCTTTTATGTCCTTCAAGCATCTGGCAAAACAGCAGGCTAAATTATTAAGCCTTCTTCACAGCTATTTAACAGCAGTGCATTTCTGCTTCAAGTCCTTTAATGTGGAATTTTTGCTTACAGACACTGGGGGGAAACATTTCGGAAACATTTCCAAGCTTGTCATATATTGAAGAATATCCAATATTTAAACTTGAACGTATAGGGGAAATTAGTGGACTTCAAATTATTCCGGTGTGGTGCTGGATCTTATATGCTTAATATGTGCCATAGCAATTCTGGGCTGATCTGTGGTCTAATTGTGTAAACCTCTGATGTCTTGGCTTCCTGCTGTATCAAATGGACATAAAATTAATTACCATTGAATATTTTGAGACCTTGTATGGCAAACTCAGCAGAAATACAAGGCTAGCATCTGATGGATACTGAGGGATCTGTCTATTTCAGTTTCACATCTGCTCAGTCTGTTCCACCCTGGGTTTTATTGTAGGTTTTTTTTAAAGTATGGAAAATTCATACTTAAATTCTCCTAAAAATAAGCTTTCTCATTGTAACTGAATTTTGTGATGCAGTTTCAGAGAAGTGTGTAATCCAGTTTATAGCTGCATTCTGATCTGCATGTAAGTCACAGGTTGGTGAATCAATAAGGTTTAAAATGCAGCTGAAAGAAATTTCTGATTTGTCCCTACAAATGTTTAGAAAAGCTCATGCCACAATATGTTTGTCTGCAGCACACCACAGCAGCCAGTGTATGAATCTGTCTTATGCTAGGCCAGAGCGTTTGCCCATGTAGACTAGTACTGTCCACTCAGGCTGGCGGCAGCTCACCAGATCTTTCTCAGTCCAACAATTGAGCATTGTTCCTTCAAAACATGTGCCCTGCCATCCAATTTATTGTGTTTTTTTTGGGGGGGGGGAGTGTGTGTGTATGTCAGCCTTATCAGGGACACATCTCTAAACCATTCAACTATGTGAGTGGAAGCTCCTTATGAGGGTCTTTCGTGCCTCTATGCTAGTCATTTTTAAACATATTCCCAGATGATTGTGTTAGATACTTTTTTATTGATTTTCACAAACAAAACAAAACAAAATTAAGTAAAACTTAAACTTTTACATTCAACCCTTTTTGTCTTCTTATTTACCCTGCACATTTTCTCGTCAAGACTTCCCTCCTTCCCTCCTTTGGTTTTCCCAATTTACATCCATTCCTGCAGATTCTTAATTACATTCTATATACATCACAAGATTTATGTTAGCCCTGCTACAGTTTTTAAACTTCTACAGTTAATTTGTATGTACACAACAAATTTACTCCACTCCTCCTCAGACTTTGTCACTTTTTGGTCTTGAATTTTATAGCTCATTTTTGGCAATTCAACATATTTGAATAATTTCGCCTGCCACTCCATTAGGGTTGGTAACTCTTGGGATTTCCACTTTGGGGCCACAAGAATCCTTGCGGCAGTTGTGGCATACAAGAATAATTTACAGTCTTCTTTTCTCACTTCATCTCCTATTATCCCTAATAAGAAAGCCTCTGGTTTCTTTGGGAATGTATATTTGAAAAGTTCAAATGGTGACCTGTTCACAGTTAAATGGCCCCATGCTTCTTGGAAAACATCTAAAGCCTTTGTGGGGAACCTGTGAATGCTCTCCAGGCATTGCTGAACTAACAACAACTTTACTATTTATACCCTGTCCATCTGGCTAGGTTGCCCCAGCCACTCTAAGATGTCCACTGGCGATGGCCATGCTTGCTGAGGCTGCTGGGAGTTGTAGTCCAGCAACACTGAGAAAAAAATCAAATAGGCATCTCCCCGCCACACACCAAAAAAGCTTTCCTGGATGCAAACTGATAGTGATTTAACAATCTCCAGGTAATGGGGACAGTTTGACTATACAGTGGTATCTCAGGTTAAGTACTTAATTCGTTCTGGAGGTCCATTCTTAACCTGAAACTGTTCTTAACCTGAAGCACCACTTTAGCTAATGGGGCCTGCCGCGCTGCCGGGGCACGATTTCTGTTCTCATCCTGAAGCAAAGTTCTTAACCTGAAGCACTATTTCTGGGTTAGCGGGTCTGTAACCTGAAGCATATGTAACCTGAAGCGTATGTAACCCGAGATACCACTGTACATGGATTAGGTCACATCCACACCATATGCTTAAATCACATTTATACCCATCACGGCTCCCCCCCAAAGAATCCTGGGAACTGTAGTTTACCCATTACAGTGCTTTGATCAGAACCAGGCGCTGCCTTCACTGATGGGAACAGACCCACACTCCCTGACATAGTGCATAAATGCAATCCCAACATTCTCCCAGGACAAGAGTCTCTTGTGAGTGATGACGCCATGCTTCATCTTTAATGGCTTGGCAGGAAGGTCAGGGAACCTTACTGGGACATATTTGATAATTTCACCTTTAACTGTAATTCTTCAGCTATGCGTCTGCTACTGAATCTGTACTGTGGCCTTCCTGAATAAAGATCTCTTACTTATGAGTAAGAGCCTTAGTTTGTTTAAAAGCCTTCTGTGTTTAAAAGTTTAAAAAGATAAATTTAACTTAGCAATCCTACCAAGGAGTTCCCTCTGTCCGCAGTTTGCTGGCCAGATCCACATCTCTCATGGAGAACCTGCTGGCTAGCTTGAAGAACAGCCCCACCTGTGGCAAAGTTGTTGAGTTGCCAAGATCAATTGGGAGCAGCCCTCTTGGAAGAAAGGAGGGTCGTGCTATATTTTCCCTTCTGTTTTCCTGGAATAGATGCTAAACTAACTGGCCTATAATTCCATGGTTCCCCCTGGCTCTCTTACCAATAATTATTTCAGTACTATCATTTAGTGTTTAAGATGCTTCCTGCTTGGATGATTGGAAAGGAAATAAAAACCAATGAAATGCAATAAATCTATTTTTGCTACAGTATCACCCCCTCCTCCCCAAAGCCCTCCATTTTGCCTATTGCGAAGCATGCTGGTAACATTTTGTCTTGTACACTTCCGGGGGATGATGATGATGATGATTTTAAAAAAGGTGCATGCACACCTTTGTAGTTTGTGCATGCCTAGAATGGGGAAAAAGTGGAAGAGAGGTTCAATCTCCCACATCATGAATACATTCTGTCAATTTGTGTGGATGGCAAGTGGAGGAATAGCCATTGATATTAAGACTGAAAAATGTGTGGGGGTTAATGTGCCAATTGCACCCACAGGAAAATCGAATCTGTGTGGCCCATCTGCTGTTTGAAGTCCCCATCTGGAAGCACCCTAAATTAACAAAGGGCATTTTTAAGTAAGACTCAACTGCCAGTTCCTTCGGTTTCTATACGTTGAATGTTGTGTGAGGGAATCATCTCTTCCTTTGCCTCAGGCAGCAGAATGTCTTGGGCTGGTCCTGCTAAAATGTGTAAAATTGGGGCTGCACCTATTTTCATGTTTACGTGGAAGTAACTCCCAATAAGATCCATGTCACTTAGTAGATGTAAACATACCCAGGGTTGAACAGTAAGGTGAATTGATGTTGACATTGGAAGATACAGATTCTCAGCCTCTAAAGAGTTGGGTGTTTGACATGGGAAAGGATGATATAGAGGGATGATTCATACAATTTAACTGGCATATTTCAAAGATGGTTTAAGTTCCCATAATGTCTTTGTACCTGATGAAAACTGAACCTGGAGATTCAGATTCACCGTGTAATGTGGCCCCTTAATCATTGTATAGAGTAGCATCTTCCTGTTGCCTGGTGGGCAACTTAGGGAAATTCGTTTTCCATCCACTATACTTTGGCAATGCTTGGTAGACCAATTAAGTTTCTCACAATCTGGAACCGAGTACAGCATATGTTTCCGCTGTTTGTACTGCTGGAGAATAACTACACTTCAAGATAGATCACAATCTTTATTGGTGATCTACACAGGAAGTTATCAGACCATTGGATCAACTAGTGGTTTGTTTCTTTGTTTTTGCCAGCACTGACCAGTAATGACTCTTCAGGGTTTCAGACAGGAGTTTATCCCATCTCTACCTGGAGATGTCAAGGATTGAACTTGGTACTTTATGCATGCAGAGTATGTGCTGTTCTACTTATATTTCAGGCTGTTCATCCTGCCCCTGTCCACCTGCATTGAGCAAATTTTAACTTATAGGGATGTGGAGAGATACAGAGACTGTGATGCTCAAACCCCTATAGTTAATCAGGATCTCCTGTACCCAGATGTTCACAACAGATTAGTCTCTCTAATGGAAGTGTGCATCCTCTAATCATCCAGATTACAGACATGACTCAAACAGAAGCAAGAAGAGTGTGCTATATGAAAGGTGCCTGTAGGACAAGGAATTAATTTAACAAGGGAGCCCAGATGGCTCAGTGTGCTACAGAAGGGCAGAGATTTCTGGAAATGCAAAAGATGAAAAACTGCTAATCTATAGGTAACTGGGCAGCCAGAAGATATGGGCATTATAAGTTTATTTTAAAAGCCTGTGTTTGCAAAGATGTAAGCATGCTTTCAAAATCAAACAGTGGTGGCTTGGGAGGTGGTCCAGCTGGCTTTTCTGCAGCTTTCACAAGGAACATTTGTCCACAATCAAGACCGTTGTACGTCGTTGCTTCTCTGAAAGGTTATGATTCTAAGCTATTCTAAGTGCCAATGCTAACATTCCTTTTATGTCAGTAGAATGCCACGTTTTTGAAACATTGCCCTGATGTAGATGTTGGGATATTCCATCCTTCCTGTCTCGTTTGGTGCCAGGGCAGTGAGTTATAGATGGCATTTGTACAAGCGGATCATTTGTGGGGCTTGGGTGAAATTGGATCTGTATTGACTGAACTTCTAATATTGAGCTTTGAGACTTTTTTGGGGGGGTACAAACTGAAGGTTGGGCAAAACATATGACCAGGGCTTTTTTCAGCTGGAACTTCCAGCACCTCTCAGGTGGGTGCCATTGCCATTATAAGAGAACAAGGAAGGCATTCATGGTGACTTCTGGCACCAAATAGCACTGCATATGACTGACTCCTGCTCCACAGACAACCCTCCTCTGAGAAAACTAACATGTCAGGAGGAAGGCTAAGTAAAAACGTTTCATAAGTGCAGGGAGTTTTATAATAATTCAGACCCTCCCAGAAGATCCTGTATCCACATCAGTCCAATTTCAGTTTCTGATTTGGCATTAACCTGCTTTGGGTTGGTCACGCTGATAGATGGCTCCCACTGGGAGGACAGTGGGGTGAAGAAGCCTACTGAATTCCTGGACCTCAGAGAAGCTTTTAAAACCATCAAACATGATCTGGGGAACTTGGCTATGGTGGTGGTTTAGTTGCTGCTGCATTGCTTTTTAGATATTTGTCATTTTATTGGTCCTCTTAAGCCACCTTGAACTTCGTAGGAATGGCGGAGTATCTTTTTCTTAAGCAAAATGGGAAACGGTTAAGCTGATCAGTTTCCACATCTGTAATCTGAAGTGGATATGTAGCTTTACCACAGGGATGGGAATACCTGTAGGCCTCCAGGTATTGTTGGACTCCATCAGCCCCAGCTAGCATGATGATGGGATGATGGGAGTTGCCGTTCAGCATCATTTGGAAGGCTGCTGGTTCTCCATTCTTGCTTTACCACTCCAGGCACCATTTTAGTAGCCTGGCTTGGGTATCCTGCTCTTCTGCGTTTAAAATGAATGGTGATTTGGTGGAGTAGAAGAAGAGAAAGGCAGCACGGGAAATGGAACCTACATAAGAGAAAGAGTGTTGTCAGGATAGGAACTGGGCTCTCCAAGGCCACATTGCACTTGTTCCTACATGCTCAGTTCTTGTCTAGGCTGAATTTAATTGAGCTTGCCATTGATTTACCCCAGAACCTGTCATCACTGCAAAGATTCAGTCTTGGGATATGCAGACATTACAGGTCATTCTCAACTTTGGTCTGCCTGACCTTCTCGCTACTTATGTTTTTTCTTCCTTTGTGATTTCCCCTCTTTTCCATTTCTTGTACATGGCTTTCTTAAATCTCAGTTCATCTGTAAGCTTCTTATGCAACCAGACCAGTTTCTTTGGATGCCCCCCCCCCACTTGTTGGAATGGTCTGGCCTTGGGGCTTCATTATTTCACCTTTAAGAAACATCCATCCATCTTGAACTACCTTCTCTTTGAGTATTTCTGACCATGGGATCTCACCCAATAGTTCTTCAGCTTTTTGAAACCAGCCTTCTTAAAGTCCAGACTACTCTTCCTTACCTTTGTATCATGAAACCCAAGAGCACACAATCACTTCCTCCCATGGTTCACAGTACTTCCACTTGAGGGGCATGGGTGGTGCTGTGGTCTAAACCACTGAGCCTCTTGGGCTTGCCAATCTGAAAGTCGGTGGTTTGACTCCCCACAACGGGGTGAGCTCCCATTGCTCTGCACCAGCTCCTGCCAACCTAGTAGTTCAAAAGCACGCCAGTGCAAGTAGATAAATAGGTACTGCTGCAGCGGGAAGGCAAATAGCGTTTCTATGCGCTCTGGTTTCTGTCATGGTGTTCTGTTGCACCAGAAGCGGTAAAGTTATGCTGGCCACATGACCCAGACATGAAAGTGAGATGAGCGCCACAACCCCATAGTTGCCTTTAACTGGACTTAACCTTGACTGGCCTTAATCTTACCTTTTACCTTTACTTCATCAGTCAGTTGCCCCCTTTTGGTGAGGGCCAGGTCCAAGATAGATGGCCTTCTTGTTGCTTCTTCCACTTTCTGGGAAATGAAATTGTCGCAGAGGCGCTGGAGGAATTTGCTGGAATTTACATTTTTAGCAGTTTGAGTTCCAACAGATATTTGGGTGGTTGAAGCCTCCCATAACTACTAAATCTCTCCTTTTTTGAATATTTGGTAATCTGCTGTAGGAAGGCATCATCAAGGTTGAGCCAGAGCCTTCTGTGAAAATTAAAAATTAAACCATCCTCCTATTCACAGAATTTAGATTTGACCATCTTCTTCCTGGAAACAAGGGTGCTGAAAAGAGCAGATAAAAGAATCTGATAATGTGTGTGTGTGTGCGTGTCTTTAAATGGCCAGCAGTACGGCAATTCAGCAAAAAATGGATGCTTTGGCTGTTTCTTCTCTAACAGCATACAAAAAGGGAGAGCTGGATATTTGTGGTGGGCTGGAGGAAAGTGAGGAGAGAACAGTACTGCTATGATCCTTCCTTGCACATGCGATTCAAATTAAATCCAGAGCTCAGATTTCCAGCTGTTTTGTTACACGGAAGCAGATCACCTGTTACTCTGTTTTAAAAAGAGAGGGAGAATGGGAGAGACTGCTTCCCTCCCCCACCAGACTCCTGTCACAGAAAGCAATTCCACCCTAAGCAGCTTAGTGTGTGGGATATCGTCTCTTTTTTATTGTTCTGTTGCAGTGCTTTCTGCCCTTCAGAGCCAGTTAGACTTGTTAGGGAGAAGCCAACCGATTGGCTGATTAAACGAGCTCTGTTTCATAAATTATAGTTCGGCATGCACTAGCACGCGTCTTGGGACTGCCGTAATCCCAGGGGCCCGTCTGTTCCTGACTCCATGCCTGTCGGTTCTGCATCGTACATGATGTTGCACTGGAATTTCCTGTCGTAAGAAAAGCTGGCTGTTGCATCTCCAGGACGACTCTGTGAGTAACTCTGATTTCTTAAACCCTTGCGTTAATTGCACACTTTAAGCAAGAGCTCCTGTAATTGGGCAATACCACATTAGCATAAGGGACAACTTTAGTGGCTGAGGGACTGCGTTGCCTCTGAATTAACTTTGCGCTTCTCAGTCCCTAGAGAGTTAGGTCTGTCTACTATGCACAGTTGAACTGCAAACCACTGCTGTATTTATTTTGGAAATGGTGCCGTGTTTGATTCTATGTTGTGCTCTCTTTCACTTATTAGAAAGGGATGAGATTGCAGTATTTGTGACTTTTCCATGCAGATGCTGCTTTGGATCGAAGACACATAAAGTATGTGTTAGGAAGGAACTGTATTTCCTTTTTCTTTATGAGCGCTCAATGAGATTACTGTGGAGAGGGCTACAGACACCGAATGATTTTTAAAAAGCCACAATAAACACACACCCCTCCCAAGTTTCTTCTTTTAAATATATAGTCTTTACCAGCTCATGGCGAAGCCTTAAGCAACTTTTTTTAATTGAAATGCTACTTTGTGCTCACCCCTTTTTATAGAAAACTAAATGCCACGAGCACTTCAGAATTTGAGCTGCAATTTTATGCACTCCTCCTTGTGGCTAAGTTCCAATGAACTTACTTCTGAGGAGCAGACTGCAAGGCTTTTAGATACAGTGGTACCTCAGGTTACAGATGCTTCAGATTACAGACTCTGCTAACCCAGAAATAGTACTTTGGGTTAAGAATTTTGCTTCAGGATGAGAACAGAAATTGCGCGGCAGCAGCAGGAGGCCCCATTAGCTAAAGTGGTACCTCAGGTTAAGAACAGTTTCAAGTTATGAACGGACCTCCTGAAGGAATTAAATTCTTAACCCAAGGTACCACTGTAGAACCAATTATTTCATTGTAAACCCACAGGTGAGGCCATGCCTCTTAACTTCTGTATGATACCTAGTATAGTGATCAGCCTGATTATAAGTAATAAATTAGGAGGAGGAACTTAAAATAATAATTAAAAACTATGGAAACTGCTGCTGAAGTCGGAATCATATTTACTAGGTAGTAAGTCTAACAGAATACAATGGGGCTCACTTCTTTATAAACCATGCTTAAGAGTGCCTTGCACTTTAATGAAAGTATCCCATAGATTCCTGTATTGGCTTTTGAATATTGCCAGGTGCTGCAGAGATTTTAAGACACTGCAGCAGGCATTTGGCTTCCCTTCCAAACAGTAGAACAGAAAGTGGTCTGGGGTTGTTGTTTGTTGTTGTTGTTGGCTAGGCATGGACAAACTGGGCAATTTCAGTTCTCTAAGGTTTTTGGAGGCTGTGTCTGGGTTCCCGTGTTCATTCGAGAAGTGCAAACCTGGTAGTTTTTCATTAAAATGTAAACAAAATCAATTTTGTCCTCCATCTCTACTTGTGGCAAATATAGTTGGGCCATGCTGTTATTGCAGTTATTATTTTACGGAATTTTGTATGGAAACCACCAGTGTGTCACGTTCTCACAACCATTACTGTCTAAGAGAAACCAACATTCATAATGCTTTCTAGGAATTTTTAAAACAGGGAAAGTCTCTGTTTGTGTTGCAATTGTGGAACTTTCTTTTAGCATAGATCAGAGTCCGGGCAGTTTCTTGATTAGTGATTCTCTCCCTTTCCACAAACACCCCCAGTGCATTGGTGGAACAGAAAATGTAGCCTGCAACTTGAATTCCTGTGTTCCCAGGTTAGCAGATATATCTACTTCAGTCCTTCTGCTTTGATGACTGTAAATGGTTGAAGAAGTTTTAGTTCTCTCTTTGCATTTCAAGAGTCCATAATCGAGTAAGATTTGTGCTAAATGTTTTTGACCCTTCGGACGAACTTCATTTCCTGGTACGATGCGTTGCTTGCATTGCTTTGTATTTCCTTTGCACATTTTTTGCTGTCCAAAATGTTACATTTAGTCCTCCGCTTCCAAGGGACAGATGCATGGGGCAGTTTTCAGCATGAATGTATCAAGAGGGGAGGGAGAGCGCGGCAGACGTAACCCAGTTTTTATTAGATGGGTTACAATATATACAAACTATTCTGCATGCCTTCAAGATAGCTAATGCAGCCATTTATGAAGCTACGCCTGTAACTCTGTCATTAGAGAGTTTGCAATGGCAGTGAAACGAGCTTTGCAGATAGATGCTATCAACATGTGCTGTGAATCAGCCAAGCCTGCACCATGATTGATGCTTTTAGGGCTTATCTAGATCATTGGATCATAGCATGGTGCCTTTTGCATTTTACCCTTTCTAGGAAATTTATTTATTTATTGAATTTCTGTCCCGCTCTTTCCCCCAAAGGAGCCCAGCGTAGCAAACTGGTGGAAAATGCTATTCAAAACATGTTTAGAACATTTTAAAAGAATTTTTAAAAACATTTAAAGGCATTAAGAACACCTAAAAACATGTAAAATAATTGCATACCTTCACAGTTAATAAATTTAAGATAGCCGGGAACAGTCTCTTTCAGCCACCTAAATACCTAGGTGAACAGGAATGTTTCTTCCTAAAAATGAGTGAGGGAAACAGGCCTATCCCACAAGGGAGGACATTCCACAAACAGGGAACCATCCCTGAGAAAGTCCTGTCACCTGTCAGTGCAACCCAGGCAGCTCCTGGCAGTGGCACCCCGCCCAGAACAGGTTGTTCACTTAATTCCCTCCAGCTAGTGCACCTCCATCATTTATTGACTATATCCAATCCTTCACTGCTTACAGACATTGGCCCAACACCTGCACAGTCTCTCCTGAGTCAGATGGAATGGAGAGATACAGCTGTGTGTCATCAGGATACTGACAACATGGCTTCCCCCAAAAAATCTTGGGCAGTGCTGGACAACACCATGCTCCAGATCCCCGGACGACAGCTCCCAGCAGTTTCACATAGATGTTGAAGAGCAGAGGAGACAGAAGGGATGCCTGTGGGAACCCCACAACTCAAAAACCACATGTTTGAGCAATATTCACCTAGTGCTGTTTTCTAGTAACGACCTCATAGGTAGGAGCAGAGCCACCACAATACAGTGCCTTCAACTTCCTCAGTTACTATCCCGATTAGACATCTGCAAATAGAACCAGATAAAGCAATGAATATACCTTTGTTTCCCTGAGTTTCTTAGGAAAGAGGGATTGGTTGTAGCTCTGAGAATTGTCAGGTACCTCCTGACAACTTTCAGGGCCCTTAAGAAACTAAACTGCCCAAGATTTTTTGGGGGGAAGCCATGGCTGATTAAAGTAGAATAATGCTGGTTTAGTGCGGGTGGGGCCCAGAAGAAAAAAACTGGCCCCATAAAGCTCTGTTGGAGCTTCTAAATGTTCAAAGAAGGGAGGAATGCAAAACCATGCTTTGGTTCATTCATGGTATCCCTTTCGTGATTTGAACTTTGTTGCATACATAGCTATGGTTTTGGCTATGTACTGTGTATCCACATCTGGACTGCCAACTGCAGAGGCCTTTTGGGATACTAGACTAGATAATTGGGCTTGGATAAATGAGATTCTTTTTAAAAAGCATCTCTAGTGTCTCTCTTCAAGGCAAAGTAGAAAATCTAATGCTTTTTCCATCATTAGCATGTTTAGGGTCATGTTCGCAGCACTTATAAACATTGGCAATGTGAGTGTGACACTTTACTGGTTAGAAAATAGATACTCGGACAGAGACTGTTTTGGAAAGTTTTTGCAGGGAATGTTTCTGGTCACACAGACACTGAAATCTATCTTTCATTGCTACAGTGCTTCCTATTCAACCTGTTGAACCATTTTGCAACCTCTTCCCAAGCAGTTATTGCTAGCCTGCCACAGAAACAATTCTTGTTCACAGAGGTGGAGTTAGCTTAAGGTTACCAGATTTTTTTTCAAAGAATCCAGGGACACTTTTTTAAAAAAAAGAGAGAGAAAAAAAGTTATTTTTAAAAAGTTATTTTTTTAAAAAAAGAAGTAACATCTTCTCTTCTGTGGTCTCCTCTGTTGCATGGCCTTCTTCTGGGCCCCAGCCTGCTCTCTTGGAGTGCTAGCTGCCATGGAGTAGGCTCAGGTTGGGCCTGGGTTCGGCCACATGTCCTTGCCCTCCTGGTGCTCTCCTACCTTCCCTCATAGGCGGCAGTGGCAAGGTCAGGGCTCCCCTCTTTTCTCTCCTTTCTCTTTCTTTCTCTTCCTTCTCCTTCTCCCTGCGTTGGCTCCAGGGTTCTCCTGGCCCCAGAGCACCGCTGGGCAGTCGGCTGGGTGGCCAGGCTCTCTCACTCCCGGCTCGATTTGGGTCATGGGGCAGGGGTCAAAGGTTCCCCCCAGTTGGCACGCTGGGCATCCCTGGTTCCCCCGCAGCAATGGCAGCGGCAGTCTCAGCAGCTCGGAGCCAGCCTGGTAGTGTAGTTGGCTCTGGCTGGCTTCAGGAGTTGCCTGCTGCTGTGGCGCCCGCCATTTTGCCTCGCCAGAAGTCCCCATATGATGTGTCTTGTGCCGTTGAACCAATCACGCAACATTCATTTCCTACTAATAAATCTGCAACACTTAAAATAAAAATCCGGGGACGTTAAAATCCAGGGACATCCTGGGGATGGATTTTCTCCGGGGACAGATTTTTAAATCCAGGGACTCTCCCCAGGAAATGGGGACGTCTGGTAACCATAAGCTAGCTGCTTCGGCACCCGGAGTGGCGCACATGCTGTGGGGGCTTGGCGAGAATGCTAGGGGAGCGCCGCCCACAGTAAGCATCCCAGGGGGTGGCACGGCAATGTCACCCCCCTCAGGGATGACACCTGGGGAAGGCTTCACCTACTGCACCCCCTTTCTTTGCCAGTGCTTGTTTAAACAGGTATAGGAATAAATTATACTTTTGGGGGGTATGCAGTCATTGGAAGTTTGCTTCTTGGACTTGGTCTCAAATGGGGATTCTAGGCATTGCTCTGGATCCGGCTTCCTCAACCTCGGCCCTCCAGATGTTTTGAGACTACAATTCCCATCATCTCTGACCAGTGGTCCTGCTAGCTAGGGATCATGGGAGTTGTAGGCCAAAAAACATCTGGAGGGCCGAGATGGAGGAAGCCTACTCTGGATGAACTGGAGGAGTGAAAGGCATATGGGTGCCTGCATTGCTTATTACGTGCCTCTTGGTGGGTTTGAGGATTGTACTCAACGCTTTGGTCAAAGCTAAATTTTTGCCCTGTTGCTTGCTCTGCTGTTCCAGGCTTTCCACCTGTGGTGATGGGCTCTGATGATGGTTCCATCTTAATAGAATGCAGCGTATGCAATGTCTTAGGTTTGCAGGCATAACATCTCTCCAATTGTCACATGACCCCTGCCATTTTTCAGCTATGATATCCCACCTGTGTGATACGCCCCCAAGTGCCAAATTTGGTGCACGTTTTTTATTCAAGATAAATAACTTTTTATTTGTGTAGGCCTCCGGCCTTCTAGCATGTGCCAGCGAACCTGGTTTTAACCAGCAATCAGTACTTTATTTTTACTGTTTTTGTTGCTCAGATATATTTCTGTTGAGTCAATAGAATGCACTGCTGTTTCCACTTTGATTAATTTACCTAAAACAATTTTTTATTAAAAAATAAAATAAAGCATTTTAATTCTACCCTTTGGCTGAACAAGATTTTCAGAGTGGTTTACATATGACCAGATAGTTCCTGGCATCAGCCTTGCCATCTGAAAGGCCGAACACAAAAGGAAAAAGGGACTGAAAGTTTCTGTATTTGATATCTGATCTGGAAGTTTTATTAAGCTGGAGGGTTGTTTATAAATGTATTACAAACTCTATAGTGCGGGTAAAGCAAAATCCTATGAAATACTACCCTGTAAACCATCACTTGGTTTGAAATAAAGGCTTGAGGTATGTATATCTGCCTTAAGAGTTTCCACTTAGGCCTGCTTTTTATCTGGAGAAAATTCAGCGTCATTTGCTTCAAATGAGCTCAGCGATCTCTTTCTCTTGAATCCGCTTTCATCTCTTTGCAGCTTAACGCTTTCTTTGAAAAAAAAATACACACACACACACACATTAATCACAAATGTATCTGCTTTTTTGTTTATCTCTTTCTGCTTTGGGGAGTATACTTTCTCAGGACAGTCTCTTCTCTGCCAGAAAAATAGCTGGCTGTATTTTCCCTGCTTTGATATAAACAATTTATTGTATAAAGAAAATGTTTTGTCATATTTCATGATATAGTGCTATTAAAGCTATTTCTGGATCCATCCAAAGCCATCTTGGAGAAACACAAGGCTCTTGTTTTGAAACTTTCACGTTGGCTGCAATTAGGTATCCCATGCTATGATGAAGACAGCCATTGTGGTGGTGGTGTTAGTGTGGTGACATCAGTCTGGGTTTCAATCCTCACTTAGCCACAAAGCTCATTGCATGACTCTGAGGTATCATAATCTCTCAGCCTCACAGGGTAATTATGAGGATAAAATGGTGGGGAGGTGGTAGAGGGAAACCTATGTTGTTGTTTCCAATCTCCTTGGAAGAAGGGCAGGGATAAAAATGTAATAAACAATACCACAATGTAAGCAGCTTGCAGTGATTAATTTCCAACACACCACAGCTCAGACTTATTAGAAGCCCCTGAAATACAGTGGTACCTCGGGTTAAGAACTTAATTCATTCTGGAGGTCTGTTCTTAACCTGAAACTGTTCTTAACCTGAAGCACCACTTTAGCTAATGGGGCCTCCCACTGCCACCGCCACACAATTTCTGTTCTCATCCTGAAGCAAAGTTCTTAACCCGAGGTACTATTTTTGGGTTAGTGGAGTCTGTAACCTGAAGCGTCTGTAACCCGAGGTACCACTGTAATTGCCTCCTTCACACATAACACTAAGTCAAACCCATGGCTTAGTGTGAAAGAACAAGTAGGCTGGCGCACACTGAGAAAATCGTGGCTGATTTGCTCCTTTCACTCAATTCTGTTGCAGTGCTGCCAGGAGATGAGCCATGATTTGGCTCAATATTGCATCAGAACCTGGGCTCATGGGTTATCTCCCAAAGCCCTAAGTGGCTTTGGCCTTGTATACCTGAAGGCGTGTCACCGTATCGTTCAGCCCAGACACTGAGGTCCAGCTCTGAGGGCCTCCTGATGTTTCCCTCACTTCGAGAAGTGAAGTTACAGGTGTGAGAGGAGCTTAGCAGGCACACCAAGCCATCGTTTGGTTTTGTGTTACCTGCAGGCCAGGCCAATGTGTGTTGCAGTGCTTTGAATGCTAGAAATGTACGACATGGATACTGTTTTCCCACAGGTTTTATGGAAGCCTTTGCACAAATAACTATATGCATGAGGGCTTCTAGGCTACAGTGCTATATTTGCAGATATCAAGGGGGGCACATGCAGGATCAGGGATGAGGCTGATCAGTGTGGCTGTGCTCATTGATAACATATTGATAAACTTGGGAGTTGAAATGCTATAGTATTTCCCGTTATCAGTTCTAGTTGTAATAATAGTGCTGAGATAGAAAAGTGTTCCCTATTAAAAGTCCTGCAGGTGGACTGGTATCTAGTGGAGTCAGATTTGGGTCTGTGTTGGCCAGTTCAGATTTCCTCTCTGTAAGATTTCTTTTCTATGATTCTGTGTTTTGGATTGCTTTTTCTGCCATGCCACTTCATTGAGGAAATTATGGACTTGATGCAGTGCGCGGAAAAAATTGAAGGATTTTGTCGCTCACAATCTCTTTGGTGGTACCATACCTTGCAAATACAGTTTTGCATTGTTTGATTACTGATTTAATTGTAGTGTCCTCAGGCTAATGTACTAGTCTAATCAACTATATTTTTTCTTAGAAATTCAAGTAAGCCTGTTTCCCAGCTTCTGCCAAGACCTGTTTTAGAATTTAATGGTTCTCTTTTTATTTTTAAATTTTGAAGCTATGACCATGTTTGATATAGAACTATCTCTTGTGTCTGTTTTCAGGTTTAACATTAACCGTGAATTAATTAATTAACACACGGTAACCTTCGTTACGAAAATTATGCAATTTGCCATGGTTACAGTCACTTCTAGAAAAGCCCAGATAAATCCTTTCAATTGATATTCAGGAGAAAGGACCATGGAATTTTGGAAATTGACCTTTTGAACTTTGCTGTCTTGTTAAACTTAAATTGTTTTAAAACCAAAAAATTAATACCCAGTGCAACGTGTACATATGTCACTTAGAGCTAGTAGTCTCATGCCAAGTAGGTGGGCACCCTGTTGGCAGAGAAAAGTTCCCATGCAGTTTGTTTTGCAGCAAATACTATGTTATTCTAAAATGTACATGATTATTTATGTAATTTACCTAACTTATGAATTTAACATGTTTGAAGATGTAATTCTTTCCACACAATTTCAATGCAAAGGCCATTCAGGAAATGCATTTTTAGTAGGAAAGCTCCCATAATCAATTACATATCATTTGCTAACTGAACAAACACACCAGTGAATACTCATTATCACTATTCACTGGTTTGATTTCCATTCGAGACATGGGAAGAGTAAGTGAACACCATCAATTTCCACTTCTGTTTTTGTTGGAATTCTCTGGCATTTCTGTGCAGAAGCTATATAAGAAGCAGATAGCTCTAGACAAGTCAGTCACTAAATGATTTGAGATTCCCAAGAGAAAGAAATATATTCTGCACACTCTTGTTAATGTGAAATATACCTGTACCAAGAACCTGCATTAACTAAGCCCATCACTCACTGAAGGACATGGAAGCCTAAACTGTATGGATTCACTTTTTTAAAAAGATACAGTGACGCTTAGGGTATTTAATCCTTTCATCTCCCCCTCCCTGAACAAAATGCCATGCACGATGTATTAACTTAGCTTGGGCTGATACTTGAACATCTGTGCTTCGTTTTGACAGATGGCTCGTCCTCTAATGTCCCAGACCAAAAGCACAGTGTGCTGTCATTGGTCATTGTGTGTGTTTTAAAAACCTGGCTCAGCTCCAGTTTATTGGTGTATGACATTTGTAGCTGTGTCCTGCCCTGTGCCTGGAGATGTATAATGGAAGCTATCATATGGTCAGATCTTATCCGGGTCTAATTAGGGCAAATGGTTGTAATTTATTGCCCTGGCTATTTACCGATGACATTTTACATAATGGTTATATGGCTGTCGCTTGCAACAACCCATGTAACGTATTGCAATAACAGTTATTTGGGAGCAGTGCTGTAACAGTCAGGGGATGATGTCTTAACAATAATCCCTAACTGAGGTTGATGCTGTATAAAGAAAAATAGGTTCTTCATACAGTTGAAAATACTTGTAAATTGTACTAACTTCCATCCATAACCAGTGTTAGGAGTGAGCTGGATATTGTTTTTTAGATAGAGCTGAATTGTTGCTATTATTACTTTAGAAAGTAAGAATTTTCTATCCCCAAGAGCAAATCTCTTCTTGAAAACAACCAGATTTTACGTTCCTTGAAGTATTGGTCACAGAATCTGTATGCTGCATACATTTTGACAAGATCCCTCTCTCCCATTGCAGTGTGAATAATAAGTGCAACAGTAGGTATAAATAATGGGATTTTAAAAAGCAATAAGGAAAATGGCTTGGGCCCAGACTGCCTGAAAGATAATATTTCCCTATATGAACCTGCCTAGGTGCTAAGATCCTCAGGTGAGCACCTTCTCTCGGTCCCATCAACTTCAGAAGCAGAGGTGGTGGTGACATGAGATGGAGCCTTTTCTGTGGCTGCTCCCATATTGTGGCATTCCCTCTAAAGAGAGGTTAGATTGGCTGCCTCTTTGTTATCCTTCCACAAGCAAGCAATGACCATCCTATTCAGACAGGTCTTTGAAAACTAAGGGGCAGACATTGCTGATTATGGGGCAGCTGTCAGGACAAACTGTGTTTTAGTTGCTGGTTCTAAATGTGTTTTGATATATTTTAACTAGTTTGTTTTTCTTAGTTTGTATTCTGTGTTTCTAAATGCTGGAATCCCAGCTTGAATTCCAGCGTGGGAGAAAGGCAGGATTCAAATACATTAAATAACTAAATATTAAGGAAGATACACTGAATAAAAGATAAATAAGAGCAATGGGCTGTGCCATGGGCTGTTGTTGCTGTTTTGCAGGTGTGAGTCAGTTAGATAAAGGTAAAGGGACCCCTGACCATTAGGTCCAGTCGTGACCGACTCTGAGGTTGCAGCGCTCATCTCGCTTTATTGGCCGAGGGAGCCGGCATACAGCTTCCGGGTCATGTGGCCAGCATGACTAAGCTGCTTCTGGCGAACCAGAGCAGCACACAGAAACGCTGTTTACCTTCCCGCCAGAGCGGTACCTATTTATCTACTTGCACTTTGACGTGCTTTCAAACTGCTAGGTTGGTAGGAGCAGGGACCCAGCAACGGGAGCTCACCCCATCTCAGGGATTCGAACCGCCAGCCTTCTGATCGGCAAGTCCTAGGCTCAGTGGTTTAATCCACAGCGCCACCCACGTCCCCAGTTGCATACTGACAAATTCAGTTTGCATACTGACAAATTCAATTGACAAATTCTGTGAGTCAGTTGCATACTGGCAAATTCAGGTTGGGCAACAAGAGTGGATGTGGTACTTATGTGCCACAAAGCTATTTGCACACACACACACACACACAGGTTTTTTGTGGTAAGGAAAGTTTTTTTGGGGGAAATGCACTGCAAAGTGGGGAATGAAAACTGCAACACGTATAACCTCCCTGCAAACAAATCAAGATGAATGCTCTATAGCTGAGTTATCTGGAAGTGGCCTGAGGGCTCCTGTACATCACTTTTCACCGAGCTCATTTGTAAAAACAGAAATTGCATCACAGGGTTGCTGCAAGTATAAGCAAATTAAAATGAAGAGTGCAGTGTCCCTTTGTGTTCATACTAAAAAGAGAAGATGTGGTTGCCACTTGTTTTTACTAGCCCTGCTCTTATCACCTGTTTAGTTTCTGTATGCCCGGCTGCTTTTAAAAGCGCAGGAATGGAGTCAAAAAAACTGGTAACTGCAAGCTCTGATGAAAAGCAGCTATGTCAGACAAAAACAGCCAGCGATCTGATGCTAAGGGTGGTCTATTAGATGATAGCCCTCCATATTAAATTGCTGTAATTGTACAGTGAGAAACAGAATTACCAAAAATCTGAAAAAAAATAGTAACTGAACATAGGCATAAAATAGACGTCTGCATTTGATTTGATGAAAATATATTAGAGGTTTTTATGCAGAAACATGAATTGATGGTCTTTTTATTAGCAAGGGACTCACTTAAATTGGCAGGCAAAAATGGAATGATTAAAAGGCAGAAATAAATTGGTTTCTACATTTGGGCGGTGGTGATGTGGGGTGTGTGTTTGTGTGTGTGTGTGTGTGTGCGCGCGCGCTACAGTTTCTAGCCAGGCTCATTTTTAAGTCAGTGGGCTTTTTAAATGAGAGCAATGAGACCTCACCTTGAAATATTTCTGAAAATATTACCCTTTCATTCCCACTAGAGATCATCAGAGAAGGGAAAAATTGGCCTTGGCATCTTTAAACTTGGATTAGTGAGAGCATTTTTTAAGGATTTGTGCTGGCTTTTTAGAACAGTGGGGAATTCTAATTTTAGGCTTAGCAGGATATTAGGATCTCAGATCAATATCGGGAGAATTTCAAAGTATTAGGAGCGAAATGTTACATAAAGGATGCAATCTGTTGAGTTTCTGGGAACTGGCATGTTATGGTAACATATCTGCCGAGAAGCAGCCAGGGATTCCAGTGTGTGTAATCCTCTTTATACAGGAGCAACTCATCCTGAGTCAGACTATTGGTCCTTCAAGTTTTGCGTTGTTTACTCTGGGCTCTCAAGGGTTTCAGACAAGGGCGCTTTTCCCTGTCTGAAACCTACTTGGGAGATGCCAAGGACTGAACATGGTATATATATATATTTCCAGTGCATATGGAATAAATTTGCTGTGTTCCAGTAAGGTGACCTACTTGTGAGCAAGCAACAACACCTAGATTGGAGCTTTTCCGTTAGTTTCTCTCTACAGCTCTTATACCAAGGCGCCCCCCCCATTTATTTTTTGCTATTGGGGAGCAGGCTGGAGCTATGTATGTATACAGTGTTGGCTCCAGAATTGAGGGGGGGAGGGGCTCTTGGACAAGATCTGCTTCATAGGCCCACCTCCTCACCACTGTTGCTACCTGTCAGGAGCAAGCCAGCAGTAACTCATACCGTGCAAGTTGGAGTTAACTCTTTATTAGCAAAAACATGATCTGCACAGGAGTGTCAGGCCTAATAAGCATCTCATCTCATCTCCAGTAGGTCTTTCCCCCATGAATCAGTTGCTGAGACTGCAAGTCCCTGTTTCTCCACAGCCATCTAGATCTTTTCCTCTCCATGGCTTTTTCCAAACAGTCAGAGGCTGTGTCTGCATTCAGTCAGTCTCTCCTCTGCTCTTTTCATGCCTCTTTTGGTCCTGGGAGACAAAGGGAGAGGGGAGCTTGTCGCAGCAGGAGGGGCATCTAAATTTGGGATTACAGCATGCAGGGAGGGAGTGGGTGGGTGGTTTGATCTTCTTCTGCCCAGTCACCATCTTTCCCCAGACTCAAAGGTGACCTGTGATAGCTCACCTTGTTAGAGCATGGTGCTGATAACTCCAAGGTTGCAGGTTTGATCCTCATATGGGACAGCTGCATATTCCTGCATTGCAGGGGTTGGACTAGATTACGGTTACCAGAATTTTTTCCAAAGAATCTGGGGACACTTTGGGGGGGGGGGGAGTTGTTAAAAAAGTTACTTTTTTTAAAAAAAAGTAATATCTTCTCTTCTGTGGTCTCCTCTGTCACGTGGCCTTCCTCTGGGCCCCGGCTTGCTCTCTTGGAGTGCTAGATACTGTGGAGTAGGATCAGGTCAGGCCTGTGCTCGGCCTTGTGTCCTTGACCTCCCAGTGCTCTCCTACCTCTCCTCAGCAGTGCAGCAAGGTTGGGGCTCCCTCTTTTTTCTCCTTCCTCTTACTCTCTCTTCCTTCTCCTTCTCCTCTCCTCCTTCTCCCTGCGTTGGCTCCAGGGTTTTCCTGGCCCCAGAGCGCCACTGGGAAGTTGGCCAGGTGGCGGGGCACTCTCATTCCTGGCTCGATTTGTGTCACGGGGGTGGGTGGGGGTCAGCGGTTCCCCCACTTGGCATGCCGGGCATCCCCGGTTCCCCCTCAGCAATGGCAGCAGCAGTCTCAGCAGCCTGGAGCCAGCCTGGTAGCGTAGTTGGCTCTGGCTGGCTTCAGGAGTTGCCTGCTGCCGTGGCGCCCGCCATTTTGCCTTGCTGGAAGTCCCCATATGATGTGTCTTGTGCTGCTGAACCAATCATGCAACATTCATTCCCTACTAATAAATCTACAACACTTAAAATATAAATCTGGGGACATTAAATGAAATCCGGGAACATTCCAGGGATAGATTTTGTCCAGGGACAGATTTTTAAATCCGGGGACTCTCCCTAGGAAATGGGGACATCTGGTAACCATAGACTAGACGATCCTCAAGGACCCTTCCAACTCTACAGTTCTATGAGTCTATGAGTCATGCAGCGTTTACTGATGAGAGAGAGAACCTCATTGGTGCCAGTGAATAGTTTGCCTCTGGAGGACCACAGGTCCAACCTATGATCTAATTGTACCTCTAAATCAGTCATTGGGTGCAATCCTGTAACAACATGCTTTATCCTTCTGGTTTTAACATGACCTGATCCTATACACATTTCTTTGGGCTATGTACTGCTGCATTCAGTGGGGCTTGTCCCCACGTATGCGTACAGAGGGTTGTAGCCTTAATTGCTCTCAGTAACAGCTAAGAGCAAATTAGGTTTACCTTTGTGCTCCTAAATTCTAGCATTTTTTAAAAGTAGTATTTAAGTGCATAATTGCATTCCTAGTCTGAACAAGTTCAGTTGGGAGCTGAGGCACAGAACTGACCTTCAGGGTCCATCTATATTCTGGACTTCATTCAGTGTATTCAGTGTTGCAGGAAGATTGAGGATGATGGTTGAACTTCATCCTCTTCCTTGTGACTGAGAACCAGAACTCAACTTGCACCAGTAGGTGTTTATTTACCTCCACTGTTGAAGGCAGTATGTCCTTCAATACCAGTTGTTGGGAATCTCAAGTGGGGAGAGTGCTGTGCGTATGGGGTGATGTGTAGACCCCAGAAATAGCCCTATTGTCTGACTGTATCTGCGCGTGTCATTATGCATTTGGAATTTGGAATCCCAGTATCACGCCAAACCCTTTTCATTCCATTTGTACAACACAGTCCCTCCGCCCTTCTTGGGGGGCGGCTGGGGAAAGCATTCTTCATTGATTTTCCTTTGAAAATATGTGTCCCATTGATTTGGGAGGAAAATATTTTCTCAGCCAGAGAGCCGAATGTGTGAGACTCTGGCCAAACCTTGAACATTGCCACGTTCACAGGTCCATCACTAGTCTTGGAGATCTGTGAACAGAATGGATGTATATAAAATAAACAAAGAGCACTGAAGCAAAATCTTGTCCTGAGCCAATAAAGAGTAGAGCAAACAAGAAGCGAGAACCCTTGAGCTTGGTGGATATAGTTTCTTTTAATTAACTACATTGATGGAGAGCAGGCTTTTAAAGGTCATTTCCATCAGCAGTGATATTTGATGTCTGTTGACAAATGAATGCTTTCTGCATTTTTCCCATGTCTTTGGCATGCTCTCAAATGGCTGAAGAGCACACAGTCATTGGGACATGCAGCAACAAAACACTTAACTGTCCTTGTTCCACCATAGGCAAACATCTGAAATTCTTGATCGTGCTGTAGATTAATTTGTTTTTTCCTTCTTAAATGTTTACTCAACACACAGCTTTCTGTTTGCCTGCATTCAGAGTTAGTTGTCTGTTAGCCTGGAAAGAAGTGTAAGATTCCTCCACCAACCACCATACTTCTAAATCCATACTTCTAAATACAGTGATGGTTTGTGCCTATTGGGACAAGTAAGGTGGAAGATAGGGAGCTAAACAATAGGTGCAGCCAGAACAAATGAAAGGCAGGACCGGATCCAATGGCAGGTAAAAGGTAAAGGTAAAGGTACCCCTGCCCACACGGGCCAGTCTTGACAGACTCTAGGGTTGTGCGCCCATCTCAAGAGGCCGGGGGCCAGCACTGTCCGGAGACACTTCCGGGTCACATGGCCAGCATGACATCGCTGCTCTGGCGAGCCAGAGCCGCACACGGAAACGCTGTTTACCTTCCCGCTAGTAAGCGGTCCCTATTTATCTACTTGCACCCGGGAGTGCTTTCGAACTGCTAGGTTGGCAGGCGCTGGGACCGAACAATGGGAGCGCACCCCGCCGCGGGGATTCGAACTGCCGACCTTTCGATCGGCAAGCCCTAGGCGCTGAGGCTTTTACCCACAGCGCCACTCGCGTCCCCCAATGGCAGGTAGAACCAACTAATTCTAATTTTGACCCCATTTTCTTCTCTGCTGAGTTCTACAAGGGCAACATGGAGATTAAGGAGGAGCACACACAGAAAGATCGTTCAATTATATTTTAGGATGCAGGCAGGTGAGTTCAGGAGGAAGCTGGATGAGAAAGCTAGCTGGATGAGAAAGCTATAGCTCTCCAGAAGTTATTGGATTTTATTCCCATAAGCCCTAGTCAGCATGGCCATTGGTCAAGGATATTGAGTTTTATTCCAGCAGGATTTGGTGGGTCATAGGATCCCTACCTCTGATTCAGGGCTCTTTAGGTAATAACCAGTTCTGTCAGCGCAAAGGTTTCTGCTTGTGCAATGGACCGTTCTCCCACACTGCTCCCTCCATGTTGCCTAAATCTGTTCTAGGGACTCCCTCAGTCCTCTGGAACTGATTTGGGGAAAGAGATGGGAAGTCCTGTTGTGCAATAGGAAATCCTTGGTAGCTGAATACTATGCCAACAGTTTGTAGCATGCCTGCACACATACTGGTAATCATTCCAGGTGTTCTGAAACTGGCAAAAAAATGTTGTTGCAGCAGTGTTCCTGTGGACATTCTAGATACTGTGTTCTGGACCAAGTAAATCTTACTGAGACTGCCAAGAAGCAGCCTTGTGAACAGTATGTCACACCCGTCCCTTCTTGATGTAACCAAAGTATGTGTCACTATATGACTTCCCCAGAAACAGGTGCTCATTCTGGGCACTGCTGTTCTCTGACCACCCAGAAGCAGCTGCCAGGAGTTAAGACCTTGTTATAACTGTGGCATCCAAGTCGGAGCAGATGGAAGCAATTTTATTCACAAAATGTTTAGTAAAACTGTCGCAGCAAGTGACTGGGCATATCCTAACACATAAGGACTTTCATGATGTTACACATTCCTTATGAACACTGGACCACTCTGTGTGAACACAATGATGGCAGAAAAGGAAAATTTCTTTCCTGCTATTTCTGCCACAGAACAGGCCCTCAGGTGGGCTCTAGCATGTGTTTCAGTCAGGCATGTCTTTTTTTCTCCACTGTTGCGTTGTTTTCCATCCTTCCCATTTCATTTCCTGACTCCCTGAAAAGGTCAGGTTGACTGCCAACAGGAAGAGGATTATTAGGAGTGCTTTTGTATTGTTATAAGAATTTAAGGTCTCAAATATATAGAAGAACAAGAGGAGGAGTTTGGATTTGATATCCCTCTTTATCACTACCCAAAGGAGTCTCAAAGCGGCTAACGTTCTCCTTTCCCCTCCTCCCCCACAACAAACACTCTGTGAGGTGTTTGAGGCTGAGAGACTTCAGAGAAGTGTGACTAGCCCAAGGTCACCCAGCCGCTGCATTGTGGAGGAGCAGGGAAGTGAACCTGGTTCACCAGATTATGAGACTACCGCTCTTAACCACTACACCACACTGGCTCTATAAATTAAATGTTCATAAATTTACAAGGCAAACACATAAATAAGTATGTAAGCCACGTGTCCGAAAATAGTACAGGAGAACAACATTTGGGTGTGTGTGGCACCCGTGTGATATCACACAGTGGGAGGAGCCCTGATGGGGTCTGTTGTGGCCTTTGAAAGGCCCAACAGAGCCTAGTTGCAGCTGCAAGAGGGTCCAATGGAGCCTGCTGCTGCTGCTGCTGCAGGAGGGTCTGATTGGGCCCAGACGGCTGTGGAATATTGAGGGGCCCCAGCCCCCTCATTGAAAATAAGTGTCAGGGACACGCCCAGCAGAGAGGAATCTCCAGAGGAAGAAAAATTGGCTGCACCTGAGTCACCAAGAAGTAGGAGGCGGAGCAAGCGATTAGAGCAGAGGTGGGCCAGCAGGAGGCAGGGAAGGACGTGGCGCGTATCTGGCCTTGGGAGGGGTCAGAAGCCAGTAGAGTCAACTGACTCCGACAGTGAAGGATGCGTTGTGGAAGCTTGGACTGCTGTAAGTCTGTTATTGAGAAATAAACCTCAGCTACTTAAACTGCCAGCGTTCCATGTCTTGTGTGGGAGAAGCGCTAAACCTGACAATAAGGGGCACTCCCCCCCCCCCCCATAGATGGTGTGCCTGTCCTACAGCAAACATATAAAATGTGTATGACAGATCTGCTAGCCTAGTTTTTGGAGACTCCAGAGAAGTTGAGACCGACCTTGTTAAGCTTGCCAAGAAGTCTGGTAGTCTTGCAACAACGTTTTCCTCTAGCACAGGGAACTCTTTAGAAAGTCTGTTTTAATTGCTGGATGAGAACAAAGGCACACATTGGGAGATTATTGCATTACAAAAGGAGGGGATCAGCCTTAAAACCAGCTGTCTTCTGCTTAGGGCTGCATCAATGTAGAATAAAATGTCAAGCGTGTTTGTGAAGGCACATTTAAGCCGCATGAAGACTGAAGCCTATTAGCCAAAAGTGGCCCAGCACAGGAGGGGTGGAAATCCTCCTGGCCTGTGGGTGTAATACTAGCGGCAGGGAGCACCATGATCCACGTAAAGGTGAGGGCTTAGAAAGAAGATGAACTGGTGGCGAATGATAAATGTTTGCATATAAAGCAGAGCCTTGCTTATTTTGATGAGTCAGAGTTGAATGAGGTCACCGAGTACTTGTACATTTTTTATTGGAATATTAATGTCTGAAATTACAGACAGCCTGTCTGTTGCTGTACGCACTTCAGTCCTGATATGCTTCTTTTGAAGATTCACTGGAAGTTTTTCAAAAGGACTGAAATATATAGGCTCTGCAGAAATATATAGAAGACTCTTCTGTTGTGCTAAGTGGGGAGGCACAGCAGAAGGAGGTCAGGTTATCTTAATTGCCAACCAGGTAATTTAGGGAATGTTAACAATGCAATATGGGACGCTGGTGGTGCTGTGGGCTAAACCACAGAGCCTAGGACTTGCCGATCAGAAGGTCGGCGGTTCGAATCCCTGCGACAGGGTGAGCTCCCGTTGTTCAGTCCCAGCTCCTGCCAGCCTAGCAGTTCAAAAGCACGTCAAAGTGCAAGTAGATAAATAGGTACCGCTCCGGTGGGAAGGTAAGTGGCATTTCTATGCGCTGCTCTGGTTCGCCAGAAGCGGCTTAGTCATGCTGGCCACATGACCTCGGCCAGTAAAGCAAGATGAGCGCCGCAACCCCAGATTTGGCCACGACTGGACCTAATGGTCAGGGGTCCCTTTACCTTAACAATGAAATAGACAGCCTTGTGCCTTTCTAGGACCCTTTAGTATTTCAGGACCCTTTAGTATGCATGCCTCCAGAGACCAGGCGTCCTAACCATGAGCAAAATGAAAGCTGGGTGTCTCCTCTCCTTTGTTCTTTATGTGCAGGAAAGCAGACTTGAGCTTTTATCACAAGATTTAAGCTTTTGCTCCTCTCCCCTTCAGTGCCTCTGTTTTAGTGGTGCCTGACCGTCTGGAATGAGTCTGCGTGCCACTTCCTCCCACAGTCCCATGGAGAGATAACCTGCAATGCTGTGTCAGGGGGAGGGCCCTCCTCCCCTTGAGCCTGCAACAGTCTTGCCCAAGGGAGCACTGAACCCAAAGTTTCTTTTCATGATAATAATAATAATAATAATAATAATAATAATAATAATAATTTTATTATTTATACCCCGCCCATCTGGCTGGGCTTCCCCAGCCCCTCTGGGCAGCTTCCAAAAAAATATTAAAATACTGTAATACATCAATGATGTTGAACAAGTATTGCCATATATTTCTTAGATTTCTTGGATTTATTTCCCTGCTTTTATTTATCTGCCTTCAAACCCATTTAAGATTTAAACACTCTAAAAAAGGCGGCCACAGGCACCAGGCTGTGGTTTTGAAGTTTGATTAAAGACCGGACAAACTTTTCTTCTTTTGCTTATGGTACTAGATGTTCTTCATTTCAAAGAATGCATGACATCTGGCAATTACACTTTCTGACCCCAAGGTTTATTATTTTAACTTTGCAAAAGGGCTGTAGCCTGGGGGGAAAAGCCCACTACATACTGAGCACCCAAAGAGGTTTATTCCTGCTCAGCATGTGCTGGCAGCTTTTGAAAGTGCTCATCACCCGTGAGAGTGTAGGAAGCTGCTCCATGCATGGCTCTCCTTCCCAGTACGTGATCTTAGGTGACAATGCTATGCATCCATTTGAAGTGTGTTGACCAAGCTATCAACAGAATGTCTCTCAGAGTCAGAGTTCGGGGGAAACACTTTCCTTCCTTGTGTCCAGTAAGATGGATTTGCAGAGTGTGAATTGGTTGGCCCTCAAGTGTCATCATTTGTGTTTCTCAGAGCAGGGCTGATTGGTGGCCCTTGTATTGGTCACACAGGCAGCTCTCAGAGTGGGTTTTTAAATCTGAAAAGACAACCTTGTTAATTAAAATAACAACAGACCAACAAATAATGTTTTGAGCAGATAAAAATGCAAGTGAGGGGCTTGCTTGGGTGTGGCACTGTAAGTCTCGTTCCCTTTATTCTTCCATGGAAAAGGAAGGAGAGGAGGCTTGAGGTTCATCTCAGAGAGATAAAAAGCATGATGCTCATTCCAGTGGCTGCACATGTGTCCCAGAGCAGGGCCCCATCATTAGGCAAAGTGAGATGGCTGCCTCAGGTGGCAGATAGCAACCTAGGAACCTGCTTTATCCCAAATCATTTGCTTCTTTGTCTACAGCAGGGGTCAGCAACCTTTTTCAGCCGTGGGCCGGTCCACCGTCCCTCAGACCATGTGGTGGCCTGGACCATCAGACCATGAGACCATGTGGTGGCCTTTTGAAAAAAATATATGAATGAATTCCTATGCTCCACAAATAACCCAGAGATGCATTTTAAATAAAAGGACACATTCTACTCATGTAAAAACATGCTGATTCCCGGACCATCCGCAGGCCAGATTGAGAAGGCGATTGGGCTGCATCTGGCCCCCGGGCATTAGGTTGCCTACCCCTGGTCTACAGTGACTGGCAGCTGCTTTGCAGGATTTCAGACAAGGAACATTTGCAGCCCTGCCTGGAGATGTCAAGAGAAACCAAAATTGACAGATTTGCCTATCTGTAGGCACTAGGAAAAACTGGGCTTCTCTTCTTTTGCTGAGGCCACTAGCATTTCATTTTCCCTCAACTGCTTCTCCTTGTGATTCTTCCTGTGACTTTGAAAGGAAGTAGAAACACACAGAGACATTTCTATTCAGGCTAGCTTACTTTCACCTGTCACTTTGTCAGTGGTTCATGGTGGCTAAAAGGCAAAAGATTTATACGGACTGAAGAGAAACCAGAGTTCAAGATGGCATACAGAAATGTAGCAACAGAAACCAGACCTCCAGTGTAATGGTCTTGATGTTAGTTACAAGAGCAGCAATGCAAATAAGAGTGGAGAGTGAAGTTCAGAAGATGATGGGAATGCAAATGAAATGAGTGAATGCATCACAGTTTACTTGAATGGAACGCATCACCATCTAACACTATGAACCTATATAGGTCTACTCAGAGGCAAGCCCCATTGAATACAATGGGATTTAGGGATGCGGAAATAAGTATTTACAGTCTGTATCAGTTTTGCAAGTAATTATTCCTAAGTCCATCCCATCCCATGTTGATCTGATTTTTTTAAAATAAAAAAGTATGAACACTTGCATTACTATTGAATTCCCCCCTCCATGGTACACATTGTCTGCATGTCTTATCCCAAAATAGCATTTAAGCGCACCATCTTATATGTGTGTTGGTTAAGATTTTTTTTAATCAAGAACTGTATTGCAGAATTTAGAATACTGTAAAAATGGAAGGATGACTGTGTTCAGATCTGCCTATTAATCTTGAAACTGCAAATCAGGTCAATTCAGTTTAAAATGTGAACTGGATAAAATTCTTAAGCATTCTTAATGGGACTTACTCTCAGGTAAACATGTATGGGACTGCATCCTAAATCACATATTCATCCAGATCAAAGGCTTCAGAAATGAACAGGTGTTTTCTACATAGGTGATGTAAATTCAGCACAGTGGGTTGCATCCAGCACATACAGGGAATAGATCCTCAATGAACTTAAGTTAGTAATGTCATTTGATTCCTATTGGCCTACTCCAAGTATGACTTAGTTGGAAGTAACCCAGCCAACTAAGGCCAAAGTCAGCCTTTGTTTATACTCGGCATGTTTGATGCAACTTGTTTTACTTACGGTACTTGTAATCTGTGAAGTTGCAGCCACAGTATCGTGGCATTGATAAATGGCCGGTTCTCTCAGTTAGGTTTAAGCAGGGTGGTCTCCTTTGCCAAGCCTGACAGGTTGATGATGAGATGGACTTGTCTCAGGTCCTTCCCTTTGGCAGTTGTAGACTGCAGAACACCAGGAGAGGCTGCAGTGGTTCCTGCTTATGGGCTTTCTTATAAGCAAGGCAAAGCAATTTAAGCAAAGCCCAAGAAAGGCTCAAAGCCTAACATGTGTTGAAGCCCTGAAAATGCAGGAAATCCAGCTCTTCTTGTGTACAGTCAAGAAGGCACTGTTTCTTCTGAAATTGACACATCATCTCTCTCCCCACCACCCACCCCCGTCTTGGATGACGAACTTTCATTAATGTTCCCATGAAAGGAACATTATGTGATTATTGATAGCCTACCCCCCTGATTTTTTCTTAGTCCAAAACGATAGTTTTGCTGTTTGATGTTTCAACACAAGAGCAACTAGCGGGTGCTGTAAAGAGAGCAGCCTGTGATTCACTGTGTTTAGTGTTCGTGCCTCTGTGTTTTGCCATGCATGCCTGATCCAGCACCCATTTGTTGGAGAAACAAACACAAGGCTTCATATTCTGCTACATTCTCTGTAACCTGTGGGCAGTTTTCTGCATCTCTGATGCAATGAGGATTCCCTTTTGCCTTGTTTGCCCAGCACACGTGAGAAAACCATTTGCACGGCTCTGAAAATTGCCCTTTATTTTTACAATCTGCTCTTTGCCTTCTTGCCATTCCCTTTAAGTGATCATGAAAATTCACCAGCATTTTAGGAATAATTTCTCCTCATGTACACATTTTTTGAAAAATTCCCCACTCAACATCATGCATTTTGTGTGACATTTTCGTTAATAGATTCGTTTTTACCCAAAATTGTATGTGAATTCCAAAGGATGGCTGTGCTTTGGTTTTTGAAAGTGCAAATTAGGTAGGTTATTGTCTAAATGAATTGCACTTTCCCCTAATTCCTCCATTATGTTCTCTGCACCACTCCAAGTGGGATGTCAGTGTAGAATGTTCCCACTGCTGGGATTTAACTCTCAAGACAGATGACGAGTGAAACTTCTAGCTTCTAAAATGGTTTATTGGAACACACTGTCTATGCATACAAATTCTGTAGAGCACTGGAAACAGCTTGCACAAGCTTTCTGAGTTTCTGGTGTGGTGGTGAGAACTGAATGTAAAAGAGGAGTCTCCCTCGTACAGCTGCTGCTAACAAGTTTCTACTCTTCTTCATGGGGCCTAACCTGGCTCCTGTCCAAGACCAAACCACAGAGGCATTTAGATATAAGAAGTAATATTTTATTATAGCAGTCTAATGTTACAAACTCAGCAGCTAGGAAAGAGAAGACTCTAGTCCACGTGTCCTTACAAGGCGAAGGAGTAGCATCAATATATCTGGTGTGAGAGCAAGAAGAGTCCAAGGTTAGTAGCAAGTTCCAAGACTGCAAAGTTCTATGCAGAGTTCCAGGACTGCACAAGATCAATGAAGTTGTTCCAACAAGTTTCCCCGTTTACCTGCCAAGCTTTTAAGCAGAGGTAGGGAAAGCTCAGCTGCTTGCGAGTCCCAGCCACACAGAAGTCCCTGGCCTGAAGGTAGACACTCCTCCTAGTGGGATTAGTCTTCATTCTTCTCTTGATGCACTGCCTCTTTCTTGATGCATGCTGCTTCCTCTGAACTTTTCCGCTGTGTCATAGTAGTTTGTGCCCAGAGCTCCCCTCATCCTCCACATGCTAGGAAGGCGCAGCCCCTGGGTCTCCTGTTGCTGCAAAGCCTCACCCTCTTCATTCTAAGTCCTTGTCCTCAAGTGCCTCCCTTTCCTGGCCTGAATCAGAGCACTCAGAGGGACCAGTGCCCGTGCCAGACAGGAAGTAATATCTATGCAAGCTGTTTCAGACTGAAATGTCAAAAGTTCAGTTTAAAAGATTAAGGCACTTCTTGCATTCTGTTTTTGAAATGAGGCTTTCCAATTACAGGGGTTATCATGATGAGATCCTGCACTTCAAAATCTGCCGCTGCATAACTGACAATAAGCCAAGGCATGGTGTGCTAGCATGAAGTACTAGCTTAATGTAGCATGAGAGGTTTGCACTGCAGGGAAGGCAAGAGGTAGACACCTTGGGGCCCAGGGATTGGGTTTTCACTTTCCCCTCTTAGAACTAATCCCATATGGGTTACCAGCAGGCAAAGGAATCATGGAATTAGTTTTTTGCCAAAAATGGATTATTCTGCTTTAGGGAGGTGCTGTCATTTGCCTTTAGATAAATTTCCACCTTTTGTCACATTTGAGTATATTAGCCCACTCATTTGTTAATGAAAGCTGCTGACAATAGAACTCCAAATGGGAATGAAAGTCATGCTATTATAAAATAAAACAGTGTTACGTAGCCAACAAGCACCAGTTATAGAGGCTTAACTGCATTTCAAGGAAGTCTTATCTTGCACAATGGAAGGCCTTATGTGTTAAACAAATGATCCAACTCAGACCTCCAGCTCAATGCAAATAAAGTACAATTTAACTATACAGCAAATTTGAATGAAGTAATAAGTGTCCATTTTGGCACATTTTTGGGTGCCATTAAACTTGGGAAATCAATAGTTGGGTTCTATAAACTAGGAAGCATGTAAAAAGGAAAAACTTCTTCTGAAAAATGCCACTAAGAGGATTTGTTTTAGCTCAAAAATGTTTCAGAATAAATGTTCCTCCTTCAGGACCAAGTTACAAATAAATGAAAAATACAGATGTCAATACAGATTGACAAATGAACAACGTTATATACAGGGAAATTTCAAGTGCCTGAAACATTACAAAGAGGTAAAATATGAGCAGTGTTTCAGAGCATGCTATAAAATTAAGCAGTGGATGAGGCAATTTTTTGAAGAAAAAAAATGGTCTACATAACCTGAAACTGTCTGAAAAGTTTAAGAGATGCTAAAAAAAAGAAAGAAAGAAAAGATCATGTGTAAAACATTGTTGGGAAATGAAAGTAAAACCCAGAGTACAGACCATGGTAGGCTAACTAACATGTACCTCATCACATTGTTTGAAGAAGGCGGAGCGCTCCAGAGGAGCAGGCCACTGAAGCTACACTGTGCTTGGCTCCATGTCTGGCCTTATCCGCCCCAACAACAAATATTGATGGGGTCAAAGCAGCGCTGGATTAAACCCCATGGAGGCCCCTAGGCAGCTGAACTCTCAGAGGAGGGTGGGGCTTGCAGATTATCTCCTAATACGTTTGGTGGGATAACATTGAACTAAGAAAGCTTGATTGTAATTTTCTTTCAAGATCAAATCAGTATTATTTTGATCCATTGTTGTGGGCCCCCTAAAAGGTGTGGGGCCCATAGGCTGGTGCCTAAACTGCCTATTTGGTAACCCAGCACTGGGCCAAAGACACCTCAGCCCCCCAGAGTTGGTATGCCTGGGCAACCCTATAATAAGAGTTTCCTGGGCACATAGAGGGATTAAAACATACAACACTATTATAAAATCACAAATCACTTTTAGTGATAAAGTCTACTTTTCCAGCCATTCTTCACAGTGTGGTTAACTCTGAACACAAGGAGGTACATTCACAATGAGAGATGGGAGAGATTTCAGTTGGCATTTAAAAGCAAGCCTTCCTAATTCACTTTCCAAAACAATATGCAAACCAGAAGACAGTCATCCTTCAAAATTTGCCCTTCTCTTAATTTTGCATTGCAGTTTTCCAGCCAAGTAATATGCTAAGAAATGCATATTCTGGGGTATAGTGTGCGTAAAAATAAACACATCCGAGCAAAAAAGAAATGCACAAATTTATTGCATTAGAGAAGATTGCTTTGCAAAAATTTGCAAATTAGGCGAAATTGTACACAAAGCCTTTCTATTAGGAGAAATTCAACTGATGGATTTTCATGATGACTTGAAAAAAATGATCACAAACTGATGCAGAAATGTAGAAAAGTATGGAAAAATGAGAAGCTGAGCGAACCCATAATCGATGGATTTGCCCATCCCTATTGGCAATGTAGTATCATGCAGGAGAATAATAATAATAGTAATAATTTATTATTTATACCCCGCCCATCTGGCTGGGTTTCCCCAGCCACTCTGGGCGGCTTCCAACGAAATATTAAAATACTGTAATACATCAAACATTAAAAGCTTCCCTAAACAGGGCTGCCTTCAGATGTCTTCTAAAAGTCTGGTAGTTGTTGTTCTCTTTGACATCTGGTGGGAGGGCGTTCCACAGGGAGGGCGCCACTACCGAGAATGAAAGGGAAGGGTCAGCATCTGGTATTTTTTTTCCGTGGTAACTGATGGTGTTTGCTTCTAAACTCAAATAACACTGTCAAAAGTGGAGAACCTGTTACTGCAAAAGTTAGAGTCCTAAGCAATACTCTGTAACCCAATGTTTTTTTCCTTCATTTTTCATTATGGCTTCTTTAAACTAGAAGGTTCTCCCATCCCTAACTGCAAACAAGTTCTTGCTTTCTTATGAATCCTGTCAAACTGGATACTGTTTACATTACTCTAATCCAAAGATAAGACGCAACTTACTGGGCTGGGGTTTGGGATCCCTGCCCGCTTACGTACCATCCGGAACTTGTATCAATCTTATGTTGACGCTGCTAAATGCCAACAACATAGTGAAACTGCACACATTTGGAAGCATAGAGTTCTCAAGCTGTGTTTATGTGGGAAGAGAGACAGAGGCTGAGCAGGGTAAGTGTTTCCCTCTATTTTATGCCTTTATATGAGGGTCTGCTTCTCTGGCATCTTTCAATGTAATATAATCTCATTTGGTGCTGGAGGAGGATGATGGGTGTAAAGAACTTTTGACCAGAAACCGGTCAAGGCTACAGCTTTATTTTTCATCCTGCAGCTTAATGTACAAGCCACTTACAAAATCCAGCAACATCCAAAGCTTAGAGACAACGGAGCTGGTGTGCCTTCTAGGGTGAAATGGCACAATTTACTTCATATGGGAAAATTGAACAACTCAACCTGTTTCTCGACCTCCTGCCCCTTAAAATATATTTGACCATTTCAAAAGTCAACCAGTCAGTAAAAATGGCTGAATAATTTGGTATGAACAAATTACAGATATAGGACCAGATCCTATTGGTTTTAAGTGTGAGAGAGCTAAAGGTAAAGGTAAAGGTACCCCTGCCCGTACGGGCCAGTCTTGACAGACTCTAGGGTTGTGCGCCCACCTCACTCAAGAGGCCGGGGGCCAGCTCTGTCCGGAGACACTTCCGGGTCACGTGGCCAGCGTGACATCGCTACTCTGGCGAGCCAGAGCCGCACACGGAAACGCCGTTTACCTTCCCGCTAGTAAGCGGTCCCTATTTATCTACTTGCACCCGAGAGTGCTTTCGAACTGCTAGGTTGGCAGACGCTGGGACCGAACAACGGGAGCGCACCCCGTCACGGGGATTCGAACCGCCGACCTTTCGATCGGCAAGCCCTAGGTGCTGAGGCTTTAACCCACAGCGCCACCCGCGTCCCTTTTGTGAGAGAGCTAGACATGTGCTTAATTTCCCAATAAAACCAATGGGGCATTGGCACCACTGATTTCAGTGAGACAACAGCGAAGCACATGTTTCACTCTCCCATTGGAACTAACAGGACTGAAGAATGCTTATCTCTGGCTGTATTGTGTCCATTGTGTCTTTCTATTCATTTTGCTCCAATCCATTTAGGGTGAGCTGATGCAAATGTCTCTGCCCCCCCAATATTTCAGTAGGTGGCAATGATGTCTGCACCAACCACGAGAATGTACTGTATTTTTTGCTCTATAAGACGCACCAGACCATAAGACGCACCTAGTTTTTAGAGGAGGAAAACAAGAAAAAAAACATTCTGAATCAAATGTTGTTGCAGAGGCTTTGTGCGGCTATCCCTGAAGCCAGAACAGCAAGAGGGATTGCTGCGCAGCTCTCCCTCTTGCTGTTCTGGCTTCAGCGATAGTTCCATAAGACGCACACACATTTCCCCTTACTTTTTAGGAGGGAAAAAGTGCGTTCCAACCCTACTTAAAGCTGAATGTGTGAATGGATTCAAATAAAAAAACATTGTGTTACAGAGGTGATATCCGTTTGTTTGGGTCTTCCTGAATCACTTGGATGTGCACAAACCATCGCTTGATGGTACAGTCATCAAATGATGAACCTGAGTACATGGATTGATTGCAAGTCTCGTGGACATGCATCATTTTTACCTTTTATTTCCATGGATAATTTATAGTCTATGAGAATGTTTATTCTATTTTTGTTTTTATACTTTGTATGAATGTTTTTACTACTTTTGTAGTCACTTTGGGTCACTTTGTGAAAAAAGTGACTAATAAATGTTAATAATAAACAAAGGAATAAATAATACAATAATGTAACAAAACTGTGCTAGTTTGCCTTTTTTGGCCTACCCAGAGAGCTGTGAACGTTGCTGCTGTTTTACCTCTGTCTAGAAGCATTTCTGCCCATTATCAGCTGGTTGTATCCATTGCTTCATTTACAGACATATCTTTCAAACCCAGGTCACAGCCTCTCTTACTGAAGCAAGAGAAAAGGGCTGACATTTCCACAAATCCCACTGTGCCTCCTTGCCATTTTCTGTACAGCCACATGGTAGAGCTATTGTGTCACTAATCACACAGTTTTCGATATAAATAAATACTGAAGTTCCACCCTAGAATGAAACTAGTTGAAACCCTAGCCAAATTCTGGACGTTGCCTTTTGATACAATGGAAAGAAGGTAGAGGCAAAGAGCACAGCTGATCAGCAGGAAGTTGCAGTCCCCTATTCAAGTTGCTGGGTGCTTCCTATCCCCTTTCTGATACCTTGTGGCAGGTGTTTTACAGATTTGATAAAACTGCTTCCAAAATATAGTTCTAGGGATTTCTGGCGAAGCCTACCTTCTGTGCCCTTTCACACTTTTTGAGGTGGCTGGGTAGACTGGGGGACTTTTTAATTTTTTTAAGATGCTGGAAGTTCCCTGCACTCATGATCAGCAAGATCACATCCTCCCCCTAAAACAGTGCTTCTCAAGCTTGGGTCCCCAGCTGTTGTTGGACTACAACTCCCATTGTCCTTAGCTAGGAGGACAAGTGGTCAGAGCTGATAGAAACTGTAGTCCAACAACAGCTGGGAACCCAAGTTTGAGAAACATTGGTGCCTGTAATGACTATTCCTTTTCAAGCCATCACCAACCATGGTGGCTCCTGGAAGTTGCTTGCCACCAATGGAGGATAAACCCTGCAGCCTCACCTTACACATGTGTTGCAAGTCTGGATGCTGCTTGGTAATTATGACTACAGTTTTTCCTCCACACTCCTCCGCAGCTGCTTTGAGCTTTTTCAGTAGCCATGTGTCCTACAATACCAAGGACAAATCTGTCCTCTATTTGAAGAACCATATAGTTCAAAGATCATAGGAAGACAGAGCCTGATGGGTCTTGAACATGTCCACCGACTCTTAGCACCTTGTCAGCAGGCAGAAAGGGCACATAGGTCACCTGGCAAGATGTACTGCATTTTGTTTATGGGTATGCATCTGTATGTATAGATGAGCTCCTATACTGTAAATCTCTGCCATCTTTTGCTATCTGGATTTTTGTGCACGTGAGCCATTGTCATTTGCTGGGTTTTTCTTCTTGCTAGATTATGACAGGGAGGCAGCTCCATCTCTTCTAAAGGAATCCTAGCCCATAGATTCTGACCCTCATGTGGAACACCCCCTCCCCGTGTGTTTAAAGTGGGCTTGCTTAGAATTCCTGCATACTTTGCCCAGTAAATGGAAATTAAAACCACTACCATCATTTGGCCGGGGACGCGGGTGGCGCTGTGGGCTAAAGCCTCAGCGCCTAGGGCTTGCCGATCGAAAGGTCGGCGGTTCGAACCCCCGCGGCGGGGTGCGCTCCTGCTGTTCGGTCCCAGCGCCTGCCAACCTAGCAGTTCGAAAGCACCCCTGGGGGCAAGTAGATAAATAGGGACCGCTTACTAGCGGGAAGGTAAATGGCGTTTCTGTGTGCAGCTCTGGCTCGCCAGAGCAGCGTTGTCACGCTGGCCACGTGACCCGGAAGTGTCTTCGGACAGCGCTGGCCCCCGGCCTCTTTGAGTGAGATGGGCGCACAACCCTAAAGTCTGTCAAGACTGGCCCGTACGGGCAGGGGTACCTTTACCTTTACCTTACCATCATTTGGCCACTAGGGACAGCTTTTGGCTTCTCTGGACTTATTGACAAACCTGTCCAAATACTTTATTTTTCTGCCATAGTAGGCAATTTCATTTCAGCCCTGGCTCAGTTAGTTTCACCCCGGTAAGTGACTTGAATTTTGCTCTGGCAACATTGATATTAAGAAATGGATTTGTTCTTGGAACACTTTATTAATTAAGCAAAAAAGAACAGTGTGGATCATAGTTTTCATAGCAGGCTTTATGGCAGTCGAAATGTTTTCAGAGTCCTCTTTAAACATGGTGTTCCAGGGCTGCATTAACTAGATGTGCATATGTGTGAAGGCGAGAGTGATGGTGGAAGTAGGCATTATGAGAAATCATGAACTGGCAAGCGAAAATAGAACGGCACTGAGAAAAGTTCACCTGCAGGGCAGCCTTCCTCAACCTGCTGTCGTCCAGATGCATCTTTCATCCCTGACAATTGGCTGTGATGGCTGGGGCTGATGTGTCTCATATCGAAAACCTCCAGAGGGCGCCAAGTTGGGGAAGGCTGTCATAGGTGTCCACCTGTAAATGAAAGACAAGAAAATTAATTTGGAGCGTTTAACACAACACTTGGGAAATTTGAAAATACACCCCCACTTTCTTTAGTGAAATGTTGCCTCCTGTGGCTTCTCCAAAAAGGATATGTAGCGCTTAGAATAAAAATATAAAATGTACTGAAGGAATGGAGCCATGCTGTATCAACCCATCACAGGGGACCAATGTAATATATTCTGGGAAATGGAAATGATATCGTCCTCATTTGCACCACCTTAGAATGCAGCATATGATGGACAGCTCCATTTTGCAGACAAAATCAGCAAGTATAATGAATACATTGATGGGCATTGACCTGGGTACAAATCCAAACTTGGTTCTGATGCTCACTGAGTATCACCTGGCCATTCTTTCCCTCTCAATGCAATCTCAATACAGGCTTGCTGTGAGTGTATTTAAAAGCAAGCAAACAAACCGATGATACCTCATGAGGGCAGACTGAGATTAGTGCCCAATTGACCTAATGAACCAACCTCCTTACAAGCAGCTTGGTGGGCAGATCACGTCCAGAGAATTTAGATAGCTAAGCCAAAGGAAATAGAGGAAACGACACTACAGTTTTGAATATGGGTAACTAAAACTGACTACCATCAGGGCTTAGCATTTTGGTGTTATGGAATGCCTTCACCAGCACATGCAAAAACTGAATGTGCCATCTTTACAGCCACATTATATTGGCAACTTGTAACTAGGAATGGAATTTCTCATTTTCCCAGTCACAGGTTCAGTTCAGTTCACATCCTTTTAAAGAAGTCTTCATGAAAATTCATCAGCATTTATAGAAGCATAGAATTGTAGAGTTGGAAGGGACCACAAGGGTCCATCTAGTCCAACCCCCTGCAATACTCATTGCAAATTTCTCCAAATAGATCTGTGTTTGTATGCAATTTTCCCTGGTATACACCATTTTGCAAAGCAATTTCCCCCAATATAATGGATTTTTAAAGATATTTTCATGAATTTATTCACTTTTATGCATGCTTTGTCCATAATTACTTGGCTGGAGAACTGCACTGCAAAATTCACCAAAATGTGAATTTTGAAGGATGTCTGTGTTCCGGTCCTCATATTGTTTTGGAAAGGGTGAATTAGGTAGGATCGCCTTTCAATGTGAACTGAATTAAATTTCTCCCCATCCCTATTTGTATCCATGTTCCAGCCCCTTCCTTTTCTCTGTTTTAGTGTTCGTTAGCTCCATTCACTTCTTTATTACCTCAACCCGCTCCATCTCATCTCTTTCCACCCTTCTCCTTCTTCCATCTCTCTCCCCCCCTTCTTTCTAGCCATCATCCCTTCCCTCTTTGTACACACTTTCTCACTTTCTCCAACGAAAATGTAACATTGCTTACTCTCCGCCTCAGTGTAGATGTGTACTTGTTGCTGTTGTTCAGTTGTGTCCGACGCTTTGTGACCCCATGGACCAGAGCACGCCAGGCACTCCTGTCTTCCACTGCCTCCCGCAGTTTGGTCAAACTCATGCTGGTAGCTTCGAGAACACTGTCCAACCATCTCGTCCTCTGCTGTCCCCTTCTCCTTGTGCCCTCAATTTTCCCCAACATCAGGGTCTTTTCCAGGAAGTCTTTTCTCATGAGGTGGCCAAACTATTGGAGCCTCAGCTTCAGGATCTGTCCTTCCAGTGAGCACTCAGAGCTGATTTCCTTCAGAATGGAGAGGTTTGATCTTCTTGCAGTCTATGGGACTCTCAAGAGTCTCCTCCAGCACCAGAATTCAAAAGCATCAATTCTTCGGCGATCAGCCTTCTTTATGGTCCATCTCTGTCACTTCCATACATCACTACTGGGAACACCATCGCTTTAACTATACGGACCTTTATTAGCAAGGTGATGTCTCTGCTTTTTAAGATGCTGTCTAGGTTTGTCATTGCTTTTCTCCCAATGTACTTAGATGTGTACTTAGAGGACCTAAATTTCTTCCTCAAAGGGGAGAAGCCACATTGTGACTACCTAGTGCTTTTACTGTTCTTTATAAGCAACTCCAGAAACCTTTGGGGTGGAGGAATATGGCAAAATGTTTCATTTCCCCCCTGTCAGTTGTACAGCATGCAGAATGAAAACCTTCATGCTTCAGAACATGAACCGTTTGCAGAGGCTCTTGAAGCACCGAGTTGTGTTTCACAGGTTAGTGAAAACAAAGAAAGAAAACTGGAATCAAGAAGCCAGACGGAAAGGAGCAACCTTTTCTTTGAAAGGTGGGGGGGGATCATTTTGAATATAAGAGCAGGTCTGCTGGACCATGCCAAACGTCTATCTGGCCCAGCATCCTGCACCCTACAATGGCTATTGGGTGCATAATGAAGCAGGATTCAAAAACAATAATGTTTTTCGGTTGTTTGCTTCCTTCAGCATATTCAGAGAGAGAGGCTGCCTCTAAGCCTGGAGAAGAAAAGATGCCTATGAGTTGCTTGCTGTATAGAACCTCCAGATTCAGAGCCAATCTGCCTCTGGACATCCTGAAGCTAGTGAAACTCGCAACAGGAAAGGGCTTAATAAACCTCTTCCCTTTCTGCAAGCAGCACTTTTGTTTCAACAAAAGCCTCTGGAATTCCCCCCCCCCCTCCATCTGACCACATGTATTCCGGCATGTGGGTGGTATTCCTACGCAGAGCAGACCCATCGGAGTTAATTGACATAACTAAGGTTCATTAATTTAAGTGGGCTTTAGTCTGAGTAGGACTTAGTTGTATGCAACCCAGGCTGCGTTAAGGTGGACAGACTTAGGATTTCCCATGCATTTCAGCAGAAATTTCCAGACGTCTCTCTTCTTCTCTCCCTTCCCCTTGCAAGTTTCTCTTCCCCACCACCCCCAGATGGTTCTCAATAAGCCATTTCCCCTCTCAAAGGAGAAAAGATGGGCTGCTGAGTTCTGGGCTTTCTCTCTGGTATGCAGGAGGTATAGAGGCATTAAGAATAGGTGGCTTAGCTGAAGTGCCTGGAGGGTTGCATGAGAGAGAAAAGAGCATGAAAAAATGAACTTTTAAACAAAGGCTTTCCTTATTAGAATTGGGGGGGGACCCCAGATCCCCTGGTTATTGGCCTGAGCAGAATGCTGGATTCTTCCCATTATTATGTGGATTGTGGGTTACCCTACAATTGCTCTATGCCACAAGTAGGCAGACGTTGCCAAATAAACATCACTGTGTTTGTTCCAGAGCTAGCTGGAAACCTGCATAGGTTGGTGTTGGTCAAAGAGCATGCTAAGAGTTCTCTCTCTCTTTTTATTGTTCACTTCATTGTACTGTCATACTATAAAGGTGGAAGTGAGAGAGCTATCATTCAATTTGCGCTCTCTCTGTGAGCTGCCTTCAGAACTTAGCTTTGCTATTCCTTGCCTGTTAAAGCTTTTGAGCTCTGTGTGGCCTCTTTATGCTTCACAAAGGGTCTCCGCTCTGGCTATTGTGTTAGGTAGCTTTTACTTTTGTGGATTACTAGGAAATGAACAAAAGCACGCTTCATATCTTCTAAGTCATTTCATTAATGCCGGGCTGGAAAGCTGATTAGGTGATGCTGGAAGAGATATCTTTTTTTTTTTTTTAAATAATATTTTATTGAGTTTTACAACAGAAACTTGAAACAACATTAAACAAACAACCTCAGAAGAACAACATAAAGAAAAAGAAAAGGAAAAAACAGAAAAGATAAGTACTACAACACACAAACACAAAACAGCAAAATACAACATAGAAAATAAAACATATTAAAAACAATTTTTGTCTCCTTGTATTCTTTACATTAACTTATTTCTCCGACTTCCCCAGGCCTTCCTTCTCTGTATTCCAAATCATATATTCTGTCTGCAAATTCTTGTCCTCTATCGTACTTTAATTTTCTAATACTCTTAAAGACTAATAGATAATTGCATTTCCTTAGTCTGACAAAATATTAAATCTTTCTCTGATCACTTTTTCCCAAATACCCATTCATCCTCAATCCGATGTCATCAAATGTTCGTTATCTTATAATGTTTCTGTAAATAGTCCTTGAATTTCCTCCAATCTTCCTTCACCGTCTCTTCTCCCTGGTCTCTGATTCTGCCGGTCATTTCTGCCAATTCCATATAGTCAATAACTTTCATCTGCCATTCTTCCAGTGTGGGTAGCTGTTGAGTCTTCCAATACTGTGCGATGAGTATCCTTGCTGCTGCTGTAGCATACATGAAAAATGTCCTATCCTTCTTATGCACCTGTTGGCTAACCATACCCAGGAGAAAGGCCTCTGGTTTCTTCAAGAATGTGTATTTAAAAACTTTTTTCAACTCGTTATAAATCATCTCCCAGAATGCCTTTATCCTTGGGCATGTCCACCAAAGGTGAAAGAATGTACCTTCAACCTCTTGACATTTCCAACACTTATTGTCAGGTAAGTGGTAGATTTTTGCAAGCTTGACTGGTGTCATGTACCACCTGTATATCATTTTCATAATATTCTCTCTTAAGGCATTAGATGCTGTAAATTTCATACCAGTGGTCCATAACTTTTCCCAGTCAGCGAACATTATGTTATGACCCAAATCTTGGGCCCACTTAACCATCACTGATTTCACTTCCTCATCTTGTGTATTCCATTTCAACAGCAAGTTATACATTCTTGACAGAATCTTAGTTTTGGGTTCTAACAATTCTGTTTCCAATTTTGATTTTTCCACCTGGAAACCAATTTTTCTATCCATTTTGAAAGCCTCCATTATTTGGTGATAATGAAGCCAATCTCGAACTTTACTTTTTAATTTATCGTAACTCTGTAATTTCACTCGATCACCATCTTGCTCTAAAATCTCCCAATATTTTGGCCAGTTGGCCTCCATATTGAGTTTTTTTAGTGCTTTTGCTTCCATTGGGGACAACCACCTTGGAGTCTTATTTTCAAGCAAGTCTTTGTACCTCATCCAAACTTTAAACAATGCATTTCTGACAATGTGAATTTTAAACATTTAATGCACTTTAACCTTGTCATACCATAAGTATGCATGCCAACCAAAAGCATTATTAAATCCTTCTAAATCCAACATGTCAGTGTTTTCAAGAAGTAGCCATTCTTTTAGCCAGCAAAAAGCTGCTGCTTCATAATAAAGTTTCAAATCTGGCAGGGCAAAGCCCCCTCTTTCCTTAACATCAGTTAATATTTTAAATTTTATCCTTGGCTTTTTGCCCTGCCAGACAAATCTAGATATATCCTTTTGCCACTTCCTGAAACAGTCAGTTTTGTCTATAATTTGCAACGTCTGAAATAGAAACAACATTCTTGGCAGTACATTCATCTTTATCACGGCAATACGACCCATTAACGAGAGTTTCAAATTAGACCATATTTCTAGATCTTTCTTTATCTCCGACCAACATTTATCATAGTTATCTTTATATAAGTTCCCATTTTTAGCAGACATGATAATTCCCAAATATTTCACTTTTTTCACTACTGTCAATCCTGTCTCATTCTGAAACCTTTCTTTCTCAATTTCTGTTAAGTTCTTTGTCAAAACCTTGGTTTTAACTTTGTTTAATTTAAACCCTGCCAATCGACCAAACTCTTGAATCAATTCTAAGACTCTTTTTACACTGGATTCTGGCTCCTGCAGTGTCAAAACTAAATCGTCTGGCTGGAAGAGATATCTGGCAATACTCCTGTTCAGTCTGTGTCTACATTCAGCAGCAGAGAGGAATGGTTTACAGTGGTACCTCAGGTTACAGATGCTTCAGGTTACAGACTTCGCTAACCCAGAAATAGTACCTCAGGTTAAGAACTTTGCTTCAGGATGAGAACAGAAATCGTGCTCCAGCGGCACGGTGGCAGCAGGAGGCCCCATTAGCTAAAGTGGTGCTTCAGATTAAGAACAGTTTCAGGTTAAGAACTGACCTCCCAAATGAATTAAGTTCTTAACCCGAGGTACCACTGTATTATTATTATTATTATTATTATTAGCTAAATAGAACTGCTCCATGTCTATATCCCAAAAGGTAGCTCATTCAAATGAAAATCCTCTTTGTGTTATTGTTATTTACATTCTAATTTCTAGGGGAAATTAATGAGAAAAAAGGAGTTTCTATTCTTTCCTTCAGCTTCATCCCTGCTCTTCTCAAACTAGGGTTTTAAAAATTCCAGTGAATGTTCTGCTTGCCAAGCGCTTTCTGTGTGAAATACAATATAAAATAAAAATCCTGAGATGCCACATTCATTTTTGTTGTTGCTGTGTTGTTGTTATTTATTTGCGGGGGGGGGGGGGGGGAGAACAGTAGCTGTGTTAGTCCTTTGCTGCAAAACCAACCAAGAGTCTAGGGGCACTTTAAAGACCAGCACAAACATCTATGACATAGTTCAGTTGGTTAGAGCATGGTACTGGTTGCAGGTTTGATCCATGTACAGGATAGCTGCATATTCCTGCATTGCAGAGGGTTCCTCAGGGTCACTTCCAACTTCATAATTCTATGATTCTAAGGCCTATAGCCTTATGGGATTGGAAGATCTGGGAGCACCGTTAGGGAGCCTTGTAAATGGTCCCCCCTTCTCCTTTAATCCCCACAACAACCCTGTGAGGTAGGTTAGGCTGAGAGGCAGTAAATGACCCAATAGCCCGGAGTGGGGATTTGAACCCGGGTCTCCCAGGTCCTAGTCCAACTTTCTAAATGGTATACCACACTACAAAGACTCTAAACTTACAGTGGTGCCCCGCAAGACGAATGCCTCACAAGACGGAAAACCCGCTAGACGAAAGGGTTTTCCGTTTTGGAGGTGCTTCGCAGGACGAATTTCTCTATGGGCTTGCTTCGCAAGACGAAAATGTCTTGCGATTCCTGGGGTTTTTTTCCGCTCCCCACCCCCTTTTTCTAAGGCGCTAAGATGCTAATAGCCTTTTAGCAGCTAATCCGCTAATCCCTTAAGCCTTTAATAGCCGCTAATAACCGCTAAACCGCTAATAGTGCTAATCCGCTAATCCACTAATGGGCTTGCTTCGCAAGACGAAAAAACCGCTAGACGAAGAGACTCACGGAACGGATTCTTTTCGTCTTGCGAGGCACCACTGTAGTGAATTCATTGACTGGGGTGCAGAAATGAGTTTTGGAATTAGTGTGTAGGATTATGGAAGTGCTTGAATCCCCCTGAGCTCAAGAGGTCTATCTGGAAGCCCCCTGGCTCTCCTGTTGCTTATTCAGCATTATTTAATACGCAGGGAGAAGAGATGATGTGGAACGTATTTTCAAACTTTTTTTAAAAAAAGCATATGCAGGAATCAATACCATTATGTTTTCAGGGAATAGCTGCTTTGATTTACTACATAACTACTTATTCATTACGAGTTTCTGTTTTTAATGAGTAAGAAGTACCTAAAAGAGAAACCCATTACATATTCATATATTCTGTGCTTCAGCAGCTATAGTAAAGGCAATGCTCGCTATATATACGGAAAGGAGAGGGTTTAAAATAAAACTGTGCTGATCTACGTGACATGCTTGCTTAAGTTATTTCAAGCACATGTGAAACTGCAAACTGTATATAGGCTGTTGGCAGCCTGTTTCGCTGGAAATGGAAAGAGGCACAGCTTCTGAATGTTAAAACATGAATCTGTCTTGGTCCCAGATAGTTCAGGGCTGACAATCTGTGTCTGCCACATGTGGGAGACATATAAGTAGGTTTTGGCAACAGTGGTAGGATCCTGATGTGATGGATACTAACTGTTAGGATCCAGTTAACAATGGTTAGGGTCCAAATGGGCTACACAGTGAGTAAGAGCACACATTGAACCAGTATTGAGAAAATAAGTTCAGGCGGGTGGGTGTCATACACCAATATTGTTCCTTCCGCTAGCTGGCACTCTTCATATGTGTCATATAAGGACAGGCAGGTGACCTGTGCAGATTGGCTTGATCAAATGGGCTGGGTGAGTGTCAATTTCAAACGAGGAACCTTTCTGAGCTTCCAACAAGCACATCCTGCAAAGAACTATCCCATCTATGCTGAAATGATTTAGAGTAGGTGGTATTCCCTCCCTCCCTATGCTTAGCTTCACCTTCTGATTCCCATTGGCCCCTGATGACCTTGACTGTCTATATGAGTGTGTCAGGGTCCATTCTGGGCCCTTATTCAGCAGCAGGTAGCCTTTATATGCTTTCTAGTTTTCTCTCCATTTTCCTGTGACTGAACCCTGCGAGGGTTCTGTTAAGTTGTGGGTGAACATATCAGAAGACACAGTGATTCTTCAAACAGCTCTTTTTTATTCACAGGCCAGAACAGAACTGAACTGAAGGGTTCAGCCAGCCTGCTTATATAAAGCTCCACTACAACGCAACTGTAGCAACTTTCTGTAACTATCCAATCACTGAACGTCACTTTCAATCCCTTATTTGCATATGTGGACCTGAGTGAAAACTATCTACAGTATCCCCCTGCTGACCCAGGGTGAGAACTTCAGTACATAACAGGTTCCTCTTTCTTCAGGCTTCCTTGGTCCCTACTGCCTCTTTAGTCTTGCTGTGACTTGTCCATTCCCCAATGGACCATTTCCTCTGGAATTTACTTTGATCTGTATAATGCTGTGAATGGTTGATCCACACTGCATGGTTCCCTGTTGTCTAACAGCTTCCCCAGCAAAACTCAGAATTCCAAAGGTACTGCTGCCTGGTCCTGATAAATTTTATTAATCTCTTTATTTAATTTACATCCCACCCTTACTCTGAAAAGAGCCCATGACAGCCCCCAAAGACTGTTCCAAATCCACTAAAGGAAGTATATTTATATGCTGACCAGTTCTAACATTGTTGTTGTTGTTTAGTTGTTTAGTCGTGTCCGACTCTTCATGACCCCATGGACCAGAGCACGGCAGGCACTCCTGTCTTCCATTGCCTCCCGCAGTTTGGTCAGATTCATGTTCGTAGCTTCGAGAACACTGTCCAACCATCTCATCCTCTGTCTTCCCCTTCTCCTTGTGCCCTCCATCTTTCCCAACATCAGGGTCTTTTCCAGGGAGTCTTCTCCTCTCATGAGGTGGCCAAAGTATTGGAGCCTCAGCTTCACAATCTGTCCTTCCAGTGAGCACTCAGCGCTGATTTCCTTAAGAATGGATACGTTTGATCTTCTTGCAGTCCATGGGACTCTCTAACATTAGTGGGGCTATAATTCTATGCACTCACCAGGGAACCATGCCTAATGAGCATAGTAGGACTTACTTCTGAGTAAACATGCATAGGGAGGTGCTTGCAATGTATTGTATGTATAAAGCACCTTTTCTTCTGCAAGGCAATGTACATGTGTATTTATGTGTCTGTGTACACACACACACACACACACACACACAAAAACACACACCCCAATGGTAAAAAGTCAGCATTTGTTAAACCAATAAATAGATTAAAATTAACAACCAGATTTTTTAAAAAGCAACAGTATACATTTACATTTTTTATATTAAATTTGTGTAAATCTCAATTTAAAATACATTATAAAAAGTACAGGAAAGCTAAAGAAAAGCACAGCCAATTAAAACACAGATTTTTTGAAAAGGCATGATCTTGGTTTCAAAATGCAAATTTGTTTCACATATCCGTACATGAAGTCAGCAGCTTAATGCATTTGAACAAAAGGCTTGTTCTTGTTCACCCCATCTGGCAGGTACACAGATAATTTCTGCACCAGCAGAAGATGGCCGAGGACATGGAATGATGATGCGAGAAGTGCTGATAGGGAAATTTTCTCTGAAGTTGCCTGACTTAAAGGATTTGTGTTGCCTGAACTGACCCTTGAAGGTGCATTGAACAGCCTCACTCACTGCTTGCCATAAGCACTTAGCTAAGATGAGTGATAAAAAGCAACAGACGCCAATACACAGGGCAGCTCAAAGTAAATGAAAATGCTGGTTTCTTGAGGCTGTACCAGTGGAGGTGTTAGGTTGTCATGCTGATAGTTATTAGTCCCTACATCTTTTATGGAAGCAAGCACTGCTAGGTTGCAAATGTATTGCACTGATTTCCCTTGCTAACAGTATTCCACAAAGCTAACCTGGGGCATGAAGTTGGTTTTCTAGGTTTTTTCGTGGGAGTGGGGCGGGGCACATATACAGTGTTGTTAGATTGTGAGTTTGTGAGGGTTAGTCCTTTCTAATTTCTGGGGTCCTGGATCCAGCAAAGGTTAAGATCTAATGAAGTATTCCATTGCTGAATTAACCAGGTCCTCATTACCACCTAGGTATGGTTGCTCCATGCCACCTAAGTATGGGCAAAGGAAGTTGCTTTGTGTCAGAGGGCAAATGGGTAGACCTCCTACCTCACCTGGCTGGTAGTTAGAATAATAATAATAATAATAATAATAATAATAATAATAATAATTTATTATTTGTACCCCACCCATCTGGCTGGGTTTCCCCAGCCACTCTGGGCGGCTTCCACAGAAACCAAAAATACACTAAAGGACAATAGCAAGGGTTGTTGTGTGAGACAGCTGGGCCAGAAGCAGGCAAAAGCCAAAGAATGAAAGCCATACTGGATTTCTGCTGGAATCCAAGGCTGTGGCTATGGGAGGAGCAAGACTGTTTGGGGGTGTTAATGCTGTGAGCACCTCCATCTTGGGCTCAGGTTGTATAGATGTGTAAATAAACCATATATCATAAAGACACCACAGTCTCTGCTGTCTTTCATTCCAAGGAAATCAAAACCTGGGTAAGTGTCTGGATCCCTTGGAATCTCACACTGCTCAGAGATTGGGGTGACATGCATCTAGATCTCCTGTTTTTCTTCCATCATGGATTCACCCCCTCCCCCAGGTTCTTCAAATAATCTAGATTGCACAAATTGCAGGCCAACCAACTAATGTGAATACTTCATAAAATGGATATTTCAAGGCTTTGTCCTTGAAATATGCACATTGTACCTCACTCATGGCTTAGTCAATTAATGCATTTGTATAGTGCCATTACCAAATTAATAGATGCAGTCCACACAAACAACAGTTTGTTAAACAAGGTGATACAGTGGTACCTCAGGTTACAGACACTTCAGGTTACAGACACTTCAGGTTACAGACTCCACTAACCCAGAAATAGTACTGCGGGTTTAGAACTTTGCTTCAGGATGAGAACAGAAATCGTGTGGCGGTGGCAGTGGGAGGCCCCATTAGCTAAAGTGGTATCGCAGGTTAAGAACAGTTTCAGATTAAGAACAGACCTCCAGAATGAATTAAGTTCTTAACCTGACGTACCACTGTATTTTATTTTGAGGGGATGTGAGGGATCCATTTGTCTTTATGTCTAATTTAAGCCCCATTGATTTCAGTGGGTCTACTGTAAGTATAACTAAGCCTGGATCCAACCCAACAAACATAGTTTCACCCCTGCAAAGTACACACAGATCCTTATTAAAAAACAACTTGGGCTATAACTTCCATCGAGCATGCCTGAAGGACTCAAATTTCTCACTTATGACAATTAAGCCTCTGGCATTTCAGAATGGACAGTGTCAACAGATGTAGTGAACCAGACCAGATGATGTTGTATAGTTGGGCATGGAGAAAGGATGTGACTAAAAGCAACCAAAGCTGAAACACTGATGTTTTGCACAATGATCACAAAGCACGAAAAGCTGGTCTTGGTCCCTCACCATAGTCTACTGAAGTAGCAGAATCAACTATATTTGTTTATTTAAAAATGTATACACCACTTTTTGAGGAACTTCCTATGCAAAGCAGCTGTTGTTGTTTAGTCGTTTAGTCGTGTCCGACTCTTCGTGACCCCATGGACCAGAGCACGCCAGGCACTCCTGTCTTCCACTGCCTCCCGCAGTTTGGTCAGACTCATGTTTGTAGCTTCGAGAACACTGTCCAACCATCTCATCCTCTGTCGTCCCCTTCTCCTTGTGCAGTGGAGTACAGAAATAAAATATAAAACATAAAAGATTAACTTGAGAAGAGCCTGCAGGCTCTAGTCCAATATTCTGTTTTTGGAATGGCCAACTGAGATGCCCGCGGGAAACCCACAAGCAGATTGCTTTAGCTCAGGATATTGCTCCTCAGGTTTGTTCAGGATTTTCTTTTAGTGTTCCACATTTCAGATCTTGGACTTGAATATAGCATTGATTTGTCATGGTTGTGTTTCTCTAAATGAGGCTAAAATTAAATAAGATTTCTAAGGAATTTTGTATATGAAAACACTAGGGCAGAGCTAGAAGAAAAAGGAAGTAATTTAAATGTTTCAGGCTTAGCAACCTGGCACATTGTATATTATTTTTATTTATAGTATTTATATCTTGCTTTTTTCATTACATCTGTGTGTCCGATAGCGAAGGAAGATTGCTTAAATAGCAACGCAAGAATAAGATGCTTTTAAAAGGCAGTGGTGGTGGCATATGAAGGCTGTGGTGGGATGATGTTGAAGAACATTCTCTCCTTAGGTCTTAGATCAGGGATGGGAAACCTGCAGCCCTGCAGATGTTGCTAGACTCCAGTTTCCATTATCCCAGACTATTGGCCATCATGGCTGGGCTGATGGAAGGTGGATTCCCCAACATTTGGAGGGTGCATTTGCTGCTGCTGTAGTTGTTTGGACTTTGATGATTCAGTGAAGAACATATGGAAAAATACTGCAATGAGTGCTATGTAGAAATTCAGGGTCATGTAGTACCACAAGAAAAACGCCCACAGATGACCTAGATTCCTCTGTGCATCATCATATTTTCTGCAGCCCCCCTGTTCTGTTAAAAAATTCATCCCTGTATCGGTGGATAGTTTCCCTTATACTATGTATGCTGGCATAGCACTGTAATGTTGCCGAATTTCTGCATCAGCTGGCTCAAGAGCCTTTATTGACCTACAATGCACATACTCTGATTGGAAATAAGCAGTGCCAGGTCAAGTGTCCCCTGCTGCTGCCTCTTGCTATTGAGTTGTCACTGCCAGCCTCTTAATGCGACCTTGCACTTCAATTCCCTAGTGAAAATGGGTACCTTGCCATGTCTAGAGGGAAGGTTGTTTATAAATAATATATACTTGCCATGGAGGACAACTTGTTCCAAGAGAAATGGATACAGAGCGGAAGAAATGTATATTTGTAGAGAAGAGATATTGAGAAACAAAGCATGGAGCGGGGACACACACTCATGCTCCTCTAGGCATCTTGTTGTCGAATATCTTATTCCTCCAAGTGAGCAGAAATGCTACTTTGAATACAATCCAATACAGTGGTACCTTGGTTTACGAACTTAATCCTTTCCGGAAGTCCATTCTTAAACTAAAAGTTAAACCGAGGCGCGCTTTCCCTAATGAGACCTCTTGCCGCCAGTGCCCTTTCACCATTTGGATTCCGTTCTTAGAGTGAGGTAAAGTTCTCAAACCAAGACACTATTTCCAGTTTAGCGGATTTTGTAAACCAAATCGTTCTTAAACCGGACTGTTCTTAAACCGAGGTACCACTGTATTGTTATTTCCATATGTTTTGTGTGCAGCAGTTCATAAGCATAAAGGCACGCACAGTGACTATTTCAACTTGTAAAATGAGCTCTGTGGTAGACTGTTTTAATTATTAAGCAGACTAGTCTCGTGCAGTAATCCCTAAACTGGTAAAGTAATTAAAAGTATCTTCTGTTTAGATCTTTGCCCTGCCGTGCTAATTCCCTGTTACCATGTAAGGAGAAAAAGCTCAATGTAGATTACATATTTATTTATTTTTTTAAAAAAATGGTGGGGGAGAAGAGAGTAGGGCAAAGAGATGAAAATTCAAGGGATGGAAGAGTACAGCTTGGCATAAACACAGGTTGACGCTCCCATTTCTCTTGTAAATAAGCAGAGACAGTGGAGAATGATTTAAAAAGTGAAGCGAGTTCCTCAGATATGACTCTGACAAGAAGTTGGATCCTGGTTAATATCTCCATCAGATAATTTATCATATGAACACCAATGGCAAAAACCCTAGGCCAAGCAGCCTGCAACTTCTGGAAAAGGATGCTTATGTGGAAATAAGACAAGAACAGCAGGCTTAGAGAGGTTTTTGTTTTTTTGTTTTTAAATCAGGGTTATCTGAAGAAGAAGTGGAAAAAACCTCCCTGGGTGAACTTTAAAAATTGGGCCTGACAATGGATTTGCTGAAGAGGGCAGGGAGAACTGCTGTCAGTCAATATAAAGACCAGAGATGGCCTCTGGCCCTCAAAATGTTGTTGGAGCAGCACCAGTCAGCATGCTCCGTGGTCTGACAATGGAAGCCCAGCAACGTTTGGAGAACCAAAGGTTAACCAGCCCTGGTGCAAGCAGTGTTTATGCATGAGACCAATGGTCTGTGTGAATCTAAGACAGCTGTTCCAAAAACAGCATGGAGCTAAGATCTGCTTTTCGTTCCGGAATTAAAGTCAGGCAGACTATCCATTCCAGAGAGATGGGATTTTTACTTTTATAGGTGAACAGTATATATGAATGATGTCTGTCTGGCTCCAGCAACAGCTTCTTGCTGTTTTCCAGTTTGTTTCCACCCATGCCTCATCCCCACACTTCTACAGCAGCTTCTCGCTTTTACTGCAACAGGTAGTTAATTGGATGACAGGACAGCTCGGTTCCCTGGAGCCCAGCAGCGGGATAGCCAAGAGGTCTCTGCTTTTGCTTCCTCTCTCCCCCCACTCTGCTGGACTGGCTGGAACTAAAAAGCACTCACCAGATGGCTCTTGATATTTCAAAGGAGCTGTCACAGTAGCTGACAAACGACTCTGCGACTTTCCACAAGGCCATTAAAAAAAAGAAAAGAGAATGAAAGAAGGCGCATGGAGACTCCGTCTTTACGGGGGGAAATCCTTCATGCGAAAGCGACGGGGCTTACGTGCTGAAACATTTCCCCCATTAATTGGCAGGGTTGTAAATATGAAATTCCTGTGAGCATCATACTTGAATAGCAAAACAGTAGAGGTCTGCCAAGTTTGAAATGACTGCAATCTCCCCCCAATCCAGAGACAGCGATGACAAGGAGGAGAAGCAGGTGTCTTGTAAATGAATCTTCCTTACTGCTAGGGTAAAGTGGAGGACTGTTGCTATAGATTATAGATTGTGGACCAGGTTCCTGTGCATTTTATAAGTCCGCCCCCAATAGATCAGAGGTGAGAAAACTTTGCCTTTCAGATAAGAATATAAGAGGAGCTGTTCTGGCCAACCAGATGTATATAGGGAAATATTTCCTGTCCCTCTCATTTATTCACATGTTTACTCATAAGTGTGTTCCTTCCCATTTCTGCAACTATCTGCAATTTTTGCAAAAAGAAACCCTTATAAATTGCATTGAAATTTATTTCCTCTCAAACTAGGCATTTCTAAATCTGTTGTGATACCTTCTTCTGAGTCAGTAACTTTACCGGAAGTTTTCTTAACATATAAGACTTTCTGAATCGAATTATTCTTAACTGTGACAGATTTGAGCATGTGTTAGGTATGTGACAGAGGGCAAAATGATCAGTTCATGTGCTATCCTCACCCCTGATGCAAATACAATCTTTAACTCATTCTTTGTCAATTAACAAGTAAAGAATTTGCATGTGAATCTTGAAGGTGAGGGTGAGCTTCAATGAAATCCCCATGGAATTTGAGTTTTGCTGCTATGCTTACCTTATTTTCAGGATGGCCAAGAGGTTGTGTAAATGTCCTTTAATTTTACAGCTCTCCAGTGAGGGTTTGCATTTTTCAGCCTTCCTGGGTGTTCACACTCTCTTAAAACCTCATGACATCCTTGGATGGGTGTTCCTGTAAGGGTTGGGAAACTAGGGAATCTGCCTGGCATGAGATTGAAAGCTTGTTGTTGTTGTTGTAACCAAGAGAAGTCTTTTACATTTAAAGAAACCAGTGCAGATATGTAGTAGAGATAAATGGAAGGACTTCCCTAAAAATCAAATCAACGAGTGCACTAATTTCAGATGTTTGGTAGCCAGCTGCCTACACATCCTGCATTTCAATTAAAGCCCATGGGAAGATTTCATCAGGTGACTCCTCCCATGTGGCTCCTTCAGATCAGGAAGCATGAACAGCCAGGGAGGCTGCAAAGTCTGGGAGAAATGTTTAGTGCAAAGAAAGAAAGACAGATTGGTCAATGCACAACAATAAGCTCAGCCCCGTACCCACCAACATTCTAAAGAGAATGTTCAGTGAGAATAAGGCAGAGAAATGATTTTATTTCCCCCACAGGGGATGAAACTTTTGAGAAATTGGACAGGCTTCAGCACAGCACTAGTTTAGTTATCAAATTACCAATGGTGGTTCATGGTCAGTGCACTACAGATATAATTACCTATAGATAACCACTATTTGAACATGTGCCCCTTTTTTATAAAGGGGCAGGATTTCCAGTCACATCTGATGCTTCACTTATTGGTGTGCAGTGGCTTTGGGGGGAACTTTTAAATACTGCTCTGAATTGTGAAAAATGTCAACAAAGAGCTTTATACAGTATCTATTGGGTCAGGCCAGGGGAAGGCCATTATTATTTTTTGGAGGGGTGGAACGAAATAATAGGTGCTGAGTTCTGCAACGTCAAATTGCTCCTTGCCATGGCTGAAAGGAGAGTGCATTATAATAGTGCGCCATCTGTGACTTTGAGATAAAAATTCCCATTATCAGCTCTTTCTCAGTCTCTAAACATTTCTGTGTTTGTGGACTGGAGCCGTGCTATATAAAAATAATAATCTAGGGCCAATGCACTTCTATTTCTTCAAGTTGCGGGCAATTTTTTTTATCCATGTGTCAAAGTATTTCTACAGAGAGATGTTAAAATGCACTGCACTGTTCTACGTGTGTAGGTTTTCATTTGGTTTTTATATACTAAGCTTTGCATGGTTCTCAACTAAATTTCTTAGAGCTTGTGATTTGTAGTAGCTTTGAAGATGTGCGCATAAAATATAAAAGTGATTTTATAGCAGCGTTAGCAGCAATAGCTATGTATTGGAAATTAAAACTTGTTTAAGGACATTCCCTCGCCAGTGGCCCTTGGAGTCACAGGGTCCTTTCTGGGTATGTGTGTAACATTTTCCCCATCTCAGCCTTTCCTGGTGTTTTATCCTATTTTCCCATCACACTCTTCTCCTTTGTTATTCAATTAGGATATTTCTCCCTCCAAGGCAGAAGTAGCTGTATCCCCCTCAAAATGGGGGGGGGGGAGGCAGAAGCCCACCCCTTACCAATGGTGGGGTACCGGGGTCTTTTCCCCACCCAAGTCTTTCCTGGTGATCCATGCTCTTTTTTTCCTCCACTATGTATGATTCCTATTTGTACCCATCCCAAAGCAGTCAAATCTACCCTTTGGAGAGGCGCACTGGAGCCACCATTCTGAAATTTATCAGGTTCCACCCCCTCTGAATAACCATGCCTGCAAGTTGCATTCAATTTTGGCTCAAAATCAAATAAGTTGTAGATTTTCCTTAAAAAAACAAAACAAAACTGTAAAGGTGCTCTGCACCACTGCCTACAATTTGGCAAGCTTAATCCAGACTGGGAAGGGCTGTTCAGTTTGCAAATCTCATTCATTTCCATGAAAAGGGAGGGGGAAAGTTATTGCCATTTTTTAGATTTCCCATTGTAATGAATGGGGAGCGTTTCATTTTCAACAGATCTAATTTGGTACTGAATAACAACTCAAACTGGAAAGATGCTTGTTGGACTGCTTTCCAAGGCTACAGAAACACGTCACATTTTGTGGGCAGTATACACCTGTAGCATATAGCCTTATAACAATGTGCATCATATTGTTTAGTCTGCACTATGTCTTTTATAAAGCTTTATTGCTGTACATCATTTTGTTAATTCTTTATGAAAAGTGACATGCCATTGTTCTGCTGGCTTTGTAAATGGTTTGAATAGCTTTATTTGTGCTTGAAGCGTTCAGCAACAGTTAAGGTGCACTTCATTTTAATCTTGCATGTAGTAAATCATTGAAGTAATAGCCACTTTACAGTTTTTCTTCCTTCAAGAATCATTTACCTATAATGGGCTGTTGATTTCTCTTTGATAGCACTATGCTTATACCTTTCATAAATCAAAATGCACCCAATGTTCTTCTGATGTATGTAAAATAAATAATTCCCAATAGATTTTAGTCTCTCAGGTCCTGTTTGGCCAACACCATCTTGCCCTTGGGGGCAAATTGAGGGCGGATCTAAACTCGTGGTTTATAACATTAAAAACTGCATTATTAAAATGTGACAACAGAGGGCACTGCAGAGCAGCAAGCCACTGACAAAGGGAAACTGCAATTAAACCTTATAGAATGTTATATTTTATAACATTTAAAAGATCAGTGTAGATCCAGCCTGAGAACCTCCTTTTCAGTGATCTATTGTATAGCACCCTGGAATCTGTTTAAGAGGAAGGGCAGTCTGGAAATCTTTTAGATAAATAAATGAGACAGTATCACTCTGGCTTTGTGTTGGATGGGTTCTGTCTGTACTCGCTTCCAACACTTTGCTTCCGTGGCAGTCATGATACGAACAGAAGACTTGATGATGATAATTCCCTCAAGCAATCAAAGCAACCAAACAAGCACTCTTCAACATAAATGACACCAATGATTTTAAAAAGTCTTCCATATTGCAAAATCTATTCATTCCATACAACAAGGGCTGGATTGACTATTATGTTTACAAGGCTGTACCTTCAGGCCCACATTTTCCTGGTTTAGTCTTCAGGCTCTCAGGGAGACCTTGGGCCAATCACTGCCTCTTAGCCTTGCCTTCATTAGGGGAGGGAGTTGTGATTGTGAGGACAGAAGGGAAGGGAAATACATCTATGCATGTCATCTTGAGCCCCTTGGAGGAATAGCATCATTCATGGCTTGCTACAGTCAAAGCCAGGGAAATAAATGTTTGAAGAAATGAGTGTAGCGAATGACATATGGCTTTCCCTGAGCTGTAACCCAGTCATTTATGGAAGATCAGTTTTATATTTGATGAAATGTTTTCATTGTTTTAGAGCTTGGGTGATTGGTTTTATTGTTCTAAAGCTTGTTTAATTGATTTTATTGTTCTAAGAGCTTGTGTTTTATTCTATTTCCCCCCTGTACATCATTTCAATGGCTTTATGCCATGCAGCGGTCTACAAATTTGATTATGATGACGTGAATTTTCAATTCACAATTTCGTGAAAGAGAAGGCTAACAAAAGCTACTAGCCATGATGGTTACGCTCTGACTCCACAGTTGGAGGAAGTAATGTTTCTGAATACCAGTTGCTGGAAATCACTGGAGAAGAAAGTGCTTTATTGCTCAAATCTTGCTTTCAGGTTTCCCACATACATCTGGATGGCCACTGTGAGAACAGGATTCTGGAATAGATGAGCCATTGGCTTGATCCAGCAGGCCCTCCTTATGTACACATCTGCAAGGGAAAGAAACAAACTGAATGAGCTGTTCACTATCTTTATTAAGTTTGCACACTCTGGTGTTACTTTGGTATTTTTTGTCTCTCCTATCCCTCCAAGCTGCCATACATAGATCTAATCCAAGGTTGCTGTCAAGGTATCTTTACTCTCTGGAAAGGCAGGCTTGGATACTAACCCGTTGCTGCTATGTGTCTGGGCTTTCTTGTTAGTTTTACCATTTCACTGTTGGAGCCTGGCATTCATAATTATGCCTTATGATCAGGTCACTCTTGTTTCTCTGCCTTTCTCCGTTTGGTCTCATACTAAGCATCGTGAGTGGTTTTTCTCTCCTGCAGCTCTGCATTGCTACAAAACACCCCAGGTTGGTTGTTAATGCTCTCAACAAAGCACTGCTGCATAGGGACAAAGATGGACATCTGGCTTCTGCCCCCTTGTTGTGTCATAAGTGCCCTCCATCTGCAAGAGTACAGTGCCCTGAAGCATATTCATTCAATTAAGATACAGGGACACTGGCAGCCATTGAGAAGAGTTTAAAATAGGCAAGAATTATAGACACTGTGAAATGATTGTGCAACAGGCTTAAAAGTAGTTTTCTATCAAACACAGAAGTTGAACTATGTGGATAAATTATCTAGAGCTCAGCCTGAATTGCTCATCAACCACTGCATCTCCTGTGAGTTAGTTTCCCTAGTCTTATACTACTTGATGTGGGTAGACCATTCCCAGAAGCAGATATTGATGCAAGCCTTCAACAGCCTAGCATGCTCCAGACATTTTGGACCACAACTCACATCAGCCCCAGCCAGCAGTCCGTGATGGTTGGGCCTGTTGGGGCACCAGGTTGGCAAAGGATGATTGGTAGAATATGTTATAGGTATTAGCTTTAAAATGGCATGGTTTACACATCATCAAAGTTTTGTTTCTAGTCAGCCTTCTTATTACAAGACTTATAACCAGTGGCCAGTTTGTTGGAGGCAAGGGGGCGCATTGATGAGAGCAGCAATATGGAATTATTTAAAGCAGAAGCTCCACCCTGCAGTACTGAGTACACTCTGCCTATGTACACCATTTATAACTGTATATGCCAGTGGCGGCCAGTGCTGTGTGCTCTAAATGATGTGGATTTCACCTGCCATAATCTCTTGAGCATTGACCATGACAAATGGGGACTAATGGGAGCTGAAGTCCAGCAACATCTGACTACCTCAGCATATGTTGTAGTGCAGGCTTTACTTAGGGCTGCTATACATCTGGAATTTCCCAGATATATCCGGGATTCGTCTGTCAGAAATAGGGTTCAGACGGAATTTCTGAAAATCGGTAAAACGTCTGGGGAAACCCAGACAGATGTATGGCAGCCCATGTTGGAAGTGTTGATTTTTATTTTTATTTTTTGTGAATTTCCTAGAAAAAAGCTTAAAACCCTTTTGGAGATTTTGCAATAAAAATAAAAATCAACTTCCCTCAGCCCTAGCTGAGGTCAGTCATTCAGAATGATGGGAACTGTAGTACAACATCTGGAAGGCACCAGTTTGGGGAATGCTGTTTTAGTGATAGGGTCTAAAATAGGAGTAGAAACTAGAATATTCAACAGCAAGATGAAACAGAGAAGTACAGAGTCGACTCTTGCGTCAGAGATAAGTACAGAAAGAGGCTCCCCAGACCTTGAGGAGCTGTTCCTTTGAACTAGCCTTCCTCCAAGAGATGGTTGTTGTGGAGACCAAAAACAGTTAATTATTTTGCTGTAGTAATTCCATTCCTCCTCATGCCATAATTGCATGTTCTGTTGTGAGCCAGTTTCAGATGAACTGGAGGATGGAATGTCCTGATCTCAGTCCACAGCTACAAATAATTTCTTTATCTCTTTCTCTGTTCATGACATTTGCTGAACCCTGTTCAGTGAAAACAAATGGAATAAAAATCCTTTTTAAGGGCTGTGTGGGTGGAAATAACTAAATGTGTGCATCCAGTGTTATAAAATGTTGCCACTAAATGTTAATATATATTTTAGAAATAAGATTTATTGAGAGGTGGGGGCGGGATATCTGGCTTCTGGAAAGCGTTCCGATGCGGTCATGAGATCTCCTTATTTTGAAGTGTGGCAATTTTGGAATGACAATAGATGTTCGCTCCACATGGGTAGGTCATCCTGACCAAGGTGCACCAGAGTCAAAGGAGGGAGCATGACCTGAGCCAAACATTCATGACATACACCAAGGCAGAGGAAGATGCTGCCATTAAGATGGCTAAGTGAACATGTTGAAAGAAGGAGTGGAACAGCTTCATGGAACCCTGGGAAAGGAGCAAAGTAATATAGCCTTCAAAACTGGGTGGGCTGGACATATATGGATGCGGCATAATCACAAAATTATAACTTCCCTATGCAGTGAGGCAGTCAAGTCAGGGGCCTCCAAAATCTGGTATAGTGGTACCTCGGTTCTCGAACATCTCCGTTGACGAACATTTCGTAAACCGAATGCCGAAAACCCAGAAGTAAATGCTTCTGTTTTCGAACGCGCCTCGGAAGTCGAACGGCTTCCACTGTGCAGTTTTCAATTTCCTCAGTTGAATTTGCAGACAGCCCTTTGTGCCTCGGTTTTCAGCGTTCTGGAACTCAAACGGTCTTCTGGAACGGATTACGTTTGAGAACCGAGGTACCACTGTACTAGCAGTGGCCTGGCAGGAACTGATTTGGAGAAGAGGAAGCAATAATGGCAATAGTAATTAGCACAATGACCAACAATTGGGTGTGGGGGGGGACACAACAGGAGGAAAACTTTTAGTGATGGCTTGGGAGGCAGGAAGGGTCAAAGCTGGAGGGCCCCTTCCATTGAAGAAGAAGAAGAAGAGTTTGGATTTGATATCCCGCCTTTCACTCCCTTTAAGGAGTCTCAAAGTGGCTAACATTCTCCTTTCCCTTCTTCCCCCACAACAAACACTCTGTGAGGTGAGTGGGGCTGAGAGACTTCAAAGAAGTGTGACTGGCCCAAGGTCACCCAGCAGCTGCATGTGGAGGAGCGGAGACGCGAACCCGGTTCCCCAGATTACGAGACTACCGCTCTTAACCACTACACCACACTGGCAGAGTGAGGCGACCACTTCCAGTCATGGATATGATGGAGTGGACTGCAGTAGGGCTCCCCAGCCATTCCCATCCTCTTAAGACAGTGTTTGCTTTCTACTGGCCTCTCTTCCAATGTACTGGTTGGAAAAGGCCCCTGAACAAGCAAGCAAGCAAGCCCAGGCCTTGTGTTCCAGCAGACATTGTTTGCATGCTCACACTGTTCTGTTCACATGGCACACATTTGTGCCCACCACTGAATATAAGAATATCCTGCTGAATCAGGCCAATGGGGCCTTCCAGTCCAGCATTCTGTTCTCATAGTGGCCAATCAGAGTGGCCAGTGCAAGATCTGAGTGCAAGAGCACTCTTTCCTCCTGTGGTTTCCAGCAACTGGCATTCACTACTTTGCCTAAGCATTTGTTTGAGTCAGCAGAGAGCAGGTTCCAGGCAGAGGGGCAAGTGCCTGGCAGAGAGGCATTGGATGATAAGAGTTTTGTAAACCACAGAGGTTGTTCTGTGCCTCCTAAGCTAGCCTCCTACTCTCAGGCAGAGGACCTGAGTGAAGGGTGGCACCCTTGAACACTTTTCAAAGCTAACCTTTCATGACTTCAGAATCAAAGAGCCAATTTATTAGAGTTTGTATGCTTTTGATAGGATTACAGCTCATTAGACTAATACCATAAAATCTGTTGGATCTAATTATTTACTATTGAGAAAGCTGTAGGTGGCCTGTAAGGAGCTCAGTGAGATTTTATTTTATTTTTTTAATTAACACTTAATTTCTGCCTCCTTCCAGGATTGATGTAGACACAATCATGGTAGGCAAATTTATATGTAGTTTTATCTGCGTTCTGAGCTGATGCATCTGAACTGGCAAGTGGCTGCCAAACCCCTCTCTAACATTTGTTCATTTTCCCAGAGGAATATGGTGGGATCTTGAAGTACAGTGGTACCTCAGGTTAAGTACTTAATTCGTTCCGGAGGTCCGTACTTAACCTGAAATTGTTCTTAACCTGAAGCACCACTTTAGCTAATGGGGCCTCCTGCTGCCGCTGCGCCGCCGGAGCACGATTTCTGTTCTCATCCTGAAGCAAAGTTCTTAACCTGAAGCACTATTTCTGGGTTAGCGGAGTCTGTAATCTGAAGCGTATGTAACCTGAAGCATATGTAACCTGAGGTACCACTGTAGTAGGAAAGAATGTTACATTTCAGTCTGCAGGAAGGAGGTACCTTTTGTAAATGTGCTGCCATGTTAAAAAATCCCGATAATTTACTCATCCGAGATACAGGTGTTCTAGCTCAATCTACTGTGTAAGCTTTCTAATTGCAGGGAAATTTCTTTTTTTTTTTATGCTGAAGAGAGTGTTAAAAAATGCAATCTTCCACTTGCAGTCTGAAGTGATACTATTTACTTTACCACTAAATGACCTTCAGGGTCATTTAATGATCCGATGACAAAATGATCCAATGACTCTTGATATCCCTTCCAACTCTACAGTTCTGTGATTCTATCCCTTTTTAAAAACAAACAAATAAGCAAAACCCCAATAATAACAGGGCCATATATGTTTCCCGGGGGAGAGAATCTCCCAAATTTTCCCTACTGACAGATATATTGCCAGGAGCAGGGGGTGCTGTAAAGTTCTCTCTCTGCATGCACCCTGCCTGTCATAATAGGATATATTTTGCCAGTTGATCTGTTAGGAAGGAAGACTCATAAGAAGGGCCTTGTTGGACTTCATTGGACGAGACCTCACCTTGTGCGATTACCCAGTTTGAGAATATTTTGGCTTTGGCTGAGGAACAGGATTAGTAACTGGAGATGGTGTGCATCTTTGTTTAAAAACAACAACTCTTGCACCAAGACAGCAAGTTGTCACTACACACTCACACTTTCCCCACCTACCTGTTGCAAGACAAAACTAGACCCCTGCTTTCTGCATCTGGTAGAGAAGGGGATAACTGCTGAATACTCTTGTCTCTTATGGCCTAACAATACATTACATTAGCTGTGTGAATTGCAGGCACGTGATTTTTGTTTCTAAACACCCAATATCAGGAACAGTTGGTGTGTGTGTTTTATTGGCACTGCAATATAGAGGGAGGTGGGATTTTAAAAATAAAAAATAAAAAAGCATTCCCTTTCCAACCACAATCTCAGTGCAGCAATTATCATTAGGACAAAACTTCTTGCCGTGTGAGTGCTTTGCCTTTTTTAAAAAAAACAACAGCAACCTGCGATCACAGGAGGGGTGCCATAAACCTCCCCTCCTTGTGTGTTGTTGTGCTGATGACAACCTCTCCCACCCGCCTGGCATTTTGATTTTTAAATAATAAATACATAAACAACCCTGTGACATGATTGCAAATCATGCCACTCATGTACCATGTAGCTAGGCCCTAAGAGAAATAAATGGGCACCATCTTCTGGGGTAGATGTGGCATCCCCACAAAGGAAAGATTGTGTGTGTGTGTGTGTGTGTGTGTGTGTGTGTGTGTTGCATTGTCTGGCTGAGGACTGAATAAGCCTGGGAAGTGTCCCTGCTTGTCTGAGAGAGTTCATGTACAAATCTTCCATATTTTGTTTGCAGCACATTTGATGTAAAAAGGTTAGGCTTTGTCAAAGCCTTATGGTTTCACGACAGGAGTTTTCTCTTAATTTTCTACATTGTTAACATCCAGCTTTATAGATAAAAGGCCTCCCAAAGGCTCACACTTTCAATTATATTCAAGCTGGAGCATTTTAATTAAAAAAAAATGAGGGGAAGCCAGTCCCTAGCCATGCAATGGAAAAATTGCTGCTTTGGGGAGAGCAGCAGAATTGCTGCCATTTCATTACCTCGGTCCTCTTATTTTCCCAGATAGTTGCACACCCCATCACTCAAATTACATAGTGGAATAGTCTTTGGCAGTCCCTTAACAGAGGCAGAATGGAGTAGAGCTGCGACTTGTAACAATTCTGAAACCTAATTGTGCCTACTTCATAAGCCCCTTTGCCAATCTTTTTTTATAATGGTGAAATAGAAACATAAGAAAAAGCCCTGCTAAATCAAATGGAAGGCCTTTCTAGCCCAGCCGTCGGCTTCCCACAGAAGCCAGTTGGGAGTGGGGAACAGAGGGACACATAATGCTGCCTTATACTGGGCCAGATCATTGCCACATATATCTCAGTATTGCCTTCACTGGCTGGAAGTGCTTAGGTACATCCATCGAGTTGGGTTGTTGGTTTATCCAGCTCTGTATTGTCTATACTGACTGGCAGCAGGTCTCCAGGATTTCAGACAGGAAGCCTTTCTAAGTCATAGAATCGTAGAATTATAGAATCAAGACTTGTAAAGTTACAATGGACCCCAAGGGTCACACCTGGAGATCCCTGGGATTGAACCTGGGTCCTTCTGCATTCAAAGCAGATGCTCTGCCACTGGGCTATGGCTTTTCTCTCTCTCAAAGGTTTCAGAGAGGGTTTTCCTAAGCCCTGCCTGGAGAAGCAGGGGATTGAGCCTGGGGCATTTGGTGTGGAAAGCAAATGCTCAACCACTGAACAAATCCCTTCCCAGCATCTTGTGGCCACTGAGTATAGAGGCTTCATTTAACTACCATGGCTAACAATTATTTATAGTTATACCTTCAATAGAGTTATGTAAACCTTTTAAAACTCCTACAGTGTTCTCTTTTAAATAATAATAATAATAATAATAATAATAATATTTTTAATTTATACCCCGCCCTCCCCAGCCAAGGCCAGGCTCAGGGCGGCTAACAACCAATAATAAAAACAAGTTGAATGAATACAACTTAAAAGCAAGATTAAAATACAACATTAAAACATTAAGATGCAGCCTCATCACAGGAGGAGAAAGGAAAAAAGAAAAAGGGGGAGGGAATCAAATTGACTCCAAGCCAAAGGCCAGGCAGAACAACTCTGTTTTACAGGCCCTGTGGAAAGAAATCAGATCCTGCAGGGCCCTGGTCTCATGAGACAGAGCATTCCATCAGGCTGGAGCCTGTGTTGAAAAAGCCCTGGCTCTGGTTGAGGCTAATTTAACTTCCTTAGGGCCCGGGACCTCTAGGGTGTTGCTACTTATGGACCTTAAGGTCCTCTGTGGGGCATACCGGGAGATAGCCTCAGCAACATAAATGAGGCATGAATGATACCTTGGACAGCTTCATGCAGAGCTGAGCCCGGCGACTCCATCAAAGCAGAGCTCTGATGTTGCTTCAGTGGCAGTCACCCACCAACTGAGCATTAAATAGGAGTTGCAGCGCTATCTCATTTGCTAGCACTGCCCTCCATGGACTTCTAACTTGGAGGAGTCCAGCCTCTGTTTCTCTGATGGAGCTGGGAGGACTGTCTAAGTGTTCTCTAAGTATTCTGAGCTAGAGGTTTCAGAGTCAGAGAAGGGCAATGTGATGTCCTCTGGCTGGAAAGGTACTGGCACAAGTTTCCCCTTGCAGAATTGCTTCTGGTTGGGCTGGTGGTTATTGGCTCACTGGTGCACCCATGTATTGACATGCCCTCCTTGCTGAAATACAAGAGGCCCCTCGGTGATGGCATCCCCCCAGCTCTTGAAGACACATCTGTTTAGCCAAGCATTCTCCTGGACGGAACTTGTGATTTTATTGCTTTAACTCTTTTGAAAAACTGTTTTCATTGTTATGCTTCTTAATTATTTGTTTTATTGTATATTAGAATGTTTTAATGTTATTGTGTTAATTAGGGATTGATGTTATAGTTGTAAATCACTTAGAAGCCATTGGGCTATATCATCATCATCATGATCCTCTGGAGCTTGTTTTGAGGGCAGTTTCCTCTCCCATTTCCACTGTTGCATACCCTTAAAATGTTGTAATTGCACAACTAGAAAGTGTAGTATGTGAAGATGTCTTTAATTGTTTGTCATTCACCTCATGTAGAGTTTCGAATTCTGACTTGGACTGTGCATTGTGAATTAGTTGCTTTGCTGGTAACTTGATTGCATGGTCTTATATTGCAACATCTACATAATGCCATGATTGTTAGTCTTATCGCAGTCTCAGTATTGGCCTAATAAACTGGCATGCCTGAAACAGATAGGTCGAAGTAATGGATGCTCGTTCAATGTATCAAAATGTGACTCTGCACCATCCTTAAAGAGGTCTGTTTTATGCTTGAACACATCTGCTTGTCTTCTGGGTGTTGCTTTGCAGGATAGTTTAGTTCTGCATTTGGGAAGCTTCCCCATCCTTGTTTTCCACTAATCCAAAGTGATTGCTTATGAGCACCACTTATGACTCCCAACAGATGTATAATTAGGGATTGCAGATGGATTTTCAAACTGTAAAGTGTTCAGCTAAATTAAAATATTCAGGTCAGCTATGCGCAAATGGAGTAGTTTCTTTCCTTTTGGCCATTACATGAGGAGCCTTATGCCTCCAATAGCAGTGAATCCCATGAAGGATGGGATGGGGGCATCTATGGTGGAGGAACTGCCACTTCCTAGTCTTGCACCAGCCTAGGTGTAAGGTGTGTGTGCACTTTTTCTTTCCAGCTGAAGTTCCCTCCCATCAATTTCTCTCTTAATGACTTCAGAAGGTGGAGTGAGATGACTTCTGCCAGCTCCAAGGCTGGCTTAGTTAGCTGCTATTTTGGTGAATGCTGTGGAGAGGGCAAGAGGACTTCAGATCCTGTGGATCTAAGGCTTCCTCCATTCACCTATGACCCACCTTTTACCCCTCTCCTACCACCATCAGAACACCATCAGTAAAGTTTGCAACTGCTACACAACAAGGAGGCCTCAGGTACTGAACCTTCTTTCCCGACCATAGACCTTCTGATGCAACCAGCGAGGCAGTGCCATAGTTTCCTATGACACCTCATCTTTCCTCCCTCAGAGTTTAGGATTCCTTTTTAGGAGACTTTTCCAGCCATTTGTTCGTGACCAGCACCTAGTGAGTGAGATGGAGCTGGGTAAATGAGCTGAATGCTAAAAAGTTCAGTAGGGAGCTGTTAACCCAGAAAGAGTCTGGAGAAGACCGAGAGGCTTATATCTGTACTTCAGTCTCATTTTCTTCCTCATTATCTGCTGCATTTCTCCTTGTACCCAGGTCTGGGCTCACCACTAGGCATGCTGCTACGTGTGCCCTTGAGGCTTGGGGGAAATGAAGAGAGAGAACTGAGGATAGAGGCAGGGATTGGGCTGTGGAAGATTGGTGGCAGAACTCAAGTGAGATATCTGTGAGCTCAGGTGCTTCAGGCTGCCCTGGGGCTTCTCCCAAGTCCTCACTTGTACTGGGGGTTCTCTGTGGGGCCCCATGACTCTTCCCCAGAGGAGGTCTGCCTGGGTCTGGGTCACACACTTATATCTTCATATTTCCAAGCCCCAATTTCAGGGCATGGCTTGAGATAAAAATGCAAGTTGTGCTGAAGGGCGCAGGGATTTTGCAATAGATTTGTGTTATCATTGTTGACTAAAAAAAGCATACCTGCCTGGGTGCTAGCATAAACATTCATGAACTCTGTTGTTAAATATGGATCCAGTTGTGAAATCCCAGAAATTTGATCAGTACATTCTAGTGAAAGTGTTTATAGGACTGGAGCTTGAATTCATTTGTTGCTCCAGTGAAGGTCCAGGCATAAACAGTGTCGGTAGAGTACCTGCAACCCCCAAAATAAAATAAAAAGGCTCAGTTTTTGCTTGCAAATTTTATTTAATTTTATGTGACTTTTTGAGAGTGGCCATTGACAGTGGGAGATCTCCACTCTAGTGCACATCTCCTATTAGGTGAGGGTCCTTCAGCCAGCCAGCCACTTCTTCTGGGAAAGGAGAACCTAACCACTCTCCTGTTCTGGCCAGCTTACATAAAGCTTTGGTTAGTTTCAGTTCCCCAGAGAGACAATATGTCATGCATCTGCCTTGGCAGGGGCCCTTAGAACTGTTCAAGGTCCTGTATGGTCTCTGCTTGACTGGGATTCTGTCTGCTTCCCTCACTTGCTGCTGATTTTGCCCTGTAATCTCCCCTCCCAGGCCCTGCATTTGTGTTTAATGCAGTGTGTTAGTGACATGTGAGGATGAAGCGATTGTGTGCTGGTATGAGATTTAGTTCTGCCTCAAGGTGCTTGCTTCCCCATTATGGCATTCAGTGTTCTACATGACAGGCAGTCCACATTGTCACCTCAAGTGGATGTCACAAATCATTTGGCTGATTTGCATTCACATTTTTGCACATTGTCCCAGTCTGTTTCTGAATTCAGATAATTGAAAAATCCGCCCTTCTAGCTGGAATAAGGATAATGTGGCAATGAAGATCTATGAGTCTGGGACCCATGAAATCTAATCAAAGACAGCTGTTTTAATTGGCTTGTGCATTAAAATGCTCTGGCGAAACCAACCTGTCTGACCAGGCAAGGAGGCTCTTACTTTATTGCGGTAAGCTGTAAAACTGTCATTTCAATCTCCATTATTAAATTGGAATTTTAAAGATGCATTTTAGAATGTCAAGTCTCCATGGAAGAGCCTTAAAAGAATAAGTGAGATAGCACAGAACTGTCTTTCACCATTTATTCCCCCAAATCTCTCCCACTGCCAGAAGAAATTCCACACACCCCTCTTTTTTACTATGCATTCAAGCTCTTCTTCACGCAACATTTAGTCAATATACTGATACTCTCTAGAAGGCATCTTTATTATTTTTCTTCACTGTAAACTCAATTACATTTTAAATGATTTTTAACTTGCACCAAAGCAGACCATGAAGCATATCAATGAATACAAGTGCAACCCTTTTCATGCCTTAATGGTTCTTGTGGTAGTCTGTGCAAACACTGGAGCTCTGACAATGACCTGTGCCTAATCGTTTTGTGACCACATAACTGTACCAAAAGGATTCCCTGCGGAACTATTTCCAGGATGAGTTGGTACCCATAATAGGAACTCCAGAACTGACAATTTGTGATTACAGTTTTATTTTATGCAACAGAGTCCCTCGCTTTTCAGCTGCAGCCTCTAAGGTAATCATGTATGAATGGCTGTTACACTTCATTTTGCCTTTTTAAATGGCCTTTTAGATTATTCCTTGGGAAAACATGGTTTTGAGTAGCTTTATAATTGCATGCGAAACCACACCAGATAGATTCTCTTTTGACTGGAGTAAAACCCTTGCTTTTCATACACTAGCTTGCATCTGCTTATCTCTGTCCAAAGCAGGAATTGAGCAAGATTCACAGGAAGCAAATAGGAGGGTAGATCAGTAGTATGTCTGCTGGTGCATCTAATGAAGTTAGCATGCAAGAATGTAAGACGAGCACTGCAGGATCAGACCAAAGGGCCACCTGGTCCAGCATTTGGGGAGAATTGCAATAGCTCATTGATAGCAATTCAAACTGAGGGGTTTCTGCTACTGCATTAATCAATACTGTAGATAATGTTTAGTGTCATAGGCCCTTATTTGCATGGCCTTAAGATTTTGCTGTAAAATGTATATATTGATGCTTTTATTTCTTTTATTTTCATTTAGCTTTTTATCTTCTCTTTTTAATTTTTTAATTAAAAAACCCCTTTAAATACTGTGTTACAATTCTTATTCCTGAATTAAATTAAGACAACTTTGATGTTAGCAATAACTCATCTCAAGTCGTCTATGAGCTAAAAAATGGATTTGAATTTATAAGATCCAGGTTTGAAATAGATCTATTAAGCAACAAAGTTAAAATATTGTAAAAAATGTGTAAGTTGCTTTTGGAATGGCATACGAAAGATGAAGAAGTAAAATCTGTAATGATACATTGGGCAAAGGATATTGGTTATAATAGAAGATTAGAAGAAGTTAGAAGATTGGGTAAGATTGTGGAAAGATGGAATAAACTTTACTGCATGCAGTTTGCTTAAAGAAAATATAATGAAAATGATGGATAGATGGTATTTGACACCAGTGAAATTAGCAAAAATGTATAGAACAAATAATAAATGTTGGAAATGTAAAGAAAAAGAAGGTACCTTTTACCATATGTGATGGGTTTGTAAGGAGGTGAAGGTCTTCTGGGAAATGATATATAATGAACTTTTAAAAATGTTGAAATATACATATACAAAAAACCCAGAAGTCTTCCTGCTAGGTATGTAGGTAGAGAAATACATAAACAGGATAAAACTTTGTTTCTATATGCAACAACTGCAGCGAGAATGTTATTAGCCCAAAGATGGAAACAAGAAGATTTACCAACGAACGAAGAGTGGCAGATGAAATTATTGGACTATGCCGAATTGGCAAAACTGATGGGAAAAATCCGGATCCAGCAGGATCAGACTTTTCTGAAAGACTGGAACAAATTTTTGTTATACTTGAAAGACAATTGTAAACAATTAACATTGCTAGTAGGGTTACAAGAAGTTTTGTAAGGTTAAAACTATCACTTATTATTCATTATAGTTAATTTAGTATTTACACCAGATTATGATTTAATAGTAATAAGAAATAGAGGCAAATGCAGTATCCAGAGAATAGGTTTGAAAGCCATCAATCAGGGAGGGGAGAAGTCACAGACTTGGGGAGCCAAATTATTATATATAAAAGTCTACTATGAGCTAAAGATAATTGTACTTCATTACCTTCTTTGAAAAAACTTTTTTAAAAAAAACAAACCTGAGGGATGCAAGGGTACATTTGCTGTTTCGTTTTCTGTAAAATACACAGTAGTGAAAATTCACTGCATGAATCTTTAGGTATTTTTTGTGTTTTCCACAGCAGAATATGATTATTCATCAAGTTGATTCCCCTTGACATTAGTTGGCATGCTTCTATATAATCGGAGTAGTTCATTGAGCAGCTTTCACTTCCTGGGTGAATTTCCAGGATAAATGAATTATTTGGTGCACATGTGTGTTCATGTTTTGAATTGTGCATTGTGGGCATGACCTCTGATCCTCTTGTTTGATGCATTCTGTACTCCATTTGCTTGTTTAGCTGCCTATTAATTATCAGGCCAAAGTCCTGGTTCTGTGCCTAAAGAATGATTCCGTTGAAACACTTTCTGCCCTTATAATGAGAAAACATGGGAATACGTTCTATGGCTTATAGTTAGAAAAAATCCAGATAGTCATCATAAGTACAGAAACTACAGCAAGAACCAAAAGAGAGAGAGAATGGGAGAACTCACTACCAACAAGAAACTACAGAGTAAACCTTGTTGTCAGTGCTTGCCTGATCTCCATAGGGAGCTCATTCCACAAAATATAAATCTGCGTATACAAATTATATGCAAATCTAGATCCTGTTTTTGCCTCCTTTTTGATTAAAAAGGTAAAGGGACCCAGACCATTAGGTCCAGTCATGGCCGACTCTGGGGTTGCGGCGCTCATCTCGCTTTATTGGCTGAGGGAGCCGGTGTACAGCTTCCGGGTCATGTGGCCAGCATGACTAAGCCGCTTCCGGCGAACCAGAGCAGCGCACGGAAACACCGTTTACCTTCCCCACCGGAGCGGTACCTATTTATCTACTTTCACTTTGATGTGCTTTCGAACTGCTAGGTTGGGAGGAGCAGGGACAGAGCAACGGGAGCTCACCCCTTCGCGGGGATTCGAACCGCTGACCTTCTGATCAGCAAGTCCTAGGCTCTGTGGTTTAACCCACAGCGCCACCCGCGTCCCACCTTTCTGATTACATGCTTCCTATTTTCTGTGCAAGCTGTCTCCCTGCCTGATCAAGCTGGGCAGCCAGTGGAAACCTAGAGTTTGCTAGGGACTCTACTACACCAAGGTGGTGCTGAGGTTCCCAGAAATTATGGTGACCTTACTCTTTGCTTTCAGCCTACTCAGATTAAAGAGCTTTCCATCTGTTTGATATATGATTTCGACTCGACAAAGTGTAGCATCCACAAGCTATAAATACGCCTCTGCAGGCTTGGTCTTTTGTTTGAGCAAAGAGCTTGCTTGCTGCTGTTCCCTGCCCCATTGTGCGGTGCCTTTCCCCCAGAACCTTCTTTCCCTAGTTGGCAGGAGCGAAGCCTGACAACCTTATTAAGCATCTGTGGTCCTCAACATTGTCGCAGCCTGCCACCATTGCGCTAGTGCCACATTTTATGCAGAGAAATGAGTTGTTGCTACCAGAAAGCTTCCGAGTCTGGACAATAGAGCAGATCCATTGCAAAAGCAGTTTGCCGAAATAGATCTCAACAACCTCTATAATTCTCATGGAACTTTGCAAGGGAAGCAATGAAATCTGCTTCAGAAGAATGAGCTCTGGAATGAGGAACGAGGTCATCCGAACTTGGGCTCACGTGTTTCTGCAGCATTATTTCGGGTATCCGTTAGCTAATCTGTTGTATGCAGCTCAGAATTTTCTTTTTTAAAAGGTATTAAATGGTTTATAAGCACCTAAAGTAAGCAAATAAATAATAAAGCGCAAAATACCTCTTAATTCTGCATTGTGTATGAGGGCTTGTTTCCTTTCCCTTTTTTAGGAGGAGGAAACTAATTATGTTTGCTGTCAATTGCTTCCCAATTAGTATGGAAGAGAACCTCCTGAAGCAATGGCCTGAGCTACAAGCTGTGTCAGTAGGGATGATTTTCTTCATTATGTGATGCTGGCAATTGAAATTGAAACTGAAGAATGTTGGGGGCCAGTAAGCCAATTCTGGTAGGGCTGTACGTGTATTTGCATTTTCACATGGCTCTCTTATCTGCCAGCTGTATTACTAAGTGCCAAGCTGCACATGAACCAGTCATGCAATTAGCAATTGTGTGAATGGCTTTTGGCAAGTGTGTGTGTGTGTGTGTGTGTGTGTGTGAAGTCCATTCTGGAACAGACCCTCGCATCAGAATAGAGGAGATTTAGCTTCTTGCGCCCCAGTGCAATCCCAGTTCAGACCAAGTCTTCTGCACCTGGTGCTGCATTGGAAACAAAGCACCTACTGGAGTGAATGGGAGTTCCCCCCCCCCAATGCAAATTGCAGATGTGGGAGACCCAAACTAAACTGAGACCACAGAAATGGAGGAGGGCCAAATTCCCCCCTATCCTGCCATGCCAGTGTTGCAATTCTGAACTGCGCCCATGAACCTGCACTTTTAAAACGACAGACTTCTGTGAGTGGGAATGGATCTCCTGGTTATCAAGGCAATGAGGACAGGTTCCTCATCGATGGCACCTGGTTGGGCGACCCAGCGTCAACATGCACCTTGCCACTGGTGGTAGATCCAAGAGCTCAACTGTCTTCACCAAGGTCCCCAGACGGTGCAGCTGTATTTTAATGAACTGAATAGAATGGAAGTTTTTGAGTCGGGGTGTGTGGAGAACATATGTATGAACTTAACAGTGCTTTTTTAGTTGCTATTTTGTTAATGTTGTTTTATAGATTATAAATGCTGTTTTGATTTGATAATCATATAATATGGCTTTTGCTGTAATGTTTAGCTTATCTTTTGTTAGGAGTGTTTTCTAGATTGCAGTTGTTTTACTGATGATTTGATGTGCTATTACGCTATTGTCATTTGTTGTTTGTAAGCTGCTTTGGAATTTGTTTCAATGGAGAGCGGCTTAGAAATACAACCAATTGATCAATCAGATTTACACAGTTGCAAAGTCGGCGTATGAATAGCTCCTCATCTTGTTTGGTCCTAAGGCACAGTGGATGAGCAGATGAAAATGCACCACTCAGAAAGTTTCAGAAGAGCTTCACTGCAGTAACTGATATCATTTAATGTTGATAAAAGAATGTGACAATGGATGGTGCTAAGCAATTTCCTTCCAACCTGGCTCACTTCTGGTACTCCAGCCATGTTGAAAGAAGCTTAAAGAAGGCTGTTTGCTCCCTTGTCCATGTAACAGATCCTCTTTATATCTAAATGGGCCACACAAGTGTCAGGGTGCCCTCTGCACAGTCTGGCCTTTGCAAGTGATCAACTGGGTGCATTGAAGATGAAGGCATGAAGCAGTAGCCAGAATGCAGAGCAGCAAAGGAAGGCCAGAAGGGCCAGAAGCTGGTGCATAGTTCAGACGAGGTGGATAGTTCCAAAAGGCAGCTTTCCAGAGGAAAGGAATGCACAGGACTCTCTTGGGCAGCTACTGCATCTAGCAGGATGCTCAGGTGGAAGAACCAACTCTGAAGCAACAGTAGCATAATATAATATATTGTCCTCCAGTTCATATTGTCTGGCTCAGCTGCTGGCCCTCTCTGACCATAATGTGGGTGATGCTGTAGCGCAGCAAAGATCTGGTTTCTTAGAGGGTCAGCCTGGAACACCTTGGAGAAAAGGTGGATCTATGGATCTACCATATACCTCCAAATAAATAAACTAAACACAAATAAAAATAAACAAATTAAATATACCTCCTTTTAGAGCTGTTCTGGTGGCATAGAGAGCAGGACATGCAAGATATCTACCAGATCCCCTGGTTTGAGACCTTTGGTGCCTAAGAGGATAGCCACCCCATCATGTCTAGTCATTTCAGGGTTGTTGTTTTTTAAAGTACAGTGGTACCTCAGGTTAAGTACTTAATTCATTCCGGAGGTCTGTACTTAACCTGAAGCATCACTTTAGCTAATGGGGCCTCCTGCTGTGCTGCCGGAGCCCGATTTCTGTTCTCATCCTGAAGCAACGTTCTCAACCTGAATCACTATTTCTGGGTTAGTCGAGTCTATAACCTGAAGCGTATGTAACCTGAAGCATATGTAACCCGAGGTACCACTGTAATCATATATTTAATTCTCTTCCATTAAAACTATCAAGACATAGAGCATCTTTCACTGCAACAGGCCTAAAATAAATAAAGTCCATGTATGAACATTCTCTTTTTTTGTTATTGCCTTTTGCATTACACCCTACTTTCAGTGAGAATGCAACAATCTCTCTACTTGTCTATTTGACTTGTTAAAATGCGTTCAGTGTTGGGACCAAAATAAGTCTTCCTTCCTTCCTTCCTTCCTTCCTTCCTTCCTTCCTTCCTTCCTTCCTTCCTTCCTTCTCTAACAGTTTTAAAAGATATGAGAGAAAGAAACCATAAATGCCTTTCAGGATAATATTTTTTTAAGTCCTTTCTCTCCACCCTTTAAAAACATCATTACCTCAATGCTCATAGCAGCAGCCCCAGCGAGAAGATGCTTCTCATTACCAGCTCTCTAGATTCCAATAATATGTGCAGTAAAACAGCATGAAATTAAATTTCTTGCTAATTTTGCCAAACTGCTACTGCAGAATAGGGGTAATCTGTAATAAAAATATGTAAATGCAGTATTGGTCTTCAACACAAGCAGCACGCTTGGGCTTCCTGTCTGTTTTCCTCTCTGCCCCCCATTTCATTTAAGTGGGTTGTTTTCTTGTTAGTAATGCAATTTGCTAACCCCGGGATGAACTGCCAGACACTGGCAACATATTCAAATGCTGGCAAACACGTCTATGCAGGTTCTAGATTCAGGTTGGTAGCTGTGTTGGTCTGACGCAGTCAATATATATATATATATATATATATATATATATATATATATATATATCAAGTAGGACCTTAGAGACCAACTAAGGTTGTTGTGCTGGAGGAGACTTTTGAGAGTCCCATGGACTGCAAGAAGATCAAACCTATCCATTCTTAAGGAAATCAGCCCTGAGTGCTCATTGGAAGGACAGATCGTGAAGCTGAGGCTCCAATACTTTGGCCACCTCATGAGAAGAGAAGTCTCCCTGGAATAGACCCTAATGCTGGGAAGGATTGAGGGCACAAGGAGAAGGGGATGACTGAGGACAAGATGGTTGGACAGTGTTCTTGAAGTTATCAGCATGAGTTTGACCAAACTGCAGGAAGCAGTGGAAGACAGGAGTGCCTGGCATGCTTTGGTCCATGGCGTCACGAAGAGTCGGACACAACTAAACGACTAAACAACAACAACAACAAGTTTGTTCTTGGTATAAGCTTTTGTGTGCATGCACACTTCTTCAGACAGATATCTATGCAGGGATATCTACAGTCCAATCCTGTGATGTGCCGCAAGCCCTATACAGTGATGTTGGTTGGGTTTATGGGTCCTTTATGAGGTTAGTGACAAGTACCGTAGAGTTTGGTCCCCAGTGAGATTGGTGGTAGGGCAAAAGGCAGGGAGGAAAACCACAGGTGGAGTCAGAGCCAATGATAGGCAGAGCTAACTAATTCTGGATTTGTCCTCAACCTCCTCCGTGCTGAGCTTTGCAAGGGCAGCATTGAGCCGGAGGAGGAAGCTGATAGGCACAGAAGCCCTGGGAATAGTTGTAAGGAAGGAGGCAGCCAGGCGAGGGCAGAATGAGTTGGTGGGCAGTGGTCCATTCTTCCAAATGGACCAGCCCACAGTGGGTTTCTATTCCCAGTAACAGGTGGGAAATGACACTTCTATAAAAGATCGCAGTCTAATCCAGGGCTTTCTAAGTTTCACAGAAGCCTATCATATATCAAGTGGTGCTTTCATGTCAATTTGCCATATGCTTTATCAAAACAAGCCAAAACTGATTTATTGGGGATCACATTAGTCCATGGTCAAACTGTACAGAGGGATGTAAAATAAAAAGTATTTGTGCTCTTTCTCTTTCTCTTTCTCTCTCTCATACAATTTTTCTAACTGGATAAGTTGGGAAAGAAAATCTAATTGAATACAAAGCAAGCTGTCTTGTTCATGGTATTGACACAAAGACACAAAATTGTCCGTGACATAGATGGAATAGGATGGTGTTTTTATGTCTTTTTTTAGTTGATTATCCCCAATGTTTTGTTTGCGAAGGTGCTGTAGTTATGATATGTTTAATATTGTTTTAGGTTATTATCTTTTAATTTTTTGTATATTTTAATCTGCTGTACGGCACCTGAGTCTTTGTTCTTTTCTGTTCGTTTCTTGAAAGCAGTGTTTAAGAAGTTTATCCGACTAACCTAATGAAGTCATCAAAACAAGGACAGAAAAGCAGGCTCCCCCAGTCACTTTCCCAATGGTCACTGCATCTGAAACTTTTCAATGTATAATTAAAGAAATCAAGACAGACACTGATGCTGAACAATCAGACTAGACAGAGCAGCATCTTCACTTTTTAACACACTGATTAAGCACACACGGGGCCATTCTGAACAAGAAAACTACAAAGAGGTGTGTTTTGCTGTGGTTTTTAGCTTTGATGATGCTTGCTTAAGGGGTCATTTTCTGTTCCTCTTTTGTTTTATATGTCTTGGATTCTACAACATGTCTTCTACAACATGTAGGATTGCTGCTAAAATGTGACCCAGTGTGGTGTAGAGGGTGCAGTGGCATATATACTGAGGAGATCCTGGATTATTATGGACTCAGCTATACAGCTGCAAATAAAATGTTTTAAATGTGTTGTAAATTGCGATATGCAAATGTGACACCAGATGGCCAGAGTGAGCTATGCCAAATTCAATGTATTTTTCAAAACGTTTTAAAAAAAAAGCATTTTCACAATGTTTTTTATATGCGTATGTAGATTCCACCTAACTCTCTGATCAACCTACCCTGAAAGTTTCTTGTGTGGCTGGAATAGGGAGGTCGGTTCTATGTTCTGCCTTTTTGAAGTCTGGGGGGGGGGGGCAAGCAGGATGAAAATATAAGGAATAAGAAGTGCAAGCATTCTTTATTTACAATATACACCATGATGGTACCTTTTCGAATCATAATAGAAACATTCATTTCATTTTTTTAAGGGAGAAAATATACATTAGTCACTCTAAACACATAGGGTAGTATTGAACTACGTTTTACTCAATGGAGACCTATTGACATTTATGGACCTAATTTCATTGGGTCTACTCTGAGTAAATTTTAGTTAAATACCACCCAAAGAAGCAATACATTTAGCAAGGAGGCAGTAGTTCCTTATGTGATATTTGCAACTTCACTCCAACCTGACCACAACATCTTTTGCTGAAAACATTAAATCACTGCTTTCTAACCTATGCTTATGCAATATACTGAATGCTGTCCCATTTTGTGTAACGGTCAACATTTGTCTAGCACTTTCAAGTATGTATGCTTCACATTGTTGTTGTTGTTGTTTAGTCGTTCAGTCGTGTCCGACTCTTCGTGACCCCATGGACCAGAGCACGCCAGGCACTCCTGTCTTCCACTGCCACCCGCAGTTTGGTCAGATTCATGTTTGTAGCTTCGAGAACACTGTCTAACCATCTCGTCCTCTGTCGTCCCCTTCTCCTTGTGCCCTCCATCTTTCCCAACATCAGGGTCTTTTCCAGGGAGTCTTCTCTTCTCATGAGGTGGCCAAAGTATTGGAGCCTCAGCTTCATGATCTGTCCTTCCAGTGAGCACTCAGGGCTGATTTCCTTAAGAATGGATGCATTTGATCTTCTTGCAGTCCATGGGACTTTCAAGAGTTTCCTCCAACACCATAATTCAAAAGCGTCAATTCTTCGGCGATCAGCCTTCTTTATGGTCCAGCTCTCACTTCCATACATCACTACTGGGAAAACCATAGCTTTTACTATACGGACCTTTGTTGGCAAGGTGATGTCTCTACTTTTTAAAATGCTGTCTAGGTTTGTCATTGCTTTCCTCCCAAGAAGCAGGCGTCTCTTAATTTCGTGGCTGCTGTCACCATCTGCAGTGATCATGGAGCCCAAGAAAGTAAAATCTCTCACTGCCTCCATTTCTTCCCCTTCTATTTGCCAGGAGCTGATGGGACCAGTGGCCATGATCTTCGTTTTTTTGATGTTGAGCTTCAGACCATATTTTGCGCTCTCCTCTTTCACCCTCAATAAAAGGTTTTTTAATTCCTCCTCACTTTCTGCCATCAAGGTTGTGTCATTTGCATATCTGAGCTTGTTGATATTTCTTCCAGCAATCTTAATTCCGGCTAGGGATTCATCCAGCCCAGCCTTTCGCATGATGAATTCTGCATATAAGTTAAATAAGCAGGGAGACAAAATACAGCCTTGTCGTACTCCTTTCCCAATTTTGAACCAATCAGTTGTTCCATATCCAGTTCTAACTGTAGCTTCTTGTCCCACATTGAGATTTCTCAGGAGACAGATGAGGTGATCAGGCACTCTCATTTCTTTAAGAACTTGCCATAGTTTGCTGTGGTCGACACAGTCAAAGGCTTTTGCATAGTCAATGAAGCAGAAGTAGATGTCTTCCTGGAACTCTCTAGCTTTCTCCATAATCCAGCACATGTTTGCAATTTGGTCTCTGGTTCCTCTGCCTCTTCTAAATCCAGCTTGCACTTCTGGGAGTTCTCGGTCCACATACTGCTTGAGCCTTCCTTGAAGAATTTTAACCTTAACCTTGCTAGCGTGTGAAATGAGTGCAATTGTGCGGTAGTTGGAGCATTCTTTAGCACTGCCCTTCTTTGGGATTGGGATGTAGACTGACCTTCTCCAATCCTCTGGCCACTGCTGAGTTTTCCAAACTTGCTGGCATATTGAGTGTAGCATTTTAACAGCATCATCTTTTAAAATTTTAAATAGTTCAGCTGGAATACCATCACTTCCCCTGGCCTTGTTATTTGTAATGCTTTCTAAGGCCCATTTGACTTCACTCTCCAGGATGTCTGGCTCAAGGTCAGCAACCACACTACCTGGGGTGTACGAGGCATCCATATCTTTCTGGTATAATTCCTCTGTGTATTCTTGCCACCTCTTCTTGATGTCTTCTGCTTCTGTTAGGTCCTTACCACTTTTATCCTTTATTATGGTAATCTTTGAACGAAATGTTCCTTTCATATCTCCAATTTTCTTGAACAGATCTCTGGTTCTTCCCATTCTGTTGTTTTCCTCTATTTCTTTGCATTGCTCATTTAAGAAGGCCTTCTTGTCTCTCCTTGCTATTTTTTGGAATTCTGCATTCAATTTCCTGTATCTTTCTCTATCTCCCTCGCATTTTGCTTGCCTTCTCTCCCCTGCTATTTGTAAGGCCTCATTGGACAGCCACTTTGCTTTCTTGCATTTCCTTTTCATTGGGATGGTTTTCGTTACTGCCTCCTGCATAATGTTTCGAGCCTCCATCCATAGTTCTTCAGGCACTCTGTCCAGCAATTCTAAATCCTTAAACCTGTTCCTCACTTCCACTGTGTATTCATAAGGGATTTGGTTTAGATTGTATCTTACCGGCCCAGTGGTTTTTCCTACTTTCTTCAGTTTAAGCTTGAATTTTGCTATAAGAAGCTGATGATCTGAGCCACAGTCAGCTCCAGGTCTTGTTTTTGCTGACTGTATAGAGCTTCTCCATCTTTGGCTGCAGAGAATATAATCAATCTGATTTCGATGCTGCCCATCTGGTGATGTCCATGTGTAGAGTCGTCTCTTGTGTTGTTGGAAAAGAGTGTTTGTGATGACCAGCTTGTTCTCTTGACAGAACTCTATTAGCCTTTGCCCTGCTTCGTTTTGAATTCCAAGACCAAATTTGCCCGTTGTTCCTTTTATCTCTTGATTCCCTACTTTAGCATTCCAATCCCCTATAATGAGAAGAACATCCTTCTTTGGTGTCACTTCTGTAAGGTGTTGTAAGTCTTCATAGAATTGGTCAATTTCAGTTTCTTCAGCACCAGTAGTTGGTGCATAAACTTGGATTATTGTTATGTTAAAAGGTCTGCCTTGGAATCGTATCGAGATCATTCTATCATTTTTGAGATTGCATCCCAGTACAGCTTTCACCACTCTTTTGTTGACTATGAGGGCCACTCCATTTCTTTTGCGGGTTTCTTGCCCACAGTAGTAGATATGATGGTCATCCGAACTGAATTCGCCCATTCCCGTCCATTTTAGTTCACTGATGCCCAGAATGTCAATATTTATTCTTGCCATCTCATTTTTGACCACATCCAATTTACCCAGGTTCATGGTTCTTACATTCCAGGTTCCTATGCAATATTTTTCTTTACAGCATTGGACTTTCCTTTCGCTTCCATGCATATCCGCAACTGAGCGTCCTTTCGGCTTTGGCCCAGCCGCTTCATCAGCTCTGGATCTACTTGTACTTGTCCTCTGCTCTTCCCCAGTAGCATGTTGGATGCCTTCCGACCTGAGGGGCTCATCTTCCAGCATCATAACTTTTATATGCCTGTTGTCTTTGTCCATGGAGTTTTCTTGGCAGGGATACTGGAGTGGCTTGCCGATTCCTGCTCCAGGTGGATCACGTTTGGTCAAAACTCTCCACTATGACCTGTTCATCATGGGTGCCCTGCTCGGCATAGTTCATAGCTTCTCTGAGTTCTTCAAGCCCCTTCACCACGGCAAGGCAGTGATCCATGAAGGGAATGCTTCACATACATTATCTAATTGTTGTGAGGCCGGGGCAACACAGTCAGATGGGCAGTGTACAAATAAAATATAATAATAATAATAATAATAATAATAATAATAATAATAATAATAATAATAAATCTTACAAAGTTAAGTCAATATTATTACTCTCATATTACTAAGGCTAAAAGAGAGAGGAGTTTGCTTAAGGCTGCTAAATGAGTCAACCACAGTGGTGAAATTTGAAGCAGAGACTTGCTGATTCATCGCTCAGAGTCTTAGCAGCTATGTTACACCAGCTCCTCATATATTTTATTATCTTTGAATTATATACATTATTATTTGCCTAAAATTTCAGCTTTCTCTCTCTTGTGACTAAACACTTTATATGCCAGCGAGGCAGCATCAATAAAGTAACGTGAAACTGGCTTCCAGTGTGTTATGTGCTTAGTTTTTGCAATTTGTACAGTGGAGGTCTCTCATGATGTTAAGGCACTTGGGCAGAATGTAATATTTAGGGCAGTTCCATTCCTTGATCCAGACCAGGATTCCAGAACATTCTGTGCTAAGCATAGACTACTCCTCCCAGGACTTACAACTAGGCAGATGGGCAAAAGGGAATTCTGGCAGGAAAAACACCTGCCTGCATATGGCAAGGAAGGAGCTGCTACCTAATAAGCATCGTATGAGCTCCAAGTTCTCATTCCTAAAGAGTCCCAGGCCTCTGAACACAAAAGGGGATTAGCATTAAACCATAAAACCAAGAATGAGGTTTGTTTTTCTAATGACAGATCTTGAAGATAGCAGCCGATAAGGAATTGGCAGATAAGCATTTTATCAGTTAATGCTAAAAGCAAGCAGGAATACTGTGTGGTTTTTAATGAAACTTGTATTTATGTGGATGTTGCAAGCTGAGTCAAAATGTGGGAAACTGTTCAAGTAAACAAGTGGCACTCATTAACCTTAGGGTTTTGCTGAAACGCCTATAAACCTTGTTGCAATCCTATTTACAGCTGGCTTCTGAATAATGAAATATAAGGGAGCCTTGGCAAATGGGGAGGCACATTTGAACCTGACAGCTAGGGAGCTTATTGGACCCAAAGCACAGATGTACAGGGTAGCTTCAGTCAAGGGCTGCTCAATATATTTTTGCACCTGAGGTCCCAGAGTGTTGGCAAATCCTTGATTTCGCCTGACTCTCCTTTGTTAGCTAGATTCGTGTTTTGTACAGCCGGCCATGTAGGTGTGCCCTGCATTTCTATTTCTAGACAGCAACATTTTTGTAAAAAACCCCACACCTAATACTGGTCATTAAATGAGCTTATTCAACTATCCAAGTATCCAAAAGAGCCTAGAGAGATTTTCAGTCAGCACAACACAAAACCAGTCCGCAAAAATTGTTGCACGTTCCACACCCCCTCTGCTTCGAACTATGTATGACTGCCATTCAGTTGTAATAATATGTATTTTCTAAGTTACAATCTGTTTTATTTTAGCTCTAATAAAATAAGAAGATTAGCCACGCAACTCGGAGATTGTAAAACACATGTTGAAACGGAATTATATCTCCTGTGCAATCAATATGCACTGCCGTGCTAAGATGTGGCCTTTTGGCCCCCCTCCCCCAGAAGCCATCAGTAACATTTGTACAAAGAATGAAGACCCATTATTTTGTGTGTGTGTGTGCCATTTAGTTGTCAAACAAACTTTACCCTAAAGGAAGATGATAAAAGCACCCCCACCTCGCTTAATCTGTCTTCAGTCTGGTCTCTCTTTCTATAATAAGCAACCAATTTCATGCTTAGTTTCTGAAGCATGCAAACAGCTGGTTTCCGTCATGACCGTTTTCAATTGTTGCGACACTGTGTGTGTTTTTTAAAGATCATGAACTCCCTTTCCCTATGGAGAGAGGCATAATTTAAATGCATAAGGTTTGCCGTTTATTTTCAATAATATAAACTATACAACAACTTTGGCATAGAAATGGTGTTGCCTTTATAGTCCCTCAGCTTGGATTAGCAATTTGACCTTGACTATCATCGGACTGTGACAAGAATATAAAGCAGGAGATTTCTCGGGAGCAAACACTTTGAAGAACCTGCCTAGAATAGCATATTTTCTAGTGATGCACTTCATTAGGTGGGTGGGGGTAGGAAATATATCCCGGCAAACAAGGCCAGGATGTTTCCTTTCCTCCTGCTTTTGCTTTTAGATTTGAGACGACAAAAGTGTACTCGAATGTGACATGCGGAATTGGAGCACCTTTCAGACTTTTTCTTCTGTTTACAACAAATAAATCTGGTTTTATTGACTAAGCAGTTTGCTTGTAGCCCTGCTCACTTTTTACTTAACATAATTCAGAGCTGGATTTGGATGTTAGTTCCTGCTGCCGGCTATTAATGGGCTGTAATAAGAATATGAGTGAGCCCTCATCATTGCTAGAATCTGCAATGGCGTTCGCGTGAGGCAGATCCATTTCTTCCTTTAATAACTCGCTTAACTGTAAGTTGTGTATGACCAAGACTTTTTCACTTGTAATTTTTATTGGTGTGTAGAACGCTATGATCTTCTCCACCCCTTGCAGCTTGTTCCTGATGTGCTAGAGAAATCAAATGCCTGTAAATGGCATTTCCAGCTGAGATTTAAAGAAAGCATATATCAGATCCTGCCAAACCCAACACTAGTCAATGGATGACTCAGGCAAGGCATGTCGAGCAATTTGGAGCAAGTGGTTCTCTCCATGCCAGTTGCTGCAGAAGAGCTGTGCTTTAAGATTAACAATGTGAAATGACATCCAGCATCTAGCCTTAAATGGCAGGCATAAGATGTGGGTGAATTATTCAGCAATGCACAAATAATCTGCCATTCTTGATTGCTGTGTACCTTTTAAAATAATTGAGATGTTTGTCTTCAGTGTGCCTTTGGCCCAGACTCACTGGACTGCTCATAGGCTAAACTGAGCCAACCAGAATGCATTCACTTTGCTTTTGAAGGGGGGATAGTTGGCTATCTGGTTTTTGTGCAGCTTTCATAGTCTACAGATATCCATGAATTCATCCCAGGTTTTTTTAGTTTTTAAAAGAAGGATGCATCATATTCACATACCTGTGAACATGTCCAGGTAATCCTGGCAATTCCACAGTGCATCAGGTTTTCTGTGAACATGCTGGGCCATGCATTTACTGAACATTGACTCCACCTGCATGGTAGAGGAGCAGGTTGTTCCCCTCTTCTACAGTGTATATTTAAAGAAATGCAGGGTGCATAATTTCCATTGAAGGCTGGTTCATTAGGACAGTGCCCCACCAAACCCAATCTGTCCTCAGCCAGACCCCCACCTGCCTGCCTTCTTACTTGAATCCAGTCCAGGTGATGCCCTACCTGTCAGCTTCCTTCTCCTTAGTCTCAGTGTTGCCCTTGTAAAACTCAGTGAGAAGAAGGATGGGGACGAAACTAGAATTAGTTGGCTCTGTCTGCCATTGGCTCTGGCTCCAACAGCTGTTGGGATCCCTGTCTTTTGTCTGTCATGGACTGGTTGGATGCAGAGGAATGGTGGGAGGAACCAGCTGAGGACCCACCAAGGGAAGAAGGCTCAGAGCCCAGGGATTGGTGGTGGGACAATGATGAGTGGTCAGAAGGAGAAGACTGGGAAGAGGAGGTGTCGGAAGCAGAAGGGGTAACAGGGCTTAGTGAGCTGGGAGAGTCTGTGGCAGAGAGAAGTCCAGAATCAGAGGGAGAAGCCGAAGCAGGACAGGGGAGAGGCAAAGAGACACAGATGAATCAGGTTTGTGAAGAGGCAGGGTTGACTACCCCTTCTGCTGCAACAAACTCCTTTCCCCCTCATCTCCCAGAACCAGAAGAGGCATGGAGTGGGAGAAGCAAAGATAGACATGCAGGCACAGTCTCCAATTCCTTGGGGGAGGGACCTGCAAGGGAGGAGACTTAGCTGGCTGTGGGGAGATGGGGACCTTTATTCTTGGCAACTGCTTCTTGGGAGCAACATCTGAGTTGTTGTGCTCATTAGGCCTGAGACTCCTGTGCAGATCTTGTTTTGTTAATAAAGAGTAAACTCCAGTTTGCTTGTGTGATTTAGTGCTGGCTTGCTCCTGTCAGTACCCCACCAGTTCTAATGGGCATCAGCCGCTGTTGACAATTTCTTCATTTCTGTACCACTGTTCAATCCAAATTCCCCACCCACCAAGTGGTGAACACCATATAAATACAAAATATACAATAGAGTGCAATAATATGCCACAAGCACATAAAGTAACGTGATACAAGATAGCAAGATATGGTAGCTGTGTGTTTCTATGAGACAATTGGTTATCTACAAAATTATGGAATATTGTGAAGTCTTTTCACATACTGCATTAGATCAAAAATAAGCCCGCAACTGTAGTTGAGAGTGAAGTTCTAAAGAGAGAGGGGAATGTGAAATTGTCCAAACAAATCTAGGGTAAAGAATACTGTCTAGATTTTTTAGTGACCTATCTACACTTATCAATGTTGAAAGCACCATCGACGTTTATTTGCCATGTGTGTGTCTGTTGTCTGTGTGTGGAGATCCTTGCATTCCGAAGGACCTATGGATTGTTGCTCCACCATTGCTTTTGTGTTCTAAGAGAGCACAGCATAATTTTGGGTTGTGTGAAATAACAACAGAATATTTCTCTTCCGTCCGCAGGACTTTGAATGGGCAGGAGACGGAACATCTGCAGATAAAGCCCATTCAGGATCAGCAAGTGCAGCAACATGAGCAAGAACTCAAATACTTTATATGTCAGGAGTAAAAGTGTAAGTGGTTCTGTAATAATCTCTTCTTTATGAATTAATTCAGCTGATGGTGGTTTGAAATAACTTGTGAAAACTCTGTCATGAATAGGATGTCTACAAATCAAACTAAAATTATTTCTTTTGGTTGTTTGTTCTCTTTCACTGTTTTGTGTACCTCCATTTCTTTTTTTCCTGTACAGAAAATAATTTGCGGGGGAGGGGGGGGAAACCCTCCTATTGATTTATGGAGTGGGATTCAACTAATGAGTCCTGTCAGTGGAAGCTCTGAGCAAGGACTTCCACTTGCACAATGTGGCTTCCCCCCATGACCACTACGTCCCCTGACATTTGGCTTGGGGTTGGGGTTGGAAGGACCCCTGGAATAGCATGCAGCAGGGGGAGAAGGGTGGGGATTGTTCCACCTGGCAAGCCAAAAGGCTTGCCCTGATGGACCAATAACCTTATCATGTTGTTGAATTCCTCCCATGGCACTTAGGCTGAAATCTTAAACTCACTTATTTGGGAGTATGTCCCAATGAGCTCAGTGTGACTTACTTCTGAATTGGATAGGATTGTCCTGTTAATTCCTTGGCATTTTTTGTTGGTCTATACTGAAGCATGTGTGCGGAATGCCTGCAACAAGAATATCGTTTATAGAGGCAATAAAAAGTTTATAGAGACATTCATATGCAAGAAGCATATATACAAACACCTTCTACAGTGGTACCCAACATGGTGCCTTCCCGATATTATGGACTACCAATCCTGCCATCCTTGATGGTTGTATTACTTTAATGGGCCACACATAGTTCAACATCTTACCATTTGGCAAAATATTTCATTACACTTTTGAGATACTGCAAAAGGTATTATCCACACCCTGAGACCCCAGACAGCCAGAGAATCACAAACACTTAATCTGCATGCATGGGGTTTCCATTCCATTTCAAATGTCACTGTTATAACAATTATTTTGCTGTGAGAGCAGGACCTTGAAATGTAAAGTAAATGAATGCCTTTAGCTAATTATGGGAGATCAAGGTCAGGATTATTACTCTGACGAGAGGAGAAAGTGATTTTGTTTAAATAATAATAAAAAAACCACCTTCGCAGTCATGTTCTTTATTGACTCAAAGGTGTTGCCGCAATTCTAGGATTTCAGCTTCATCCGTAGCCCTTCTCTGATTTCATGGGCCTCACAATGTCACTGTGCAGGCATTATTCTCTGCATAAGAGATTTCTGCAGGTGTGTGTTCTGACTCTCAAATTGCCAGGGTTATGCACATCAAAACCAAAGTGAAGCCATTGGTTCTGGCTTCCGTGTTCTTTTGCTTGTGTTCTTTTCATATAAAGGCAACCATGAAAGGTGCTTTAGAGCTTTGCTTCTACTCTCTGTAGCTCTGCAGAATTATGCAAAAATGCTACCATGCCTTTCACTTAGAAGAGAGTGTTTGAAAATGTACCTGGTATATTTTTTTAAAGAGAGAGAAAAACGTAGTGCCTGGTATTGATATGGGGGTGCAGCCAATGCTGATCTTACTCAGAGTAGACTCATTGAAATTAATGGACACAAGTAACTTAGGTCCATTCATTTCAGTGGGTCTACTTTGAGTAGAACTTGCAGTGGGTGCAACCCATGGCTTCAAATCCCAGCCAACCTGATGCCCTCCAGATGTTTTTGTGCTGGCTGGGCTCGGTGTGAGTTGTGCTCATAAATAACTGGAGATCACTGGGTTGGTGAACGGTCGTATGAAAACATCAGGCTGTGGGGCAATTTTCTTCAGCATGTTATCAAGGAAGAGAACTCTGCAAGGGAGGGGACTGCTCTTTTTTGGCAGCAAACTCATACTTCTTATAACACGTAGTTCTGCTCTGAAGCAAGAACGGCGATCAATTTGTCATGCCTATGTAAACCCTGCATTGGCCAAAATGCTCATTTTCCTTATAAATCACTTTGCCCTTTCTCTTTCCCTGGCACTTTAATGTAAATAGCAAGACAGAAGCTCAACTGCTTCTGAGCGCCATGTATGAAAATGTTCCATTTGATCTTGGATGGTGCCTTGAGACAGAGAAGTGAGTGTAACTCCTTAGGTATTGTTGGGCTTGAAAAACTAAGGGTAGAGCAGGAAAAGGAAGAACAGAAGTCCTGAGTTCCATAGTTCATGTACTGTGCATATTATATTTCCCATTTCTGTGAGTCTAAAAATGAGCTTTAACTTGGCTTTCTCTCCTATCCTTCCATCTGCTAATTTCTGCTAATCGGTCTCCTGTCTTTTTTTCTCTCTTTCCCCCCTTCAAATTCTAGCTGTATTGCTTTAAAAACCATTTCCTTATTAAATTTCTGGCATGATTTCAGCATGTTATAGATTTCTGTGGGATATTATAATTCAAACTAGCAGGGAGGGTTTTACAAAGGAGGCAATGCCGAACCTGTCCCAGGTTTGGATTTCCTCCTTTCATTGTGGGCTTTGAAGGAGTGAAGAGCTAGGCCAGGAGAGGGACAAAGAGGCTGTAGTCTTCCAGAAGTTGTTGGACTTCAACTCCCAGCAGCCCTGGACAACATAGCCAATAGCCAGGGATAATGGGAGTCCTGTATCTGGAAGACATCACAGAAGCTACTGCAGCATTACTCCTTCCCATGCTGCTGGGATAAATGAGGAGTCATGTTTCCTGAAACTGGGGCAGTGCTGGTGAAGGTAGTGTGTGGCTCTACCCACATGGCCTGAAGCCCATAATGTGATTCTGTTGGTATGTGGAGGAACTGTACTTTACTGGTTTCCATGTCATGGAGGCCCGAAGGATGATAACTACAGGAAAGTTGGCCATTTTCTTTTCTTTATGCCTTCTGTCCTGGGTACAGAAACATGAGGTAAATATGGATATGGCTCACTTGTGTGAAACAGCTTCTTTGGTGGAGTGGAAATGTAAAATTGGTTAATATATATGTGAAGGAGTGGGGAGGGAACCAGCAGTGGAAAAACCGAACAGTAACTTAAATGGCATAATGTTGCAAACTTAGCAGATTAAGTAGAAGCTGCTGCAAAGACAGAAAGAGACTGGGTGGTTTTGTCAACTGCCAGGTGATTGATTACAAGATACGATGCCGAAAAATCAAAAAGGTGCTCAACGTGAAAGCAGAACAGATGTGTGCAGAATGTTCAAAAATTGCTGAAGAAATCTAAGCAGCACCTGCATCTTTTCTATCCCTCCATCTCATCTTCCTGAGCCAGAGTTCATATTCTGGTTCCCTGTTGACTGGGTTTATTCCTTTTTAATTTTTATTTATTAAATGTATATCATGTTCATGGTAGCAGACACAAAGGTGGCAAAACTTTGAATTAAAAATAAAACAAAACATTCAAAAGCATATAGGACATGTACTCTGCTAGCTAATCATGTCAAGGTTTCCAGGAACTGTATCTTTCAGCCATAAATACCTAGGTGAATGTGAGGGACTGAGAAGACACAACTGCGCAGCAACACCAGGGGTTTCCCTACAAATTGTAGGGCTCAAGATGGTTGCTACTGAAAAGAGTGCTCTTTCAGGTACTTGGGTCGCAACCCAAGTCATTTAGGGCTTTGCACAGCACTACACACAGTGGGTATTGGGCCTGGTAGCTCACTGGCAGGCAGCCGGTACAACCCTTTCATGGCCGATAGATAATACATGGTCCCATTGGGTTGTCCCACTTACCAACCTGACAGCTTCATTCTGCACAAGCTGCAGCACCTGTACCATCTTCAAGGGCAACCCCACATAGAGTGCATTACAGTAGTCCAGGCTGGAGGTCATGGACAACTGAGGCCACGTTATCTTGGTCTAGGGATGGCTGGTGAACCAGCCTAAATTGGATCGAAGCACTCCTATCCACAGAAGCCTCAGCAACAATCTGGAACCCAGGAGTAATCCCAGAGTATGGACCTGTCCATTCAGGGAGAGTCCAGCCCTTCTCAAATCATGAGGAAATATAAGGTCAGGAACGAGAAGAGAAGGTAAGGCAAGGCTAAAAATACTATGTAGCCTGGAACTTGCAAGAGACTTGGCATAAGAACATGAGAATCACCTGCTGGATCAAGCCAATGGCTCATCTAGTCCAGCATACTTTTCTCACAGTGGCCAACCAGATACCTATGGGAAACCCACAAGCAGCACTCTCCCCTCTTGAGGTTTCCAGCAACTGGTATCTAGAAGCATTACTGTGGAGGCAGAGCATATCCATCATGGCTAGTAGCATACAAGAGATATGGGACCCAGAGGGAAAAAGGAACATCAGAAGCGGGAATGCACACAGACAGTACACCAGGGTCAGGAACTCATGAAGGTGCAGGAATGCAAGAGGCACAGGGCACATGAAGAGACTAGCCACAGCCAGGAACATGAAATAATAGCAGAGACGAGTGAAATATAAGGACTTCAGGAATAAGAGACGGGGGGAATAATTCCTGTCGCTCAGGCAACTGAACAACCTGCAGCATTGATATATGGGGCAGTCACTCCCAGTTAGGCTTACAGCTCTGCCAGAATGTCTGAAAAATTCTTTTTTGGCCATTCAATGAGTGGGCAGGTGCAGAACAAATCTCTCCTGAAAAATCATAGGGGATGGGAGAAATTTATCTGAAATGTTTGGAAGAGATTGCTGTTTACCTTGCTTAACTTTACAAAATGGCTAAGCCGTTTCCATTTTCTCCAGCTTTTCTACCTTACTAATGCCACTCACTACAGTAAAAGGCTTTCTCTCTCTCTCTCTCTCTCTCTCTCTCTCTCTCTCTCTATCTCTATCTCTCTCTCTCCACCATTTTGTGCCATCTGCACTGCCTGGAATGACTTGGGAGCAACTCCACATTGCACCACATGGCTCCTGAGGCATTCTGGGAAGTGTGGCTGTTGGGAAACAATGTGAGGCTTCCCCCCACCCCTGTCCCTGGCCACACATCCTGGTGAAACCCAGCAGAGGAAGCTGCAACTCTATAAGAAACCTTGGCAGAAATTTTTGCCACCCAAAAGCAGCAGAAACTGGAGAATTCTAGCCTTATCTAGGATTCCTAAAGGCCAATGAGACTAAATGACACTATGCTGCTTTCAAAGCAATCACTAGAAGAGGACTCTCTTCATGTGAGGTCCATGTATCCGGGAAGCTCAGTGGCCTTGGCTGCAGCAAAAACTTTGAATCCTATTCTTCCAGCTTAGTTTCTCCTTAGTGGCATTTCTACTCATCTCTTCATTATTTCATTTATGTCTTAATTCAGGGCGCTTTCAGATGTGGAAATTATTGCATTAGTTTTCCTGCTTATAATGCAAGGGCTTCTACCACAGTTTCTAACATTCCTCGTACACTGCATTACCACTTGCGCAATGGAAATGCAGCTTTTTGATCAATATAGCATCATGTCACACTAAATTTCATTCACATCTGTGGATGGGTTTGACACAACAGCACACGTCACTGGTCATGTCCTTCTCTTCTCCTATGATTCACCCAGGAAAACTCCGGAAACAACTGTATGCTGGGATATCACCTTAATTTCATCCTATGATTTTCCTGAATAGCAGTGCTGCAAGTTCAATAAACTTGTGTCTGAGTACTTCTTGGCATAAACAAGTGTCAGATATGCAGACTGCAAGCAGATTCTGGAGCTGGAGAAAACACTGAAGCAGTGAGATAGTCTTGCATTACAAACTGAACCTTCTAAATGTCTTCACAAACATCATTTCAACAAAACTCCCAGTGGTGTTTGGTTAAGATTAGGAGATAGTGACTCTTCCTGGCTGGTAGAAAGAGAGATGAAATCGCGCTTGTTGGAGGAAGAGACATAGAATGCATATCTTCAGCGATGTGGTAGCGTAGAGGAAATGGATGTGAAGAGGAGTAGGCAGGAATGAATTGGGTGCATAGAGACCTGCACATGCCACGTAATCACATGCCACGTGGCACATGCCACGTAATTTGATATCTACATCCTTACAGAAGATTGATCCCATCAGCCTCTCTCAATCTATGGGTGGTGACATCATCCCAAAGGAAGGAGTAAGGATGCTTCAGGGTTCCTGGATGCAGCCCGTATTACCACTGTTTGGTATATTATGACAGAAGCATTTGTCTCCTCTGTGATAGTGGACTCACTGGGAAAATAAGAGGGCAAAACGTTTAGAGGCAAGAATAACTAGGCTATTCTGCCATGTTAAAAAGGATGTGCATCTGCAAAGGATGCAATACAAGGCATCCCAATAGGGGAAAACAGGGAAGAATTATTGTGTACACCTCAGACACTTTTTTATTTTTAATTTGACATCTGTGCCGTTTTGTGTTCCTGAAAAATTGTATATATATGAATGGTTCACATAGCCTCTGCCCCATTCATGTGAGTAGGCCTGGTACATTTTTGAAATACATCATGCATAGGTAAATGTTACTATGCACTAGGCAGATATTTGACTATGAATGCTAGAGAAAAATGACCACAGAAATGGCTGCTGGTTATATCCATTATAGAGACAGGCTCACACTTCAGCTTCCTCCTGTGATTGTTGTCAGATGAGTTCACAAAGGCTGCTCACCTTACATGTGGGCCATTTCTCATTGCATGCCCACTGTCAAGTTTCTTAAATGCCGGAGGGGGGGGGGCGGAGCCAGAACACACACAAAGAAATTTATGCTGGAATTCATTTAGTATGGCAGAATATTGCCAGGTTGAACCACAAGCTTGGGGCAAACTTTTTTTTGGTTCCAAAAAAGTGTTTTAGAGGTCTCCAAGGTGTTTTGCAACCCAGTTTGCTTCTTTCATGCCCGTATACTACTTTAGCAACAATAAAAATAAAAATTGGGTTTCCTAGTAATACAGTTGCCATTACATAGCTGATCAAATTTAGCTGTAGCGATGATGTAATGAACAGCAAGCAAAAGCTCATGCAACCTTTTAAACATACATACATATATTACTAGGTATGATTTTAACATAAATTCCCACTCAAGTGAGAGCTGATATCTGGCAAAATGCTCTGTGGAAAGCAAGGTAGTTAAGTGAGGAAGGTAGAACCAACATGCTGAGTTAAAAGGGACTTCAGGAAAAGTTCCAGAAAGTTACCACTTTGCAGAAAGTGGCTGCTGGGTATCTGGGGTCATGTGCTCCTGGTGCCAGTGAACATGCTCCCACAGGAAGCTGTTAAATGGGAACCAACTGGTGTGAAAAAATGAGGGCGTACCGGGGAAATGCTAGAAGAAAGGAGCACTTCCTCAGAGAGAGAGAACAATCAGTCTCAACACTATGGAGCAGATGGCAGTGGCAGCAGCAAATGTCATGGAGGAATCAAGAGACTGGTGCCTGCCCTGCATGCTCATGTTGGCCCGAGAAAGAAGTATCAGGATGGAATTGAAGAGTGTGCATTCATATGCATATTGGTTTTTCATTTGTTTTATACTGAAAACAAATGAGAAAAACATAACAAAAAAAGGAACATGGGAAATAAATGTAATTAAACTTTTACATTTGTTTTCAACTAGCTTGCATTGCAGACATACTGTAGAGGTGAGACAGCTTCATGCAGGACTCTGTCTTGGATAGTGCATGAGAATAAACCTTAGGTTTTGCTTCAGCAGGAGTTACTCTCAAACTGAGCTTTGTTTATGAGCTGTAGCTAGCCCTGCTTAGGGCTTATCCACGCTTTCTTCCCTCTGCTCTTTCCAGACACAGTCTGTGATTTAAAGCTCATACTCAGCAACATTTTTCTGATGGAAATAGGGATGTCCTAAGGAAAAGCGGGACATTCTGGGATTAAATCAGAAACCAGGATGGCTTCTGTAAATCCAGGACTGTCCCTGGAAAATAGGGACACAGAGGGTCTGAAAACCCATATCCAAATGTCATTTTCTTTTGCTCCAGAAATTTTCCTGTGAAAACTCACTCTCTAAAGTTCAATCAGAGAATGTCAATCCACAGAAAACCCGAAGAGATGTTTGCTCCAGTTCAGCTTCAAAGAGTGCATTTTTGTTAGGGAAGTTTGGGGCAAAGAAAACAAAACAAGACAACACGCTTGGACATGGACCTCTGCCTGGAAAAAGCGGGACAAAAGGTAAAGTGGATGAGCGCTGAGAGTTCCTTCTTCATACAAAGGGGCCCAGTCTTTTCAAGCAAACACTTACCGTACTCCAACAGAGTGGGTAAGACTGTGGTTCCACTGGAGATTCTCAAGTGTAGTTTAGAGGAGAGCAACACAACGTCCTCAAACCAGAGGAGCACTGGCACCATAGGCTCTTCCTGTGGATGTGTTTCTGGTAGGTTGGGGCTTCTGGGATTTGCTCTGACAATTTCTCTTCCCACTCTGAATCCGCAGCATCGTCCCCTGAAGAACTGAAGTCTGACTCCAGGGTCATGCCTAGGACACAAAGTAGAGTTCACAGGAACAAACAATACAATACATATCATAGTGGGGTGACCTGCATGCCTGCTTGGTCTTCTATTGATCTGCTACTTGTTGATGGGCAACTTCCCTCCTCTCCCTCCCTTTATCTTTGAACTGGAATTGGACAGGAGAGCCATTCAAATAGAAGAATCCTTCAAACACAGAACTAGCAAACAGAGGATTGCCCACTGTAAAGGAGGGCATATGGCCACCCTTCACAAAACCCATCACTGTAATAGATCCTAGGGGTTACAAAATAATCGAGTCAATGTGATGAGGGCAATTCTTTTGAACACGAAGCAGAGCCTAGACAATAAATTGCAGTGAGATATACCCCCGGCATCGCTACTCTTCTGTTTGTCAGTATCATTGAGAGGGATGGAATGAAAGTGATCCAGATATGTGGCACTCTAGTATAAACTCTGATTAAACTATCACACTTATGTCTGAGTACAACTGAGCAAATTTATCAGCAAAGAATCATGCAAAGCTATAATAAGGAAATGAGAGTGCATCTTCAGGGCCTAATAAACGCAAACTGTTCAGAAGAGCCTGGAACAAGGTGACTCGAAGTGAACAACAACAACAACAACAACAACAACAACATGCTGCCACCAACACCATGGGAGATGCATGCTCTGTCCCATTTGCAAAAGTCATCTTCTTCTACTGGTAGAGACCCATGAGACCAAAACTAAAGATGGCAGGCGTGATGTGGGGTGATTTTCTTGATCCCCTTGATTATGGGCTCATGTGCCTTGATCAGGTGGTGTTCTGACCATAATAAAGGCCTTTTCTCAATGCCTCCAATCACCATCATATTTTCCAGTGCAAAATAGTATTCAAAATGGTTGAGAATGACAGGTGCATATTATAATTTATAGTCTACTCATGTTCATCTTTTTGCGTGTTTGTCATCTAAAACAAGGACTTCTTCACAGCATGGACTCCAGCTTGTTCACTTTTCTGTGATCTGGAATTCTATTGTGATCAGGAATTCTATTGTGTTTTCCCCCCAGCCCTGGTGAAACCCATCAAGTCTTCTGCTGTGGTTTATGATTCAGGGGCACACAGGTGGCTGCTGGTTGTCTGGGTCTTTCAAAATATTGAAACCATTAAATAATGTATGCAAACATCCTCCAGTGACAAACGGGAGGCTTTTATAATTTGCATGTGCACTGCAGATAATGTAGAAATATTTTAACCTAACCACCAGTCCTATGTAGACAGCCAAGCCTTACCCTATTCATTTTAGCAATTTTAGGTGTGCCCAGCACCACATCAGACTGAACAGATATGTTGATGCTGAACTGAAAATGTGGGTAGATTCCATAAAGTAACATTTACTGGGAAGTGGGGGCAAAATATATGACTGTTTCCTAAGCAGAGGCACTGTTCCTAAAGCTCCTTTATTGCTTCAGTGGGTTTAAGTATGATGTGAATAACAACTGGGCAATATATGTATTAAACTGAGCAAAACCATGAAATGCTGAATTGCGGGCTCTGTCCTTGAACTCCTGGTCCATTCTATTGTTGTTTCTGTGTCAAATAACACATATGCCACCTTCCTTTTCCTGGGTGCTTTTGAGCAGAACGTGAGCTTGCATACCAAGTGATGCATAACAGCAAGGTGCGAGGATGAGTACAAGGATGTGTGCTGAATTGTAGCATGCAGAGCATGTAATGCATTCTTTTTCTTTTTGTATACTACCATGATAAATCTACTTTGCAAATATTAGGCTTGAATGTATTAATTGATGTATGCCTGTTGTGTTTTATGAGTGGGTGGCTGTAGATATAAAATCATCAAAAAATAGAATAAAATCATGGCTCAAAAGAGTGCTGGGCAGGGCCTTAACATCTCTGTAATCTTCCCAAGGAGAAATGGATCTCTATTTTTAGGGAGGCTCAAGGGAGTAAAAGTGTTCAATGCATACTCCCCTTTATTAGTACTTTAGGTAGACAGCAGCAGGGATTTTCCTTTCCAGCGAGGCCTTCTTTTTCCTAGGAACAAGTGACACACTTGTCATGTAGCCTATCAGAGTTGGTGACATTAATGAGAGCAAATAAAGCTAATTCAGCGTTTATTTCACTTGACTTAAGTGGCAGTGTGGTGTACTCTGAATTAGCTCTACTCACTTTCAGTGCTATTATTACATAGTGATTGGCTACAAGACCTGGAATCAAGAACTTATTAGAAAGAAAAACTAGCGCCAAAACAGCAGTGGAAGTTCAAACTCTTTGAACAGGTGTGAAAGGATGTTTGTATTAGATAAACATTCTCAATCTGGTATCCCCCAGCTGTTTTGGATGACATTTCCTGCCAGCCCCAGCCAGCAAAGCCGGACTCTCATCAGCCCCAGCATCATGCGTCTATCCTGGCTCGGGCTGATGGGAACTGTAGCCTATAGTTCAAAACAGCTGGAGGGCACGGGGTTGGGCAAAGGCTGGTGTTAGGGAGCACCCGGGTTTGCCAAAGCTCTTCTTTCCTATCTGAATGCTTTGCCTGTGCATGCTTAACTCAGAATTCATTTTAATTGAAAATGGCAAAGATTCATCACCGTCTTCAGCTTTTCTTATAGCTTTCTGATCTGTCTTCAGAGACTATGTCCAGACTGGGGAAAATATTGGTAACAATGAATAAACATCATCAGCTTTTAAGATTTGATGGATGTCAAGCTATCTTTTCCTGACTTAAGACATCTTGCCATTGCAAGCCTTGAGAATTCCCATCATTACTTCCCCGTGAAACCAAAAACCTTTATCTGTCTCTCACCAAAGACTGCAGAAAAACTTAGCAGCTACTAGATAAGAGAATGGGTCTTTATTAAAGGATTTTGAGGTTCTTTTTATATAATCAATTTTTTGGGAAAGTTTTCAACATAGAATACAATAAAAGCCAAACTAAACGAGATAAAAATAAAACAGAAAGGAAAGGTAGAAAGAAAAAGAAAAACCAAGCCCTCTGTCAAGTTTGTACCTTAACCCTTATCCCACACAAAGTAGGGTCTCACCTGTGAGCTTCCCCCTTTTTAGTATGGGGTGGGGCAAAGATTTCAGCTACACCTGTGATGTTCAGCGGCGCTTGGTTCTGAGAAGACATGCATAGGATGGCACTATCAGGCAGGATACATGATAGAAGTTTACAAAATGTATGCATGGTTCCGTAGGAGCCAACTTTAGGGGCTGAGGTCCTTTTAGCCCCACCCCCAATAAAATATTTGAGGGAGCTGCCTCCCAACGTTGATGGGTATTGCAAGTGCATGTGCCGCATGTTACGATCAATTATTCAGGACAGGGCTCACCTGCCCCTTCCCAATACAGTGGTACCTCGGGTTAAGTACTTAATTCGTTCTGGAGGTTGGTTCTTAACCTGAAACTGTTCTTAACCTGAAGCACCACTTTAGCTAATGGGGCTTTCTGCTGCCGTCGTGCCGCCAGAGCACAATTTCTGTTCTCATCCTGAAGCAAAGTTCTTAACCCAAGGTAATATTTCTGGGTTAGCGGAGTCTGTAACCTGAAGCGTATGTAACCCGAGGTACCACTGTATTTTATTCAAATTGGATAGTTTAAAAGAATGGCCAGAGCACCCCCACCTGCAATCCTAGACCACCTGGCTATCCAATGAAATTGATTGTCATTGGGTAACACAAAATATATTAAAAAAATATGGAATTGGGGACAAAACTGGAATTAGTTGCCTCTGCATCACATTGACTCTGGCTCCACCTACCATTGGTGTCTCCCTGCCTTCTGGTCCACCAGCCCTCTTGATGAGTGGTTATTCCCCATGTTAACTAAAAGGAATCACCATTTCAGGAGCAGTATGCCATTGAATGCCAGTTAATCGGAGCAGGATAGCTTCACACCTAGTTGCTGAGGAACAGCCCTGGCTAGCCCCACAATTAAACAGGCGAAAATGGGGAAAACCTTTTTGCAAAAGAAAGCCCCTAATGGGGGCTCTCTCCCTATTGGGAAAGGCAAGCCAAGGAGGATTATGCACAGGCAGCGCTCACAGGTACAGGGAGAATCTTCCCAAAGGGCAGGGTAAGGGGTGGGGTGGGAAATCAAACAGAAAAAAGGGGAATCAAATTAATTAAGGGACTAGAGACGATTAAAAAGAAGGGGAAAATAAAGAAATGTAACCAGACAATGAGAAGATTGCTCCACCGTCCTCCAGACGGTCCAAGTGCTCCAGGTGATCTGTTGCACGCAGCAAAGAAAAAGCTCCAGGCTGTGTGCAGAGTATTTAAACATTTTACCCCTCTCACCAAAATTGCAACATAACTTTTACCCCAGCAACCCAGTGAACCAATCACTGCCCCAGGCCATCTTTAGAGACCCTGCCTGGTAACAGAGGGGTGGCTCAGCAGACCCCACCACAACACGTGCTTTCCATGAAGGAGAACATGCTTTGCTGCTGGTCTTCCCATAAGAGCTGGCTGACTGAGGTGGGAAGAAGGAAGCTGGGTTAGATTAGCCTCTGATGAGTCTAGTAAGGCCTCTTCCTTTCTTCTCAGCTCATCAATAGTATTCCTGAGCTTTCCATGCGACCATTTAAAAACTCAACGGAAGCTAAGAAGCACCGACCTGATTTCTCTCCTTCCCTGCGTGAGCTTTGCAAATATTTTTATTTAATGTCCAGCTCCTCTTGTTCTAGGGCAGAATGTTTCATATCATTGATCTACCAGCAGGTGGCTATTTCAACATTACACGATGCATGCTGAGAGCCAGAGATTGCATAGCAAAACCTGTATCGGAGAAAAGGCGAGGAAGCATTTGCACAGGGGGATGGGAGGAGGATGATTTTGCAGCGAAAACCCGAGTGTATGGGCACAGTCTTCAAATTATTTGTCATTCCACAGTCTTCACATTACTTATCACCACTCTCCCTCCTGTCCCATAAAAAAACCACTAACAAAAACAAGCGGGGAGTGGAAACAACAATAGCCACTTCATGAAAGGAAGAAATACCATTTCTCCCCGGTGTCAATAAATAAATTTCCTGAGTGTAGCTGCCAGGTCAGTCCCTTAAGATATGAAAAGCAAGGGGGGAGATTGACAGCTTTAATTGGAACACTGTCTATTGCTGCAAGCATTCAAGTCTTTAAAACAGAGTCATAAAACCAACAGACTGATCTTTTGCAGCCCTTCTTCCAGTAGATTTGAATTTACTAGCATTCACCACTTGTTTCTTTGTACTCCTCTTTTCTTTTTCTTGACATTCAGTACAGTATATAGATTCCAAGCACTTTAGAGTAGGGACCTGCCTTAAGAACATAGCATAAAGAACACCTTGCTGGATCAGACCAAAGGCCTATTTAGGCCAGCATCCTGTTTGCCTCACTGACAAACCAGATGGTCATGGAAAATGTACAAGCGGCACTTGCTGGAAGTGCAACACCAGAGATCAGTCAATTTGTAAGTTAAGGGTTAATTTTGTTTGTATTAAAGTCAACTAGCCAAGGAGGAGATGGGTGGAGGTGTTGCTTAGCAACCCGGCATGGGGACACAATCTCTGCTGATGTAGCATGTGTCCTGATTGGCTCTACAGTTCTGAGTGAGTTTTCCTCTGTATGTTTGGTTGAATGACTCCCTGCTATGTACAAGTCCTGAGGTAAGAAAGACAAACCTAGTTTATTTATCCTCAAATTAAATGAAGGAAATGGCCATGAAATTCACCAGAAATTATTGTGTCTGAAGACTTGTTTTGGTAGCACATGATGGTTCACCACATTTAACAGTAAATGTTAGGATTTAATGAAGTCCTTTACTGGAGGATGCTGTGGTTTGAACCTTGAGGTTTAAGCATGCAAAGCATTTTCTAGAAATGCATTATATGCTCCAAATGAATAGACCACTGAATAAAACATAATGAAGTATTCATAAATATTCACCTGTTTGGTTTTTGTTTACAACCTGTATTTGAGTGAATTATAACTGTCTTCATTCAGTCATTTAACTATTTTCATGCAATTAATATTGGATTTGAAGATCCAGGTTGTTTTTCTTTGAACAACCAGTTCACCTGCATTTATCTGTGCTTCTGCGGATGGTGAGCTGCTTACAAAAACAGGTTTTCAGCTTATGTGTGTCCTTCCTTACAAACTCAGAGCCTTCTTTGTGCATTTATTTCTTTTAACTGGAAAATTTCCTTCAAGCTTTTGAACATTTCTCTCAGCAACTACAAACATTAGTCAAATCATTAAAAGCTAATTCTAAATTATAACTTTTGAGATCTCAGTGGTGGTAACAGACCCCCCAAGTGTCCCTATTTTCTAGGGACGTCCCTGATTTAGGGAAGCCATCTTAGTTTCTGATTTAATCCTAGAATGTCCCACTTTTCCTTAGGATATCCCTACTTTCATTGGAAAAATGTTGGAGGGTATGGAGTTATCCAATCCCTGAGCCATCTAAATCCAATCCCTGAGCAATCTTGCATAAGGAAGTTTTTTAAATGTTTAATGTTTTATTATGCTTTTATATATGTTGGAAGCGGCCCAGAGGGGCTGGGGCAATCCAGTAAGATGTGTGAAGTATTAATAGTAAAATTATCATTATGGGGTGGGGTGTCCCTATTTTCATCAGAGAAATGTCAGAGGGTATGTGGCAACCTATATCCTGCAATAGAAAGGCAGTCATATTATACAAGTTTACTTAAAAGAAGGAGAATATTATTAAGCCATAAGTGAGAGTTGAATGCATGACTGGACTTGACTATTTAATTTACAAGCTGGACTTTATTTATTAGCTTGCTGAAGAACTAGTTCTGACATTCCTTTCCTGTCCTCCAACTGAGCTTGGCATGTATGCAAATAAAATAAAGGAGTAAAATGGCATTTCTTTTTTCAATTAAGTAGTATGATATTCTCATTAGGTGAGTCCCGTTCTCAAAATCTTTATGAAACTGAGATTGCAGTTTATGCACTGATAAATTAATCAAACAGGTTAATTGCTGAATTATATATAGAAACATAGTGACTGCTGTCTGTTAAGAGTGAGTTGGCTGAATTGCATTCCATCATTATAACGAAGAATCGGTGGGGTGGGGGTGGGGAATAAGTTATAGGGTTTAAGGTTAGAAAATGGTTCAGTTGACTGATCTGAAACTTGGCAGTATAGGAAATGAAAGATTGAGGATAGTTGATGGTGAATTTAGGGTTTAAGAGGTGGCTTCTTTCGAACAAGTTTTAGAAGACATCTGAAGGCAGACCTGTACTGGAAAGTTTTTTATGTTTAACATTTTATTATTTTTTATATTTTGCTGGAAGCCATCTAGAATGGCTGGGGAAACCCAGCCAGATGGGTGGGGTATAAATAATAAAATTATTATTAAGTTAAATATTTGATGAGTGACTGTCATGAACTAGAGCTACCTAGCAGAAAGTCAGTATGCCAAGTTCAAAGTTGGGGGGTGGGGAGTGAGGTCAATCCACACAAGCAAAGTCCAGAGGTCAAGAAGCACAGTCCAGTGTCCATCCAAGTAAGCCAAGTCCAGCAGTCAAGATGCAGTCCAGAGTCAAACCCTAGAGACCCAGGAGCATCCAAGTCAAGATCCATCAACATAGGCAGTTGAACAGACCCAGCACCTCTGCTCTGCTTCCCTTTTATGCATTGTATGCTGACTGCAGCATCTGGGCTTGATGAAGCATGTGACCCTCACCTGTTCCAAGCCTCCTTCAGCTGAGGAATCACACACCTCCTCCCAGAGCTAACGAGCTCCATCTGGCCAGCTGGGAGCCTTTGCCTGCCTCAGCCTTCTAGAGCGCCACTCCTGCTGCTCTCTATGCCTCAGAGCCTGCCGTGTTTGTGGGGACAGGGGCCCCTCTGGCTCTGGCAAAGGGTCCTGCTGTTCTGGTTCCTGTGTATTGACCCCCACCTCCTCGCCATCCTACATTACCCTGTGAGTACTTCCTACACCAGCTTCTCCTTCCCCTGCTTGCCCTGGTTTGGCCCAGTCCCAGCTACACCCCTCGATGGGATTCTCTTCCTCCTTCCCATTGTCCTGCCAGTTTATGACACTCTGGCATTTTGACAGGTGCTGCACATATTGTCCCCTACAGCTTTGCCAGGGTGGTTTTCCCAGGTGAATTTCTTCATTTATACAGCATCTTTTTTGGGAAATGTCTTTTGCTTGGTCAAGGGGAGTATCTGCTGTGTGTTTTTTCTAATAGTAGTGTAACTCGTTTGCAGTTTTTATTTAAAAAGACATTTTGTGGTCAGCGATAGTCAATGGATTTGTTTGTTCTGTTGTTGCTAGAGAATGGTTTCTGGACTGGCCCTCCTTAGCCTGTGGAAGTATAGAAGTCTGTTGTTTCTAGGTGAGATCCTCACAGACCAGGCCTCAGCCTTGAAGAGTTGGCAGGTCAGGTAGGGCAAGAGGTTAGAATAGATGAGAAAGGAGACAGGGAAAAGAAACCACAAGAAATTAATTAAAAATGCTTTGAGAGGAGTGGAAGGTATCTGTGAGGTGAACAGTGGCTAGATTTCTGACGCACAGGTTTTGAAGGCACAGGACTGCCAGGCTGCAACCGTACTTCAAGAACCCAGTGCTGGAAGTGCGCTCCTAGAAGTACATTGGCAGCTTCTAGAAGTGCAGCCATAGGGGTCTGCAAAGGCTCCTCCTCCTCCTTCTATGGAGGGGAAGCGGCCTGTGGTTCTGTGGCCCATGGCAGCAAGAAGACCACAAGTCCAGATGTTGTGTGTGATGACATTGTGCATGATGCCCGGACGTGATGTCATGAGCGACATCAGTCCTCCCAAATTCTTTTCCGACTCGGCATGCCTGCTACTGATTGAGCTTATCTGATATGCTCCCAGCACTCAAAAGAAATTTAAAAATTGTCCAGTAGCACCTTAGAGACCAACTAAGTTTGTTCTGGGTATAAGCTTTTGTGTGCATGCCACGTCTTCAGAAACACTGAAAGAGAAGTCACCAGACCCTTATATATAGTGGAAGGGTGGGGTGGGGTTTTTCTCAGGAGGGTAGTAGGAGATGGGTGATTGACTCAATGGGTATGGTAAACCTGTTGAGATCTGTTAATGATTGCAATTAGTCCTACAGGAAAAAGCCATGGATAGTATGCAGATGACCAGCACTGTGGTTGATTCTCTTCCTAGCCTGTAGCCAGCTATGGACCTTTTGTTGTATTGTAAAGAATAAACTGCTGTATTGTAGATTTCTCCTTCTCATTGCAGGTGTGCCGCCCTCGCTGTCAGTGGCAGGACAGCAATCAAGACAGGGCTACTGTGTGAATAGGGCAGAGTAATCTTAGCAGATGGGTCTTGCCATTAAATTCCATAGTTTAAATTACCTTGTCAAAATCTTTAAAATGTCAATTCAATCTTCCTGTAATGTGAGCTAAGATGGCACCTGCAATACAGAAAAAGCATTCTGAGCTTCTTCTCAGTTACAAATGAGGTTTTTCTTACTCAAATGGATGTTTATATGTTGCATGGCTGTTTGAAAAGAATAATTTTTTAATGCCAGAAAGCTTGAGGCCAAGGAGCCTCATAGAATGACAATGTTGGGGGAAAAATGTCTGTTTTGGTATCTGCTGTTAAATAATAAAAAGTAGAAATGAGGACTTCTGCAAACCTAAAGCCATAAACTTGATTGGTTGAATTTATATACCGCCCTGTACCCACAGGTCTCAGGGTGGTTCACAGAATAAACTCAAAATATAAAACCATAAAATACATAATAAAAAAGTAACAACAACCCAATACCCCCCCTCCATTTAAGGGCAAAATGAACCAGGAAGTTCTCCTATGCAAGCCTGTCAGAGAGAGAAAAGAGGAGAGCTGAGCCCTAAAAATAATATTTCCAAATTTGATGAATGGGGATTAAAATGGCAAATGCAATTCAGTGTAAGCAAATGTAAAGCATACCCTCCAACATTTCTCCAATGACAATAGGGACGTCCCATTCCATAATCATAATTTTACTATTTACACCCTACACAACTTGTTGGATTGCCCAGCACTCTGGGCAGCTTCTAACATATATAAAAACATAATAAAACCATAAACATATTTTTTTTAAAAAAAGAAACTTCCCTATACAATATTGCCTTCAGATGGCTCGGGGTTTGGACAATTCCATACCCTCCAACATTTCTTCAATGAAAATAGGGACATTCTAAGGGAAAACAGGACATTTTGGGATCAAATCAGAAACCAGGAATGGCTTCTCTAAATCAGGGATGTCCCTGGAAAATAGGGACACTTGGTGGGTTTGGTGTAAAGTGTTGTGCACTGAGCAGGAAATCCTAATTTCACATATCTGCTAATAAAATATGAACTGGTTGTGACTTACTGGGAATGAGTCTTTGGGGACACAATGGTTAGCTCCATTAAGATTGTTGGCCCAGTGTGCAGCAGCTGAGAAGAAAGCAAATTCTATGTTATGGATCACTAGGGAAGTGATTGAAAATAAAGCAACCAATATCATAATGCCATTACTGCTGTTGTTAGACAGTTGACAGCTAAGGGAATTTAACAAATGACCCTTAAAAATAAAAAGTAACCAAGAAGTGATTGGAAAGTTTCGAACTTACTTCAAGATTCTGTGGCGAATTAAGTGTTCTGTGCCTAAATTTCATTTTTGAAATTTCAATGGGAGAAGTAGGAAATTTGCAAGATAACATTCTGTGTATGAGTAAGAATTAATTTCAGCTTTGCTTGTAACCCTCTGGATCATATCTTCTTCCCTAGCATTAAGTAGGGACATCCAGACCTCTCTCTAGTGTTGCTAACTTCTGACAGTGTTACAGTGGGCAGCAAGACAAAAGCCTACAATGAGCAAATTTATTGCACAGTGCAGTTCATATATATATATGAACTTAAAAAAAATATTTACAAAAATATGTGCATTGTCTCTTTTTTCAAGTTGTATTTTTTAAGATCCGTTTCATTTGTTGTGAGACATTTGTGTTGCATGCAGTATTAGGTTGGGAAGAAAAGAGGGGGAGGGAGGAATGGTGAGTGGGGTGGTTATGCTTCTAGTCTTCTGCTTAGTGTAAGTGTGGGGTTTTGTGTCAGCGCCACTTGTGTGGGTTCTCTTTCTATTTGCTTGTTATATTTCCTTGGAGGTGAGAGTGTTTGGGGGTGGCCTAGGGTGTGGTTGGTTGTCTTTGGTTGACTGTAGTGAGATTTGTTTATATGTGTGAGGGGGTGGATTTTTGGGTCAGGTAAACCAGTGTGCTGCTCTGGTTTTGCCAGAAGCGGCTTAGTCATGCTGGTCACATGACCCGGAAGCTGTACGCTTCCGTATGCTGTACGCTGTATGCTGTCAGCTGTATGCTGACTTCCTTGGCCAGAAGAGCGAGAGGAGCGCTGTTATGTACTGAAGTCACCCTGGGCCAGCAGGGGGATACTGTAGATAGTTATGCAAATGAAGGATTGAAAAGTGACGTTCAGTGATTGGATAGTTTTGTATGCAAATGAAGGATCGAAAAGTGATGTCCAGTGATTGGATAGTTTTAGAAAATGGCAACAGTTACATTGTTCTGGAGCTCTATATAAGCAGGCTGACTGAGCCTCCTCAGTTAGTTCTGTTCCAGCTTACAAAATAAAGAGCTGCTTGGAGAAATCGCTGTGTCGCCTGCTATGTCAACCCACAACTTAACAAGCGCCACATCCCTAGAGTTGTCTGCAACTGGACCTAATGGTCAGGGGTCCCTTTACCTTTAAGCCATATTGATTCGTATGCTGTCGGCGAATTCTTGTTGTCTTGTTGGGCTATGTACGTATGTGATAAAGGAGAACCATATTGCGGTGAAGGCATTTTCTCTTTGTCCCTGTGCCAGTTTCAGTTTATTGGTTAGTTTTTCTAGTAAGGTTGTTTCCCATACTATTTGATACCATTGGTTCATACTTACTCCTGACAGGTCTCTCCAGTGTCTGGCTATGATGCTTCTGGCTGCTGAGAGTAGGTGGGTTATGAGCTCTTTAAAATGTGAGTGGGCATTATTATCTTGGAAGATGTTCAGTAGGGCCAGTTCTGGGGTGACTTGATTAGTTATAATTAGTGGAGAAAGTTCATAGCTTGAATAGCAAATCCCAGGCTCATTTTCCTGCACTGCTGGGGTGCTGTCTCTCTCTCTCTCTCTCTCTCTCTCTCTCTCTCTGTCTGTCTCTCTCTCTCTCTCTGTGTGTGTGTGTGTGTGTGTGTGTGTGTGTGTGTGAGAGAGAGAGAGAGAGAGAGAGAGTTATACAGTAAACAGATACAGAAATCACTGAAAGACTGTAAAAGTAGAACCCCATGATGCCATTCATAGCAGTCACTTCCCAGAACAGAACTTCACTTTCAGATGCATTTTCTTTCAATGAATTCATTTGAGCAAGAGCATTCTCAGTGTGAATGTTGCTTACAAGGCTTTCAAGGGAACCGTACCATCAAATTAGGTATTCTTGTAATTCTTGTAAAAGTGCCTCAACCACGTAAACTTTAAAAACGTTTTGGATTCATGCAGTGTCTATATGTTTTTGGATTCATTTGTCATATTGTGGGATTTATTTGTCAAACTGAAGTGAACAACCAAAGCTTTAGAAATCTATGAAATCAACATTTTTTTTAATTTTTTTAAGCTGACCTTCCTTTGCACATGCATCAACTTCAACTATCATCTTTTTTTTTGGAGTGGCTGTCATTGCACAGAGAAATTTGAAATGGATGATTTTAAAAATAAGTTTCAAGGTTAGGTTTTGGAATGCTGTGAAGTCAGAAGTCAGGCACAGAAAGAATAGTTGCTCTCTTGAGATCAGCTAATGTACTTTCCTAGTGACAAAGAAGAGAGCACTGGTGGTGTCAGCATAGACCCAAGGGTCTGCTCCGTCACATTGCAAAACAAACCTGACATTTAGAACAATCTCATTGCTAACATAGGATTGCCCTGTCCAACTTTGCTCTGCAGAGACCTAGCAACTAGCAAATGACACGATCTATAACTGATACAGGATCATTTCCATATAGGTGTAGCTGCAGTCTGTTGTGGCAAAGAAAAAGTCTCATGGGCACTTTAAAAACTAACATGTTTTCTTGCCGCGTATGTCTGCAAGTTAATCAGATGCCATTCAGATGAAATGGGCTCTAGTCCATGGAACCTTATGCTATAATAAAACTTGCTAGGGCTTTAAGACTCTGTATGTGTGTTTGTAATATTTTTAACAGGCATTAATCATCCCTAAAGCAGTAAATGACTTTGGTAAGAAATCTCCCAGAAAGCCAGACGTCTCAAAATATGTGTTCATAGAATATACATAGCTTGCTGTGCCTCTTGTTTTGTGATGGGTATGAACTATATCTGCTCTGTGAGTTTGCTATAAAGAGCTTTCTTGAATAATACAATCAAATTTTCTGGAGACAAATTGATTATCTGATTTTACAGTATTTAGCAGGACTGCTTGAAATTGATTGTCTGATGACCCAAGAAAGGTATTCCTATCATCTTGTAATCTGGCATGTTAATTAACCCCATCTTGATTTCTTCTTCTTCTGACAAGCAGTGGATAATCTCTTTCTGCCGTATCATAAACATGTAATGTTGTGGGTGCAGCAGAAATGATCTGAAACATTCCAGCTCTTAAGTAAGAATTACTGTATTGGTTGGGGATGTGTTGGGGATGCTGTGGGTTAAACCACAGAGCCTAGGACTTGTCGATCAGAAGGCTGGCGGTTCGAATCCCTGCGATGGGGTGAGCTCCCGTTGTTGGGTCCCAGCTCCTGCCAACCTAGCAGTTCGAAAGCACGTCAGTGCAAGTAGATAAATAGGTACTGCTCCAGCGGGAAGGTAAACGGTGTTTCCGTGGGCTGCTCTGGTTTGCCAGAAGCGGCTTTGTCATGCTGGCCACATGACCTGGAAGCTGTACCCCAGCTCCCTCGGCCAGTAAATTGAGATGAGTGCCGCAACCCCAGAGTCGGTCACGGCTGGACCTAATGGTCAGGGGTCCCTTTACCCTTTACCTTACTGTATTGGTTATGAAGCATTTGAAAATTACATAGCAAAAGCTTAAGAATGATGCAGTACAAAACCAGCATATACTTATCTCAGCTTGTCATTTGGGCCTCACACCTGAGTAGTACCTCTTGCAGCATCAAAAACTGTGTGTATACTGCTTGCTTGTTTGTTTGTTTATATAATCATGCTTCAGTAAATAGTTCTTGGGTATCTTTCAAATGAACACTGCTTTAAACCCCCCACTCCACAATGAGTGATATCGAGTGTCCCAGAAGTGGACTTCCCCACCCTGCCTCATGCAGTTCCCTTTGCCCCCCCCCCCAAAAAAAAACTTCCAGAGGAGCCCCCAACTCTACAGAGCTGTGGGGCACACAGAAGGAAGAGAGGGAGGAGGACTTCTGTTGTGCAAGAGGCACCCCATTCCACTAACAGATGGGCACGGCTGGAAATTGTCCATTATATACTAAAGAAGTTCTGCAAAACTGCACTTGCGTTGCTCGCACTCATATGAATCATTCTGTCCCAAAGCACTTAATTGCTGCTGAAAAATACAGTGAGCCACAACAAATAATGCGTCCACAGTGCTTCTTTATTGTTGCTATGATGGCTGTACCACCCATTAACCACCATTAAGAAACGTTGGGTTGGAACCTCCAGATTAAATTAGTTATACTGCAGGCTTAATGGAGTTCATCACACTCATGTTCTTCATGACTAACAATATACATTGCTAACTTAGGGAGCAATCAAAACTCAGGATCTGTCAGGATGAGTGGAGTTTGGAATTTGCAGATCTCAGACTTAACTGGTCCAGCGGGAGATATGCCAGCTAAAGTTGTTCATCCTGGCCCAGCCAGAGATATGCCAGCAGAGGTTCTCCATCCTGGCTCATTCAGAGCTCAGGTGAACATTCCAGGTAGGCGTGTGCCAGAGTGGTGGTGGGCATGGCAGAGGTATGACAGGGAAGAGGGGAAACTTACCTCTACTCCAGGCTCCGCTTGGCTTAGCCATGCAACTTAGCAACCTATAAGAATGTAAGAAGAGCCTGCTGGATCAGGCCAAAGTCCCATCTAGTCCAGCATCCTGTTGTCACAGTGGTCAGCCAGGTATATGTCGGAAACCCACAAGCAGGATTCAAGCAGAAGAGCACCCACAGCTCGGTTTCCCCAGCCACTCTGGGCAGCTTCCAACAAATGATTAAAAATACATTAAAACAGCAGTCATTAAAAACTTCCCTAAACAGAGCTGCAACCTATAGCCTTCTCTTCTGTGGATGGAAGTGGTTACACTGGCAAAGATGGTGATGTAAGTCAAACTCCATTTTGAAGGCTTCTTTTTCCCTCTGTCAGGCTTGGGCTGGCTGAGCTGGCAATAGCCCCACTCCTGAATAGAGTTTAGAATGGGGTAAGTTACACTGGCACTGGTTTCCGCTAGTATGGATTGCTCTGCCTATCTAGAGCCAACCCACAGGGCACAATTTGCAGGGATCCGGCACTGTAGGATTAGAGCCTTTCCAAAGGAGGATCATGGTCTTTGCAGGGTTGCGTTTTTGGTGAATCAGGTGGGTACTACATACCTGGGCAGTTTGCACAAAATAAAAGAGCCCACCAGGCATCTGATTGAGGGGATAACTGGAAATCAAGGCAAGGAAGAGGGCAACTTTATCAGAATGGCACAAGAAAGTGGTACCCACACAGCTCCAGTAGCTGGATTGAGCCTTAGCCTCCATTTCAGTTTTGTATGTTTCACTGTTACTTGTGTCAGTTTGCATTAACCTCTAGTACGTTTATTCCAAATTCTCCCTGTTGAGAAATATTGGGCAAAGATACAGATCTTTTCTATATAACTATAGGGGCTGTCATAGATCACAGCATGTGCAATGTCATGATTTATTTAGAGAACGTATAGGTAGTTTGTGGGTGGGGGAATAATGGATGAGACAGCTGGTGGTAATTCCCAATAGCTAATCCCCTGTGCACCTACTTATTTCTCCTTGAGACAGTTTGTAAGCAAACTGTCTGTAGCATGAAATGTGTAAAGCTTTACAATGCTATCCTTAATATGACTCACTTTCCTTTTATTTATGCAACACTCTACAAAAAACGTACCAGGGATTTTGCAGAGCAAATAAATAACATATGATTCCTGGCAACTGGACCTTTCGAAATCTCATTTTAGCAATGGTGTCACCGAATGAAAACAGTGTTTCAGTTTTCCCAAATGCTGAAATTGGAGCTATGAAGGAGCCATGGTACTGGAATCTTTGCTGCTCGAGCCAACTGAGAAGTCAAGAAGGCAGGTTTCCTTTTCCTGTTTATCCTGTTCTAACAGTGGCCAAACAAATATAATCAATCAATCACATTTATAGCCCACTATATATTTATAGGACCTGGGTGGCGCTGTGGGTTAAACCACAGAGCCTAGGACTCGCCGATCAGAAGGTCGGCAGTTCGAATCCCTGCGACAGGGTGAGCTCCCGTTGCTCGGTCCCAACTCCTGCCAACCTAGCAGTTTGAAAGCACATCAAAGTGCAAGCAGATAAATAGGTACCGCTCTGGCGGGAAGGTAAATGGCTTTTCCGTGCGCTGCTCTGGTTCGCCAGAGGCGGTTTAGTCATGCTGGCCACATGACCCGGAAGCTGTACGCCGGCTCCCTCGGCCAGTAAAACGAGATGAGCGCCGCAACCCCAGAGTCAGCCACGACTGGACCTAATGGTCAGGGGTCCCTTTACCCTTTACCTTATATATTTATAACTTACTATCAAACTGCTAATTTCAAGGTTGCCAGAGAGAGAACTTTCAACCATCAAATGCCTGGGGAGACAGCAATGCTTTTAAATTTATCCTGAACATTAATACTGAGGGAATGCCTATGGGAGATGCCTAAGGGGAGCCTGCAAGCAAAACCTGAGTGCAAGAGCCCTCTCCCCTCCCATAATTTCCAGCAACTGGAAACATACTGATTCTGATCATGGAGGCAGACATGGCTATCGTGGCTAGTAGCCATGGATATCCCTGACTTCCATGAAATTAATCTAGTCTTCTATAAAACTGTCCAAGTTAGTGGCCATCACTGCTTCTTGCATAGTTTAATCATGCACTGTGTGTACATTCATGCAGCATTCAGTTTCATTGAGTGTCCACGAGTTCTAATGTTATTTTTGTTTATTTATTACAATTATATACCACCTTTATCTTCCAAGGATCTCAAGCTGGTGCTATGAGAGAGGGAGGAAAATTGTTCTTTATCCAGTTTGTCCATGCAATGCATAGTTTTATACACTTCCGTAATACCACATCTTATTCACATTTTCTCTAAACTTAAATGCCCCCAATGCTGTAACCTTTACTCATTTTATACAGGCACAGCTTGACACAGAATGTTCCCCAATGCCTAACAAATCCAAAGCCCTCTTCCCAACATCACCACCTGGAGACATGCCTACCTAGCTGGCCCTGTGCTTGGTAGCATTTCAGAGAATGCTACCTTGGAGGTCCTCTTGTAATACAATGACTTCCACCTGTGCTGTGGGGCTTCCTTTCTCCCCCTCTCCCCCACACTTGGTATATACCCCTGAAATCTTTTCTGAGTCCCCCCAACCCTCTGGAGCAGACTGTTGTTTTGGGCACAGGAGCTACAGCTTGATAAGTGCCAATGCAATGCCACACCAGTAAACAGGGAGGATAAGGCTACCCCACTCTCACCCCATATATTGCCCAAGTGGATTTTAATGGTATTCTTTTTGACTTACTGACAACTTGTTCTTGAAAGAAGGAGAAGGAAATATACTCGAAGGATCAAGGATCTATATTTAATCAATTCCCAAGCCTGCTTCAGTCATGTTTCACACCAAAAAAACCTCATTCTCAGCTAAAATATTGACATTTCATGCCTGCTTTCCTTGCTTAAATAAATGTCTCAATTATCTTCAATGGATTATTTTCATTGCTCTCTTATGTAAGATTGCATTATTGGAAAGATATCACACTTGATGAACTGTTACTGTTTTTAGGATCTATGAATCCTGATGGTTAAGCTGTGAATGGCTGTAGGCTTGCCCCACCCTACAAGGGCTCTGATTTTTGAAAGCAAAACACAGTTTCTACGCTGCTTATGTATGTGTTTGCTGTGTGGTCACAAATGTATTCCTCTCCTAGTCTTCTAGTCTATGCATACACAGGTTGCTTTGAACTAAAGCACTCTGCATTCCCATGGAACATTTTAACATTGGCTAGTGTAGGGCTCCATCTGGTTTTCACATCACTGGGGCAACTGGTCATAAGAGAGCACTGAGGGCACTCTTAAGTTAAGACACTTGCAGTCCTCCTGGCCCAAGATGTCCAGTAACACCAGAAGGCAGTGCCCATTGGGAGTGGTAGGCAAATGGTAGGTAGAGCCAGAACCTTCGCCTTATTGGTTTGAAGAAAGAAGGCAGGCAAGTGTGGCCCAACTGAGGGTAGACTGAGGTTGGTAAGGAAGGGCCTCTGCTGCCAGAGGGGCAATTTGACACCCTCCTTTTTAGTATGGAGCATGTGGAGATATACTTCAGGTGTGGCAAGGTGCAGGGCAGGCAGCTGAGAGTCAGAACCACAGACTGAGGTTGGTGTGGAGAACCTCAAGGATCAAGGCAGGCACCAAACTCTCTGAGAAGTAGGAATTGGTGGGAATGGGGACCGACCAGTGTGGTCATGTGTCCTACTTTATAAAGCAGTGTTCTCTGTTTAACGAGGTATCAGAGGACCGTCTTCTATTTGAAGGGGTCTCTTATTTGGTTCAAGCTTAGTTTAAGGATAATGAGCCACAAGAAGGGAGAAGAGGGATGGGCTTTGACGTTGCCCATCACCTGGACAGCAAACTAAGCAGGCACAGAGGTCACATTCTTCCCCTTTAATGGTGAGTTGATAGTATTCCTACTAGTTCTAAGTTTAAATATCTACATTAAATTAGCATATGCAAATTTTATGCATTCATCTTTATCCTCTTTTGGGGGTGGGTGATACATTTCCATTTTCTTTGGTGATACCCACACTAGAGTGGACTTATTGGTTGGAAGATATCCTGTGGTCTCTGGAAGAGTTCAAACAGGAGGCCTGCACTACCTGCTCCCATAGCTGTCAACTTACAGATTTGAAAATAAGGGACTAGCAGCCTCACCTGTTCCAGGCACTCCAGTCTTCCTGTCCTCCTGCAGTCTGGTCAAACTCATGTTGGTAGCTTCGAGAACACTGTCCAACCAACTTTGTAACCAGAGGTTCAACTGAATAGAATCTGAATCACATGCACCACAAGGCCTATGCAGCCTCAACTTAAGATGGCTCCCCAGCCTGGCTTTGCACTGCAAAGTTTGCAGCAGCACATGCAACAAAATGGCATCCAGCATTCAAAAAACCCCTCAGCTTGCATTAACTAGCCACACACAAGGCATGCAAGCTCCACCCCCCAGTCACTCTTAGACTTCTTATTGGGTGAGCAACACAGCCAAGCAACACAGTTGGAGTCTCCCTCCTCCCTGGCTGGCAGGGAGGGAGGGAGAGGAGCTGCTTCATTTGAAATTTAAGGGACATCATTTAAGGGACATTTAAGGGGCATCCATCAATAAGGGACAGCAGCGGAACATGGTGCTGGAATAAGGGACTGTCCCTTCAAATAAGGGACACTTGAGAGTTATGCCTGCTCCAGAGCTTGTGAAGTAGTGGCTTCTTTTCTTCATGCTTGACCAAGCTCAAAAACTCTAGGATTGTTTTTCTCTATATGCCCATTAAATGGCAATATTAATCCATGGAACAGGTTGCTTAAATGAGAGAATGGATGTTCTTTCTTCTCAGATTTCTACTTTCTCTTAACCCAGGGATGGGGAATGCTCAAGGTCTGAGCTGTTTGGTCCTTGAGATGTTATCAGCACAACATTCCTCCCTAGGCCACACACCTCAATGGTCCTGCTCTGCACCCTCAACCACTTTTGCTTGTGTGGAGTGTTCCATTGAATTGTGATAATGTCTCTTGCCTGCCTAAATAGAGAATGGGGGGGGGGTCTGGTGTGTGTGTGTGTTGAAACCCCTGACTTGTGTGACTGGAATGTATCCTAAAATACAAAAATAAGGAGTGGCATCCTTGGCTTTGCCCACTTTTGTCTCTGGTCCCCCTTTTGATTCTAGCTGCACCCACCACCTGTGGCCCTGAAAGGTTCCCCACAAGGTTGTCCTCATAGGCTGAAAAAAAAAAAGTTCCCTACTCTGTCTTACATAGTGGGAAAGAATCAAGCTCCATAGTCCTGATCCAAGCATTTGTGTGCTTGCTGTCAGGTTGAGCATGCAACATACATTATAGCGTGAGAGGAGATATCCTCTACTGACTCATTTGGTAGCCCACCTGGGTAGTTTCTGGCTCAGAAAACTCACCAGGGAAATAAATGAAGTAGCACAGGATTGCAGCGTATTTGTAGAGAGCATTAGTTCAATAATTTTGCACATTGACCTTGCTTCTTTGCAGTAACTTGGCACTAGAAGAACCACAATAAATCAAACATCAACTCCTCCTACAGGGACTTCCAAGGCTATCAAGTAGCTGATTATGCTGAACAACAGTTCGAAACCTCACTGCTTTGTTCAAAATGGCACATTAAAATACATAAAGGCCTGCAGCTGTAAGTTCTGTGTCCTTTAGCTTTTTCTGCCCAAAATAATGCTGAGTTATTTTTAACATGTATTATGCAAATGCTGGGTAGACCGGACTTCAATTTGCAAATGGAAAAGAAAAGAAAAAAGAAAAATCCCGTTCATAAATACCACATTAGCTGTTGGGTCATACATTTTCATGATATATTTCTGACAAGTGCATCGAATCAGCTCTCTGGCCATAAAGAAGGCTATACCTGAATGATTAATCAGTATTTGTGTCAGGGACTGGCAGGATGCTGGCGAGTGTGCCTTAGGGGAAGGGGGTTGGAGTCTTACACAGAAGATAGGGTCAGTGGTTTCTGGCGGCCTGTGCCAGCCAGAAGGCAAGAATCAGGCAGGGGAAGTTTCAGAGCTGGAGGAAGGGGAGGAAGAGGCAGGCCAGGCAACTGAAGGACTGAGTGCCTCCCCAGCCTCTCCTGCACCATTGTCTCCCAGAACCAGGAGAAAGAGCAGAAGGGCAGAGGAAGTTGCCACATAGGAGGAGTCTCTGGCTACATCTGTGTAGCCCATCATGGGAAGGTACATAAACTAATAGGAGGAGGAGTGGTTCCCCATTGCTTAAACTGTTCCAAAGGGCATGGGCCAGGGAGCAGTTGTCTAGATGCTAGTTTGGTGTGTGTAGGTATCTAGAGCTATAAAAACAACTGTAAATGTTATGTTTGACAATAAAGAGTGAACTCTCGGCTGTGTGCATTCTTTTGGCTGGAAGCTCCCTTGACAATATATTAATTAACTGTGACTACTAAGAAGAACATATCGTACATGTGCTGAATCAGGAAGATTATGGGCATCAAATGATAGGACGGAGTCTCAAAGACGTGCTCTCCCAAGCTCACATTCCCAGCAACTTTATGCTCCTGTCTCAGCGACATCTGCACTGGCTTGGTCAGGTCTACAGAATGGAAGATAGCAGAATCCTCATTGTTTTTCTCTGACAGTTCATCTCTTTGTAGCAGGATTTTAGTGCTTCACTTAACAACCATTAGAACCTGGAATGTTTGTTTCGCCATAATAAAACAGACCTAGTATTGGAAATATTAATATACTCAACATGACATATCTCTCGCTCCCACTTCCATTTATTGTTTCCATACAGCTATGATGGAGTAGTGTAAAATAAATGCATGGAAATAGTAAGCTTGTTTCAGTTGTAATACTTTTATTTACATGCTGAGGTTGTGGACTACATCCTTGTCCATCCTGACTGATTAAAGCAGCCAGAATAGGCCTGGTGGAATGGACAAGCAGCATGGTGATTGTCTGATTAGTCTTAAGGCCCTATTGTGAGACCTTTGTTGAAAAAGCCCACGCTCTGTGTTGGATCATTTCTGACCAGTCTCAAATTTGCCATAATTGAGCATGTTTATTGAGCACATAGTAGCATTTCAGGAGTTATTGGACAAAGCAGATTAGTCCCATTTCAATGTACAGTATCATGAAGTCTGGAAGAGCTTTGGTCATCTTGGTTGATGCCATGTTCAGCTCTGATGCTAGAACCTGCAGAACAAAGCAACAAGGCAGGTCAGAAGTTGCAGGACCATGGACAGCTCTAAGTGAGCAACATGCTCCAACAAAGGTTAAAAGCAGCTTTCTGACACAGAGTTTAATCCATACTTGCAGCTGTTTGCATCCCCCTTTCATTTACATGGTCCACATGATGTTTTCTCCTTCCTAGTAGCACCCTGTAGCTTTTGAACAGTAAACCTGGATTTTTCCAATCTGATGAAAATGTGAAAAAAGAGAGCAGAACCAGATAAAGTCTAATGTTACCTGGCTGTGGAAGTGCTGGAGCACATAGCATGGGGTCATTACAGTTGGTGACCTACACCAGGAGCTGAACTGGGGGGTTGGGGTACATCCCTGATGGTTCTGCTGGACCTCTTAGTGGTGTTTAGTGCTACTGGCCATAGTATTCCTCTGGACCACCTGGAAAGGATGGGTTTACTAGTGTTCCAATCTTTCCTTGGGGGTTCCAGAAGGTAGTGGAAGGACTCCTGCTCATCACCTGGTCCATTGGTTTATGGTATCCCTCATGTTGAGGACGAGATGGTTAGACAGTGTTCTTGAAGCTACAAACATGAATCTGACCAAACTGCGGGTGGCAGTGGAAGACAGGAGTGCCTGGCGTGCTCTGGTCCATGGGGTCACAAAGAGTCGGACACGACTGAACGACTAAACAACAACAACAACAATCCCTCGTGTTCTTAAACTTTAACATGGAACTGTTGGGAGAGTTTTTCCAGAGATTAGTTCTAAGGAAACTGTGGATGTTCTGAACCAGTGCCTGGAGGCAGAAATGGACTAGACGAGAGCTAACAAATTAAGGCTTAATCCAGATAAGGCAGAGGTGTTCCTAATTATGAAGGAGATGGGTTTAGGAATTAGGCTCTAGTGTGTTTTGAATGTGATAGTAGTCCCCCTGAAGAATCAGGTGTGAGAACTTGATATGGAGATGCCATCTCCACTGGTACCAAGTTTAGTTCTGCCCTCAAGTGTAGATTGAACATGTAAATTGACTCATAATAACTTTTGAAAGGGCTTTGTCAGAGGAGGGAGGGATGTGTGTAGTGTACTTAATGGGAAAATGGACACACATTTACTCATTTATACAAATCAGTGGGTGCTAAATTGTGCCTCGCCTTTGTAATTATGGTTTTCATTTTCATTAATTGAGAGTATTGTTGCAGTGGCTGTGCTACCTTTTTTTTATTAGGAGATTGCTTGTTAATGGACCAAAACGACTGGTAGATGTTTCTTTAATGGGATCTAATGGTTGGGACATATGCCAAGATCTCTCATGTTTGGAAGGGAAAACCCATCACAGCTTAAAGAAAATAACACACTTTCCCTCCAGCTGAGGCAAGAGAACTAATGAAGGGGTGTGTGTGTGTGTTTGGTGTATGGGGGGGGAGAGAGAAAGGTGTTGGAGTGAAAGGGACAGTTTGAAACAGAAGGAGAATAGAAGGATGGAGAGCTAGCTGAGGGCTAATATTGCAATGACAATATGTCTGTTGCTGGATTTCTGATGTGCGGTTGTGGATCTGGTCAGAGCACACACAGAGACTACCACCACTTATGCTTTCTTTATATTTTTGTATATAAACCGAATATTACAAAAACACCACATGCACAATTTTAGAAAAATGTAAAAGCAATTAACCATCATTGGATAAGAATAAGGTCAGGAGTTCTTTCAGCTGGTTCATTTGTACAAATAATTGCCTGTGCAAGCACTACATTTCTGGAGATGCAGAAAGCCTCACTCACAGAAGCAGCTGCTGGGTTTTCCTGGTTTCCTTTTCTGTTGTTGCATAAGGCATTTATGTGAGCAGTTACTTGAACAAAGCAATTAATTCATTTAGACTTTCTGTACACTTGAAGACTAGCAGTTGCGTGTGTAAAGCATTTCAGTTGAAAAACATTGTGTCTGAGGTGATACCAAAATTCCCTCTGTAGTCTTATATCTGTGGTGGCCCCTATCACATTGCAAACAGTCAACTGATGAATTTGCGTATGTGATCCCACTGTAGGTAAAAATAAAAAGACCAGGGAAAAAATTGAGAGCAGTTGCTTTAGCAGTGAACATCAGATTGCACAGGTCTTCAGAGGAATTAACCAAACAATAATTGAGATAAATATGATGAGGTTTTAATTGCAAGCTAGAAAGATGGATAGATTAAAATAGATCACTAAAATTGTAAAGGCTGCAGTGAGTGGTAGATGGTGAGTGATAGATGGGAAATGATTTGTGTTATCCTTGGCACTAAAAATGAATGTGTGCTGCCAAGAATACAAATGAAACTTCTAACTGGGAATTTGCCACTCTGGAGACTAATATAAAGATTTTCTGGAATGCTCCTTATAAACAATCGGTGATTCTATTTGTAAGGTGCCGGTAGCACAGTTTTCTTGGAAGGCCTGAATCTTGGCTGCAGTTGCATCCTTGACTGATCTGATCTGTCAGATTTCTTGGCCAGAAATCAAGAAAGGTTTATACAGGCATGGGGAACCATGATAGAATTTAAAGCAGGTAGGGGCTTGTCAATTCAGCACTGGGAATTGCTGCAGTTTACATACTTAGTTGATGCTCATCCAGAAGGTCTGGCGCTCTGATTCTTGCATTCTAAATACCTGGGGAAAGAGTAAGACTAAGTTATAGGTTCTCTCAGTAAAGTGCTCATCATGAAGAAGAGTTACCAAATGCTTAGTTTTGGAGCATATAGAATAGCTGCTCCTTGGTGTTCGTCTTGTGCACTTACTCCAGAGTAACCCTAGGAGCCAATCCTCACTCTGATTAGCTCCAATGAGCAAAGAGGGCGAGAAGATTTCTCAGGAGCTAAAAATATCCCCTCTTGTGCTGATAGGGTGGTTTTGGGATGGTGGAAATAGGGACACTTGCTGCTGCAGAAATAGTAATGGGTCGTCAACCCCCCGACCCGACTCTGGACCATTTAGTTTAGTTATAGAGATGACTGAATGCTTCCATCTATAAAAAATGTCCTTACGTTTAACAAATAGGTACCAATGAGAAGGGCTCGGTTTCGCCTTCTTTGTGGCATGTAATATCTTTGGGGGTGGGGAGAGATTACTCATGCAAGTAGAGTCCAGAAATGGTACTACCATGTGATGAACTGTTTGGCTAGAAAGGCAGTGAAATAGGCTTTTGCTTTGCACATTTGTTTAGAATGTTAGAATCCAAGTCCACATATATTTCCCCATGGAGAGTGGTATGTACTTTTTCAGACCGTGGAACATATGGTTCCTTAGCAGCAGAGAGACACACATGCTCAGCCTTGGATGTTCTAAACAAGCGTGGAGAGAGTAGAACCAACTTGTTTGCACTTCCCCTCCATATGGAGGAACTGTAAGCTTCTCAAGCGTATGCAATCAAAGAATGAAACTGCTGTTTTCGCTCCCATCGTCAGCCTTTAACTTGATTGCATTTGATATTTTGTTGGAACAATAGTAAATTATTCATTATTAGAATAATGGAAGAGATATAAAACTTGCCTGTCTAATCAGTCTTTACAGTCTTTACAATTAATCTTGTGAGATTGCTGATGTGTGCAGTGCACTGGTTTCCCAAAAGGATTCATTTAGATTGGGATGTTCTGCAATGGGGGGCGGGGGGAGAGAGAACTGTAGTGTCTTTAAAGTGTCAGCAAGCTCAAAAGCAGTTCATTTGCAGAATGTAACACTTCCCCCTCCTAAATCAATCTAAAGTGAAATCTCTTATGAAAGACAGTGACTTCAATCGAACGTCATAGTCACTGGAGTGCTAGGCAGAGAGCAGAAATAAAAAGAAACATGACATTCTCTAATTTACCAAGGCCATGGATTAATTTGGGGCAGCACATTAGGTAAAAAGAGTAAATTAGAGCCAAATTCTATACTATTACCTAGCAGGGTCCATTGTATAGTTTTGCCTAGCAAGGAGGTGGACCTCATGCATTTTTTGGATTTTGTAGGAGAAATTTGCCATGGTGACTAATTTAAATTCCATTAATTTTAATGTGAACCAAGTTCAGCTGATTTATAGTGCAAGCCTGAGCATGTCTACTCAGAAGTAACTCATATTGAATTCAGTGATGCTTACTCCCAGGTAAGTGGGGTTACAACTGCAACCTTTGTTTGGATACAACCCACTGTCTCTGTCAATTTGCAACACGCCAAGCAAGTCCTGTGGCATCTTTAAGACTAACTGAGAATCTGAGAACTGAACAATTCTTAGTAATCACATAATAGAACAATTAGAATCCTTTTCATCAGAGACAGCCCAAATCCATAGATAGTAAGAGTATTGTGGCACCTTTAAGACTAAGAGATTTATTTTGGCAGGAGCTTTCATGGACACAAACCTGCTCCTATAAGACAGTGAGGTGCTGTGAGTCTTCGTTCTTTTTGTAGCAAGACACTAACATGGCAATCCCTCTGGAATTTGTAAGATGCTAGGCATCTTTAACATGCCAGCTCCAATTTTGGTTTGCTAATTTAATGGACAATGTGAGATGCTTCTCAGCGCGGATTACATTTTCTGCTGACTGCATTTCTCCTTGCTTCCTTCAGTGGATTATGCCTGCTGAATGTCAGGGCTCGGTCATGGGAACTGGGAGTCCAGACTAGTAAGGAGTCAGAATCAGAGAGCAAATCAAAGGCAGAACCAGAGAACAAGCTGAAGAGCAAGAACAGAAGCTTGGGCAGATCATCTGCTTTGCATGCAAAAAGTCCCAGGTTCAATTCTCAGTGTCTCCAGGTAGGCCTGGGAATTTTCCCTGTCTGAAATCCCAGGGAGCTGCTGCCAGCCAGTGTAGACAATAGTGTAGATGGACTAACAGTCTGACTCGGTATAAAGCGGCTTCCTACATTGCTCCTAAACACAAAGCTAAACCTTATTGTTCAAGCAAGGCTCAGCTGCGGCAAGATGCCAGTTAAGGTCATTCTCATGTATGTATATTTATTTATTATATATATATATATATATATATATATATATATATATATATATATAAACCACATGTCTGAAACCCCATAGCTTCCTGTCAAGAAAGCTGTAGTGGCTAATTTGGGTGGCTGGAGTCATTCCTCCTCTGGAACCCATTTGCTGAAAAGCTGTCACCTGTAGTCCTGTCATTAACCTCAGGAGGCAGCTGCACGCAGTTCTGATATTTCACTGTGAGCATAGGTACCAATGCTGTGGGCAGCCCCCTCAAAGTATGAGGCTGTGCCCCACCAATACTGAGGGGCTGGGCGGAGTGGGAGGGCCCTGCTGGGCCTCCCCGCAGTGGTAGTGAGCCTCGTTGGGCCTCCCCACCGTGGCAGTGGGCCTCCCTGGGCCTCCCAACATGTGTAATATTACATGGGTGTGTTGCACGAGTGATGTCCTGCACACACGACAAGACCCCCAATGTCCTGTGGAACTTGGTGCCTCTGACTGTGAGGTTGCTGTTATATGCTCGCCTCGTGGCTTGCAAGAGGTATTCCAGACCCACATTTAGCAGTGACCCAAAACATCAAGGTATCTTTTCTTTTCTTCAGTTTTTATATATTTTATAATATGAGTGGTTTATAAATCTTTAAAAATAGAATGCAGAGATAGTTCTCATCTGCAATGAAGAGGATGAAATGCATGTCTGCGAGAGAATCAGAGAGATTTTCAAGATCTGTAGCTCTTCTGCAAAGGATAACTGAATCTTGTCTCTCCAGTGAACCTCTCTGCTTGGATGGACTGTGTTATGAACAGCACGAGGTTATGTTTTCTCTCCTCCATCTGGTTTTGGCACACTGGGAATCCCTAAGTGTATATCTTTAGTATCTAACATTCATCACTCGCTTTCCTTCTATCTTCCTGCAGACAGACAATAGTTTTGAAGAGGCTTGAGAATGGTACAATAAAGGCATTGCTACCCACACTGTACACATCATTATTTTAATTATACTGTGAACTCTTGCCCCCATTATCACATCCCTGTTGTATGGATGCTATTGAATTTTGGAAATGTTAGGTAAAATTAAGGTACCACATTCTTTTAATCTGGCCAACTGGTTGGAACTTAACAACATCATCTTAAGGCTCATCAAAAAGACGTAGTAGATGTAATTTGAGATTTTTTACCTGTTTCCCTCAAAGGAAAATATCATAAGCAACCTTTATGAAATTCACAATTTTTAATTTTCATTCTGAAATTTAATTTGCACTGTCAGATTTTTTAATTGGTGTGAAGACTTGTTTTGGCTCTCATCTGTGGTGTAGCTGGATAATGAGTGACATAATGATAAACAGTGGATTACAAAATGAAGATGCTGCATAAATAATCCTGATCTTTGCTTAAAGTTAATTATAATTGCAGATAATTTTTCACCACACATCACTGGGACTGCTTCTGTGAAGCTGATACAGAGTTTATTCCATCTATTTTACCGCAGCTCTCACTCGCTTTGTGTACTAGGCACAGTTCACTGACGACCTCTGCTTTTGGTGTTGTTTATGCTGGCATAACCTCCTTCTGCAGTAGTTTCAATAGCATTGAGCTGATTTAAATTTGGAAAACGATCCATGTGAGTGTAGTGGGGGGAAAAGGTTTAATTCCCTCTCCACCAGTCCTGCTGCTTAAATCATACTTGGAGCCCACCATTGGTGCTTTTTAGTGGGGGAGGGAAAAGTTAGATCACGGAGCTCTCACTTCATGTCTGCTTCAGCCTCTCTGGGTCTCTGTGTTTTATTGGAGCACAGCTTGACCAAATTGCAACTTTCCCATCAGAATGAGAGAGCAGCCCTCTCTGAATCTGCTGCTGACAGCGAGGTTCCTGTTTCCTATCCCCTGTCCTTAGGAAATGATTGTTCCTATTCTTGTCTTTTGATGACATCATATTTGAACTGTGGCTCGTGTGATTTGTTGATGCTCTTGTCGTTCAGAATCCTGCCCCTTTCCCAAGACTGTGGCAGTGAAATGAGTGAGGCAGAATACATATTATTGTCTCTAGCGTACTTACATAGGAATATATGCATTTGAAATATAAGGCATTGATGCAGGGCACGGCCTGCTGTTTCACATAATGCCACCATTGCAACTTTGCACATTCAGCTATTTGTAATGGCGCATGGTGCTGCTGGTGTCAGAGCTCTCAGCTGCAGCTCCTCTGTGGTCAGGAACCTTCATAAGGCACTCGGCACGGACCGTGCCCTCTACAGACCCAGTCCTCCACCAGTTTGCAAAGTTGCAAAATTTCAACCTTTCACTCTGAGCACCCTCTTTGAGAAAGTTCCTGGCATTTCTTCCCTGCCTCCCAGAATAGGACTGACACAAGTGCGCCACTATTTTCATCTTTGTGATTGTTGTAGGGTCAGCATGTTGTGAAAAATCTTCCAGTAGAATTGTAGCTGTCTTCTAGTTATTGGGGTTCCCCCCCTCTTTTCTTTTGAATTACATATTATCTTAACCTTTCATTTGCATTTTATCATTCTTTGTAACACAAAAGACAGGAGATACATTTTCTCCAGAGTTATGAGTATGGCAAGCACATTTAAAAATAGTCTCAGGGTATTACTAAAATGTGTTCCCATCCACAATGCTTTTATCTTTTGCATCTTTTCCGTTTATATGCTAGACATTAAAGATGAACAGAACTCTAGTTTGTGGTTTGATGGTTCCAAAGAGATATGAAAACAATTGGAACAAATATAGATATAGGTAGGTTGTTTTTCAAATGCAAAACATAACCGATGTGCTGTTATTAACCAAAAAAACAAAGAGTGAACAGATTAACCCAGCACTTTGAGCCTATATTGCAATATAAAGTACAATATATAAGGAATCCACCTCCTGCAGATTTATTATATTGTTTGTCTGCTTTGCGGGGGGGGGGGGGGTTCAAAGTAAAAGAAGTGAAGAATATTGAATGCATATAACACTATTTTTTCTTGCAGTTCTATTACAAATCACAAAAATAAGTTTACCCTATAGCTGCAGAGTAATGCTAAGTTTACAAGAGCCAGGATCTAAGAAGCAACTCATGCTAACCCTGTAGATTTTTTGACTTTTTGCTTTGAACAGCTGACTCCCATGCCACCAGTGAAAAGCAGTTTGTCAGATGGCTGAGGGTTGCTGTTAGAGAATAGCAAGTCTGAGACTTCATTGAGCGCATAGAAATAGTTTCACAGTTATTTGTTCTTTGGCTAGAATTTCTGATCATTGCATTGAGCCATGTCTGATCTAACCGTGATAGATCAGAACCTTTTTGCTTTTCATGTAGCTAGGCTTGGCCTATGGCAACATTTGATAACCTGGTGCCCTTCAGATTTTGTTGACTACAACTCCCATCATCCGCAGGTCACCCTCCGGGCTGGAGTTGAAGGGAGTTGTAGTGCAACAACATCTGGAGGGCATTGGATTAGCAAAGGCTGGCCTACGATCGGTGCTATACCAGCTGCACTGGCTCCCGGTGGAGTACAGGATCAGGTTTAAGGTGCTGGTTTTAACCTTTAAAGCCCTATACGGCCTAGGACCCTCGTACCTACGGGACCGCCTCTCCTGGTATGCCCCATAGAGAAACTTACGGTCTTCAAATAAAAACATCTTGAAGGTCCCAGGCCACAGAGAAGTTAGGCTGGCCTCAACTAGAGCCAGGGCTTTTTCGGCCGTGGCTCCGATCTGGTGGAACGCTCTGTCACAAGAGACCAGGGCCCTGCGGGACTTGACATCTTTCTGCAGGGCCTGCAAGACAGAACTGTTCCACCAGGCCTTTGGCCAGGGCACAGCCTGACTCCCTCCCTCGGTTATCTTCGCAGAGCTCTGGCCCAATGGTTGCCAGTGGCTTGAATTAATTAATTTTATAATGAATGATTTTAGAGTGTTGTTTGTGCTGTACTTTTGTACTGTTTTATTGTTGTTAGCCGCCCTGAGCCTGGCTTCGGCTGGGGAGGGCGGGATATAAATAAAATTTATTATTATTATTATTATTATTATTATTATTATTATTATTATTATTAACATTTTGAGGTAAGAGATGCATACCCTCCAACATTTTCTCACCCAAAACTGGGCCATGCCCCCACACGATGCCACCCCCCAACTGCTGCAGCTATCCCCACTTGCCGTCTTACCTTCGCCAGCTTTCTCTCCTCTTCCACTGATGCTACCGCAGCTCCGGCAGCTAGGCCTCAGCCTCCTTGTGCACCTGCTTCCCTAAGTGTGCTTCTGGATGTGGTGCGCCTTCCAGGAGTATGGCGGCTGCGGCGGCTGTGGCGGCAGTCACAGAGGTGGAGGCTGTGGTGGAGGCTGCCACAGCCACCATGGAGGTGGCGGTGGCGAGGCAGCAGAAGCAGGACATCTGGGATTTCAAACAGAAGCTGGGTTGGCTTCTGTAAATCCAGGATGTCCTGCTTGAAGCGGGACTGTTGGGTGGTATGGGGGATGATTGGGGGACCAATGACGAAACATCACTGGGACCATGCACATTGTTTTGCTAGCCACTTGGAGTTCTGTGTACATCACATTATTATTCAACATTGAAAAACACTTCTGGCAATCAATAGCACTCTGGGGTGGGAATATGGGTTTTGCTTGTGATTTGACAGCAGTTTTAAGAGCTTGTTGGGAATAAAGAGACTGCAAGCCTTGCATTTTTGGAGCAGTAATGAAGGCAGTCCCCTTAAGAGCAAAACTAAGCAAATAAAATAAAATTGGGGCACAAGTCTATACAACTGTGTCATTGATGCATGTATTATGAAAAATGGGTGGTATTTGTTAACTATGCATGCAATCTATTTCTTGACAAGCTCTTTCTTGAAGACCAGATGCTGAAGCAATGCCACTGGGTGCTGTCTTCCAAAATATGGACTATGCAGTTGGATCAGAATATATCCGTATCACTATGAAAAGAGAATGCAGCTGAGTAAAGAGTAGACCATTCCTGTAGCTGTGGGTTGGCTTTTGTTGTTGTTGTTGATAAATGGAATACATTTTCATTAATCTGTGGTATAATTAAAACTGTCGGCTCTTAATATACATTTTCCGCCTGTTCAATTCCTCTTCATCTACAGTGAAGCCCAGAGGATTTCCAGTGCTTGGCATATGCATTGCAAAATATATAGCAGCCAAAATGAAGGGTCTGTTGAGTCTTGGTCTTATCTGAAAGTATGTTGATGCACTCCCTCTCCTGCTTCTTCACATTTCTCTTCCATCTGCCTTTGACATTTTAGAAATTTAGCAAGATTCCAGGTGGTTGCAGGCACTCGCTCAGGCTTTATGCTCCGTTGTTGCTTTAAGAAATATGGTTTGTTCACCTATTTACACCATCAGTCTTTATGGATGGAGTCCAAAACTTACAGCATGCTCATTTCAAGCAGGGTTTGTTCCTCACAGCAGTGCAGCCATGGAGTCCAAGGCAGCTTTCCAGGCAGACTGCCAAAAGATGGTTCTCCATCTTTTCCCTCTCCTTTCTTCCCAGCACACCTTCCTCAAGACTCTCTTTTCCTGTCACCTCACACCCAGTTACTGTAGCAATCTTCCAAATCCCCAGTCTCTGTTCACACCTCAGGGCAAGTGGAGAGGACAGTATGCTTGCATTGCCAATGGCCGTCAGTGGCCCTGTATTGTTCCTAATGGCCCTACCTTGGCCAGGTCATTCTGTAGAGCTTAACTCAGGAATTCCTCTGCCATTTGTATTTCTCCTTTCACATTCCAAAAAACCCTACCATTTATTAATATCTAGGGTTTAGGGAGTCAACCTCCCAATCTGTAACAGTATGTTGGTATGTTGTTCTTCTGCTTCTTCAAATTTCTTTTCAATCCAACTTTGACATTTTAATAATCTTACAAGGTTTACATCCAGGTGAAACAATTATTTCCACCATTAATCTTGATCACTTCTTCTGAAAATAGCAGAGATATAAATAAATATTATTAACATTATGATTCTTCATATGTTAGTTGTTTTAGCTGATCCTGACGTTTTAAGAGGATATCTTACCTAATTGTTAGGTCTGTTCCTCTATAATGTTGATTTTTGTTACTGTGGGCTTGAGCAAGGGGTCTTTCACTGCATACCTGCATTTTCACTGCATTTTCTGTGCTTCTGTGCTCTTGCAGGGGGTCAAGAGGACCCACAGAACATCACCAAGAGGGAGTAGAGAGGGGGCCATTCTGTCTGACAAGCTGAAATGCTTGCATAGGTGGAACATTTGCCATGGTGTGACCTTGAATTCCACCCTTTATTTCTATGTATTTGACTTTTATTTATTTTATTATTGACTTTAATTTGTGATATGTTCAGGATGCTGTCAACCGCTTAGAGATTTTATTTGAAACATGAAGTGGTATATCCATTTTCAAAATAAATTATATAAGAATTATAATTGATGCATGGAGGAAGTGTTGATTCTGCAGTCTAACATGGGCCATACATATGTGCCAGCCACACCCATCTGCCCCACATCTATGTGACATCAGGTGTTAGGCAGGTGAAGATGCAGCTGCAAAGGAACAGCCAGGAGCTTAAAGTGTGCTCCTGCTGGTTCCTTGGCAGGCAGGGCTTGCTGACAGCATCAACCATCCCTGTATCTTAAGGCAATAAATTACGTCAATTAACTAAGTGCTACACTTTCTTTTGTCTGCCCTGGCTGAAAGCCAGAAAACAAAGCATAATCTAGGACCAATAAAAGACAATTACATATTTTTCTTTTGTATTTCCAGAGTTTGTATGAAAGATCATCGAAACACCACCCTATTGTCTTCTGCTCTTTATGTAAGAACTCATTACAAACCCAGTTAATGGTAAATCAAAATTTATGCACAGAGTAGTAACAAACTTATCTTAGAACCACACCTCTTGAGTTAGCTGTCCAGGAGCTGGCCTCCTGGATCATAGCTGCTTCTCTTAAAGGGGGCATATGACAGATAATGAGTTGATTACACCAGTGCCAGCCCACAAAGAAGACATTGCCTCCGGCAACACACCCCACTTTTAACATTGTTGATCCAAGGGGTAGAGATATCTAGCACACAGCTTAGGACCCAAAGCCTTAACTGAATTCTAACACTTTGCTGGATCTGGAGAATATAGTGATCTGGCAGTTTCCCAGAATTAGTCGCCTTAGTATTTAATCAAATACTTCCTGATTCCAGGAATTTAGGTACCCACAAACTCATAACAATACTGTGTTTGCCAATAGGCCTTTAAACCCATGTTTATTCCATGACATGGGAGTGTAACGTAGGGACTACAGTATTTCCTGGATAGACAGGGTCCCTGATTTGTGTTCACAGAGCTCTTGGGTGGCAGATGGACTGCCTGCCTGAGCATAGATGCACTCACATGAGCACTTTGATCTGTAAGCTCAGAATCTGACATCAACAGTGTGCCAGGAAGGAAGTAGTGGAAATGGGGACACTGATCTGATCAAAGTCTAATAGGCCCTAAGGCTTGGTTTATCCCATCCATACAAACTGATTAAATAACACTGACTAGCTTTAGTGGACATGCTGGTGAGTCTGTTCACTTGAGTGGTTGCTGCCTAATGAAAGAAGACAGTGATGGGGGGTGGAGAGAGATTTCCCCAACTCTGCTCGAAACAAGTGTTCCTCCCCTTTACCCATTTCTCTCATATCAATTCACCTCCGGTGCTGTGTCGTACCAAAGCTGCCTTGTTCCAGAAGCTGTGTTTACGCCATCTTGGCACTCAAGATAACCCTTCAATTAATTGGAAGTTGCTATGGCTATGAGCTCATACATGTGTATATATGCTTGCTTTGATATACAGTAATTGGCCTAGTTTTGAGGGCACTCTTATATGTGAACCTGGGATACTGGGCTCAGAGCCCAGAGAAGAGAAACTGTCTGTAATGTTTTGGGTATTTGCCACCTACAAGGTCAGGTGGCTAATGTAGACTGTATAAAGAGTGTGTGTAGTTTTGCCTGGGTGCAGAAAAGGCCCACTCCTAGCTGTAGTGTCCGTCCTGAATCTATGAAAGAGAAGGTTAGGAGGGTTAGGCTGCTTTGCTGTAAGTTTTCACCTACTTCTAATAAACCACTAGACACGATCACTCTGTGGTTTCTAGCATCCTTCTTTGGACTGCCTGCATCTCCAGACTCTTTCTGATAGGGTGGTATAGGATTTGTCCTTTTCACAATATTTCAGGATGAGCACTTTGTTTTATTTTTTGTAGCATATGTTTTTAAGCATATTGTTTTATATTTTTAAGTTGCTCAATACATTTGATGTAGTAAACAATGAATAAATTTTAAGAAAATAATATAAAAAGAATACACAACTCCCATCATCCGCAGCCAGTTTAACCAATGGTCTGGAAACTGAGATGATGGTCTGGATAATGGGAGTTGTAGTCCAAAAACATCCAGGGACTTGGGACTGGAGAACAGTGGATTAGATGGCATTTTCTGTTTTTGTTGTTGATGAAGATGTTTAAACATCTGATGATGTTTTGTAGAGGAAGAGGAAAGCCGTAAAGAATTTGGTAGGTACAGACGGAAGAATTATGGTAATGTTTATGAGCTAACGGCCCAGAAGCTTGTAATTAAATACCATAAAAGCAACCAATTCCATATTTTTCCATGGAAACCTTAAAATTGCCTGAGTCATTGCTGTCTTGAGTGTTTCGACATCAGCGAGCATATTTCTGCTCTCATTAAAATCTCGTTCTGTCTAGCACTAAACAGCTTGAAATTTCCTTTTTAAAGATACACATGTACATTATCACAATCGGCAAGTGAATGACAATTCCCTTTTGACCTGAAAGGGAACAGGATATGAATATCCTTTTTGTTTTCCCTGTATGCTCATACATTCTTAGCAATACTGTTCTGTGATGCAAAGGGGGGGGGGAGCTCTCTTGGTGGGCTTGGTGGAGATTGCTTCTCAAAAAAGAGCCTTAATTTAATGAGTAAGTAGTGTAGCAGATCACTTCATGATGTTAGTGTAGCCATATCTCAAGGTATATCTATGTGTCCTAAGTAGGGATGTTGCTCACTTCTGAATTAGTGCTTATAACTCCCTCCATAAGGTAAAGGGACCCCTGACCATTAGGTCCAGTCATGGCCGACTCTGGGGTTGCGGCGCTCATCTCGCTTTATTGGCCAAGGGAGCTTCCGGGTCATGTGGCCAGCATGACTAAGCCGCTTCTGGCGAACCAGAGCAGCACACAGAAACACTGTTTACCTTCCCGCCGCAGTGGTACCTATTTATCTACTTGCACTGGCATGATTTCAAACTGCTAGGTTGGCAGGAGCAGGGCCATAGCAGATTATAAAGCTATCTTCTAACATGCAATCTGAGCAGGCAAATGTTCCATGCATCGTATATTTCTTGCTTTCCAGTCAATTGCTAGGGCTTCCACCTCTTAATGCACAATAACCCTAGTTCAGATGCTCTGTGATGTGGATGGCATTTAAACATCTGCTGGAATGTTGGGTAAGCAACTGAGAGTTGAACCTGGTACAATGAGGAGGAGAAACAATTTGCAAAACCTTGGCTATGTGGCTTTAAGAGAAAGGATGGCAGGCAGAAGGAGCTGTGTAGACAATTGTAGCTGCAAGGATTTTATTTTCAGTTCACAGAGTTCAAAACACAGGTTGAAATCTAAATGTGCTCTCTAAATTTAAACCCTCAGCAACCACAGCTATGTGACCTTAAAGGGAACACTAGCGGTTACCATGTGGAATTGCCTCTTGATAGGAATAGAAATAACACCACTTCACTTGTATGCTGTTAAAGATTGGGGCCACATTCAAATAAATAAAAGCAGCCTGTTTAGGTTGCTTCTTAATATTCAGGGGTGCTGTCTTCCTCCCATCTCCTCCCCCCCTCTGCCCAAGGAGATCTGCTCTCAGTGAAGTCACAAGGTATATCCCAAAATTCTCTGCACTCCTTATGCAACCTTAAAATGAAGAAATCTAGGCTTCCCTATAGTTTGTAAGTAACACTTTCCTCCCCACACTTTGTTTATTACAGTTTTAGCAAGCAGCATGAAAAAATGTAACTGGTGTGAGGTAAATCAATAAAAAAAGGTTAAAATAAATGTTTACCCAATACAATAAAATAATAAAAGTGAAGTAAAATGAATACGGTAAATAAAATATAGCTGTTAACGACTGTTTGTAATTCTTTACCATCTGGATGGATCCAGTAACAGGCAGTCAAACCTTGGAGAGGGAAATTAAAAAAGATGTAACAGGCCTGACAAAATCATACAATTTCCGGTGATCAGTAAACAAAAGGAATTATATTTGAGTGGCTTAGCAATGGTTGAATCTGGGTGATCTTCATGAGTTACAGACAGGAACTAATGGGTCAATTTAAGGATAGCATGGGCACGTGTCCCGAAATGAGCAGAACTGAGATGGGCTCAGTGAGATGTCTGTATGGATTTTCTTCTTCTTCCTTGAACCCATTTCAGAAGTGAAGATGCTGTTGTCTGCATACTAATGCTGGCAGTGTTTTCTCCCCACCAAGAATCATGGACCCCCAACTCCAATGATCCTTGCTGGGAAATTATGCTGACATTTCCCACAGGAGATTGATTTGTTTGGGGGAGAAGCAGGCTGGAAAAATCAATCCAGTAAAACCATACAACAACAATAAACAAAAAAAAAATATAGAAAGGCACCCAGAGGTTCATTAAAAGCTGGTGTTAAAAAAACCAGTGTCCTGAGAATGCTTGTGTAAGCAGATGTGTTTTTAACAAGTGATGAAATACTAACGTGTTAATTTAGTCTGTGATGTTTCCAAAGGCAGATCATTTGAGAAGGTGACTGTCACCACAGATAAGGCCCTCTTCTGAGTTTTCATAAGATGGATTTCTGCCAGATGTCTTATGGCTACATATATTATCGTACCTTTACACAAAATGTATTGGAGGTGCAGATTCTTAACCCATGGCATTACAAACCCATCACTGTGATAGATAGGCACATCTAAATATCTTGGTGGAGCCAGTGTCTCTGTCCAAGTATCCCAAATTATTTAAGGTGTTTTTAAAGAAAGATATTAATATTATTTACAAGTTTGTATCCAAAAGGGATAATTCATACTAACAAGTTTATCTGGCTGAGCTCTTGGAGACAGCAGTGAGAAACAAGGAGGCTATATCTTCAATGCTTACAGCTTTGATTTCAGCCTTATGTAAGGAGTTTGCTAAATCAATGAGAACACAATTAGCGACCAAACCAGCAACCAGAGCCTTAGATATCATGTCTGCCTTTACTGAAGTGTTAAATTAGCTTCATGTTTGAGCGAAATCTCTGGAGAATAATTCCAGAAGAAATAATCTGTTTTTTTGAGGCTTCTCGGGGTGGGTGAAGAAGATTGGTTGTTTTTGTCTTGTGCGTGTATAAAAACTGACATAGACAGAGCTAACAAAGCGGGTGCTCTGTTAAACTCCAGGTCCAGAGAAACACAGCATCAGTAGTCAACCAGGGTGGGCACTGGCTGAGTTCCTCATGGGCTTGGAAGGACCCCTCACTGGCCCAACTCAGCTGCTCCACAACTCCCTGCCCGTCCTGCAGGGGCCGCAGACAACCATTGTAGTGATGGGTAGGCACCACTGCCACTTTTGACTGAGAACCAAACTAGGCTTCTATCTTTGGTGGCCTCCTGGCATCTTAATTTACCTGAGGTATGGTGCCTTGGTCTACAGATCTGTGTTATGGCACTATCTGAGGGCCTGATATAGAGAGTGGTGAATGCTACTGCTGTCACAATAGTTGGTGGCAGAAGAAGAGCAAAGTGGCTGCATGGGGTGGGGTGTCTTTGTGGGGGCCAATCATCAGCACTGTGCCACTGAAGTCTTGTATTGGCCCTGCCTAGAGATCTAATAACAAAAGCTCTAAATGTTATAACCAATGACATTTGCTAGAAGTTTGCTAGAAAATACAGTTTTCATTGTCGTTTACCACATTTCCTATTGCTGTTAGGATTTAAGATACTCTTATCTTCAAAATTGTTAAGAAGCCATACATTCTATTCTGGACAACTTAACAGGTCTTCAATTTCCTGGGCAACTTTACTTTCTCCTTCAAAAAATTAGGAGGCTTATGAGCTGCATTTTCTCACCATCTCAAACTCATTAAAATTATTGCTATTGCGCTTTCAGTTTCTCAAATGGAGTTTATCCAGTCCACTTCACCTTTGCATATTATGCACCTCAACCTCAGATGTGGTCATTTGCATTCCTATGTGTTCATTCCCTCTGCTATTCTGCCTTTGTGCTCTTTCAATATTATTGTTTTTATTAAAAACCGAGTCAAAGTTTTCAGTAGATTAAAAAAACCACAAACTTGTCTCAGCAGAGCTTAATTCTACTCTTCCCCTCTTGTACTTCATTTTATTGCATTTTATTTATTTAACAGCCAGTGGGCTCCAGTGCCCTGGTCTTCAGTCAGTGGGCTGCAGCCCATATTGGGTCATGATGGGCTGCCTCACAGTGATCCCATTACTATCTTCTGTAAAAGGGAAAGGAAAGAGAGATGGAGCTGGGCAAGGCAGGAGTGGAGACCAAGAAGAGAAAAAACCTAGCTAGATCTAGGGACATAGATTTACTTAAAAAAACAAGTGTTGGTACCAACTACCATGTTTCAAGTTAAAGACTAGTTTTGAGTGTGGAAAAGTTGAAGGCCACTGAGGCAATTTTTTACTTTTTGAATGTTGTCTAGATTTCTACAACTGATTGAGGGTATTTTTGCACTGCTGAATCAGGAACTGGCATCCGTTTCTCTCCATCAGGTCAGGTTTTTGTGCTATGTTGATTTGAAAAAAATCAGATCTTGTGACAAAATCGATTACATTTTTGTGGCATTATCAGCTGATTTTTGTCAACACATATCATCCTAAATACGTTTTCAAGAGAAAAAAATGTTTTTTCAACAACATATATTGATTACCTGATAGAAACATTGATTACTGTAAACTGAATGGTGGGCATTCATAAAGGTAAGTACACGTAAATTGCATGTTGCTTCACCATTTTTCAAACTTCAGGGCTTGAACTTCTGTTTCTTGGAACTCCAGGAATGCTCAGCGGCAGGGAGGTCTCTCTTCAGAGTCCAACAGTAGTCAGACATCATGACTGCGTCCCAGCGACCCTGATACCTGGTCTCCATCTCTTTCATGTCCTGATGGAATCTCTCCCCCTGCTCGTCACTCATTGAACCCAGGTTCTCAGGAAACCGGTCCATATGTGAAAATAGGTAGTGCATCTTGACGCTCATGTTGCAGCCCAGGTTTCTGAAAGCAGTCAGCATGTTGTTGACAAGTTCTGCGTAGTTTCTGGCTACCAGAACAAATGCCTTCCACACTTCCAGTTCCACTTCGTTCATTGAGTTTCCGAACTCTGGATCTCTGATGAGCTGACGGATCTGAGGACCGTCAAAGATGCCAGCTTTCAACTTCTCCATGGTCAATCCTGGAAAAGCCTGGCACAAGTAAGTGAAGCAGTCACCATCCTTGTCCAGAGCCTTGGTGAACTGCTTGATTAAGCCGAGCTTGATGTGCAGCGGCGGGAAGAGTATTCTGTCTCTGCCCACCAGAGGGTCATTGATGCCGTTCCTTTTCTTGGAAGGCACCAATTCCTCCCGCACAGGCCAGTCCTTCTTTGTGTAATGCTGAGCACGGCTGCCCCATTAACTTAGTTTTGATCCCCCAACTTTATGCTTTGCAGCACCAATTTATGGAAGATTTCGAGGTTTTATGACTTCAAACTGATCCCTTTACAACATAATCACCCAGAACTATCGGACCTGAATACTTATTGTCATTAAAATAATCATTTCCAATCAAAACAATTATTCGACATGGCATTTTACCCCCACCAACTTCTTTTAAAATGCTCCACACAAGCGTACATGTGAACAAAAATGTAAAAAAAGACATGTGGCCATAGCTCAAAAACTTGACCCGATTGAGCAAAACCAATGTGATTTTTGGATTCAGCGCATCAGATTCGTCCTAAATCAGCTGAAAAAATGCAGACAACAAATTTGTTGTTGACCAGTGTTATTATTATTATAACTTGTACAAATGTCTAATGTTAATGAGGCAAATACATTGGCTTGGACCCAAAGGTGACCTTGCATAAGCAAAAGGTGCTTCTATCTGTGCACCTGGTGATTCTCCTTTTCTGCTGCAGCCCCAAGGCACATGGCATTTTGGTCCAGAGGGGCATCTACCTCTTATGGAATGGCAAATGGGGCACAGTTAGCTGCAGAGGAAAAAGAAAGTTAATGGGAGTTAGGATTGAACCTGTTTCTGGTGGTCAGATGCAAAAAGATGATGTGGCTACTGGCCCCTTAATAGTTGCATAGAAAAGGGCATTTCACTGGGTGTACCTTGTCATGCAAGACACACCTGCTGAAGCCCCTTCTACACAACTATTAGAGGGGGAGAATGCATGTCTTCTTTTTCCCTTGGCCAACTTAAAGCCATTGTGTTGTATATTAAAAGTACTGTATAAACTTACATTCAAGTAAGTTTTATTCAGACACACTGGAAATGAACATGACTAAGTTTAAGTTCTTTCTTCTTTGTTAGTGCCATAAATTTCAGTAGTTCTACTCTGAGTAAAATTGACTTGAACACCACACCATGTGCCACGTTATATAGCCTCTTGAGTTATGACATTTTTAAAATCCACTTTTATTTTTTGTTTGGATTATGGCTGTTCTCACATTTCCCCAGGATTTCCAGTTTTGGCCCCCGCTTTATTTTTTTGCCTTTGGCTCACTCTTTACTCTTGCATGCAGCCTCTTTTCAATAACCAACTTCTCTAAGCTCAGGCTGAAATAAAATAATGTCTAAATGCAGAAGCGATAAAGCTTGGAAATGCAAGGTTCACCTAATCGTAGCTATCAGAACCATTACAGCAGAAGGCCAGCTTTCCAAACACTTGAAAAGCATCTGCAATCCATTTGTAGAATGCTCTGACTAAACACTTGGCTGTTAATATACCTGCTCAGCCACAGGGATGCTCTCCTCTTCTTCCTAGTCCCCCTTTTGTGTATGCTGTTGTTTTTTAAATGCACAATTTACTGGTTGTTAAAAGAAATTTTTGTAATTATACAAGAAGTAAACACGAACAACAAAAGTGGAGGTGGAAACAGCAGTCTGACGATTCATAATACCATGACACATGAAACAGACATGGCTAAGCTATTTACTTAACCAAGAAATTGTTTGGACCTTTGTAGCAGTCCCCTTTTTCTGCAGAACCCTACCTTACAGCCATAAAATCACAGGATTGGATGGGACCTTCAAAACCCATTTCCACTAATCCCACACTCAGGGGTGGAGGAAGGGGTGTGCGGTGGGGGTGGACTGCCCTGGTGTCACCACATCTTAAGGCTGCCTGCCTGGTTCCCATTTACCTAGGAGTGAGCTACAGTGTACTCAGTGAGACTTCTCAGTTGATGTGCACAGATCTGCACTGTTATATCTATCTGCTAGCTAGCTAGCTCACATTTTGAATATTAAAATACACATTCTGGATCTCAAGGTCTCCTGTTCCCACATAGTTCTGCCACACGTATGAGAGCCCAGGGGCTAAGTTGTTCAGTTTCAAGGCTGAGAAACTGTAAGCCTGGAGAGAACGGGGGAGTGCCATTGTTTCACAAATGAAAGCCTGGAATAAAAGTTATGTGACATCCAGCCTCTCAATGCTTTCCAGTTTTAAGATCTGCTTGTCAGTCATGTTTCTGGGCTTGACTGCAGGAGATGAATTTTACAGTTGTTTTGTACAGCCATGTGCCCTTGTTGCTTCTGCAGAGAGGATGTGAGATTGATTCTGCTTTTATGAAGCTATTTTTCCATGGCTGGTGATACGGCTGCTCTTTAGTTGCAATAATGTACACTCAGTAGTAGGATGAAAATATAACAGCACACTTACGGAGCCTTCACCGGAAATTTCTCGCAGCTTTGCCGATCTGCAGAAACTTGAGAACTTGCCCTATCATTTGTTTTTCCATTCTATAGTATAGAGAGATCACATCATATGCTGGTACATATCTTTGTTTCTCATGTGTGAATTTAGGATTGCTATGTGATCCTAATTTTGAGGGGTGTCTTTTCTATTAAAAGTATTCTGTTAATCTAGAAATTCACTAGCCCCCAAAATGAACCAGGCGATGGAGTGACTCCCCTATCAGGAAAAGTTGCAGCATTTGGGACTTTTTAGTTTAAAGAAAAGATGAGTAGAGTAAGAGGTGGCATGATAGAAGTTTATAAAATTATGCAAGGAATGGAGAAAGTGGATAGAGAAAAGCTTTTCTCCCTTTCTCATGACATTAACACTAATGGACATACAGTGAAGCTGAACGTTGAACCTTATTTTTCTGGCGTTCTGCAGATTCCACTGTTTAGTCTTTTAGGCGTTATGTTAAATGTGTCAAGGTTGGGCATGTTCACCCATTTCTGCAAGCACATTATGATGTCCAGATGGAGTTCAGGACAAACAATACCATTTGATTCTGATGACTGCGTATGTTGGCCCAGAAAATGTAGTTCATACTTCTGCATCATGCTGTAGAAATTAACAGAAAATAACCAAGGTTCCTTGTTGCAAAATGTGCATGTTCTCTCCCTCCTGGTTGACCGTTTGGGAGCTTCAAAAGCTTTCTTCAGCCCGAACATCACAGCAACCAATGCCAACAGACATTGGCACACTTAGGGATCCGCAGAGTCTTTGCAGCTTGCGTAATAGACCTCAGCAACTCAGCATTTTGGCTAATCTACTTTATTTACATATAAACACACAATGTAGCACTGCAACATGGCTCCCTCTCTCTCTAGCATCAGACAGCAAAGAGAAAAAGGACAATAGTCCCACTTCACAGAACACAGTAACACAAACATCCTGTCTCCGTCAATTCCCACTCTGTGGAGTCAAAACATACACCGTCATGTGATAGACAACAATCCCATGACTGCTGTCACGGAGCAGGAATTCTAACAATCCCTTCTGATAGTTCATCTCTACTCCTCTCTTTCTGTCTGCTCTGTGACAAATATCTGCTACTGCTTTTTAGTGCATGACTCATGGAATGACAGAAATATGAACAATTGCATAAATCAGTGAATGAGGGATGAGCACTGCCTGCTTTCATTGCGGGTACCAAATGCATACTTAGGTGATCTGCTTAGTACAGATCAATGCACCATTTCATTTCGAACTAAAGGAGGCGAAATGATAAAATCATTCCGGAGTTAGGTATAGAAGGACATTTTGCTAGCATCAAGAACAACAACAACAAAAAACTTCTAGTAGTTTGACAGAAAAGAGGCCTGCAGGTAGGAGGAAAGAGTTGTTGGTGGCAGTGGGCCCTTCCGAAGCCCTTGTGGCACAGCAGTTGCCCTGGGATTTTGGGTGCTGCTTCTACTTGATTAACATGTTTAGTATGTACAGATCCCTTTGCTTTAAAAAATCTGGCTGTTCCACATTATGACAATGACAACAAAGAATATAAGGAGTAAACCCTACACAAATCCAGAGTGGAGTCCCTAAGACAGTTGGATGGTGCCTTGTACGCCTCCTTCTGGCAACTCCTGCAATCAAGTAGGTGCTTTCCTTTGGATCACATCAGCGAGCCTGAGAAGGGGGTCTTGTCGTCTGGGCAGCCCAGGAGCTCCATCAGGACTCACTCGAATCTTGCCCTTAGTTTTTTCCAATTTAATCATCAACATATATCTGGGAGCAAGCTTTAAGCCTTGGTCTTTGTGTCCCCACTTCATCAAGATCTGAAATGGTACATGAAGTGAGAAGGGAGAAATAAATGTTTCTGTTCGCCTGCATATTTCCTTGTTTTCTACCATAGAATGAAGGCTGTTTCAAGCTTTCTCATGCACATTCTCAGTCTGGATTTTTCTTTGGTAAGCAGAAAATATTACATTTGTACTCTTCATATTCTCCCCACCACCACCACCAACAGAATCAGTATACTTGTTACTCTGAACAATATTTTTAATGAATCAATCTATGTACTCTTTTTTGTTTCTATTGTTAAGCCTGACAAAACGACTGTCATGCAAATTAATTGATACGAAACATTCCATTAATACACTGCTTTTCAAGCTTTCATAAAAACAATGTGTTATTTATATTAGTCACCTATTAGCCTAGTCCTCTAGGTGATGTGATGTACAACAATTTTCTCAGCAAAATTAATGTGCAAATCATCAGCTACATTATCCCTATAGTGGTAAAAAATTGTGTTTTCAAATGCTGTCAGAACAGAGACTAAAATAATAAACAACACCTCCTTTAAAATAAATCTTGATATACAGTGGTACCTTGGGTTAAGTACTTAATTCGTTCCAGAGGTCCGTACTTAACCTGAAACTGTTCTTAACCTGAAGCACCACTTTAGCTAATGGGGCCTCCTGCTGTTGCCGCGCCGCTGGAGCACAATTTCTGTTCTCATCCTGAAGCAAAGTTCTTAACCTGAAGCACTATTTCTGGGTTAGCAGAGTCTGTAACCTGAAGCGTATGTAACCTGAAGCGTATGTAACCCAAGGTACCACTGTATAATATTTTTTAAAAAATAAAAGCTGCTAAGAAAAGAACTAGATCAACTAAAACATCCTTTTCTGGCACAAAAATGATACCACTGCAGGTGGGCCTTTCTAGGGAGATTGCTTGACAGTTAGGGGCCCCCACCAAAAAAGCCCTTTCTCTCACTGCCACTCTCCACACCATTGAATTCAATGGGACATGCTCTCATATAAGTGTGTATATTAGATTGGCTAACCTTGGCCCTGCAGCTGTTAGACTCCACCTCCCAACAGCCCCAACCAGCATGGTTAATGAGCAGGGATGATAGGACTTGGCAATATCTGGGGGGTACTACAGGTTAGTCACCCCTGGCGTAGCCTTAATCTTCCCCCAGCTTCACTGTGCACCCCAGCACATCTCCTACATCCTGGTCCTGTTGTTACCTATACCTGCCACTCTAACAGTGCTACACCATATTTCATTTCCCCACAACCTATGCCTCTCTCCACTATACTTTTCTCTCCTGTGTCTTACACATAGAGCTTCTGAGTCGAGCAGCAGACAGGGACTGCCAGCCCAGCAGAGGCTCAAAGCAGCATCTTGAGCAGCTGACTGTTTACTTGGTTGAACTTCCAAGTCCTGCAGGTCTTCACCTTGTTCTCAGTTGACAGCTGAGTCACATTTGCCCGTGACCCTTCTAATTCAGTGCCAATTATGTGTTCCTTGATTTTATAATGAACCCCTGGACTGCTGAGAATAAAGGATGAAGACAGCCTAATTCCAATGACCATCTGTGTAACTTCTACTGGACGCAAGAGATAAAAGTCATTATTTAGCTTTCCTGTGAGCATCCATTTGGAGGTGGCACAGGAATTCTCGGTGACTACAGCAAGCAAGGACTCAATTATGCACAGTTAAAAATAAGAGAATGGAAGAGGAAGAGGTGATTGGAGGGTAATTGCGAAGAGGGGTAGGGGAGAGGGGCGGTGCTATGACGGAAGTGAATGAGTAAGATTCTAGGCTATTTGGACTGACAACTTTCAGCACTTGGGCATAAAATTGTCTCTGTAGCTTTTCATAGGCATAGCAAGTCATAAAAGAGTTTACATTCTCCTATCACTTTGAAATCACTTCTCAACAGAAAGAAAAGAGGCCCCTTTTTTGGGGAAGGAGGGAAACAGTTAATGCGTAGCTTCCAAATCCACACTGTGCTTTGCATTCAGGCCTTTTAATAGCAAATATGATCTTTTATTCAAAGGTTCTAGTTTCTCCTTCCAGGTCAGGTCCTAGATTTTGTCTGAGCACCAGTCTGCTTGGCTGTGTACTCAAGCATCTTTGTTTTCTCCCCTTGTCCACCTGCTTCCAGCCTTGAGCTATCTTCTGTTTCCAGTTCCTTGGACAGACTACTCAGCTGTGATCTTGGATTCAATTGATTCTGGCTTCTGTTCTCTCCCTTCCCCCAGTGTAACATTGGATGCTGTGTGTGGATATTCTTACTTCTTCTGACTCCAGCTTTTGGCCACAGACTCTTAAAATGTGCAAACTTGTGAGAACTTACTTCTGGTGGCCAAACCTTGATCTGGGGGACTTTATTCCAGCACCTATCCTGCATTGTCAAATGCATCATCAGGACCTTTTACCAGGTAGCAGATCATCACCCAGCTCAGGAATTAGTTTGCCCTGACCCTTTCTGGCTCTGTACACTTCCAGGCCAACCCCTTATCAAGGTCAGAATTTGGTAATATGATGTCCTGAGTGAGGACAAAATTTGGAGCCCTTCCAATATTTCTTATGTTCACAATAATATATTTTGGTATAGTTGCATTTTAAATGGATCTTTTCAGTAGGTACCCATATAAATATAGGTGGTATTATTATTATTAGTAGTAGTAGTAGTAGTAGTAGTAGTTTGGTGCCCGCTCAGCTTAGCACCCTGTGCAGGAGAACCGCCCTCACCACTTTAACTTCAGCAGTGCCCTTATTGAAAAACATTTAATATTAATAATAATAAATACTTGAACAACATGTACTTTGACTGCTTCTTGGTCCTTACTGATGCATTGCTTTTACCTTCTTTAAAACATCTCTTTAAAAACATCTCATTTTGTGGACATGGGGTTTTACTCAGAATTGACCTATTGAAATTAATGAACCAAGCTGAGTCATGTTCATTCATTTCAGTCGGACTGCTCTGAGGTAAACTCCACTGAATTGCCACCTGTGGTAAGTGCACAGCTGACTTTAGTGTTAGGCAGAGTGAGGAGAAATATGAACATGCATGTGCAGCCTATGGTGACACTGAAATGTGTTGATGATGTATTTTCTAAATATAAGTTGCTATCTATATTTAAATGTTCACGGAATGCTAAATAGAGCAGTTTATTGGTCTAATAATTCATAGCCTATTTGAAAAGTGCTCCTTCCCCGTGTTAAGGCTATAATCCTATACTGGAAGTCATAGGATTGTGTTGTTAGTCTCTCCCTCTCCCCTTCATTTTTGAAAAAAAACCCAGCAATTAGACAGGGCTTAAGTGTTGCATATGCAAATAATCAGTGGGGGATGGGTGGGGGAAGTCTTTGGAACAACCCTGTGAGGTAGGTTAGGCTCAGTCAACACATGTGGAACTGCACATACTTAGAGCATTTTTTAATGTTTGGGTTTTTTGTTTTTGTTTTTTAAAGATGGCTAGCTAGCAAACTTTTGTTTGCAATTTGTTGTAAAATATCAGGACAATGGAAAGTTGCAAAACAGCAGTCCATGTTGGTAACATATGTGCAAAAGCAGCAGCTATTCCCAATGGATTGGCTGTGTGTGTGTATGTGTGTTTGTGTGTGTGTGTGTGTGTGTGTGTAAATTATAAGGGCCCAATCCACTTATAGTGTACAGGCCCCAGGAAATCCTATTAGCACCCCTGCCTGTAAGGCACTTGGCATTGGCTCAGGAATGAAATTGCTAACTGTCAAGACAATTGAGCAGCGGGGACAAAATGCTACTATACATGTAAATAAAATATCAGTATTGTTTCAGTGAAGAAGTGTACAACTAAGGTGATCTGGCACAAATCAGTTCAAAAAACAAACCAGTGAAAATTAGGGAGGTCATTATACCTATCACCTGTTAGTTATCTGAGGGTATGGCCAGAATATAAATGGGTTTGCCTTCATTAGGAATGCTTTGTGAATATTCATTTCATCTTCTAAAAGCGATTAAAGGATCAGAGGAAGTTTATTGCAAGGCATTTATAATAACTGGGGTGATCTGAAACATGAAAGCAAGTCATCTAAGAGACAGTGTGGTTTATCTTGTTAACAACATCAATTAAATGAAGATGATCAAAGTGTGTAATACTAAGCAGGATCTGAAGACAGCAGATGGGCAGCTATGGCTTTTAATTTCTTTTAATAAAGGAGTAAGAGGACTTTAAATAAAATGGGAGTAAGCCATTAATAAAAAGTAAACTAAGTTCATAATTTAAGCTTTGGCACACAGAATTTAGTTGAAAGGAAACTAAAAATTAAAAAGCCTGATAAAAAAGTAAAATAAGTCAGTAAGGCAAAGCTGTGGGTTTTCCATATGACTCATGTCATCTAGACTTGGTAGTTATTCAATCAACTTCTTTCACTCCCTGGATTAAATATCTTAAAACTGTTCATCAGTTTGAGCCTTACTTATCTGGCCTGACTTACATTGCTCTTTGACGAACAATCTAAGACTGTGAACTTTCAATCAATGCCATCCAAGGTACTGAAATGTCTGCTATTCTAAGACTGCACCTATCCATCTGTGAACTGAGAGGGTGGTAGTAGAACTTCCTCTATTATTTGCTTAACTGAGCTTTCGTTCTGCAGTGATCAGAATGAACTTTCAGAAGCCTTTTTCATACGTGCGCGTGTGCACACATAGTTTGCATCCCCTCAAACTGTGCACTTTAAAGGACAGCAAATTATCAGTGCAATTCCCTGTTCTAGCCAATCAGGGATACACTTTGATAACCACCATCTCCTCTCCCCCACCGACATACAGATTACTGAAAGGGGATGCTTCCAATTAATATTCAACGTAACAGGCATAGTTTAGATGGATTTGTGAGGCGTTGACGTTTATTAATAAATAAAATTCTAGCAGTTGTCCTGAGTCAAGGAACTGCAAAAGGCAAAGCAACTATGAATCTTGTATACAATGAATAAAAATGAAACCAGTGGGCAGGAGCAAATTCAGTAGCATTAAATGTAAAAATCAGATGTTCTATAGACTTGAGTTTCTGGTAATTGAAGATGGCATTGATATACCATTGCCAGGGCAAAAAGGCATTGCAAGTGATGGATTTCAGTTTATCATTTTGGAGTATCAGCAGCATGAATTGGCTGAGTGAAGAGTCCATGTAGTACAGACAACTCTTATACTATGCTTAGCATCTCACAGGGGCCTGCTGCTTTAAAGAAGGCAGGCTAGTGAGAAGAATAAAAATTTCCCATGTATATATTTAGAGTTGTGAAGTGCCTTTACAGCCACTGTCTTGGCAAAAGGTGTTTATTTGCTTTAGCCGCATCGTGTTGATAAAATAAAAAAGGAAGATAAGTATAATTCTCTATGAAGAATTCTTTATGAATGTCAAATAGGTTTGATGTGACAGTTCAGTTCTATACATGTCAGCTGATACGTAAGCCCCACTGAGTTCAGTTGCACTTACTCCCAGGTAAATATATATATAGGCTTGCAGTCTGCATGCTTATGTAATTTGTGGAATTTATCTGAATAAACAACTGTATATGTCACACTTCATACTTGTGTACTTCAAGGGAGCACTTAACACCTATGATCATAACAGAACTTGCACATCATTGTTTTGAAACTGAAGCATCTTCTGTCTTCATTGTTCCTAAATGCTTTGCTTTGGAGCATCTAGAACAACAACTCACTGGTGTTCTTCCTATATGCTCTCTCTGAAGTGACCCTAGGAGCCAATCCTCAGGGTGTTGGCGCTCCTTCTTTCAGTCTGATTAGCTCCAATCAGCACAGAGGGTTAAAAGACTTCTCAGTGGCTTCAGAGCTCCCCTTTCATACTGATTGGGTAGCTCTAGGATATTGGAGATAGGGACCCTGCTACAAAAGTAGTGATGGGTCTTCATCCCCCCTATAAGCCAGACTATTACACTTCTGCCAATGATACTGCAGAAGAGAGCATGGTTGAGGGTGGACACTTCATTTGCAGATGGCACTGGCCATTGTTCAGAGTCACCATTGCAACGCATGAAGCAAGAGTGCAATCTACAACAACACATCTAACACTCCTCTGCAGCTGCACATTGCAAGGGGAATGGTTATTTTGGACTGGTTCCGCTACATCTGTTTGGTGCAACTAGAGAAACATGATATACAAAGGGAGGAAGCTGCATAGGGATGATTCACCCACATACACACCTCCCTCCCCATCACAATCATGCTCTCTCTCACTAAGTAACATTTGCCATTTGTGGGGTGACTTGGGCATCTGTGGTGGGCCATATTGAAGGCCTGCAAAGGTCACATGCTGCCCTTGGGTTCCCACAGATGTGTGATGGTGTAGTGGTTAAACAGCAGTGGACTTGTAATCTGGTGAACTAGGTTTGATTCCCTGCTCCTCCACATGCAGCTGCTGGGTGACCTTGGGCTAGTCAAACTTCTCTGAAGTTTCTCAGCCTCACTCACTTCACAGAGTGTTTGTTGTGGGGGAGGAAGGTAAAAGGAGATTGTTAGCCGCTTTGAGACTCCTTCGGGTAGTGATAAAGCGGGATATCAAATCTAAACTCTTCTTCTAAAACATTGAGGTGCTTGGCTTTCACAGTGAATCTAGTCCATCATGCTGTTTTAGTTTTATTTGTCATCTTTTTTTTTTAGAGGACTATCACGTAATATGTTTCTTTGGAATGCACACGAGTATGAAACATGCTGAGAACTTTGAAAATAAAAAGATGACCTCTCTGCACCTCCTATTTGAACAGTACAGTCTTTGAACATTAGCATATCAATGGACTGAAAGCATGTAGCTAACATTGTGTGTTCTGTATCTCTAGCTGACATTTTTGTGGTTGTACAAATTTGTATGTGTGGTTTTCTGTTTTCGTTGCCAGTGGCCTGAGCAATGGAATAAACCTGCAATGTTAAAACAAAAACAAAAACTCAACCTCCCCCCCCCCCAAGCAGTTTCTTGTTTCACGAAACGGAATTGAATTGGGGAAAGTGTTGAGAGTATTGTTTATTGTTCTTTGCAGTTGGGAATGCACGACTGCTTAGCCAGTTAATGTACCATGTGATTTAAGGAAATGACCCTGAAAGAAATATAGTACTCCAGGTGCTTTTAAGAAACTAGCAAATCACTGAAGCCTGAGTAATGCAACAAACAATCAACACCATGGTGGCCTCTGAAACATGCTCCCGTGTTAGGTGCATTTCAGAGTGGCAAGGTGCTTGTGTGAACCACATAGTGGCAGCAACTTCCACTTTGCCAACAAAACCCAGTTTTTTTAATGGGGGGAGTGGCATGATTGTTACCACTGCTACTGCTACAAGCAGCAGGCTAAATATAGCTGTACCAACACAGCTGAATTTTAAGCAGCAAACACACTGCTGATGGTATACATACGGGGAACCTAAATGTACACTGTCTGCCACTTTACATATGCTTATTTTGTCTACCATTGACATGAGCATGAAGTGATGACTTTTGTGTGTAAATGAGCCATCAGGTAACAATCACTGCAGACAGTGCTTCAGTGTTAATTCAAAGGCAATATCCTGATGCTGAACAGTACCTAAAGTCAACAGTAAAATCTCATTCCTGTAACGAGTGCAAAATATGTCAGAAAGCAGTAGATCAGACTGATATAGCAACACAGTGGTGCTGGGTGCCCATTGAGGCTGGTGGGGAAGCAATCAGGGAGGCCAACAAACTGTAGGGGGAGCCAGAACTGACAACAGGTGGAGCCATCCAATTCTAGTTTAGTCTCTCTTCTCCTCCCTGCTGTGTTCTACAAGGGCAGTACTTAGTTGCAGCCATTGGTAGCCCTATTCAGAGTAATCTCCTGTAATTAATGGACATGATTAACTGGCCCATCCGATGGAAGCTGATAGACGGGGCCACTCCTTGAATGAGTTTAAGTGAGAAGGCAGGCAATTGGGGCTGGCTGAGGGCAGACTGAAGTCTGTGGGGCAGTGCATAATTGACCCTTAACAGACCAGCCTCCAGTATGGCTGGATTGATCACCCCATGGGGATAGCCTAGGTGAAGAGGTGAGTGTTAAACTGGTGTCTAAATGTGAATACTCTAGGTGTATACAATTCTTCCAGGTTGATGTCAGTGGGGATTGCTGGGGGCGATTGAACCCAGCGCCTTCTGCATGCAAAGCAGATGCTGTACCCCTGAGTTGTTGTTGTTAGCATCTGTCTGTCTTGAGAGACAATGGAGTTTGCCTCTGGGGGTGGAGTCAAACCTCTGTGTTAGCACCTTCCATGGAGTGCACGCCTGGGCAGTGTATAAGGGGATCCTGAGCTGCCCAGGTGACAAGACCTTCCTCTCAGCCTGATGTGGTCCAAAGGCAAACAGAGCAATACATTTGGCACCACCTTGGCTACAGAAGTTTCTAAAAGGAGGCATACAAGGTGCCAAGCCTTTTCTTTCCCCAAAGATGTTCCGCAAGGCCATAATGAAGGAATGGGTTTCTGTGCAGTCAGTCTGAAATGGGACCCAAAATCCTCATTTTTCCTTCTCCAAGGGAGCATTTTTAAAATGCATTAACTTGAGTACTTGAGTCAATGTATAAACAGAAACCCAGCTGTATAAACAAGTGCTCAAAGCCCTCTCCTTTATCAGTCCGTGATGGCAATGGATGGCCTTGCCAGTTCCGAGTGGAGCAGGGATGGCACATCTGGGTCTTATCTTACACACGGATGCACAGACCTTGTCAGGTCTGACAAGAGACCCGGGAACGGCGCCAGGAGTGCTCTTAGAGTTGGTGACCTTCCTGCCCCAAGATAAGAGTATAGGAACAGGAATAGGAACAACCTTTTATGGTCAAGAGTACCGGAACAGGAATATCTGTTTATGGTCATGGATGTCAACTTACGTGCATAAGCTTACATGGTAGGATTCCTGGGGAAGGGGGGAGAGGGTGCTTGGAGGATATATATACTGCATGAAATTTCTCATTTCTTTGGACTTGCTGTGAACTGACCAGCCTTCTGCTGTCCAGACAGCAGAATAAACTCTTTCTCTGAATCAACCTCGGTGTCGGTTGACTTCCTTTCTCCCTCCTGGGAGCAACGCAGACCCCACCAGTCGGTAAAGTCTAAGAAGGCTACAATAGAGCTTTAGAATCAAACTGTTCCTTCTCCTAGATGGGCTACCTTCCGAGGTTAGCTTGCCCCTTCTGCCCCCCACTTCCCTCAACAGCACATGTATAAACCACCTTCTTGACCACTGGACTTGCTATTGGTTTCGTCTGCTCAATCTTCCCTGTAATATAACCTCAGCATAACTTCAATCTGTAACCCACTGAGGCATTTTAACTTCTTTTTTTATGCAAGCAAGCAAACAAACAAAAACATATCTTTGCCTTGACCGACTCTTAAGTGAAGTTGCTGGTGAAACTGTCAGCACTTAGAACACTTGAGCTCCAAGACGCCCCATCTCACTAATTCCCTGAGTCACATTTTCTAAAAGTACAGGATTCTTAAGTTCGGCATTGCACAGCAGGGTGCACATTGCATCTCAATGCTACACTGTTTTATTTATCATCTGCTATGTTTGCTTCCTGTAAGGCTGAGGTTTTGGAGAGGACTTGTGATGTTTCTAGGAGTTGGTGCTTGAATCTTATCGGGAGAAGTGATATTTATTGGACTGTTGCTTGAGGGATGCATATATCTGCATTCATGTTTGGATTTGTGTGTGTGCATGGTTATCTTCTGTTTTTTTCTCTGCCATTTCTCTTATCAGTATTTTAATTAAATGGAGCGTTTTCTGGTTATAAGCATCCTGAAAGTCTTTCAGATAAATTTTGCTTATAATTCTGTACAAGCCTAAAATTATGTGCTTATGTGGACCTTTTTAATATTCCAGTCTTCAATGAAGTCACACTGCATACTCATTATTTTTATTCAAAGCTATACTTTAACTAAGCTGGGTGCTTGTTTGTTTTTGTTGACTACTTTTCTTTTTCTGGAACTTTCCCATTCCATTTTTGTCACATCGGCTAACAAAAAATCATTAATAGATTTAGGATTATCACTGAAAAGAAAAAAGACTTGGGACACATTTACACCACACATTTAAAGCACTATGATACCACTTTAACAAACATGTCTTCGCCCAAAGAATCCTGGGGGTGGTAGTTTGCTGAGGATGCTTGGAGTTGTTAAAAGCTATAATTCCCAGAGTGGCTTAACAATCATCCCCTCTGCCTATGGAACTCTGTTCACTATGCATTTGGACACCTCTTAAGATATTGCAACCAAATTTTGCATTTTCATTCCTGAGATCAAGGAGCAGGTTTTCAGCTGTTGGGATATAATTGGATGCCATTCTGAACCAAGAGGGTAGACTGAACCTTTCAAAACTGTTCTGATTTTCTTAGAATTTTCAAGCAACACCAGGTATAAGAATGCTAGTATAATTTAAAACAACAAAATCCACCCCCAAATCCCAGACCACAAGAAGGCTCCCTTTTCTGCCTCCATTGCATCTTTAAGTAGTTACCCAGTGCAGCTTTTGTGTTGTCTAGGGCCTGTTAGCATCTCCAAGGAATGCAGTTTTAAACCCTTTGGAACCCAGTGTGAATTGTTTACAAGGCACTTATTAAAGTTTGCCAAGGGGGTATGACTGAGTGGATCCACTGGCTAACACATCCTTGTGGGAGGGATGGTCCCTGCTGTCTTTAAGGAAGCAGTGGCTTGACCAGTTCTCAAAAAAAGGGAGGGAGAGGCCACCCTGGACTTTGTGTCAGTTACTGCCTGGTCACAAATACTCAGTTTTTAGGGAAGGTAATTGAGAGGGTTGTAGCACAACAATTGCAAGTACACTTGGATGAACTCGGTTATCTTGACCCATTTCAATGTGGGCTCATGCCTGATTATGGGACTGAACCAGCCTTGGCCACCCTGATGAATGACCTGTATCAGGAGAAGGGCAGGGGGAGTGCAACCATGTTATTTTTACTTCTTCTCTCAATAGCCTTTGATATCATTGATCATGGAATCAGAGGTGGATTTAAGGCAGTGTGAATGGTTCCATAGCACTGGGTGCCTAGCCTAGGAGGCATTGCAGGGCATCACAATTATGATGTAGTGAACTGATCAGAATGGAGAGTGAGAGGTGGGGTGTGTGTGCCACATGTTGGCCTTGCACAGGGTGCTGCTGAAATTTGAAAGACCAAAGTCTGCCCCTGAGCCAACTTAGTGAGAAGGAGATTTGAGGCACTGCTTTACAGTGGTTCCAAATCTACCTCTAAGGTTGCTTTCAGAAAACAGTATTAGGTGATTGACGTTTGGCCCCCTGGCAGCTAGGCTGTGGGGTGCCACAGGCTACCCCCTTGTCCCCAATGCTGTTTAACATATATTTGAATCTGTTGCGAGTGGCCATTAGGAGATTTGAGGTGATATGCCATCAGTATGCTGATGTCACCCAGCTCTATTTCTCTGTAACATCTGAGTGAGGAGAGGCCAGGCAAGCTTTGGACTGGTGCCTAGACTCAGTGGCAGACTGGATGAGGGCCAACAAACTGATTCTGATTCCTGACAAGACAGAGGCACTATGAGTGGGTGGTTCCCAAGTTTACTGTAGAATAGATAATCGGCTAATTGCCTCCAAGGCCTTGCTCCACTTGGTCTTCTGCATAGGCCATGTAGCTGTGCATACTATTATCTCCCCTTCCCCTTCTTGTGAGGTCTCCTGCTTTCATGGAGATGGGCTGTCCAGCCTGTCACCTGAGGGACACAGTTGTTGCTTCTTGTTCCACCACTCTTACTTGTTTTCTCAGAATCTCTCAATGGAAGCGTTGCACCCCTAAACAGAGGTCATGGGAAATGTGTATTCTCATAATATTCTGAGCATTGAAGCCGAAATCTGCATATTTTCATAAAGTAGTTAAAGCAAGCAAGTGTCAGTGTTTGTCTGGTTTGCTGGAATCAGTGATTTGTAGTCGGAATTGAGTTCCTTTATAGTTCGTGAATTATCAACATTTGAATGTTTGTTTAAGGTTGTCTTTCCAGTAGTTATAGAGCATGACAATAGTGTGAAAGAAAGAAAGAAATGCGCAGTGGGAAGTTGTTGTTTTTGTGTGTAAGCAAACACTATTTCTTGCCTGTTGCCAGCTTACCCATTCACAGAAGTTAGCACTAGCTGTGTCATTCAAACTGAGGAAGCGTGGTTGTTAATCCATCACTTCCCTACCATTTATCCAAAGGAAAACCCGCCATATTCCCCCCCCCCCCCCCCGCACACCATATTATGCTGTGTGAGTTTGGGATAGCTCAGTTGGTGGAGTAGGAGCCTCTTAATCTCAGTGACATGGGTTCAAGCCCCACATCGGGCAAAAGATTCCTTCATTGCAGGGGGTTGAACTAGATGACCCTCATGGCTCCTTCCAACTCTGCAATTCTGTGATTCTATGAATGCATTGTTTTCTACAGTTCTTCCTGGAGGCTGTCCATAATATATTTGGGGACCGATATAAGGCAGGAGGATGCCTGGGTGCAGTGCCTAAGGAGAGCATGCTGGGTAGGTTGGTTGGAAGTGGCACATTAATCTCTCTCATGGGGCTTCAGCCCACCCAACACGGCCTGCTATAAACTGAAGCTCACTTGAGCATGCTGCAATGGAACAAGAGTCAAACTAAGTATTACAAATAATTCAGAGACAGTGGTTAAGAATGAATCACTTAGTATTGTCACTCTGTGCTGCTGGCCATGCTGGCTGGGGCTGACAGGTTTTCCTGGGGACAAATGCAAATCCTCTCAGACCTGTGCTTGGCAGTCACAGGACAAATGGAAGAAATCACAACCCCAACAGCAGTGTGGATGAGCCCTCCCCAAGTGTTATGTACTGAGTTGAATAGGATCCAAAATGCAGCAGTCTGATTGGTCCTAGAACAATAGGACCCAGAATGCAGCAGTCTGATTGGTCCACAGGAGCCACCCAATCCAGCTCCAGGTGGAAGTGAATCCGCAACCTGATTGGCCTACAGGAGAATCCTGGAATTAGCCAATCACATGCAGCCCATTGTGTAAATAATGTATATAAAGCAGACATTCTGGGGGAACTTCCATTCCTCCTCACCACTATGAGCTGAATAAAGAGCATGAAATCCACTCTCGACTCCGAGTATATTTCACTAAGTGTCTTATGCAGGTTGCAGCTCACAGCCCATTTACTCACCAGGCTGCTGCTAAAATAAGCAGCATGTGAATATAATATCTGGGGACGCCTGAATATTATTGTGAATTGCTTTTTATATTTAGTATATTCTGTTGATTCCTATAATATTTTTGAACATTTTAGTTAGGAAAGGTAAAAATGGGTTTTCCCTAACACATATTGCTATTTGCATACTCTGCCTATGATTAAGTGGCCATAAGCTACACACACACACACACACACCTGTGTGTGAGAGAGTATGTATTTGATCTGCTACTAAAAACATCATTCCTCTTTTTTTCCATATACGTCCAGAGCACAGATAAAATAGTTACATCCACTTTTCCTTCCGTTTGTACAGAGTGCTAAAAATACAACAGAATGGTAATTGAACCACTCTTTCAATGACATAAATAGGCTTTTTCATGGCATTTTCACAGCAATCAATATCTCTGATTCATTTGCTGCCCTCCCAGTGCACCCATAATTCCTATAATTTTCGCATTTCCTTCAGAGTAGCCAAGATATTTGTCATGAACGCTGAGTTTGGATTGTGTGATCTGTTTAAAAGATAAAAATGTGGAGCGCTTAAAACAGATAGGCAGGTTTTTATTTGTCAAATGTGATTTCAATGCATTGCCTAGGAAGCAAGCTGGTCGTCTTATCTGGTTTTTACAGTGGCCCCTATTTAGCCAATCTGTCATAAAGACACCTCTGATTTGAACTGGTCAGACTGACTGAGACAGCCTTCTACACAATTTCCTTAGGATGCTGCCGTCAGCGGGGGGAAGAAGCTATTTGTACAGTTACAAAATAAAGAGCTTGTCAGTGGTCTATGAAGGAGAGATTTATTTAGCAAAATAAATGTTTCCTTTTCCAGGAACAATGGGTGATATCTAATTCCTGTACTTATCATTGTAGCAACTGTTGAGGCAGCCATTGATGGAAAATGAAGCAAGGTGATTTTTGCCAATTTCCTCTTGCCCTGGAAGCCCCCACCACTCCCCCAAATCTGCTCTGGGGGATTAGGGGGTGGGTTTGAAGAACAGATTTGAGATGTGTATGCTGGAGACTGCTAAAGGGAAGAGGATCAGTAACACCCATCTATTCTGCAGTTCAAAATGCAAATAAGGATAGGAAGTCAGTGGGCTGCTGGGAACTCTCACCAACCTGAAATTGGGTATGAGTTGCATCAGAGAAGAGTGAGTTCTGAGGATCTCAGGTACGCAGGGGGAAGTGGATTTCTACAGTTTTAAACTATACTACCAGTTCCTCTGAGCTGCAGAAATGTGGGAGTACTGCAGAACTTAATCCAGAACAAGATCATATGAACAGAAGTGCCTGGCATGCTCTGGTCCATGGGGTCACGAAGAGTCGGACATGACTAAATGACTAAACAACAACAACATGCCTGATTATAGTTTTTAACAGAAAACCTCCAGAAGGATCCTTATCCTATGAGCTATTGCACCACACTCCCACAGTTAATCTATAAAAAGCATTTGTCGATGTGCTTGTGGTACTGTCCCCTGCTGTTACTGTGGCACAGGTGTGCCTTGCTTCAATACTTGATCTGGACCAGTGTGACCACAGCATCCTTATAAGAAGATCTTCATTCTAATGGCCCATCATACAATCCTGCTCTAGCTAGTTGTTAAAGGGCACACACAGGTTCAGGGTTCTTCATTGCTCTATGCATTTAATACTTTTTAAATAAAATATAAGGTACACCGAGATTAATGGATGCAGTTTAGGAAAGAAACTGCAGAGAATTATTAAGGCAATATTTGTTGCTGTTGTTTTTCTAGGTGTCAGAAGAAACACTGTACTCGCACGATGAAGCGGATGGGGCTCCTCAAGGAATGGACCAATATCGTGTCAGGAGACTTTCCTGCCGTAATCTCCAGCTTCCCCCTTTGGCGTTCAGGCAGCTGGAGCAGGCAGATTGGGACAGAAAGGGTGATCCAGAGACGGTGCCGAGGCCCACCAGCCTTCCGCTGAGAACTCTCCCACTAATTGCTATCACAGCTGCAGAGACTGTCAGGTAAACATTGATTTGGAACCCTGCTTCTGCTTCTGTTCGGCTGCTGAGAGACTGCGTTCTGGCAGCCGATGTCCTGGGTCCCTGTGATTAAAATGTTTGGCTCTTAATCACGGAGCGAATTAAGGCAGCTATAATGGAGAGCGTATTGAAGACAGGTTAATAAGATGGCAGTTCTATACCCATTGTTTTCATAGTAGTGGCAGAAAACATAAGGCAAATGTGTGGTGTGAATAGCACAGCTGATACCAAGCAGTCCCTCTGCTAACACAGGGACTGTCCAATCTTATTGGCTGAAAAAGAAGAAGAAGAAGAAAATGTATTTCAGCCTTCTCTCTGTGAGGAAGGCACTGGGGGCTCCTGCACTCTACTGCATAGTGATTTGGAAGCAATGGAAGGGTTGAAAAGAAGCACATGACTCCATCTTTGAATTGGCAGGTATTCTGGATTTTGATGCTGTGGCTGAATCTAATTCCGTGTTTCCCAAACTTGAATCTCCAGCTGTTGTTGGACTACAACTCCCATCATTCCTAGCTAGCAGTACCAGTGGTCCGGGATGATGGGAGTTGTAGCCCAACAACAGCTGGAGACCCAAGTTTGAGAAACACTGATATAATTGGTTGCAAGACTATGAGACATCATGTTGCTTCCATGATCCCTGATAGGCTGTGATCACCTCAGAGAGAAGAAGCCTGGGAGGGACTATTATAGCCACAGACGTGGAGGGTAGAAAGACATCCCACATGCACATACCCACCCACCAGTGCTGCTGCAAGCATTCAATCACCAGAAAACTTAGGGCATAACCTAGAGCGAAATACACAGCAAGGCCAGGTAGCTGCTGATGTGGCTACTTCTAGCTAGAAGCTATGCATCTATGGTGGCCTGTTTCCCCCAACACCCATTTATGGACCTGGATATGAGCTGCTGTGGTTGCAGCTAATTTGATAAGTCACAAAAGTGTTGGTGGTTGTTGCAGGAGCTCTAAAAAATGTGAGCTCTGGGCTTCCAGATAGCTCACGTGCTTTCTAAGCTCAGCATCTTGCATCAGTGCTAGAGGTGGGAGGAGGTGCTTTCAGCACAGCACCGGGAACCTATCCATCATACTGGAAGATTCCTGGAACCATGACATGGATGAGATAGTTTAGATGTGAAAACATTCACCCAAGAAGCTTGATTTCATGCATTACATATGAGGCAGCTGCGTTCTGAAACCGATCAATATAGAGTCAAAATGTCTAAGAAAATGTCATAGAGCGACAACAGAAAATAGCATGAGCCTCTAACGAGACTCATGCTTGCATCGCACCTGGAAGAGGAGATGTGAAAGTTTGCCTAAAATGTTTCCCAAAGTAACGAAAAAGGAGGTGTTATTGTTTTGTAGATATGCTTGCTGGTGCTCGCTGCTGTTTTGTAGGCTTATGTACTGGAATGGGATAGCTGGTGCATGAGAGGTTTCTCACAGCAGGTAGATCTCTGCAAGACATAAAAAAGAACACCATTGTCCTGCCTAACAAGCTTTGTTCAGACATCATGCTCATTTAATTTGGTTTTGATTTACTAGAAATAAATTTATAAATGAGATCAAGGGGGGAAAGAAAAGAGGAAAGTAATAATTCTGCATTGCACAAACAAACAACCCAACAGAAGCAATTACTGTTGTGCCTGTTTCTTTTCAAAAGCTATAACCTTTATTTCTTTACTGTGGGAAATTAAATGTTAGATGCATGAATCATCTTTGCACTTGCCACACACATACACACACTGTATATACAATATGTACAAGAAGGTATCCTCAGTAGTCCCAATATGCATCTGTAATCTGAAATTCTGTGTGTGGACCACCATCTCAGGAGTCTTGAAAAATCCATGTACTATATGGAAACTTGAAGGCTTTCATAAGGCTACAAAGAGCTTTGTGTCTTTCATGTTGTGAAAGAAAACTTAATGTGAGCATGGGTGAAAAGTTCACTTAGAAATCTGAAACGCAAAGGGACTGAGCAATTCCAAGACGAATGCTATCAAGATGATTCACACACCAGTGTTTTTACTCACACGATAACTGCAACTATAATGCAATAATTTGGTTGAATGAAATAGCTATCAGATCAGCTGTCACTTAGGGAGTTTTCTAGCGACCCTGCATTTTCTAATGATGGAGTTTTCTAATGACTGAGAACCGTGCCAAAAAAAAAAATATGTAACACATAGTCTCTCTAGACCGAAGTATCAAATGTGGTACCCTCCAGATATTGCTGGACTCCAACTCCCATCCTCTTGATCATTGGCCATGCTAGCTGGGACTGATGGGAGTTGATGTCCCACAACGTATGGAGATCCTCAGATTCCCCAGCCGTGCTCTAGATGATTAGTGATAGTATGAAATGACTCTTTATAAAACAGGAGACACTTTCAATGAATAGATTCTAATAATTACATCTTTTGCCTTTTCGTGTGGTCATCACATAGCAATTCCACTGTCTGTAGTTCCCACCATGTGTTGGGTGCCTTTGTAATGTTATGATCGGTCCACTATTCCAAGCGGTGTGACATTAACGGTGTGTGCTATTTGACTGGGTTTGGTTCCTTTTGGAAGGAAGCCGCTGTCGGCTTATTGCCATTGTGGTTGTTTTTAAATATAAAGTACTGATTGAGCATAGGTGAAAGCAGTTAGATTACACATTCCCACATAGCTAAAGGCTACTGTTTCTGTATAAGACCTCCAGGGAGGCAGCCTGCACATCAAGACACTTAAGAGTCCAAGACTCAGCTTTCTGTGTCTGTCTTCACTCAGCCTGTCTCAAATCGCAGTATTACCCTCTAGTGCTCTTCACAGATACCAGGCCTCCTCCCTCTGGTTAAGGAAGTGGTGTGGAAGAGGGAAGAGGGTGGTGTGGAAGAGGGAGGGCAGGCTGTCATTAAGGTATTTGTGGAAACTTGAGGGAAGTATTCTAACACTGCCTCCCATCAAAGAATGTGCCAGGTGAAACCTGACTGGCAGGTTTCAGGTCTATTATCCCTCTCTGTCTAGGAGCTGAAGGTGGAAGAAACTGCAGAACAATCCTGTGAGGTAGGTTAGGCAGAGAGAGATTGTGACTGATCCATGGTCACATGGTCAACTAAGAAGGGATTTGAACCTGGAGCTTCCGGGTCCTAATTCAGCCCTCTAACCACAAATCCCATGTTCGCATAGATCATAGTACCTAGGCCTAGACACACTGGATCTAAATGGTTTAGGACTTAACAAGTCAAAAGCCTTCACTTCTTCCAGGAAACCAACTGGAAATCAATGCAGCTTCTTAAGCAGTGGTATCATGTACTGCACTTGCCCTGGTCAAAGGCACCACGTTTTATTATATTTCTACTGGATGGAATTCCCAGGCAGCCTTCAAGGGCAGCCCTACCCATAGCACAGAAATCTGGAAGCTGCCTTGCAATGTCTGACAACAACAAAATTGCAGTAAAATGCACACACAATCCCACTTCTTGGCCCCCAGCATCCTGGAGGGATTTTGTTGTTGTTGAAAAAATGTAATTAATGAATAAAATCCACTCTTCTTTAGCCCATTCTTTTATCCACAGACAGGTGTTTATCTTTAAAATTTGTTGTGATCTGACCCAACCACCCCTTCAAAATGCTATTTTCAAATTCAGGGATACAACTGAGCTGGGGTGCCACCAGGCTGCTTTCAAAGCCTTTTCCTTGGTGTTGCAATAAGGGCTGTTTTCACAGTGATCTCTCTGCTCAAGCACAGTGTGATTGATTTAATCTGATGTGAAATGTCTCGATAATGAGATGTCAGCTGAAACAACAGGAGAACTTAAAAGTGTCTTTGGAAACAACTGAGATGTGGAGGAAAGAACTTGCATAACTCTTGTATGTTTGGGTGTATTATATACTCAAGTGGTTGTTTTTTTTTTATCTGGGTGCCTATCAATAAGCAAATGTTTTAAAAGGATGCTTTTAAAGTTGTTTATTTTATTTCTGGCCATTTGTGCTTGGTTTTCTAATGTTACATTTTGGCATTTTTGTTTTGAGGATAACCAAGGCATGAGGAATTTCTGAACAAGGTACTGTAACTGGAATGTGAAATAGCTCCCCTTCCTAAATTGCTAAGCATATGATCACTTACCTAAAAAGTAAGCATATTGTTAGTTTAGTCAAGAAAGCCTTAAATTCCATGGGGCAGGTGCAAAGTATCTCTGAACCTGAACCTGACTGTACCAAGCCAGGAAAACGGTCTTTCCCTTGAGTCATGGCTGTATTATCCCTCTCTAATAAGAGCCAGCACTGCAAGTTGATAAACTGGGCAATTCTACCCAAGCAGAATCTCTTCAATCATTTTGGATTGCCAGTTCCCTGGAATGCAGCCATTTGCTGGCAGGAAAAGGATGGGGGAAGATTTCAGATTGGTTTGGGATTTAGTTGCTAGAGGATGCTGGAAGTGTTCAAGTTTCTGGAAGCTGATCTAGCTGAGTATTGGAGAGCTCCATGCATCTTCATGTTCTCCACTTACATGATTTCCTTCCCTATAAGCAGATGGTAGCAAAGGCAAAAATCTCTTGTTCCCCCTCCTGCAAAGCTAAGTGACTCTACATAGGCTGCCCCATATTGTCTACTACCTGGAGAAAGAAAGTAAGAAGGCAGTGCTTTGCTTAGTTGCAAGTGGACACATTGTGATGCATGATCGTGGTACAGGAATAGGCCAATTGCTCTGTTTTTCACTGCTAGGTTTTTGAAGAGAAGCAAAATTTTGGTTGCCTGTTTCCTGGTTTCTTGCTGGATAAAGCAGCAAAGGTACACAGCACCAAAGGCTGTGTGTGCAGACAAGACAATCAGAACCATGGATTTTGTGGGGAATCAAATGAGATGCCCTTGGGGGAATATTTGATTATCTGGTCATTATTTGCCTACCCCTAACGTATATGAACCAGAAGAGAGTGGATGTGTTCAAAAGTATAGTTTGCAAAAGAAATAAGTGAATGATATTATTATTGTATTTTTGGTAAGGCGCTGTTGATGTGCCTGACACCCATCAGGGTCCTTGTCCCAAGGAGTTTACTGCCTGGAATTGGGCACAGGAGAAGCAGCAGAGGAAGGGGAGGGGAGGGGTCAGCTGAGGTTTCACGTGCTTATCCTGTGCTGCAGCAGGGCATGGGAATGAGAGGGCTGAATGTGTCAAGGAGTGGCAGAAGGAAGGAAGATAGAGATAGATCTTGGCTGGGTTGTATATTGTCTGTAACAGCAGGTAGACCTGCAATTACCACTAAAGCAAATGTAGGAAATGAAAATAATAGAAATATGCAAGCAAATGACACATTTAGCAAAGAGAGAGTGTGTGTGTTGTTTGTGTGTGTGTTTATATATCTATATCTATATATCTATATCTATATATATCTGATATTTTACAGCTGCAAAGCTTCCCCCTGCCATCATAGTATGCTTCTTCTAACTGTAATTTCCTGTTGCTAATTCTAACTTTCTGTGTCGTTCAGGCATTACTCATCTGGCACACATAATCTGTGTGGCAAATTGTCAGTTTGAAGTACTGCTTTCATTTATACATAAATAAATGAAAAGAAAGGTGTTGTGTGGTGTGTGTGGTGTGTATAATATGGAAACAGACAGGAACGCCATCAGCTTACATTAACATACACCCTATCCCATTGAGTCAGGATAGATAAATTGTTTTTATTCTTAATAAATGAATAAAATAACAGACAAGGGTCACCACAAAGGTCTGTGGTTTTTCAAGTTTTCTGACATAGCAATTCAGATTTGGAGTTGGATCCGTAGTTGGGGTGGGGAGATGGAGAAGGATAAATATGGGGCTAGGAATGACTTCTTGAACTGTCCTCAAAGACCTTACCCATCCTGGAGGAGATAGGGATGGATCACACACACACACACACACACACACACACGTATTTAAAGCAAAAACCATAAAACTCTAGACCTTTCAGTTAAATAGTCTTGCTGATCAAAACAATTATCCCCTGTCAGAACAGAATTGCTGTTATCTGGCAAACATGTGGTAGCAAGTGGGACAATCAAATGTCTAATGGAAGGGAGTGCCTCATTGTGACAGCAGAGAAGGCCCTGTCCGAGGCCAGCACATACTGGACCACAGATGTAAGCATCATCATGAGTAGGGCCTCCCCCAGAGATCTTGTTAGCAGGTTGGTCTGCAGCTCTCATACTGTCATAAGAGCATAAGAAGAACCCGGATGGATCAGGCCAATGGCCCATCTAATCCAGCATCCTGGCCAATCTGATGGGGGGGGGAGAGAACCTCAGTTTGCTATGTGTTTTTATTGATTTTAAGGGGGGCAGCTGCCCCTCCCTGCCCCCCAGCTACACCTATGTCTGGGGCTCTCCTACAGTGCCATCAATAGTGCAAAAAAAAAAAGAAAAGAAAAGAAAGAAGGAAGTAAACAAATGCAGTGGTACCTCAGGTTAAGTACTTAATTCGTTCTGGAGGTCCGTTCTTAACCTGAAACTGTTCTTAAACTGAAGCACCACTTTAGCTAATGGGGCCTCCTGCTGCTGGCACACCACCGAAGCACGATTTCTGTTCTCATCCTGAAGCAAAGTTCTTAACCCAAGGTAATATTTCTGGGTTAGCGGAGTCTGTAACCTGAAGTGTATGTAACCTGAAGCGTATGTAACCCGAGGTACCACTGTAGGTTCTGTTTTGGCACTGCAAATTGCATGTGCAGGGACACCTGATGCAAAATGGTACCTGGAGTGGAGCCTGCAAAATTCGTTCTCTTTGATTTCTGTACGAGTGTAAACATTTTTTAATTAAAATATATATAATACCATTCCCCCCATCTTTTCTGTTTGGATCTGCTGTTTCTGAACTGGGTTTACCTTCTTCGTTCTACTGATGTGAGTCATCTCACAAAGTTTCAGTTATACCTATCAAGCTGAGCTTACTTCCCCGTACTAGGAGTTCATGCTCACCTTACTTATTTTCCATTCTCTGTGCAATAGTGTACAGACATCAAAAGGCTTGGATTTTCTGCTCCAACATCTCTCCTGCTGTTTTGTTGTGTGGTTTGCTAGGCATCTCCATATCTCCCCCCATTATCTCCCCAGAACCACTCAGGTGTCTATAGTTATTGCTGACTTTTGCATTAATCTTTGGGCTTTTGTCTGACTCCCTGTAGGATTTCTTTTAGAGCCCTTGTGATCAGGTTCAGCATGCCAAAATGTATGCTCCCCGTTGCAGAGGCTGTTCTTGTTTGATAGTGCACTGAGCTCAAGGTTCCATGCAACTGGGCAGGAGGAGTCCTTGCTGACCCACAGCTCTAAGCTGGGAGCTCATGCTTCTTTTTCTGAGTCTCAGAGATGCTCAGAAAGTAGAGGAAAAATTGTGATCTCACTGCTTTCAGCCTCTCTTCAAGGTCAAACACAAAAAGGTTGGGGAAATACCCCATTCTCCTGCCTAGTTGCTGAACTCACCAGGTTAAACGATGTGTTTGCCAACTGTAAGATAGCAGTAGTATTTGATGGTCTTTGCCAAACACATTTTCCCCAGTCTTCATGAGATGCAGCCCATCTCTTGTCCTTCATTAAGGTTGTTTCACTGGGCAATATTCTTATATTCTTATACACACTGCAGAACTTCAAAATAAAGAGAGTTATGGATTTAGGCTTCTTGTTATAAAGTTGCTACTACTTTCTTGCATGGTATACACTCTTCTGTTTCTTCCGGAAAGCTTGAGCATATCTCTCAGTGATAGATATGCAGAAATTCAGAAGGCATGTTTGGGCCATAACTGAAATGCGCTGAAAATGAATTCAGGGAGAGGAAGCTGCTCTCTCCTGGTTCATGACTTTGCAGCTCAGCAGGGTAGCCTCTGCACTGGAAATAAGTGGGAACCAAGATGAATATAGTGTTGAAAGTTAAAGATCAGAAAGGCTTGCCATTTGATTTATTTTCAGGCACCGAAGACGTTTCTTGGGACTTGAAGTCTCATCTGTCTCCAACAGCTTCATGCTGATTTGGGTCCTCCCCCCCTTTGGCAGTGATTGTACACACAATGACTCACCAAACAGTAAGAAGGAAAGAACAGAGCAATATGTTGATTACCTGGAATGTCTGGTTGTTATTTCCTCTTCATAACAACATTGCCTGCGGAAACACATGAGCTGATTCCCACATTGTTGCTGTCCCCTAAGCTAAAATACCAACAAGCGATTGCCTTCATTTTGTAGGCGAGGGAAATTTTAGTCACTTGCCCAAGGATACATAGCAAAATAATGAGGAACAAATGTGAGAAGTAACATTCAGAGTGCCTTGTTCCTTTTCTACTTCTTTGAATGTGGTCAGCGTGGAAGGCTGGGTATGGAAAACGCCTCTTGATATAGTCTAGTTTTATCCTCCCTCTGGAAGTGAAGAAAATGCCCCAATATAACGTTTAGCTGTGATTAAAATTGAATAATCTTTTTAATGTATGTATTTACCTATGAATCTTCATATACTGTTTTCCAGCTTCACAAATTCATATAAAGAATTCAAAGTCATCTCGTAAAACCATTACAGTAACAAGTTTTCATATTATTTTGGTTGTGTTAAAACACCTGGAATGGCACCTTGTAGCATTTGATAAAGATCTGGGTTTAAGACACTCAACACTTAGGCCTTTGATACTTGATATGTATATATATACCGTATATATTATGACTCAACCTATTCTTGTGACTGTAGTTCGTTTTAAGTTATTTTTAATGTTCTTATTTTAATTGCTGTGATCTTAGGATGAAAGGAATGTAATAATTAAGAATAAACCTAACACAAATCCAGAGTGGAGTCCCTAAGATGGTTGGATGGCTCCTTGTACGCCTTCTTCCAGCAACTCTTGCAACCAAATGTATTGCTGTGCTTTCCTTTGGGCCACATCAGCAAGGCCAAGGAGGGCAGCCAGGACCTCCATACACCCTGCACAGGTTTGCACCCCAGGGAAGTCACTTTGGTGCTGCTAACACAGCTGTTTGACTTCACCCCCAGAGGCGTACTCCATTGTCTCTTGAGACAGATGGATGCCAACCACCACAATTATAAATAGTAGTAGTAGTAGTTACAAGAGGGTAGATTTTATATAAACTCCATCGGAATAGTTTGATAATGGAACCTATTTCCTAGAGAGGCAGTGAGCTTTCTGTTGCTGAACATCTTTAGGAAGGTATTAGACAGCCATCCGTTGGGGAGACACTAGCACTGCATTTCCTGAATTGAGCAGTGGGTTGAATTAGATGACCTCCAAGCTCCCTTCCAGCCCTCTTATCTACTGCACATCACAAGGGTTTATCTGAGGAGGAGGAGTGGTTCTTTCATTTTGTGCAGGTGCATGGGAAGAGAGAAACTTGTAAATGGCTTCCTCACTTCTCAGAAGCACTGTGGAAAGCTAAAGGATTATCGCTTCCACCTTCTCTCTGATGTGCTGCCTCTGTTTTGCTGAACAGCTTCCCTGTTGTTGAGATAGACAGGTGAATATTATTTAGTTGTTCCTGGAACAACTGAAGACATTTTTGTTTCAAAAAGATTTTTGAGCTAGGGGATTGGGAGTTAGATCTCGACATTGCTTATTCATATTGTCTTAAAACCTATCTCTACTTGCGTTTTGTATTGTTTTAAAATCTGTTTTTGTTATTTTGATTTTTAATTTTAAGTCACCTTGGCACTTTTGTAAATGGTGCAATAATAATAGGATGGTGATGATGATGATGATGATGATGCAATGGATGGGGGTTGAATGGCAATCTCAGTACTTCCTTTTTGTCCAAACTGTCAATTTTGCTTTCTCTAAATTTCCCATTTATTCACTGTTAAGTTCAGTTTTCTACATTTCCACATCAGTTTGCAATTTTAAAAAAGACCTCATGATAGTTCAGAAGCATTTTTCTTTGAATTTATCCTAACGTGCACAGCTTTGTATGCAATTTTGTCTGAATGTACACATTTTTGCAAAGCATTTTCTCCTCACATAGTGTTATTTTCACTAATATATTCATTTTGAATACTCCACACATTTGATAATTGCACTGCAAAATACAGAGAATTGTGAATGCCAAAGGATTACTGCTTTTCAGTTTGCATATTGTTTCAGAAAATATGAAATAGAGATGTTCGCCTATAAATGTGAACTGATTTGAACTTCTTCCCCATCCCTCTATCACATACAATTTCAAGAAATGGGGAAGGGGCACAATTTACTCCACTCTCAAGCTCCCTGTGCCAAGTTTTTAAATAAATACTTTTAGTGGGCACTTTCTTTGCCTTATGCTGCTGAAGGAGATAGCAGCAGCTGATTTTTCCACCTCAGGCAGCAAAAAAGGCTTGAGTCAGCTCTGCTGCTTATTTGATTTGATTATGCTTTTAAAACATTTCCATTCCTCCTTTCAGGAAAGCAACTTCCAAGGCGGCAATAATTAAAACAATTAAGTAAAAAACAGAAAAGCAGTAGTGAGAGAACACAAGGCATAAAACAGTCAGCAGCAAACCCATCAATAAATCAGCATGGGTAGCATTGAAAATTTCATCAGCTACAAGCGGTTGCAGCAGGCGCCTATTGGATAGTACTTGTGATGTCACTGGAGACAAGCAGCACACATACACCATTCCCTATGTTCATTTTCTGTCTCCTTTTAAAGCTCTGCTCATCTCGACAGGACAGAAACCTGGGTGATAATGGGCTGTTTTTTACATTTATACAAACACAAATTTTGAAGAGGTCTCATTAAATAATTTACTTCTGTCTCACAGTTTGGAAGGTGTTTTATTTATTTTTTAACCTGGAACTTGCTATCCTATGAGGTATTAGGATTATTAGGAGAGTGGGCACCATCAGTTGGTCATGGATTTATTGACAAACTCAACATGTTAGTCTTGACATTTTGCATTCATGTATGGTGCTCTCTATCTGTTCTACATTGGGTTATTACTCTGGCTTGAATATATTTTGAGTTTTACTGTGAAAGCATGCAGTCCTCAAATCATTCTTCCTGAGAATTCTCTCTTGAAATCTTACTGCTAATTCCTGTAAGCATACATTATTTTACTGGCTGGTCATACCATGATAGTTGCTGGTGTCTAGATAAGAAGGCTGCTTACAGATGAAGGGTTTATTGAGATGTCAGGAGTGCTGATTTAGCAGAGCAGACACCTGCAAGCTGCTTGAAGATTGTGCTGGGTGATGATTGAAAAGAAATGAGCGTGGGAGGCACAGTCCAAAACAGGGTCTGCAGCACAACATTTGCATATATAAGTTTGTACATCTGAATCAGGAGAAGCTCTGAATCAGTTTCTGAATGCATTGGTGGACTGGATGAAGGCCAATAAGCTGTACTTGAATCCTTGGAAGACTGGGACTCATTGGGTGGGTAGTAACCCTGTATGGGAGGTAGGCAAGTTACTTGTTCTGGATGTTCTAGATTTGTTGTTGTTGTTGTTTAGTTGTTTAGTCGTGTCCGACTCTTCGTGACCCCATGGACCAGAGCACACCAGGCACTTCTGTCTTCCACTTCCTCCCAGAGTTTAGTCAAACTTATGCTGGTAGCTTCGAGAACACTGTCCAACCATCTCGTCCTCTGTCGTCCCCTTCTCATTGTGCCCTCCATCTTTCCCAACGTCAGGGTCTTTTCCAGGGAGTCTTCTCTTCTCATGAAGTGGCCAAAGTATTGGAGTCTCAGCTTCAGGATCTGTCCATCCAGTGAGCACTCAGGGCTGATTTCCTTAAGAATGGAGAGGTTTGACCTTCTTGCAGTCCATGGGACTCTCAAGAGTCTCCTCCAGCACCATAATTCAAAAGCATCAATTCTTCGGCGATCAGCCTTCTTTATGGTCCAGCTCTCATTTCTATACATCACTACTGGGAACACCATAGCTTTAACTATACAGATTAGTGGTTCCCAATTAGCTAAGTACTGCGGATTCCCTGTGTTTCAAAAGCCAAACCACGGACTCCCTACTTTTGAAAATCATGATATATCTATGGTAGTTTTAGTTATGTGAATGGTGTCACAGACCCCCTAGGTGGGTTACGAGGACCCTTGGGGCCCACAGACCACCAATTGGGAACCACTGTTCTAGATGTTCTGGATGAGGTTGCCTGAGTTGGCTGCAGCAAGAAACAGCATTTAAGACCATCAGTCCTGTATTGTGCAATGTTCTGCCAAATTCAGCAGGTGTTCCAACTTTTAAATGCCTGATGAACACTTTTCAGGGGCTGCACTCCCTCTAAAGGAGCTTGGGGATACTCCTGGATACATCTTAGTCTAGGGGTCAGCAAACTTTTTCAGAGGGGGGGAGCGGTCCATGGTCCCTCAGACCTTGTGGGGGGCCGGACTATATTTTTGGGGGGGGGAATGAACAAATTCCTATGCCCCACAAATAACCCAGAGATTCATTTTAAATAAAAGGACACATTCTACTCATGTAAAAACACGCTGATTCCCAGACCATCCACGGGCCGGATTTAGAAGGCAATTGGGCCGGATTTGGCCCCCGGGCCTTAGTTTGCCTACCCATGTCTTAGTCACTAGAGGCTCAAGTGTCCTCTGTAGCCAGGAGTGCCTTTTATCCTGTTCACCAGGTCAGCCATTCCTGGACAGGGATAGTCTGATTGCCATAGTCCCTGTGCTGGTAACCTCAAGGATGGCTTACTGCGGTAAGCTTTATGTGAGGCTGCCCTTGGGCTTGGTTCAAAGGCTCTATCTGGTGGCCAGACTGAAGAAGAAGAAGAAGAAGAGTTTGGATTTGATATCCCGCCTTTCGCTCCCTTTAAGGAGTCTCAAAGCGGCTAACATTCTCCTTTCCCTTCCTCCCCCACAACAAACACTCTGTGAGGTGAGTGGGGCTGAGAGACTGTGACTGGCCCAAGGTCACCCAGCAGCTGCATGTGGAGGAGCGGAGACGCGAACCCGGTTACCCAGATCACGTGACTACCGCTCTTAACCACTACACCACACTGGCTCTCACTGCTCTCACTGACTGCTGATAGCTTTTGACACTTGAGATGTCTGTTTTTAGGACCCACCTTATTTTTATGGTTATAAGTTGTTTCTAATGTTTTAATGCAGTAACCTGCCCTGGGGCGTGAAGGGCGGGAAATAAATTAATAAATGACAACACATGACGCTGTTGCTAAAACATCAGCATTGGAAGTCATCTATTACCGGACCAGGTTCAACATCCTTGTACTAATTTACAATGTCCTTAATGTCCTAGGTCCAAGGTACCTTAGGGACCACATGACCCCTTATATCCCTGCTTGATCACTGAGGTCATCTGCAGGAGTGTTACTGGAAAGGATTTCCTGTAGACTGAATGTAGTTCTTGCCTTTCTGCAGTGACACTTACTGTGAAGCTCATTATATGATGCAGCACTGTACCAAGGGTGTGGGACAGTGCCTTACAGATGTGTACTTGCTGTATTTAATTATAGAAGACAGAGCCATAAGCAGCTGTCAAAGGTAACCCAGGAGTCGGGAATGGAGCCAGGAATCAGAATCAAGGGACCAAGGAGCTTAGGCTGGCATTGGAAGCCCCTGCCCCCAAAATACTTATTTCTTCCAAGAGCTTCCTATTTTTATTTTTGTTGTAAACTCTCTCAGATTAGTCATACTCCAAAATGGAAGGTAGTATCAACTCAGAGGGCATTCCTTCCACTCCTCATTTGCATTCCAATCTTCCATACGGTTGCAGTTTCCAAATATAAACAAAAAGCCCACGAGTGATACTATTCTATGAAACTGCAGCAGAAAAAAGAATGGGGAATGAGGGGAGGAGAGACCACAGCCACTATTACTGCAGTGGGCTTCGTAGGGAAAGCAACTGATATTACTTCCAAAGTTCAGACGCAATAATTCAAAGACACTCTTAAGTTTTGCTTGAACCAGTTAATATTCTGCCAGCCTTCAAGTAGAAAAATCTTCTTTCTGAGCAGGATGCAGCTGTTTGCCAGGCTGAAAGTGTGCATAATAAAAGTCAGCACTTAACTATAACTGGCCATCGCTTTTCTCTTGTAGATGAATGTCTCTTGGGTCCACCAGTTGGGCAGAGATGGGGAATCTGTGGCCCATCCCATTTTTGTTGGATTCCAGCTCCAAGGCTGCCCCAGCCAGCATGACAAGGGGCAGGGATGGTGGGAGCTGTGATCCAGAAACACCTGGAGGGTTATAAGTTTCACATTGCTTGTGTTCCAGCTTTCATAAAAAATCTCTTTATGCAGAACCCCATTTTCAACCTTAAAAAAAATTAAAGAATTGGTTAGAACTTCATCTCCTAGCCTTGTTCCAGAGGAAGGCTTTGCTCAGGCCAAGAGTGCCTGTGAGCAATCGCAGATACCTTTCTGTCCTCTGCAATCTGTCAGAAGGATCTTACTAATGAGCTGTGAATAGGTTAACTCTTCATAGGTGCTTAAGTTAGAATCTGTGGAGGGCCAAACCAAATGCATTGGTTGTTTTTCAAGCACACATGTCTGGTTCGGTTAATTCATTTATCTCATCTGCAGCTTCATTTCACCCCCCAACTCAGTGCAGGTTTACCTTTTTCCAAGATGAGACTGTGCTCGTTTTTGTGTTGGTGACCCCACCCTAGCTCCACACCACCAATTCAGTGATATGTTTGGTTTTTCTTCTTCACCGTCCACATGCCACCATTCTCTAAGATGGGGAGGGGGTCTTTCTATGCTAGCCTTTTACTTGGAGGTGCCAAGAACTGAACACAGGCCCTTCTGCATACACCATTGAACTTACCACCCCTGGAAAAGCTCAGGACAGGCCCAAATAGCTTCTTGCCTGTGGCCAATTTAGGAACAAGAACCCCCCCCCCCCCATATCCAGAGTGGGGACTAATCTCAGATTGCCAAATCAAGTGGGCAGATGGGTGGTGGTATAGCTTTGTGCCACTTGGGAGAGGGATCACCACCTTAAATAGGCAGCTAGCTGAGCCTGCTCCTTGTGCTCCATCCCTCAAAGGGATTGAATCAAAATTACCCCTTATTCCTCCACATAAGAAAGGTTGGGGAGCACTGTCCCAAATCTTATTGACTGTTCAGTTTAGGTTGGTCAGTCTCAACACTCTTCTTCTTGACAATCAGCTGTTAATTCTCGTTCTTCCACGCATACAGCACCTTAGCAATATCTTCATGGTTTTTCATTGCCCCTAGACTTCCCAACATGATCTTTGCAGAGCTTGCCAATGCTGCATTGAGATGGTTTCCAAAACAGAATGCCACACTAACGGATCCCAATGGAAGAATGCCCCACTTAACACTAATGCATTGTTTTTGTTGGCTTGCTTAGTATAGCCATATGAAAACTGCCATTCCTCTTCTTCACCAGAAAGTGCACATCAGTAGGTTTCCTGAGTGGTTCTGTCTGGTGAAACTTTGTTGGAGAGGCTTTAGTGTTAGGAGGAACTTAATGGGAAGAAGCACTTTTAGAAAGTTATGTCATTAGCCCTTCAAGTTGTGCTCCTTAAACATAAGTGGGTGTGCACAGTTTGCAGTCGCTTAGTGGCACACACTCTCTGCACATCATTAGAAGCACTATTTCCTTGCCCCCCTAATTCCTTAACATGTTCCCAGTTTCATCCTTGATACCTCAGACAGAAGCCAGTGATAAGCCTTGTGATCTTTTACTTGAGGCACTCCAGTGAAGTGAAAAGTTCTTGAAGGTCCCGTTTCTTGTTTCATGGTCTGGCAGGGCACTGATGTGCTGTGGGGAAACCTGGATGGTAGTATTTATATATTTTTATTTTACCCTCAAGGCTTCAAAATATAGACGGAGAGCAGTGCCCTCTACCTGACTTGGTTTCATGATGATGCCTCATCATTATAGGGAGCCATAATGAAGTCAAATCAGAGTGATGGCAATTCTTTTGGTCTAGAGTGATGGCAATTCTTTCTGTTTGTGTGCAAATGGCTTCTCTTTGTTGACAGTAAACTTGGGGATAACATTTTACTGAATTTACTCAAAGGGAATGATACATTCTACAGCAGTTTATCAGAGGCAGGACTCCCCCAAAGTAGCAGAATAGCATCTTTATTTCACCCCTTTATTTTGCTGCTGCAGCTGTCTTGGAAGCCTTACTCCACAGTGCCCCAGGCCTAGCATTGTGCTGGATCACATGACATGGGTTGGGAAATGGCAGCAGCCATAAACTACGATGGAGTATTTTCAGAGAAAATTATGCAAGGTGAACTTTTTTTCCTAGGGAGAAAGTGAGAAAAAGTAAAATCTGAAATTTGTTCAGAAAACTGTCTTCCAAGAAATTAGAACTGAGTCTTATTGCTGCATTCCCTCTGGAGTCTTGAATAAAAATAACAAAAATAATACCTACTAGTTTTCAGGAAAACCTTTGTTCCTGCTAGTAAGATCCTATCTGCATTTGTTTGCAGGATTAGGTCTATGTCTTTGATTTTTGCCAGCCTCCACTGATGCTAGTATAAAAGGCCAGCATTTCCATTTAATTAAAGTATGCATGAATACAATGGTTGAAACACTGTGATCTCTCCAATGAAAGTTAGACTTTTACCTGCATCTGATGCTAACAATTAAGAGCAAATGGATTCCCGCTACTGTTCTGCAGAGGGCAACTTCCAATAAATCTTGTAGATGACCTTGCTGCACCATTTTCTTAGTGTGCAACAAACTATCTTAGCTTAGGCCCTATAAATATTAAATAGTACTTATTTAAAGGTAGCACACATGGCAAATGCAGGTATAGCTAGCTCCAGTTTCCTGATAGTAGCCACTCAGGGCTGATAATTACTGGGATCAAAGCAGGCAGAGAGGGGAAGCCTTAACCCTTTCTTCCACTGATGTGTTCCTGAAGAAAATGCTCTAAGTGGCTATTTACCTTGGGATGAAAGTTCCATTTAAATCTATAATTTCATAAGTTTAAACTGCTGCAGACTGTTCCACAATACACTGCTAGGCAATATACAAAGGGTACTCCCAGATGGATGTTTATTGTGGGGGTAGGTACTCCTCATCCATGCAATTACTTTGAAGCATCCACACAGCATCATTGACATCAAAATGTCAGTCCATTTTTATTTCCCCCACTTAATCTTGATTTACCCTTTCTGCTGGAAGCCTGATGTTAAAAATATTTTGCCAGTGAGCTGTTTGTGACACCAGAATGACACATTTGCAATAGCAAACCCATCTGGAATCACCCAACATCTGATGGATGATACATGATTCATTTGCACATTAATTCAAGAGGTGTGGATCAAGACATTTTGTGTAGATAGAACTCCTCAGATTTATAAGTCTCAAAACATGGCCTTGCATCTGTTAGCTGTACCAAAAGAGGTTCCCTCTCGAGTTCAGAGGCCACTTTAGTGGAGCTATCCAGCCTTGTCTTGCTTATGATCCCATTATTTGAAGGTAATTGCTTCAGTTAGGCTATAATGCATATAAGCTGAAAAAGAAGTAGTGGATCATCCATCCCCTAATTGGTGCCCTCTGGATGTTTGAGCTGCAGCCCCCAATATCCCTGACCATTGATCATGTTGGGTGGTCATGTTTGTAGTCAGGGCTCCCCTCCCCCAGCCGGAACCTGTGGGTGCCATTGCCATTGTAAGAGAACAAGGGAGGCATTCATGGTGAGTTCTGGCACCTCTTTTTCTAGAAAAATAGCACTGGTTGTAGTTCAACAGCAGCTTCAGAGCACCAGGTTGGGGAAAGCTGACTGGAAAAGATGGCATCTCAAAGAGTTAGACATACTTATTCTCACTGATTTCAGTGTCCACAAGCTCACCTACTTCTGCCCTATTTTACAGTCTTCTTTATTTAAGGGAATTAAGATTTCAGTTCTTTTCTGTCAGCTTCTCTCCTTGGAGTTTGTTTGCATCAGTGTGCCTGATATTAAAAAGGAATAAATACAGGGAAATGATGCCTGCCTGTAAAACAAAGCAAATTTTCATTACAGCTTTTCCTTTTCTTTTTTGAGCCAAACTAAATTTGGCTCTATCCACTTTGTTGAATAGGAAGCAAATCCTCCATCTCTCCTAACACGTTCAATCTCTGGTTCTCTTCCAGAAAACAATCCTTCCTATGTGGGAATGTTTCCTGTCGGTAGGCTTCGTTACATGGCAGGTGGAAGATCAGCTCCTATTCATTTGAATTATTAATCAGACCTAGGCAAGAAGTGTCACATTTTCTCGGAGGAGGTATATGAACTGCAATGGAATAGGAAAGGAATAGACACAGCTTGGCTCCAAAGGCAGCAGATGTCCCTTTTATGCCAGATTCAAGTACCAATTGCTTCAGAGCTCTTCGCTTTGGCCGGCCTCCCTGTGAACACTGATCCGCAGTGCCAATGTTTTCAGCAGTAGGTGAGAGATCATGCCTTCAATCTGGTTGCATCGAAGGCTGGGCCAAAACCCATCTCCCCAAGTATCTTGAAAATATTCCCCTCCTGGGAAATTTGAGTCAAATTTTCTTCTGCTTTTTTGGGAACAAACAAAACAAACAAAAACAAAATTCTGTTGGAATTTCCAGAAGGCATTGCTACTTAACTTGCATGTTTAGCCCTTAGTTTGTGGCCTGACATTCCTGACACCTGAATGACAATTCCTTATTAAGACTACAGGTTGATGGTACGAAAAGCCACTGAGAGGTCAAGTGTAACTAACAGGGGAGGAATATAGAAACCTTTCTGAAAATGCTTTTTTTTTAAGCGTTTTTGAAAATACCGTATTTTTTGCTCACCTTTTTCCTCCTAAAAAGTAAGGGGAAATGTGTGTGCATCTTATGGAAAGAATGCAGGCTGTGCAGCTATCCCAGAAGCCAGAACAGCAATAGGAATCGCTGCTTTCGCTGCGCAGCGATCCCTCTGGCTTCTGGGATTCAGAATATATTTTCTTGTTTTCCTCCTCCAAAAACTAGGTGCATCTTATGGTCTAGTGCGTCTTATAGAGTGAAAAATATGGTGCATTGAATTTTCCATAAGGCTCACCATTTCCATCTATATATATAGTATATACCTTGTATATTGTACTTAAAACACACTTAAAGCGTTTCATTTGCAGCTGTATAGCTGAGTCCAGGGTCACCTTTCCTCTGTCTTTCTTCCAACAGAGGCCATGATACAAGGCGACCAAAGCAGTTTCTGTGCCAAAACTGGGGCTAAACCCCAATTGAAATGGATATAGAAACAAAATTTCCCTGTAGAGTACCTTGATCTGGGTAACAGTAATATAGATTGCACTTAAGTTAAAACACTCATAATAATTTATTATAGAAGAAAGCAGAGAGCAGACACACTGAAACTTGCTTAGGATCTGGCAATAAGCCACAATATATTGATCTTGAAATTTGCCATTTGAAGCTCTTTAAGAACGGTGTGTGACCACACTCAGTGTGGTATAGAACGGAGAGCATCTCTTGTTAGTGAGACTCCTTGGCAGACATGTCTTTCATGTACCCTTTGGCATGTGAGATGCATATTTTTAGGACTCATCCTGTTCTTGTGATTTTAATTTGTTTCAAACTGTTTTTAGTGTTGTATTTTAAATTGTTGCGACCCACCCTGGGATCTTAGGGTGAAGGACTGGTAAATGATGCAGTTGCTGTACGTGTTCTAAGAGTAATGTGAATTGGGATCTTTTGGCAGAAGTGGTAGACTCTTGTGGCAGATCGATTCAGTGATTTACACTCACACAGGTCTTAAAAATGGGGTGGGGTTTATTGAGCAAACACAGGATCAACACACACACACACACACACACACACACACACACAAGTGCTTTGGCTTGGAAGTATTGGCTAAATAATCCTAACCATGACTATACTAACATACACACACGCAAGAATCAAACATGCACACAAGGCATAAGGGTCTGAAATAATGATGGAAATAGCTTCAGGGTTCAGTGCAAGGCAATGTGGAGGTTTGGGGGAAAAGGTGTGTTCAGCACTGCTTGAAAAGGCAGACTAGGTACTATTATGTACTGCTGAAATGAACTTAGTGGAGTTAGGGCAGGACCGAAATACTTCTTGAAAATGTAGTGGCCTGCACAGATAGGAAGAGGGAGCAGGCTTGAGGGCTATAATTTGTAGGGTGAGGACCTACAAAAGACAAGATAGAGAGAAAAAGTTACCTTTCCCAGCCCTGATGGACAATAAAACTGGCATGCATTGGAACTCCTGGGTCAGACAGAACAGCAAGGAAAGCGAGACAGAAGTAGCCCTGCCTTATTAAACTTTCTAAAGCACCATTTCAGCAAGCAAGGTTCCAGGGAGACAGCAGACTGGAGGCAGTGAAAGAAAACAGGGTATGACCCCAGGTTCCATTATGCAGCTGAGGAATTTCAGGCAGTAGGTGGAACTGAGCAAAGAGAACAATTTGATTGTGAAGCTTGGAGTTTATGTATCCTCCTAAACAAACGCTTCAAAGCAAGCTCCTAAACTGATTGGATGTAGGAAGGCATGATCCCTGGGCAGTCTTGCCTTTTCTATACCTGCTATAGGCCTGCGCTTAGTTTCCTTTCTGGAGACCAGTTGTGTTGGTCACTCCTTAGTTGGCCTAATTAAATTTAGACTCTTGTGCGATGGGCCCGTGTCCAGAGGGCTACCTGATTGTAATGTTGGCATGGTCAGATTGCATTGCCCAAGGACAAAACTTGTGACATCACCTCTGATGAGTTGGCCAATTTCCGCCAGGCAAGCTGCCAGCACCTCCTTGCTTTTATTGCAAAGTAAACCATACTGAAGCCATTTGAAATCCTATAGTCAGTTCTGGAGTGGAGTAACTCCCAGGTGCTTATAGCTAGCAGCCTGCCAACACTCTTCCCCTCCAGTCTCTCCTCCCCTCTCCTCACACACACAGGGCACCCACAGAAGCTAGTTTCTGGTGGTGCATTCGCATGGTGCTTTGGTATATGTGTGAATATGGGGACCACATGGGCTAAGATGGTCATGTGAGGTTTTTTCCCTACCCAGCTGAGTTTTTCATCAGAATGCATGTTGTTGTTCTTGTTGTTTATTAAATTTATGTGTAACCAAATTATGCTAGTGCATAATTTATGCATCCTCAAGCAAAGGATGTCTGCAGATTTGTATCTCTTTCATGTAACTCACAACTACTCGTGCGTCCCGTATTCTGCATCAGAATCTACATTTACCATAGTGTTGCTTCTGTTGGAGTGAAGCAAATCTCAATCTGTTCATTTTTTTGGCAGAAGGCAGGGAGACATCCTGTGTATCAAACCGCTCTTCAATAGCAATGATAGAACTGATCATTAGTTTGCCTGGCATACCTAGTCTTAAGCTACGGTATATTAGGTTATACATTATAGAGAAAGCTGCATCAGCTTGACCATGATCCAGAGAGCTACTTTAGACGGCCCAATTGCTTTTGCACATCCAGTGGACATTTAGCTCTTCCCTCTTAGGAAAGCAGACTCCCACATTATAACAGAAATTGCTTCTAAAAGTACTCTTAGATTTCAAAAAGTGCTTTGACATACTTAGTTGGAAGGCCTGCTGTTCAGGAAACACAAGTCCAAATCCCTACTGGGTGTGTAGAGATAATTGTGTGGTTCTTCGGCGCTCTAATCATTGCCAAAAATAACATCATAATCAGTTTATAACAGCTCAGACTTTGCTTTGATCATTCAGTTTCTGAATGATTTCCATAATCATTCATTTATTTTTGCTCTTTTCTATTAAATAATCAATCCGCAAAAGAGCACTGGTCCTCTGCTGCAACCTCCTGACCATAGTCATCTTGTCATCAGTTTTACTTTTTAAAACCTTTCTTGACCACCTTTCCAAGAAGGGACTTCCACAATGATTAAAATTAGAGCTGATCTGAAATTCCTCAGAAGAGATTTTTTTTCTGAGAATATTTTTGAGAATTTTTCTTCTTCTCACCATTTCTGAAGAGTACCGTTGTGCCAGATATTCTCCAAATGTTCTCCACCATATCATTGAAACTGCTGTGATTTCCTTCAGAACAGTGGCTTCGGACTAGGCTTCAGAACAGTGGCCAGGCATAGGAATTTCATTTTGGCCCATCCTCCCATAAACTTTCCTCCTACTGATTCTCATCCTCAAAGAGCCAGACCCAACCCTCTGAAATTCAGGATTAAGTCTTCCACCAGCAGAAGTTCCCATTTGAAATCTCTTAAGCCTGGAACCTGCTGGTGAAGGACAGGTAGCAGCAACAACACCAACTACCCTTAAGATAGCACAACTTGGCTTTCCATTTGCTGTAAGTCCCTAAGTATACTGCCAGACTCTTTTCTATGACTATGAGTAGGGATTGGGAAGAAATTTGATTCATTTAAATTTGATTTGAGGGAGAACCCTATCAAATTCACTTTTCAGATCCTTTGCAAATTTGTGTCTATTAGGAAATGTGTATATTGGGAATGCTGATGGGTTTCAAGCCAGGGCATACTGCTCAGAAGAAGTGAGAAGTCAGAGAAGGCTCAGGCGTGCCTTGGGATGCAACAGATTACCAGGAAAGGAGAGGGCTGAGAGAATGTGAAACCTCCCAGTCCCTCCTGGGACTTTGCTTAGAGAACAGCTCCCTAGTAGGCTTCTGCTCAGCTTTGCTCCAGATCCAAGTTACTCCCACTTAAGCCCCAGCTTTAGCTCTACGTCTGATTTGTCCTACTCCAAAGAATGGAGAACTGATGATGGATGTACATGTTGCGTTGAGTACTTAAAGCAACAGTAGGGCTTCAATTTTTTTTTAATGCATATTGGCCTGTAATATAAGAGCTATACAGTAGTCTGAATCCAGGTCCTTCACCCTTGGTTTTTTTAAAAAATATATCCAAGCAATGATATTTAAAATAAAAAATAAAAAATGGATGTTTTAAAAACCAAGCAGTGCAATTAAAGTAATGTGCAGTTAGGCTCTAATAAAGTTCTGGGCAATCTTGGCTCTACAGCCACTGCTGCTGCTGCTAGTCTTGAGAATAAGAGGTGCCCTCTTCTTGATTCTCCTAGGTGGGGTTAGAGATGGAGAATTCCAATGAAAAGAGAAGTGAGGGTGAAAATTGTCAATGTCACTTCTTTGTCCTGGGTCCAGAACAGAAATGAATCTAGTGATTATCTACTGGCTTTTGTTGTTGCTTTCAGTATTCTCTTCCTCCTCCCTTCTTCTATCCAGTGAGTGAGTTTCAGTATCCAAACAATATGTGATTGATTACATTTCCTCCCACTCCATCCTATTTGCAGTGCATTTCTTTTGCATTGAAATTAATGGGGTGGGATAACATAATAGCAGAATTGATCCGCAAATAATAAAGTAAAAAAAAAATAATGAATTGATAAAAGCAATTTAATTTAGAACTTGCAGTGGATCATATTCTCAACTTTTAAACTGATCAATTCTGGATCCACTCCTCAATCTAGATCAGTACTTCATGCATCTAAAAGACTTCTGCAATGCTTGCAAACATGCACATTGAACTAACAGGTCCTGGCCTTCCATCCATGGCAGCAAATTACCCGTCATATAATGTGAGATTGTTGGGGTGGAAAAACGAAGGCAAGTGTGATAACAGAGGACAGCATTAAGTGCCTGGTGAGTTCTAAAAGGGAAAAATAGGAAATGTCACAAACCCATTGCCTTTTATGATTGCTAAACTGTCACATGTTCTGGTAAACTGCTTCAGGCTGGATTCCTGAAATGCACTCTATGTAGGGCTCGTCTTGACGTTGGTCTGGAAAATGTGGCGGCTCAACTTTTCACTGGAGTAGGGTATCACCAACACAATTCCCTTTGGTTGAAAGAATTGCACTGATTGCCAGTTAGGTATTGATCTAAGTTCAAGGTGCTAGTTTTGGTGTATGAAGCCCTATATAGCTTAGGACCAGGATACCTGAAAAATATTCTCAGCCTTTTAAGTTGAGATCTTTTCCACTCTGCAATTGGAATAATTTTAAATATGATTAGAGATGTTTTTGATGAGTTTTTAAAATTGATGTATCACTTGTTTGCCAATTCAAATAATAATAATAATAATAATAGTAGTAGTAGTAGTAGTAGTAGTAGTAGCTAACCTTAGGTTTTATTTCACATAAACACACTAACTTAATTTGGCTGTATTTAATTTTAATCTTTTAAGAGAACTGTTATTTTGCCTGGTAGCTGAATAGCAATGGTTGCTGCTTAATAAGGCTAATAATTCTATATAATGAGGACACCTACAGATGGCTCAGCGGTGCCGGGGTCGTTAGTGCGCTTTCTCCATATGGCTAGGGTGTTCGCGAGGTCTGAGGCAGGGTGAGGGACCCAGAAGCGGAACAATGCCTTCCTACTGTGAGCTTCCGGCTGTTATTTTTGCTCTTATTGTGGAAGCTACACAATACTGGAAGTGTCTCTTAACAGCAGCAGGAGAAAGGGGATTGAAATACATTTCTGTCCCTGAATGAGGAATGCTGGTTCCTCTTCCTGTCGACTGCCTTTTCATCATGGGGAGGGGGCCTTCACAGTGTCCTCCCCACTAAACTGTAGATCTAGGAGTCCTACAAATTAACAAGAACAAAAGGCTCTCTACTGAGGCATCCCAATTAAGAGGTTTCTACTGTAGCCCCCATCTAGTTGAAACAACCAGTCCTTTCAACGCTTTGATGAAAAAGGTATGTCAAACATCATTTAATTAAGAGGAAGGCCCCATTAGCACATTTTTCATTACTGTGAGACATTGCTCCCTTTCAATCAATATGATACAGGGACAAGCGGAAGAAAGGAATCCCAGGGTGAGAGTCTTTGTCGGAGCAGGAATTACAAGTGGATTTAGCTGATATCCAGGGATAGCCCTGAGTCTGAAGAAGGAATGAGAATCTTCAGTGTGCAATGAAGTCCAGGACTGGAGTCCTAATTCAGAGAAGGCTTAGGGGTACTTGGAAGCTGCCGAAACCTGTGAAACTTCAGAAATGGGTTAGTGCTTAGTATATTTTAAGTAGCAGAAATAATAAATTTGTTTTGTTGGTAGCCACATGGGAAAGCCTCTAGGCAACATGCAATAAAGCATAAAATCATAAAAACATTCAACATGACATATAAAATGTACTGCTCATGTATTTATGATGCACATATAAAATGTTATACAAATTTAATAAATAACATACATTTGTGGGAGAGGGTTAATGTTTTGTTTTTACTCTTGTTTTATTATGCAGTATATGTTTTCATTTTATATTTTTATGTTGTGACCTGCCCTGGGATCTTCGGATTAAGGGTGGTATATAAATTCAAGAAAGAATAGATGGGCTTAGCAGGATGGTTCCCTCCCATCTGGTTTTAATATGGGCTTGAACACAAACATGTTCCCCCCTCCCCTGCATTGTACATTGGTCTGCAACTAGCTGTCTTCATATTTTCCTACACATAAAAAGAGCCCTGCTGGATCAAACCAAAGTGTCTTGTAGTCCAGCATTCTGTTTCCTGAGTGGCCAATCTGGGAGGTCTCTGGGAGACCCACAAACTGGACATGAACACAATATCACTCATGGTTCTTAGTGACTTGCATTCAGAGGCACACTGCCTCTGAAACTGGAGCTAATATAGCCATCAAGACTAGTAGCTACAGCCTTATCCTCTGTGAGTATGCCTAATCCCCCTTTAGAGCTGTTCCAAGGGCATTTTTGGAAACCTCTTTGCATAGCAAATGTGGCTTACTTTCCAGACTTTGTGCAGTGACTTTTGCTTCTTCCACTGTGGATCTACTGTCTCCATGCACCTGTCAGTCAGATTCTCCTAGTAGTATCTGTACATTGTTTAAGGGGTTTTCAGGTAGTATTTATTGGCTGTGGTGTAAGTGACATGCAAAAGGGAACCCAAAACAATGGCCCATTACTTCTATCTTCTTCAGTTACGTTTGTAATAAAAGCATCCTTTTTTTAAAATTGCTACTAAAATCCATAAGACTTTTGTAAAAGATTGTTACATGGTTATGCACAATGAGGACAGCCAGAGCTGCCTCAATCATTTGGGGGTGGGATGGGGGGTGGGGTGACGCCCCACCTCTGGCAACAGAAGCCTCCAATGTGTCACCCCCATGAGTACGCCGCCGCCTCCACAGGAGAAGTGGCGCTGGCAACAGTGCCAACATTGAGAGAGATGATGCTGATTTCTTGCAAGGTTATCAGTGAAATCACACGAGATATTGTGACATGTGTGAGATCCCACATGATACTGGGGAGATCTCATTGGAAATGGGCACAATCTCACCCAAAATTGCTGCAGAGTTGGCAGGGTGGGTGGTGCAGGCAGCAGCGGCAGCGGCAGGGTAGCATGGCACTTCCCATTTTGCTTCAGCAGTGAAATGGAGACAGCTGATGGGGCAGTGATGGAATGCACCCACCACAAGCAACCTGCATGGATGAAACACTCCTCTCAAGGGCTGTCATAGAAGATGGAGCACACTTTTTTTCCTTTCCTCCAAAAGACAGGACTAGAAGCAGCTTGCGGAATTTGCAGGAAAGCAGGTTTCAGCTCAGCATTGGGAGAAATATCCTAACTGGTAAGAGCTATTTGAAATCCAGCCTCCCACCCAGTCCAGTGTTTTGACAAACGATGCTAGACATTCATTGTAGGTGGCGGGGGGGGGGGTCCATTTTGATCCCCCCCCAAAATGCAGGTCTCAAAATATTTGAAAGAAATTTGCAGTCCTTATTTTCACTCTAATTTCTTAATATGCGAACACACTTTGAGTATAATATACTCTTTGTCAGAGACAATAGCCATGTCTTATCTCCTCAATGAAGAGTTTCTTTTTGAGGGGAGAGCACAGGGGAGGGAACAGGTCCTCTTTCAGGAAACAAGGCGTGACTATTGTTTCTGACAAAGGGTATATCACACTCAGAGCTCATTAGGAGTATTTAGAAACTGGAGTGCAGATGAAGCACCATCTATATCCGGGGAGATTGTCTGAGATTGATACTGCTGCCCTCCTTTCCCCCCATGGTGTATGACCGCTTTTTAGGGTCAGTGGGAAGGTAAACGGTGTTTCCGTGCGCTGCTCTGGTTTCACCAGAAGTGGCTTAATCATGCTGGCCACATGACCCAGAAGCTGTCTGCGGACAAATGCCAGCTCTCTTGGCCTATAGAGTGAGATGAGTGCCGCAACCCCATAGTCGTCCATGACTGGACCTAACGGTCAGGGGTCCCTTTACCGTTACCTAGAGATGTGTGGGAGCTTGGTGTTGGAATTCCTGAGCTGAAGCACCACGGTGCAGGAGGCTTTGTTAAGAGTGTTTTATGGATTGTACTTGTTTCACTGATGACAGATAGCTCAGTTGGTAGAACCTGAGGCTCTTGATCTCAGGGTTGTGGGTTTGAGCCCTGCCCCACGTTGGGTGAAAGATTCCTGTATTGCGGGGGGTTGGACTAGATGGCCCTTCTAACTCTAGGAGTCTATGATTCTAATTATTCTGTTTGATTTATGCTGTATTTGTGATGTTCTATTATGTTCTATCATGTTATTATAATTCATTGTTTGTAAGCCGCTTTGGGATTCATTTAAATGAAGAGTGGAATAGAAATAAAATCAGTCAATCAGTCAATCAAAACCAAATGGCGTGTCAGCAAGCAGGGACCTGCCTGCAGTATTCATGGTGATAGGCAGTAAAGAGGTGCCCTGCATTTTCTAATAGTGGTAGTGGTTAAGCCATTGCAAGGAGTGTAACATTTTATAATGTTGTGCTTTGATTTGTTTATTGTAACTGCTACTTTATGAATGGGCATATTAATATCCTATTACCTGCCTAAAGCCTTTGGGCATGGATAGAGTGAAAAATCTAAATTAATAAATCTGTGTATTCATATGGCAAACTAACCAGCCAATATGAAAATGAGATTTCCTGCATAGTTTATTTCCTCCTTTCTTAATCGTCTGCCAAGATTCTTTCCGTTCTTGAATATGAGATATAACAGGACAGTAAAAAAAAAAAAAATGCTTTAATTCAATTTGTTGATTATAGTGAATGAGTGATAAGATATTTGATCAGATAATACACTTTCCTAAGTGCTGTGGTCTTTTGATTGCTTTCTGTTTCGTATAGTTCAGTCATAAAGTCAGATAAATTAGAGATGGGGGTGTGGGAAAACCTTATCCTTTATCCAGTTAATTCTTTTTATGGTTCTGGAAATTGAGACAGAGCACTTGAAATCTTTTCTCGCTCTACATCTCCCAGCCAATGCATTTTCAACCATTTCTTTTGGGAGAAACATCCGTATTTTCAAGGAACCTAAAGACAGACCAGATGCTTTTTGATAACTACCTACATTTTTCCTCATACTGTTTCTTCCATGTACACTTTTCTTTTGGCTCAGTGTTTTAGTATTTTGGTTGTTGGATATGTATACATCGTCACTGTCAAACTCATGTAGTTTCTTAATCCATTAGCTATATTCAAGGCAGGCCCAAGATACTTCACTTCTTCTAGTGAAGGATGAGTAGGGGGTTTCCCCCTATTATACATACAGAAGCTGATCCAACTGCCAGTTGACTGTTACTCTGAAACTAATCATCCTCTACTGTGCCCAAGGGCACCAGACTAGTTTAAGAGTGCACAGGGCCTGCCTCTTGGCTTCTGCTGCCTGAAGTGGATGCTTCACTCTGCTTAATGGTAGGACCAACCCTAGCTACACTTAGGGACTTATCAAATTAGTCATAGGGAACCATGCAACAGGAACACAGGAAACTGCCTATAATGTCAGGCCACTGGCCCACCATCCAGCTAGTATTGTCTCCTAGTGTGGGTGATTCGACCCATCTCACCACCTGAGGCAAAGCGGGAATTGCCACCTCCTGGCCTGCCGAGCTGCACCCCATTTCTGCTATCGCCACTGCTCCCTGGCTCTTACCAAACTCAGGGGAGCCGGGGCGCTGATCGGCTCCCACCACCAGGGGTGTGGAAGACAAGCAGCAAAGCCACATGCTGAAACGCCTCCCTCTTAGTCCCAACCAGCGTGGCAAGTGGTCAGGGGTGATGGGAGATTGGCAAGATCAACATCTCGGAAGACCACAGGTGCCCTATACCTGATCTACAACCACTGATAGTGACTCCCCAGGGTTTCCAGCAGAGCATCATGATGACACTCTTTGCCTCAGTTATCCCAGGCAACATGGGTGTTTTCGTTTTATTTGCTATATGCAAACCATTGAACTTGTTTATATGTAGACCTTTCACTGAAATGAATAGGGGAATCCTTGCCCTTAAAGGGGAAGCATTTGGGTAAACACTGGCGCTCTCATGCTCATAAAAAGGTAAAGGTACCCCTGCCCATACGGGCCAGTCTTGGCAGACTCTAGGGTTGTGTGCCCATCTCACTCAAGAGGCCGGGGGCCAGCACTGTCTGGAGACACTTCCGGGTCACATGGCCAGTGTGATCTCGCTGCTCTGGCGAGCCAGAGCCGCACACGGAAACGCCGTTTACCTTCCTGCTAGTAAGCGGTCCCTATTTATCTACTTGCACCCGGGAGTGCTTTCGAACTGCTAGGTTGGCAGGCGCTGGGACCGAACAACGGGAGCGCACCCCGCCGTGGGGATTCGAACTGCCGACCTTTCGATCGGCAAGCCCTAGGCGCTGAGGCTTTTACCCACAGCGCCACCCGCGTCCCTGCTCATAGCTGCTACTGAACAAGGGCTTTTGAAGTCATAGGGTACCCACCATGGATCTATGGCTATTTTTTCCCAGCCTCATAGCTGACTAAAGTATAGTAGGGGTTTGTTTTTGCAATTCTTTGGGCCATTAACATTATAATCTAGTGATTTTACTAGCAAACATGTTATTTTATGTTTGATTTTCCTGCGTGCCTCAAATGACGTTTTCTTTTCCCAAAATAAATCTTGCTCATGTTTATATAGCTTCTTTGTATTTTTCCCTTTGGTTAGAGCTGCTGCAGTCACAAAAAGCCTTCACCTGCTTCGAAGTACATTTATTTTCATTTTACTAAAAAGGAGAAGTAATCGGCAGAGTTGTAAAGGCTCCAGAATTAAAAATTTAAAAAGTGGAGGACAGTCAGTTGTTACTACTCATTGCTTTGGAGTCTCAGGAACCCCTTTCTGTCTGGTTGTAAACAAAGGGATTATCCAGAGTTTGATGCCTTTGTGAAATCTGATAATCTGACTGCTGATGGTACCCAAATACCATCCTAGAAGAGGTCTTGCCTGTGACAAATGTATAGGTCACCCAGAGCAGTCTGTGGGACATAAACAGATTTTGCTTCTAATATTTCCTTTCAAGATCCTGAGGAAATTTTTAGATTCAAAGCCTGTAGCCAGATCCCACAGATGTCATTAAGCAGGAACTATAACTGATTCAATCACTGTTGCTAAAAGCTATCTCAGAGAGTAATTCTGAATCCAAAGGAATCTTGTGGTAGGGGCAGGTTCTCCTTTTAAATGACTATATTGAAAATGGTTTCATCATTAAAAAGACAGAAAATTATTTTAAGATTTATTGTGTCAGATATATGGATGTAGTCCATGTTGAAAGTAGGCTTGAGTTACAACTGATGTGAGAAAGAAAATATTTATTTAAAACTTTGTAATATTTTTCTAAGGTTCCAGACCTTGTAAGAGTTGCTTTTCTAAAAGGCCCAACCAGTGTCTTTAAGGTGTTCACTTTTGATGAGCAGGAAAAGATGGCTTGATTGATGTGCACTTGGTCCACTTGCCTACTTTAAATCCTACCTTTAAATTTTTAATTTGCTTCTAGTAGTTCCTTTATTTTTCATATTATGGAAGCATGTATTCTGTCTGGGGCTGCCTTCCATATTTGGTAGACCAGCAGATTTGCCAGGGCAGTTTTTCTTGCATTTTCCACGTGGACATCTAGGGCAGATGGGAAACCTGTGCCCTTCCAAGGATGGGGAAGAATTGCATTTGGTCTTCATCTTTATGTGAATTGACTTAATTCTCATTTCCAGCACTACTACACGTATTGAAAATCCTTCAGATTTCACACTCCTTAGAATTTTATGAGACAGTTATTGGATCGTAGAACATACACATTGCAAATACAATTCAGAAGGTGTACATTTAAATAAATTATATATTTTTAGATTCTGAATTTTTGTACTGATCAGTTCATCCTTACTCCATATATTGCTGGGCCCCATCTTCCACAATCTCTGAGCATTTGCCATGCTGCTGGGGAAGATGGTAGTTGGAGACCACCAGCAACATCTAAAAGGCTCCAGGTTTCCTAAGCTAGGAAGATAGCCCTTGACTCAGATCTGCCTTGCTATAGCCTCTGATTCAGTCAAACACACCAAACACTCTCTCTTACATGTAGTTCAAATGGTAACTCACAAAATTGCCTTTCATGTTAAATTGCCAGGTTTATCCCAGCTACTTAATCTTAATCCCATGCTCAGTAAACAAACCAACATGGTGGGTTCATTTTATTCCCAACACATTTCCCTTCACTACCAGGTTACTCATTACCATGAGCACCTGAATGCAATAAGCAGGCAACTTATCAATTCAAACCATGAGGACTGTGTAGAGACAATTAAGGTAGCCAGGTGACATAGAGTTTATTTCCTAGAGTTCCTATAAATGATGACAGATACATAAACACCAAGTCCTTCTATTTTCTGGTTTAATTACAGTATATTTATTATTTCTGTATATTGCTCCTCACATTTAAGCCCATGTAGACCTATTAAAAAGCATTTCCAGGAAAATATTGCAAGGACCTTTCAGAGTACCATACGTATAAAATGCAAGGAAATGATGGGGTTGTCTAGGAACTACATTAGACCATTAGTGCATAATGCCGTAATATGTTTTAATGAGCACTTGAGTAAATGCATAAGCATTAGCATGGAAGTTCTGTTAGAAGCAATAGCAATAATTATGAAGTTTCCATTTTAAATTCAGAATAATTGCATTTAGGGATGTCCAATAAAAGTATTTGCTGTAATGTAGTTCAGAGAGAATAAACATGGTGCAACAGAAAGGGAAGAATCTCATTGATGTGAGTATCTGGATTCTCACAGACTTCAAATCACATTGGAACTCTGTATGCCTGTTCAGCAAGAGCTGTATGCTCAGTACAGAACAATTATGATAGCATGGAATAATACAACTGTAGAGTTGGAAGGGACCCCAAGGGAAATATATGTTGACATTTAACATGTACTGTTACATGATTTATGTAACTTATAAAGCACTTTACCAAAGTTATTGAATTGGTCTTCTAAAACTTCACAAAATGATTTGGGAGGAAATTTGTTTTTTATCATGGTGGGAACCTCCCTTTTTTAGTCGCAAAATAGCACCCAAATCTACACACATGCACACATCCAAACACATTCTGATCTCAAGAAGAATGATTCCAACAAAGCCAATTATAATTCTTTGACTATTGTATCCAGCCAGTTAGGAATCATGTAGCCAAGCAGCATGGTGATTCAGCATGTATCCTAGCCAGACTTGGCTGTATGAAACAACACAAAGCTATATAAGAGTGAGGGCAATGCTACCTGCCCTCAGTTTGACTCAGAGAACACATTCATCCCATATAGCTCCTCCCTGAACATGTTTTGTAGCAGGTAAGTTTTCCATTAGAACATCCCATCACCATTTTCACTAAGCCCTAATTTTATATATAGGGGAGGGCGTGTAGCTCAGTGGTAGAACATCTCCTTTGCATGCAGAAGGTCCCAGGTTCAATCCCTGGCATTTCCTGGTCTCCAGTTAGGGCTGGGAGACAATCCTGTCCAAAACCATGGAGAGCCACTGCTGGTCAGCATAGACAATGCTGAGTTATATTGACCACTGATCTGATTTGATGTAAGGCAGCTTCCTATGTTCCATTAAGGCTGTAATTCTAACCCCATGTACTTATTATTTTATTATTTATTAGATTTGTCAGTTGCTTTATCTTGCCTAGGGCAACCCAAAGCAGCTTACAAACAAACAAACAAACAAACAAACAAACAAACAAACAAACAAACAAACAAAAACAACCCCACATAGATACAGTCAAACCAAGGGGAGAGAGAAATACATTAAAAACACCCTGCCCACTTCTAAAAGGCCACAGATAGTTAAAGCTCAAAGCCTGGATATAGAGGAGAGTTTTTGCCTGGCACCTAAAGATATGAATGTAGTGAAGGCGCCAGGTGAACCTCCCTAGCAAGAGCATTTCACAAACAGCCACTGCAGAAAAGGCCTGCTCTCATGTTGCCACCCTCCAGACCTCTCATGGACTTCTCTGTTGGCTTTTAACTTCACCAGTCTTCATTATCTCCTTTCCCCCCACTCTGCAACAGCCCAGCTATGGCTGCAACGAAATGGACTTGCTCTTTGGTGAAACATACAAAAGGGCTGGACCACATCCTTTTCTTTACAAAACGTGTGTGTTGTGTCTCAACAGCCAGAAAGGCAGTGGGGTCCTCTACAACAGAACCTTGCCAGGTTGAGAAATAGAGGGTATGGGCATTTTAAAGTCTTGCGACTAAGCCCCATTGAATTCAATAGGACTTACTTCTAACTAAACATTGTTAGGAATGCAGAACAGACATAAACACTTTAATTAGCATGTATTTTCTTTCCCTAAAGTGGTAAAAGGAAAGACTGGCGCTGGAAGGAACAAGGTGCAAAATTCATCATTCCAAATCTGTGTTGGGGACCACGAGAAAATAAGTCCTTCAAATAAAACTTGGACTTATATAGGATTAGGCAAGTCACTCTACAACGTCATGTGTAGCAGGCACAGGTAAAGGGTCACCCTACAGGAGTTTTTGGACTCCAGCTCTCAGCATGAACTTCCAAGTTCAGCAACATCTGAAGTTGCCCATCCCTGATGCATAGAGTGTGGAGGAATGGGAGGAAGGATGTCAGTAGTAGAGAGTTCTACTAATATTAGAAATGTCAGCAGAACTTCAGCTTTCATGATTTTTGTCTATTGCCTTTCAAAGACAGATTTGAAAGTGTAAATTAATCCAAAGACAATTTCACATCCTGACTACAATTAAGAAGGACAGCCATCTGGGGCTCTAATTATTCATCAAGGAAACTTAGACACCCCCTTCCCCTCAGCTATTTTTATGACCCCCTAGACAGTGCGCTATTCAAAACATTTTGGGAGGAGCAAATCTTTTGTGTGTCTTCTGACAACTGCTATTTTTGTCATCATCCCTTTCTTTTTTACAATGAACAGTTTGATCTGTGTTGCTTACACACACACACACACACACACACACACACACAAACACACCTCTGCCTGCCCCTTCACTGCCTTTTTGTCCTTGGGACACAATATGCAAATCATTTTTCTCTTGCTTTGAAAGCTATCACAACTCCAGCTTTGCTCCAGTGGGCGGTACTGATGAGATTCGAATAATTTGTCTGATGAATGAGATCCACAATTATTTTTGCTTGACACATCTAACATTTTCAGCTGAGAACACTGATGCTACGCAGAAAACAAACACAAGAACAGTTTCAAATCCAGATTACCATTAAAAAAAAAAAAAAAAGTCTGGAGAATCCATCTTCTGTGAACACGACTGTAGTTGTATTAGGCAGAGTCAACACAAACTATGAACAGGGTTGGCTCCAGGTTTGAGTGGAGTCCTGATAGTGCATTCTAGTGCCCCCCATGAGTGTGTCCATCCACATCTGTGGTCTTTTTCACAGCTGAGACTGGGTTGCCACCAACCATTTCAACTTTCCTACAGTTTCTCAGACTTGGCTACTGCCAGCAGATGAAATGGAGGGTAGGAACAGGCCAAGGTGATTGCCTGCAGTAATGAATGCAGCTGTCCGAGGTGCCAAGTGAAGATGTCGCCCTCTTTATGATTCTCTAAGCCAAATGTAGTCTTACTACCTAGGAATGGGGGAGGGATGTGTTCAACTGGCAAGCTAATGTGAACCTACCAAATTTTATTTCCTGGAACAACGAGCAAACTGAAACATAGCCAGCCTTTGATACTCAATGCAGTTCTTCAGCCAAAAAATGGCACAAAATCACATATGTTAAGGGAAATTGCATACACAGAAAGTATATCCATGGAGATAACATACAGAAGTGTGTTGTGTTAGAAATGTGCATAACATGTATGAATTTTCGTCTGGATTTTTCTAAAAAAACAACACACAAATTGATGCAGAAAGGGGGCAGCTTGAACTTAAGATTGCAAAAATCATAGTCAGTCATCTTTATTATCAGCCATATACTGTGGCCTTCCAGGCACATGACATCTGCTCTTGCAGTCGTGGGCAGGCACAAAACATGAATTTTCCAAACTCTGCTGAGCCACCATAAAATAATATGAGCTTTCTGGATCAGGCCAGTAGCCCATCTAGTCTGGAATCCTATTCTCACAGTGGCCAACCAGATGCCTGTGCAAACCTGCAAGCTGGACATGAATACAACAGTACTCTGCACACCTGTGACTCCCAGCAAGTGGTATTCAGAGGCATGATGCCTCTAACAGTGGAGGTGGAACATAGCGATCATGGCCAGTAGCCATGTGATAGGCTTGTCCTCCACAAATTTGTCTATAAGATCAAGGAATTGTGGAGCTGGAAGGTTCATCAAGGTCATCTAGTCCAGGCATAGGCAAACTCCGGCCCTCCAGATTTTCGGACTACAATTCCCATCATCCCTAGCTAACAGGACTAGTGGTCAGGGATGATGGGAATTGTAGTCCCAAACATCTAGAGGGCCGTAGTTTGCCTATGCCTGATCTAGTTCATCCCCCTGCAATGCAGGACTCGCTGCTTATAGGGACATATGAAGACATAGAGACATAAATATATTGGCTGCATTCTGGTTAATGGATTGCAAGTTGTGTAGGCCTGTAAAATGATCAGGACACGTAAACAAAACTGGTATTGTTGTAGAAAGCATTTGTTTTCCCCTTTGATTCTTTTTTCTTCTCTTACATAAGAAGCATTGCAAGTAGGTTTGAAAGCGCCTCTGAGTTTACAAGTGCACTTTGATTTGCAGCATGGAAAAAGGAGACAGCTGGTTAGAAAAATAAGATACAGCCCATTAGGTGTAAGAAGATAGCCATGCATCTTTTGCGTGTTATTTGTATAACATCTCTGTTACATACATTATGGAAATGTGAAATCTGCAAAGGCTGCGTGGCTCACATAGCATATGAATTCACTTGCATTGCGTATGGGATTGCACAGGGCTTCTGAGCTAGACCAGGATGCAGGTTTTGTCTTTCCCTGGAATAATATTGAACGGCTTTTGGTGGAACTAGCTGAATTGGGTCTATTTTAAGGCATTACATATTACTTTCTCTGTCAGCTGTTCTCTGTGGAGATATTTTAATATAACTTGGGTTGATCCTGTAGTTTTCTTTTATCAGATCCTCTGTGTCTCTCCAATCTGAAGTGATCCTTCTCAACTGGGAATGTATTGATTAAAGAATTATTAAAGAATGTGAAGGATTTCAGAAAGCACATACATGTTGTACAGTTTGAAACTGAGACAAATCTGGTTAACACAAATTTGTGTCTAAGAAAAAGCTGTAAAATGTGTAGGGTTTTTAATGAGAAAAAGTGATCTATCACATTTCTGTATAAAAGAATCATGGGAGAAGAGGGACCTAGGGCTGAGATTGCATTTGGGGGAAGAGCTTTGCCTCTTCTTCCCATTGTTGTTTTCCTGATGAAAGATCCCATTACTTTCCTTTCCCAAAGCTGCTGTTTTCCATATTGGGGAAAATGTATGGATGCACATAAGTTTTCTCTAATGGGGCAAGTAATGGCTTTTGGGAACAGGGTAATTTGCAGCACAAGCCCAATGTATCTACTCAGAAGTAAATCCCATTGTGATCAGTGAGATTTACTCCCTGGTAAATGTGCATAGGATTGCAGCCTAAATCAGAAAAAAATGTCATGGGGAAAAGGTTAGCTCTCTTTAAATCACCATGTTTTGATTTTATCATTAAGCAGCTGACTAGAGGAAAAATGAATGGGCCTTCAATAGCACATTTACTTGGGAGAAAGTCCCATTAAAGTCAGTGAGTTTTATTTCCAAGCATGCATGCGTAGGATCGGTCTGTAAATTGTGTAATCATGTAGGACATTCAGAGACTCTTCAGTGTTAATTTTTTTCTCCCTACCACTCTATATGACTTCAGAAAGCATGTTGAAGTTGACAAATTAATGTTAGCCTTATCTTACATTGCCCCTTTGTTTGAAATGGACGATAAATGCTTTATTTAAATTTATGCTGCAGTATTTGTCTGCTTTGGTAACACTGTCCTCTCTCTCTTACGACATGTGGTTTTCAAATGTATCTGCATCTTTTATTCTTAATCAGGCCTCCGTGATTTAAAAGCCTTGCTTTCTTCTGTTTATTCATTCATGTTTCCAGTGTATTTCTGTAGCGATTATCTGCTGAATTCTTTTTCCACTTTCAGAAGAAGGATGCTGCTGCCGTAAACCAGATACTGTGTGAAAACTGTGCAACTGCAAAACACAGGGCTGGTTTGTCTGAAGTTTTCAATAAATATACCATAGACTTTAGAGAGCCCATTATATAAAGGAACTGTTCTTAAATGAGACTGGCTAAGATTTAGATCCCACATTACCAGAGCAGTGTGGCTGCCACTTTCCTGGAGCTGTGTCCCATTGTACTCCCACTCAGGTAACACAGGAATAGAAGAACAATATGGAAGGGCAGGGCAGGATGACATTGGAGGGATTACATCAGCATTAGAAACCATTTAGTTCTTCCCATATGATCCTATCCCTCTGATGTAGTTCCTCCAGTCTGATGCTACCAGAGAGGTGTAGGAAGCAACCATAAGAAAACATCAACCACACTGCGTGGTTTAGTAGGAACTGGGCCTTAGTCAAGAACTCATTCAAGAACTCATTCAATTCCTTAGCAAAATGAGCTCCATTGAATGTGTATTGGAAACTTCAAGGACATTGATCTAGGCTGAAAGTCTGTCCAGACTTAGCTGAGAGTAAGCCCCATTGAACACAGCAAGATTTACTTTTTAGTAAACCTGCATAGGATTGCACTGGTAGTGACTGCATCTGTTGGCTCAGGGAGTGGGTGGCCCTGCCATGGGTGTTCCCACCTGATAACTGCTCCTCCCATTCCGCCTGCCCACCTTTTGTCATAGCCTCTGTTAATTTTAGTTAGCCTTTCCTGCACCTTTTCCATTCCTACAATACTCTTTTTGAGATGGAGGGGGGATACTGTGCACAGTATTCAAAATGTGGCTGCACAATAGGTTTGTAGAAAGGCATTGCAATACTGGAGGCTGAATTTTCAGTACTTTTCCCTAGTGTGGGTTTTGTCTCTTTCTCAATTGCCATATACTAGGCTTTCATTGAACCATCAACCTCAACATCTCTTTCCTGGGTTAATCCACAAGCTCAGATTTCATCAATGCATATGTGAACTTTGAATTCTCTGCCGTTGTGTGATTACTTTGCATTTATTTACACTGAGCCATGTTCCACTTCTTGTTGCTCATCCACCACTTGGAGTGATCCCTTTGGCACTCTTCACAGTCTGCCTGAGTTTTCCATTTTTAGAATAACTGGGTATTATCTATAAATTTGGTCACCACGATGGTCATCACTAACTCTGGATCACTTATGAACACTCAGGGGGACCCCATGGCTTACTTCCCTCTATTTCTAGAATTTTTCATTGATTCCTATTCTCTGCTTCCTCTTGTTTAATCAATTACTTGTGCCTTCTGATTCCATGTGTTAAGTTTCTCAGGAACCCTTGCTGATGGCGGTTGGGAAGCTCCACCCTGTGGTCCAAAGTTGGCCCATCGCATGTCCTAATTTGGCCCCCAAAGGCCATTTCACCCCAACTATGGCTACTCTACACCTGATATCAGATGAGGGGCAGATAGGGATGCATATAGATTGGCTGCACAACTGAGCTTCCCATGCAAAACTTGATCATGTATACCAAGGTTTCCCAAACTTGGGTCTCCAGCTGTTTTTGGACTACAACTCCCACTATCCCTAACTAGCAGGACCAGTGATCAGGAGACCAAAGTTTGGGAAACGCTGGTGTAGACAATCCCTGTAGATCAGTAGAGTTGAAGTTGCTGCTCATCTCGTGTTGGGCAGTCATTTCCACCCTGCTGGATTGGCTGTGATCCAAGTATTTACTTGTGTTTTATCTTGTATTTTATTCTCTGAACTACCCTGAGATCTTTTGATGAAGGGCAGTATATACATTTAATAATAATAATAATAATAATAATAATAATAATAATAATAATGGAACCTGGTGTACCAGGCCAAAAAGACTTCCCATCTCTTGTTTACCAAATTACCCCATCCACATACTTGATAACACTTTAAAGGAACTCCAAAAGGCTGGTGAGGCAGGACTTCCTTTTCCAGAAGTCATGCTGTGTCTTCCTCAGAAAACTTGTTCTTCTATATGCTTAATAATTCTATCTGTAATAATGCTGTTCACCACTTTATTCAGATGCTAAGCGGTTGCCCTATATTTTTCTTGATCCTTCTGCATGCAGTTAAAAAAAACCAACAACTGGCATTGTATTGGCTAATTTCCAGTTGTCTAGGAAAAAGGCCAAGTTTAGGGACAAGTTGCATATTTTCATTGGGAAGATCAGGAATTTTATATTTGAGTTATTTAACAAAGCTTGGGTGGGTGCCATCTGGACCAGTGACTTCCTAATTTTTAATTCATTTGCAAAGCTCTAAGACTTCATATCTTGTTATGTCTCTTGAAAAACATGCATATAGCCCCAGATGCAGGGTATGAAGATTTTAGCATTTTCCGGGCACAGAACCAAAACATTAGGGTAGCATTCCAGCTGTGTGCAAAGCATGGGTCACTTGACTGGAGCACATTTGTGAAAAAGAAAGATGGCGGGCTCACCTCAGTAACCCTCTAATAGTGAAGTGACCATCCATTTGAAAGTGAAATAGAACCACTTCCAAATATGGTAGTACTTTCTACATGCTGGGGCTAATGGAAGTGGTGGTCCAAAACAGCAGGGGCAGCGTGTTGGTGAAGACTGCCTTAGGCTGGTCTAGATGAGTCTTTGGCCAGGTTCAGCAAAACTCTTCTTCTGTGCAATATCTATTTGCCTTGGTTTATGTGGATGTAATCATTGCATGAACTGGTTTAATCATGTGTCTGAATGCCTTCCTGAGCCGGAGACACAAATTCACATTTAGGGTCAATTCTATTATTTGGATAGATTCAAGTTTATGAGAGGTTTTGTTTTTTTTAAGGTTTGTTTGTTTTTATAGACAGACAAGAAAAACAGGGCATTTCAGACGCTTTTGTGTTGATCTTGTTCCTATCCCTCATAATAACCTGGGATCTAGATGCTCTCATCGCAGGTAATCTGAAACACAGAGAAGAGGATTCACAGCTGCTGCTCCCTAAAGGAGACCTCTCTCGCCTAGTCCTATGAGTTTATTTTAGAATAGTAGCATTTTACTGCTTAAAATAAAATCCACTTTGATTAGCCGGGTCTGTTTTTAAACAGTGGAATCATCTTTTATTTTGTCACGCACAGAGAATCAGCTGCTCAAAGGCATTTTCCCCGGCATTCACAAACTCCTGAAACTGGTGGTTCATAATAATGGAAGAGCTTGACCTATCCTTTATTCGTAACGGAAGACGCAGAACTCATTATAATTAAAGCTCCGCGGTGTTAATTCGCAGCCAGGAGTACTTAGAGAAAGGCGGGGAGAGGAAGGGCTGGGGGAGAGGAGCAGCTTAATATTTCAAGCCTTAAGGGGAGCACTTTGGAGAACGCTGGTGCATGGAGGACCTCTGCCTCCCTCCCCGCTTTGGTTGCAAAAAGAGAGAGAGAAATAGTTCCCCAAATATATGGATGGGCAGAAGAGGAAATGGGACAGCTTTCGGCTCCCTGTTTCTCCACACCCCCCTCCTTAAACCCAGACTCCCTTTCGCAGCGACGTCGACTTTGTGCAACTTTGCCACCCAAAGTGACTTCTTAAGGGGGGGGGGGGTGGAGAGAGAGCGAGAGAGCGGGGTGGGTCTGTCTAAAAACGCGAAGTGACCGAATGGCAGCCTCGGAGAGGCGAGCGCAGAAAGGCAGCGAGAAGTCCCTCTCCCGGGAGCTCGCAGAGGCGGAGGAGACGCGATTGGAGGCTATGGAGCTGGAGGAAAACTCCGCTTAGGTCAGCGCAGCAGTCTCGGCCGCCGCGCGTCCACGCTGCTCAGCCCCAGGCGCCCACTCCGGTCTATGCCGGCTGCTACGGCGGCGGCGGCGGCTGCTTCCCTGGCTGCAGCCGGGCGCTGCTCTGCCTTCCTCCTCCGGGGCTCTGGGTTCGCGCAGGCTGCCGCCGCCTCCGCCCCTTGGGCAAGTGGCAGCCCTAAGGCCAGGCAACGTCGTCTCCTAGCGGCCGAGTTGGCGAGCAGACGCCGAGGGAGTGCCTTTCCCCGCCGCCTGGCAGCAGCCGGCGCAGGGAGCTGTCCAACTTTTCAGCAGCAGCAGCAGCAGCCCGGTAGTGGCGCAAGGCGGGCTTGAGCAGGCGAGGCGCGGCGAGGACAGGCGCGCAGGCAGGCAGCCCCGCCGCCGTTGCTTAGCGAGCGCGCCCGGCGATCAGCGAAGGAGCGCGTCTGCAGCTCGGCAAGCGGCAAGGACAGCGGGTGCGCGGCGCTTCTGTTCGCCTTTTGCCCCGTCGGCAGCGGCGGCCCCAGCATGGAGGCTGAGGAGAGCCGCCCCAGCCTGGTCGAAGCGGCGGAGCCCGGCGGCGGCGGCCCCGGCGACGGGAGCCCGGCGGCGCCCAAGCATTTGTGGCGCCACGAGCACCACTGCCGCTACCAGCTCCGCCAGCAGCACCACTTCCTCGTGCACCAGCCGCAGGCGCCCCAGTGCCCGCCGCCGCCGCCGCCTCCCGCGCCGCTGCCGCCGCCGCCCGCCCCTCCTCTCCCTACAGCCGCCCGGGGTCGAGTCGTCGGGGGCAGCGGCGGCGGCAGAGTGAGGCACCGGGGCTATTCGGACACGGAGCGCTACCTGTACAGCCGCGCCATGGACCGCTCGTCGTTCGCCCTGGAGACCGGCCACCGGCCCGGCCTGAAGAAATCCAGGATGTCCTGGCCCTCGTCCTTCCAGGGCTTCAGACGGTACGCGGGAGGGGCGCGGGGAAGGGGCTCTGCGCGCCGAGGGTCATTTCAGCCACCCTCCTCCATCCCACCCCTTCTGACAGGTGAGGGAAGAAGGGAGGAGGATCCTTGGACGGAGCGCGGGGGGGGGGCCGTTAAGTTGTAGAGAGGGCGTCGGGTGTTTGTGGGGGGAAGAATCCCCCCAGGGGAGGGGAGCTTTAAGGGACGGGGGGCAATAGAAAGGGAGCATGGGGCCGGTGCAAGCATGGGGGAGATGGGAAGCCAGGGGTAACTGACAGGGCCGTAGGGGGAGAGGGCACGGGGGGTGGGATCGAGGGGGTCATTGGGGGGAGGTGGAGGGATTTGGGAGGCAGGCAGGCAGGGAGGAATGATGCCACCGGGGACCGGAAGATGAGGCAGAAGAGGGCCGCTGGATGTGGTGCTTGGGCACTAGCTTGGGCACTGGATGCGAATTAGGGTAGGGGTCTGGTTGATCTGGGCAATCCTTTGACGTTGTCTGTTGACCCCCAGATCTTTATTGCCCATAGTAGGCCCAGGCTAAAAGGGGGTGGGGTAGAGGTAAGCGGGGTTGAATCCAAGCAAACTAGTTTCCCTTTGCCTTGCAAGTAAGGCAAGTATTTTTTAAAAGACACAGGAACCAAGCACGTGGGTGATTTGAGGTGGAACTGTGTAGTAATACTCCCCTGGTATCTGGTGCTGTGAGCAAGTCCACAGCAAAGGATCCATCTATCCTTCTCCATCTTCCCTCCAGTCCCCTCAACCGCTTCATATGCACACATCACTTTATGAAAACATTTCAAGGATAACCTGCTTTTTATTACAGTGAGTCCTCTGGGATTTAAAGGCTTAGAGGGATCTGAAAGGGACGGAGAGGCACAGTTCTGCACTCCCACACATGGTATCAAATTATTGGCGGTTAATTTGGTGGGAGAGCTTCATAAATTGACCCTTGATTAGATGCGGTTAATTGATTTCCAGAAAGAGATATGAAGCAGGGAAAGGGCTGCTGAATTGCTTCCTATGGAGTGAACTATAGGTTGTGTTGTTGTTGCTGCTGCTACATGGAGACTGACAGATCACAGAGTGACATCACTGTTGAAGAACAACTTCCTCTTGCAATCAGTCAGCGGGAGAGCTGCTACTGGCAGGCGACAACAGCTCCATTTATGATCTCTGACTTTGTTTGCAGTAAGCAGGTCCGTGCCATTTTCTAGAGTGTACATTACAGAGCAGTAGAATGGGGGAAATGGGATATTAATTTTTCATTGGGGTAGCTGCCTTGATTTATATATAATCTGGGTTAACGTGCTCTTACAGCACTCTGCACGGGGTGCACAAATACCAGAGTTGACATTTCAAATTGCATCGCACGCCGCACACATCTCTGCTACAAACTCGTGACCTTGTTCATGGTGGTGTCATTGTGCCCCTCTGGTAAAGAGGGAAGCATCGCTTGGATAAGGCAAATTCCCTAGCACACTCTTTCTACGTTGCTATAGTCGTTTTTAAGATGAAACATTCAGTGATACAAAGAATCCAGTCCTTGTGGTTATTAGCATTAGTGATCTCATGTTGCTGTTATTTCCCTCCTCCCCCAAACTGTAATTTCATATCCACATCACTGGTGTGATCCGTAGTGGGTCAGGGTGTCTGGTGGAAAAACTCAGAGAGAGACTTAACAAAGTCTAAATGCTGAGATTAGGCACACTGCTTAGTGCACACTCACCTAGGAGTAAGCCCTGCTGAACTCTCTGAGCCTCTCTCTTACTTGGAAATCTGTGTGCATAGGATCATTCTGAAATAAATAAATGCTTTTATTAGAATTATAATTACATGGAGTTTAAACCTTCTGGGGACAAAAGAAGATTAATTGTGGAAAGCTTGTGACACAGTGCTTTCAAGAATAATCCATATTGGCTCTTAAACCAAGTGCTCAGTATTTTCTGCAGGTATTAATCCTCCAGTTAATGACAGCGTAATAAATTAAAATGTTGATATTTACTGTTTCTTTTGTCTTGTTGGAATTTTAGAACTCAGTCCCTTTTCCAAATTAGGGCTGCAGGTGTGTTAGCCAGTGTGTGTCATTGACTTCATCTTCCTTTACGGCTCCATCTTTCACCAACTTTGTAAAATAATGTTTGTTGTTTATAAAAATGAATCCATATTTATGGAAAACACATTTCAAAGGCAATACTCCTAACTTTGAAATGTAAAATGTACTCACACATTCAAGACACTCTATAAATTACACAAAGCTTTTCTCCAAAACTGACATTTTAAAAAATAATTGAAAACACACAGCATTTGGACTTCTTCAGATTTCAACCAGCAAAGGCATATTTAGAAGTTTCTAACGAGTCAAAGTGCTTTGTATTTTTTTATATTTTTAGTATAATTTATAACCTTTAATAAAATAGCTTACTTTTTAAAAGTTGTATGATCATTTGCAAAAATGGTCAGAATATTGTTAACTTTTTAAATGTCCTTCAGGACAAGCTGTTGAGTAGCATAAATTTAAATGGTTGTTTCAGTTTTGCTATAAATTTGCAAAAGAACAACCACATCCACACCCTGTATATAGTGACCTATAGAAATGACGTAGATTATATAGCTGTTGAAAAAATGCTATATGTTGATGACTTAAATCACTCAGATGAGACAAGCATTCATTATGCATATAATAGCTAGGGGAAAAACTGGTTATTTTGAGGTCAAATGGAGCCTTCCACACATTTTAAAGAGTGCATCTATGATTTAAGTGTACACCTTAAAAAATCCAAGTGTGACTTTTGCAAACAAGTGTTTGAAAACTTGAGTATCATACTGGTGTACTTGTCAGATAACTTAGTTTGGCTACACCATAAGAACTGAGTTAAGGTAGTGGAAAATATTGGTTTGTTTCTGAGAAAAGTGTGAAACAACCTAATAGAACAATTTAAGATGAAGTTGTCTGTGGAATTTTCTCCACCTATTTGCAGAAAGTTCATTCCTGCACAAAGGCATTCTGCAAAGCCACGGAAAGTAAAAACCAAAAATGTTGAAATCTAAAGCAAATTAAATGGCAACAGCTTAATGCATGTGATGACAAGGAGAAAAAATGTTGAACCTCAAATGCTTTAATTTGTTTTCATCACAAACAAGAACCAAGATCACTTCATGGGAGCTCCTTGTCATTAAATGGAATGTCTTGACTAAATAAATGTGTTTGGCATGTGCCCTGCACCCAGAGAGACAACATTGCTACAGGTGGACTGCAGTCTACAGGCTAGAGGTTACCAGGATGGGAATGCAATGGCTATAGATCTGTTTCTGATTCTGCTTCACTGGCATACCATCTTGAACTAGCAGATTAATCTCTTCTTGTCTCTTATTTTCTCACTCATGAAACTTAAGTGGCTATGCTAAAACACATCCATTTGTAATAGGATGCATGTAGATTGCAAAATATATCATTGCAATTTAGCCTTGGGTAGAACTGGCATTGAACGGTGTGCATTCTGTGTGCAGATTACTTTCAGTCCTAAACATATACAAAGCAACAGGATGTCTCTGTGTGACAGGGGACTTACTGAAATCTACAAAGCCTGCCTCTCCACATTTCCCCAATTTTGGCCAAATGACGGTGCCCCATAGATTTGTAAAAACAGTAGCTCTTGGGGCAAGGCCTCCTGTGCCCCCCCCCCCCCCGTAATTCAAGCACTGGCCATTTTAGTCAGATCTATGAAGACATTACCTGGCTCTGCAAGGGTTTTTGTCCAGCAGAGAGGCTCTTGCTTGTGAAAGGGGAAACAATTCAGCGATTCCCCCTGAAGCCTCCTGCCCCAGCCAACTCAGATGCTGTTCTAGAGGATCCTCAAACCTTCAAGAGCAGATTTGCAAGGGCGCAGAGGCTGCAGGGTAAAGGGGACAATGGGGAAAATCTGTCTCCCAGCCCCCCAGCAGGAGATTTACACGAGTAGAACTCTACTCAGGGACTTTCTGGATCCAAACAAGCATTTGCATTATGCTGAACCTCTATCTACTTCAGTTAAAGGAGCTGAAGTTATTCCATGATTATGGGAGTCAACGTGGTACAGTGCTTACTATGAAACAGGGCCCAGATCAGTGAGAAATAGATTCAAATCTCTGCTCAGTTACAAAGCATATGGGGGTGGGGGGTGGGGAATCTTGGGCCAGTCACTCTCTCTCAGCCTAACCTACACTACAAGGCTGTTGTCAGAATTAAAGGGGGAAAATAATATGCATTTACCTAAACTCTTTTGAAGAAAGTAAGGGATAAAGATTAGATAAGATTTTGTAATGGGCTAAATAAAATAAATACATAAACTGTAATCCAATTGCACTCATATATGGAAATAAACCCAGTAGATTTTGCACTGTTTTACATGCTTCTGAGAAAAACCAAACCACTATGCATTTGAATTCTGCATTTATTTTACACGCCAGACTTAGAATTCTGTAACAATGTGGGAGGTGTCAGATAACTCAGGCCCTTTTGCTGGGCTTGATGTCTTAAATTCGTGGTTTACTTAAGGAAGAATACTTGGTTTTAATAACATTTTGGTCAGACCTTCGTGATCACAGCCGAACAAAAATAATGTGGGAAGAAAATGGGTATATTTTTCACGTAAAGAAGTCCTGCGTTTGACTCAGATCTAAGAGCCCACTTCGTTAGCAGTGGAGGGAAGGAGTGCTGATATTCTAAAGCAATTCCTTCTCTGCTCATAATTTAACCACTTAGGTATAATGCTCAGGTATGATACTGGTATGAGGCTCAGGACTTGGAAGGAGAAGCAAAGGAATGAGCCTGAAGGATAGGGATCCATGAAACTATATACCTGCATAGAGCAAGAGTATTCTTTAGGGCAGTGGTAGCCAATGTGGTGCCTTTGAGATGCTGTTGGATTTCAACTACCAGTGTTGGTGGGCGGGGGGGGGGGTGTCCATTAAGGATGACAAGGCACTTCCTCACCAACCCGAGTTTACCCATGACCAGCCCCCACCTGCCTACCTTTTTACAACCAGTTAAGCTGGCTGCAAACTTTGTCCTCCTCAGTTTCAGTTTTGCCTTTGTAGAACTCAGCAGGGAGAAAGATGGGAACAAACCTATAATTAGTTGGCTGCACGTATCACTGGCTCTGGCTCCACCTACAAACTACATTGATAGTTGCAAGTTTCCTAATAACAAACATTTGTTAGTTGGCTTGTCCATCTCCTTCCTATGACCCATTTCCACCAGTAAAATGTTCAAAATCTTCCATGTTTACAAGAACCACCAAGGTAAAGAATAATGCTTTTCTTTGGCACAAGCATTAAGGCAAGGTAGAAATGCTGATGAAAGGACTTAATTTTTGCTTCTTGCTAGAATTCCCAAGGAACGAAAAAGTGGCATACAAAGATTAGATCAGCATAAATATGTTTGCTCAAGCGTATTCTCTACTGACAGCAGTGCGGATGGCAATGTAATAATCCATTAAACGAACAGGGAGTCCACTTCATTCTGTTTGTGGTCTAGATAACTGTGTGGCGCAATCCTCTGTGTGTTTATTCAGAAATTAATCCCATTGAGTTGAATGAGTTCCAAGGAAATGTCTACTGATTGTAGCCTTGGTGGCCATATTGATTGAATTAGTTTTCTTGTAGTATAGTTTCTGTAGTGTCTATTGTATTGTATAGTATTGTAGCATCTATTTCTAAGGGAACAAGAAAGGACTTGCTTCACTGTTTGTTTCTCCTGTTTCTCCTTGTCTCTCTATTGCTTTTCTGGTGGAAACTTGCTGTAAATATCTCCAGAAGCTCTAATGGTTTACAGTTGCTTTTCCATATTTTTACCATTGTTACTGGCACAGGTTCAGGACACAAACTTAGGTGACGTCACCTATGTACATGGGTCTGAAATGGAGCAGTCTTAGCTGCCAGATTCTCTACTCCCTGTGCTACCAAATCAGCTGGCTCAAAGAGGGAACTATAGGCATATGTTACCAAGACTGAAATACTGCAGGCCTATCTATGGCTGCCTTTAAAAACTATTCAGAAACTTAAACTGGTACAGAATGTAGCTGCCAGAATGCTTGTGGGAGGGGGCCAGTTCAAGCTTTCTGATCATATTACACCAATACTTCCTGTGCCATCAACTTTAGCTACCTATTTGTTTCTAGGCTCAGTTTTGAGTGCTAGTTTTGAGTTTGAAAGCCTTGAATTGGTTTGGATCAGGTTATCTGAAGGATTACCTGCCTACATCTATTATGACCCTCCCCAGTCCCCCAAACTAGCCTTGAAGGTCCTGCTTTCTAGCCCAACATCAAGGTCTATCAGATTGCCACCTTCTCAGTGGCAACCTCACATTTCTGGATTCCCTCCCACCTTACATATAGCTTTGGGAACATCCTTAACAGCTTTTCTACTTTGTTCATTGTTTTATTGATGTGTGCTGTACATGCTGGCTGTTGGATGCTTACGTTTCCTCCTCGAGTTTTAGGATTGCTTCAGTTGTATCTACATTATTGGGCTTGTTTTTCTGTTCCGGTAAGTTACCTTGGGAGGGACTCCCCCCCACCCCTAGCTAAAAGCCACTATATTAATTGACTGCCTGCCTGAATGAAAGAATGAATGAATGAAGCCAGGTGCCTGCTGCTTTTGAGTGAAATCCAAGCAGGTGTCTGGGATGCAGAAGATAGCTGGTAGCAGGAGCTCTGGGCCAGCAACCAGTGACACAGCACCTTGTAATGTACTGCTTTAGAAGCCTCCTGTGCTCATTAGTCTATCTCCCTGCCTGCCCTTTATCTAGCCTAACCCAACCTCATCTCAGATTGCTTACTCAGAAATAACTTTCTATCTTCAGCTCCCTCCATCTGAGATTAACTGGTTCTCTTGGAATTTACAGCTCATCAACTGTATGCTTAGGGAGAGCCTAGACTTCAGCTTTTATGTGAATGGGAGTAGAGTTTTTATGGACTCTCCTCAGGTTCCAGCATTGGTATGCGCTCTCCTTGAGTGGTTTTGCCTGGCTAGAATGTATAATTGAACTCTGATAATGACTCTTACTTACCTGAGTGGGGGATAGAGAGGGGTGTGTGAGTGTGTGGAGAAACTAACCTGCCATATGCAAAAATAATAGTCGCTCCATGCACTCACTAGCATGTGGCACCAAGAAGGCAATGTACCCCTCAAGTTGAAAAAGGTTCCCAAGTGAACACATGGCTTCCCAGAGATCAAGACCTCTGCATTCTTCTATGGTCCTCTGTGGCTTAGCCCCAACCAGCATGAGACCAGGAGGACCATGCTGAGAACCTGCATAGTGGCCATAAGCTCCTCTGAGAACCTGCATGCTCACACAAAGTTTGTTTTGGTTTAATGTCATGTGAGAACTGAGCCTATACTGTATTTGTTTGATGCCATGGACGACTTCTATAACCACGATGCACCCTGCGTATTTTGTTTATTTTGAAATTCCTATTATATCTGCTTTGAACAAGGTCACCTATATTTTAATAACTACCGTTGCCACCCATTTAAAGGAAGCTTAATTGATCAATAATTTGTGTTTTAGTTGATTAACTGCTCAATTAGATTTAAATAAATATTCACATGAGTAAAAATTGTTTTGAAGCAAAAGGAATAATTGGGGTGTGGGGATTGTATCTAAGGAAGTTGTACACAGGGTAGATCCACTGATATTAATGGACCTAATCTAGTCATTTCCAAAGCTCCAGTAGGTCTACTCTGAGCATGACTAACACTGGATAGAAACCCCCTCCCTTTTCTTTTTTAGATGAAGCACATGTGTTGGATCAGATATTGTTTTACAATAGTCATTCCCTCCCCTGTGAGGAAAGAAAGAATCTTTTAAAGTTGTTGAATGTCCTCTGCAGTTTTTAGAACTATTTCCAGGGCTTTTTTCAGCCAGAACTCACTTCCGGCACTTGTCAGGTGGGCACCATTGCCATTCTAAGAGAACAAGGGAGGTGTTCACGGTGAGTTCCAGCACCTTGTTTTCTAGAAAAACAGCACTGAGAATGCTGTAACAAAAGGACCACCATCACCCCCCAAAATAAATCTCCTGGCTGATTAATCAGGGAACCATATATTTTTAAGCCAATTGATCTAACTAATATGGCAAAACATTTCAACTCAGCTAACAATGGCTAAAGCTTTCATATTTTTTCCCTGCTTTGCAGACTAGTTTGAACATTTTATCAAATACTGATAACTGAATTGGTTTGTGGTTTCAGTATGAACACATGCTTCATTTCGTTTCACTTCATATATTGATTTACTGCTTAATACCAGAATAGTCTCTAAACAGTTTTCAAATAAACAGCATTTGTTATATGCTATAGTTATATGCTAGTGTATATACAATCCATATCTCAATGAAACTAAAACACAGCAATACCAGGTAGTAGTAGTAGTGGTAGTGGTAGTAATAAAAATAAAAATACATTTTGAGACAGGCAAATAACTCAGTTGTCTGGCCACCAAGTACCTGTAAGAAGGATAAAAGATGTATGTCCCTCGATATATGTCTCTCCCCTTTTCCTCCTCCCTTCCTTTATGATGTTCTTCATGCCAAGGCAGGGGTTTTACAGGGCAGCTCCCAGAACAATATTATGAAGCATCTGATCAGCTGCCTTGCCTGGAAACTGTTCTATTGTTTTATGCCTATATACTGGAGTAAGACATTTAGCCTACCTACTGCCTACGAATGCTTTTCCGTTAATTTTTCCAGGACTAATTTATGAATAGTCATGGGGCAACACCCACAATTATTAAAGTAATGTACTTAAAGATCTTTTTTTTTTATTAACAAAACTCACTGTTATAGTTTGTAGCTTAAGGGGTGTGTAATATTTATTTAAGACATTAAAAACTGAAGGGCTATGAATGCTGAAGCAGTCACTGAAATAAAAGTTTAAATTAAAAGCAGTAATGTTCTGAAGTATCTGTGCTGGCTGCTTGAATCCTCTTTTATGGGCAGTTGAGTTCATCACATTAATGTCACTGCAACTGTTATATCCCATCTCAGAAATATAAATGCAGACCTTTGGGGGCCTAATATTGCTTGTCACACAAGATTTTATTGATGAAATTATTTTTATGGCACCGATTCATACAGTATAACATGGCACTGTGCAATAGCATATGCAATAAAATAGTGCAAAATGATTTACAATGACTGTCCGAGCAAAAAATTGAATAGGCTCGTCGACATAAAACTGGCTTCAATAGAAACCTGAAAATCAAAACTGAGGGTGCCTGCCCAATTTTTGCTGGAAGAGTGTTCCACAGCATGGGACCACTAAACGTCTGGCTTTTAGCAGAGGCCAGTCAAGCTACTGTAACATAGTGGCACAGGAGGACCCTTACATCCTCATAGTTCTTCACTGGCTCAGCGGCAGAGAATAATTTGAATCTCTTCCCCCTCCCTCATGGAAATCCTCCTTCTTTCCACCCATTGCCCATTGTGGTAAAAGGGTTCGCTCACCCTCCACCCCAGTGTAGGGCTGGCTGCAAGATACTCTTTGTCACTTACTCTGAGGTAAAGCTGCCATTTTTATCCCTTTCTGGAGCATGCAGGGAATTCAGGAAAATGGTCTACACTTGGCTTCTTTACAGGGCTTCCTTTACACTCCATGAAACCAGGCTGATGTGTGCACTGACCTGGGTGAGGGTTGGGTAAAACCTATCAAGATTCAGTTCCAGGGTTCCAGTGAAATGCATTTATTTAAGAATCAAGACATTCTGAAGTAGGAGATTGCTTTTTGAAAGAAAATAAAATACTTAATTACCCAGCTAACCTTTATTTAACAGGAAACCTAAAAATAGAAGAGATTATGTTTCGAAGCACCTTACAAGCAGATGAATGGAAGACACCCTGGGTTTTTGTGGTTTCAGATGTTGGCCTTGACTCTCTGCCAGGCTCACAAAGAACCAAGAGAATTGGGGAATCCCAGACAGAGGGAGAATTCACATGCTTCAATTTGCTTGCAGCGGCCATTTCTTCAGGCTGATTCTGCACACACCCTGATGAACTGAGTCATTGGGGTGGAGAGAAGAGGCATAACTTTGGATGTGGAATGATGAAGAGGTGTAGGCTCATTATCAGTCAGGATAATTTGTTGTGGGTGCCACACACACCGCACAACAAAATATAGACCATGACCTATTCTACTGGCTACAAAGGAATGCTTTCTTTCAGGGCCAATTTCAGTGAGGGGAGGGGGCACTGTGGGTTCCAGAGAAGGTATCTCCAGGCACATGAGATAATAAGAGCCTGCTGGATCAGCCCAGCAGCCCATTCTGTACCAGTGGTTACTGTGAAAAGCGCTGGTATTGTCACTGATTCTTTTTCTTTTATTTTCTTTAGAAAGTTTTGTTGGTTTTATAATAAAACTACTTTGTTCAACTTTGGGGAGGGCGGAAATGTAGAGTGTTACATGCATACCTCAGTCACATATAAGAAGGCATACTGATCCGGGACACTGTCAAATAACTGAATGTATAACCAATGCTTTAACTATCCTTGGCATAGCCTCTCCATCAGTAAGTAGCTGGAGGTCTGACAATGACATCACTTCTATTTACCTAGCTAAGTTATGGGAACCATGCATTGTCAAAAGGATTGTGTTTAGCATGACCCCCAATAACCCTTCTCTGTTGCGTTAGATGCTCAGAAAGAGCCAGATTTCAAGCTTCCCCTTGCCATCCTGTCAGGGATGGACCTTTGGGGTCTTTGCAGTGAGAAACGATCTCTAAGCAGACAGCAGTAAGCAGCATGGCAGTTATGTCTTTCTGTGTAAGAGGAGGGTCTAGATCAGCGTCTAGTGACAGAAGGACCAAAGCAGGGTTTGGGCTCAATGACTTACCAATAATATTAGAAACAACCTCAAAAATACTCGGCCAAAACCCAGGGCTAATTCTGTGGGAGAGTTTCTCCTCTCCATGGATAAACTTGGTGAAATGGTTTGCTGCTCCCCCATTTTGTCTGCCCACAAATAGGCTGGATAATTTCAAGAGGCTGTTTCTGCACAGATCTTCTTTAAATCTTCAAAGCAGATTGAATGACTGAGCTCAAAGGAAGGGGTGTTAGCTATACCCTGGATTCTCTGTTGATGGGAATAGAACTTTCTCTTGATTGTACTCTTATATATTGGCTGATACATGCAATCATATCCAATTGCCTGAATTACTAACTGTGTTGAGAACCCTGCTTGTCTATTGTTCCAGTTTAAATAATAACTTTGCTCAATTTTGTAGTCAAAAAGGAACCAGCAGATAAACTGATTTCTGTTGCTTCTGTTCCTGCCTGAGGCTTCAGCATCATTCATCATTTCCACTCAATGATGACATTGATGTAAATATGCTAACTGAATCACAAGTGAAATCCATAAATCTAGGTCTCGTTTCTCTAATGAGATTTCTATCACACCCTGGTACACTGTAAAAGAGGAATGGATGTGAGGGAAAATGTACATTGAAAGGAAGTAAACACACACATAAAAATCCGCAGTTTCTTTGAAAAGTGAAACCTGTTTAACATGGAGAATTGTGTTTTAATCATTCCCTTTTAGTGTGTATAGGGTTGCAGCCTTATTGTATTGGCTCTATTCTTCCGGCATATTAACTGTTCCTTGGCTAGAGATAATTATACTCTGCAAGCTGTTGCATGCAATACATGAAGGGTATTTTGTCTTCTTTTCTTCATGCGGAAACTCCTGCAAACTGAATTGATGACATCATAAACTTTATTCTTGAGACCTGGGAGCCTTCACAGTGTAATGAACAACCTCTCTAGAAAGTCAGCTCTCCAGGAGCTGGCATCCTGGGTCCTACTTCCATCCAAACTAAGGAAGAGCAACATCTATAGGTCAATTTATTACTGTGATGAAGCAGCAAATTAATTGCTCAGTTGCGACAAACTGACTGTATACTAAACATGCTAAACTGAGTGGATTTACCAGGGTGTGTAGATAAATTCCATGCTGTAGCCTGAGAAGAATGGGGAACCTTCCTAAATTCTAAACTCACCTTTTCATTAATAATTTTTCTGAAGAAATAATGTTAGATTGCAATCACAATACGTTTACTTGAAAGTAATTTTCATTAAAATGAGTAGGACTCACTGCCAAGTAGGTAAATGCACTTAAAATCATGGCGTGAAGCGAATTGATTATTTCAGAAGCCACTTTCCTTTGCTGTGTCCTCAGGATCTGATGTGTCATTAGCATGCTTATACACTCTGTCCTGTCTATTGGCAGAGGATTGGTAGAGGATAGGTAACTTGCAAGAGTATTACCAATTTAATACCATGATTAATCAAAAGAGGAAGCAAAAGGTTTTAGTCTCCTCATGCTGAACCTGAGGAGGAGAGGGCAAGGAGCAGCTAGCAAGCCTGACTCTAGCATAGGCACATTCCAGTCATCACAAACCACCATTTATTATGATGTCTGAATTCAACCAATCTGTCAATATACATTTCAGCTCCTTGGGGAATTGTTGCTTTGGTGGTTAACGGATGCATCCAAATAGAAGAAATAAATTCTATTCACAGTCAAATAGAAGAGGGCTTTATGCTGAAAGTTTCTCTGGCATCCATGGAGTCCTTTACAGTCCTTAAGTTCACTTAAGATATGGGTTGTGTTTTTAAAAATCCAGTTCATGCTAATAATCTTTAAAAGCTAGCCGTGTTTTATTCCTTTTTGTAAAGCACCTCTTCTCATATTTTAAAAGTAGCTGTCATTTGCTAAGCGCTACCCAGCAGTGATGGAACAAGCACAGCAAGTACAGAACTGGCATGCATAGACTACCAGCACAATCAGCTGGTATTAATATAATTCCCCCTCTACCCAATTATAAATCTTAGCCTGCAGGCATATCACACTGGGCAATGAGGCACTCAGATTTCATAGGAGCGATACGCTAAGATTAGGATTGGTTTTACTTGGCTAGAAGACCACCAAAAGAGACATATTTAAAGGAATATGCAGTGTGCATAGCTGCACTAAAAATGGGAGGAAAGAAAGCTTTTAGAACTGTTTCTTTATATGGGCTTCAAGGGCCTTTCTGTTGATATCAAGCCTAGTGTCTGGACTCAGCATGTACAGGCAAATGCCATGACCCACAGAGACTAGACAGCTCACCATTGCTGCCGGCCTCCTTCTTAGCCTGCCCCCCCCCAACGGCCTGGCACAGCAAAAAAGAGGTGCCACATGTGGAGGCTGCAACTGCCACTATCTGAATTTTCACAGCATGTCTCTGGAACCAAGTGTAGGGCCCAGAAGCATTCTGGGGAAATTAGCAAGGCAACAGCTACAGGCATCTCACTTAATGTTCCTCTTCAGACAACCCTCCACCTCCTGGTAAGCTATCTTATTTGAGAGGGAGGCTACTACAGTGGTGTTATGATTATAATTGAAATGATCTCAACACAATAATAATGTATGCATCAGAGTAGTTGTACATAAGAGCTCTTCTGGATCAGATCAAAGACCAAAAGTAGGATACGAAGGCAGAGTCTTCTCTAATGGTTGCTGTCCAGCAGCTGGTACTCAGAGGCATTCTCTGAAGTTGGAGACTGTGTGAAACCTTCATGGTCAGTAACCGTGGATCCTCTATGAGTTCAACTAATTCAGCCTTCACCAATCTGATGGGAATTGTTTGCAGACTTTGCATATGCATGTTTGTGTGAATATCAGAAATGTGGTGACTGTCAGCCCTGAAGTTGGTAACCATACTACTAACCAAATTTAACATCGTTTTGTGACATGCCAAAAAGTAGATAGAGCATGCAATAGCACATCCAACACAGTCTGAAGAACTCAGTTTGAGGCTGAAGAGGGCATGTGTGAAGCCATGCAGCCATGCTACAGAACTAGTTTACACAACTCCACCTTCTTTTTAAGCAGCCATCTCATGTAATCAAAAGCATCCCGTGAATGAACCACGTTTTGGTTACAGTTTTCAAGACTGCATTGTTACAAAATTGTGGCCTGGAGGTTACCTGTTATTTTATATCTGTAAAATGAGATTCTGTAGGAGAGGCAGCTGAAGTGGTGAAGCCAATCTCCTTGTTAAGTTCATGGCTTATAGCCAAGTTTGACAAGTTATTTGCTTGACTAAAGCATACAAGTGACTGGTTGCCACAGAAACGATTAACTGGAGGTGCTTCTGTTGCATAAAAGAGACCTGATTTGCTCTCTGTACTGAATCCAAAGCTATGCGGTGACAGAAGGCCTCTACTCCTTCCGGAGGGGAGGTGTTGTGAGCGGGAGACAATTCCCGTGCCATGCAGGGGGTGTTCTGCCCCCTGCCCATCGTCACGGCTGGCGTGCCACACCTCCCGGTTGGGCACCCAATTGGGAGACACAGTGGGGGGCATGGTTTGCCACTCAAATGCGGCCACGCCAGCCATCCCGGCCATTGCACACACATTTTTGCCATGCCTCTTGGGCTCGGGTGGCGGTTAGGCATTGGAGTGTGTTGTTGGTGTTTGGAAGGGCAAGGTGTGGCCATCACCTATCCCTTCAATTTTGGGTATTCCATTAAAGGAATCCGGCGGTTGTGGATCCTGTCCGATGCCTGTATGGCGGGGGGGGGGGGCATGGCACGACCCTCGTGACATCAGGGGAGAGCTTATAGTTGTATTAGCATCAACAGGCTCCCCCGACTGGTGGTTAACCCCTCTACAGACTTACCCCTCTCCGAGTGGATGGAGTCAAATCTTCCGTGGTCCAATGCCTAAGCCAATACCTTCTCACATGCTGTAATCAATAAAGTTGTGGCCCATTAACCTAATATACCATGTCCACGTGTCTTTATTCCCCAAGCGTGGATCGGGTCCTTGAAATCACAAAGCTAGGCTAGATCAGATCGGATGGAGTGCAGTGGAATTCCACCAGGGTGGAGTAGCTTAAAAATGCTGAGCTGGAAACCTCATACTGATCGGCTGTGGGTACAGCTAGCCAGAGGGGATGGAGACAGCACTTTGGTGGGGGGGGGGCAGCAGAGAGAGTTAGAGAGCTGGGGAAGTTGAGTGTTGGTTCTGATGTTCAGCTGGTTCTATAGCTCCTGAGCTGTGTGTGTAAAATCTACTCTGAGGAGAAGGAAGCCTCTGAGCTTAGATTGAAAGACAGTGATTGGTGTCTTTTTAGAATATTCAGACAAGAGAAAACTGGAAAGCTGAGTTGGGGACAGGAGAAGTACAGGTGTGAGGAAACACTCTACTTGGGTCTCATTTCAGTCAGAAGGGGGAAGATCTTTTGGAAAGAGAAGAATCTCAAATCAGGACTGTGGAACTGGTGTCCCTCCAGATATTGGATTTCAGCTACCTTCAGCCCCATGGCCAATGCTCTTGGATGATGGGAGTTGCTGTTCAACAACATCTGGAAGGCAACTGGTTCCCCATTGCTTTTCAAAATCAAGGTAATAGATTGGGCAGGGGAATATGTGATTATGCATTGCCAATATTCATAGTGTTTAATTAATGGTGCTGTTGACTATATATCTAAGAGCACTACCTTTATCTTTAGGCATAGTTGTATAGTTTATGGCTTTCTATTTTACTGCTTTAAAAAAGTTACGACTTGCCCAGAGGACATGGTTAATGGGCAGTCTATACATGCATCATCATCTGAGGCTGCCAATAAAACAAAACAGGTTTTGAGTCAGAAATCAGCCTCTCTTTGTCTGTCTACCAGCTTCTTGGAATCCAGAAGATATAGCTTCTGCTAACTGAAAACTGAAAACCCTTAACATGGCTTTCTATGTTTATAGGACATTTGTCTGCACATCTCTTGACAAGGGCATAACCTGCTTTAGGAACAGTCTCCTGTTCTAGCATATAGGGCAGAGCTTGTCTTATCTATTCCACAGACATGGTTTTGAGGGTGGATCTGCTGACTGAGCCAATGGAAGTTGCAGTCCGAAACATGCTTGTGAAGAGTCTCTGCGGCAGATCTTAATAACCGGGCAGGTATATGTGGGAGGAGGTGATCCTTCAGGCAATCTGGCCACAAGCCATTTCAGGCTTTAAAGGTTAATACCAGCCCTTGGAACTGGGCCCAGAATCAGTCTAAGCTATTGCATTGACTGGGGGCAATAATACAAAGCTGGAAGTATTTCACTCATTTTACGTCCTTGATTGCAATTCTATATTCTTTGCATTAATTAGCAAACTTACTTTCTTGGTTAAGTAAAATTGTTCGTTCTGATCAAGGGGCATTCTAATTCATCCTTTACGGGTCTCCATTTGTTCTTGCAGCCAAGTTATATGAAGAGTTTCTATAGGACTGATAGGTGGTTAGAGACTGAAATATTGAAGAATTGTAATAACTTGCTCCCTGACCTAGATCTCTCAAGTGAAGCAACTGTCCCTCCCCATAATGGATTAGGAATCTACTTCTCTTTAACCTAGCAGATGATGGCAGATGCTACTTTTACCCAATAGCTACAATCTGCTTGTCATCTACACCCATTCTCTCTTCACTTCTCTATGTATAAATGATAATTAATACTCATATTAAGTTCCTCTAGCACCAGGTGTGGGAAATCTCTAGGGTTGCAAGTGGCCCTTGGCCTAATTGCTGAGGTCCTCTAGAACACCAGAGGAGTTCTGTTAGATCAGACTAAAGTCCCTTCTAGTCCAATGCCCTGTTCTCGTAGCGACCAACTAGATGCATAAGGGAAGGCCCCAAGGAGGACCCAAGTACAAAAGCACTCTCCTCACTTGCAAATGATCAATTCAGATCTCTTGAAAGAACAATATGTGTCTCTCCCAGCAAAAGGGCAGGGCAGAAGGGCAGACCTTCCAAGTTTTCCTATTTTCCAGGGACAGTCCTGCTTTTCATTAGGATGTTCCTATTTTGCATCGGAGAAATGTTGGAGGGGACGTCTCTATTTTCATTGGAGAAATGTTGGAGGAGATGGAAAAGACAGAGAGGTGAGGGAGAAAGGAAAGGAAATGATGTCCTCTGCTCTTAACCTGCTCTAGTCCACCTCTGTTCTAACCTGTATTCATTATTATTGGTTTGTTTCAGTCTTAGTGCTTTTATTGGACTTGATATGTGTGGTTTTGTGTTACTGCAGCTTCTTATCTGTTTTTCGTATTAGAGTTTCACTGTTTTTTTAAGCTTATTGCTGTTTATATTTTATATTAATCATTGGAAGTTGCTCAGGGTGGGGTAGGGTTTCTCCCCAAAAGGTGGCTTATGGAAAAATAAATATTCTTAGTTTTTATATGTCTACTTTATATGTTCTTAAATTTTTGGAAAATTCAATAAGCACTTGCTTTTTTAATATAAAAAGGTAGATCTAGTCCTAAAAGCAAAGCTGGATCCAAGTGGACAGTCATTTAAACCAGATGATCTTCTGGGATACCAGGTTCTAAGAGGAGGAAGGAAAGAAGAATATACAAAGGGCTCCTTGGATGCCACACTTCTTTATCCATCTCTCTAGTTCATGCAACTATTGTCTCAACTGTCAAATGCTATCAAATGTTGACTGCTGCATGTCAAACGCTGTTCAGTACTGATTGTTGTGGCATGCCAGCTGTCAGGTACAATTGCAAAAACTGGCATATGCCGATTGCCAAGGCTGAATATCAATTGTTTGCCAAAATTCTGCAGAGCAATAGAATATTTTCTCAGACATACACTATTCAGAAAGCAGTTTGCAGGACAGACAATTTAAACAAACAAACAAACAAACAAACCCATAATAATACATTACAATACAACATTATCAGTTCAACTGTAACAGTTAATTTAAAACAGAGCTTTCCAAACTGTGTGACACAGCATGTTAGTGTGTCGGCTGCAATGTGTAGCTGTGTCATGTAAATGCTCCCTGCACTCCCTGGGATTCACTTCTGCCTTATTCTTTTTATTGAATCTGCACCCAGGTCCCGATTTCCCTTTCATCTTACCTTTTTCTCTAGCCTCAAGCTAATTGACATTGATTAACCCCAAAGAACTGGGCTTGCCCCCCTCCCCTGGCTTGTTTATAACCAAGAATGATCATTAACTTTCACAGCCAGAGAATGACATATCACAAGCCAAGCCCTGGAACATCAGCCCAGCTTTCATTGCACTGTGTACACAAACATCCTCCCCTCGCAGTTCAAAACTTTAGAAAATGCTTAATCAAATCCTTCATTGACATGTTCAGTATTTGCCATGCTCTGCCAGTTTTGTCAATTTTGCTCATGGCATGGGTGGCCACATTTTTAGCCAGACATGCAACAGGATATATTTTCCATCCTAATAGAGGCGAATGATGAAAATACATGGAATTCAAGATATATCCTAATAGCCTGAGCACATCAGCAAGGGGGAATGATGCTTACAGAAATTATTTGCACCATCTGTGCCTTTGTGTGTCTTAGTTTTCATTGGAAATCTTTCATTGCCTGTTGCTTAGGCCTATCTGTGTGTGTGTCTGTGCTTCTGCACTACAATGGTGTTTTGTTTTTTGTTTTGTTTTGTTTTGTTTTGTTTTGTTTTGTTATAGAAGGGTAATTGCTCAGTGGTGAAGCAAATGTGCTGCATGCAGAAGACCCCAGCTTCCATCCCAGGCATCCCTGGGCCAGGTTGAGAAACTCTGGAGAGTTACTGCCAATCGATCTAGGCCAGCTTTCCCCAACCTGGTGCCTTCCAGATGTTTTAGACTACAACTAGCCCCAGCCCCAGCTAGCACAACCATGGGCGAGACTGGGGAAGGCTGATGTAGGCAGCACTGAGTTAGATGGCCCAGTGATCTGACAACAGTACAAAGCATCTTCCTATGTCACTTCTTCCACCAGTGCTTGAAACATCCTTGCATTGATTCATTTTACCACATTGTGAGAAATCCATTCTTCTTTCATCAGAACAGCCTCTTATTGATGTTTTACCTCTACTTACCGTAACTAACAGCTGTTCAAATCCCCACAACAGGGTGAGCTCCCATTTCTCAGTCCCTGCTCCTCCCAACCTAGCAGTTCAAAAGCACGCAGTGCAAGTAGATAAATAGGTACTGCTCCGGTGGGAAGGTAAACAGCGTCTCCGTACGCTGCTCTGGTTCGCCAGAAGCGGCTTAGTCATGCTGGCCATGACCCAGAAACTGTATGCCGGCTCCCTCGGCCAATAAAGTGAGATGAGCATCACAACCCCAGAGTTGTCCGCGACTGGACCTAATGGTCAGAGGTCCCGTTACCTTTAACTAGCAGCAAAGATTTGATGGTGAGAATGTAACCGTGAACTGGATGCTTTTTTTTGTGTGGAGGGGAGAGACTGAAGTGATTCTGAACAACAAAATGAAAGAGGTGGCTGGGGTCCCCCGACCCCACTTCCATGAGAAAATAAAGAAAAGCTTAATCATTATGCTAGTTTCAATTGCTAAGAAATTGATTGTCTCATACATGGTATATAAAACCAACAGCTCTTAAGGATGTTGCTAGGTAGAGTGATTTTGATTGAAAAGGGAAGCATGTTTGTTTGTTAAGCTATATGGATACAGCCCTTCATAGGACAACTTAAAGGCAACTCCCCATTTATGTGGGGGTTGCGTTCCGAGGCACAGTGGGCGCCAGCAGGATACACATATGCCTGCCCACTTCCACCCCTGCCCTGGCCTGCCTCCTTCTCATGGTGAAAACGGCATGCATATCAGCTGTTGCACATGACTTGAGCATGTGCAAATGGAGAGTTGCCTGTACCATAAAATAAGGCAATATATAAAACCTAAGAACCACTGTGGGTGGTGGTCAGCTAAGTTTTCCTCTGGCCCATTAATCTCAGTGGGTCTACTTTGAGGAGAACTCAGTTGAACACCATGCTATTTATTAACTTTAAATTCCACACAGGGTGGAATTTAACATCACACTATTAAGTTCACAAATAGACTTGTATGAGAGAGAGAGAGATTTGTATCTTTGTAAAATGAGTAACTTCATCTTGCAGTGATGGCTGCTGGTTTTTCTTTTTAATTTTGCTATCACCTGAGATCTGCTGCTCACAGAGCAATTGGGGTTATTTGTCCTATTAATATTAATTCTGGCTTGCAGCTTCACTTGTTTTGGGAGCCTTTGGGAGCCACAAGGTGATGTATGACATATATTTCATCTGGGGACTCATAGTTATTTATTTATTTTAATGCATTATGTCTATTCATGCCCCTCCCCAATCCGGTTTAGGGCCTGATCCAGCACTTCAGAGCAGCCCCAGACCAGATCCAGCCCTGAACTGAATCAGGGGCCTTGCATAGTCTTTAATTAGGATTTAAAACTCTAATTAAACACTTTGTTAATTAAACATTCAGTTAGGAGGGCAGGGAGAAGGAGGCACACACAGGCAGTGTATTCCCCTCCCCCCTATTTTACTCTCACAACTACCCTGTGAGGTAGCTTAGGCTGAGAGATGGTGCCTGGCTCAAAGTCGCTCAGTGAACTTCACAGCTGAGTGGGAATTTGAACTCTGGTCTCTCAGGTCCTGGTGCTGCAGTCTTTTAATGCAATTGGGGGGGGGGAGGTGACCCTACTTTCTCTTCTTCCCAACTTCATCAGTGCCATAGCAATATATTGCTACTGGCCACCCCAATTTCTGCTGAGTGGTAGCAAGAGATTCCAGGGGTCTTGACATTTAACCAGGGTTTGTGTTTCCTTGGATAAAATGAATGTAGAGATTGGGGAGGGGGTGTCTACCCTCCCAAATTCATAACAATCCTTTGGTCTGAGTCCTTTGGCCTGAGTTGTTTTCTGCAGTTTGGTGGTGTGGAGTCATAGTTTTGCATGAGACCCGTTCTTTCATTTTCTGGTGTAGTCAAATTCATGCAGCTTTAATTCTGAAAAAGAAGTTGCTTCGTGCAGAAAACAGTTGCGCGCTAGTCATGTTCCTGTTTCTAGATGAGTAATGCAACCCTGCGTTTGCCGCCAGATGTGCTATGATTTCACAGCCTACTGTTAGTTGCTGAGATTAAGGAAGTACCTCCTCCTGGGCTGCTTTGGGATGAAGGGCTGGATATAAATTTCATAAATAAACAATAAATAAATCAGTAGCTCCCTGCTTCCTCAGAACTTCAAGGTAGGATAGCACTCTGTGCCTAGGGATGGGGGAATTTGTCAAGTTCACTCAGTTTCTTATTTTTCCAGTCATCACTTCTCCACATTCTCATATCAGTTTGCCTTTTAAAAAAATAGTATTCATGAAAATTCATCAGCATTTGTACCCAATTTTGCCTAATATACACATTTTTGCAGACCAATTCCCCCAAGTATTATGCACTGTTTATGTTATTTTCACAATAAATGGGCATTTTATGTTACCCCAGTGGATGCGTTTTTGTACACATAACTTTGCAAAATTTGAAGAAGTGCAAATATATTTCAGGTCATATCTAGTATCAGACAGTGAAAATTAGGTAGGTTTGCTTTTCAGTGTGAACTGAATGGAATTTTGCCCCCCTCCCTGTCTGTATCTTGTTTCTTTTAGAAGTATAAACAGTAAGGGGACAGAGCTGTTCCTCTCCTTAGTGGTGTCTAAACTGTTAAACATTTTATCGATCAAAGCACAACTGTCTATTTTGCTACTGGCTTTTTAGCACTCATTCTAAAAGTCGTTTTTTTCCAAAGGATTTTTTTTTATTATTATGTTGGCTCATGTTTCATGAAGTTGCTTTATATTCTACTGAGACTTACATTTACATTGTGGGAAGAGGTGGGGGAGCTTAATTAGACCTTGTTTCACAAAATTCATTCACAAAATGAATTTTTAACTGCAGCTTTGGGTTTAAAGGGATTATTGCTGTTTTTAAAAATGTAAGTGCTAGCATACTGGCAGAAGACAGGAAAAAGCCCCCAACAGAATTTTAAAGGTAATCCTTTTCAGTTCTGTCCCATTCATTCGTGTTATGTGTATTATCACACACACACACACACACACACATACAAACACACAGCTGCCAACCGAGGATAAAACTTCATGCCTGTGATGAAGTGGATTATGGTCCACGAAAGCTTATACCACAATAAATTTAAGGTGCCCCAAGACCTTTTGAACGTTTATATCATATAGGTTCACCATGGCATGCTGAATCCCAGAGGGCAAATAAGATCCACATTATAAAGGAGTCAGATTAATTAATGTTTAATTTTTTAAAATTATTTTTCTTTTTATAAAAAGATTAATTAATTTTTGTGCTGCTATGGCTTATAATGCTGCATCAGTACAGTAGAAAAGAATGTTGACTGGAAGCAAACACAGCAAAGAGTCTTGTAGCATCGTAAAGGCTAAAACATTTATTGTGGAATTCAGTTTCACAGACTAGAGTCCACTTCATCAAGTTTGTACCATCGTAAAGTTGTTCGTCTTTAAGGTAGTCTGCTTTTGCTGCGACGGAGGTAGTCTGCTTTTGCTGCGACGGAGTAACACAGCTGCCCTGCTAGAGAAAGTGAACTTGTTTGAGAAATGCTAGTTTCTGTGTTTATTTGGAAGAACAATAATCTGTGATATTCTTTCCATTATACAAAATTTTGAGCATCTGTCAGGCAGCACATCTCAGTGGCAATTATGACTCCCCCAACTATATGGTAATATTCTAGAATGTTTCCCCTTAAAACACAGACTTACTGCCCCAGAAGTCAATCCCTCCCTCCCCCCTGCCTCCATGTTCACAAAATTATCTTTATTTAGCCATGTGCTGGATTCTAACAAAGCAGCAAAACCCATGCTCACATGCAGATCAAAATGCACATGCTTTGATCTCTTCCACTGCTGGTTTTAATTGCCTTTATATGTTTTTAATTATTTTTCTTGATAATTTCAATATTTCTCCTAAGCTGCTTGGAGGTTTCATTGCAATCAAGTAGCATATAAGTTTTGCTGATCAGTTAATTAAAGTGCTCTTCCTCTGCCTTGCTCTGTTTCAATAGGATGCACATTTAGGTGTAAGACGGCATCAACCTGGTTGTTACAGCAATGGGGATGCATTCTCTCTTCTGCACAACTTCCACCAGCCCTGTGGGAAGTTTCACAAGGGAAGGGCCATTGTTCAGTGGCAGAGACCATGACTTGCATACAGAAGGTCCCAGGCCCCAATCCTTGGAATCTCCAGTTGCAAAGGTCAGGGAGCAGATGATAAGAGTGGCTAGGGAAAACCAACCAGATGGGCGGGGTATAAATATTATTATTATTATTCCCCAGGAAATCTACCGCCAGCTGGATGTAGGCAATGCTGGGCTGGACTATAAATAACTTACCTGGTTTGAGGCAATTTCCTATATTCATTTCTTTGCAAAGGAAAGTGTCAGGGCAGGGGGCAGAAATGTGAAAAGCAGGGAGCTTGTTTTGGCAAAATGCTCATGAAATCAGCCCCCGCCCGCCCCCGTCTCAGCTCAGCAATAGTTCTATCCCCAAGCAGTCATCTGTGTTTAGGAATCCCAACTGGAGAATATACAACTTCACATTTGCTCTTATGCATGAATTCACTTTGCCCTCCGGTAGTAACCTCAACACATTTCTCTACAAGTGCTATTCGGTAAAAGGCAAGACAATCGGTGCAGCTTCATTCAGGCACCAGGGAAGAGAGCAGGAAGGGATTTTCAAGGCAAATTTCAAGACAAAGCCAGTTTTTCTTTTGCTTTGTTCTGGATGTGAACAGGCTGTTCTAGCTGTACCCCAGTGACCTAGTTCTGGGGGACTGATCTAAAGTAATGCTTTCCAGGGGGTGGGATAATGGAAGCAATTTACCCCCCCTCCCTTGCATTCTTTTACATTTGCTTTCATGGTTTTCTCCCAGCCAGCCATGTAATCTGCCATGTTGCCTGCTTTCCAGCAGTGCCATCCTGATGTTCTTGTACAAGGGTGGGATATATATATATATATATATATATATATATATATATATATATATATACACTCTATTCATACAGTCTGTATAAGGTCAGCACAGTTGCAAGCAGGAAAAATCACTACATGGTCAAACATTGTCCTGGTTTTGATTATTCCAGAGCATCACAAATGAAGACCAGCAATCTAGGAGCTTGTATGGATGTTAATTACTTAACCATCTATATTAGTTTGGACATCATTGAAATGTTCCAGATTTTATCAAGCCTGATGGAGCATTAGTCTTTTGCTATGTATATTTTTGCCATAGTGAGCAATTTTGCCACTACCCCAGAATCTACAACTGGAATTTTAAGTAACCCAGATGTAGTATTTTAGGATCCAAAGGCTATGTATGTCAATGATAATACTTCAAATTGCTTTCCAGAATACCTGGGTTATCTTCCCAAAAATATATGTTATAAAGTCTGCTCTTAATGCTATGCATCTCCAACAATTATTATGTGATGCTCAGTATATCCTGTTTAGTCCATGTAACATTAAGTACCATTGATATTCCATTTTAAGAAAATTTGCTCAATTCATGTTTTCAATGCTTCTCTCCTAACTGTAGCAATGTCACCACACCCAGACCAGTCTTTCCAAATTGAGACCCTCCAGATATTTTGAACAACAATTCCCATCAAGCCCAGGAAGTGTGGTCAGTTCTCAATGGCGATGGTAATTGTTGTCCAACAACGTCTGGGGGAACCTAAGTTGGAGAAGCTCCTTTAGGTATGGAGCAGGGGCTGGCCAGCTACAGTGGTACCTCAGGTTACAGATGCTTCAGGTTACAGACGCTTCAGGTTACAGACTCCACTAACCCAGAAATAGTACCTCGGGTTAAGAACTTTGCTTCAGGATGAGAACAGAAATCGGGCGGCGGCAGCAGGAGGCCCCATTAGCTAAAGTGGTGCTTCAGGTTAAGAACAGTTTCAGGTTAAGAACGGACCTCCAGAACGAATTAAGTTCTTAACCTGAGGTACCACTGTAAAGGTACCCCTGCCCGTACGGGCCAGTCTTGACAGACTCTAGGGTTGTGCGCCCATCTCACTCAAGAGGCCGGGGGCCAGCGCTGTCCGGAGACACTTCCGGGTCACGTGGCCAGCGTGACATCGCTGCTCTGGCGAGCCAGAGCCACACACAGAACGCCGTTTACCTTCCCGCTAGTAAGCGGTCCCTATTTATCTACTTGCACCCGGAGATGCTTTCGAACTGCTAGGTTGGCAGGCGCTGGGACCGAGCAACGGGAGCGCACCCCGCCGCGGGGATTCGAACCGCCGACCTTTCTATCGGCAAGCCCTAGGCACTGAGGCTTTTACCCACAGCACCACCCGCGTCCCTGGTACCACTGTACTTTTATCCAATATTTACTTCACAAGTAAATCAAACTTCCCTTCATGGGGGAGCATTCAGAAATTCAGCATACTTTCTGCCGTCTGTTGTGGTACAGTCCAAGACAGGCTTTATCACTTGATTCTACTGTCTGTGTACACAATCCTGAAGATGAGATTTCACAGCCACTTTTTCTTCAGGTGTTCCCCCCCCCCCTTTAAACAGAGTGACAAGATTGTGAGGTATTGTTTTTATTTATCTATTTATTTGATCATATATTAATCCTCTTCCACAGAAATGTACAAAATACAATAAAAACAGCTTTTTAAACAAATATTAAAAACAACACAGAAAATAAAAGCAGATAAATTTAAAAACAGTGCTAGATAGACCCCCACGGCAGAGACATATTCATCTGATTGAGAAAGCTTGTTTGAACAAAAATGTCTTCAATTGTTTTCAGAAAGTGCATGCAGCAGGTGCCTGACAAATGCTATTCTAACAGAACAGGGACAGCCACAGAGTCTGGGTGCCAAAGAATTGATTCTGCATATTTCACCATCTCAAAATGTTATTTAGTTTATTGCCAGTTTGAAAAGGGTGGTGGGTTGGAGAAAAGAGAGAGAGAGAGATCATTATTTGGAACGTATGAGGCAGACTGAATATGAAGTGAACCTGTTTTGATTGCCGAGGATTAGTTCTCTTTAATTAACAAGGGCCAACGTTGCTTCTTAGCATGCAGAACAGACACCCTCAAAGTATTCTCCTTGAACACTGGTGTTTAAATATGCATTTATAGTGCCATTGAGTTATATTCTTTAAAAGAGGTAGATGATTAAAAGAGAGAGGAAGAATGCTCAAAATGCCTACAGATTCTGTGATGCTGTTTATAATGATAGTCAAAATCAGAATAATTGGTCTGAATTACAATAAAAGGAGAGAAAGCACACAGCAACCCAAAATCTTATGGGCTTGGGCACAGGGAATGTTGTATTCCATCTGCAAGCAGTCACGGCCATCCTGAGCCACACATTCTTATGGACAACCACAGTGCGTTAACTGGTGGATAACAGAGATAGCCCGCAGCAAACAAGCAGCAGCAGTCCCTGAAATGTATCTGTGGAGAATAGCTTGTGTTTGCAGATGAAATAATATTGGGCCAAGTGACTGGGGGTGGGGTTGAAATCTGCAAGAAGAATCCATTAGGGAAAACTAGGAGATCCAACCAACTCAATATGCTGCCACACTCCAACTCATTCATCCGGGATCTAAAAACCCCTTGCCTTGAAATTACAGGCATGTCTTGATGTAATTGGACACAAACTTCCAGAAACAGAAGGAGCTGGTGGAGGTGTGATTTCTGTTGGCACTTAGCTAAATTGTGAAATTTGCTCCCACAAGGGAATGCTGGCTGCCAGTTTGGACGGCTTTAAAAGAGGAGTAGACAAATAGATGGAGGATAACCATGAAGGCCACGTTCTACCTCCACTGCCAGATGCAGGATGCTTCTGAGTGCCATTTGCTGGGAATCTCAAGTGGCAAGAGTGGCATTGCACTCAGGTACTTGCAGATTTCCCATAGGCATCTGGCTAGCTGTTGTGAGAACAGAATGATGGGTGAGAGGGGCCTTTGGCGTGATTCAGCAGGGGCCTCCTTATGTTCTTAAAAGCATAATATCAGACACAGCAGCCAAATTTTAAGAATGGGAAACATGTATATTGGGTACAATTTCTTTTTGTTTTCAGGACCTCCCTTTCTAAGCAACTGTGCCTCATGGAACCTTAAAACAATGCCTTGTTTTCCCTTCTTAGTGGGTTTTTTTTTGGGGGGGGGACGGGGCAGTTCTTTGATGTTACAGGCAAAGCAGCTTCTAGGGAATCTGGAGCATTTACATTTCTGGCTGCACCCGCAGCTGTTTTTGCTTCACGGAGCACAGTTCACTTGGCTCATGAAGACAGCAATCTGAAAATTGTAAAATCTTCCGGTATTCCTAAGGGTCAGAGCATTCTTTTCCTTTAGGCTAGACAAATTTGTTTTTATAGAGGGATTCTGGAATCATCTGTGTCTGCCAGATAAAGGCTAACATCTTATTAACACCTTGAAAACTCACATAGAGATTTCCCAGAAATTAAATTCAATATACCTCTTGGAAATGGCCTCAGCCATTTCAAGAGGCAATGGAAACTGCACTCATGACTAAACATTATTTACATGAGTGCAGATTCCATTGCCTCTAGAATTTCAGACATCTTCCATGTCCCTTATGTAATATTTCAAAGCAACACTGCACTCAGTCCCACACCTGTGTTAGACATGCATGCAATAGACAATCAAGTCGCTTGCCATTATTTCATTTACTGCTTGAAAGATGAATTTTGCTCGTGTTTGGGATCTAACATAGTTATTTTAGGAGTCGGAAATGTGTTTACCCTCCTGTAAGGTCCCAGCCCAAACCTATCTGCTGTCCCTCAGATCAGAGTGGTTTTCTGTCCCTTCCCCTCTAGTGAGGCTTAATTCTTGATGCGTTTATATTGTATGCGGATGGAGGTTTTTGTTTTGCATCAGAGAGCACTGATTCCTTTTGCTCTGGTAGAACATCCTCCACCTCCACTTTAGAGGCTAAGGAGCTCTTACCTTTTCAGATTACAGCCACTCTTTGTTCTGTCCTGACCTCCAGTGAGCAGCCACAGACTAGGTATGATGGACAGGTATGATGGCTGGGACCATACAGGACCTTGGATAGCTCCAGGCATACAATTTGCTCCAAGGAGACACTGGCAAATGAGTTACTTTGGGAAATGTGGCTCAAAGGTTACTGTCTCTAGAGGTATATCTGGCTCAAGAGGTTCGTAGCTGACAGGCTCGTGCCTGGATAGCTCAGTTGGTTGGAGCATGGTGTTAATAACACCAAGGTTTCAGATTTGATCCTCTTATGCATGTGCTTGCATTGCAAGGGGTTGGACCACATCAGCCTTTCTCAACCTGTGGGTCCCCAGTTGTTGTTGAACTACAACTCCCATCACCCCTAGCTAGAAAGGCCAGAGCTCAGGGATAATGGTTGAGAACCACTGGACTAGGTGATCCTCAGGGTCCCTTCCAATTCTACAATTCTTTTGATTCAATGATTCTTTTGTTAGCTGCCTTGAAATGTTTTGTTGAAATGGAAAAGCAGAGTATAAATATAATTTTAAAAAATTAATTCATTTGTCTTATTCATAGGGGGTAGGGTTGCAATTGTTCTGTGTGTGGGGAAACTGTGATCTGGGTTATAGTCATCATTGTGATTTATTAAGCACTTACAGCTGTGCAATAGCTACAAGAGAGCTAGGCACTGCCCACCGGCATAAAGTACAAGATAAATGAATTTGAAAAGGAGGAGATGCAATGCAAAGAAATCCAACCCTGCAAATTAAAGTAGGAAAAATAAATGCTGAGAGAGAGAACATTTAAGGGAGAAAGAGGAATATCAATCACAAACAAAGCTACAAGGAAAAAACAACATGAAAAAGTGTTTGTAAAAATAAGCTTTCATACCTTTTCTTTAAAAGGATGGTGTAGTGGTGAGAATGCAGGGCTAGGATGCAGGAGAGCAGAACATAAAGAATGTAGGACAGTCAGCAATTTGCAGCCTGGTCTACCTCACTGGATTGATATGAGGATCATATGGAAAATCATGTACACAAAAAAGGAAGTACGGTACTTCTTCATACAGTGCATAATTAAACTGTGGAACTCATTCTCATAGGATAGCCAGCAACCTAGAATGTTTTAAAATAGGATTAGACAGTTTAAGGGAGGAGCAGGCTATTGGTGGCTATCGATGGAGTTAGCAATGCCTCTGAATACCAATTGCTGGACATCACCGGAGGGGAGAGTGCTCTTGTTCTCAAGTCCTGATGTCACAGACTGGCTGGATGCAGAGGTGTGGTGGGAGGCACCAACTGGGGAACCCCCAAGGGAGGAAGGCTCAGAGATAGGTGATTGGTGGCAGGACAATTATGAGTGGTCAGAGGCAGAAGACTGGGAGGAGGTGGTGTTGGAAGTGGAAGAGGTAACAGGGTTAGTGAGCAGGAAGAGTCTGTGGCAGAAAGCTGCTCAGAATCAGAGTCAGAAGCAGAGGAGGGAGGCCAAGATGCAGAGATGAGTCAGGCTGGTGGAGAAGCCAGAGTGTCTCCCCCTCCTGCAGTGACCAGCTCCCTCCCTCTCTGGTCTCCCAGAACCAGAAGAGGTATGAAGAGGGAGGTGCAAAGATGGGCACAGGAGCAGAATCTCAGATTTCTTGGGAAAGCCCTGGGGGAGGAGGAGACTTAAGCAACTGTGGGGAGGTGGAGACTGAGTGGAACTTGTTTCTTTGAATAAAGAGTTAACCTCACTGACGCCTTGTGATTTATTGCTGATCTGCTCCTGACACCTGCTTGATCCAGCTGGCTTTTCTAATGCTCTTGTTTACCCTTCCTTTGGAGTGGTGGGGGGCGGATTGCTGGTTGGCTCTGTGCTCTCTTATGACTGGACATGTCCTGTGATAGGGAATTTAGGAGTCAAAGACAGTCAGCAGAATGGAATTAAAGCTCGGGCCTCATTATTCCAGATCCCTTTCTGCTTATCCTAGCCAGTTATTGGCTGCAGCTGTCACAGTTTGCCCTGACTTCTTTTGGTATCTAAATCTTAATCGCTTACATCTCAAACCAGGAGAGGTCCAAAAGAAAGAAAGAAAGAAAGAAACCCTGTTGTGTTAGCATCTTACATCCTGTGTCTGACATGATCTGAAACCTCCTTGAACAGCTCTTATATCAAGCTCCAGCTGTCAGGCTTATTAAATCACCCACAGCTTGCTTCAGAATGACATATGGGTGGGAACGCTTCCCCCAAAGTGGGTTTTGCCAGATATTGTGGTTTTGAACCACACAGTTTACGAGTTTGGTTTCTTTCCAGCTTGAAAGTCTGACCCTGCAATGTCTTGTTATGAGGCTCTGAGTTGAGCAACAATGGAGGAGGTGATGCTGACGTTTTTACTGTTCCCAACATAACCGTTTTTCAAAATCATTTAATCTAACATATTGCTTTTGTTTAGACACCTTGATGAATTTTGTATCACATAATGTTCCCTGATGCCAATGATCTCTGCAAGCCTCTACAGGTGAATGACTCTCCTAGTATTGTTTAGATCATAAGCCTAGAATTTGTAGTTTATAAATGGCAAGAACCCAAATCTCCCTAACCAGGGGATGGTATGGGATACCTGAAATACATTGCATGGCAGTTTCAGTGGAATGAGAACATCTTAGGGAAGAAGTGTCTTCCCTCCCCCTGAGACCAGGGAGGGTTGAATGCCCACCAATAACCCCCATTTATCCACAGTGGATTTCAGAGAGTAATAGCATCCCCACTAACCCAGTATTCCAATGTGTGAGTGTTGGGGGGGGGGGGCTCCAGAGAATCCGCGTCTTTGTTTTAGTGATCAAACTGCTTGACAGCGACCTTAGAGCTCATCTATTCCAGCCTCTGCTCAATGCAGGATCTGCACTGCAGGATAATAATAATAATAATAATAATAATAATAATAATAATAATAATAATTTATTATTTATAACCCGCCCATCTGGCTGAGTCTCCCCAGCCACTCTGGGCGGCTCCCAATCAAGTATTAAAAACAATACAGTGTTAAATATTAAAAACTTCCCTGAACAGGGCTGCCTTCAGATGTCTTTTAAAGATAGGATAGCTACTTATTTCCTTCACATCTGAAGGGAGGGTGTTCCACAGGGTGGGCGCCACTACTGAGAAGGCCCTCTATCTGGTTCCCTGTAACCTTACTTCTTGCAATGAGGGAACCGCCAGAAGGCCCTTGGTGCTGGATCTCAGGATATGACTACAGCAGCCCTGACAAGTGGTCAGCCCAGCCTCTGCTTAAAAACACCCCCTCCATCTCCTGAAGCAGCCTGTTCCACCATCAAGGAGCTTCTACTATTAGGGAGTTTCTCCTAATGTTTGGCTGAAATCTACTTTCCTGGTCATTGCTTTGTATGTGGCTTTAGGAAGGGATCAGAAATAGCCTGTTCTATAGTTCTTTTCTACTGCCCAAATTGGGTTAGTGCCCTCATCCACAGCTCTTTGTGTGCAACAGCAAAATGTTATTTTTGGGAGAGGGACACAAAACAGTATAAGATCAGATGGGAACCCATGTTCAAAACGTTTGTGAATAATGACTTAGGAGCATCTTTGAGTTTGTGGAGAGCTACATAGGAAAGCTTTTTGAAGTGCATCATACACCCAGTCCTGGTAGCTGCAAAATGAAAAGGGGGAAAAAGAGAGTCAATGAAATGAACATTTTATGGCACATTGTTCTGAGCAGTAGTGCATTGCACTGGTGCTGCAAGCTGAGCCAGGATATGCTATATAAATGATAATTATGATTACAATGAGATTTTAATGGGCAAAGGTAAAAAGGTAAAGGTCCACTGGACCAGTCAAAGGCAACTATGCGGTTGCGACACTCATCTTTCTTTCAGGCCAGTGTTTGTCTACAGACAGCTTTCTGGGTCATGTAGCTAGCATGACTAAACCACTTCTGGCACAACAGGACACCGTGACAGAAACCAGAGTGCACATAAACCCAATTTACCTTCCCGCTGCAGTGGTGCCTATTTATCTACTCGCACTGGTGTGCTTTCGAACTGCTAGGTGGCTGGAGCTGGAACAGAGCAACGGGAGCTCACTCTGTTGCAGGGATTTGAACCACCCCATCATTTATTGGGGTTTTTATTTTTGTAATTTAAACTTGAATATATTGAAGAGCAGGTCTTTTCTTGCTGTGAATCTTGCCCTCTCTCCAGTGATGCCCCCCCCCCAATCATTTGACAATGCTTGGGACGAGTGGGCACATTGGGAATTTTGAGAAAGTGCTGTTGGCACCAGTCACAAAATGGCTGCCACTAGGGCTTAGCTTAAACACAAAATGGCTGGCATAGGCATGGCATAATGGCAGCTACATATAAAAGAATAGAAAAAGAGGCAAAACCACAAAATAATGTGGGCATATACCATCCAGGAATAAAGAACAGGGTATGCACATCAGCCGCTGCCATACTCACTCACAGAGAGACTTTTTGCCTCTCTTCTCAGCACCAACCTTTGGCATCCAGTGAAATGTGGGCATGTTTGAAGTCTGTGTGTTACATGCAGGAGAGGCTGAGCCAGTGCAAACAAAAACTGAGCAGGAACAGCAAGCAGTCTCTTGTGCTTTGTGGATTTTTGAGGGAATGTTTACTGAAACCTTTTGTATGTGCCATGTGAAGTACAGGTAGGCACCGTAGCACCCATGGGCACCACACAGACTTAGAGCCACTCTTGGACCTAAATACCCAACTCAGTCATAGGCAAGGGTTGGCAAGTCTATCCCTCCTTGCTCCAACCTGCAAGCCAACTAAACAACCATCTAATCTTCTTTTGCATCTCTTCTCTGCTCCTTTTCCTCCCGTGCAATCTTCCTCTATCCACTCATTCAACTTTCTGTCTGCCTTGGCATACTGTGCTACTTCTAAAGCAGAAATTGCTTTTTTTATTGTTTATCCTCTGGCGTTTTCAAAGCTCACTCCTTCGGTACACCTGGATTTAGTTCCAGATAGCCACATGGACTAGGAGTCAAACAGCCTTGGCATCTCTCCCAGACGTATCACAGCCAGGTAGCACAGAACCATAATCAGGTAGGTGGGTGAGTTGGAGGCATGGACAAAAGAGCAGGTTCAAGTTCCTCTCTGACTCAGTTTTTAATCAAAGTCATAGAAGAACTTTCAGGATTGCATTATTTACCGCCGAATGAGGCAAATATTACAAGCCCATCTGAATTCACACCGTGAGCCCCACTTGGATATTATTTAGATCTATCAAATACCTCTCTTCCTCTTGCCACTGTTATTTACATGCCCCCTTTCTCTCCTTTAGAGCTTGCAATCCCCTAACATCTTGTACATGCTCACCAAGGACTCTTTTTTTCTGTTCCGTTGTTGAAATAGAACAATATTTTGTCCTAGTCTTTGTGACTGTGGAGGCAGTAGCTGAAAAGAAAGGCAGAGCCAGATTTTCAGAGCCAGCTTGGTTGCAGCAAGCTCAGAACCCCCAGACAGCTCCATCAGTACTAGTTCAGTGCCATAGGTTGCAATCCTATAGATGAAACAGCGAGCAAGTTGTCTCAGCGCTAGCCTGGAGCAACTGTTAGAGTTTTATTGTTTGAGCTAGACCAGAGTTTCACCCACTGAGCGCTGCTCCACTTAGAAGTCCAGCACCTTTTTATACAGCCATTGTTTCCTCCTAGAATGTGGGGTTGAGTTGTGAAGACTTCTTTGTTGGAGGCTGCTCAGCATTTTGCTGATCCTCCCAGGAGCCTGAGGTCTATTTACAAGAATTCAGATGCAGAGGTGCCTCCTTGGGAGTTGGTGTGCAGGGTGTGGGATCTGTTGCTGCTGGAGCTACTCAGGAAGAATTGGGGAGCAGCTCTGTTTTCCTCCTCTGACCTACTCTTCCTCTGGCCCAGGCGCTCTGCATCCAAGGAGTCTTGGTTCACAGCCATGACATCGATTTGGATTCATTTTCGTAAACAACCCTGCAGACACACTTGTGTGAGAAAGAAATTTGTCTCACAGGGCAGATCACGACACCTGTCTCATCCTGCAAATGGACCACCATTCTACCCATTTCCTCCCTCTGCAAACAGACTAATACATAATCCCCAAATGAGGAGATGATCAGAAAATTCAAACATGGGTGGGTGGAAGTTTGAGTTACCCATCCAATGACTTTGCTAACTATACAGTCTTGAGAGGGAAGAAAAATATGTAGTACATTCTGGAAATTGATGTGACCTTTCCACAGAAAGATTTTCCTTAATTATGTCTCTGTGCTTAACAGGGCCAATCTGATGCTGATTTCGTAGACATATCTCTTCTTCTTTTTCTCCCTTCCTTTTTTTACACATTCATGCACAAGCCATTAAAACCAAATTGAGAAATGCAACATCTTAAAAGATCAGCAAGCTATTAAGAAATGTGTTTTATATTATTAGGGTATGAGTTTGTTTGTTTTGGCAACACACTATTAGACGGAGAAATGGCTAGATTTTCCCTATCTTCTTACTCATTTTCTTCATTCTGACCCCACTCCTAGGAGCCCTGCTCACATGAGACATAAGCAGGTGGAAGAAGAAGCAGGGTTGTGCCTGCTTGGAACTAGTTTACTTTGCACATTTGCATTACTCCATATATGCCCCCACTTTGCAGAAATGACACTGCTACAGGTGTCACATAGTACCCATTCTGCATTTGTATGAAATCAATCCTTTATTGTTTCAGCACATACACGGTGGAACTCCCTACCTATTGACACCAAACAGGCACCTTCACTGTACTCTTTTCCGTGCCTGCTAAAAACATTTTTGTTTAGACAACCATACCTTGATATGTACAATATTGACGTGTGTTTTAATCTATTTTAAGTTCGTTGCTGATTTTATTTTATTTTTTTGGAATGTTTTAAATAGTTGTTTTTGACTTTTTATCAATAATTCTATTGGGTTTTTTTCTGTTTGTAAACTACTTTGAGGGTTTTAAAAAAACAACGAGCACTGTATAAATTTAAAAAATGCTTCTCCCTCATTTTCTTCATTCTGACCCCACTTCTAGCAGCCCTGATCTGAACATATAAGCCGGTGGAGGAAGAAGTAGGATTTTCTTCCTGCCCCTGCCCCCTGGGCCTTCATTTGTTCAGGAGAAACCGTAAACAAGGCCTGTATGCATAGAATTTGTGCAGGCTGCACCTTTTCTCTGCATCAGAGCAGTGATGCAATTAGGTAGTTCCCTATACAGGATTGCTGTCAGACGGCTTGGGGGGGGGTGGATAACTCCATACCCTCCAACATTTCTTCAATGAAAATAGGGACATCTTAAGGAAAAGTGGGAACATTCCAGGATCAAATCAGAAACCTGGGCATCTTCTCTAATTTAGGGATGTCTCTAGAAAATAGGGACACTTTGAGGGTCTGGTTGTGGTTTAACTCGTAGCATCTGATTCTCAATAAAAGCCCCTTTACCTTTTGACACCTGAAATGTATATTTTTAGGACCCTCCTTATTTCTGAGACTTTAAGTTGTTTCAAACTGTTTTAACATGGTGTTTTAATTGCTGCAACCTGCCCTGAGACCTTGGAGTGAAGGGTGGAATAATAATAAAAATAGTAATACAATTTGTCTACTCAGCACTTATTAACAGTTTGCATCAATTTGAGTTTCACATCAGAGTACAAATGACACTTGTGTGCTTCAGCACTTTGTTTTTGATACATAGAGATACTTTGGAATCTTTCTATTTTAGTGATGCGTAGTAAATGCCCAGACTCTGTATTTCCCTTCTGAAAGAACACAGACCGTGTGGCTTCTGTGTGATTTGTAAGAAGTGAGCCCCCTCTGCTGTAAGTTAAGAGCAATTGCTACAGTTTCACAAAACGTTTTCTCCACTCTTTAAAAAGAAGGGCTCTCTCATTGGTCCTCAGTATTGACTACATGAATGGGAGCTGCTCATAGAAGTCGTTGCCAGCCATTAAATCACAAGAGCCAGTTTAAAAACACCAAGCGACAAAAACGTTTTAACACCCACTTAAGAGTCATCAATGAAAAGCGCCACCTGCATTTCCAAGGAGAGAGATTCCCAGATTCTCTTGATTCATACAGGTGGATGTGGGTGAAGGCTGCCCTTCAAGTAACCTCTTCCCAAACTCCTCCTAGCTTCAAATATCAAAACAAGCACCTCAAACTGAGCACAGAAATAAATGCAGCTGGTGCCACATGATTTAAACACTTGGTTTCCAAAGGTATCCTGTCAGCTGCATTCAGTGTCAGCCTTTAAAGGCAGCCCCACGTAGGGAGCATTGCAGTAACATAGCCTAGACCAGAGGTTTTCAACCTTTTCAAAATGGCTCCCTTGACCAACAACAATCTTTCTGCGGCACCCTTGTGGGGCTCAGGAGCCCAGTTATGTCACCCCTTGCCTGCAGAGCTGGCAGCCTCTCACCCTTTTTCAAACACCCTCCTTTGTGGTGTGTTCTCTCAGCCTCCTCTCCTCTCCCCTCTGCTTGGGATTCCTCTGGGCAGCCACTGCTGCCACCTCTTGTCTCTGAGCTTTCACCTTTAAATTGAAAATGGCATTGCATTTCTCACCCATCACTTTGGCAAGGGAGTTTGCCTCCCCACCCCCCACCCCGGTAGTTCCTCCAGCACCTGCTTCACCATGGTTAGAGTGCTTCAGGTGGAAAGGTGCCCTGATTTATCACAAGGGAAGTCATTTTCTTCAGGATGGGGAAGGTCAGAGACCATGGGAATACTTTAAGGCAGACTGGTTTCCCTAGGTATTTCCCCCTCCCCCCCTTAAAATAATAATCACACAAACAGTCTTCCGAAAGGTAAAAATAACATTTACTCACTCAGAGCTTCTGTCACAGAATATCAGATATAGCAGCTTTGCTCAGGCAGGCTTAAAATGGTAATTCAGTTCCATAGACATGCTTAAGTCTAGCTTAAGATGGAGCATTGATGCTCAGAAGTAGCAGATGGTTCATTTGTGGCTTGGGGATGAGATGAAGAGCAAGAGTGAAGAGAGGCCAAAGAGGACATGCCCAGCCAGGTGAGGAGATTATATATGACTATGCCCTCCCTCTGTCAGGGCACAGTGCGAGTGGCTCTCAGAGTTCTCTCTAGCAAACATACAAGAAAACTCTGTGAGCTTCAGCTCCTATCGTGCGCCTATCTAGCAAACACAGATTGTTTGTTTGACTTACTTGTAAACATCCCACACTCAGGGCTCCCAGAATCAGAGCCTTTGCATACCTGTTGCCAGAGAACAACAGTGGAAGAGACCTGTTGTCCTTGTTTTCTGCTTCTGGGCTTCTCTGAGGCATCTGCTTGGCCACTGGGAGAAATAGGATTCTGGACTAGGCAGGGTGTGTTTTTTTTATGTTGTTAAAACAGAAATTTTGTAATGAGTTTCCTACAAAATATTTATACTAGAATCCATTACAGAAATAATGGTGAAAATAATTTAATGACTGGAGAAAGCATTTGTATTCTACAGTGCTTTTAGGAAGAAAACAATTATGTTCATACAGTGGTACCTCGGGTTAAGAACTTAATTCGTTCTGGAGGTCCATTCTTAACCTGAAACTGTTCTTAACCTGAGGTACCTCTTTAGCTAATGGGGCCTCCCGCTGCTGCCGTGCTGCTGCTGTGCGATTTCTTTTCTCATTCTGAAGCAAAGTTCTTAACCTGAGGTTATTTCTGGGTTAGCGGAGTCTGTAACCTGAAGTGTATGTAACCTGAAGCATCTATAACCCGAGGTACCACTGTACATTGCCTTTAGGAAGCAACATGCTTTTTAGTCCTTGCACACAAACGCATGGAGCCTCATGTGGTGCTTTGTCAGCAGCAGTTCCCACCGCCTAAGAGGCAAGCTTATGTTAAATCTCAACAGTGGCTTATCTCTTCAACAGTGAGACTGTGAGCTATGGCTGTGCATTCTCTAGCCTTGCAGGTGGGATCACAGTTTTTATCTTGTCTTGTCATCACCTCCATGAGGTTGGCCTTTCATGTCCCCATTTCACACTTAAGCTCAGTTTGCACATAACGCTAAGCCAAGCCATGGCTTGGCGAGAATGCATTGCTCTGAGAGATACCGTATTTTTTGCTCTATAAGACTCACTTTTTCCCTCCTAAAAAGTAAGGGGAAATGTGTGCGCGTCTTATGGAGCGAATGCAGGCTGCGCAGCCATCCCAGAAGCCAGAACAGCAAGAGGGATCGCTGCTTTCACTGCGCAGCGATCCCTCTTGCTGTTCTGGCTTCTGAGATTCAGGGGGGGAAAAATTCTTGTTTTCCTCCTCCAAAAGCTAGGTGCGTCTTGTGGTCTGGTGCGTCTTATAGAGCGAAAAATACGGTAAGTAAACCGGGAATAAACCTTGGCTACAGCTTATGATTTGGTGCAATGCAAACCACTAGTCTGGATTTGAACAGAACACTAAGCTAAACCGTGCCTTGGTTCACAGCAGTTGCAAGGCCAGGGGGAGGAGCAAAGTGGCTGTGATCTCCTCTCTGGGAAGCTGCATGCTCACACATTCATCCTAAGCCATGCTTTGCCTTGGCACTGTGTGCTAATTGGCTCATTGGGACCTGAGACTGAGAGCCAACTACTCCCCTAAACTATTATCCCTCAGTGAATTCATGGTTTCCGTGGCACCTGAACCCAGGTGTCCCAGATTCAATCTTGTTTATATACATTATCTTGAACATGCAAATGAAACAAGCATTCAACTTGCTAGGCTACTGGAACTGGGGTTGCAAGAAGGCAGCAATTTCCATTCCAACCTGCATTTGTGACAATCATAACTGTTACTCTTCCGCTGCAATTTGGTTTCTACCAAACACTACATTGTTCATCTTGCTATCTAGTGTAAGTTAGCACACAGGCTGGAGCAGTTTCTGCTTCCTCACCTGTCAGACTTCTCCAGCATCCCTTACTGGAAACATATTTGAAGACTTCTACATAGCAGCAGACATTAAGCTTACACCCTGGCGTTTCAGTGGTGGGCAATAACCCAAGCAGGGGTGTGACTGTGAACAATAAAGGAAATGCTTTCAGGGGACTTTTAAAATGTCATTACATTTATAAATGTATAAAGCATTATAAATTTATAAAGCTTTATAAATGCTGCCAAATGTCATGTTTCCTTTTTCTCTCGCCATGCAGTCCTCTCCATTGCAATTTTTGGAGGCACAAACAACTCTTGCAAATCATTTTAGTTTTAAATTACATTGCTGAAATATAATGTAGAGCAGGGGTGGCCAACTCCCAAGAGACTGCGATTTATTCACAGAATTTAAAACTGGCAGGGATCTACTCCCTTTTTGGGGGTTCAGGGAAAAGTTATTGAGCTTTCTTTAGGGAGGAAGAAAGCCCTGATTTTTGAGAATTCAAGCCTAAGCCCAAGGGAGAAAGGAGAACAGCTACTCACCAACAGATTGCTGGGGAAACATATAGCCTCACTGAGTACTGTAATCTCCATCTTCCACTCTGCAGATCATACAATGGAGGGCGGGACGAGGGGGTGGGGCCGGATTCTGTTTTACCAATGCTAAGGAAAAGGACCCAGCGATTGACCACAAACTACAAAAACCTCCCGGGGAACTACCAGTAGATCGCAATCGACCTGTTGGACATCCCTGATGTAGAGCAATCACTCACTGATTTACTTTTCCAACATCATTCATTGCCAAAGCTGGGAGTTGTTCACATACAGCTATGAATGTACTGTATTTCTTTTCCCTAGGCAAAGGCTGTGTGTTAGGATTCTAGCAATTACTTTCTAAAAATACGTGGTGGTGTTTCATCTGTCACTATTTCACTATATTGTTTTAAATAGTTGTATCCTGCCTTTCTGAAAGCAAACCTCCTAGAAGACTGACACTAATACATAATAAGCATAGTAATGTTGTTTTAAAAGGCAGTGGTGATTTGTGAAGGTTTGGGGTGGGGTATGTGATGCAGATTGAAAACACCCACCCTCATGTTTTTGCTTTAATACACAATCAACAACATAGGAATTAAGGAGTCCATTTTCAGCTCTAAAATAAATGTATATTTAATTATTTAATTAATCCATCCTCAATCTGAATTTACACAAAAAAACTTTTGTTTTGGCTCCCAGTATGTTTCTGAGCACAATTCAAAGTGTTGGTGCTGACCTTTAAAGCCCTAAACGGCCTCAGCGCAGTATACCTGAAGGAGCGTCTCCACCCCCATCGTTCTGCCCGGACACTGAGGTCCAGCACTGAGGGCCTTCTGGTGATTCCCTTACTGCGAGAAGTGAGGTTACAGAGAACCAGGCAGAGGGCCTTCTTGGTGGTGGTGCCCGCCCTGTGGAACGCCCTCCCATCAGATGTCAAGAAAATAAACAACTATCTGACTTTTAGAAGGCATCTGAAGGCGCCCTGTTTAATGTTTGATGTTTTACCGTATTTTTATTATTTTGTTGGGAAACCCAGCCAGATGGGTGGGGTATTATTATTATTATTATTATTATTATTAATTTCATCCCAATCTCCATACTTGGTCTTGTACTTCTCATCACCTATTAATCCCTTACTTTCTGCTTTGGTTTTCATGTGGTTTATTACTTTGACAGAGTGTCCCAATATCTGCTCAGTTGTCTTTTCCTCTTCTTGTCTTGGGTCCCAACACTTCCACAGACATCAAGGGGTGTATAAGTCAGTTGCGTCTCCCCTGTAGCATTTCTCCCCAATTGTGAAATAAGATTACTGATGGTTTGCTGAACTTTCCCCCCTTTCATTGCCTCTACCCAACTGCCTGTTTCCTTTGGAAGAAGCAGAATGATGTTCAAAATCGTGACACATATAAAGCAAATGTAACATTTGCTAGATATTCCATCTGGTGGAGAATAATTTTGCTTTCTATCTTGGTCCCAAGCAATGGCCCAGCCACTGATTCAGACAACAGTGCTGTCACATACTGGGTCCATGATACCAGTGCAGACATCAACCAAGAGATCAAAGGGCCAAAGCTGGTAAGGTGGTGGAGATTCAGCAAGGCTTGTTCTTCACCCAATATCCAAACTTCCACCTCAAACATCTACAGTGTACACAAGACGCTTCCCTCCACCTGGTCAGTTACTCTTTGCACTGACTTTGTCTCCTGCATTGAACACACACCCTTAAAAATGCCCAACTTTCATTGGCTGCCAGGACTGCATGCCCACCCTCCATTTTGTTCTGAGATGCAAAGTACGTCTCTCTGTGCGTGAGCCCAGTGGTGGCTGATATGCTGCTTTGCCTGTTAATGGGGTGGTTAGTGGTTGATGGAGGGCATGTCCCCATCATTTTATGGTTCTCTCTCTTTTTTCTGCTTTTTTTGGAAGTCACAGCCAGGGACACCAACAGGATTTCCTGGGCCCAGGACAGTGGATATGGACTGGGGCCCCTACACCCTAAAATCTGCAATATAATTTCAAAAATAGCTGCATATTTTTATTATTATATTAACTAGCCATGATGACTAATATTTTCAAATCCCAGTTTCTGGAAACTACAGGACGGAAGAGTGTTCTTGTGCTTGAATTCTGCTTGTTGGTTTCCCACAGGCATCTCTTTGGCCACTGTGAGAACAGGATGCTGGACTAGAGGGGCCATGGGCATGATCCCGCAGGCTCTTCTTATGTTACTATGTAAACATTATGTATTAGTGCCATTTGGGGTGGTAAGACTAGAGTGCACATAGCAGTGGCTGGTGGTCCTGCCAGAGCAAAACTGACCCACTCTATTGTGCCCACCCAAATATCTCAGGCAGGCTTGCACTCCTACCTACATGGTGCTTCAGGTCATGGATATTCCATGTGCAGTATTTCTTGCTTGCCATCTGGACCACACGTTTCCTAGCTCACAGCCTTTCATAAGATTAGGCCTTTTGGCTGACAGCGGATTGGAAGAATGCCAAGTAGCACATTACCGTGCTTCACTGCAGCTTTATTTAATTACCCTAAAATGTATACGCTGATCTCCAGCTACTACGAAGAGAAGGGAAATCCCAGTTCAAATGCCTGTTGCAGCGTACCTGGTCCTCTGCTGTTGCATGGGTGAATCCTGAGTTTGTCGAAAACGAGGTTTGGGAGAAGGTTATGTAAGCCATGGGGAATATGCCAAGCCTTCCGTCTTTTTTTAGGAGGTTAAGATGTGTAGGTTCCCTTGTCAAAATATTGTTCATGTGCCATCTGCCTGCAACAGATATGCATGAGAGCCAGTATGGTGGAGCTGGAAGAGTCCAACTTGGAACAAGGAGAGCTGGCTGGTTATGAAGCTCACTAGTTAACTTTGGACTCTCAGCCTGACCCAGGCCAAACGGTTATTGCAAGAACTGAATGGAGAATCACAGTGTATGGAGGGGGGGAGAGAAGCCATGTATGCCTTGCTGAGCAACTTGGACAAAAGCTGTCCTGGACCCCTGGCCTACCTGGCAGCAAGTCAGTGTGCCAAGTTCAAAGTCTGAGGTCAATCCACACAAGTCCAAAGTTCAAAATCCAAAGTCTAAAGGTCAGGAAACGCAATCCAGGGTCAATCCAAATAGCCAGGTCTGAAGTCCAGCAGTCAGGTTCCAAACCCAAAGCACAGTCTCATAGAGGTCCAGGAGCATCCAAGTCAAGGTCCTGCAACATGGGCAGTTGAGCAGACACAGCACCTCAGCTTTGCTTCTATTTTGTACTTTGCATGCTGACTGCAGCATCTGGGCTTGATGAGGCATGTGACCCTCACCTGTTCCAAGCCTACTCCAGCTGAGGAATCACACACCCTCTCCCAGAGCTAGCAAGCCCCACCTGGCCAGCTAGGGAGCTGGGCTGTGGGCCCTTGCCTGCCTCAGCTTTCTAGAAGGCATGCCAGGAAGAACTTTCTGACATTATGTGCAGTGTGACAGTCGAACAGTTTGGATGGCCATCTGTCGTAGGTGCTTTTGTTGAGATTCCTGCAATTCAGGTGGTTGGACTAGATGACCCTCAGGTTATGGTCAACCCAACTCTACAATTCTATGGTTCCACATCAGCTTCAGGAATAGGAGTTTGGGGTATTTGTGTGTGCGTGCAATACATCCTTATTGTGCTAATGGAAAAGCTAGCCGACTGAAATCAGTGGGGTAAACAACCTCACTGTGTTTTAAGCCACTAATGTGTATATTAGACTAAAAGTTTAGAGCTGAGACCAGAAATGCAGGATTAATTAGACCGGGAGCTTGATCTCTCCCAGCAGGATGCTTTTTTCGTCTAGTAGTGGGGCTGAGGCCATCTGCTCAAGAAAAAGATGTCCAAAGATGTCCTGGGACCCCAAGTGAGTTGTTATTATGAGGCCATTATCATCTCACCCAGTTTTCTTCCTATCACCACCATTTATGATCTATGGGTTCTATAATTTCTGTCTTAATGGGATTTTTGCAGCTTATCATCTTGATTTCACCTCGTACAGCCCTGTGTTTCTAGAGACAGACCCTCCTTCTCCAAGCAATTTCTCTTTGGAGCAGGAAATGGAGCAGGAAATTTGCTGCATTAAAGTTTCATTTTCTCCCCCTAGTTGACCGCTAGAGGGAGTATTCCACCTTGCATTACCAACAAATGCATGTGGCAATTTACTTTGCCAAAGTTTCAATTACTAGCTTTTCTCACCTATTGCAGATGGATGCATGACAGGTTTTTTTTGCTTTTCAGTCCTTTAAAGTTGCATGCAGCTGTGTAAAACCATCTAGATCTGTGCCTGCAGTTCCGTAGTAGCCCTGCAATGAGTTACTCTTATGTATTATTTCTGTTTATTTATAGATATGGAACCTCCCTAACCTTTGGAACAAGGTGATTGTTATCATTATTCTGGCCCCTACGTGCTGTAAGGTGTTCTAGAAATGTTTCCCCTGAGCATTCCCTGAGTTTTCTCCCTCTTCTGCAAATGTCAGGTTGGTGTTTTATTGAGGCTGTGCTCAACAACATGTACTTGACACAATTATAGTGTTTCTGTAGCAGGCTTATTCTGCTTTACTAGTTTGTCCTGCAATGCTTCCCCAATGCTAAGACATTGTTGCTGTCTGGAGGGGCTATGGGAAATTCCAGGATGTGCCCTGATTGGAAATGAAGTCATGGCAGCCCCAAAACTTCCATAGGCTCAAATAGTGTTGAAAGCAGGATCACAAGGTGGTATAGCAGTTGATATGTTGGACCAGGGCCTGGGTTCGAATCCCTGCTCAGCTCACTGGGTGGCCTTGGGCCAGTCACAGTCTCTCAGCCTAACCCACCTCACAGGGATGTTGTGAAGATAAAATGGGGACAAAGAGAACCATTTGTGTCACCTTGAGCTTCTTGGAAGAACAGAGGGATATGAATGAGAGTTATGATGATCCCAATAGCATCACAAATGCATAATAAAAATGATGCCTGGAGGGTCCCTAAGGCTGCTATGGCTGAAAGTATTTCCCAGATGCCTCCCTTTTAAAAATTTCCAGTGCAGCAGGAGATAAAGCAGCTATGGTTGCTCTCACTTGATTCCTCCCCAGTTCTGTCACGGCCCCCACCTTCACTTGATGTGTAACCTGGATATCTGTTTGCCACAGCAAGTAGGGAGTAGCAGGCAGCAAAAACCTCACTCCATGGGGAGGCTTATAGTCTAGCGTCCGGCTTGCAGAGATGATGCAAGTCCAGTCCCAAGCAGCAATAATCCTTTAGCGTGTTTCCAGAACGCTGTGCCTGTTGGCTCATGTTCCAGGTGATGCCAGCTCAATACAAGCCATACTGCGAAAACACATCTGGAATCTGTGTGAATGTGGAATATTTTAAAAGGCATTTTTTTCACCATGCTTTTCCATCAGTAAGGTTCCCGGAACAGCTTATATAAAATCAGGAGAATCAATCATGATGATAAGGTCAATAAAACAATAAAAGCAGAGCAGATAATCATTTAGCAATAAAGCTGTATTAAAACCAAATCAGAAAAGCCTGGGCAAATAAAAAAAGGGGTTTGCCTGGCGCCAGAAAGAAAACAAACCCAGTCTGAGCCACCCTGGGGGAGCATTCTGAAGTCTGGGCACCACTTCTGCAGAAATCCTGCCTGCAGTTATCACATGCCTGACCTCTGGGTGAGAAATTCATAGAATAACAGGCAGGTTCACGTAAGAGGAGCCTTATGGAAGAGCATAGGAAGGTGTCTTGTACTGAAGTGGCCCATTGGTCCACCTACACAGAAAAGCAGCAGCTCTCCGGGATTTCATACCTGCAGATGTCAGGAATCAAACCTGGGGTTTTCTGTATATCAGAGCTATTACCCTTCCGCAGGGCCCTTCTTCAGGTACAACACCTGCCAAGATGATTGCCAGGTGTATGAGAAGCACCCATTTCACAATGAGCAGTCCACAGGGGAGCACCCTCTCTCTGCCAGGAGACAGGTTGTATCTTGCTATATGGCTGAACTGATGGCTCACAGAGGGCTCCCCCCCTTCCATTGCTCCATCTGTTTCTCCCCCACCCTCCATTTTTTATCCTCCTCTCCTTCAATGCTCCCAGGCTAGGTCAAGGCAGCTATGAGAGGCATTTGGTTTGCTCCAGAAGGGCTCTTCTTATGTTCACAACAGCTACAGCTTTTCCCACTCACGCTGGTGCTCTCCTTTAAGTCGTGGCTTTCTTGTAGCTGGGGGGAAACGCACACTGTGCTTTGCACAGACCTGTGAGTGCAGTTACCCGCTTCAGTGGCATGAAGAGGCAGGCTCCTCTTCCGTTGCCCAGGGAAGTGCATTATTTCCACGGCTGCTCGGTGTGCTTGTCCATTCGGAGCTCAGCGATGAATCATCCTGTGTTTGGGAAACGAGGAGATGGCTCTCTTATTTTATCTGGCTTGTGAGAATTGCCTTTCAACAATAGTGCCAGCTCCGTATGCCTCTGAAATAAATGGCATGCAAAGCATGACTTGGGGTCACTGTCTTCTCCTAGCCTTGAAGCTCAGGAAGCTGGGCTTTTGTAGCTCCCTTTCCACGCTTCTGATTTTGCCTTGCTGCGTGTGGTCCAGTGACAAGCCCAGGTAACTGAGTCATTGGGTAGCTTTCTCTCTCTGCGCGTGTCTTGTTTTCTCTTCCCTGCCCTCAGGGAAATGATTACATAAAGTTTCCCAAAACTCAAGGGCCAAGTGCAATGTCACTTCAGCGCAGTTTCCCACTGGACAGTTAGGCTTCTTCTGATCCCAGCTTAGGCTTCGTGGAGCACAATTACAAGATCAACAACAGATTCTGTATGGTGGTTCATCTCTGAGGCATTGCTACTGTTGTAATTTACTGAAACGCCATGGGGTGCCTCTTGTGTTATATAGGGGAGACCTGCAGCATTTTGAGTGCTGCTGCTCAGGGTTCCAACAAGCCAGCTGTGCCCTCCATCCCATCCACATTCTTTGTTTCCCTCAACAGCCAATCAGCATTCTGTAGCCACTGAGCATGCTCAGACTTTATTGGACTGTGTTTTGGGGGGAGAGTGTGTGTATTTGCTGGGCTGGCTATGGCTGATGGGAGTTGTAGCCCAAAATATTTGGAGGGGTCCAGTATGGTAAAGGCCGATGAGGTAGATAGACTGGTAGATATTTGTACACCTGCAAACCTTGGGCTCCCACCCAGTTTGTGGACATCTCCACCTAGTGTGGAGATGAAATTCAAAAAGAATGATTAGACATGACAGGGCAACAACATGTATGTTTTATGGGGTGGTCATTTTGTCACATGAATAGGATTGCACAGCGGAGATATACAAAACCTGTCCCCTCCTCTACCTTAACTCACAAGCACTCAATTTGTTTAGGCAGTACAGTGGTACCTCGGGTTAAGTACTTAATTCATTACGGAGGTCTGTTCTTAACCTGAAACTGTTCTTAACCTGAAGCACCACTTTAGCTAATGGGGCCTCCTGCTGCTGCCGCACCACTGGAGCAAAATTTCTGTTCTCATCCTGAAGCAAAGTTCTTAACCCGAGGTACTATTTCTGGGATATCAGAGTCTGTAACCTGAAGCGTATGTAACCTGAAGCATATGTAACCTGAGGTACCACTGTACACACAAAAGCACACTGTAGACTGGCTCACATTCAGCCCTTGAGCCAGCCAGAAGCAAACTGCACAAAGCAACGAAGTACAACAAGCTATGGCAGGGAGGAGGTGTGTTTCATTCCCCACTCCTCTATATATATTTTTCATTTAAAGATTGGGCACCCATCCACACGTCCACACGCATCTCCACTCCTGCTTTATATGTGACTTGGGCAGACAGAAACATAGCTTACCCCCATATATAGTTTCTCCTTTCGGCTGCCATCTGACAAGGCCTTCAATTTATGTTGCACCCAGAAACAGATTTTTGAGATGCTACTGGGGGTGGGAGTGCTCATGATGAAGTCTTGGGCAGTAATTGGCTAGAAGTGCCTTTATGTTAAAGAGAAAATACAGGAAGTTAGATCAAAGGCCTTTCTAGCTAACCCAACATGCTGGACTCACACTGGCCAAATAGATGCCATTGGAAAGCCTCCAAGGAGGACATCGTGTGCAACAGCACTCTCACATTTGTGTTCCCCAGCAACTGATATTGGAGGTATACATGGTCATCATGACTTAGTAGCTGTTGATAGCCTTTCCTGCCATTTGTTTCCCATGAAATTGCCTAATCCCCTCTTAAAGTCATCCAAGGTGATGGTCATCCATAACCACATCTTGTGTTTTTGTGAATTCAGTAATTTAATGACGAATAAGTACCGTATTTTTTGCTCTATAAGACGCACCAGACCACAAGACACACCTAGTTTTTGAAGGAGGAAAACAAGAAAAAAAATATTCTGAATCTCAGAAGGCAGAACAGCAAGAGGGATCACTGCGCAGTGAAAGCAGCAATCCCTTTTGCTGTTCTGGCTTCTGGGATAGCTGCGCAGCCTGCATTCGCTCCATAAGACGCACACACATTTCCCCTTACTTTTTAGGAGGGAAAAAGTGAGTCTTATAGAGCAAAAAATATGGTATTTACTTTTGTCTACCCTGAAGTTCAGTGTCAGATTGCCACTGGAGCTATAATGAGGAGATTTCTGAAACCAAGTCAGATACACAAGCATCATTCATGGCTACAAAACAGAATTGCTTAGTTAAGTAGATTATTCATTTCAGATACATCTTTGGACACCCACCTCTCAATCAGTGGCATAGTTTTATATTCAAACACAGTTGGAAGGGAGGAATAATGCATTGCTAAATGTGCTTTATCACTCTTCTTCCTTCAATAACTCCTTTTTAAAAAAGACTCATAAATATTAGTAGCCTAATTTCCCCTCTCTCCCACTTAGAATTTAAAGGAAGTTGCCTTCCTGCTGGAAATACTGTATCTCTAAGTTGTCATCTGGAAATTGAGGCCTATTTATGTTCCATAAATGCCAAATATACACACGACACAGTGGGGTCTTTAGATCCTTTTTAAAAAATTGAAACCAGAGCTGCATAGCCCCACCAGAGAAAAATGGGACCTTCATGCTAATACACTTTCCACAGAGCAAATTTTAAATGTTAAGTCTAAAAATAGAATTGTCCATGAAAATGAATGATAAACATTTGATTTAAGACTTTAGCTAGGTCTGCAAATAATTAAAACAATTTGATTGGAGAACCAGTGTAGGATAAGACTAGGAACCAGGAAGTTGCTGATTCTAAATCCGCCTCTGCCAATGAGATCACTACTGCGGCTCTAAAAGCTATTCTTCCTTGGCCTCAAATTTCCATGCTGCAATGGGGACAACAGCCATACATGTTGCAGTGGGTACAACATGCAAGGCTGTTGCTAGATTCTTAAAGCACAAACCAGTAGCACCAATCTGCATAAATGTATAGGGAGCCGATGGGCAAATTAGGATTGTGGTTGGCTGGAGAAGGGATTGAGAAATCTATCAATTTCAGATTCTGTCTTTTTCTTATTTTTCCAATCATAAATTCAGTTCTCCACATTTCCACACCAATTCACAAATTTCCTCTTGAAAATTCTTCAGCATCCAATGCTAATTTATCATAATAAGCACATTTCCTTGTGCAGGTTTGACTAATATGTGCATTTTTGCAAGCAATTTCCACTAATATAATGCATTTTGGAGGTAATTTTCACCAATCAATGCATTTTTTCACACACACTTCCCCTAATATATGCATTTTTGGTACACATTATTTGGTTAGAGATGTGTATTGTAAAATTCAGAGAAGTAGAAACTTCAAAGGATATCTGTGCTTCAGTTTGTATCTTGGTTTGTGAATTATTGAAGTTATTAAATACCATAATTGAATAACTGAATCCCTAGGCTAGGGTCACACTGGTACTGTACTTTTTAGCATCCCTAGCTGTCTCCAAAGTATTAAAAAACAAAAATTAAGTGGGGGAGGCACAGGAGATCTGGGTCTCAATAGACAGGAAATTAGGCCGGCCACCTCGAACAAATGCCCTGTAAATATGAGAAGTACTTTGAACAGTGGTAAACACTATATAAATTATAAGTACTATTCTGGTGAGCATTGATTTGATTAAATAAATATATTTCAAACATTTCCCGAATGCAAGCGTTCTTTGTAAATATGTTCATGAGCTTTTATGGTGCATGACGTGGTGCTAGCAATCAGCAAATTACTTTGACCGGCATAAATATACTAGCTGGCATTCCAGTCCTTTGTAACAACCTGCCTGCCTGAAACATTGATCAGCTGATTGATTGACTGGTTTGTGGCCTTACCCAGTTCCGGGGACTCCTGCTCACAGGATTAAACAAATACACATAATAAAGCTATAATCCAGTACAGGATTAAATGCCTTTGCAATGCCTTGTTGCATTCTGGCACATTAGTTGGAATTGTCAGGAAGCAGGCCTCAGTAACATACAGTGTATTATGTGTCTGAATGTTTAATCCATTTCAAAACCTTGCTGTATTCACAAAGCTATTATGCTGGAAAGGAGGGCGTGCTTCCAGTCTTCTCTTCAACATGCTGAACAATGTCTGTGGTTCCCACAAGTGCTGCAGTTGCATCCAGACTGGTGTGGTGATTAGAGTGTTGGACTGGGACCTGGGAGGCCAGAGCCCCTACTCTGCCATGAAGGTTGCTCAGTGACCGTGGGCCACTCTCAGTCTAGCCTACAATACAGAGTTGTTGTGAGGATAAAATGGGGAGCAGAGAAAACCACATATGTCCCATTCGGGTCTTTGGATATAAATGTAACAATTAAATAAACTATAGAAACAGAGATCCCATTGAAATCGATGGTAGAATCATGCCTTAAATTAATTCAGTGATTTCAGTAGGAATTAAGTTAACTAACTTAGCCAGGATCTATCTTATATTCGCTAATTAAACTACATACAGTGGTGCCTCGCAAGACGAAATTAATTCGTTCTGCGAGTTTTTTCATTCTACGAGTTTTTCCGTCTTGCGAAGCACCGCTGTGTATTGACGGTTTCCCATAGGAATGCATTGGCGGTTTTTAAAAAAAAAGGCGCAAGACGTTGCATCTTGCGAAGCAAGCCCATAGGGAAATCCGTCTTGCAAAGCAACTCAGAAAACGAAAAACTCTTTCGTCTTGCGAGTTTTTCGTCTTCCGAGGCATTCATCTTGCGAGGTACCACTGTATACAAAAATGGGGAAAGAGGCGTTGTTTTTTGTATTGTTTTGTTAATCGAACTATGCTATGAATATTCTAGTGTATGTTCAGTCATAAGTGAGTTAAAACAGTTTGTGTTTGTGGGGGCATAGCCCACAAAATGAAGCTGTGTGAAATTGAAATCCAATCCAATCGTGAAGACTCAGGTCTCTTTGGTGGGGCAAATGGGTAGGTGGGGTTGAAGGGGTGAGGCAATGTGTTCAAACACATATTCATGGCATTCTCTTTATGATGCGATTATGCCATTGTTTGAAGAAGCCAAGTGGCAGATGACCAAAAAGTGGATCATGTGACTCATCTAAGAGCCCAAGATGGTCAGCTGGCATTTGAATGTGGCAATAGCTTTTATAAGTAAATAAAAGGCTAAACAAGAGGGCATTAAAATTTTTGTGCAGGTTAAGTTCCAACCTGGCTGTTCCTGTAGCCTAATTCTGACAGCCCTTGCTGCAGGAAGAAGAGCTGGAGTCAGAGGGGAAGGACATGATCTTGTTGAGATCTAGACACCATCTCCATAACGCATGTGTAAATGTGCAGCGGTCTCATAAAGTGAGTCTCATGAATAAGTTCACTCTGCTTAGTTGCCTAGTCTCTAATAGCTTAGAGAGAGGGGTATGCAGCTATTGGGACGTCTTCATTGCTTCCATTCAGTTCTGCATCGTTTGCCTGGCTCATGACCCTTGGAGTCCTGACTTTTGTTCCTAGTGCTTGCTATGAGCCAATACCAGTATTGGCTTGAATAAAGTTTTCTTCCTTACTCTCAAGTGACTCACACTCTCAGCAGCTGGTATTCCTGGGGATACTTCCAGTGACAGTGGAGGGAGAACATAGGAAGGAATTTGTCTAATCCCCTTTTAGGCCACCATGACCTCTTGTGGGGCCAAATTCCATAGTTTACTATGCACTGTGTGAAGCAACATTTTGCAGTGATTTTTCCCATCGAGGTCACATTTAACTGGTGCTGCTAACATGGTAGAGAACCCCACAGCTTTAAGACATATGGAAATGCAAGTATGTTAAGATAGTAAGACTAAGTTGAACTAAAGATACGCCAGAGGGAAAGAATTTACTGTCAGAATACAAGATCTAGAATACAGAGTGGGAAGGTATGGGGAAGTCGCAGACCCAAGTTAATGCTGAAAAATATAAAGACACAATAATTGTTTTTAACTTTTTTCTACTTTATTTTCTCTTTTTTGTTTTTGTTCACTGTATTTTAAATTGTATGTATGTATTGTTTTTCTTTTTTTTCTTTGTTGTACTTGTTGGTTTGTATTTTTTGTCTATTGATTGTGAAAAAATAAAATATCATTTAAAAAAAAAGAGAACCCCACAGCTGTGTGTTCCACCCACTTGCAGCCTACATGGTGCTTTCTGCATGTGAGCACGTATATGGAATGGAAATGGTTGGCATAAAGAAGCTGGAAAGGAAAAATGTCTGTGTGCGCTGAGCTTTTAGGGCAGGGCATGTGGATCTGGAGATGCAGCAGTAAAAAAGCCACATACTGTGCTAATAGGCAGCAAAGTGTTTGTTTTGTAGCAACTGAGCAGAGCCACTGCTGATGACTTAGCCATGTTTGCTTTTTCAGGGGAACAGCAGTCATTTGCATCTGTCTCTTTATGCCCTTAGAAGAAAAAAGGGCGAAAGCTACACAAAGCCCAGGGTGCAATGAATGAATATTATTTTCATTGCAAGGCATGTTTGGCTTGTAAAGGCCAGGGGGGGAAAGTTGCCTACGCAAATCACATTGCAAGGATTTTTTTCAGAGCCTAAGGTAAACATTCTGTGTTTAAATTGTCGATTGCTCATTGTGCAATGCTAGAAGAACTACTTGAAATTCAAGTTAAACTTTCACTTCCTCTTAGGGTGGACACAGCTTAGATCCATAACCCTTTGTCCTGGCAGAAGCCTGCTCTCGTCTCAATTGCTATCTAAGTGAATTTAACTTGGGAGTTTAATGGTATGTTATAAAAATTTCAGCATTGACATGAATAAGTAGATAAGGCTTATGTATTCGCCAGACTTTACAGTTCTTCAGATTTGTGATGATAGGCCACTAATGATTAATGGTGCTGTCATATACAATTGGCTAATATAGCAATATATATATATATACTTTCCATGGCTGTGTTATAACATTGTCAGGCTTTTAAATACACCAGCGATGATTTTTAATAAATACCAAGAGGATGTTTGCAATTAAAACTCAAACAAAGGACATTTTCTTCTTTTTCAACTTTGCTTTTTCTGGCAAGTAGATGAGTGCTAATGAAGGAACCTCCAACCAAAATTGGCTAGGAAACATCTTTCTCTATTCAGAAATATATATTCTTCTCACCCCAATGAAGACATATTATTTCAATATTTATTTATACTGGAACCTCCCAGTGTATTATTATTATTATTATTATTATTATTATTTCCTTGCTAAACTTCTACTGCTACTAATTTCCTCTTTCTAGGAAAGGAGCTCTTTAAACATGTCCCCACAACATGCAAGTTGATGGTTTGGTGGCTTGTATGTTGCTGCGTATGGATGGGTGGATGGATGCTGCTGGTGGCATGATAGAATGTTTGAGGCCTAGTAGCAAGTTGAAGACCAGATCATTCCTTAGGCTAGCTGCACTACCTATGGTGATGTAAACAGCAGCTCACCTCTGGAATTGAAGTAGGTTGCGATGCCTGGCACACGCCATCACCTGCAGTTTAGCTGAAAAGGCTATGCTTTATGAGGGGGTGAAAGGAGGCCTCATTCCCATCTGCATTTTCACCACTAGAGGCAGTCATGTGATCCAATGGATCCAATTATAGGACAAGTGTCTGGACAACACCCCCTGGGAGTTGCTAAGCTCATGTAGTTCATAGAATCAGATTGGAAGCCTTTTCTGGGGCTGGTCCTATCATTAGGCAAAGTGAGATGATTGCCTCAGGTGGCAGATGCTGATAGAGGGAGGCAGCAGGGGAAGCTCCCCCAGCCATTCCCCTCTCTTGGAGAAGAAGGTGCACCTTCTTGTCCTCCACCTCAGGAAGCAAACTATACTGGCCTGGCCCTGGCCTTTTCTGTTGCCTTGGCAACATCACTTGCTTGTCACTGACTTGGCAACCCACAATACAAGCCTTACTAGTGAGTTGCTTCCAACCAAACCACTTGAGAAATCATAGCCTCAACAAGAAACAAGATGGATTTAATGTAAAATAATATGAATGAAAGAAGCAGCTGGTAATTTGTTGAGATTTAAATTTTATTGATCAAATGTCAATTTTCAAGGCAATAGATATCCATGTTCTTTAAGTACTTTGGTACAATAAATAACACATTTTTTTGCATTTTGTGAAATACTTGTTATGATTGCAATTGTCTGCATCATTTTCATACAATTTTAATACTAATCTATTATATCCAGTTACAAGAAACAAAATGGCATCTGGAATTTGGTTCTTATTACAAAATAGTTTATGCATGAATTTGATACTGACAAGAGGAAGACGGCAGTCCTTTACACACTTACTTAGGAGAAGGTCTCACTGAAATCAATACTCTCAATTGACATGCACAGAATAGTCACTTTCAGGTCTATCTGGTTCAGCACATATAGTCCAGAAAAGTCTGGATCCATAGCAGCAGTAGCAGTAGTAGTAGTAGTAGTGGCAAAGTTAATCTTACATTAAATAAATATCCTCTAGTAAATAATAGTTTGGGAGAACTAAAGGCCAAGTTAGATGTGATTTCAGTAGATCTGTAATCTGATCCCCTCTGCAACTTTTGAAAATGATAAGTGCACCTCTTTCATAAATGAAAAGTACCATATAAATACCACTGCTGCTGCTGCTGCTGCTCTTGTTGCTAATGATATACAGCACTTTACATTGATGTAATAAGAAAATGCTGTACATGCTGAGGTTGAAGAGTTGTTAGCTCATGGTTACCTTCACTGACATCCAAAGCAGAAAAGTAATGGTGTTTATAAAAGCTTTTTCCCTTCCTGTGTAGCTAGGCAGCACTGGGTGCCGTTCTGAGAAATGAAGCCCTGAAATTTCATTCAAACTTCTTGCTGAAAAATATATCCATCCATCAAAAGTAGCCAAAAGCAGCTGAAGCGTGCCCTTTATATAATAGCTTTGAGTAAAGATGGATCTCTTGTTCAAAATGAGATCTTAAAGAGGAAGAGACATGGTGATTACATTAACTTAATTACTCTGAGCCATTCTAAAACAATAATTGTAACATTTAAGAAATAGTTAATGGTAACGGGAAGCCACCAGCTTGGGAATTAGCGATATCTAATTAGATGGGTTGTACACCACATCCTGGCTTTTATGTTGGCCTTCTGAGGCACAGCAAGAGTTTCTCCTTTTTTTTCTTTTTTGTCTTCAGGAGGCTGACTCAATATATTCTGGTGCTTGAGGTGGAAAACCTGTTCTTTTATTTTGATTGTTCTAGAAAGCTTCCCAGTAGATTCCCCCCCCTCATGAGTTAGATAAGAACGCAAGAAGAGTCTTGCTAAATCAGGTGGAGGGGTCCACCTTGTTTCAGAATGCTCAAGTCTCCAGGCCTAGGCATCCCAGAGTTTGAAGGCAGTAGTTGTCCCCTACTGTTGTCGGGTGCTTCAGATTCCTGCCACACCCTTTTCAGTTCTGTGATATCGTTCTTTTAAATGAAGCAACTGGAAATGATCCCAACCAGTTTCCCAACCCTGCTGTCCTTGATGACACCCCGGTAGCCCATCTCTTGAGAGGGCTGATTTGACTTCTTTGTGGCAAAGTCAAAAGTGCACTTTGATTAAACTTGGAGTAGTAGGGACGCGGGTGGCGCTGTGGTCTAAACCACAGAGCCTAAGGCTTGCCGATCAAAAGGTTGGCGGTTTGAATCCCTGCGATGGGGTGAGCTCCCGTTGTTCGGTCCCAGCTCCTGCCAACCTAGCAGTTTGAAAGCACGTTAAAATTAAAATTCAAGTAGATAAATAGGTACCTCTCCGGCGGGAAGGTAAACGGCGTTTCCGTGTTCTGCTCTGGTTCGCCAGAAGTGGCTTAGTCATGCTGGCCACATGACCCGGAAGCTGTCTGCGGACAAACACCGGCTCCCTCGGCCTATAGAGCGAGATGAGCGCCGCAACCCCAGAGTCATCCACGACTGAACCTAACGGTCAGGAGTACCTTTACCTTTACCTAGTAAGGTAAATTAATCTGGGATGTTGAGCTAATAAGAACAAATTCTGGTTCAGACTAATGGGTCATCTAGTCCCGCATCCTGTTCTCAGAGTAGCCTACCAGATGACTTTGGGAAGGCCACAAGCAGAACATGAGAACAATAGCACTCTCTTCACTTGTGATCCCCAGCAACTGGGAGCCAAAGGCATTCCACCTCTCCCACTGACAGTAATCTACAGCCAGCAACTAGTGGCGCTAGTTGGTTTGGAAAAAAAGCCAGATATCATTATAGTTAAGAATTATTTGTTCAACTCAACAATGCCTAAAGATGATCACAGTAAAGGTAAAGGTAAAGGTACCCCTGCCCGTACGGGCCAGTCTTGACAGACTCTAGGGTTGTGCGCCCATCTCACTCAAAGAGGCCGGGGGCCAGCGCTGTCCGAAGACACTTCCGGGTCACGTGGCCAGCGTGACAAGCTGCATCTGGTGAGCCAGCGCAGCACACGGAACGCCGTTTACCTTCCCGCTAGTAAGTGGTCCCTATTTATCTACTTGCACCCGAGAGTGCTTTCGAACTGCTAGGTTGGCAGGCGCTGGGACCGAACAACGGGAGCGCACCCCGCCGCGGGGATTCGAACCGCCGACCTTCTGATCGGCAAGTCCTAGGCGCTGAGGCTTTAACCCACAGCGCCACCCGCGTCCCTAGAGTGGACCAAAAGGATCAAAAGGATCTGGAAAGGCAAGCCACATTACCATTATTATGGTTTGACAAAATCACAGTAGTATAAATGAACCTGTTATTACTGTTATTTTTAAATATTCCATTAGAACATGGAAGTGTTGTAATGGACAAATTACAAAATAATATTATGCAATTCATCTGGCATGGCAAGCTCTGATATTAGGAGAGAAGAAAAGAGTGGCACAGTCCAGGCAGATTTATAGAATGGTGAAGTTCGTTAATGACTGTATTGGAATCTATACTTTCAAGATGAGATGCAACCTTATGTCTTGTTTACACAAATTTAAGACTTTAGGATAATAATAATAAAGGAAGCATCCCTATTATAACTGTTCTTTGTACATGTACGATACAGACTGATGTTTTGTTTAAATATCTATAGAGATACACACACACACACTTGGACAATTAAGAGCATTATATTTCATCTTTTATTTTTTTCTAATCAAAAATTTGTTCACGTTTGGGAAGGTTGGGGTATGTGGGCGCATTTGCTTATTTATTTATTATTTATTTACTATTTGTTGTTTCTTCATTACACTTCATACACACCATCATGCAATAGCTTTAAAACATGGAATGCCAAGATACAGCAGTCTGATAAAACAATGCACAATCCCCAATAAAACGTTCTATCCAGCACAGCATAATCCCCAGTCATTAACCCAAGCTGCAATGCCATATAAATCACAGGAGCTGAAAACAAGAAGAGCTGAAACAACCAGCAAAATGCAGTAGCTAACCCCCACCCCCCGGCCCAGAAAAACTAACCAAAGGGGGGTGGGACGGAAGTGCACCCTTGACATCCCCAGCCCCTCCCTTCAGAATGAGCAATAAACAGATGGAAATGATAGCCAAACATAACCAGCGTGCCAATGTTTAAGCCCTCCTCCCGGCCCTTTCTGTGTACATAATCAGGAGTCACTCTAGCAGCTGCAGTGCATTAGTTCCAGCAGTTTGACAGGCAGCCTCATTGCTCTGGCACAAGAGCTGTCGCTCCACGCTCTGCCTTCCTCTCCGTGTTCACTTGCAAGCAGAGCCGGCAGGAGTGAGCGGAGTCCGCCAGAGTGGACTGTCAGAGGAGTGGCAATGCCTACCAGCTTCGGCGGAAGAGTTAGACTGCTTTCTCCCTTTGCACTTCGTTATCTGTACAGAGACGCTCTGAGCGTAGGCAGAAACATGCCGATATCTGAATAGGCTGGATCGGAGTCGAAGCTCTGTATGGTTCCTCAGAACAAAATTAGCAGGAGGAAATACTTCTCTCTCTCTTTTAAAAAAGCAACAACTCCAGAGCAGCCAAAACAAATATCACGTTGCATTGTAGAGAGACTTCGCAAATATCAGTTGCTTTGGAAACATGGCTCAGCAAACAAGCCCAGACACCTTGACCGTACCTGAAGTGGATAATCCACATTGTCAAAATCCGTGGCTCAACGAGGATCTTGTGAAGACCCTGAGGGAAAACCTGTTGCAGCATGAGAAGCTCAAGACATCCAGGAAGTCTTCGTCTATTTCTCCTAAGCTGTCGCCTGTCATCTCCCCTAGAAATTCTCCAAGGCTCTTGCGCAGGATGCTTCTGAGCAGCAACATACCGAAACAGCGTCGGTTCACAGTGGCACATACCTGGTAAGAACAGGACTGTACCTGCCTGCTCTCTCCCCTGTCTCCAAGTTTGGAATGACATCTCATTTTGCATGGGTGGGGAAACATGAGCTGGAATTTTAATGGAAAATCCCTTTTAAAAAACCGCAAGCAGAGTCACAGAAGCCATGGGCATGTTTCCATACCTTTAAGAGCAGTAATAGATTAGGCAAGAGACCCAGTTCCCTTATGCTGAAGCTGCTTCTGATATCAATTGAAATGAATGCCATTCCAGATAATAAAAGGAGAAGCCAGCAGGGCTGCACTGACTTTTCTCATTTCTTTTCCCAAGTTCATCCTCAACCCTTCCTCCTTTCTCTGGACAGATTTAAGGGAGGAATGTGTGAAAAGAAAACATGGTCTGACTCACTGCTAAAAGTTGATTTAAATTCTCTTCCCCCTCCCCAGTTGTTGTATTGGGTGTGCATGGGGGAGATGGGGGACCCACATCAGAAGTAGATGGGTGTGGAGATGGTGAGCAAAACTGTCCTTGTATTGAAATAATTGCTGTGGGACGTGAGAAAGGAGATATTTTGTCAGTAGAAGAGCCTTTTAGTTGCACTGTGATTATGAAATTGGGGGGGGGGTTGTATTTATGCATGAGTACAGTTAGATTAGAAGCAGACTGATGTTTTGCTCTATTTTATCCATTGTTGTGCATTTCTTTCTTTTCTAGTAAAACCTGTTATTTAGGTGTTTCCCTGAGAACAGTCCATTGACTTTTGCACTGATTGTTTCTTTCTTCTTTCTTTTTGCATAGTCTTGCTTTTTGTTGGCTACCTGTCATTCAAGCATTTTTTTTTGGGGGGGGGGAAACTAAAAATATAAATGTGGTGCCGAGAATGGTGATGTCGTAGAAAGGGAAGAATGACAAGCCTAGAGTAGTTTCCTTTTTTAAAAATTAATACAAATGTAATCATTTTAATTAAATGAAGAAGAGTGTTTTAGCCTAAAGGGCATGCAGTGCTCTTTGTATGACATGTTTGCACTAATTCATTACCCGAGGCTGCATGTCCAGAAAGGAAACTTAAGATGGAGATGGAAGAATACTTGTAGAAGCTAAGACCAAACTGCTACTTAATGGAAACATGTATTTCAATGAAGCATAGATTTCAATGAGACATAGGGTTTTACCTTTGAAAGTGTAACTTGGCATGAAGCCAATAGGAAACGATGTGTGACTTGTGGATAGAAAGCATATAAGATTCAAGATGCATCAAGGGAAAGACCCAGAACTTACTATCAGGAGCTAACAGGGTTAGAACTCGGACCGCATTGTTCTTCCCACCACAGGTATCCTGTGTGTTGAGTCACCAGGGAACATCTCCCTAGCCAGTAAAGGATTTTCAGGTACTGCGATTTCACCAAACGTACTTAGTCATTGGCTCACCACAGCAGGAAGAGTTACAAAGGCTTTTTGTTCAGGATGGGATTTTACTTGGGCAGTGATAAGTCTCCCCTGCCTTGGCTTGCTCTCTACCCTCAGACTCCCAGCTCTGATTCCTGGCTTCATCCCTACCCCCTACACCACCCTGTTATTTTGATCCCCGACTCCTGCTTCCTGGCTCCGACTCAATGGCTGCCTAAGACTCAAAGATGGCACCCACCCATAGGAATATCCAGGGGCTGCCATCATGTGCCTGTGGGTCCAAAAGAACGTTGATATCTTTTGCTGGCATCCAAGAGCAGCCGGTAAGGCAGCACAGGTAAGGCCCGTTGCTCTCCTGGCTTCCCAACATGGTGGGGTGCTGCTGCTTATTGAGAAGGGGTGCGGAGGGGCAAGGCACAGGAAGCTGGGCACAGTGTGGTGGTGCACATCAGCAGGAGCATTGGATTGGCTCCACCACACCACAGTCCCCACATGCCTCACCCCTCCACTTTCAGTAAGCAGCAGAGATCATGTCGGGAAGCTTGAAGAGCAATGGAGCCTCATCTGCATTGCCTCACTGTCTGCTGCTGGTACCTACAAAAATCTCTGAGTTTTGGGAGGATGCTGCTGGCATCTATGAAGTCACTTGTTCATGGAAGTGAGGGCTATCCATGGCTACTAACCATAATGCATATGCTCGGCCTCCACAGTTGGAGTACTTCTGAATACCAGTTGATGGAAACCATAAGAGGGGAGAGTGCTCTGGTGCTTGAGTCTTGCTTGAGAGATTCCCACAGGCAACCGTTCAGCCACTGTGAACAGGATGCTAGACTAGATGAGCTATTGGCCTGATCCAACCAACTCTTCTTATGTTCTTACATTTTAATGAATGTGTTAAAGTAGATGAAATATGTCTCAAGCTGACTTGGGGGGGGGGAGAAAAAGCTTGAATCAAATTGGGGTCTAAACGTTAAAATTCCGCGAAGCATGATAGTATGAACTAGTTTGACACAGCAGCTTTGTATCATGACTATGAACATATTAGAGACGCATAACTTTTGAATACTCATTTGGAAATATAATACATCAACTTAATTAGAAGTAAACCAAATTCATTTCAGTCACAAGTCATCCTCAGTGGTCTTTTATAAACATGCATACACGACATAACATGTACAAAGGATGCATCAATTTGAAATATGCTGTATAATGAGAACTAAGGGGAAAATAAAGAAATATGAATCACAAGGCCTGCAATTAACATATACTGTAATTATAATGTTATTAAATAACTAAGAATATTAAAACAAGATTAAAATAATTTAAATTGGATTGTTGTTTTTAGTATTAAGTGGAATTAAGTATTAAGCTTCTGAATCTGAAGGTCTCATGTCGTCATCTTCAGTAGGAGTCACTGATAAACCCAAGAGATGTTTTGTTGTTGTTGTTTAGTCGTTTAGTCATGTCCGACTTTTCATGACCCCATGAACCAGAGCACACCAGGCACTCCTGTCTTCCACTGCCTCCCGCAGTTTGGTCAAACTTATGTTCGTAGCTTCAAGAACACTGTCCAACCATCTCTTCCTCTGTTGTCCCCTTCTCCTTTTGCCCTCAATCTTTCCCAAAATCAGGGTCTTTTCCAGGGAGTCTTCTCTTCTCTTCTCATGAGGTGGCCAAAGTATTGGAGCCTCAGCTTCAGGATCTGTCCTTCCAGTGAGCACTCAGGGCTGATTTCCTTAAGAATGGAAAGGTTTGATCTTCTTGTAGTCCATGGGACTCCAGCACCATAATTCAAAAGCATCAATTCTTTGGTGATCAGCCTTCTTTATGGTCCAGCTCTCACTTCCATACATCACTACTGGGAAAACCATGGCTTTAACTATACAGACCTTTGTTGGCAAGGTGATGTCTCTGCTTTTTAAGATACTGTCTAGGTTTGTCATTGCTTTTCTCCCAAGAAGCAGGCGTCTTTTAATTTCGTGACTGCTGTCACCATCTGCAGTGATCATGGAGCCCAAGAAAGTAAAATCTCTCACTGCCTCCATTTCTTCCCCTTCTGTTTGCCAGGAGGTGATGGGACCAGTGGCCATGATCTTCGTTTTTTTGATGTTGAGCTTCAGACCATATTTTGCACTCTCCTCTTTCACCCTCATTAAAAGGTTCTTTAATTCCTCCTCACTTTCTGCCATCAAGGTTGTGTCATCTGCATTTCTGAGGTTGTTGATATTTCTTCCGGCAATCTTAATTCTGGTTTGGGATTCATCCAGCCCAGCCGTTTTACATGACCCCAAAGCCTTGATTATGCAGATTTTTTAATCCACTGAAAATCATTCCCCCCCCCCCCCGCTGCCATACCACAAGCTGCTGTTGAAATCCCATTGGTTTCAAAAACAGTTTGCCATGTTGCATAGAGATGGGGCAGTGGACATCTGCTTAGGAAACAGAAGCCCAAAATCATATTGGACATGCAGAACAAGCCACACCTCTAGCCAAATTCTCTGGAAGACAATTGGTAATTGCCCCCAATTACCATTTCTATGCTAGGATGGTTTGTTTGGCATCGTGGACAAAATAGCTGTCAGATTAGAGCTGATTTCAAGGATGATTTCTTGGGAAATTATTCCTGTTTCTGATATATCTTGACTCTAAAAGTGGGGTGCATAAAGTGTCTGTTCAACTCAGTCCTATATTATATTGTGATATTGACACTGGCAGACGTCATGCTTTCACCCAAGCTGAAAATATGTTGGGGAAGAAATCACAAATGTAATACTGTGTGTTATTCTTTCCATGTATTGATCTCTGGTCACTCTGAAAGGAGAATATGAAAGTGAAAATTGCAGTTTGATCGCTGAGATCATCTGGACTGCTGTTAGGCCATGTTCGCAGCACACATTTAAAGCACTATGATACCACTTAGAACAGTCATGGCTTCCTCCAAAGAATCCTGAGAGCTGTAGTTTGATAAAGGTGCTGGGAAACCCAGCCAGATGGGTGGGGTATAAATAATAAAGTATTATTATTATTATTATTATTATTATTATTAAACCCTATTCCCCATTCCAGAACTACAGTTCCCAAAATTCCATTTGAAGAGGGATTGGTTGTCAAACTACTCTGGAAACTGTAACTCTGAGAGAGGAATTGGCGTCTCCAAACAACTCTAAGCTCCCAGAATACTTTGTGAGAAGCCATGGCTATTTAAAGTGGCATCATAATGTTTTAAATGTGTGGTGTGAATGAGGCCTTAGTTGTCCCCCATATCTCTGAAGCCGGATTGGCCTTAATGAGGGCTCCATCTGCACTGTACGTTTAAAGCACTATTATACAATCATGGTTTCCTCCAATGGATACTGGGAACTGTAGTTTGTTAAGGGTGCTGAGAGTCGTTAGAAGACCCCTATTTCCCTCACAGCACTGCAGCTTCCCAGAATGGTAGTTCTGTTACAGGAATAACAATTTTCAGTAGCCTTAACAACCACAGTTTCTGGGATTCTTTGGGGGAAGCCATGAGTGCCTAAAGTGGTATGATGCTGCTTTAAATCTATAGTGCAGATGGGATCTAGAAATTGAGCAATTAGTCACGCCAGTCCCATGTTGCAGAATACACGCTGTGCAATATTGTCCCTGCAGGCACCCTTGCTTTTGACTTTCAGGCATCCCTTGAGGACTTTTTCATCCTGACAGGTTTATTCAGTTGGATATATAGATATAGATATAGATCTCCATTCATTTTAGATGAGCCAGTCATTCTTGTGATTATTTTGCATTCTTATACGATATGTTATGATGTGTGCCGCCTTGATATTTTAGGTGAGTGGGTGGTGTAGAAATACGTCTGCAAATAAAAATAAACAGAATTGGTGGTTATGTTGGAAATGAATTGCAAGTGAAATGTTGGTTAAATGAAATGTCTGTTAATGCATTGCTCTTTAGAACTGAAAAATTTCCAAGTAAAGTAATTCTCAGCAAACAAGAATTCTTCTGAGGCTTCCTTTAAAACAGAGGAACAGCATCTCCATGACACTTTTATTGCTGGATGCAAGCAGAGGCTGTAACTTCTGCTGTATGAGTTGCTAATGAGTCACAGGATATGCATGGGATTCTTTGTCACGTCTTTTTGAATTAATAAAGATGGTCCTTTTATACTGTTACTTTGGGGCTGCTTCCCTCAAATCACAGTGCTGGTGCAAGACCTATGGTAGCAAATGAGAACTATATTGCAGCCTTATAAGTGTGACCAACAACAAAACACTGCAGTGTGAAGTGTTCCCACTTTAGCCAGTCAGTTAGCCATGCCATCCTTCCATTTCATTCCATTCCATCCTCCCAACCAGCACTTTCTGTCCAGCCCATCAGTCTTCTGTGGCCACTGAGCATGCTTGGTCTTTCTTGAGTTGTTTTTGATTCTCCCCAGCTATTTTTTCCTAAAGGATTTTAATACCAAGGATTTTCCAGAGCCCACCAATACCTGCCTCTTTGATTTGTAAGGCACCATTTTGGCTACATAAGGAATGATCACTCAGAGAATGAATTTATATTAGTACATAGAGCAGGAGGCAACATTAAGCCCTCCAGAAGTTATTAGACTCCAGCTCCCATCAGAGAATGGGAGCTTTGGCCTAGAGAATGTGGCCAAAGGTCAGGGGTGATGGAAGTTATAGTCCAGGACTTCTGGAGGTCATCTTGTTGATGACCTCTGGTATATAAGATAACCTTTTCTCTTCAGCCTTGTCTTCCCACCCTGCTGTGACAAGCTTCCCTCCCTCTGGTCTCCCATAACCAGGAGAGGCATGAAGAGAGCAAAGATGTTAGCTTCACACAGACACAAGTCTCAGATTGCTTGGGGAAAACCCTGGAGAGGAGGGAATTGGGCAGCTGTTGAGAGGCAGGGACCTTCAGTCTCAGAAACTGCTTCATGGGGGCAAGAACTGCAAGAGATAAGTTGCTGTGCTGATTTGGCCTGACTCGCTAGTGCAGATCCTGTTTTTGCTAATAAAGAGTGAACTCCATCTTGCTCGGTGCAATTCACAGCTGGCTCACTCCTGTCAGTATACCCCATGGCCATGTGAATAGGCTTTGAGTTTAGACATGATGAGCTTTTTAGCAAACCAAGTTATTTATCTCTTTCCCCCTGTCCTTTTTCATAATAGCTGGCAGTGGTTACACATTGTAACTTTATACCAGAAGAACTGTCTTAGTGGATCAAGGCAATGATCTATCCTGCTGGAAATCCTGTTTACTGCTGTGGTCAGTTGGAGATGTTTGAGGAGTCTTATTAAAGCACAGGCGTCTGACAGTATACACCAGCCCCTGTCAAATTGCATCCAGCCTCCGGCAATTTAAAATGTAAAGATACTCTGCAACTCTTAGAGAAGGGCTGCTGAAATGTCTGTTTCTTGACAACTTGTCCGGGTCTGAGTTTTAGCTCGTTTATACTGTTGACCATCAATGTCAGACAGAAGGAAGTTCCCACCGATCAATATAGTCATTAACAATGTTTCCCAACTGTGCTCTGTCTATATTCTTTTTGAATCAGGGTGGGCTGAACTATACACAAACCTTAGAATGCCAGCACCACTGAATTATACATGGTCCTTTTGATATTCACTATATTGATTTCCTTCTGAGTCCTAATAATTCTTTCTACCAGCTAAAGAGGCTTAAGCTCTATCAACAATAAATTGCAAGGCTGTTCTTCCATAGCAGCAATAATTAATTCATTACCATCAATTTTGCATTTTTGGATCGTGAATGCCATCTGGCCTTGTAAATATGTCCACCCTCTTTGTGCTACTGGAACATTCTGTAACTCCATCATTCAATGTAGATCCTTTGTTCAAATTCATTGGGCAGAGTTTGGGTAAGTTAGATACCTTGGCAATGCAAACATTAACAACATCAATTCTATCTAACTAACTAGAATACATAATTTCAATATCAGGGTTGGCCCAAGACATTGTGCTGCTTGAGTGAAATGACAAGACAGTGCCTTTTCAATCCATATGCAGAAACCAACCAGACTAGTAGTCTGAGAGGTGCTGGTAAAGAGGCATCAGGCTAGCTTAAGGGTACCAGGAAGACTACATGTCACACACAACTCTGTTCTTCAGCTCTCCATCACCACTCCCTGTCTCTCAGCACCTGGGAAGTACAACTACTATCTCATGCTCCTTAATGGTAGGGCTGGCCCACTTTAATTTGCTGTGAAATATTTGGAAACAAATCAAAGGCTGCTAGACATGGTGCTAAAATATTACCTCTGGGATCTGGATAACAGTAGCCGGGGAGCAATAGCAGTGAAAGAGGATTGTCGTGTTCATGCTCTGCTTGTGGGCTTTCCATAGGCATTTGGTCAGCCACAGGAGGAAATGGGATGTTAGACTTGATCTAGCAGGGCTCTTCTTACGTTCTTTAAAATGGCTGGTTAGAAAAGAGGGGGCGGGGGAAATGAATGCTCAAGACAGGCTGGAGGAGTTCCATGCACACCATCTAATAATCTGTGTTGTTCAGAAGTGGCAGCGGTGAGGCCCCATTGTGGTTGCAGTTGTGGCATGGGGTAGTTGTCTTCTAATAAAGCCACAGGGCACCTTGATGGCAAGATATTAAGGCTCTGCTGATCACTTTTGAGAAACTCTGCCATTGTCCATCCAGTCATTGATGACCAGTGCAGTGGGGAGCAGGATCTTGCTGGTGGGCTGCATCCTGACCACCATTTTGATAAGTGAGCAGGGGCCACCCACCTGTCGGTCACTGACATGACAAAGGCACCAGGTAGTCCAAAGTTGTTGGTTTTTCAATCCTTTGCAGACATGGCTCGATCCAATCCTGCAGAGGAAAATGGTTTGCCCCAGTGGTTTCAGTTCAAAACACAGAAACATTTTCCCTTCCCAGGTGTGTCTCAAGCCGTGGCTGCCCCATTGTTGGCTTGAAATCAAGCCAGTGATTCAAAGGAATTTTTGCACTTGCAGTAAGCCCTGCTTGGGGGTTTACTGCATCTGCCATCTCATTTGGGCTTCCTGTAAGCACCAATCCGCTGGTTGGTATTAACAGCATGGAGCATGTGGAGGTCCCAACTGGGAACTCCGTAGTGCAGCTGATCCCATTGGGGTTTGCTGTCATCCCATATCAGCTGATTGACACTAAGAGCATGCCTCACTTGCCAAGGAACAATTTGGAGCACACTTTAAGGCTGGCACATGATATCAGGTGTGGGGCAGGTAGGTGTGGTTTGCAGAAAATGGCTTAATGGGGCAGATTGTGACCCAGGCCATACCCAGCTTAGCTTGTGGGCCTCTGCAGATCTTGGACAGCCTTCCATCCTACATACATATCTCTGGCAGGGGAGGAAGCTTACCTTACTTTTCAACAAGATCTGCAAGGTGGCTATTGGAAAGAATATTTAGCACTAGGAGTTATTAACAAAATACTACAGTTATTAAACATTTGATTTTTAAGTGAGTGGCCTTTATCTTCTCCTGCTGTTAAGTTTTTAAAATAAGTTTTATGCCTCTCTTTTTATGCCACAACTTTAATAATGTAGGAACTGTTTACCCTTACACATAAAAGCTAACATAAGGGAAGAGCAGTTTCATATATACTTTTCCCTTCTTGAGAAGCCCTCTGAGTCTGATCGAAGATCAGTGCTGTAAAAATAAGCCTGGCAATCATCACCTGTAAAAAGGTGTTGTCACAATTAGGTATCTCGTGAACGCTTTTTCAAAGTCTGAGTACGCAATATTGACCAGATTACTAATACCCTCAAAAGCATGTTATTCCATGGCCTCTGCTGAAATTGATCACATTTTAAAAACATAGATATGTTTCCTGAACAAATGAGGCACTGCACCAGCAGATAGGAGAATAAAGTCCAAGAATTGCCACAATGGTGTATTATCTAAGCATATGGCACTGTGCTGCTGTCAGGAGATTACATGCGACGGACATTGTGTTGGTGCTGCTGCATTGGCAATAACTACTGTGACCACGTACAGCCTAAGCACATTATTATATGCAGTGGAGATGGTTGTTAAGAGTAGGGGAAGAACTGAGGGTGGTACCTGCAGCATCCTACAAGCATTTCTGCTGCCATGGAGGAGCCAGCTGAGTTGGTGCAAGTCTGTGTACCTGATATTTGCAAGGTAGCTACCAATATTTTGAGTTCTGTCTTTTCTTGTGTTTTTCTTCCTCCTCATACCTTTTCTAAACTTAAGTGTGCAAACCACATTTGAAGAGTTATATTTAAAGGTTATATTTGTAACATTTGTTGACGTGTTGGAAATGATGAATTGGCTAGGTTTATAGTTTGATCACTGTAAATAAACCAGTTGGTGTTTGCTAGTGTGGGTGCATTTAATTACCTTTGTGGATCATTGTCTGGATCTTAGCAACAAGCTTCAGATCCACACACTCCCTCCTGTTAAGGGTTGCTAACTTAGGCTGCCACCCTTACTGCATCTACTCAGAATTAAGTTTTATTGAATTCAATAGGGCTTACTCCAAGGTACGTGGTATTAGGATTTCAGTCTTAGTCTTGAAAGCTCTGCTGAATTTCCTAGTTCTATCAAACTACCGTACGAAATGTGAAATAACCCAATATATTTCCTCCTTAATGGTTTCATTTTGCAGGAGGAGCCTACATATGTTTTTTTAAAGCCTTGTGTTTTGGAGATTGGAAGGGGATGGAGGGCAGGAATTAAGCAGGGAAATAAGTATGCCCTTCTGTAGTACCTTAACAACAGTACTTTAGAAATATACAAATGAATAACGGAAAGATAAAGCATGATTCTATTAAAATGGGTTTCATTCCCAAACTTGGATCTCTAGCTGTTTCTGGACTACAGTTCCCATCATCCCTGACCACTGGTCCTGCTAGCTAGGGATGATGGGAGTTGTAGTCCAAAAACAGCAGGAGACCCAAGTTTGGGAAACACTGGAACATTCCTCAGCCATCATGTGCAGGAAAACCATTGGGAACAGACATCTATGCCTCTTAATAAGGCCAAGGTGCCATTCCAAAGCTATATTTACATGTCCAGACCCATCATCAGGGACTGGCATAGTTGGGCATCCTGTCAAGCCATGCCACTGCTGCCTCATGCCCCACCCCTGTGGATATGTTTAATTAGTGAGTGGCCATGGCAGGGCTCTTGAAAGGGAGCTGAACTCATGGTTGACTCTCATCTATGATTGCCCCCACCCTGGTATACAGTTGTACCTTGGAAATTGAACAGCTTAGTTCCTAAATGATTTGGCTCCCGAATGTCGCAAACTGTTCCAGTTTGCGAACTACTGTTGGAAGCTGAATGTCCGACAGGGCTTCTGTGGCTTCTTATTGGCTGCAGGAGCTTCCTGCAGCTAATCAGAAGCTGCACTTTGGTTTTCGGACGTTTTGGAAGTCGGATGGACTTCCAGAATGGATTCCGTTTGACTTCCAAGGTACGACTGTATTGCCCAAAATGTAATGCTCCCAAATGATGTCTGGTCAAACACTGCATGCTGGGAACTTCTGTGTGATGGGTGGCCACAGTGGATCAGAGCCAAGCAGTTGCTCACCTCACATTCAGAAATGCTGCCACTGGGGAGGGGAATGAAGCAAGTGACCACCAGCAGAGGAAATGTGCAGTGGGGCCTAACACCACCAAGCAGAGGCCCAGGTTGCCATCAGATGTGAGCCCAACAGCAGTGATATGCTTAGGGCCAGGTGAATCCTGGCACCAGCCTCATCTCTAGCCTTAGAAATAATATTCTACTAGAGACCAACATCAAATCCATTCTATGCCTGTTTGTTTAACTGCCCTTTTCCTGCTACATTTCCTTCATTCACTTATTAGATATCTCATCCTGTCTTCCCTGTCTGAAATGTCCTTTCTATTAGTTTTTCTATTCAGCTAACAAAATCAACACTACATAAAGCAATGACACTAAGTCAATTCAAAACAATAACAATAAAGATGAGGACCCCATGATGACAAGTCAGAATAACCTGACAGGGAAATAGTAACCCTCTTTCTCCCAAGACCAAGATGCTTTCTTTTGTTAGATATATTTATTTTTGTATACATTTGCAGCCACATAACACCATAAGAAAAAGCAGAGACATCACCTTGCCAACAAAGGTCCGTATAGTTAAAGCTATGGTTTTCCTAATAGTGATGTATGGAAGTGAGAGCTGGACCATAAAGAAGGCTGATCGCGGAAGAATTGATGCTTTTGAATTATAGTGCTGGAGGAGACTCTTGAGAGTTCCATGGACTGCAAGGAGATCAAACCTATCCATTCTTAAGGAAATCAGCCCTGAGTGCTCACTGGAAGGACAGATCCTGAAGCTGAGGCTCCAATACTTTGGCCACCTCATGAGAAGAGAAGACTCCCTGGAAAAGACCCTGATGTTGGGAAAGATGGAGGGCACAAGATGAAGGGGACGACAGAGGATGAAATGGTTGGACAGTGTTCTCGAAGCTACCAGCAGGAGTCTGACCAAACTGCGGGAGACAGTGGAAGACAGAAGTGCCTGGTATGCTCTGGTCCATGGGGTCACGAAGAGTCAGACACGACTAAATGACTAAACAACAACAAGACCATAAGAGAAGCCTGATGTTTCAGGTCAATGGCCCATGTAGTTTAACATCACATTCTCACAGTGGCTGACCAGATGCCTGTGGGAAACCTGCAAGCAATATTCAAGCACAAGAGCACTCTCCCCTGCTGTGTTTTCCAAAAACTGGTATTCAGAAGCATTGCTTTTTATGCCTTAACTTTTTGATAACATGGGAACTGTGGACCTCTAGTGAGATGTTGTTCCACTTGTAGATGGAGCCAACCTTACCATTGGACAAGGTGAGGCAATTGCTTCAGGCAGCAGCCCACCTCCTTAGCCCCCTCACCCTTTCTCTCTATTGGCGATTGGAACTGTGTGTGTCATAGGCCTAACATACACTCCCTAAACTAGCCTGCTGCCACAGGTGAATGGGAGGATGCTGTCCCATTGCCAGTGCTGAAGGAAGATTGAATTTTGTGTTCAGTCAGTTTCTGTTCATAGAATTGGAGGCCACCATCTTGCCCTCAGGCTCAGGCAGCACAACGACATGGGACAGCCCTGCTTCTATTCTTCTACTTATTATTAAAACCTGTATACCACTCTTTAACCATAGATCTCAGGGCAGTTCACAACATAAAATTACAATATAAAAAACACAAAGTATATAAAAACAAGAACAAGATTTATACAGGCTCCCATCCACTACCACTTTTTGCTTACTGAAGTTCTTAAGAAGCAAGGCACACATCCTCAGTATGACCAGGGCCTGCTCCAGGCTTGAATGGGCCCTGGCATAGTGCCACTGATGACACTTTCCAGTGTGGACTGGGCCTCCAGTGCCTCTTCCCCCATTCCTTCAGCCTCCCCAACTTTGCTGCTGCTGGTCTCAGCTACTTGGGCCTTCCAGGAACTGCAGCCACAAACAAGGTCATTCAGCTACCAGAACTAGCCTAGTGGTGCTGGAATGGGGGCCGAGAGGCTGTCCAGAGCCAATCCCAGCAGTTTTGTGCCAGCTTTTACTGGGTGAACACCAGGGGGCCTGAGTTGCAGCAGGCACCACCAGCAATGTCATAAGGGCTCAGTGTCATCATGAGGCCAAGCAGAGTAGATGTCAAGCTTCATGGGCCTTTCTATAGTGTATGGGCACCAGCAGCTGCCCCCAACATACCAGATGCTGAAACACTGGACCTGATAATACCCAGCTGGAGCCTATCAAATATTCAGAAGAACCATCCACAGTCACAGCACAAGTGACAGCTGCTCTTGCTAAAAAGGAAGAAGAATCTGTAAAAATGTTCCTTGAGGCATACTAAGTCTGCTCTCTCTCGAGCAAAGGCAGCATGAAAATATACTGTAAGCCAGGTTGTTTTTTTAATAAAAAGAATAGAAAAGAAATACACAATTGCCAGAGCTAGTGACATGTCATTTCAAGTTAAAAGAACTCTTGTAACATCTAAATAGGAGCATATAATATGCTCTTCACATTTGTAATGTTTCTGTTTTCCACCATTAATTACTTCTAGGCAGGCAGGCAGGCAGTTAAGGATGGTACCCAAGTGATGTCACAGTGAACCATTTCATAAGAAAAAGAAACATTTACTACCAGTATTCTAACTTTGAAAGCCCTGTGCATTGCATCAAATAAATTCTTTGAAATTCATTGACCAAAGTGACACTTGGGAATCGTCTGCTAGATCACCATCATTCAGTCGTATCAGTCTAACTGACAGTGGTTTTGCCAGTGTTACAAAGAATTACCAGTATGTATGAGCTAAATTGGAATCATAGACGGGCAATGTTTAGATAAACTTCCCCTATTCTGATGCCGTTCAGTTGGAGCATTGCTGCTTCCAACTGTGGAAGTAAAGCACAGCCATCATAGCTAGTAGCCAGTGATATCCCTCTCCTCCATTAATTTGTCTAAGCCTCTTTTAATGCCATCCAAGTTGGTGACAGGAGTGCCTGGCGTGCTCTGGTCCATGGGGTCACAAAGAGTCGGACACAACTGAAGAACTAGACAACAAAAGTTGGTGGCCATCACTGGCACCTGGGTGAGCAAGTTCCATAGTTGGACTATGTCCTGCATGAAGATGTATTTTCTCTTATCTGTCCTAAATATTACAACATTCAGCTTCATTGGATGGCCACAAGTTTTGAGAGTTCTAGCCTTACAAATGAAGTAATATATGCTGCTATATAAAGATGGGGTAAGGTGGGGGAGTAAGGACATTCAGTCTAAAATTGCTGAACTACAGCAGTGGGAATGCACAGCTACCTACCCACTCGCCATGGTGCTACTGTATATATAAGTATGCATACACATAAGAGATATTTTAGTCTTCTATTACAGGTTTCAAATAATAGTGTTGATGGTGAGCGCTTAGGGAAGGGGTATCCGGCAGGGTGTACCATTTCAGGTTGAATTCCAGTATCAACCCACATCCCCACCCATGGTAAACGTTCTCGCCTTTACTTAAGCAGTAAGATACCAAGGTGATAAGTGCTTGCTAACAAAAAGCTGTTGGTAGGGTGTCTCTTTAATGCTTAGGAAGGCAGCCTGCTTAATGACATTGATAAAGTAAGCTGTCGCCTACGGACATTTGCTTACTATACATTGCTCCATACACATACTTGATTCTCACTTCCTAATAAAAACACAGGAGCTGCTATTTATAACCAAATGAAACAGGTTTCAGCGGAAGTTGCTTCCCAAGGCAAAATCTACTTTCCACTCCAGAAAATATTTCAATAGTAGAAATGTATTTCAGCTCTGTTGTTGAGCAAAAGGAGCATGGGTGTAGCCAGGACTTTTGTTGGGGGGGGGCAGACCTTTTGTTGGGGGGCAGAAGTTCAGTTTGCTATGTATTTTTATTGTTTGGGGGGACAGCTGCCCCTCCCTATCCCCAAGGCTACATCCATGTCTAGGAGTTTGTTCTTCAACAGCCAAAGGGCACAACTGATCCCTGCATGGAGAAAAGAATCAGAGTAATGCTCAATGCAGCTCAGGCAGAGAGCATGGTGTTCCTGGACAGCTTGCAGGTCTCCAGTGGGCTCCTATACTCCATCTGCATCTGGGAGCTGCCATTTTTGTTTCCCACAATGCCCCAGAGTGATGCTCTGGGGAAATGTAGAAATGTAGTTCCCGGGTCCAGCTGTTAGGCACGACCCAGTTAAGCTAGAGGAGGCCCACCCAATGTAGGGTACTTTGCTTGAGGGCCCACAAAAGTGGAGCCTCCCCCCAGCCTTCCTCCCAAAGGCCAGCTTGTTGAGCATTCAGCCGGATTTGCTTGCAGAAAGCTTACATGGAGCTTGGACTATATCCGGCCTTTTCGTTTGCGCGTTTGTGCTGATTGGCTTATAGGGAGGTTATATGACAATGAGAGGATTTGTCCTCCTTTATTTCATACAATTGTACGAGTTGGAAGGGATCCCAAGGATCTTAGGTTCCAACCCCCTGCAATGGAGGAATCACAGCGAAAGAATTCCTGATTGTTTGTTTGTTTACTGTACTTATACCCCACTATTTCCCCAAGCAGCTCGAGGTGGCATACATTACTTTTTCTCTCTGTTTTATCCTCACAACAACCCTGTGGGGTAGGTTGGGCAGAGATGTAGTGACTGGCCCAAGGTCACCCAGTGACCTTGGCTGAGCATGGGTTTGAACCCTGGTCTCTCAGATTACCTATTCTGACACTCTAACCACCACACCACACTGGTTTGAGTCTGCCCATTAATCATTCATTCTTCCCTAACCACAAAAAAGTCTGTTTTGTTGTTGTTGTATTTCAGTGCATTTGTTGTGCTACAGCAACTGAGCACGTTAATCTGCTTTAACTGCACAAACCTAAAGTTCTGGCTTTCATTCCTCCTGCAAGATACTGACAGTCTGGAGGCGACCCCAGTCCCTCCCCATCTGGCCTCTGCCTGCATGTGTTGCAGCTGTTGCTCCTCTTCTCCCCAGGGCCACAGACGTGAGTGTGAACCTGAAAACCCAGCCAGGGGAAGCAGGACAGAAAAGAGATCCATTGATACGTCCCCACACCGAATGGGGTGGGGTGGAGGCAGGTGCGATTAGCATCCTATAATAATCGTGGCAGCAGATCCATTCCACACTGGACAACGACAATAGCTCTTTAGACTTCCTTACGGCTCGAAGAAGGGCTTATTTATTCAGATAACCTTCCAGAGATCAGTATCAAATTGTGTTGGGTCTGGTGCAGATCCAAAGGTGCAGGTGAACCATGAATGTCCCAAGAAGGATAAGAAGAAGAGCCCTCGGCTTTCCCATTCTTGTCCCTGCTGCCTGAGAGCTCCCTAAGTTTCCACGTACAAAAGCAGTTTGGAATTACAAAGTGGCCGAAAGAGCGGCTGTTCCCTTAATCGTATCTCAGAGTCACAAAGAGGGTGGGGTGGGGATAAGAACAATAAAAGAAATGCGAAGCTAATCTCCTCCTTTTGTCGTTTCCTCACCAAGCACAGCAAAAGCCTTCCTCATACGTTATTCATGTTTCTGATTTCTTTTATGAATGAGGCGGGGGGGGGGAGGGGGCGGAGACAATTGCTTTGATTTTCTTTCGTCTCCGTGCTTTCCAAATGGGTTTTCTGCTTCCCTGAACCTGTGAGAATATTTATCATACTGGATTAAGCAGGCTCGAGATGTGAGGGAGTTCCAGGAGGAGAGCGGTTACTAATTAGCTAGAGGCTCTCCTGCGTTGTTGTTGTTTTTTTCTGTGCCCATTTAATCTCCACGTATCAAGTTGCAAGGCTCTGAAGAATCCGGTTGCATCCTCCAGCTCGTCTTGATCTGCGTCACGCTGCAGCTTTCTTACGTGCCAGCACTGGGTGTTGTATTTGCATAAGAGCCATGTGCGCATGGCCCAGCATGTGCTCTCTCCACCTGGTGCAGTCTGCACAGCATAATTTAGGGCAGGGATGGGGAGACATAGGCCCAGGGACCAAACACAACCCTCCAGGCTTCTCTATATGGCCCCTGGGCTTCTGTCCAGGACACACAGACACACACACCCCTCTCCCTTACTAGATCAGCTCCACAACTTCTTTTGAGTGCTTTTGCCTGGAGAGGAAATTTGCATGAATGGTGATTCCTGCTTTCCTAGATGAAGATTGGAGCAGTGTTTGTCTGCATGTGGTGGGGATGATGATGATGAGGATGCATGTTGGTGTTGGCTTGCCAGTAACACACATCTATAAGACTGCTTGTGTTCGAACCAAGGTTGCAGGTTTGATCCCTGTATGGGAGAGCTGCGTATTCCTGCATTGCAGGGGGTTGGACTAGATGATCCTCAGTGTCCCTTCTGGCTGTGCAATTCTATGATTCTGTGACTGTTTCTTCACATGCAGCATTCATCATGAAATATATATATATATCTTGGTATCCCATATGGAAAAAAAGTGTTGGGTGGGAAGTAGTTCTAATAGTGGTCCTACAATTCTTTCCTATTTTATTTTGGAATATCTTCTATTTTACACTTCATTAACAAGTAAGATGTATACACTAATAAAAGAGGAAGTAATCCCTCATTTTATGACGCAATAAGTCAATCTCACATACATTTCAAAAAATAATAATTCAGGGAGTACATACATTTTAACCTAATTTATTTTGACCAGTGGTGACATTTCTTTTCCTACTTTTCCCTGTGCCTTAAAACGATGTCACACAATGTTTCCCTTTTCCCCTTTTTGAAACTATAATTATTCTTCCCCTCTGTTGTCTTAGGGCCAGCTACAGGTTGTTGTTTTTTAAGGGGGTGGGGTGGACCCTGAACAAGACACCTTCATCAAGTCTACCCTCATTGCCACTTCTGACAGTTCTTGCTGCTCCTGTTCCTCGTGATTGCTAATGCTCACTTGCCAGGCAGAACCAAGGAGCAAGCATGCTCATAGTTGTTTGCTCGCTCATCCCCTCTGAGCCAAAGCAATAGAGATGTAAACAAGTCAGTTGCAATGGTCAAGAGGAGGAGCAGGCCAAATGGCTTTGGGGCTCCTTGCTGAGGTGTAGGCCCATTCCAACCTTTGACACCGGCCCTGCCGTCACCACCCAAGCTTTGACTGTAATATTATTGGAACCAGGATTCATCTTGGTGGTAGTGGTGTCTTGCTTCGTAGAGTGTCATGCGTACTGATAGTGATGTATAAATAATAATCCTCCTCATTGAGAAATGAAACCCCACTACAACATAGCCAGTGGGATCCAAAGCTTGCCTGATTCCTTTCTGCTCACAGATCCAATTGATTGCACGAAGCTTTCTGTATATTGTTGTTTTCTTGTTTTGGTCAACACCTATGTTCCCTGCTCATTCTGCACATGAGACCTGAGCATATGTCACAATGCAAACAAATTACAGTGGCATCTCGGTTTAAGAACAGTCCTGTTTATGAACAATTAGGTTTACAAACTCCGCAAAACCGGAAGTAGTGTCCCACTTTGCGAACTTTACCTCAGTCTAAGAATGGAATCCAAACAGTGGAAGGGCACCGGTGGCAGGAGGCCTCATTAGGGAAAGCGTGCCTTGGTTTAAGAACGGTTTCAGTTTAAGAATGGACTTCCGGAACGGATTACATTTGTAAACTGAGGTACCACTGTATTGATATCAGGGTTCATTGTATATATTATGGTATTGTTTTAGATTCCCCAGCTGGAGTGGAATGTCATTCTACTACTACTACTACTACTACTACTACTAATAATAATAATAATAATAATTCTTATATATCCTTTGGTTGATAGATGTCATTGTCAAGCCTTGGGTGAGAGGTTACATGGAAATATCTTGTTACCAGTACTAGATTTACACAGGGTATCACTAATTTAATTATACAACAAACAAGATGTGGATTGCCAGATTAATCTCTAGGGGGAAACTGAAGGGATTTAAGCAGTTTGTTCAGGGAATCATGTGTTAAAATGTTTATCTCAGCCTATTGTTGTTGCTTCAGTATTCTTTTTCAGTCTCTCTTTCACCCTTAAGCATAAAATCCACCTTGCTGGGAATAAAGCAATTAGGCTTTGGATGTATAAGAATCCATTTGTTTTTCTCATGTGGAAATAAAGTAACTCCAGTCCTCCACTTTTGAAAGTGTTTGTGACTTCCAACTATCTAACAACAGCAACAATTAAAAGGCTTTATCCTCCTAAATTATGGAAATGTTAAAAAACACAAAATGCAAATAGAAAATATCATATTTAAACAAAAACTCAAAAGCAGAGGACCAGAGTTGGGGGGGGGATGAAGAATGCATCAGCAAAACAGCACCAATAAAACTCCTTAAGGTCCTAAGCTGAAAGCCAAGGGGGAATAAAATGTCTTCTACCTTGTACCAGGAAGATAAGAGTGGATGTGCCAGCCATGCATTCCACAGCCTGAATGCCACTTCAGAAAAAGCCATTTCTTTTTCACTGAACAAATTACAGGGTGAGTCCTTTAAAAGAGTACACATGTTCCACTGGGCCTCAAGACTCACCCTGTATATTAGGTGGGAGAACCTAGAAAAGGGCCCAATGTTATGTAAGAAAAGCTGAAACAGGCCTTAAGCAACCTCCCTAGACATTTTGGGAGGCATGACAGAACCCAGGTCATATGAAATTCATGCAAAGCAGAATGAAGGTTATTTATAGTACAGCAAGGGTTGATAGAAATCTTTTCCCCATCTTTGTGTTTATACCTCCCAACCCCACTATTGTCCTGAGCACACACAAAAACCCATGATTTTTCAATCGACTTGCCTAAGATTCAGGACAAAGCGCCACCTTTCAGAAATTCCCCCCAGACGTCAATTTCGCCTTTTAAATCCCAGTAATGTCCAGGAAAATCCAGACATATGGCAGCCCTGCCATTGGGGAGTAAACAGCTAGGAAGAAACCATGCGGGGCGGGGGGCGGGGGGCGGGGGAGAGAGCGAATGCAGCTGACCCTATACTTTATATCAGGGATGGGGAGCCTGTGGCTTTCCAAATGTGCATCCCATAATGTAATACAGTGGTACCTCAGGTTACTTACGCTTCAGGTTACAGACTCCGTTAACCCAGAAATATTGCTTTAGGTTAAGAACTTTGCTTCAGGATGAGAACAGAAATCGTGCTCCGGCGGCACGGCAGCAGCAGGAGGCCCTATTAGCTAAAGTGGTGCTTCAGGTTAAGAACAGTTTCAGGTTAAGTACAGACCTCCGGAACGAATTACCGTATTTTTTGCACCATAACGCTCACTTTTTTCCTCCTAAAAAGTAAGGGGAAATGTCTGTCCGTCTTATGGAGGGAATGCCTACGGGTGGCATGCCAACGGATTTTCCTCCTCTAAAAACTACGTGCGTGTTATGGTCGGGTGCGTGTTATAGAGCGAAAAATACGGTAAGTACTTAACCCGAGGTACCACTGTAAAAGAATTAAGGTCTTATATATATACTCAGATTATACGGGGTCTTGGATACCCCATAAGGGAAGAAGGGCAGATTTTGTTTACAACAATAAATACATAATGATACGAGAAAAGAATATAGTCTCTTGTCTTGCTAATTCAGGTTTTAAATATCCTAATTAAAAGTTTTGTGAAATGCATAGGAGCCTGTTAATGGTACAACATACTGTTCTTGAAATGTTAATGAGCGTCCTCTTGTCTTTTTAAATAGAGCTCTTTTTTCTTTCGCTGTCAAAGAATAATTGATTTCTGATGAATAGACTTTTTGATGAGTGTAATACCAAATTATTTTGCCTGTGGAACAGAGTGACTCATAATTCCTATGCAAAGCTGCACGTAAGCATCGCTTTAGTTTTCAAATTAAACATTCTAATGTCTGCTATGTATCTCACTACTTTCTGAGCTACTTTTGGCTGGGATGTGAGGCAGGGCCTTTTGTTGTTGTTGTTGTGGCACCTCATTTTTGGTACTCCTACACTAGAGAATTTACGCTGGCCCCATCTCTCTTATGTTTTTCAGGTGGGTGGCTAAATCATTTTTATTTTGGCCAATATCTTATTGTAGACTAAAGTTCTGTTTCCCTGGGTTGTATCCAATTAAATCTTGTTAGTGCCAGGACATCCACCAGCAAAATGGGACAATATGTGCTGTCCTGCTTTGAGTTGGGGGGCTTGGAGACATGCAGGGAGAAGGAGGGGAAGTCCCATTGCACAGGTGGAAGTAATTGCACCAATAGCATACCACCCAACATTTCTCCAATGAAAATAGGGACATCCCAACCATAATTATAACTTTACTATTTATACTCCACAAATCTTACTGGGTTGCCCCAGCCACTCTGGGCAGCTTACAACATATAAAAATAATAATAAAACATTAAACATTACAAATGATGACTTGGGAGTTGGATAACTCCATACCCTCCAACATTTCTCCAATGAAAATAGGGACATCCTAAGGAAAAGTGGGGCATTCTGGGATCAAATCAGAAACTGGGACAGCTTCTCTACATCCGGGAAGTCCCTGGAAAATAGGGACACTTGAAGGGTCTGTAATGGGATGACTTTGCAGCTCTGGGTTTATTTTACAAAGAAAAGTTGGGCATAATTTTTAAAGTAAATCAATAGCAATTATATAAATACAGTAAAAAATATGTCTTGTAGATGGTAAATAATATTTGGAGAGAAAAAATAGCAATGAAAATCTTTGCCCCAGAGGGAACTGTGATGACTTTAAAGTAAAGGTAAAGGGACCCATGACCATCTTGCTTATTGGCCGAGGGAGCCGGCGTACAGCTTTCGGGTCATGTGGCGAGCATGACTACGCTGCTTCTGGCGAACCAGATCAGTGCACAGAAACGCCGTTTACCTTCCTGCCACAGCGGTGCCTATTTATCTACTTGCACTGGTATGCTTTCAAACTGCTAGATTGGCAGGAGCTGGGACAGAACAATGGGAGCTCACTCCATTGCAGGGATTTGAACTGCCGACCTTCGGATTGGCAAGCCCAAGAGGCTCAGTGGTTTAGACCACAGCGCTACCTGCGTCCTTCAGTAACTTGTGATTGTGTATGTCATCACACAATAAGCCTGGTCATCTGTAACATCGTGTAGTGTTTTGTTTTTTTAAGAACCAATATTTTGCTTCCTCACGTACAGACCATGATAAATTACAGTAAATCGTCACTTCAGAATTGTTCTCCTTATTCACCCTATTACAATGCAGTCCTTACCATGTCTACTGAGAAGTTGTTGTTGTTTAGTCGTTTAGTCGTGTCCGACTCTTCGTGACCCCATGGACCAGACCACGCCAGGCACTCCTGTCTTCCACTGCCTCCCACAGATTGGTCAGACTCATGTTTGTAGCTTCAAGAACACTGTCCAACCATCTCATCCTCTGTCGTCCCCTTCTCCTTGTGCCCTCTATCTTTCCCAACATCAGGGTCTTTTCCAGGGAGTCTTCTCTTCTCATGAGGTGGCCAAAGTATTGGAGCCTCAACTTCACGATCTGTCCTTCCAGTGAGCACTCAGGGCTGATTTCCTTAAGAATGGATAGGTTTGATCTTCTTGCAGTCCATGGGACTCTCAAGAGTCTCCTCCAGCACCATAATTCAAAAGCATCAATTCTTCGGCGATCAGCCTTCTTTATGGTCCAGCTCTCACTTACTTCTCTGCTGAGAAGTAAGCCCTGTTTAATCCAATGGGGCCTACTCCCAGGTAAGTGTTGGTAGGATTGCAGCCTTACTTAGGTACTTTGTGGCTTGTGAAAATGTCTTACTGCTGTGAATTAAGAAAAGTTTGCATAATTGGTATAACTATTAACTTCAATCTGTAATTTTATTTGTTTGTTAATAAGATTTATTTCCCGCCATTCATCGCAAGCGATCTCGGTGGGGGGCATTCAAAGAAAAACAATACTACAAACATACAATAGAATTAATCCATCAAACAATAAAGCCATCTCAAAACCTGATTTGTTAAATAATCACAGCTTACATCAAGGCTTAGTTACTTGCTTGCCATCTGAGTGCACTTAATAAAACATTACCTGGGGTAGGTACCGTAAATGGCCAAATTTGAAATTTCAGGTAAAACACACATTCACAAACACCTTGCTGAATTCTGAAGTTTATTCAGTGAAATGATGGCCAATATCTGTGGTGGGGACGCGGGTGGCGCTGTGGGTTAAAGCCTCAGCACCTAGGACTTGCCGATCGAAAGGTCGGTGGTTTGAATCCCCACGGTGGGGTGTGCTCCCGTCGTTCGGCCCCAGCGCCTGCCAACCTAGCAGTTCGAAAGCACCCTTGGGTGCAAGTAGATAAATAGGGACCGCTTACCAGCGGGAAGGTAAACGGCGTTCCGTGTGCTGCGCTGGCTCGCCAGATGCAGCTTGTCACGCTGGCCACGTGACCCGGACGTTTCTGCGGACAGCGCTGGCTCCTGGCCTCTAGAGTGAGATGAGCGCACAACCCTAGAGTCTGGCAAGACTGGCCCGTACGGGCAGGGGTACCTTTGCCTTTACCTTTATCTGTGGTGGGCAAAAGGAACCCCACCTGTAGGTGGTGCTGCAGCCCACCATTTCCTGCATGCAAAATGCTATTTGATTGCTGTTACTGACCTTGTTGAACACTGTTGCTGGGAAACAGGTTAATCTGAGTCCGGTGAATCCTGACATATGACAATTGCCTGGAGATGACCTTCACATATCCCTTTTCAGTTCTATAATCTTATAATTTTGTCATTCTTTCTGGGCATAAATCAATGTACCCCTCAAACAATAAAACTTTTTAAACATAGGTTAATCTGTGTCCTGAAATGTATATTGATTCCCCATCATTCCTCGAGTCATAAGAGCCTAGATATTGATGTAGACTTTTCAGAAACAATGAAGGCACAATTTTAAAAGGCTTTACAGCATGGCTGTGCCCCAAGATACAACTCTAAACATAACGAGGGTCCCTGCAATGCAGCTCAAACACTAAAAGGACCCAGTTGCATATAACACTGTGCATTAAATTCTCATTTAGATGAAATAGCTATACATGCATACAATAGGTAACCATGACATACATATATCAATGTCCTGAAAGCACCATGGAGTGCAAGTTAAAATGCATTTCAACTAAGTGCAGTTTATGCACAATCAAAGTTCTAATTTCTTTTTGAAAGAGATTGTTTTTCTGCTGAGCTCCAATAGGGTCGTTGCCAGGTTGAAATCTTACTCTTCTTTGGAAATAATGATGCCTTCATCCAAGTTTACTTTTTTATTATTAGCAGGAACTGAACAGATCACCACTTCCCCTGTCATCAACCCAGGATCGGCACTCAGTTGAAATGGATTTTAACCAGTGTGCTTTCAGGTCGTGATAATAATAATAATAATAATAATAATAATAATAATAATAATAATTTATTACACCCTGCCCATCTGACTGGGTTGCCCGGTATATTAGGATTATCTATTGCATTTATGTATGTATGGGAAGTTAATACAGTGGTACCTCGGGTTACAAACACTTTGGGTTACAGACTCCGCCAACCCGGAAGTAGTACCTTGGGTTAAGAACTTTACCTCAGGATGAGAAGAGAAATCACGCACCGGTGGCGTGGCGGCAGCAGGAGGCCCTATTAGCTAAAGTGGTGCCTCAGGTTAAGAACGGTTTCAGGTTAAGAACAGACCTCCGGAACAAATTAAGTTTGTAACCAGAGGTACCACTGTATACACTTCTATACGTAGCTGGGTTGTGTTAGCAGTTTATTATTATTATGAATAACAATAATAACAATAATAATAGCTTACAAATAAAATAAGAACCACAGGGGGGGAATCATTAAAAACAATTAATTAATTAGAATTAAAACTGTATACATATATAAAATATATTAAAATCATACCAATAAATATAATAAAAACAGCACCAGCCCTTTCATTAAAAGCAGTTGGTTCCCAAAAGTCTGTTGGAACAATAAAGTCCTCTGCTGGCAGAAGGACAACAAGGAGGGAGCCAATCTAGCTTTTCTAAGGAGGGATTTCCAAAGTTTGGGAGCAGTCACTGAGAAGGCTTAAAGCAAACTAAAACTATATTTTTTTATTGCCCATGCCAAACATTCTCATTATAGGTAATTTCTAGCTATGTTTAATCTCTTTTTAAAAGTTAAATTATTATTATTATTAAATTATTTTTGTGGAGCAAAACAGCAGAAGGTGGCAATTTTGCCCCAACAGAAATAAGTTCAAGATATGCACCCAACAAAAAATGTTCCAAGTGGCTGAGGTAGTTAAATTGCATTTCTCAAAAAGGGCCGTATCTAGCATAATTTAAAAATTTCATCAGCATATGGCAGACTTTTCATTAGAGTCACCTATTCATGTGTTAAATAGGCTCTTTGAGAAGAAAAGTGTTAATTGGAATTGTAGCCTGGCCTGCGCAGCATAAGCAATTTAGGAAGGAAACGGAATGGCTTACGTAAGCGCATGCTGGCATGGGAGACCATTTAGAGCATGCAATTAAATGTGTAAATCAAATATGGCTATGGGAAAATGTCATATTTCGTTTTTACCGTTAATCAGAAAGGAAATGGCTGAAAAAAGCAAGATCAAGCTGGGCTCAGTCAACGGCTGAGAAATTATTATTATTATTTGACAGAAATAGAGAAAGGCTGCAGAAATACATACATTTTCTCCTCTCTCTCCTATTCCTCTGAGTTTGACGCTGTTAAAGCATGTGGTAGGTCAGAGGTAATCTCAATGACGCAGTACGGTTTGCGAAGGACTTCAGGGCTGCTGGAGTCAAGCGAGTAGTTAATTAGATATTATACGAGTTATCCCCAGGACTGGAAACTTATATATGGTCATTTGTCATGCCAGATGCATGGATCACAAGAGAGCTTCATTTTCTGTCGCATTGCTGCATGGAATACTTGTCTGCTGTGGTTGGAGTTACTATAGCTATGTCTGTGGTAGCAATGGGACATTGGTTATTCATCAGGGAAGTCCTGTTGAGAGGGGAAAGGATTACAGCAGCCTACAACATGCTAGGATTTAGAACATCCAGTCAATTTTTTAAATCAATGTAACGTATATCAAGAAGGGACACGGGTGGCGCTGTGGGTAAAAGCCTCAGTGCCTAGGGCTTGCCGATCGAAAGGTCGGCGGTTCGAATCCCCGCGGCGGGGTGCGCTCCCGTTGCTCGGTCCCAGCGCCTGCCAACCTAGCAGTTCGAAAGCACCCCTAAGTGCAAGTAGATAAATAGGGAACGCTTACTAGCGGGAAGGTAAATGGCGTTTCCATGTGCTGTGCTGGCTCGCCAGATGCAGCTTTGTCACGCTGGCCACGTGACCCGGAAGTGTCTCTGGACAGCCCTGGCCCTCAGCCTCTTGAGTGAGATGGGCGCACAACCCTAGAGTCTGGCAAGACTGGCCTGTATGGGCAGGGGTACCTTTACCTTTACCTTAACGTATATCAACCACCTACTTCTCTATAATTATATTTCTATATGACAGGTATCGGCCAGCTGCTCCACACTGTTATAATAATCTATAATTTAGATTTTGCAAAGTGGGAAACAAGAAAGCCTTTTGAAATATGTGCTCCTTCACTTCTTGGTTTTTTCCCTCCTATTGAAATTAATTTTCCAGACATTTTGCATTTTTGGAGTGAAGACTTAAGTCAGGAGCGCGTTTCATGTAGCTGTAGTTCACTGCACCGCACAGAAAATATGAAATCTCTACCCTTGCGTCTTCAAAAAGTACTTATAATGAGAACAGATAATTTTAGGCACGCTCACTGGGCAGCTGCTACTGAAAAGCACATGTGAAAATAACGTCTTGGTTTTGTGGTTGCTATGAACAACCATAGTGTTTATTTGGCTGCTGAAATGGAAAAATGCTGGCAGGCTAAGGACTAAATTGCTACAAGCAGCTGATCTCACAATGACAAGGGAGAGCTAAAGTTCATTGGAATACATTCATAAAGAGGCACAAAGGGTGCTTGGAAGCATGCTGGGGGATACTCGAGAGAAAATCATTTTTTGACCAGGTTTAATCAAATTTTCTGTCCTTCGTGTGCAATCTCAAATGCTGCCCTTAGCTGATCTGAAAAAGCTTCCCCCTCTGCAATTGCTTTACAATGTACCTTGTACCTGTCTACTCAGAAGCAAATGCCACTGAGTTCAGTAGGACTTCTTTCCAGGTACGTACATATGTTTTAGGGATGAACAGAACTCGGACCAAGACTATTTTGCATGTGACCCACAATCTGTTTTGTCCCATTTTCAGCTTCATGGACACTTTTTAAAAAATGGCACAAAGTTTTCTTTCTTTCTTTCTTTCTTTCTTTCTTTCTTTCTTTCTTTCTTTCACTGTTATGTACTGGAGTTCTCACCCTGGGCCAGCAGGGGGATACTGTAGATAGTTTTCACTCAGGTCCACATATGCAAATAAGGAATTGAAAGTAACGTTAAGTGATTGGATAGTTACAGAAAGTTGTTACTGTTGCATTGTAGTGGAGCTCTATATAAGCAGGCTGGCTGAACCCTTCAGTTCAGTTCAGTTCAGTTCAGGCCTGTGAATAAACAAGAGCTGTTTGAAGAATCACTATGTCATCTGATATGTTCACCCACAACTTAACATTCACCATCCAGCAGTGCCTGCCTGCTTTGTACAATGAAAATATGTCTTAAGAATTCCCCCCTGAAAGCGCTAATACGCCGTGATGTGCTATTGATAAAGGATGGCTGCCTTTATCAATACACAAGCACAGCCATCTTTCCTACACCAACTCATACAATGATTGTGTCATACAGGGACAATACCTCTGATGTACCACCACTTCCGGGGGCATTTTCAACATACAGTCATACCTCGGGTTAAATATGCTTCGAGTTGAGCGCGTTTGAGTTGCGCTCCTAGGCAACCCAGAAGTAACAGAGCGCGTTACTTCTGGGTTTTGCCGCTTGCGCATGCGCAGACACTCAAAATGACGTCACACGCATGTGCAGAAGCAGCAAAAAGCAACGCGTGCATGTGCAGACGCACCGTTGCTAGTTATGTTTACCTCTAGATGCAAACAGGGCTCCGGAACGGATCCCGTTCGTATCTAGAGGTACCACTGTATACTAAAGGCACCACTGCTTGTAACCACCTCAAATGGCTAGAAATTGTTAGAGGGAGATAGAAAAGAAATACAATTTCAGTTAACTCCATCATAGTTGGCAGGAGAGCAGATAGTGAAGTGCACAATGCTCTGACCCACACACAACTGGGCTGCAGATCACATGAGTTCGCTCTGGTATGCATGCTACCAAAACTCCTCCAGCATCCCTAGTGAGTGCAAAATTGTTTCTGCAGCTTATTGAGGCTGCAGCCCTATACACACCTGGAAAAAGATATATTGAATGCAATGTGGTTTACTCCTGAGTAGACATGCCTAGGATTATACTGCAAGATTCAGTTCTAAACTACAGTACTCATTCAAAACACTTGGCCCAAACAGAGAAACAGCTTCTTCGAAATTTGGAGAGCTTGGTGTTCCTTTACACAGGAGAAGACCAGTGGAAAGCTCCAAGCTTTCCAAAGATTCATAGGGCAGAAACCAGAGAATGGAAGGAATGCCTATACCCCACTGAAATAACCAGAACTGATGTGTACATCTGAGTGCTAATTATCTATTCTTTGGCTGCTTCCAAATGTGTATTTACTGTGGATTGGTGCTACTCAAGCATGCAATGTTTGTTTGTTTTTTGCAGTACAATATTCACATGCCATCAAAATGCCAGCCCATATTCTCTCCCCCTTGCCCCCACATTTAATATGGGTTTATCCCTTTGGGGGGAAATCAGATAACAGTAATGATTTTTAAAAATTGTCACTGACCTATTTATATTTCAACAACCCACTTGGAAATTAAAAAACCCCATCTTGGAGTACCCTGAGCATCGTCGTGAAGCATTATTCCAAATCAAAACAAAACACTCAAGAATCCATCATTATAAGATCTTGCATATGTAGCCACAATGAGCATCCAGATGCACTTGTAATAGAATTTCAGCAGATAGCCCCAAAGCAGGGACTTGAGCAAGGGTTTAAATACTGAAGGTGGTTTCAGCATGAAAATAAAATGACCCAACAAATGTCCACATGGTTCAAATGTCCACATGGTTCAGATGAATGAATTGGTTGCAGATGTAATCATGGGAGGGTGATCAACTGAAATTCAACCGCTGTGCAGAAGCAGTGAGCTTAGAGGTTTGGCTCCAGGGACATGGGTGGCGCTGTGATCTAAACCACTCAGCCTCTTGGGCTTACCGATCGGAAGGTTGGCAGTTCGAATCTGCTCAGTGGGGTGAGCTTCCGGTGCTCTGTCCCAGCTTCTGCCAACCTAGCAGTTTGAAAACACACCAGTGCAAGTAGATAAATAGGTACCACTTTGATGGGAAGGTAAATGGTGTTTCCGTGCACTCTGGTTTCCGTCACAGTGTCCCATTGTGCCATAAGCAGCTTAGTCATGCTGACCATATGACCTGGAAAGCTGTCTGTGGACAAACACTGGCTCCCTCGGCCTGAAGCGAGATGAGTGCCACACCCCATAGTTGCCTTTGACTGGACTTAGCCGTCCAGGGGTCCTTTATCCTTCTTACCAAGAGCTTTGGTTACCATCTCGTTCACACTCACTGCTTCCACTGGCTTGGTGAAGAGACACCTCTGCCTCATCCAAATCTCCTCCAACACAGCTGGATTGCTCAGCCCACTCATTTCTATATGGAGAAAACAATATGCTTTATGGACAATATATTTGTTCTCCGTCAGATCCTTGTCTCTCTGCGAGGGGAAGAGTCACAGGCCCATCTCTTGCCTAGCGAGAGAAATGGGGAGAATGCAATGCCTGGAGTCGAGAAAGGGCATGTTACAGAAGAGTGTCGACATCCGAAAGCAAAATGGATGGAAAGCACCGTTGTCTATTGAGAAGAAATGTGGTCCAATAGATGTGCTGGAGCCAGCAGTGAAAGCAGTGAAATGTGAAATACATTATTGCACATAACAAAAATGTTCGAAACCTTAACACAGCAGCAATCCACTCTGGCAGCACAAAGCCTGTTGTCAGCTGGGCTTAATGTCAGCAATTCACCGAGAACAATTTGAAGTTATTTGATATAGATGCATGTGGGATAAAAGCCTTTTGTGTGTACACTCACCCCCTTCACCTGTGGTTACACAAGGCAAGAGAGTGTGGGAGGAAGCAACACTTAGCCCGGGTACTTGACGGTGGTAACCATGTGGGTAGGGAAAAGCTTGAGGAGAGGTAGTGGGGGGCGGGGGTTGTATTGCTTTTGTGTGGTACCCTCCCCAGTTGGAACAGGTGCCCAATCCTTATCACTCCCAGCATCTGTTAGATGCCTTTCCGAAAAATATAGACATAAGTGATCTCAGGCGGTTAACTTTGAATTTTATGCCCTTCCAAATGAACCCGAGAATCTTCATCCTGCTAGATGGTGGGGCTTTGCAGAATCTACCTGATCTAGAGTGGCTGTTACAGTTTAAGGTGAAACTGGCAGAGGAATGAGGAGTTTTAGCAATATTTTAATTTGACGATACAAAGAGAAAGAGGGGAGTGAGGGCTGCCTGTAATCTCTAAATAAGTAAATTTCGCAAACTGAACATCAACATTAGTATATTTGTTCTTGTTTATTTAAACATCTATAGACCACATGTTCCATGAAAGTCTAGCAAGGCACTATATAAAATGCAGGATTACAGTAACTTTGATAAAAGCATCAGTAAGAGTATTCAGATAAAGCTGGTTGCAATTTTTTCTTTTTCTTTCTTTTCTTTGGTCTGCAATGGCACTGTTTTTGTGTCAGCCCAATGTCTCATGTGCTCTGACAGTGCAGCAATTGTTAATGCCCTTTTCTAGGAACTTGTGGATTGCAACTGGACTTTTTTTAAAAAAAAAAAAAATCACCGCTCTTTCAACAGTGGCTTCTTATCGCCTCAAGCTGAGGAAACCAAATGGTCCAAAAAAGTTGTTGTTGACAATCTAGTAACGTCAGTGATGTCGCTATTATAGCAAGAATGTATTGCATTAAGTGCCAGAGGAATATTGTGCGTAATCCAGCTAATATTAAACATTTTAAAATTGCAGTCATTAAACAAGGGGGGGGGGGGAGCACATAGCTCTTCTAGCACAACCAATAGCCTTAAATGTAGTTAACCATGTCTGGATATTTCAAATTATGTATATTGTGCACATTGTATGATATATAAATAAATCCCCTGAAATGAAGTGTTTCATTTTGGATTTGTTTTATTTCTGGAGTTAATGGTTCTTTCTGTCCCAAATGAAAGCAGGCATCCTGTTCATTTCAGGTTTAAAACCTGAAAAAGGAGCCTGGAAAATAAAGAGGAATAGTTTTGAACATCTGGCTTTTCCATTCTCTTTTGCCCCATACTTCTCCTCCATTTCCCCTCCCCTCCCCTTTAATTTCATTGCAGCAATTTTCTGTTTTCCAGCAAATGAAATTTTGTCTGTATTTTAAGAGTTGTTGTTGTTTAGTCGTTTAGTTGTGTCCAGCTCTTCATGACCCCATGGCCCAGAGCACACCAGGCCCTCCTGTCTTCCACTGCCTCCCGCAGTTTGGTCAAACTCATGCTGGTAGCTTCAAGAACACTGTCCAACCATCTCGTCCTCTGTTGTCCCCTTCTACTTGTGCCCTCCATCTTTCCCAGCATCAGGGTCTTTCCCAGGGAGTCTTCTCTTCTCATGAGGTGGCCAAAGTATTGGAGCCTCAGCTTCAGGATCTGTCCTTCCAATGAGCACTCAGGGCTGATTTCCTTAAGAATGGAGAGGTTTAATCTTCTTGCAGTCCATGGGTAGACAGACATAAAACAATGCTATAGATAGGTAGGCATAAAACAATCTCCAACAACTTGCAGATTTGTATATACATATGCACACTTAGCGGCAGTGAGGGATGCAGCCTGGGGAGAAGAGATGCTTTTTAAGAGTAAGGACTGCTCAGTAATGAAGGCTGCTACCCTAAACTCCCAGTGTTGATGGCTGGTGTGTGTGTGTGTGTGTGTGGTGTGTGTGTGCACTATATGGGCAGGCCCCCGGGCCTGACTTTAGACATGCCTGCCCTAAGGTCCCAGGTGAGTTACAACAATTAGAAACATCATTAGTATTAAAACACAGTATTGAAAATGGTGTGAAACGACTTAAACGTACCTGCAAGTCATTTCCCCCCGATAGACATTAGGCACTTGCGTCAGAGTAGGATGCAGCGTAAATCAGTTGCATTGAGCAACAGCCTGCATTTGCAATAATGATCTGCTCTCATCCCCGTTGGCTTAGTCATTACACGTTTAACTTTTCCAATTAAGATTGTGCAACTATCATTCCACAGCTCCAGCTGATGAAGGAAGATATCGCCAGTCACATATAACATGAATACAGCTCTCTGCACGTCATTGGCTGGCTCTTCCACATCAGCGCCAGGCTAAGGCTTTTCTCTTCACCTGGGCCTCTGATGGAATAATAATAATAATAATAATAATAATAATAATAATAATAATTTATTATTTAAACCCCGCCCATCTGGCTGGGTTTGTGAATGTGAAAAGGTTTACATCTTCATTGTAAGGTCACTTCCAGACAACCTGTTAACTGAGCATTTACCCTGATTTGCTTATGCAGAGATTAGATGACACTGCAGTCAAAGCTTCTAGCACACTTTCCAGTGCATTTCTCCACCAGAAAGAAAGAAAAAGGGAGGGAGGGAGGGAGGGAGGGAGGGAGGGAGGGAGAAAGAAAGAAAGAAAGAAAGAAAGAAAGAAAGAGAAGTCCTATTGAAATCACCAGGTTCAGTAGTTCACTTCTCCCAAGGAATCATATATACTGGATTGCTGCATCATCATCGTCATCATCATCACCTTCCGTATTTGTATGTGAACCCATTTGCATCAGGGAAATTTTAGTTTGTATTCTGTATTTTGACTCAGATTTCTCATTTGACTCAAATGTAACTAGAGTGTTGCTATCCTTTAGTCACAATACGCCTCCCTTCTCCAACCATTATACTTTATGGGATTTTATAAAATCTAGAAACAAAACTACCATGTTTCAAAATGAGTCACGGGTTCTTCCTTGCTGACAGCATCTACTGCTTCTCAGTCTACGGGGTTACTCCTACCAAAGAGACCTTATTTGTTGTGAACTAGGCATGACACAGAAGATCCATTAACAGGATTTCTTGAGGTCTTTCAAAAATGATTATTTTAATAGCAGTGTGGGCCGAGCAATTCAGATCAAATCCATGGCATGGGTGGGGTGTGTGTATGGGGAGGGGCGCACCGGGGGGGGGTCTTAACCCTTTCCATGCACATCATTTCCTCACCACTCCCCAGATGCTGCTATTTTTCCCCTTGGAGCAAATTTTCTCTGAATTTGGTTAAGCAACTTCAGGAGAGATTTAAACAGGAGGAAATGATGTGGGTGAAAAAGTTCAAATCAAGACTGTGCATTTGCTATTACTATTTAAAAAACAGCAACAACCCTCCCAGTAGATCATTTCTACAGATCTCCCACCCAACGTCTAGTTTAAAAGAAGATGCTGGTGAAGAGCGTAAGAAGAGCTGCTGGATCAGGCCAATGGCCTATCTAATCCAGCATCCTGCTCTCACAGTGGGCAGCCAGATGCCTATGGGAAGAAGTCCTGTTGTCTGTCCTGAATCTGCCAACATTTAGCTCCATTGGATGTTCAATAGTTCTAGTTTATTAGCACAAGAGAAAGACCTTTCTCTACCCACTTGCTCCCTACCATGCCAGTGTGGTGTAGTGGTTGAGAGCGGCAGTCACGTAATCTGGGGAACCGGGTTCACGTCTCCGCTCCTCCACATGCAGCTGCTGGGTGACCTTGGGCCAGTCACACTTCCTTGAAGTCTCTCAGCCCCACTCACCTCACAGAGTGTTTGTTGTGGGGGAGGAAGGGAAAGGAGATTGTTAGCCGCTTTGAGATTCCTGAAGGGGAGTGAAAGGCGGGATATCAAATCCAAACTCTTCTTCTTCTTCTTCTATTCTTATACACCTCTGTCTTGCTTCTTCCTTGCTCCCCTCTTCTCTAAAAAGCCATATGAGTTTCTTTCACCCCCTTCATCCATTTGGCTGCCCTTTCATGAACTTTTCCAGCTTCAAATCGTTAGCCTCCTCTTCCCTTCCAGGAAAAAGAAGGTGGTCCTTCTGCAGCCGTACTTCAATTTGAAGTTTTCTGTGCAAGGCCCAGCTGTTTTGTTTGCATAATTACTTGAAATGCTGCGAGACTCTAGGACGGGACAGAGAAATTTCTATTTATGTCCATCTCAACAGTGCTGCTCCACATTCCATTTCATGCTATTCTGTTTACCCTTTTCTGATTACATGGACCATACTTGAGTTAGGAAACAGAAATCGAACAGCCACCTCCCAGCTACTGTCTGATGGGAGGTTGCTCCTGGGCAAAGCTCAGCGCACTCTCTCCCGTTGAAGAACAACAGCTGCTGTGAGACAGGGATTCATATATTTCCACAAGGCTGCCCCCCTAACCATCAGCCTCCAAATTCTTACCTTGCCAAATCATGGTTTATTTGAGTGAAACAAAAAACCACGATCCCAGGTTCAGGGGCAATGCTGAGGTTGTGGTTTATTGCTCCCCGTCTTGTAACAGGAGGAGCAAAGTGTAAGCAGCCATGAGCTATGGTTTGCGCGGCAGTGGTGTGCAGACTGGGACAAAGTGAGCATAGAACTGAACACCTGGCTATCCTTCATGGCTAAATGTGTATTTGAATAGTTTATAATCCATTGAAAGCTCTGAATGTAAATATTACATTTTCATCTAATGTGCAGTGTTAGTACTGTATCCTGAAGACTGTTTTGCTTACCACTTACATATTTTATTTTTGTTTCTTTTTATAGGTAAGTACCATTACAAACAATACATTTTGGGGTAAGTCGTTTGAATTGAGCACATCTCTCTGCCGGACAACATTTTCTCCTACCTTGATGATTTGAATCAATTTCCATCAGTTAACAGGTGGAAGCTGTTGGGCAAGAATAGCCAAAAAGTGACTCTTAGACACGCACAAAGGTCAGCTCTTGAATTATATGTTTGGTTGCGTTTAACCAAGAGAACTGTATAACTGTAGCTTGCATCTCATTTTGTGGTGCTTTCTCCTTTATAACAGTCATCAGCCTTGCAGGAGGCTGGGTAGGAAAGGGTTGTTTTTTTAGATTCTTTTATGTGCTATTATTGGAAGAGCTTGAAGTCCTTTTGTGCAGGCAGGATTTTTTGAAAACCATCTGCATGATTGCTATTTATCTGAACGATGTAACATTATGCTATTTGAATAGCCAGAGATCCAGAAAGACTGAAATTTGTAGTGCTGGATAAGCTGATCCCTAATTACATGTATCAAATTAAGCTATAGTTAGTAACTTCATTCTCTTTGAAGAGTCTTTGGTTTTAATATTCACAGTGCCAAACTCACATTCCTTGTGGTGAAAACTACTGTGCTTATTTATAGGCCCTTTGCTGTCTTGGTAGTCTGTCAAAAAATGTCCTGGTTTTTAATGAAAGTTTAGGTGCTCTGGTCTACCAGCACATCATTTCTGCTCTGCCTTGTTTAAGTCCCAATGGAGACTGCCTAGACTGCATTTGGCCTTCTTTTCCATAGGCTGGCCTGGTGACAATAATGAGATGTCTTCTAGAAAAATAAAAACATGGCTGCCTGTGTCTTTCATACTCTTGCGCCCAAGCCATTAGATGATGTAGAGTGTAAAGTGCATTGTTCTTTAAAAGAGCTCTATGACCAAAGTGTGATTGGACACGTATAATTAATTAATTAATTGCATTTGTTTAGCCCCCTTCATCCGTAGATCTCAGGATGCTATAATGAAAACTGGAGGACGATTGAGTTTTGTGGAGGTTTGGGATATATCTTGCCCATCTTACAAATTCCTTATGCATCCCAGAATTATGTGTTGCGTTTGATCTTGTGTGCGTGTGTTTGTGTAAAGCAAGGGGTACGGAACCTTTATGAGCTTGAAGACCATACTTGGGCAATCTTCCAGGGGGCGCATGACCATGTTGAGCAGGCCCAGGGGCAAAAGTGGACGGAACAATTAATGCGAATGTTACTTTTGTGCAGTAGGCTGGTTTATGTATAACCCCTCTCTCTGCCTTCCATTGAGGTTAGCAAGAATAATTACCAGAGTTCAAGGATACACTCAAGCCAGGCAAAACACCTCCCAGTGGATGCAAAGCAAGGCTCACGAAGGGTGTGGCCTAGTGAGAGTCGCAAGGACAAACAACAACAACAACAACAAAACTGCCTTCCACACAGTCTCAAATAAGTTTCTAAATTTGGTTTTCTTTGTGGATTACATTAAGCCTTCGCCTTGCCACAGACACACATAATTTGAGAATGGGCATACAGTAGCATAGTGGTAAATTCTGAAGGGCAAGTACACTTTATGGCAACTCCCATAGCTATGATCCTTTTAAGGTAAAGGGACCCCTGATCCTTAGGTCCAGTCGTGGCCGACTCTGGGGTTGCGGCGCTCATCTTGCTTTATTGGCCGAGGGAGCCGGTTTACACCTTCTGGGTCATGTGGCCAGCATGACTAAGCTGTTTCTGGCGAACCAGAGCAGCGCACGGAAACGCTGTTTACCTTCCCACCTATTTATCTACTTGCACTTTGATGTGCTTTCGAACTGCTAGGTTGGCAGGAGCAAGACCGAGCAACGGGAGCTCACCCCGTCACGGGGATTCGAACTGCCGACCTTCTGATCAGCAAGTCCTAGGCTCTGTGGTTTAACCCACAGCGCCACCCGTGTCCCTTCTAAGACTGTACAGCAAAAATGTTTTTTTTTTTAACTAATGATGAAATTATAGTCCTGATAGCAAACCAGCTTTTTCCACCACCTCTCCCCCTTGCTTAATGATCAGTCTGATCAAATAGCTTGCACACTGTTTTGTGACATTTTAGTTGGGCATAATAAAAGGGGCAGTTTAACCATTAGTGATGCACAGAAGCAGCTCCATTATAGTTCAACTACTTTTTAGCTACACAGCTTAACACCAAGGTTGCAGGTCTGATCCCCATATGGGACAGCTGCATATTCCTGCATTGCGGGGGGTTTGGAGTAGATGTCCTTCAAGGTTCCTTCCAACTCCTGTGATTCTATTATCTTTCAGCTTTCAGCTCTCTGTATTCTATCAGTGTTTGTTTTAATTTTTGTGAGCCACCTTGAGTCCTGGTTGTGAGAGATAGGCAGGATCTAAATAAATGAACAAGTAAGTACAGTAGTAAGTGGAAGTGCTTTGTCCCTCCTAATCTACTGTATCACTGGCTGATGATACAGAAGCATCAGAAATTCCAATTCAGTTTGAGGCCTCTAGAAATGTTGTTGTTTAGTGTTTAGTCATGTCCGACTCTTCGTGACCCCATGGACAAGAGCACGCCAGGCACTTCTGTCTTCCACTGCCTCTTGCAGTTTGGTCAGACTCATGTTTGTAGCTTCGAAAACACTATCCAACCATCTCGCCCTCTGTCGTCCCCTTCTCCTTGTGCCCTCCATCTTTCCCAACATCAGGGTCTTTTCCAGGGAGTCTTCTCTTCTCATGAGGTGGCCAAAGTATTGGAGCCTCAGCTTCACGATCTGTCCTTCCAGTGAGCACTCAGGGCTGATTTCCTTCAGAATGGAGAGGTTTGATCTTCTTGCAGTCCATGGGACTCTCAAGAGTCTCCTCCAGCACCATAATTCAAAAGCATCAATTCTTCGGCGATCAGCCTTCTTTATGGTCCAGCTCTCACTTCCATACATCACTACTGGGAAAACCATAGCTTTTACTATACGGACCTTTGTTGGCAAGGTGATGTCTCTACTTTTTAAGATGCTGTCTAGGTTGGTCATTGCTTTCCTCCCAAGAAGCAGGCATCTCTTAATTCCGTGGCTGCTGTCACCATCTGCAGTGTTCATGGAGCCCAAGAAAGTAAAATCTCTCACTGCCTCCATTTCTTCTCCTTCTATTTGCCAGGAGGTGATGGGACCAGTGGCCATGATCTTTGTTTTTTTGATGTTGAGCTTCAGACCATATTTTGCGCTCTCCTCTTTCACCCTCAATAAAAGGTTCTTTAATTCCTCCTCACTTTCTGCCATCAAGGTTGTGTCATCTGCATATCTGAGGTTGTTGATATTTCTTCCAGCAATCTTAATTCCGGCTAGGGATTCATCCAGCCCAGCCTTTCACATGATGAATTCTGCATATAAGTTAAATAACCAGGGAGACAATATACAGCCTTGTCGTACTCCTTTCCCAATTTTGAACCAACCAGTTGTTCCATATCCAGTTCTAACTGTAGCTTCTTGTCCCACATAGAGATTTCTCAGGAGACAGATGAGGTGATCAGGCACTCCCATTTCTTTAAGAACTTGCCATAGTTTGCTGTGGTCGACACAGTCAAAGGCTTTTGCATAGTCAATGCTTCTTATCTCTCCTTGCTATTTTTTGGAAATCTGCTTCAATTTCCTGTATCTTTCTCTATCTCCCTCGCATTTTGCTTGCCTTCTCTCCCCCGCTATTTGTAAGGCCTCATTGGACACCCACTTTGCTTTCTTGCATTTCCTTTTCATTGGGATGGTTTTCGTTGCTGCCTCCTGTATAATGTTGCGAGCCTCCATCCATATATCTTCAGGCACTCTGTCTAGCAAATCTAAATCCTTAAACCTGTTCCTCACTTCCACTGTGTATTCATAAGGGATTTGATTTAGATTGTATCTTACCAGCCCAGTGGTTTTTCCTACTTTCTTCAGTTTAAGCTTGAATTTTGCTATAAGAAGCTGATGATCTGAGCCACAGTCAGCTCCAGGTCTTGTTTTTGCTGACTGTATTGAGCTTCTCCATCTTTGGCTGCAAGAGAATATAATCAATCTGGCTGCAATTTCCTCTCTGATCACTAGATGTCCTCTTTCTTCTTCACAATGCAACTTCTGCTTCTGTAGAAAACTTGGTTCTTTAGACAGCAATCATGGCAGCTGTAGCTGAATGATTTGCATGAGGTAAATCACACTAGGCCTACAAACGGGAAGCTCAGGTTCAAATCCCTGCTGAGCCATGAAGCTTGCAAGTACAAGGTGGCTTTGGCAAGGCCCATTCACTCCATTTAAATCTACCTTGCATGGTTGCCGTTGGGCTGAAGTGCTCCTCTGAGCAACTTGGAAGAAAGATAGGATATACATGCAACAAATGAAATAAGCAAATGAGTGGGTTGTTTCCAAGAGGAAACAATTCTCTGACCCCATTTGCCAGTGCTAACATAGTGCTCCTGAAACTAATTTAAAAGATGTACAGGAACCGGAGCTTGACAGTGTCCCCATCCACGTACCTTCTAATTATTTTGAGCATTAAATGCTAGCTCTCTTCTCTGCCAAGTCAAAGGCTGTTAGTGCTGCTGTTCATGTAGCTTGTGGTTCTAGCAATGCAAGAAGAATTGGGTGACTATTTGTGAGCTTTTCCATGCTGCTGTAGACATTGACTCATAGGCAGGAAGATGTCACGGTACGCTTCTGTGTGGAAACAGAGATTCGAGCTTGAAGTAGAATTTTGCAAAATTTTGCCTCATTGGCGTCTTGGAATGCCCACAATGAGTGCAATTGAAATCAATCTAAGTAAACTTCCAAACCCCCCACGGAAGAAGCCCTGAGCCATAGGGGAAGGTTTGCAACAGCCCTGACTAAAGTTTGCTTTCTTAGCTTGAGGGAATCAAAGCACCTTCTTCCAGAGCATAGCAGCCAAGGGAAAGGAAGGTGGGCCCAGGGCCCAGAAAAGGTGGTTTGAGGCTGGCATCATGTACCCGCCTGCCTACTAGGATGGCCATGTGTCCTACTTTACAGGAAACAGACCTGTGGAGGGTCATAGATCGGTGGTAGAGCATCTGCTTTGCATGCAAAGGGTTGCAGGTTCAATCCCTGGCATCTCCAGGTAGGGCTGGGAGAGAACCCTATCTGAAACCCTGGAGAGCCACTGCCAATCAGTGTAAACAATACTGATCTAGATGGATCAGGAGTCTTACTCAGTATAAGGCAGCTTCCTGTGTCCCTGTGACTTATATTTGGGCTATGCAGTCCAAATATGGTCTAAACATTAAAAGACATAAGGAGGGGGAGCATGGGCATGGAAGTCACCCATCCATGTTGTTGTTTAGTCGTTCAGTCGTGTCCGACTCTTCGTGACCCCATGGACCAGAGCACGCCAGGCACTCCTGTCTTCCACTGCCACCCGCTGTTTGGTCAGGTTCATGTTTGTAGCTTCAAGAACACTGTCCAACCATCTCATCCTCTGTCGTCCCCTTCTCCTTGTGCCCTGCATCTTTCCCAACATCAGGGTCTTTTCCAGTGAGTCTTCTCTTCTCATGAGATGGCCAAAGTATTGGAGCCCCAGCTTCACGATCTGTCCTTCCAGTGAGCACTCAGGGCTGATTTCCTTCAGAATGGGTACGTTTGATCTTCTTGCAGTCCATGGGACTCTCAAGAGTCTCCTCCAGCACCACACCCATCCATAGTTCATGGCAATCTGAGCAGGCAGGTACACAGCTTACCTGGTCGAAGTCTTGTTCCCCACTATGATAATCATAGAATCATAGAATTGTAGAGTTGGAAGGGACGCCAAGGGTCCTCTAGTCCAGCCCCCTGCAGTCTAGGAGCCTCAGCTAAAGCAGTCACAACAGATGGCTAGCCAACCTCTGCTTAAGAACTTCCAAGGAAGGAGAGTCCACCACCTCCCAAGGGAAATGGATTGTATTCTGCTGGAATACCTTTCTGTTTTAAGTTAAAGTTATTGCTTCTAAAAGAATCTGTGCGGATAATTTTATGCAAATCCACACCCCCTTTTGCCTCTCTTTTTGGTGACACGTAACAGGCCTGTTCTCCCTATGGGTTGTTTTCAACAGAGCCGCTAAGCAACATCCAAAGACACCAGTTAAACTGTGTGAAATTCAGCATCCTGCTCAAGTCCATTTACATAAATGATTGTTTTCTTTCAGCTTCAATGTGTGACAAATTAGCACCTAATTATGCTTCTTTTGGAAGATGCCAAGAATGAAAAGGTGTGTGTATGTGGGAAGAAAGATACTACTTTTCTGGAGCCGTTTTCTTGTTTCTGTCTTTCTTCCTGACACTGATGGTGTAGCAGCTGCATGAACCCTGACAAAATGTGAAGGGAAACAGGAACTACGGTACCTTATACCAAGTTAGACTATTGGGATGCCTGGCTCAGGACTATATACCATTCCTGGCAGTGGCACTCCAGCCTTTCAGACAGGGGGTGTTTCCTGCCTACTCACAGATGCTGGGGACTTAACCTGGGATCTTCTTCTGTGTGCAAAAGAGATGCACTACGTCAAAGCAATGATCCTTCCCCAAATACTGTAACAAAACCTGTCTTCTATAAAGTATAGAAGGAGACCTCCATAGGAGAGGAGTACTTGGAGACAGTGTTGAGGTCTTCGGAGGCTTCTCTGTGCATTCCAATGTAATACCGGCCTGCTTTAGTGAAACACTAGAAGACCCTTCAGTCTACTAAGGAAATTAAGGCTACAGATTTTGCTTACCATACTTGAATGTAGAGAGCAACCTCAGATTTTTCACATTCTGAGGATGTGTCTCACCTGTCATTGCGGTGAGAATGTAATGACAAACTGAGAAACTATCATGGCATGTTCAGCCATTCACAGATTTTGGAACACTGCTGAGATAATGAGGAACCACCATGGAAGAAGTGGACAATCAGCCCTTTCTGTTAGCTAGGCCCCTTTACCTGGAGCAAGGCCTGCTAATGAGTAAAACACTGGCCATGAACAGGATTCTGCTTGCGAGTAGAGAGAGAAATAGGATATGAATCTTCTCTCCAGTTGATGCTAAAGATGTCCAAAGCTCTTTGTGTTAAGTTGTGGGTGAACATATCAGATGACACAGCGATTCTTCAAACAGCTCTTGTTTATTCACAGGCCAGAACTGAACTGAACTGAAGGGTTCAGCCAGCCTGCTTATATAGAGCTCCACTAGAACGCAACAGTAACTATTTTCTGTAACTATCCAATCACTGAATGTCACTTTCGATCCCTTATTTGCATATGTGGACCTGAGTGAAAACTATCTACAGTATCCCCCTGCTGGCCCAGGGTGAGAACTTCAGTACATAACACTTTGCTTTCAAGGCACTATTTCCTGGATAGGTTCTGTTGGAATTAGGCACAGTATTTACATAACAAATTTCTTTCAATTGTATTTACAGAGAATAAATTTTTCATGGATTATGACCCTTGTTTTTGAAGTCAGATGGACCTAGTTGTATATCACCCTATAGAATACCCTCCAACATTTCTCCGATGAAAATAGGGACATCCCATTCCATGATTTTACTATTTATACCTCGCACATCTTACTGGGTTGCCCCAGCCACTCTGGGCAGCTTCCAACATATATAAAAACATAATAAAACATTTAACGTTAAAAAACTTCCCTATACAGGATTGCCTTCAGACAGCCCAGGGGTCAGATAACTTCATACCCTCCAGCATTTCTCCAATGAAAATAGGGACATCCTAAGGAAAAGCGGGACATTCCGGGATTAAATCAGAAGGCAGGAGGGCTTCTCTAAATCAGGGACGTCCCTGGAAAATAGGGACACTTGGAGGGTCTGCTATAGTAAGTAGATAAATATGTTTTATCATAGACCTGGCTTGCCAATCTGAGGATACTGTGGTGGTTGATGTTCGCAGCACCTGACACTCAAATGTGTACTACTGCCTCAGAAAAAAATAGATGTTGGCTGGTACACAGAATAGAAAGTTAGCTATCCCCTGTAAGCTGAGATGTCTATCAGAACTTTGTATTTATTATTTTGCATATTGAGAGCTAAATGGTTTGTCTACGTTTTTGCAAAGAGGAAAAGGAAGTCAAGGCATTTTAACATTATGTTAGCTGATGTTTGTACTTCATCCCAATAGTTGTTGGGTTTTTTTTTAAAGATACTATTGCAGAACAATTAGGAAACAGAGAATCATAGAGTTGGAAGGGACAGCATGGGTCATCTAGTCCAACCCCCTGCAATGCAAGAATATTTTGCCCAATGTGGGGCTCAAACCCATCACCCTTAGATTAAGAACCTTATGCTCCAGTTAGGAAGAAGCATATCAAGTTGCATCATACTGAATCAGACCATGTCTACACTAATAGGCAACAGCTCTCTAGGCTTTCAGATGGTGAATCTCTTCAGGTCTATTTCTATACCTGGAGACAAATTTCACAGACTGTAATAATTGCAATAAACTCAAAATGAACACCTTTCATCATTTCCCCCACTATATTTTCTGCAGCAGAACATTAGCGAGTGTTTTGTTCCTTGATGCAGAGCCCACATTAACGGTATATTTTCCACTTGCACTTTATTCCTTATTCTGAAGCTGATTCCACCTAATCAGCAACAAAGGATCAAAAGCACAGGAAGGAGAGACATAAATATTTAAAACCTTTACTTGCAAGCAGGAAAAGGCTGGCCATTTTTTAAAAAGCAGGCCTGAAGCTCTGCTTGAGATACAAAACTGCTCTGTTGATCTTTGTTTGACATTTTTAGGTTTATATAACATGTGGCTCTAGCGGCTGTATCTCTGGAGCCGATCTGAAGCTTCGCACTGTGGGTTGTCAGTATGTTTTTATTTTGGGTGGGGAGAGGGAAGGGAGAGCAATGACTGCTTAATTTGAGGATGGGGAAAACCTATGACCTTCCAGATGTTTTTGGGACTCCAGCTTCCATCAGCCCCAGGAAAGAAGCCAGAGCTGATGGATATTCAGGTGGAAACTTTTCCATTTAATCATTCAAGAAATGACTTGGAATCTAGCACCACCATGAGTTCAGAAAGCAAAAGGCAGATTGAGTACTTCTTAACTAAAATAGCACTTCATTGTAATTTGCGGGTCTCTTTTGCAATAAGGTTTTATTATCTTTTCTAAACACATATTCACACGAGTAATTCATTCAGCAATCAGGCTCCAAATGTGCCGCTTTAAGAGGTTAATGCTCTGCTAACAAACATTGAATAATGATATGCTTTGTAACCTTAACACGATTTTCTTCTTGACACATTTTTATTCGGTGTGCAAATCAACAATCAGTAAGAACAATGGAAATGTTCCGATGGAAATGATCCGGGTTGTGTTGCGAGTTTTAATATGACGTTCAGGGCCAGCCCTAAATGGATGCTGGGGTGCGGGGTGAGGAATGACGTAAGAACTGCATGTGTCACAGAGACGGCTTTACACTCCCTAAACTAGCCTGCTGTCCTGTCACCAGTGTTGAAATCAGATTCAACTGGCAGTCTGGTTGGTTTCCAGAAGTGGAATTAGGTGAGAGAGGCCACCATCTGTCTTTCGCCTGATGCTGCAGCATATGACCCTGATCAAATTCCAGTGATCTTATTACCTAACAGACTCAAGCGAACTTTTATTAAATCACCATAAACACTCTGACGCTTTGGCATTGGCTTTATTATGATATGATCTCTGCATTCATTTCAATCCAACTTTTTATTTGTGCTGTAAGACGGGAGTGTAAAGGCTGCAAATGTTTTGAGATGAGGGTTATATATACAGATGTCTGAAGACCTAGAACAGGATCTGGATTGCAAATAAAAACACCAATTTGTATAAGAAGTGGAAGGAAAATAAAGGATATTTAGATAAATGGAATAAATTGAACTTGTCTCTATGGGGAAGGATATCCCCATATGCTAGGATTGAGATGATAAGGAACACAGGAAGATACAATGAGATGTAAAGGAGGGGCTGTGGGATTGGTGGAAGTCTAGGTTTGTTTGTTTTTTAGTGTTTATATTATTAATTTGTAAGATTTGGTTTTGTTTTTCATAAGCTTGTTTTTGTGTTTTGTGTATTCTTATTTTCTGCGGAAATTATTAATAAAATTTATTTTAAAAAATTAAAAGAAGAAGAAAACCTAGAACAGGGGTAGGCAACCTAAGGCCCAGGGGCTGGATGCGACCCAATTGCCTTCTAAATCCGGCTCATGGATGGTCCAGGAATCAGCGTGTTTTTACATGAGTGGAATGTGTGCTTTTATTTAAAATGCATCTCTGGGTTATTTGTGGAGCATAGGAATTTGTTCATTCCCCCCCCCCCCGAAATATAGTCCGGCCCCCAACAAGGTCTGAGGGACAGTGCTGAAAAAGTTTACTGACCCCGACCTAGAAGCTGGGCTATACATAGTGTATTGGTGGTTGGGTGGAGAGGAGGAAGGCTTAACTTCCTGCTATGAACTAATGGTAGGGGGAATTTTTCCTTATTATCACATCTGTGTGGGCATGCGCACATTGGTGTTTGTGCATGTGCTCATGAGATTTGCTAATTGTACAAGCAACAGGCTGATGCAGCATTGTAAAAGGTTATCTCCATTGGCATTTTTTATAATCACAAGCATGAGGCCCTCGGTTGACATCTGTGTGCCATGTCCATATGCATAGAACTTACCAGCCCCCTTCAGCCTTCGATAGAGCACGTGTGGATGTAAAATAGTGAGTGAAATAGTGAGCGGGAAAAGTGTCTGAGGTTCCATTGTAGCAAATTCCCTAATTCTTGTGAAGTACTTATGAAGAAGTACTTACTTTTGGCTGTCCTGAATCTTCCAACATTCAGCTTCATTGTATTTTGAGACATGGAGAAAAACCAACCTCTCTCCACACACACTGCATAGTTTTATATGACTCTATCATGTCGTTATTCACCTAAACTGAAATGCTCCAATTATTGCAACCTTCCCTTGGAGGGGAGTTGCTGCAACCCAACCCCTGGACCATTTTGGTTGCCCTTTTTGGAACCTTTTCCAGCTCCATAATATCCGTTTTCGAGGTCAGCCGACCAGAACTATATGCCGTTAGAATTTCCCTGTAGACCTTTCTGCTAAATATGTGAAGGTCAGGCGAGGGGACGGGGCTTTCATCAGGGTTGCATTTGTGTTAAAAAGGGGGAGGCGGAGTGTGCCATTTCAATGAAGGAAAGGTAGAGCGAACCATATATATATGACGGGTGAAATAAAATCAGAGAGGTGATTAAAGCCTTCCTAGCTCTCTGAGGCAGCCTTAGGTAGGAGCTGTCAGAACAGGTCAGCCAGTGAAAGCATCACAATCTGATGCTTGAGTGCGCTTGAATCTGTGCCAGTCTTTACTGTAGATGGAACCTGTTATCTATTAATACATTAATGTGAAAGTTTTCAGGACCTTGTTTTGCTTTACATCAAGGTGAAGCGCCTCAGCAACTACGAATTGAATTTTTAAACGCAAGGAATCAATCGAAGCTGTCTGTGTACGCCATTGTTACCCACCTGAAATTCAAGAACTATGACTTTGGGGGGGGGGAGGGGATGATGACGACGACGATGATTTACATTACATTATAATGAATCACCTTTAGGATTTTGGTAACTCCCTTCATAGGGACGCAGGTGGTGCTGTGGGTTAAACCACAGAGCCTAGGACTTGCCGATCAGAAGGTCAGCGGTTCGAATAAACGTGATGGGGTGAGCTCCCGTTGCTCGGTCCCTGCTCCTGCCAACGTAGCAATTTGAAAGCACGGCAAAGTGCAAGTAAATAAATAGGTACCACTCCGGCGGGAAGGTAAATGGCGTTTCTGTGCGCTGCTCTGGTTCGCCAGAAGCAGCTTAGTCATGCTGGCCACATGTACGCCGGCTCCCTTGGCCAATAAAGCGAGATGAGCGCCACAACCCCAGAGTCGGCCACGACTGGACCTGATGGTCAGGGGTCCCTTTACCTTTAACTCCCTTCATCCTATGGGAGCAATCCTGATTCTGCAATGCTGCCTGTGCAGCTGTGTGCTTCTAGACCCCAGTACGTTGTCTGTACGTAGGGTCCTCCCTTTGAGGAATGGAAAGGCCCTGGAGGGCATGGAACCTGCACCACTCCCTTTCTGAAGAGGAGGAGGCAGAGGCTGAGATGCTGAACTGGGATGAGGAAGATGGATGGCTTTAAAAGAGGATTAGACAAATTCATGGAGGATAAAGCTATCCATGGCTACTAATCATGATGGCCATGCTCTTTCTTCACGGTTGGAGGCAGTCCTGCTTCTGAATACCACAAGAGAGGAGAGGGTTCTTGTGCTCAGGTCCCCCTTGAGTGATTCCACAGGCACCTGGGTGGCTGGTGGGAGAACAGGATGCCAGACTAGATGGGACATTGGTCTGATCCAGCAGGCTCTTCCGTGAAGATGAAATAGATTGGGCTGACTCACTTCTCTTTCCTCCCTGTCTCCTCCCTTTGGCCTTGTCAATGACAGAGACTTGAGTTTGCATTCATACTAGCAATTGCTCCGTTGTTGCTTTTTAAAAGGACATTCAGGTAAAAACAACCACAAATCTCAATAGGGTGGTAGCTACTAGATCTGTGAGTGCAACCATGCACAAATTTGCACATATTTATTGCGTAATTTTGAGGAGTTAGCAGTACTACTCTTGGAATAGACAATGGCACATTGGCAGTAAGAACGGCATTGGTTCTTGCTTGATTTGGGAAATATAGCATGGACTAAGTGTGTTTGCTCCTTCCAGAAGGTTCCAGGTTCAATCTCTGGCATCTCCAGATAGGACTGGGAATGTCCCCCATCTGAAACTCTGAAGAGCTTCTGCCAGTCAGTGTAGACAACACTGAGCTAGATGGAAAATTGGTCTGACTTGGTGTAGGGCAGCTTCTTAGGTTCCTATCAAGGGTCCAAGATGCATTATTCTTTCACAGAACAGCTGGTTCTGTTGTGAGGCATCAGCTGTTGCCAGATGATATTGTGTGGCCCAGAATCATGGCTGGACGGCTGTCTCTTGTTGCAATGCCCAGGCTCTGGATTTCCTGCATCAAGCAGGGGGCTGGGCAGGACTAGAGGGCTTGCAAGCCCTCCCTCCAGCTGTGTGATTCTATGGCTGGCAAAAGACCCGATAATCTTCCACCCAGGGTTTCTCCTCTCCCCATAACCCTTCCTAGTCTAATAGGCATATATAAGAGTTAGTTTAAACAAAGAAAACCTTCTATTAACATAAATTACATTGGCTCCATGAGAAGATAAGTGTGTGGCTGGGAATAGATTTGCTGAGTAATAAAGGCACCAGGTTACTTCCCCAATAAAGCCTGGTGATTAACAAGTCAATTCATTAAGTGTTCCTGCAGACTTCCATTGAGTTCTGTTCTATGGCAGAAGAAAGGCGTTGTGCGCCATTTCAGCGATGAGACGTACGGTTAATGAGCTGCCCTTAGCAGACCCCAAGAGCCTATGCAAAATAGTCCAGATCTAAGGTGGGAGAGGATTCTCATGGAACTGCACCAATCTGTTGCCACACACAAAAGACTCAAGCACTTCTTTGTCAAAACTGCACCTGCTGCAACCCAGGGACGACCTCAGGGGACCCGCCATGCTGCTGTATGAATAGAGAGAAAGGAGAATTAACTTATCAATTAATTCCTTTTTTTAAAAAAAAAATATTGGATCTGTCTCCTGCTTTTACAGCCTAAGGAGATTCTGGTTTTATTGCAGCTTCAGATAAAGACAAACCTGAATCCCACATCAACAGTAAAGCCAACCTATAGGAACAGATCATACAAGTTCCATAGCAGTAACAAACTATCCAGCAATTTCCAGGAATAATTCAAATAGCTATTTCTGCATAGCAGGGGGTTGGACTAGATGATCAGGTCTCTTCCAACTCTACAATTCTATGATACTATGAACCAGTGGCGTAGCGTGGGTTGTCAGCACCCGGGGCAAGGCAAGTAATTTGTGCCCCCTAACCCGTGGATTTGCGCCCCCTAACCTGTGGATTTGCGCCCCCTAACCTGTGGATTTGCGCCCGCTAACCCTAACCCCCAGATGTTGCGCCCGGTGCGGCCGGCCCCCCCTGTACCCCCCACGCTACGCCACTGCTATGAACATAGCAAGCTGCCTCCTTAGAGGTCAGAATACTGTTACCAGAATTTATATACTGCTTGACTGTAGCAAAGTCACCAAGCAATTTACAGTTTACAAGGAAAACCTCTAAGTGGTTTATTTGTCCACCTGTTCCAGTGCAGTTTTCTATTAAGTGTGCTTAAGGATTGTAGCTTTTAGTAAGCAGCATATATGACAGGGTAGCTACCTCTCCACAGAGAACTATTTCACGGTATTCAAAAGTATTTTGAACTCTGTTTAACCCTGGTATTACTGCACTTTTGACTCGAAGAAATATGTAATCCCGAATGTTTTCCATTTCTGCCCTGGCAATGCAAATCGCAAGGATTTTCCTGAATTTCTTAGTATTAACGAAATCTCCTTGTGATAGTAGATTTGATTATGCAATGAATATTATGCTTAAATGCCAGTTTGTGTTTGCCATAGTAAGGATTATCAGGAGTTTGATGTATTTAATGCACTACTTGTATTATACAACAACCCCCATAACAATTCTATGATGAATACCCACTGGGTGCTTGATAGATCCTCCCTCTGCTATAGCTTGGTGGTAGAGCACATGCTAAGCAGGGGTAGGCAACCTAAGGCCCAGGGGCCAGATCCGGCCCAATCGCCTTCTCAATCTGGCCCACGGAAGGTCCGGGAATCAGCGTGAGTAGAATGTGTGCTTTTATTTAAAATGCATCTCTGAGTTATTTGTGGGGCATAGGAATTAGTTCATTTTCCACCCCCACCCCCCAAAAATAGTCCAGCCCATCACATGGTCTGAGGGACAGTGGACCGGCCCACGGCTGAAAAAGGTTGCTGACCCCTATGCTAAGGCATGCTGAACATCCCAGGTTTGATTCCTGGCATCTCCTGTTAAGCTAAAAAAGACCCCAGACTGAAACATAGGAGAGCTAATTTATGTTCCAACTCTACAATCCTATGGTTCTATATGCATAATACTGAGCTAGATAGACCAGCAATCTGACTTGGTATAAAACAGTATCCAGTGTTTATGCAGCACCTTTGATCCAGTGGGCAGTCTACACAACAGAACACCCTTGCTAAACCTGAGCAGGTGTGGAAGAAAGAGAGGAAAGGAAAATGCTAACTTTGCATTGACTCTAAAATTTTATTTTTGAGTGTGTGTGTTTTTTTTGGGGGGGGGGGTGGATAAGAATAAAACCAGCTTGAGAGCTTTATTGTAGCCAAATCCACACAACATATAAAAAATGGAATTTCTTACTTATGCTCAATGATGTGTCTAAATTCTAAAAGGATATTAGAGTAGGTGCCAGGCAGGCCTCTACAGGGTGGGTATTTCACGTAGGGCTTCTGGGCAGTCTCCCATCCTGGCACGGACCCGATCCAGACCTGGTTAACTTCTGCAAGCGAGCTGCTTCATGCACCATTGGACCATGCCCTTTTAAGCTTGTTCAGAATATTTTAGAATGCTACAAACTATCATTTATAGAAGCTTTCATTCATCGAATTCAGCTTCACCTGGAATGGAAGCTGCCTTTGTAGCAGGCTCGGAGAAACTCAATCCCCTGTCTGAAATACTTAAGCTGGCACAAAAATCTGGGTAAACTCCCCCAGTCCTTCAAGACATTGTGAGGCCATTATCTGTGGGGCTGCAGATTTCACCAGAAGCCTGGAAACATTTTGGAACCATGGTTAGTTCTTGCTGAAGAACTGAATGGTGCTACCTTTAAATCCAGCCTGGAGTGACCTGAAGCGCTTCAGAGAATTACAACTGAAGGCAACGCCTAGGTCAGCCAAGACAGCTAATTCCTGGGATTCTGCCAAGCATCAGTTCAGGGATATTCTTGTAGACTCTGCACCTGAGACTATTAATGGCACTGAGCATGGTTTATTTTTTGAGAGCTGAGCGATATGAAGTATCTCTAGATTGCCTTTCTCAATATGTGCCCAGTTGTTGTTGTTTTTAATCCTCCACAAAGGCCCTGCTGGGCGTTCCTCACTTGCATGGAGTTGCTATTAATGAGTTCTGCTTTGCCACACATTAATTCTTATTCTCTTTAATGGCAATATTCCGAACAGAGGCTCTCCCGTATTGATGTTGCAAAACATGATGATACCACACCAAAACATGCAGCCTGCCCCCCTCTCTCTTGGATATGCAATCTCTCAAGTCATTTTTAGGAATCATTAAAAAAAAAATATTATTTCCCCCTACCCTCTAAAGTGCCGTATTTTTCGCTCTATAAGACGCACCAGACCACAAGACGCACCTAGTTTTTGGAGGAGGAAAACAAGAAAAAAATATTCTGAATCTCAGAAGCCAGAACAGCAAGAGGGATTGCTGCACAGCCTGCATTCGCTCCATAAGACGCACACACATTTCCCCTTACTTTTTAGGAGGGAAAAAGTGAGTCTTATAGAGCAAAAAATACGGTAGTTTCTAGTCCTCATGATTGCTGAGAGATGTTTGAAAGTACCATGAACATTACAAGATTTGAAACAAGGACTGGGACCCGGAAAGGCATATAAGGGCTTGTGTATGACCAGCAATACTTCTTTTAATTAAAGCTCCCGCCTTGCCCCTACCCTGCTATGTGATGAACGTGAAACTTCCTTCAGTTTACTATGTGATTTGGACTGCAGGTAACAATTTAAGAAACAGTTCTGCAACCTCCCTGAGCAATGAAGAAATAGCTCTGGAGTTTTCTGTATCCTGGCCAAGAAGCTAAAGCCTTATTTACGTTCCCACAGAAAGATTTGTGACAGCGATAGGATTATGGTGCCAAGGAGTCAACGTCTAAACCTCCTTCAATGTTTTTGGTGATATCACCAAAAGCTGTGTTTTGTCCCTGGTCTTTAAGGTGCCCTTTATAAGACTCCATCGTGCTAACATGCCCTGTAATTGGAAAACAACAACAGTTTATGATTTAGATTGTCACATGCTCACTCCCGGTCAGACTGCTTTAGATTAAAAGGAGAGCAATAAAAGCTTTGGAGGTTGGGAATATTTGACTCACATTCATTTAATAAATCTCATTAAGGATTTAACAATCAATTCATTATTCAGTGGCAGTTGCAACTTGCGAGTGTATAGAAAGGATATTAGTCAGCTTCTCCACATGACCAACTGTACTTCTTCCCTCTATTTAATTTCTGCATGAATCTGAATGCCCTGAGGCAGGAAACCTTGTCTTCTTCAATATGATCAATGCTTGCATCTCTCCACTAGCACAGACGTCACAGGCAGCCAACAATGACTCTTTCCTAACACCTTCCTTTTCAGTTTCTACTACTGCAAGGATAGGGAACCTGAGGCCCTCAAGGTGTTGTTGGATGACAGCTCCCATTAGTATGTGCAATGGCCATGGATGATGGGTTTTGTAGTCTAACAGCATTTGAATGGCACCATCTTGAGTACACGTGGTGTAGGTTAAGGGAGGAGAAAACAACTGGGATAGGCCAGGTCTAAATCCATCCCAAGTAAGGGTGGGCACTGCAATGACATCAGCAGCACTCCTGCCATAGCCTGAAGTGATGTGTGCTTTGCATTATCTTAATTCCCAATCATGGCCCTTAAAGCTTGCTGTTTTCCCAATGATGGCCGGTGGCCTAACAATCTGCTGGTGTGCAAGAAAGCAAAGGCGGCCCCTGATTTTTACACGCCCACCCACAGTAAATAGCTTTAGGAACAATCTGTGCAGAACTATAAGTCGTTTTAGGACTTTAGTCACCAGGAAAAGCACATCACTAACCCAAATATGGCTAGCCAAATGGGGATTTCTATGATGTATCTACTGTTATAAGTTTGGAGGGGGGATCAGTCTAGATCAGAGCTTTCCATACTGTGTGTTGTGACATGTTAGTGTGTGTCAGCTGCAGTGTGTTGGTGTGTCACACAAATGCTCCTTGTGCTCCTCACGGGGCTGGAAAGGGGTTACTTTAACCTCCAGTTTGCTAGTAAAACTGAATTACTGTGTTGTGAAATGATGCATGTCTAAAGTTTGTGTCACCAACATGAAAAGTTTGGAAAGCTCTGATCTGAATGATATCCTGAGTTCTGGGGATTCTGTATCCAGTGAGGGTTAGAATATTAGAGGTTGCTGGACTGAACAGGCAAGTTTCTTCAAAAGACCATAGCTGGCCACTTGCGTGACCCCATCAGCATCTAAAATAATGAGCTAGTTTGCTATAGCTACAGTTAATTGGATGATGGAGAACAATAAGTCAAAGTGGGCTGGACTAGAGAATTGTTGTGTGTGTGTGAGTTGGGCTGAAAGTGGGTGGACCCAGAAACATGTCTTGATCTTATTCTGAATCTAAAACTATGACTAACTAAAGAGCAAGATCTTTTGGGGTGTTAATGCTGTGAGCCCCTCCATCCTATTCTGAGGTTGTATATATGCACATAAAACCTTATGTTCTGTCTCTGTGGACCTTCATTCTACAGAAACTGAACCCTGGAAAAACACTTGAAACCCCTGGAATATTGGGGATGGTGTGTAACAATCCACATAGTATATATTCTAGGCTATTATAATCTATAAATGGATTCAGCATATCACACAGTAGTTGTGGCATATACCAATTTTAGTGAGAATGGCAACTGGGTGAAACTGAAGTACTTAAATTTTCAATGCATTTTTTTAAAAGAAAGAAAGATAGAAAACCCATTGCTTCCTTTTTATAATTTTTGTCCTCTGGCAAGCCTGCAATGATTTTTAAGGAAAATGCTTCTGTTAGGTATCTGACAAAGAATATCAGTTTTGCAAGGTGGGGGGAGGGACAAGGGGAGAAACGATACCTTTGATGTTGGTTTCTCCGCATAAATAATTTAAACTTGAGTGCAAAAGGTGTATTAGGCAGCCAGTTTCTATTAAACATTAATGACCGTACATTTCATAGTCCATCTTCTCCAGCTCCATCCTCTGTCTAAACCGCATCACTGCAGAAAAGACCAAGAGATAGACTATGGATTTGGCAGGTCTAAAACAGACATGAAATATCATCAGGGCAGAAGCATCTATATCCACTTCTGCCTCCTTGCATTCAAGAAGATCAGCCTTTACAATCCAAGATGATAGCCATTTTTAACTCATTTTAAACAACTTTCTTTAACCCATGTAAGACAATTATTGTACTTTCTCACCTCGAACAGACATTTTTGGCCCAATTACAGTCACATTATGTTGTTGGTTCAGCGTTATCATGTATGGATTATAGCCACCTTATTGTTGGTCTCCAGAGAGCATCCATACATATTGTCCTTTTCATTTCATTCTCTGTTCTTTTTCAGTTTATAAAATCATTCAGATCATACATACTGTATATAAAAATATATCGATTGCAGATCTTTGATTTCAGCAAATCATATCAACAAACTTTTCATTCCAGTATGTTTAAAAAGTGCAAATTAAATCAAGTAGGCACCAAACTGTTGAACTCCAAAAATTGCTTTCTCCAAAACCAAGAATTAGGTTTTTTTTAAAAAAGTAAAGCCTTTTTTTCATATTTTCTTTATCTAGAAATGTGAATTGATCCAGAGAGTTCCAAGGTCAGAAAACTTTGGAATGCTTTAAGATGAATCTTTCTTTACTCACAATGTTTTCAAAACATGTTATCCTGTTCAATAAGGAAGAAAGCGTCCAGCCAAATCTTATGCTTGCTTACATAAACCCTGTGGCCCTACAAATACTGGGACTCCAACTCCCATCAACCCTGGCCAGCATAACCAGTGATTAGGGATGATGGGCACTGGAGTCCAGCAACATCTGGGATGCCACAAGTTCCCCTCCCAGATATAGAAGTACCGTATTTTTTGCACCATAACACTCACTTTTTTCCTCCTAAAAAGTAAGGGGAAATGTCTGTGCGTGCTATGGAGGGAATGCCTACGGGTGGCATGCCTATGGATTTTCCTCCTCTAAAAACTACGTGCGTGTTATGGTCGGGTGCGTGTTATAGAGCGAAAAATACGGTAAATCTTGCAGTGATCAGTAGGACTAACTCCCAGCAGTCTGCATCCCTAAGCTGCTATCTGAAGAACATTTACTAAGGAAGAAGCCCCACTGAGCAACCTGGGACTTACTTCTGAGTAAGCAGCCTTAGGATTGCACTGTTGATATGCTAGCTGTGCTGACCAAGCAGCAAAACTCTCAGAGCTGATCCGAAACCAGACAGCTTGGTAAAATATTTTCTTTGCTTGCTTTTAAACTCTATTTCAGGGTGAGTTGGAACTGGTGGGATGGCAGTAAAATTTGTCTAATGAGTTAGGCAAAAAAAGAAAAGCTTCTTCAATATGAATCACTACATGTATATTAAAGGCCTATTTGTTACCATCTTTAAGATTATATATTAACAAGAAATATAAGTCCGTGGACTAACTTCCCCAAGGGAGAAGCTCAGCTAATTTAAAACTGTTGTGAATAAATCATGAGTAAATGTACTAAAAGAACTAGGATTCATTGGCAATGAGAGGACTTTGATAACCCTTGTAGATCTTTTACTTTCCTAAATTTCTTTGAAACAAAAACCACAGCGCCCCAGTGTCTGGCTTTGATTGTAGGACTGACTGCAGACAAGCAGAACATATAACCATTGGTATTTATTTTCTTCTTCTATGGCTGGTTGTAAGCCAAGATGTGAAACAAGGTGGGTCAAAATGAGTTTACAAATTGGGGTGTCCACTAACCATAGTTAAGGGTTACACTGAGCAAACCATGGTTAGCACAGATTCCCTGACTCTCCAGGCCAAGGGTAGCCAATGTATGGCTAATGGCTAGGGATGATGGGAGTTGTAGCCCAACAGCATCTGGAGGGTGCTAAATTGGCTGTTCTGATCTGGGCTCTTGGCTTGCACTGTGAAAAGCCAGTTTCACTGGGGGATTTCTTGTGCATGGGTGCATGGGGAGGGCTTAGCTGTGCAACCTAAGCCATAGTTGCAGTGTATGTTTGTGATTGTGTCCAGGGTTGTGGCAACAAGTTATGGTTAGTGCAAACAAGGGCAGCAAGCAACATTTAACTGATTGAAAAATCCTGGCAGAAGAAAAAAAAGGTATTCCCAATTTATCCCACTGGGCATATGCAAGCAATCATCCAAAGAAACTTCAAGAAATGCAGAAGGAAGGACTTGCACAATGTGTGATTAACCTATACCATTTACTATAGAAATATAAGCCCTCCAGCTGACTAGATAGGTAAAGGTAAAGGGACCCCTGACCATTAGGTCCATTCGCGGACGACTCTGGGGTTGCGGCACTCATCTCGCTTTACTGACCAAGGGAGCTGGCATACAGCTTCCAGGTCATGTGACCAGCATGACTAAGCCGCTTCTGGCGAACCAGAGCAGTGCACGGAAATGCCATTTACCTTCCTGCTGGAGCGGTACCTATTTATCTACTTGCACTTTGACGTGCTTTCGAACTGCCAGATTGGCAGGAGCAGGGACCAAGCAACGGGAGCTCACCCCGTCACGGGGATTTGAACCGCCGACCTTCTGATCGGCAATCCTAGGCTAGATAAGTGTTTGCAGTATAATGTTATTAATAGCTATGGTTCTATGCTACCTGTAGGATCAGGGACAACCTGCCTCTGAATGCCAGTCACTGGGGAACAGTGGGATAAACCTGGGGCCATTGTGTTCTGCTTGTGGACGACCCAGAAGTATCTGGATAGCTGCTGTTGGCAACAGGGCGCTGGACATTTGGTCTGAATCCAGTTATGCTCATACATTCTTTTCAGAGCCTGGTCCATAGGATAAAGATGCTTGCCTTTTAATGATTTTTATCTACACTTTTAATAAGATTTTTTTAAAAAAACAGGTGTCCGTGTGCCGAACACCTGGAAACCCCTTTGGGATGCATTAAGCTCTGCAAGTACTTAGTAACTCTCCAGTCTTTGCCATAGTATGAGGAGTGAGTGCATCACATTTTGAATTAATCACTTTTGGAAAGGTTTTGTTGACTTACATCCCTCCTCTCCTGCACCCAGGATAATATGATATTGCACTAAAGCAATTAGTGACACAGTATTATGCAGAAATAAATTGGTTTGACTGTGTTTCTTGTAATCAGTATAAATAATACCGCACATGGTGAAATGGCATGGAATATTAACAGGTCTGAAATTCAAAATGAGAAGAGTAACAAAGCAACATTTTGGTTTAAAAAACAGGTCTTGGCCATCTTCAAAAGCTATATCTGACTGAGCTTTAAATACTTATGCTAATGTTTTATTGTTGACGGATAATAATGAATACATTTTTAATATGGTGCCAATAGTCAAGAGCAATTTTATTTGCCCAGGCAGGCGCATTATGTGACCCATGAGAGCTGCAAAATAACCAGACGGTACAACGGTGATGGGATAAAATCAGGCTGAATCTTTATTGACAGAAGCAGGCAGGGCAAGGGTTGGCATGGCATTGGGTCCCAGGATCAGGCCATCATTCCACAAACCCCATGCTGATGGAATGGATCCGCTGATAGCAGACCTCAAAGGTTACATTTACGCCATTTCCTTTACACTTGGCAACATATGATACAAACCTCTGACACGCTGCAGCTACCACACCCACTAGTTGGTGCCGTGTCTGTCTCATTAACTAGTCATTGTGCCAACAGAGTCCATTTCTAATAATAACAAGGAAAAATAGGACACCAGAGACCATTAATCTCTCTTGGAATGAGTCTTAAGAGCAGTAGAAAGGATGAACCGTTATACCAGTACTAAGTGTAACTTGGAGCATGCATCAAAACACTTTATATATTGTAAACATTTTGGTTAATGTCACATAAGAACATAAGAATAGGCTGCTGGATCAGCTAATGGCCTATCTTGTACAGTGGTACCTCGGGTTAAGAACTTAATTCGTTCTGGAGGTCCATTCTTAACCTGAAACTGTTCTTAACCTGAAGCACCACTTTAGCTAATGGGGCCTCCTGCTTACGTTGTGCCGCCACCGCGCGATTTCTGTTCTCATTCTGAAGCAAAGTTCTTAATCCGAGGTACTATTTCTGGGTTAGCGGAGTCTGTAACCTGAAGCGTCTGTAACCTGAAGCGCCTGTAACCCGAGGTGCCACTGTACAGCATCCTGTTCTCACGGTGCCTATTGAAAACCAGGAAGCAGAACATGAGAACAAGCACTCTCCCCTCCTGTGATTTCCAGCAATGGACATTCAGAAGCATTGCAGCCTCCCATCTGTGGTGGCAGAGCATAACCACCATGGCCAGTAGCCATTGACAGCTCACTTCCTCTCCCACAGTTAAGACATGGGAAGCATCAGTTGCAGCCTGATCATAATCATGCTTGCTTAGAAGTGGATCCTGCTGAGTTCAGTGGCAGGTGATTCCTGCGTTGCAGGGGGTTGGACTAGATGATCCTCGGGGTCCCTTCCAACTCTACCATTCTATGCATCCTAGGTGCATAGGATGAGCAGTTTTTACTGTTGCGTTTGGATTCAGAACAGAATGAAGATGACTTAGGGTGGCCAGCTATACTTCACCAGAAAAGAGGGCACATGGGCTGTGCACACACCATACAATGAATGCACATCTTCCTCACGCCCCCAAAAAGAATCCTGGGAACTGTAGTTTGCACTTCACATAGTTACAGCTCCCAGCATCCCGGGCCCTAAGGAAGTCAGATTATCCTCCACCAGGGCCAGGGCCTTTTCAGTGATGGCTCCGACCTGGTGGAATGCTCTGTCCCAGGAGACTAGGGCCCATCAGGATTTAACATTCCTTCTGCCTAGCTTTCAATTTGAAGTTAGCCTGATCTCCCCCCCCTTTCTTTCCTCCCCCTCCCCTTTTTATGAAGATTACCCACTCTGGGATCCCACAGCTAATTCTCCCCTGGTCTCCTCGCTGGCCCAAATAGAACTAATTTAGCCAGCTAGCCCTGGTGATCATCTAATGTTTATTGGATGGATTTCCCCCCTAAATTGATTTTTGAATTCTGAATTTATTGTTATTCACGTTTTATACTGTATTTTATGCTGTTTTTTGTTGCATCAATTAAGTGTTTTAAATTTGTTGTTAGCCCCCCTGAGCCTGGTTTTTTGAACTGGGAAGGGCAGGGTATAGATAAAAAATTATTATTATTATTAACAAACTATCATTCCCAGTATTCATGAGCAGGTGGGTGAATGTGCTATGGGACTGAATTTTTGCTATGGGACTGAATGCTGGAAGTATGTCTTTGAAAGGTTAATGTGCTGATCCACCTGTATTTTTTGTGGTTCGTTGGTACACTCATACCAGGCAAACAGAGAGTCTCCTGTCTGCGGTGTAAGCGTTTATTTATTATTTCTCACTGAGTGCATTTTGAATGCCCTCCCTTAATTGCCCTTTTATCAGTTTTAGTTGTCACCATTTGTGTATGTTAATTGCTGCTTTCCTTTATTTCCTTTTAATTGTTTTATTGGGGAGGGAATTGGTATGAAATCAAAAGGTTAAGAATGAGAGATCAACCATGAAATTCTCCATCTCCTCAATGAGGGTAGAGAAACTGGGGCAAGTAATAGGATATTCAAACCTGCTTGCGCTCATCGGGAATAAATAAAATAGGCCGAACCTGCAAATAGGGAGGAATAATGTACAAGGTATGGGAGCCTCAATAGTGAATGCTTGCCTATCCATAGTAGGCCGATTTTAGGGCTGGAGTCAGATGCAGGTCAGAACGATGAGGCAAAGTCAGCTGTCTGTGAAGTTAACTCTTTATTCAAGAAAACAGCATGCAACTCAGCAATACTTCCCAGTAGGTCTCGCTCCTATGGAGCAGTTGCCAGGACTGAAGGTCCTTCCACACCTCTCTAAGGCTCCTACTCTCCTGGATGTCTCCCAAGCAGTCTCAAACTACATCTGCGCACCTCTGGTCTCTGTTCTGCCCTCCTCATTATCCTATGCATTTGTTGAGACCAAGAAGGGGGGGAACTTGTTGCCATAGAAGAGGGCGAGTCCTTGGATTCTACAGCATCCTCTTAACCCACCTCCTTTGCTTCAGCCTCGGAGTCTGAACTGCTCCTTGTCACCAGCTCTCCCAGCTCACTAAACCCTGTTGCCCCTTCAGCATCCAGCCTCTCCTCCCAATCTTCTCCCTCTGACCTCTCCTCAGTGTCCCACCACTGATCCCTTGGCTCTGAGCCTTCCTCCTCTGGGGTTTCCCTGGGGGGTTCATTGGCTGGTGTCTCCCACCACTCCTCTTTGTCCACCTAGTCCCTGACAGCTGACTGCTGCTGCAATTACATTTTATTATTAAGAAAGATCTGAAAAAGCACCGGTGGGCAGCACTAAAAAAAAAAAAAGAACGGAAATGCACTGGGCCGATGACAAGATCCCCTAGATGGTCTATAAGAATGGGCTAGCAAGGGTGGTAATTCAGGAGAAAAGGGCTAAGATGAAAACCACTTATGCCTGAAAGTAGGTAAAGGTAAAGGGACCCCTGACCATTAGGTCCAGCTGTGACCGACTCTGGGGTTGCGGCGCTCATCTCGCTTTATTGGCCCGAGGGAGCCGGCATACAGCTACCGGGTCTTGTGGCCAGCATGACTAAGCCGCTTCTGGCAAAGCAGAGCAGCGCACTGAAACGCCGTTTACCTTCCTGCCGGAGCGGTACCTATTTATCTACTTGCACTTTGACGTGCTTTCAAACTGCTAGGTGGGCAGGAGCTGGGGCAGAGCAACAGGTACTCACCCCGTCACGGGGATTCGAACCACGACCTTCTGATCAGCAAGTCCTAGGCTCTGTGGTTTAACCCACAGCGCCACCCACGTCCCTTATGCCTGAAGGTAGTGCGATACAATAGGGAATATCCTTGCTGAGACTATATCCGAACAACAGCCTCCACACAGCTGACTGAATGACTTACCTCTAAACCACAAGGGCAGGAAGCATTCTTGGGGGATGAAAAGAGAGGTACACAGTCTTGCAGCACTGTGTGCCGTAGTCCCAGGGTAGGCGCTTCTCTGCACTTTGTCACATCTGCTGGCCTTGCTAATTCCCTGCTGTGCTCTTGAGCAACTGGAAATCAGTGCTAAGATCATCACAGCCCCTCTGGGACTGGTAGTGATGAAGCCACAAACATCCTCCATCTGGAAGCACCCTGGCAGATTAAAGAGTTTATAGCAAACAACAAGCCAAACGCAGGTCTACAGTGTGCTGTTGCGACATCCACAACTGGTTTGCATGAACCTGAAGAACGATCTGCAAGTCGAGGGCAACATTCAACATTGCTACTGAGTTTACAGCTTCTCATACCGCCTTGGAAGCACTGGCTTCAGAAGGATGTTGACAAAATATAAAGCAGCCTCCACCACTGTGGGCAGGAGGCATTGAGACAGAGTTGCTGCTATTGTTGCTTATTAAATTTGTATGCCACCCTTCACCCGAAGATCTCAGGGTGCTTCACAGCATAAAAATACAAGATCAAAACACAAAATACATAATAAAACAAGAACAAGAACCAAAACAAGCAATCAAGTGCATGTGGGGAAAATGGATCTGTTCCAGCCCACAAGCACTCTGGTGTATTCACAGGATGGTCTGATGGATGCAGCTTCGTTTATTCAAGAGGTGAGGCAGAAGCTGCTTTTATTCTGATGAGGCAGATGCTTAATTTTGGAGATGAACTAAAACAGGCATTTGCTGGAGGTGTTTGGATCTTTTGAAGCTGCTATTTGGGAGATTTTTTTGGAACTCCCAGAGCTGCTATTAGACCCACAGTGGGGAAAATCTCTATTTAGTGGGGTTATAGGGTTGCCACCTTTGTTCTGGCAAAATACAGGACAAAGCAAGATGGGGCAGTTGGGGGCCGGTTTTTGTTTTCATCTGGTGCTGAAGTGACTTCAAAGCAATCCATTATAATCTATTGCAACCTAACAGGATGGCCCCTCTGGAATTTGACATACACACACACACATTTGTAAATCTTTCTGTGCTTGGCTACCTGGAGGCTACTGCATCTGCTTTAAAAAAGGTCCAGTCGCGGACAACTCTGGGGTTGCGGCGCTCATCTCGCTTTACTGGCCGAGGGAGCCGGCGTTTGTCCGCAGGCAGCTTCTGGGTCATGTGGTCAGCATGACTAAGCCACTTCTGGCGAACCAGAGCAGCGCACAGAAATGCTGTTTACCTTCCCACTGGTGGAGTACCTATTTATCTACTTGCACGTTGATGTGCTTTGGAACTGCTAGGTTGGCAGGAGCTGGGACAGGAATGGGAGCTCACTCTGTTGCAGGGATTTGAACCGCCGACCTTCTGATCAGCAAGCCCTAGGCTCTGTAGTTTAACCCACAGCACCACTCGTGTCCCAGCATCTGCTTTAGGCCCTGTCTGAACTATACATTTAAAGCAAAATCATACATGACTTTCCCCAAAGTTTCCTGAGAGTTGTTAGGAGACCCCTGGGTGCTGAAGCAATCAAGGCCTCCTTTCTTAGGAACTCTGGGAATTGTCACACTCTGAGGAGAATAAGGATCACCTAACAACTCTCAGTGCTCTTAATGAACTACCATTCCCAGCACTCTTTGGGGGAAGCTGTGGCTGTCTGAAGGTGTAGGATGTGCAGGGTGCAATGGGAACAAGTATGCTAGCTCCAACCTTCACTGTGAGATGGAGGGCAACTGTCTGAAGCAGGGAAGACTGTATTTGCTTAAGCAGGACTGCTGGGATGGGACTGTTGTATGCTAACAGCTTCTGCCTCCCTTGTTGCATTATTCACACACAGCCCACCACCACGTAAGATCACACTTTTGAAGGGGTTGGTGAAGTGGTTCCTATGCCATGAGGGCTGCAGTGGCAGAGGAGGACAAATCCAACCCTGACTTCTGACTTCAGAGCAATCTGATCTCTGAGGAAAGCTAAAAGCAGACATGTCAGAACTTCCAATTATGGAAAATATGGCTAATCCAACTAATGAAACACCAAGCCTTCAGCATTAGCAAAGACATCACCACATTTTCCATTTAGAATTGTTTTATTTAATACTCACAACTGCCCTTTCTAATAAAGAAGATTAAAATTCAGGTGAATGTTAAACATTTATTTCGCTTACAGAGTTGTATAATGTTATTAAGTATTGAGATCCCAGAGAGACACTGACGGTCAGAGTAGATAATACTTAATAGACAATTCTGGGACAAATAGTTTAACCTGTATGGGCAAGTAGTTTAACCTGGAATAACCTGGTAGGCTCCTATGTTGGAATGTTTTGTTTCCGTTCTTTATGCACTGGCATGGGACTTATCTCCTGATGTTGATTTGGCCTTGACAATTCAACACCATATGGGGCACTTCTTAGTGGGCAAGAATGGTCAACTCGAAGTTTTTGCATGAAAGCAAGTTTGGGGGATCTTTTGCAGTGAATCCCGGAGCACGTCAACCATGGTCCAATTCCAGTGGTGCTGTTAGATAATTTTAGACTCTGAACCTAATGGTCTTAAGTGGGTTATAGGGCTCCATAAGTGTTATTTCACTTATTGCAAAACTCTCCTTCTCATCTGCTGAGCGAGAACCTAGACTTTTGTCTCTAAACCCTGACCTTACAGTACCACCATCTATTTATTTCCCCGCCCCCCTCTCTTTCATGCATGCCAATTCATGCACACATGGGGGGGGGGAGAGAAGTGATGTGCTAAGAGACAATGCAAAAAAGGGAGCAAACAGACACATGCCAAGCCAATCTCTCAGTAACTTTCATGTCAGGGAGCACAGCGGCAGGTGGAGCCAGAGCCAATGGCAGGCAGAATAATAGAATCACAGAATTGTAGAATCATCTAGTCCAACCCTCTGCAATGCAGGAACTTTTTGCCCTATGTGGGGCTCAAACCCATGGCCCTGAGATTAAGAGTCTCATGCTCTACCAACTGAGCTATTCCAGCTTGAGAGCCAGCTGGTTTTGTCCCTGTCCTCTTCCCTGCTTAGTTGTACCACACAGAGACTGAGGAGGAGGAGGCTGATAGGCAGTGCCACTTCCTGGAGTAGCTGTAAGAAGGCAGGTGGGTGTGGTTGGTGGGGCCGTGCCCCATTTCCCCTAAGGTACCACCAGCCTCCACCAGGGTGGCAGGAGTGCAGCTTATGTGCGTGGTGCTTTCCCCTTTGCCTCTGTCTGGCACTGTCTGTGCATCCTGATCAGACTTGTACAGGGATCTGTGTTACTGGAAGGAGGTTACACACAGGAGCTTGGTTGCATAGTGTGATGAAATGAGAATGTTGCTTCTGGTGTATGATCTGTCATGGCTGTTCTTCCCCATTCATTACTTCATGCTGCAGTGATCATAGAGTTGGAAGGGATCCCAGGGGTCATCTAGTCCAACCCCTCAATGCAGGAATCACAGCTAAAGAAACCTGTTTAAAAACCTCCAATGAAGGAGAGTCTGCTGTCTTCCAAGGCAGTCCATTCCAAGTGGAGCAGCACTTACCACCAAGTGCCAGGCACGTGTGAACTCATCCTTGCGTGTTTGTATATATTGATATTTTTTGCACTCTCCGGCCGGTGGCTGCGTGCTGCGTTTCTTTATTACGCATATTGTTATTTGGGGCAGAATCTCCCTCTCTTGTACTGCGCCAAGAACCCAGACGCTTTTAGGCAATCCCAGCGTTTCAGTTTAAAAAAAAAAGGGAGGGAAAAAAGGAAGAAAAAAAAATAGTGTCGCATCCGCGGCGTACAAGACATTCTACAGCAAGATGAGTCATAGCCTTTACCAACAGCTTGGAGAGAGAATGCAGGCTCTGAATGAAATTGGCCAAAGGCTGCGTTCGGCTGAAATGGTGCTTTTCCATTTCATTTTCATTTTGTTTTTCCATTCCGTGTTTTCTTTCAATGTACTTTGCAGAGGTGTGTGTGTATTTAACCAACCAACCAACCAACCAACCAACCAACCTGCAGCTCAAACAAGAAAGGAAACTGAATCGCAAACGTTTCTTTGATGGAGGCATTTATTATTTCACTACAGTATTCCTGCATGCTCATCCAACCTGCACCCTGCTTGACCCGTCATGTATTGGAAATGCAGCTGGGTGGGGAGCGGGGGAGAGAGAGAGAGAAGGAAACTTGGAGCAGCGTGACTCGCCTGGCAATCGCCTCGTCGCCACACCCCCTTCTACCTTCCCGGCGCCCCGGTCTCAGCAGCCGGTGGGGGCGGGAAGGAGGAGAGCGCCCGGTCTACCTCCTACCAATCGGCAGCAGCAGCTGCTTTGTTCCTAACAAAGGCACCTTCGCCCCCAAGATCCCTTTAGTCCCCAATAGTTTGCTGCCTGGTTCTCGCTCTCCGATGACCACAGGGCCGCGGGCTCCTTGGAGAGGCGCGCAGCTGCTGCACGCAGCAGCCCGGCGCGCCGGCGTAGAGGAAATAGGCAGCGCCAAAAGAGCGCGCTCGCGGCGCCTCTTATCGCGGACACTCCTCGGCAAGGAGCCTTTTATGACCGGGCGAGCCGTTTATGGGATTGTTGTCCTTGTGTGTGACGCTCGTCGTACAGGATTTCCTCCCCAAATAGCTGAGTGGGGAGCCTGATCCGTCACGGCGGCTGCTTGGGCGATGCAAAGCCCGGGTGGACCTGGTGAGCGTCCCCGCCCCGCTCCCGCCCCTTAGCGAGGAGGGGGGGGGGAGAAACAAAAGAGGGAGGTTGAACGTCATGTCATTCCAAAAGAAAGAAAAAAAAGCAAATCTTGCAAAATAGGCTGGTGGAATATTTGGCGTGTTGCTTGCTTTTAAGGAGCAGGGCTCATGGAAGGTAGGCAAGCCTGGTTTTGTGTATTATTTTTAATTTTTAAAAAAGGCACAGCTCTATTTTCTGCCACCCACCTTTTGCTATAACGGAGCGGCGCCCCTCTCGGAGCCGTCGGTGAAAAGCGCCAGAGGAGCCGCGGTGGCAGGATGGAGAACCCACCTAGAGGGGCCCCTTGACGCGAGCACATCCTCTGTCGGGCAGCCGCGCTCGCTGCAGCCTGGAGCTAATTCTGCTGCACAATTCTCGTGGCACAGACTCGCCTGCAAGTGTCCTGAGCCCTTCCGTAAGAAAAGGAGACAAAGGGGGTCGAAGGGGACGCAGGAGGAGGAGACCAGCAACATCCTGCTGCCTGCACCGTTTGGTCCGGAAGGTCTAAGCCTGGCTTTGCCTGAACTTCACGCTCTACCTATCCAAGGATGTGGCCAGACATTCAGGAGTAAGAATAACCGGTGTTGAGAAGCCGATTGCTGGCGGGGGGGAAACTGGGAAAAAAGAAGAGGAGAAACTCCAGGGAAGGGATTCTTTGATTACTTAGGACTTGAAACTCTCCGCCTAATTCTGCCAAGACGTGAAGGTGCACACAAAGTAGAATATTTAGTTAGAAAACAAGGCTCTGCAGCAAAGGAATCGATCACTTCCATCACGACCGTCGGTGTGTTTACTCAGAAGTAAGCCTCAGTGGTTTTAATGGGACTTATTACCTCCTAAGTGTGTGTGGTATTGCAGCATTAGTCATTTTTTCTTCCAGGTAGAAGACAGCTTTATTATGGGGTTAAATGGCAACTTGGAGTCGGATCATGACAACAACTTCAGTGCATAATGGTATTTCATTGTAGTCTTATCTTATGGAGCAGGAAAATAGCATAACACACTTCCTTAAGGCTCCCTCCTATCAGGCAGAGAGTGGAGAGCCTACATTTCCAGATGAAAAGTTTGCTCTGTGTTGGATCAGCCTCCATTCTTTGTCTGGTCTTTCTTGCAAAGAGAGGAAACACAATTCAAGCAACCACTGATGAATATGTGTTTGAGAAGGAAGAAAAAGCAATACTTGTTTCTAAAGGACAGCATGGCAAAACCATGTGAAGTTTTGCATTTCCTCTTAAAAACTGATCTAGCACAGATGGCAAGAAACTCTCTTTTGACTAACCTTTTCCTACTGTCTAAAATGCTGCTGCACAAGAAGATGCTTTAATTTATACCTGGGATTTATCAAGGGGAACCGTTGCCTTCATTTAGGATAAGTTGTTAAACATATATGATTCCTTTTGTGATTTTTAAAAAACGAAATACTAGTGAATTGCATTAATGGATGGACGCATAGCTAGAAAACCTTCTGGAAATTCTGCCCTTGAATCCTGGAGATTCTCACTTACGTGGAATACAATACTTTTTTGCAATAGCCCATGACACTAACTGATGCTGCAGTTGTTGCGGAATGTATCTATGAATTCCGTAACAGATAAAGCTTTTGGACAAGGAAAAGACTGAGGCCGATAGAACCATGAACATGATGCATGTAAACAATTTTCCATTCAGGAGGCATTCGTGGATATGGTGAGTAAACCGCTGCACACTTCAATGTGGAGTTATCCCAATACTTGTTTGCTGTACGCTGTGACAATCGATTCCTTAGCACCCAGGGATGGCGATGCAAGTGAGGATCTGTAATCGAGAGGTGCATTAAAAATAAATAAATCCCACACTGGGGATGTAATGCAAGTTTTACAACGCAAGAGAAACCCAGCAGGGAAAATGTGTACATTTTATGATGTCATTCTTGTTTTTCCTTTAATCCAGCACCATGAAAACACATCCCCTCCCCTTTCTGTCGCCTTGTTGAATTTGATGACTTTAACAGAAAATAGAACTTCTGTTTTTGTTTTAACTCTTTCAAGTTAATTCTTAGGCTCAGTGTTTTTCCAGACAAGTCTTTCCCTGCTTCAGTGAAGGGGTATTTGGTGAAAAGGGCTGTTTTTTCCTCCCTTTTCCTTTCTGCCTTTCCTCCTCCTCTCCTCCCTCTGCCCCACCCCCTTTTTGCTAGGGTATGCACCAGAATACGAATGATGCTTTCTCTAAGAAATGCATGCCAAGGGACTATTTTCCCCTCCCTTCTTTTGTGTGCAACGTCAAAGAAACATCAGGGATTAGTTGCATATTTTTATTATTTTTTGCTCCCTTATACAATCCAGGCAGTGTGACTTAATATAACCCTTTCTATTTTGTTATATAATAAGATGGGTTTGCTTACACGGTTGTTAAACAGTATGCTCTAGAAAGTGGATAAATCTGCTTATTCTAGAGCATACTGTTTAACAATGCCTGATAATGCATAGGTATGGGAAGATTGATAAAAGAATGACTAGGATTTTATTTATTTTTTAGTGGTGGGAGGAGGCTTGCTTTCAAAAAGGTCCTAGTACCTATGCATTGTCAGGCATGGCAAGATTCCATGTTATTTATTTAAAAGTGGTGCAGAGAGGGAGCCTCTTGGATTGCTGTAACACATCCATTATGAAGATTATAATGGAGTAACAGGAAGAGGGGTTTTTCCAAGCGACCCAATTAATGTGGTGCTTGGTTAAAAGCTTTATTAATTGATGCTTCTTGTCTTGAATACTGCTCTCCTCAGCACCGAAGCAATACATTTAAAGGCATTGGGTGGCAGCATTAGCATCCCTGAAACATCATACGTAACTGTAGAAATCCAAAATTTCCTTTTCTTCTCCAGTGAACATTTCCACCCGCATCCTTATGTCAGTTTTCCTTACATATACCATTTTTTAAAATCTGTCACATATAAAAGAGAGCATATGTGATCAGTAAATGAGTCATTACAATATCAATATTTTAAAAGTTATTCCCGTCCCCCTGCATTTGAGCCGCATTTTTCTTCTGTCAGCCTTCTAACTTTCCATCTGTGATAATAAAAGTTCTTTGTGTGTGAAACTGAAGCAGGTGGGAAATTTGATGCAAGGCCTTGCCACCCTCAGCTCAATTCGGGATCATCCTGGGTCAGTGTTGCAATTGTTGCTGTCTTACCACATACCGTATTTTTCGCTCTATAACACGCACCCAACCATAACACACACGTAGTTTTTAGAGGAGGCAAATCCGTAGGCATGCCACCCATAGGCATTCCCTCCATAACACGCACAGACATTTCCCCTTACTTTCTAGGAGGAAAAAAGTGAGTGTTATTGTGCAAAAAATACTGTATTTATTTACACATCATGGAAAAGACCACTCACACCTGACATTGATCCAGTCAAAAGCTGGGCAAAGCCCCTGAAACTTTATGATGGATGTGCTTTGGCCTGGTCCTACTACAAATAAGCAGCTTACCTAAAGGGAAATTGGTAAACCATGGTTTGCCTTACCATTAAAAATGGAGCTTCAGGCAACAGATTCCAGAGAGAGTGCAATTCCCCTCTCTCCATTTTCCATCTGTGTGTGCCATTAAAAAGAAGGAAAAGCTCTAGTTCAGAACAGGTAGGGGTAGCATATTAGCATCCCCATTCATGTGCAAAGACTGTCTAAAGCAAGCATTGGGTAAAGAAAGAAAGAAAAGGAGCTACACTCAAACCTTTGCAGGGGAAGGAAAGTCTTTGTGGATTGAAAAATAAGACCCACAGTGGTGCCTTTAGGGATGGGAAGCTCTTACGATGGTAGTTGAACTACAGCTCCCATCAGCCCCAGCCAGCATGGTCAGTGGTCAGGGATGAAGGGAGTTGAAGTCCATCAACAGCTGGAGGGTCACAGGTTCCACGTCTCTGCTTTAGCTGAATGATCCCAAAGCCACCTTCAGGCACTGAATGGAAAAGGGCTATGTGGCATTAGCTTGGAAGCATGACACCCCTGAAGAAGAGCAAAAGAAGAGCCCTGGGACAAAGGCATGTCAAGTCTATCATCCTATGGAAAACCCCCCAGGCAGGACATGAGCACAATAGCCCTCTCTCAATGTTGTTTTTCAAGTGATTGGTTTCCATAGGCATGCAGCCTCTGATCCTGGATTCAGGCCTGGGTTTGCGATTGGATTGGCGTTGATGGGTTACCTTTATTGGAAGAGAGATAAGGAATGTTACCCTGTTTGTGCTTTTCATATTTGTGGCTTGGGCATAGAGAGTGGGACACTTTGTTAAAGTGGTTTTGCTTGGATCTTCGGGTCAGTTTCATGTCACAATATTTGTTGATAGTACCTTGGCAGCTTGGCTATTAGATGGTGAGATGCCACAAGGCTCCATCCTGTCCCCAGTGCTGATTAACATGTATAGGAACTTGTTGGGAGATTTGGGGCACAGTGGCATCAACAGGCAGGTAACAGAGAAATTGTCACGGTCCGGTTTATGGGCGGTCAAAGTCTTGGCGGAGGACGTCGGGACTGGGGGCAAGACGGTGGGGTGGGAGCAGGAACAGGAGCCCAGAAGCCAGGAATCAAGAAGCCAAGGGTCCGAGGGTCAGGAAACCAGGAGTCAAGGGTCTAAGGATCAGGAAGCAAGGAGTCAAGAAGCCAAAGGCAGGAAGCGTGTTGCTATAGCAAAGAGCCGAAGGGAAATGCTGACCTTATAGCCCTTCCTGGCTCTTGCCACCAGGTGCTGTGAGTTACCAACTGGCCTCACCTGTGCGTCTGCGCCTTGCCTCTTCAGAACAAACTTAGGAAAGCCCCAGTCCTGCGAAGCCCTACCAGTCACAGGGCCTGGCTTCTTCACGCACTCCTGACAGAAATAGGGTGAGGTGGTCATGGACCAGTGGCTGGATGCAGTGGTGGGCTGAATGATGGCCAGTAAGTTGAAACTGAATCCTGACCTGCAGGAGGTAGGTGTGGTTCCTGGTTCAGGAAATTAGGCTCCAGGGCTGGTTCTTGATATGGTTAGACCTGGCCCAGCCTGGCTCATTGACCCCTCTGCCTTTTTCTAGCATTGGTTAGGATGGATTTCAAATGTCTGCTCTCCACATATGCTCTCTACATATGTGTATCAATGATATAGGATGCTCAGACTCGTTTTTAGCAGTATCCAAGTGTCATAGCTCAGCAGCAGAGAACATGCTTTTCCTGCAAAAGGTCCCAGGTTCCATCTCCCAACATTTCCAGCTAGGACTAGGAAGGGTTCTCCCCTGAAATTCTGGAGAGCTGCTGCCGGTCAACCATGGGCAGTGCTGACCTCGATGAATTAATGATCTGACTTGGTTTAAAGAAGTATCCTATGTTTCCAAGATAATTCTTAGAAATTGAGACCTAATGAGGAATGGACTCTATGGGTGGAAGGACAGAATTACTTTAGTAGCAATTGGTACAGTGGTACCTCGGGTTACATACGCTTCAGGTTACATTCGCTTCAGGTTACAGACTCTGCTAACGCATAAATATTACCTCGGGTTAAGAACTTTGCTTCAGGATGAGAACAGAAATCGTGCTCCGGCGGCGCAGCAGCAGCAGGAGGCCCCACTAGCTAAAGTGGTGCTTCAGGTTAAGAACAGTTTCAGGTTAAGAACTTACCTCCGGAACGAATTAAGTACTTAATCTGAGGTACCACTGTACAGAGAAACGAACTGGTTGACATGGGGCGCCCATGATGCCTTGGGGCCACTGCCCATCATGAGACTCCTGGTCTTATAACCTAGTCAGTTGCCATTTCTGAGTGATCTGGCAAGGAAAGGAGCAGAAACCTCTTCTCTCCCTTTACCTCTCCCTCTGGAAGGTTGTGCAGATTGAGTCCAAGAAAAAGAGACAACTCTTGTGGTTGGGGGTGGGTTGCACTCGGGGGGGGGGAACCCCAGCAAAACCTGGCACTGGCACTGATGGTTTGGGATGACACCGTAAGGCATGGATGGGGAACCTCCGGCCCTCCAGGTGTTTTTAGACTTCAGCTCCAGCCAGCATGGCCAGTGGTCAGGGATTGATGGTACTTTAGTCCAGCAACATCTGGTTCCCCATCCCTTCCATAAAGAAAAGGCTGTGTTTCTTGGTGGATTTTTAGTAGTAAGGAAGAACACTGTTTTTACTGGGATGAAATCTGTCGAACTTAGAATGCATTTGTGAAGGATGTTCAGTGTGTGTGTGTGTGTGTATTCTTTATTTCTAACACCTTCAACACTAACAGCTTATTGACCGGATTTCCTCATGCAGCCTTATGTTAATACCAAATCAAATAAAAATAAGCATGCTGCTTAATTACAGAATCTACCTTACAGCCAGATAAGGATTGTAGATCTTTACCTGGTTCTTAATATAGAAGGTCGGTTGTAATACTTTGTGGTTTTGGATGTGATTGTTTGTTCTTCCCACAGGACAGTGAATTAAAAACATTCTATCTATCTTGTACAGCTTTTAGGGGGGAAATGCAGTAAGAATGTGCAGTTCACAATTCACCGGGTTTACACATCTGGGACTCTGTAGAGCTTTAAGTCAAAACCGCCTTGTCTGAGATGCAGCCTTGGGAGCTACACAAGTCCTTAGGCTCAGCAGCAGAGCACGTGCCTTGCGTGTGTTAAAGGTCCTAGGTTTGATCCCTAGCATGTCCAATTGAAAAATGTTTACCGGAAGAAGATATACTCGAGTAAGCTGTACTAGGTTAGACGGACAAACTAGTCCAATATGGAGCAAGGTAACTTCCTATGTTCCTTTGTTTCTCCTTGAGGCATAACAGAAACTAAAAATGTGCAGCATCATGCTGTACAATTGGTGGACAGTATGAAGCCTCTGAGTTGGCTAGGCATGGACTTTGGTCACCAGGACTCTGACCACATGCCCTTGCCTTGCCAGGAGGTGTCTTTTGGCTGATTCACCTCCTGTCTTAGGGAATCTGGGATGGGACAGACACACTCCAGCTATTCTTCTGAGCATGACCATCCTCTAGTGTGGACTTGATAAAGTGTTGGGATGTGTAGCTTAAGATCATGGCCCACTTTGGTATGTTGGCCAGTTTAATACTATACCTGGGGTGGTTGTTTTTTTAAAACTCAGAATAAGTTGGTTTGCTTATGCTCAAAGGATTGTTGGAAGATTCAAGATGGATAAAAGAAAGTACTTGTTCACGCAACAAATGGTGAAACTATGAAACTTGTTCCTGGGGAGACAGTTCAGACAATTTCATGGAAGAGAGGGCTATTGATGGCTACTAAACACTACACAAATCCGGAGTGGAGTCCCTAAGACAGATGGATGGTGCCATGTACGCCTCCTTCTGGCAACTCCTGCAGCCAAGCTGGTGTCAAATGTATTGCTCTGCTTTCCTTTGGACCACATCAGTGAGTCAGAGAGGAGGGTCTTGTTGTCTGGGCAGCCCAGGTCCTCCAGACACACTGCCCAGGCTAGCACCCTGGACTTTGGTGCTGCTAATGCAGCAGTTTGACTTCATCCCTGGAGGCACACTCCATTGTCTTTTGAGACAGATGGATGCCAGCCATGCCAACCACAGTTGGAGGTAGCAATGCATCCGAATGCCAGTTTCTGGAAACCACAGCAGGGGAGAATGCTCTTGTGCTTGGATCCTGCAATCCGGTTTCCCGCAGGCATCTGCATGGCCACTGCGAGAACAGGATGCTGGACTAGATCAGCCTGATCCAGCAGCTTCTTCTTATGTTCTTATGATTTTACACAAAACTTTGTTGCTACTAGGACATGGTGATGACTGCCCTTCCCCCCCCCATGTCCCCCACGTTGCTTCCATTATGCACAGAGGAAGGACATGGTTTCCAAGCATCAGTAGCAAGACAATGTGCAGGTGTGTTAGAGAATTGGTTTCATTCATATGAATAATAGAATAGTTATCATGTATTGTTAGCAAGACGTTTGACAGCGTTTCACTTGGTATTCACATTGATGGGCATATTTGTAAAACACTCTCCTGAAAATGTTGGCTGAAAAGGCTGCTATAAGAAGAGATATAATGAAATATTAATAGGAAGCATGGTCCTTAATAGGAAATGTGGTCCTTAGGGCATTTTGTTATCCTAGTTTTAGTTCTGTTCTGTTTGGCACATTTCTGCATAACTTAGAAAACGTGTTCATGAGATCGGCAGATGTCATGGCACTGAGAGGGATTGCATCTACCTCCGAGCCTCAAATTGTCATGTTAATGTGGACAGTTAGCTTGTAAGTATGCCAAAACCTTATAACGATGAGTGCTAATCCTGGCACATTCTGGGACAAAACAAATGAATATAAGTGAAAAATGGAAATTAATATTAAAGACTAATGGGGAGAGACAGGCGGAGGACTTAAAATGGTCAGTCAGTTGAATGGAACATGAGTCAGCGATGAGTCAGAAGAGGGGAGAAACCTTGTAATTAACGACAGAGAGACAGAGTAGTATCCAAGACATGAGGATTAGTAAAGGTCTACTTCTCACTCCCTTGGCCCCAGCTAAGTACTGTATTTTTTTATTAAGGAAGAAAGCAGTGAAATTAGAGTGAATTGCTATAGACAATAGGACAAAAGGTAGTTGATTCAAAAAGAAGGAAAGTGCATTTTAAAGGAGGTTTTTGGTGTGTTTTTTTTGGAGGGGGGAACATAGTAATTGTGAGAATAATTGCCCAGTCAAGCAGGTGATCAGTGGTGTATGGGTAAATGCTGAAGTGCAGGGTCTCATTGTGACAGTCCCCATAGCTCTACCCCAGAGGAAAGCCCAGAATCGAAGACTGCTGCATCCAACTTCTACTCAATCATTATCTTCCTTCTCTGAGCTCACCTATGCTAGTTTGTTATAAACAACAACAGTGAATCTCGAAAGCCTGGCTCTTGCTTTAGTCTCTTTCAAGAGCAAGGCGAGTCTGTCGTTTACTCTGGCGGACGATTTATTTGTTTATTTATTAACCGCCCTTCACCCCAAGGTCCTAGCGCGGTTTACAACATTAAAACACAATATTAAAAACAATTTTAAGCAACTTACAGTCAAAGAAAAACAAGGTGGGTCCTAAAAACATACGCCTCAAGTGTCAAAAGCTGAGGGAAAGAGGTGCATATCTTAAGCATTCTCTGGAAGCTGTGCAATGAAGGTGCCACGCGGACCTCTGTGGGGAGGGAGTTCCCCAGTTTGGGGGCCACCACAGAGAATGCCCTCTCCTGGCCACCACTCCTCCCTCCCCAAACATCTGAGGATGGAGGAACTACCAAGAGGGCCCTGTCTGCCAATTTCAGCACCTAAGAGGGTCTGTATGGAAGGAGAAGGTTCTTTAGACATTTGTGAATTAAAACACCAACGTGAGCACATTAAATTGGGCCTGGGAACGAAATGGCAAACAGCACAGCTGTTTTAAAGCAGTCAGTAATCTGGCTGCCGCATTTCAGATCAGCTTAAGTTTCCAAGTTGTCTTCCAGTGCAGCCCCATGTAGATGATGTTGCTCCTGTTTCACCCCATGTCCTCCTTCCACTGCACCACTGTGGGAGTAGCTCATTAATAAGGCAAGGTTTATTTACACCAGTGGTTCCCAGACCTTTTTCAGGCCGCCACCCCCACCCCCACCACCCTGTTGGTTCCATAGACTCATCCCTGTCGCCTCCCACTCTACTCTATAAAAGGCATTACTCAGAATGGCAGTTTGCACAACCCAGTAAGGAAAATAGTAACAGAATACATTTCAAAATAGCACCAATTAATTGCACATTTATTCAGAACCCAGTTTAAACTATTCAGTTTAATTATTTCAGCAAAATGGATGAACTTGATTCAGCTTTTGCTTACTTGGTGTGAGATCATAGAGTTGTAGAGTTGGAAGAGTCCACGGGGGTCATCTAGTGGAATCTTTTGCCCAAAGTGAGGCCCCACCCCTGCCATTAAGTGTCTCATGCCCTACCAACTCAGCCATCGCTTCTGTTTACTTGCTGGTCTTTTGCAAACTGCATCTACAAGCCTGGTCTCTCACCTCCTAGCCCAGCACTAAGCTTTATATGGAAGTAAGCAGTGTGTGTCATTGCTTTTTTCCTTGGCATTTGAGGACCTGGCTAAAAGAGCCCTGGCCAAAGATTTCTGCCTTTTGGCTTGCATGGCCCACAGTCCACCCCCCCTCTAACCAGCTGTTCTTGTTATGCAGGAAACAAGGGTTTGGTGTCTGGCGCGTGGCCTGAACCCTGTCTCTGGCAGACACAAGATATGGCGAAGGAGTTCCTTGTTTCAGGCTGGGAATTGGACCTTGCCCATCCATAAAAATAGCCGTTAAAGGCTTGACGAAACCAAATCTAGGCTGGTTAAAAATGTTTGCATGCAGTACTTTTCAGATGGGGCTGGTAAATGGGAAAGGTACGTAATCCCGAGGCTCAATACCAATCTTAATATGCTTCGCGCACTGTTAAGGTCACTGCTCAAATTTAGTACGGCACCTTTTCTGTGCGCAACGGAGCATAATATAATAATAAGCATTCTGAGATAATACTGCTTCTTTTTTTCTTTCAATTTTGCTCAAGGAACCTCTCTTTTCAGTTCTATTTACAGGTAGGTAGCCGTGTTGGTCTGCCATAGTCGAAACAAAATAAAAAAATTCCTTCCAGTAGCACCCTAGAGACCAACTAAGTTTGTTATTGGCATGAGCATTCGTGTGCATGCACACTTCTTCAGATACGCTGAAACAGAAGTCACCAGACCTTTATATATAGTGAGAGGGTGGGGAGGGGTATTACTCAGAAGGGTGGTGGGAATGGGTGATTAGCTGATAGGTGTGGTAAACCTGTTGACGACTGTTAAACGACTGCAATAGGTCTCTAAGGCGCTACTGGAAGGATTTTTTTTATTATCTTTTCAGCGACAGCTAAAGAACAATTTGCTTTCTAGCTGCTGCTGCAGCAGCAATGGATCAACAAGCAAACACTTGTTTCCCCAATGCTTCTTACAGGGTTCTTCCAAACTAAACCCCCCCCCCCGGCCACCCAACTATTTTGCATGTGAGATTCAGGTGCATTTCAGCAAATTCAGGTTATGCAATGAGAATTAACAACATGAATTTTGCGGTAAGGAAGATGACGGGGCAATGCTTGAGAAGCTGTGGAGTAACACCTGCTTGAGGCAATGTTGTGTAACAGATCAGAATGAATGGTCCAGTGGCAGCCAACGTCATCTAACTATCCTGCAAGCTTTGTGCCAACAAATTTGGGTGAACGCTCATTGAATGGGTTGTATGAAAAGAACCCTAATAACACACTGCTCTCTTTATAAAGACTTTCATTTGGGCAACAGATATGTGCCCGTAACTAACTTGGTCCAAAGAATGAGTTTACATTGCAGCTGGACAAGCCCATTCCTAGCACAACTCTTTTCCTAGCAAAGTAGAACAGAGTTTCACAAGAGTATGGTAAAGCAAAGGTAGGGAAACTCCGGGCTTGTGGAACCTACATTGCATTAGTACCCTGTTGCTGAGTGCCCTGCTACTTGGTTTGTTTGTTTGCTTGCTTGTTTACTAGAACCTCGAAATGCACTGACCCAGATCAGTGAAAGACATGCATTTAGCATTAAAGAATTCTGAGCCCCAAAATTTATTTGAGTATCGGAACTCGATGAAGCTCATGGTTCTTCCATTCCTCATCTGACTTCACTTCAACCATAAAATTTCGGAAGAGGGAATATTTTGTTACTTCTATCATTAAGCAGTCCTTCCTAACTTACCAAGTCACCTGGAAATCTACCCATAGATTGAGAGATCTACGTTCTGCCCACACTTGTCTGGGAGACAACTCTGCCTCCATCCCAACAAACAAGCAGAGATTCCCTTCTGGAGCTTTCACTTTATTTATTTGTTTAAATATTTAAACGGAACATTTTGAGCCCCCCCAAACAACCCAGCAACAAAACAGTGTAGGAGCCATGTTGGCCCATAAGGGAGGGGGGAATCTAAAATTACCGTACCTAAATGTCAGTGTTGTTATTATGAGCAACCAAATGTCACCAAATACTGAAGACGCTTTCAGGTTATCCTAGATGGCTAGATGTTAAACAAAGCAGTCAGAGGAGGGGGAAGGGGGGAAAACACACACATTTGGCTTGATGGTGAAGATGCAAAGTCTGCATTTAGTCGCAGTCTGAAGATGGAGTTCAGGAAGAGATAGCAGAAGAAATTGGATTAGGTAGGCTTTACTCGGTGCTTTGCAGGTTTCAGGTTGTACCTATGACTGCACAAACAAAGAAACAAGTATTGGCTGATAACCCTGGTTTTTTAAAATAATAATAATAATAAATAAACCCATCAGTTACCTGGCTTTTTGTACCATACCATTCAAAGGCAAATCGCAACATAAAAACTGGATACATTAAAAAAAAAAAAATAACCCAGAGGTGGAAAGAAGACATAGTCCCTACCAGAGAAGAATGGCAGATTAAATTGATGGATTATGCCGAAATGACAAAAATGATCGGAAGAATTAGAAACCAGGAAGACCTAAATTTTAATAAGGAATGGGGAAAATATATAATTCACCTTAGAAATCGTTGTAAACTATTAAAATTATTAGTAGGATTGGGATGTTACTTGTAGTTGAATGTTGAATTATGGTTGTAATGGAGATTTAATAGATTTGGATTAATAGAGAAGATGCAGGAGGAAAAAAGTTAACTTAAGTACCCACAAAGGGGAGGAGGGAAGTCCAGGTGAATCTATGAGATTCTCTTTTTTATTTTGGTTGTTTGACAATTGTTTGTAAATTTCAAAATCTGAAAAATTAATTTTTTAAAAAACAACAACCCACAAAAGTATTTCTTTGTATTTTTTAAAAGCAGCTTTAAACCCTGTTTTAAAACCCAGATATTTCCTATAATAAAATTGTATTTGCTACTAGAAATACAACAGCAAAGGGTGCTCTTTTGGGGGGAATGGGAGTTCCTGAGAGTGGCAAAGGCCTTAGTTAACCTGTCCTGCTGTATCTCAGATAGCGCAGGGCTCCTGAGCAAAGCGGCGGTAATAGAACTGCGGTATTGACATCTTTTGCCATGTCAGCCTTGCAGCTAGAGCCTGTTCCTGAAGTTCATCTGTGGGCATCATGTGTTGTTTCCTTGCGCTGCAGTCACCTATCGGTTTATTACCTGTAATAAACAAGCCACTTACGTTTGACTAATTAGATCTAAGCCAGTAAATGGCTTTGATGCAAGTATTCCCTCTTAATTGAATAAGTCTTCTAACAACACTCAAGTAGGGCATGACTTTCTAAGGACTGTTTTGACTACCATTGAACAACTTGCAGTGCCAGGCTAGAATACAAACAGGATAGCTGTGCAAAAGTGATGGCTAATGGAAATTTCCTTTCATTTTAAACTTGGCAATGCTCAGATTTTAATTCTCTTACAATGTAGTCATATCTATCTATCCAGAAGTAAGTCACAGTGAGTTCAGCGGGGCTTATTCCCAAGTATAAGTGGGTACAGGATTGCAGCCTTAAGGGTGTTAATTAAATGCCACCTTTGCCAGTAAGTATATGCTCTTCTCTATCACTTCTGCATTGCTTTTCCCATTCCCTGCCCACCCTCTCCCAAAAACAACATGGCAACGATGCACTGTTGATCACATTCTTGACAATTCGCCCTTCTTTGGGATCAAGAGAAGGAAAGAAGCATAGCGCAAGAAACTCAAGCCCTGATTGATTGCAGCTCCTTGCTGTTTTCACGACTGGCTGGCTCCATCCTGTTCTTACGTCACATTGTTCTGACAGCCAGGGTGATGTAGTGTTCGCTGCACTTGGAAGCAGGGAGAGATCTGTGTTCAGGTCTTCACTTAACCAAACAAAGCTTACTGAACGTTGGGCCAATTTCACACTCTCAGACCAAGCTGCATCTCAGAATTGATGAAACAAGTAACCACTTGTTGCCTTGAATACTTTGCGGAAAGGTGGAATATAAATAAACAAATAGTAATCAAAATTAAAAAAATTACACCTGCAACAGAATCTTGCAGAGTGGAGTGCTGCTGTTTACAATTCTGGCTACTTCATTCCATTAGACTCCATTCCTTCTCCCATCTTCTGGTTTTCCACCTCTCTCCTGTCCAGCAGTCAGCATTCCTTGGACACTGAATAGGCTCAGTCCTCAATGAATGGTTTTGTGGTGGGTCGCTCCCCCCCCCCCTTTCCTAAACTTTCTTTTGTACTTCTCTTGTACTTCTGGTAACTCTGGGATTCTTCTAAATCCTGCTAATATCTCCTCCTGTGTGGGTGGTGCTGGTCTGGTCATTGAACCCATGGCACTCAAAACCCGCACATTGAAATTAGAGGGAATGACGTGCGTTGTCCTAAATTTCTAGAAGGAATGTTGGAGTGATATAAATAAATGCATGGAGCCACACTTGAAGTTTATGCCAGGAAAAATAATAATAATTCTCTAATGAGCATATAAATGAGTAAATCTTCAGGTAGATATCCACAGCAGAGACCTACCTTTTGGCCAGTACATCAGAGCTGAATTATTCTCTTAATGCAGCCAAGTTGGGTTATTTCTTTCTCTTTTTTCTTTTTTTGTATACAGTAAAGGGATTTCTCAAGGTACAGGAAGCCTGTACCATCATTCTGTTTTGTTTTAAAATCTATATCCCATCCAAATGTTCTCTAAAGGCAGTCTACAAGACAATGTTTTAAAGCATACAATAAAAGAAACGATAAAATCCAAAGTCAGCCATCAGTTAGACATCGTCCCTGGCAGCAGCAAGAGCATTCTAAGGACTTCTGCAGATGACCTACATACTGAGCATTCAACCTGATTTGCTTACAGAAAGCATATGCAGAGCTTAAGATTACATCGGGTCTTTATTGAGCATTAGTTCCAATTTGCTTATGAAGTATTTTACCGCCCTGTTAATCACTTGTTCGTTCCACACCTTTTCACGCATTTCTCCCATCACTTTTCTAACCACAAAAAAGTACATTTCTTTCTTTAACGTGACATTTGTTGCGCCAGGGTGACAGAGCACTTTAATCCACTTTTATGTTTTCCAGACTGAAACTTCCCGGTGCACTGTTGAATCCCTCCTGCAAAATAACGACAGTTTGGAGGCACCCTTAGACTGCAAATGCCTGCTTAAGGAACATAAATGCTTTGGCCTACTTCCTGTATTCCAAGAGCAAACACATGTGCTGGGAAGAAGCCACCTCAGAAATGGTGCTGCTATTGAGAAAGCCCTTTAACTTCTTAACTGCAAAACCTGAGCTATTTCTTAGAGGAGCCTGGAGTGCATGTGGAAGGAGGCAATGCAAAGGGTACCTTAATAGCATTCATCATGGTTGCAGCTGCTATGACCTGGTTCGCACACGAAGCTTAGTCAAACAATGGCTTAGGGAAAATGTGTGGGTTCTCAGAGAAGAGATCACAGTTGCCTTGTTCTCCTCCAGTCCTGTTGCTGCTGCAGTTCTGTGAGCTAAGCAATGGTTTGGCATATCATGTCATTTGAAGCTCAGGGTCATGGTTTCCTCTCTCTAAGCAAACCGTGAACTGTAACCAAGGTTTGCTATTTGTTTATGCCTCATAGTTTGTCTGGAGGAGGAAAACCATGAGCATGGGCTCAGCTGACATGCTAAACCAAACAATTGTCTAGCTTGCAGCAGGACCAGAGGAGGTGGTCTCTGGGAGCTTACACATTTGTGCTGAAACCATGGTTTGGCTTAGCATTACGTGTGGGCTGAGCCAAATCCCGTTAATAGTACGGCTTATTTCTTTTTTTCTTTTTTTGAGAAGCAAAGCATCTAGTAAGCCTGATCTTTATTAAACTGTTGCAACAGGGTCCTCACTCACCACATGCCGGAGGGAGGAGGAACCCAGAACAAAGGTGTGCCCACCCTTATATAGACCTTTTAAATTGCCCACCCTCAAACTCCAGACCACCCCCAGAAACATCATACATACATCACAGAAGGGGTGTATCCCAGGACCACCTCCCCCAATGCATCATACATACATCACAGGGGGCGGTCTAAAACAGAATCCTGAGTGTGTTGTTTATATCTTGTCTGGCAGGTTACCTGATTGCATTATCTGGGTTTTGGTCACTCTTTTTTTTAATGTATTTTTTATTAAAGATTTTCTTTGTTTACAAAAGTATGTGCAATCTCCCTCCCTCCCTCCCTCTCTCTCTCTCTCTCTCTCTCTCTCTTCCCATCCAAGTAACATTTTTTACAGATCAGTTTCATTTGTTGAGACATTAGGAAGAAGAAGGTGAAAGGGGGGGGGGAAGATGGGTGGGGTCGGGTGGCGATGTTTCTATTATACTTAATCTATGTGGGGTTTTGTGTCCGCATCGCTTGTGCAGGTTCTGTGCTATTCGCTTGTGTTCCTTTGGTGGTGAGAGAGGTTGGGGTTGGCCCAGGGTGTGGTTGTTTGTTTGTGATTCACTGTGGTGATCTTTATGTGTGAGTGGGGTGGGTGGGTGTTTTAGATCAGGTTAGCCATACTGATTTGAGTGCGGCTTATTTCTGTACTTTCAAGGGTTCATTGTATTAAACGATGTTCCCTTTGCCCATAGGATTAACAAATTTTAATATCCTGATCCCAAACACAACAGGTGGAAGCAAATTCCATTGAAGCTGAGATTAGTATGTACAAGACATATTCCTTTTTTGAGGCAAAATGCAAGATAGTGCCCCCTCTCCTGAGAGCAGGAGGCTGATTTAGGTGGCTCAGGGTTAGCTGAGATCCCCATGCCATTCAGTTTCTGCCATCTGAGGGGAGTTTGTGCCCGATGGCATGGCTGGCTTTTGATGCATTGTTAGGTTTGAGGTTGCCCATTAAACTGCACTGGAGATAGAATTCCAGTTGAAAAACAAATAGGAATTCTGTATACTCTGAATACTGCAAAAAAAAAAGTATATTGGAAAAGGAGGTGGGAGATATTTGCTGCTTTGCCTCAGGTAGCAAAATGTTTTGGATTGGCCCTATAGAGACAGTGGTACCTCAGGTTAAGTACTTAATTCGTTCCAGAGGTCTGTACTTAACCTGAAACTGTTCTTAACCTGAAGCACCACTTTAGTTAATGGGGCCTCCTGCTGCTGCTGCGCCGATGGAGGACAATTTCTGTTCTCATCCTGAAGCAACGTTCTTAACCTGAAGCAATATTTCTGGGTTAGTGGAGTCTGTAACCTGAAGCGTATGTAACCCAAGGTACCACTGTACTCAAAATTGACTTGTGGGAGATATTTGCTGCCAAATTGCTCTCCCTGAGGGACACATCTGGACACTTGTCCTTACCTTTAAATCAGAAATATATGGTGTTACAAAACAGAGACAGTTCTGGATATTGAGCACTTGCATTTTAATAACCACCTCGCAAAGAGTTTTGTGCTTTCAGATGGCATGCACAAACATTAAAGGAAACTTTTGTGTTCACCTGTGTTTTCTTTACTTCCTCTCCAGAGGTTTGATCTGCCCTCAGTATGCCCACAGGAGTATCCTTTGGTAGGTTGGAGGCTGAATACAAAAAGCACATTTCTCTGATGTTCTAGCTGAATAGAGGATTTGAATTTAAGGTACATTTCAACAATAGGGAGCAATTTTGCAAGAGGTCTTATGGCAATTCCACACCGTTTTAAAAAATAAAAGGCTGACATTATTGACTGTGCTGGGCCACAGCTGTGGATCATTGTCTGAAATCCCTTTCAGAACGGGAGTATGTTGGGCATGAGATAAACAGAATGTGTGTTTTGTAATTTGCACCTCTCTTTTAAACCATAGCTCCTGTTCAGGTTTCCTGCTAGACTTCTATGTCCTCTAAGGTTTTCTCCCCAAAAGGCAGTTCCCACTGAGTGTACCCAGTCTTCATTGGGCAGTTCCCTTCCCCACGCTTAGATTCCCACCCACTCTTTTTGGGGGGTAATTCTACAAACCTTGAGATCCCCCAGAACCTACTGATATCTCCTCTTGTTCATGGCTGATACCTAGAGAGCCACAGTTGGAGAATGAGTTTGCTGTTAGTATATAGGAGTCTCTGAACACAAGAAGAGGCTGCTGGATCAAACCAAAGGGCCTAACAGTCCAACATCCTGTTTTCACAGTAGCGGAAAGCCTGAAAGCAGGACCTGAGTGCCACAACAACTGGTATTCAGCCTCCAGCAGTGGCGGTAGTCCACTCGGATAGAGAATGGTATTCCAAGTAGCACATTTCAGGCTACACTCTGCTCAGGCAACTGTCAGGGCTGGAGTCAGATGCAGGTCAGCACGAAGAGGCAGAGTCAGTTGTCAGTGAAGTTAACTCTTTATTCAAGGAAATGGCATAAGGACAGCTTAACTTATGAGAAACTTGCATTAAGAACGCTGCAAACCCGGAAGTAGGTGTTTTGGTTTGTGAACTTTGCCTTGGAAGCAGAACATGTTTCGTTTCCTGCTGAGTGTACCGTAAGTTGAATCCCCCGCCGCTATGGGAAAGCACACCTTGGTTTAAGAACGCTTTGGTTTAAAAATGGAATTCCGGAACGGATTAAGTTCGTAAACCAAGGTACCACTGTACAACTCTGCAATACTTCCTAGTAGGTCTTGCCAAGACTAAAGGTCCTTCCACACCTCTCTAAGGCTCCTCCTCTCCCAGATGTTTTCCAAGCAGTCTCAAACTGCATCTGCACACCTCTGGTCTCTGTGTTCTGCCGTCGTCATTATTCTGCACGTTATTTTAGATCAAGGGGAGCTTGTCGCAACAGGAGAGGGCGAGTCCTTGGATTCTACAGCAGCCTCTTAACCCACCTCCTTTGCTTCAGCCTCGGAGTCTGATCTGCCCCTTGTCACCAGCACTCCCAGCTCACTAAACCCTGTTGCCCCTTCAGCATCCAGCCTCTCCTCCCAATCTTCTCCCTCTGACCTCTCCTCAGTGTCCCACCACTGATCCCTTGGCTCTGAGCCTTCCTGCTCTGGGGTTTCCCTGGGGAGTTCCTTGGCTGGTGTCTCCCTCCACTCCTCTTTGTCCAGCCAGTCCCTGACAGCAACACATGGAGAAAATGTGTACTGGCTCCTGCCCCAGCCTTCTTGCATTAAATAGGGAGGACCGAAGGGAGCTTCTGAGCACATTCAGCTGAATGCATTTAGAAGCCCCCCAGTGATTGGGAGTCCTGAGAAGGAAAAGCCTCCCAATTGTGTGGTGGCTTACAGCCACTTTCAGCTGAATGCGCTTAGAGGGCTTGGCCTTCAGACCCTGGGACTCAACCTGGAAAAGGGGTGATGACACTGGGGCTAGGGCAGGGGTCCCCAAACTAAGGTCCGCAGGCCGGATAAGGCCTGAGGGACTCGTTTATCCGGCCCACAGCAACCCCCGCCGCCCACTCTTACCGGCGCTGTGCTGAGCAGCTGCCCACTTCCGGGTCGGAGGAGCACCAGAAACAGTTTGTGCGCCCGCACAAGTGTTGTTTGTACATGTGCAAGCGTGCACATCCAGGTCGGAGGAGGCCCGTGCACATGCACACAAGCTATTTCCGGTGCTCCTCCAACCCGGAAGTGCGCCAGAAATAGCGTGTGTGCATGCGTATGGGTGCGCACTCCCCCACCCTCTGACCCGCCACGTGATCGGCGCTGGAGACACCAGCCTCAGACACAGTAAGTTTGCTGACCCCTGGGCTAGGGTTTGCCTGTGTGATTCTATTGTCCTGTTCACACATTTACTTTAAAGACAGTCCCCTTCAAATAAACATTTGCTGTGTGTTTATATAAACTGGGGGCTTGCGTTGTTGGGTGACTCATCCATATCCTCTGGTAACATATGGGTATATTACCATATAATCTTCATAGCCGTATATCCCATTTCCACTGCTACAGCTTTGCAAAGTCTAGTCCTGAATGTAAGGTTTAGTCTGTCTCATCCTGTTATCATGGAGCCAGTTTATACGCTTTATAATCTGTAAATGGTCACTTTAACCAAAATGGCAAAATGCGATAAGCGCTATTTATTTAGTGCAGATTTATTGAGCTCACCATCCAACACATTTCTCTTCTGCATGGTTTTTTTAACAGTCTTTTGACCTTCTTAATCAGTTACAGGAAAGGGAGAGGTATGGGCTGGTTTGCACTGTAGGTTTCTCTTCTCATGGTCATAGTAGCCACTGAACTTTCTTACACTCTAAATGCTACACAACTCTCTAATGGGCACATCCATTTCAAGCATGTTCAATGCATATTTAAAGCCACAAAGAATCCTGGGAATTGTGGTTTGTTAAAGCTGCCCTGTGAGGGTGAAACCACAGCCCCCAGGATTCTCTGGGGGAGAATCATGCTTTAAGTGCATGATGTTTTAAGTGCATGATGAGGATCTGCCCTTTGAGTCTGGAACACTGGGATGAAGGGCATTTCGGGGGGAGGGGAGTGGCAGGGCAAGGGTTAAGCATTCCTTTATCCACTGTCCTTGATGCTCTTCTTCCCTCCCAAGAGCTCTTTGCATGGGAGAAGTTGCCTCCAGGACTTTGTTGGGCACAGCTGTAGTGCTGTGCACGGATTGTTACTCATAATAAGTGGAGGAAATGTATTTGGACAAGAGCTGGGTAAGGCAGCCTTTGCCAGACTACAACTCTGCGCTGGCTGATGCAAGTTGCAGGCTAAAGCATTGGTTGGGGGAAGGCAGCAGTTTGGAAAAGGCTGAATTTCAACAAGTAGAGCGGAAAAGAGTTGAGAAATGCAACAGGAGTTGCATCATTATTTATTATTAGAATTTACCGTATTTTTTGCTCTATAAGACTCACTTTTCCCCTCCTAAAATGTAAGGGGGAATGTTTGTGCGTCTTATGGAGTGAATGCAGGCTGCGCAGCTATCCCAGAAGCCAGAACAGCAAGTTGTTGCTGTGCAGTGAAAGCAGCAATCCCTCTTGTTCTGGCTTCTGAGTTTCAGAATATTTTTTTTCTTGTTTTCCTCCTCCAAAAACTAGGTGTGTCTTGTGGTCTGGTGCGTCTTATAGAGCGAAAAATACGGTATGTACCGCCCTATACCCGGGGAAGGGGTGTCTCAGGGTGGTTCACAGAACAAAATCAAAATATAAAACCACAAAATATATAATCAAAATAAAAACAACAACAACATAATATATTTATTATTTATACCCTGCCCATCTGGCTGGGTTTTCCCAGCCACTCTGGGCGGCTTCCAACAAAATATTAAAAATACAATAGAGCATCAGACATTAAAAACTTCCCTAAAAAGGGCTGCCTTCAGATGTGCTCTAAATGTCAGATAGTTGTTTATTTTCTTGATACCTGATGGGAAGGCGTCCCCCCCCCCAAAAAACCCCCACATTTTAAAAGGGTATAGGATGTCAATCAGGTCAGCCAAATGCCTGGTTAAAAAGGAACATTTTCACCTGGCGCCTAAAGGTGTATAAGGAAGGCGCCAGGTGAACTTCCCTGGGGAGAGCATTCCACAGGCGGGGAGCCACTGCAGAGAAGGCCTGTTCTCAGGGGTGTGGTGAAAGTCTCATTTAACAACGAACAAAGCTGGAATCCTATACCAAGCTTCATAGGATTGCATTGTAAAGTCTGAAATCAAAGCAATAGAGTGAAACAGTAAGGAGTATCAGGAGCTGAGAGGAGTAATTCCCCTTTTTTTGGGGGGGGTGGAAAGCGTTGCTTTATGGCTGTTCTTCAGGACTAAGTACTCTGAGAATGCTGATCACTCAAGATGGAAGGAGTGCATGATCTTCACTGTCTGTTACTCACACGTTGAGATCAGCAATGCTCTTGTCATTATAATTTGCATTAGTGACACTGATATTTATTTTTCAAGAGCCATTCTTTATGCCAAAAGAGACTTTGATTATGTTACGATGCCTAATTCCACGGCAGGTTTGAGTCATCATCTGTCATTGGCGAAGGGCATCAGAGTTCTTTTCCACTTAAAGAGAGAACAAGAGGGGGGAATTTGGACACGATATCCCAATTCCCAAATACCCTGGTGAATAGAAAAATGCGCATCATGATCTTTTTAATGGATTTCTGCACAAATTCCCCCAGCTTTAAGATGAGTGATACAGTAACTCAGGTAAGATTATGACTAGGACTGTGACATTCACGCTTCACTCTCATATGCATGCAGGTAACGTGGTGTGGTGTTATTTAAAAAATGGTTGAATTCGTTCCCCTTCCGTTTTCATGAATTGTAGCATACAGGGACTGTGGTCCCCTGTCTTGAATGTTGTCCCCAGGGAATCTCACCCGGCACCTACTTACACAATTTTAGGTGCCAGGAAAAGACTTTTGTCTTCCCTTCTGGCTTTTTGGTTGTTTTCAGAAGTTTAGTAGTTTAGGTAGTAGGATCAGTTTTAAGTATTTTAAAGATTACCTGTTTTTCAGGGGTGGCTTTAATGTCTAGTATTTTATATTTAATGTCATTTTATATTTAATGTCATTGCTGGGTTTATTATTAATCCCTGAATGGGGATTTTGTGACTTTTTTGCTTTCTGTTTAAAGTGGGATTTGTTGCTGTTGCTTTATGTACGTGTGTTTGTTTAATTTACTTCCGTGTATTGTATATTTTGATTTACTTGTAAGTTGCGTAGAGGCATTTTGCAGTAGGTGGCACTTATCTAAACAACAGCAGTAACTATATAGTACCCTTTTTTTTGCCTAGTTTCAGTGCGGAGATGAATTTTAACTAGCTGCAGTCAGGTGAATGAGTTGTGATACAACTAACAGAAGAGTTCTTTGGAAAGAACAGGCCATGCTTAGACGTGAGTTGAAAGCAAAATAATGTATCAACCCCTAGTTGGGAAGGGAGCCAATCAGAAGCTCCCTTAAGTGGTAGGTTTGTTTGGTACCCTCCTTCACGCTGCCCTGATTCAGTTTCTATTTAAACATTTGTCTTCTGAGCTAAATCAATAAGTAAACAGGGAGCTCTGGGATGATTATGCCCCCCACATGTCCCCATGACCAGCTTTCTCTGGCAGAGGGTTTTAACTTCTAGTGTAGCTTTCCTGTGTGATGCAGAGCCCTAATTTCAGGTATATGGTTAACGTTGCAGTAGATGATGATGAAGAAGAGTTTGGATTTGATATCCCGCTTTATCACTCCCCTTCAGGAGTCTCAAAGGGGCTAACATTCTCCTTTCCCTTCCTCCCCCACAACAAACACTCTGTGAGGTGAGTGGGGCTGAGAGACTTCAGAGAAGTGTGACTGGCCCAAGGTCACCCAGCAGCTGCATGTGGAGGAGCAGAGACGTGAACCCGGTTCACCAGATTACGAGTCTACTGCTCTTAACCACTACACCACGCTGGCTCTCACATTGCCTATACTTTGCTTTGAGCCCTTCAGATAATAGGCTATAAATCCCTGCCCTGTTTTCCCATCCAGCTGGATACTCAAGATATAATCTGTTATATACAAAGCCATTATATATTAATAACCCCAATGTGTTAAACTTGCTGCATCTGCCAGTTCTCTTCCTTTCTTTGAGACGTGAGCAGCTGCCATTTTCTTCCATGTCTGCCCTTAATGTCAACAGCAGGCTTTCATGTGATGGATCTTCTCTTATTTCCTCCGTATCTACTAGCATCATAAAGTCTGCAACCTGCCAGGCACCTGTTGGTTTGTGACTACTTTCACTGTGCTGCTCATGCCTCGGCCTCCATTGCCCTTGACATTTATGTAACTTTAAAAAGACTTGCATAAAGCTTCCGAGACCACCCTTTTTGGCATACCAGGATTTGACACCAGTCAGATGAGGAGCACACAGAAAGTTTACAATGTTAATAGCATGCTGTGTTAGGGTCACAGTACAAGCTAAGAAGGATGGTGAGGGGCTAGAGGACTTTTTGTAGAGCTAAAAAGTTTTAATATGGAAGAGTTGCATGTTGTTGTTATTATTTACTTTGGATGAGGACAGTCTCTGACATTGCAGTCCTGTGCAAGTCTACGCAACGGGGCAGTCAGCCTAAATCCACCTTGTGGTTATTTATCAGGAAAAGCCAATGTGGTACCAGCCAGATGTTTGTGGCTTTTTGAGCAACTTTATCTCTATGTAGCCAGTGTTTGAAATTCTCCAAGTGTCAAACACATTTTGCACCTGGCTATCAGTCACTTGCAACCAAGTGAAGATGTCTTGGTGCCGGCATAGCACCTGACATCTCCGCCATCTGGAGGTGCAGCCCTGGGGATCCTTGGTTCTTGCCTGTTTTCATACACTAACATACACTGTAGAATTTTATCCGTGTTGTTTTATCTGCAGAATCAAAACGAATTTCAGGAACCAAAAGGTCATATTGAAAAATACAACTTTTGAGCCATGTGGTCCAAAAATGTCAACCAGGCATTCCGTTTTGGCAACTACAACCCTGGTTTAAGGAGTAATTTGGTGCCTATCTTATATATTTGAATTTCTCTGGGAAATTCTGCAATGGCCAGGAAAATTGCTATGGGAAGTTTATGAGCAGGGATGAAGGCCATAGCATTCACTGGTTGTTCCCTAGGACCTGGTATTCAGAAGGTTTGCTCTCTGTGTTTTGTTTGTGCATGTTATCATCATGTCCCCTAGCTCTAAAATAGGTACATCCCCTCCCCCAAAGATACTTGCAGTCTTGATTGTGTTGCTGTGTGATGGGCTGACATGTGTAGATGATGATGTCTGGCAGCTTTTGAAGTACATTCAAAAGAGCTGTTCATCTATGTTAATATCCTTTTTCTCCCCAGGTGAAGTCCTCTTTATTCCCCCCAAGCCTTTTGGAGTGAATGGCTCTGTATTTTGGTCTTTGCAATAAATGAAGTGTTTCAGTGATGTTTGTGTTGGTTTTATGCAGATAGCTGTATTGATCTTCTTATAATTTATTTGACTGATTGTTTATATTTGATTTTTTAAAAAGAAAATATTGCACAGAGGTTATTGTTAATGTAGGTGCTATGAATGCCCAAATTAAATAAATAAAATATTTTAAAATACAGAAACGAATGAATAGGGCATCGAAAGTGGACTTTACCCTCTCATCTATCAAGCACCACCTTTTGATTCAATAGACGGAGTGGTTTAGCAAGGTGGGCAGGACTTATAGCTCTACCAACATTTTGGAAGTGCCAGCCCCCACTTTTTCTGCATCATGAACAATTTAATACCTTATATGCACCTTTCCCCCTAATCAACAACCTTCTACCTTTTCAGCTTTCCTTGTAGTGGAGTCACTCCAGCCCACCACACATTTTGGGTTGCCCTGTTCTGCACTTCCCCCAAACTTTATAAACATCCTTTTTTGTGATGCTTTTGAACAGACTATGACAACCACTGTATAGGTTCTCTTTTCATTGTTGTTGGACTGAATGCTGTAAGGATGTTTGCAATGAGCAGCTGCTGCTTGAAAATATCAAGCCGGTCATTCCCCTTGAGAGCTTGTTGATGAGTACTCAGGAGGAACAGCAGGTAATGATGGCAAGAGCTAAATGGTGCGTTGTCAAAAGACAGCACAAAGATGCCCTGTTCATGAACTATTATCAGGATCCTTGCGTTAGAGGAGGGGTCCATCCTGCCCGGTGCCTGGCAGTGGCTGTCTAGGGTCTCGGGCAGAGAGGGCTTTTCCCAGCCTGCAAGCTTTTAATTGGATGTGTTAGGGATTGAACTTGAGACCTTGGGCATGGAAAGCATGTGCTCTGCTGCTGAGTTCTGGCTCTTCTCTGAGCACAGGGCAATCACTGCGTCACCACTTAAGAAGGTGCTGCCAGTAGTTACGCCGCAGAACAGCTAAGTATATCCCTTTGCACTGTTGCTGGGGGAAGCAAGAGAGCCAGGGAAGGACAAGCATTTGAAATGTGCTTGGCTTTGGAGAGAGAGAGAGAGATTGCGGGGAGGCAACAGCAAAGAGAAAAATGGAAAGAAAGAGAGAGAAAAGAGGGAGGAAACAAAACAAAAAACCAAGCTTGGCAGCAGCATGCCTCGTTTCTTTATGAATACAGTACGGCTTTATTCAGTGTGTGAAAAGACCAAATGGAACTATAACACTTCCCTCCGCAAAAGGCACACTGTGGTGTGATCTCTTGGGATGAAGAAGGGAAAAGCTTTGTATAAAGACGTTATTTGCGACCATCTCTTTCAAACGGATAATGTGCCGCATGTTGTATTGCCATTATATTCTTTAGTTAAATAAATAGTTCTGAGAAAGACATGTACGAGTGAATGTAAAGCTTTAAAAAACAACAATTTGGAGGAAGAGTTATTCACGTGAGCTGTTAAAATACATACGGTCCACTTTTCTGCACAGTTTAAGCAGTTTATAAGTTATCACAACCATAACTCTTAAAATAAAAACACTAAGTGCATTTTAAAAAATTCATGCCAGTTTGTTGCATTACCTACTCCCGGAGGCCTGAAAATTACTTATGCGGTTCTTTTTCCAGGCACAAGAACTTCCACCAAACAGTTGGATTGCAGTGCTTTTGCAGAAGAATATGAATTGCAGTTTGTGGTTCTGCCTTGGAGAGCTAGCAGAAACCATAGTTTGGCAGCCTGGGTGAAAGGGCAAACTATAGTTAGCCAGGGAAGAGAAAACTGCAGGAAGGCATGAAAGGAGGAGGGGTGGGGAAGAGAGGCTGCAAAGGACATTGTATTGGGGGGGGGGAATATGGCTGCCCCAGAGGTAGTTCAGAAGGTAGGAACTGAACATTATGACTTATGGCTTTTTCCTGGAGTATTTTAAGAGACGTGAAGTTGCAAGCTTCTGCAAACAACTTGCATTTTTTGGGAAAGGAAGATAGAAAAGGAGCAGTCCTTAGACCACCTTTGAGAGCAGAAAGCCTGACTACATGGCCTGATGCAGCAGAGTTCTTCTTATATCCTGTAGCAGCCAGAGGTTTCACGTGGTTGTCCATAAAAACAGCTCCAGTGCTTTTGCTCTCACGTGGGGACCCCATGCGATTGGGACAACCAGTTGGCCATGTTTTGCAGTTAAATGGTGTGCCCACACATAAGAAGGAGCATGCATGCTGGAATTCTTCTACAGATAATGGTGCACAGCCATGGGTTGTCTGAGGAAGAGAAGTGAGGTTGAGAACATGGCTACAAGTGCAATCCCAAATAAACATGGGACTGCTCGACATCCAAGTAATGTATCAACAGGGCTTTATTTTTTTCATGATGGGGCTGTAGGCCATGAGCACTTCTGTGTGAATGACTGTAGCTGGGCAATAAGCATTGCACTTGCCTTCCGTTTTGAGATGAATGTCCTTGCAATGTTAGCTGAGTGTTAAATCACCTATAAAATGGTAACGAGCTGAGGGATTTTGCGGAGGTGGTAAAAGGGGTCTGGGAAGCAATTGGCCAAGAGCATTTTGTGATGCTAAGGGAAGTGCACAAGGCTTGCAGTGAGGGCGAGAGTGGAACTAGGAGCGATAAAATGTTGTAGGCAGGTTAGCTTCTGTGAAGGAAAGTGAAAGGTCGTTGGCAGAGAAAAACCCTCCCAGGAGGAGCAAGGATGAGAAGCAGAATGGAAAGAGGAAAAGGAGGAGAGAGAAAAAAGGAGGGGGAAGGAACTCAGGGAAAGGGTGCAAAGTGAGCAGTAGGCTGAAAAACAGCAGCCTTGGTTGGGTACTCTTGTGCTCTGCTTTTTCTGCTCTGTTTGAAAAGATGCCCGTGGGCCCATCTCTCTTGGATGGGCTTCCTGGTCCAAGTCTGGTTTAAAAATAAAGAATCATAGGAAGGGGTGGCAGGGGCCTCGAAGTTAGCAGTCAATAAGCCTGAAGACTTACACTTCAATTCTCCTGTGGTTTTAATGGGTTCATGCTGTGGTCACCCACTGTGATGGATGCATGCACCTCCTTCCTTCCTTCCTTCCTTCCTTCCTTCCTTCCTTCCTTCCTTCCTTCCCTCGCTGAGAATTTCCTCTCCAGTATTTTGGCATAGAAAGTCATGGCCAGAAGAATGGCAGAATGTGGAGGGAGAGTCATTCAATCATTGGGGGCGGGATGGGCAGAACCAACATGGTGGTATGGTGGTTTCAATACAATGGGGCAGGTGAGAGCAGTGTGAAAGGAATGTCAGAAAACAGAACAGAAGTGCTAGCCTTATGGTGAGTTAAACTGGTGCAGGAAACCCCATGTGTGAATGCAGCCTCCGTCTCTGCATTGCCTTTCTAGAACTCAGCATGAAGATGGATGGAACAAAAGTAGTGTTAGCTGGTTCTGCCTGTCATTGGCTCTGGTTTCACCAGCTACTGGGCTCCCCGCTTTTCGCCCTACCAGTCCCAGTGAGCACAGGCCACCCCCTGGGCAGGAGTTCTGGGAAGGCAGGATAGGTACCTGAAAGGGGGTGAGTCAAGTGAAAAAGTGAGCTAGAAGAAGGGGACCTAAGGGGACCAGAAACACGTAGCTGAAGAAAGCAGCAGTGGGGGAGAATGTAGGTCAGGGGCACTACCTGCCGGATGAGTAAGATAACCCACCTGTTTGGTCTCCCATTTCAGCTTTATCTGCAAACAGAAATGAATAAGCATTCATTTCAACGGATGAGTCATTCCTTTTAACTTGCTCCCAAAAAAAAAACAAAAAAACATTCATGCTAGTTTCCTTAAGCTCTCATAGTAGGTGAGCTGCTGTTAGCTTTTGAAAACCAAATGCTGAATGAAAAAATGGTGTGGCGAAAGACTGCCATTTCCTAAGGTCAGAGATTACTAGAACTGCATGTGTAATAGATCTGATTATTGGGAGCAAAAAACAACACACCCACCCACCGCTGCAGTACATAACAGTACGTGGAGAAAAGCAAATTAAAGAACCCCTGTTTTTTAACGAGTTTACAAGACAATACCAGTAACAACAACAATTACAAAAAAGAGATTAGTGTGTGAGGAGGGATGCAGAAGCTCATTATTTCTCCTCCTGCTTCAGTAGGTTTCTCCAACTCACCTTTTTATAGATAAGGTATGAAGTATATGCTTTAGTGTAAGTACAACATACAGCTTCTAGCTTCTTTAATTCTCCTTTGCTGGCAGTATGAGATGGTATTTCCAGAATTTCTGCCACTAGCTTGACTGTACATCTGGCCCTACTGCACAGCAGTGTTTCTGTCTTGGCGCCTCAAAGATGTGTAGCATATATAATGCTTATAGACCGTCATATTCTGAATATGTCACAGATGAGAGCTTTCTGAGTACACTGATGACTGACATGTATTCTGGTGCTGCCAGAATTAAACTAAGGCTTTAGTGTTAGAGTGATAGCATGTTAAGGATGCTTTACACACCACCTCCCTGGTCTAGATTGGAACTGTGGCCTCCAAGATGGGATCAAGATCTTCCCCTGAAACTGCTATTTGTCCCCAAGGAGGTGGCATTTGCAGTCCGCAGCATGGGGAGCGATTGGCAGGAAAGCAGCCCATGGGAAAGAGTTAAATTCTCCACCTGCACCATGGCCTCAATCCCCTGGTGCATCTGTTTTTCTTAGGAAAGAAGTTTGCGCAGTCTTTAGCACACTTAATGGAACCCAAGGTTTGATGACTAGACTCCACATTGGGTCAAGATCACGCTCCTAGGTCCTTGTGAGTGGTGATGACATCACCAGTCTCCCAGTCTGCTGACATGAAGTGCATGAGTTGCATTATCTGTGGCCTGAGATTCACCTGCAGAATATAGAGCTCCCCAAGTTACTGTGCTTCTTCTAGAAAATAGCACAAAGTGTTGGAGGGACTGACTCCATTCCTTGTCGGAAAGCTGCTGCAGAGTCTTGGGCCCCATCTACACTACACATTTAGAGCTGTATCATGCTACTTCAAATAGTTGTAGTTTTCCCCAAAGAATCCTGGGGACTGTAGTTCATTATGGGTGCTGAGAGTTGTTAGGAGACCCTTATTTCCCTCATTCATTCCCTCAGTACCCATAATTCTCTGGGAAGAGTGAGTAGACTATTCTGAGAATCATAACTGTGATTTGTGGGGAAGCCTAAAAACTTGCAGAACCCTAAACAAGCTGCAGTTCCCAAGATTCTTTAGGGGAAGCCATGACTATTTAAAGTGGTACAATACTGTTTTGCATGTCTAGTGCAGATGCTGCCTAAGTCTCTAATGCCTGATGCTCTGGCATTGACTTCCAGATCCTCCAAGCGTCCCTCTTTTCCAGGGACAGTCCCGAATTTACAGAAGTTGCCCCGATTTCTGATTTGATCCTGGAATGTCCTGCTTTTCCTTAGGACATCCCTATTTTCCTTGGAGAAATATTGGAGAGTATGGAGTTATGCGAAACAAGGAGATAAGTAGCTATACAACTTTTAGAAGACATCTGAAGGCAACTCTGTATAGGGAAGTTTTTTAAAAAAATGTTTAACATTTATTATGTTTTTATATTTCTTGGAAGCCACCTGGAGTGGCTGGGGTAAACCAATCAGATAGGTGGGGTATTGTTATTATTATTATTGAATAGGCTGTCTCTATTTTTCATTGGATAAATGTTGGAGGGTACGGACTTCACTGCTGTAAATCAAGGCTTAGAAGAGCTCTAACTGAGATTCATTTTAAGACCAGAGATGAACCTCGGAAAGTTTGGGGTCTAATTTGAAATAGATCTGCTTGGGCAATATAACTTTACTCTATAAATGCCCGTGTTAAATGTCTTCTGCCAAATACCAATTGTCTTTCGACAGAATGTAGGGGAAACTCTGACCCTCCAGTTACCATCTGCCCTAACCAGCATAGTCAATGGTCAGGAATCATGGGAGTTGTAGTGCAGCCACATCTGAAGGGCTACCTGTTCCCCATTCCTGGGTTAGACCATGGCAGTATGTGTAGGAAATCTGCAGCATCATACCTCCATCTGAAGCTATTAAGGGCTATGCTTATCAGAATGGCAGACTACCCAATACAAGTTGCTCTAATTTGCATAGCATTTTTTCCCAGAAAACATACACCACTGGCATATTTATATCACAGCAGGGTTTTTTGTTTGTTTTTGTGTGTGTTTGTGTATCCTAAGGAGCTATAGAGGGATAACCTTATCTATATGTAAACCCTTGATCTCCTTAGATTTTCATTAAACTTGAAGCTCAGAGGCTGTGATCATTAAAACTGATACATAGGACACAAGCCAATGAGGGCCACAGAGACACATTCTACTTGGGTCCTCTCTACACTATCAAAGAAGGCTATTGTATACCACGACAAAACAAAAATGTGTTCGACCAATTGTGTTCTTTTTTTGAATACGATTGACGGCTGTATAGTTTGCTTGCCAGCATAAATATTATCTTAACTGAGAGGTACGTGAAGGTAGCTTATCACTGAAGGAGAGAGATTGATGGGTGGGTTTTGTCTATGACAAAAATTACTGTATCAACAGTTGACTGAAGTGCATGATTTTAAGTACCAGTTCATCTCACCTAATTCATTCCCTTGAAAATATGACAAGTGCCTGGCATATTATACGATACAGGATGCCTCATCTGGCATTGATTAAAAATGTGCCATTGAATATTAATTACTAAAAAGCTTGCTCATATTCAGGGATTCACTCAAGAATTGAGATTTGGTTTACTTTTATATTACTGTTATGCTAAGAGGAAGGAAAAGGAGATTTAAATAACTTCTGCTCAGTATGATGAGTGTGCATTACACAGGCGGAGACAGGAGATTTGGGGCAGGTGGAGAAGTGGCTTGAGATTCACCATGGGTCCTATTGTTCTACATCTTGGAGGGTTGTTGCACAAACCTGGTGATGCTCCTGAAAATAATCTGATTTTAAGGGTTCATTTTGATCACTCAGAAATCCTGAGGGGGTTCTCAAGTGAGTGATGATATGCACTCAAAAAGGCCAAATTTTTCCTAGATGCTGCTGTCCCTTTCCCAAACTCTGGGAAAGGTGAGTGTGGTAAAGTTGGCAGTGAAGGGTTTTCTTGACACAGGAATAATCCTCAACAGCAACTGCTGAGCAGTGATGTAGTGACAAACAAGAAACTACCCCAACATTGGTGATGTTCCCTATAACTTCGTTCTCGTCACGATGGGGGAATGAGATTATACCTTCATGTTCTGCCCAGTGGACACACCTGTCCTGCTATCAACAGGCATCCATCCACACACAGAGATGTTAAAATGCAGTATGTTGATTTCTTCCCCCGCCCCCTTTTCATCTGGGTAAAAGGTAAAGGGACCCCTGACCATTAGGTCCAGTTGTGACCGACTCTGGGATTGTGGTGCTCATCTCAATTTACTGGCCAAGGGAGCCGGCGTACAGCTTCCAGGCCATGTGGCCAGCATGACTAAGCTGCTTCTGGCGAACCAGAGCAGCACACGGAAATGCCATTTACCTTCCCACCAGAGCGGTACCTATTTATCTACTTGCACTTTGACGTGCTTTCGAACTGCTAGGTTGGCAGGGACCGAGCAACGGGAACTCACCCTGTCGCGGGGATTTGAACCGCCGACCTTCTGATTGGCAAGTCCTAGGCTCTGTGGTTTAACCCACAGCGCCACCCACATCCCTTTCATCTGGGTAGTGACCATGTAATTTGAGCCTATCACGTTGGATTTGTCTCACTGTGTGTGCAGCCTTCTCAAACATGCATGTATGCATGTGATGCGCCTGGCATGTTCTGGGGGTGGCTAGAATTGTCATTGTACAGCACCTTCTCATATGCCGAAGATGCACCTCTTTACCTTGGCCTTCAAAAATTAAGATATTTTGTTTTGTGGGACCCACCTCTTCTATTGAATTTCTGTTACTCTGTTTGATGCAGAATGATTTTACTGGTTTTATGATTGCAATGGCTTTATTTGCAACCCGCCCTATGAGCTTATGGTGAAGGCTGGGCCAGAAAATTAATTTTAATTAATTAATTGCTGACTTATGGGTGCTTGGGGGCCTCAGAGGTGGGACAGGGCATTCAAATGAGCAGGGTGGGAATGCTGACATTGCATAAAAGCAAACAAATGTGTGTGCATGCACACACTATGTGGAAGAGCCGTAGCCTGCTGGTTCAGCCATGTTTTACATGACAAAGGTTCCAGGTTCATTGCCTAGAAACTCCCAAGTAGGTTTAAGAAAAACCACTACCTGAAACTTTGGAGGGTTGCTGCCAGTCAGTGCCTCCAGTCCCGAGCTACATGGATCAATGCTTTGCCTCAGTATCAGGCAGCCTCCTAGGTACCTCTAAAGCAGGCTTCCTCAACCTCGGTCCTCCAGATGTTTTGAGACTACAATTCCCATCATCCCTGAACACTGGTCCTGCTAGCTAGGGATCATGGGAGTTGTAGGCCAAAAACATCTGGAGGGCTGAGGTTGAGGAAGCCTGCTCTAAGGAGAAAGCAAAGGAGGTCCTCATCACAACTGGCCACTGCAGACATTACCTTGCAAAATAGCTGAAAGCCCTAAGCATTGGAACAATTATTGGCCTAATGGTTCTAATTTGTTAAAAGATTATTGGAATAAAAATGATTTATTATACAGTTGTTTAAGTAAGTTAGATTACACATTCTAAAATGCTGAGTGAAGAAAATACTTATTAAGCATGAACTTGGCATCTCCTGATGAAGCATAATCATATTAAAAGGATCAATAGCAAATAGTATCTGCTGGTGCCAGCAGTATAATATATTTCATCATGCACCTTGTAGCCCATATTTGTATCGCTGAAAATGGCCTTTCAGCAGATTACATTGGATACCGAAGTGAATTTTCACGGGTTGTATTTAACTCAGCTACTTGCTCCACAAATTCCCTTTTATTCTAACTTGGATAATTGAATGACTAACCATGCTGAGGTCTACAAGAAAGTACAGACCAATCAGGCACAGAGAACGAAGGAATGCAGAAATGAACGAGAAGCTTCTATTCTAGGACAGACAGATTTCAATCCAGGACAGACACATTGAAATCCAGGTTTCCTGTAGTCCTTGTCCACTACTTCTAACATGGGTCTGGGCTGACATCTTAATTTCTAGGGTGGGAATGTAATTTAGGAAAGGCTTTTAACCAAAATGCAAGCTTTTCTCGAGAGACTTCCTGTGGGCCAGGATGGGGAACAGGTTACAGCAAGTGGGCCAGATCCTGAGATTCCCCCACCATGGGCCACTTGGATGAGCGGGCAAGGGTTCAAAGGAACAGTCAGATGACTTAACTTCAAAGGAAGGAATTAAAAGCATGTTCCTAATTTGTTCCTTTCTTCCATTGCAAGAACAGTTTGGATTCAACTTGAATCATTTGCAAAGGGCAGTCCCTGTTGCAAGTGGGGCTTGCCTTCAGAGCTGCATTTAAAGGCAAGCCCTGCCTGTGGCAGGAACTCTAATTGGGGGCTCTTGAGTGCCACATTTAAGTGTTGCCAAATGCGGAGAGCCAGTGTGGTGTAGTGGTTAAGAGCGGTAGTCTCGCAATCTGGGAAACCGGGTTCGCGTCTCCGCTCCTCCACATGCAGCTGCTGGGTGACCTTGGGCCAGTCACACTTCTCTGAAGTCTCTCAGCCCCACTCACCTCACAGAGTGTTTGTTGTGGGGGAGGAAGGGAAAGGAGAATGTTAGCAGCTTTGAGACTCCTTCGGGTAGTGATAAAGCGGGATATCAAATCCAAACTCTCAAATCCCAATCCAAACTTTTCTTGGAGATGGGGAAGGAGAGGTTGCTGTAGGAATTACTCATGGGGTGATGGAGGCTGACGAAGGGATTGGGGTCGGTGCGCAGGAACCAGAGCAGCAGGGCCCATCACCATCACTAGTGGGGCCCCTGTCTCCATGACCACAGCGGGCTCTGAGGTATAGGGAGCAGCAGGAGTGGTGCTCTAGGAGGCTGAGGCAGGCAAGGGCCTACAGCCCAGCTCTCTAGCTGGCCAGGTGCAGCTCGCTAGCTGTGGGAGGAGGGGTGTGATTCTTCAGCTGGATTAGGCTTGGAACAGGTGAGGATCACATGCCTCATCAAGCTCAGATGCTGCAGTCAGCAGGCTAGGCATAAAGGGGAAGCAGATATGAGCTGCTGAGCAGAGGCTCAGCTTCCCATGTTGGTTGGACCATGACTTGGATGTTCCAGGGTGTTCTTTGGGACTGTGGGGGTGGGGAAATGATCTTCAGTTGCCCTGACCCCTGGATCGGCTGAAGCGGTGCAAACTTGGCCTGAGTGGACTTTGAACCTGTTAGCCTGCTGGACTGCACACTAGCATCTGCTGTGAGGATCATGTGTACCCATGGGACTTGTTGCCAGGTACCCTGTGGTTCAGGATGTAGGAGTGCACTCTTGGTTGTTTCATTGTAGCCATGGTTTTACCTGCCCCACACCTGATGATGCAGGTGGGCATGGCTGGGGGAGAACAGCCTTGTCTGATTTGACCCAGAGGCCAGTGGCACCCCATGCCTGCTTTGGAAGAGCAGAGGTCAGATGTGAATATTGCTTTGCTAGCATAATGCCACTGCTCTTGCTCCAGCCAGCATTGTAAGCAGCCACAGAACAGGAAGGTTACACCAGATCTAGGAGGGTTCAAACTATGATGTCACAAAAAGCTACCATCAACAGATGCAGCATAGCATTACGGTTCAAAATTATTGCATTGGACAGAAATGGGTGGCAAATTGGAAAAATGATGATTTCTCTTTCTTGTTCTCTCTCTTATAATGTCAGTCTTCTAACGAGCCGCCAGTGGAGAACATAATCCCCCTGTGATGTATATAGAATTTTGCCGCCATGACGCCACTGCTGGTATTGATCAGATATATTGGATCAAATTCTTAAGGTTGTGCAGATGCAATCTGATGCTGTGCTTGTATGCAGTTTGGTTTGCTGTATACCAAGGCTGGGCAGAAAAGAGATTGGGATCTCTGGGTGATATGCAGGTGATCGGCAAGGATTTCTGGTAGTTCAACAGTAAAATGACTTCCCTCCCCAAATTGGACTGCTAGCATAAGGAACATTGTATTGTGTGCAGAAGGATTGTGAGTTCAGCTCAGTTTTGATACCCAAAACAAATTCCTGTGCTCAGCAGCTTTTCAGAGGCACCCTGTTCTTTAATTCCAGGTGTGTGTCTTTTGCACCTAGTTCTGATTTGTGTTTCTCGGGGTTACCTAATACAGATATTTAAAATGCTTGAGTGATGGGTGTTAGTTTCTTTTTTTGTGATTTCTTTGTCTGTGCATCTGCTACATCCCGGATTGCAGCTGTGCATAAGAGATTGTCTGTGTCCTATTGCTATTGCCATATAAATTGGATTTTTGGAGGACATTCATACTGTATATTGGAAGGCCAGGTGAAAGATAATTTATATCAGTTTGGGCTTTTTGATATTGATAGGATTAGTTTCAGATTTCGTTCTGTAAGTGAGTTTGCATATCTGTGCTGTTGGCTGGGTCTGGGTCACAATAAAAAAGGTTCCTTGTTTCTCCTTTCCCCATGTACAAAATGTGGAGAAGAATATTAAGTGTACTTACAAATCCTGTGGTCATTGTTGCCATTGTAGTGGTGATGGAAATCTCTGCATAATGAACCCAGGCACTTTCAGTGTACATGCAATGTTTCTCCAGGGGAAGGAGTCATTTAGAGAACTAGATCGTCAGCAGTATTCAGCTACATAGTTGTGTCAGTGCAAGGATGAGCACCAGCAATGGGTTGTCCTCCCTCTCCATACCTCCTGCCACCGTGCACCCCACACTGTCCCAAATCTGCTCTGGAGGCTTCAGGAAAACCCCAGAATAAATTTGGGGTGGGTGGGTGGGAGGGGTAGAACATTCTGTCACACAAGAGAAAATATTTGTGTTGATGGGAAACTCACCTTGGCACTACTTTGAATGCAGCGCAACCCTCTGGTTGTTGTTGTTGTTGTTTGTTAAACAACAACAACAACAGCAATGTGAATGAGTCCTAAAAAAGTGTGTGAGTTTTAGAAATGAAACTTCATAGGTGAAATAGCATATTAAAAGAACCCCCTGAAATCTGCATTATTGAATTTGGTTTTGGACAAAAATATGGATATTTACTGGTGGTTGCACGTATGACTATTGCGACTTTTTGTGAAGAACTTAAAGGGGATAATCTGACATCTTGGTAGGAAAGGGTATGGCCAATATTTTTAACTGAAAAACTCCTACATAAATTGAGGACTGAGGTGAACTAAACACATGGATACATTTGTGGTAGAATGGAGGAATCTTCTTTCTTTTACAAACAATCCAGACAGCGAAAGGAAGGGCCTTAAAATGTACTCTGATGTTGTAATACTTTGGCTTTATTTGATGTGATATTGTGTCTCTGCAAGGTAAGGATCTTCTAGGCTAAGTTGGAGTTTTCCATATGTGATTGATTGGTTGCATCTACAACACACCTTTTTCTTCAGAGAGCTCAAGGTGGCATACCCTCTCCTCAATTAATCCCACAACAACCCCAGTGAGGTAGGTTAGAATGAGAGGCTTCATGGCTGAGTGGAGATCTGAACCTGATATTCCTAACCACACTGGCTTAAGTGGTTTAAGTGGTTTAAGTTTCCATTCTAATTGTGACATGTGTCTGTATTTGGGGGGGTGGGGACGTTTCATCTCAGAACATATGAAACACAGTTAAAAAAAATGAAAAGAAAAGAAAGGGAACTTCATTTCACAAATTGAACTCGCACTTTCCAGACCTTTTTAAAAAAATTGTATTCAGATGCTTATGGGAAGCCCAAAAGTAGGATAGCATAGCAAAAGCTCTCTCCTGTTATTGTTCACCAGTGAATTGTACTTAGAGGCATGCTGTGTCTGAAACTGGGTGCAACGTATAACTGGTGATTACTAGCCGCTGATAGCCTTTTCCTCCATGATTTCATCCATCCCCCTCCATTAAACCTATCCAGGTTGGTTGTCATCACTACATTTTATGTCAGCGACTTCCATTGTGTAACAATGCGCTGCATGAATACGTCCTTTTTGTCTGTTATGAATCACCCAACATTCAGCTTAATTGAGTGGTTCCTGGTTCCAAATGGAGCAAATCCTCTCTCTATCCACTTTCAGTCAGGCATAATTTTATACGCCTGTGTCATTTTCCACCTAACTTACCCTTTTTTTCTAAACTAAAGAACCCCCAAACATTGTTAAGTTCCTCATAAGGGAGATAGCTGGATAGCTCAGTTGGTTAGAGCAGGCATAGGCAAACTCAGCCCTCCACATGTTTTGGGACTACAACTCCCACTGGTCCTGTTAGATAGGGATCATGGGAGTTGTAGTCCCAAAACATCTGGGGGGCTGAGTTTGCCTATGCCTGTTGTACAAGATATTTTTCTATGAGTCACTCAAGGCCGCTGATAATTTTGGTTGCCCTGTTTCAGCTCTACAGCATCCCTTTCTCAAATATAGTCTTGTAGGTGTCTTATTATCTGGACTTTCAGTCTTGATGGGAATCTTTCATTCCCCTACGGAAATTTGAACAGTGCCCCTCTGTCCACAATGATGGCCCCTTTCAGTCTGGTCGTGAACTTAGCTCCTGCCAAGTTAGCAAGTGGCAGTTGTTCCAAATCAGGGTGCCTGCCTGGCACTTGAAAGCCCCTCCATCTGGAAGGGCCCTTAGCTGATGAGAAGCCCTTGCTAAAGTATGATTATAAGATGGTTTGATTAGCAGGATCGTCTGTTTCGACCTTAATACTTCGCTTTCATCATCTTTTCTTCAGTCATTAGTGCAATCCGGAGAATGAAGGCGCAACTTGACCTCTAGGCATCAATCACCTGCTGATTGCCTTAAGAGGGAGCTGAAAGTAGGGATAAAGTAGATGCCCTTAGTAGAAAGGGAGGGTTTAAACTGATTATGATAAATTTCATGTTTCCAGAAGATGCAAACATGCATGCGTATACAGCTCCCTCGCCCTGCCCTGTTTTCAGTTTCTGTTTGGCTGGCAGCAATTGGAAGGAGGCACTGGCGGGTAGTTGAAGGGTTAAACATTGCCACTCTCTCCTATTCATTATTTATCTCCCACAAATGCTTCCTTGCATTAGCATTATGAGGCATATGCAGGGCTGAGAACTCCTTTTTTGCCTTGTAAGGTTCGGTTCTGGAAGCAGAAATTCATCTGTTATGTCTGAGATCAGAACTACACATTGCAAAGCAACATGTGGAAGTAGTCTTACCCCTTTGTAGAATGAAAAGATGATTTGTGCAAAACAGGATTATTTGCAATTAATTAAAACGTTCATGTACCCACAAATATGTCCCCATAGAGGTTGTCTTGTGAAGAACATGAGCTCTAGAGCTGTCCTCAGTTGGCTTTCTTCAGCACCTTTCCCCCACTCATTTCTTTAGTTTCTGGTACCTTCCAAGGTAACAGTATTCGAGGCATTATAGTATAATTGAAGAAAATTATGTATTCAATGGCTTCCTCTAAATTCTGAATACCTAAGCTAAGTGAGCTAAGCAGTCATCTGGAGATCAGGGCTGGGAGGTACTCAGAAACAATCTTCTGTTTAAGAAATTATAAGCCCAGTTTGGGGTAGAAACCGAAGGTGGCCATTGGTGGACCATAACCAAGCAGCAAGACACAGTGGAGACATGCTGCCTTTCAGCCTGAGAATAGCTGGCAGGAGCAGCTCAATTTGACTCGCTTTCTCATGATTTTGTGTGGTTAAACAGGCAGCAGATTTATTTATTTTTTGGTAATATGCTAATGTTTTATTTGGGTCATACTAATGCTTGCAGCTCTTATTGACATTAGCAGCAGCTTCCAGCACACATCTGAGGACAGAATGGACAAGTTTGACATTGCAAATTACTATAGAGATGCAGGGCCTTGATAAGTAAGTGACAGACAGTAAACAAACGATTCTTCAGTTTATTGTTACAAGTATTGGCTGCCATCCTAAGCACATTGACATGGGAGCAGGTCCCATTCATTCCAGTGGGACTTAGTGCCCAGTTAAGTGTGTTTAGGATTACGGCTGTTGTTTCCTTATTAAACATCAAACATTTATTTTGTAATAGGGCCAGACGTGTTGCGTTGAAATTTAACCTGCTATTGTGTGTGGTTTTTGCAGTAAGTCATAGGGATGCTTGAGGAATTTGGTGGGCTCATTTTCTGAAGCAGGCTGTCTTGATGTGAATCTTCCTGACTAAGTCCCCATCTGCACTGTACATTTAAAGCAATGTCATAGCCCTTTAAACAGCTATATCTTCCCCCAAAGAAACCTGGAAGCTGTAGTTTGCTGAGAACCACTCCCCTACCAGAGCCACACTTCCCCAAGTGGTTTAACTATAGTAATTGTAGCTCTGTGAGGGGAATAGGATAGTTGAGTTGCTTTTTTAGGGGTGCTTGCACGACATTAGCTCCTCCATTATCTTCTCAAGGAGGAACTTCAGAGGATGCCTAGAATGCAATATGAAAGAAAGCCATTGGCACAAGACACTGGACGATATGCTTGTACAAGTTTGGCATTCTTGCTAATGAAAGTGTAAGCCAGAAGTTTCAACTCAACCATTTTTAGGGTCTCTTCTTCTATTCTGTTTACACAGATGCAGGGCCAGGTCACACACTGTTCCACCACCTCAAGAGGCCAGCGCAGAGATATTTTATACACAGGAAACCTGGCAGCAGAAGTGCATACAGGCCTTCGCTTGTCCTGTGGGGATAATTGCTTACCTCATAAGGGTGCTGTGACGCTGAGCTGCAAAGGACTTTGAACAATACAATGACGTCTTAACGTTTTGTGAAGCATTTTATATGTATTTCTACATCACTAAATAGTTGATAGTAAAAATACTCTTAATAATTCCCCATTATTCCAGAGGTCCCCCCCCCTCCCCTTTTGGCTCTACTAGTTTCACAACAGCTTGCTTATCAGAATGACCTTAGGCCTTCAGTTCTGTCTCTCTGTGTTTTTACTATTGTGTTTTTTTCCTATTTACAGTAGTGACTTACAAAGCCAAATTCCTTTCCCTTTGTAAAACAGTGCAGCTATGGAACAGCAGAAGGGGAGGATTGGGTTCATGGACCATGGACCAGCCTCGTTCCCTCCAAATGTTGTTCAGCTCCCCTCTGTCCCAGTCAGCATGGCCAACAGCCAGCGATAATGGAAACTTCAACAACATCTTGAAGAATCCAGCTTGGCTATCCATGATTTGCTGGGAGGCATTAGGATGCCGCTGAAAAGTAGGGACTGAAATCTATAGGTGTAGATGGGACATTTTATAAAATAAAAGCTGGGATTTTCAGGAGGGGATCTTTGCAGCAGAACACACATCTTGCATGCAATAGGTCCCAATCCTAAGCATCTCAAGGATCAGCAGGTAAAGGGAAAGATCTCTCTCTGAGGCTTTGGCAGGGTAGACAATACTGTGCTAGACAGAACACTGCTCGTGACAGCATCTTCCTGTGTTCTTGAGATGGATGTAGTTTCACACTACCTCTCTTGGGTACTCCTTGGGAGTGGAAGGGTGGGTGACAGTGGGTGACACAGACACTCAAATTTAAAGAGGTGCTCATGGGGCTGGGTGAGGTCCCTGTAAGAAATCCTGGAGAGCTGCTGCCAGCCAGTGTGGACGATACTGAGCTAAATGTGCCAATGGCCTGACTTCCAATGCTCTTACGTTGGAAAGTGTTGGGAGAAGGTCTTGATTTATTCCACAAGCTCTGCCCTTAACTTCCCCCAATTTTAGCCGCATTGTGGCCTTTGTCATAGCTAAGGGGACTGGCACAAAACAAAAGGAGGCTGGGGACCCCTCCCAAATATTTGGGCACTCAGCTGCTCTGGGAAATGATACTTATGAAAGGATGACTGCTATGCTAGAGCTGTTGCAAATGGCGGTGTTACGCAGACACCGCAGGACCATTACGGTCGCTCCAGGGCCTGCAGCCAAGTACCTGGCTGTTTACGCAGACACCAGTTTTCTTCATGTCAGCAGCTGAATCCTGGCCAAATGCACCAATCTCCCCATTTTAAACACTTCCAGATTTGAGTCACCAATAAATTTCCCTTAGCCTCTTGCCTCCTTAATTCCCTTCCTTCCTTCCATCCTTCAGTTCCTAGCTGTCTGCTTTTTAAATTTCATTCCTTGGCACCAACCTTTTGGGGCTTGGACGCATATTTGGAAATCCTAATAAACTCCCATGGGCACCACAAAAAATCCATTTTGCAGAATAAAAGAACCTCACCCAAAGAGGAGATATATATTCACACCCCAAAACAAATAAAACAGACAAAAAAAGCAGGCAACTACCTCAAAAGGCAACCCCTCCATAGAACCAAAGAACCACTTTCTCATTGAAGAATTGGTGGTGTAGGGAGCCTTGGGTTCCAAAGGGGAGTGTCTGTGAGGGACCCCATTTTAGGCCCTTTGGCCATCCTACCTCTTAGCCAATCTCTGCCAAGGGCTTCCTTACCACCATGAAACCCAAAAGCACGTTTGCAGTATAGATTGCAGGCAGAAATCCTGAAGGTTCAGATGCCAGACAACAATCCAAAAGGCACTCGGATTGCTTGCTTTGAACTTGCCCTTCTGAAGCAAATGTGAAACGTAATTCAGAAGTAAATGAAATGAACTGTGGATAGCAACATCGGTGCAATTAGCTGTGCCTGTTGATTTCTTGCATCTTCTCTCTAAGTCAGGAACTTTTTGTACCTGATTATTATTTCATTGAGGCTGGTTAGGCATTTCAAGCAAGCTGCCACCCGCTTCTTTCTCAGATTTGATGTGGAATTTAGCTGTTCCATTCTTGGCTGGAGAGAACAGCCATCTAGCCATAGCTTCTATTTTAATTATTTTCAAAATGTTTTAGATTTCTTCAAATGGTTGAGTAATAACTGACCTGGTTCACATGCCATTAAACTATGGTTTAAATGTGATTGTGCAGTGTGCTGCTGCATGCTTCTGAAATTACGGGTGCTTTGCAGCTGCGGAACAAACCATGGTCTGGCTTAGCATAATGTCCTGGACTTGTGGTTTGTTTTCCCCATACAAACCACAAGTGTGACTTAACCTCAGTTACCACTCATGCTTTGTTTGAACACTACCAAGCATTGAGCCTGGGTTCAGATACGACACTAAACCAGACCATGGTTTGTTTCCTGGAAGGGGTGGGAGAGGCGCAAAGTCCCCATGATTTCAGCAGTGTGCACCAGCTTAGTTTTGTTAAATTATGGTTCAAAGCGATGGGCAAACAAGGCCTGTGCATTTTCTTTAACGTTAATATCAGGATCTTTCTCTCTTCTTTCCTGAAATGAGATTGTGCATCGCTGTTTGCTGAATGACACTGAAGAGAAAAGCCTTGGTTAGGTTGAAAGATAGTTGCAGATTGTTCTTCAAGCGGATGGCAGGAGTTGGATAAGCAGGAGTGTTATTTCTGTTTCTTTCTGCTGTGCTTTTTATTGTGCTGATTCGCCAATGAAATATAACTTTATGACAGTGGAAATACATTCTGCTGATACTCTGTATGACACAGCTGGCATTGCTGTTTGAAGAAGGTGACAGTTGTTCTTCTGCTGGCTTAATTAATCTGGACAGTAGTTTCTGATCATTTTCTTAGGGTTGTTTCCAAACTGGATAAATCAGTCTGTGCTTTAGAGGTCTCAATGTCACCAACTTTAACTCTTTGGGGAATACCCTACTGGATTGCTTTATTTCATTGCACCAGCATCCCCTCTTCTAATATATATGGATATGAATTTGCCTTATTTATTCTGATGGACCATTGGTTCATCTAGAGTTGCTTTGTCAGGCTCATTAAAAGCAGCCGACATGTTATACTTTATCCCTGACCATTAGCCATGTTGACTTTGGCTGATGAGAGTTGTAGAGTTCAGGAACATCCGAAGGTCTTCACTTGATCTTGGTATACATGCACAGTGCTTGTTGCAGTGCTTCAAAATTGTGTGCTTTTATGGCTTAGGAAAAAATTGTACTGAGTTCTTCCTCTGTCTGGCTTCAGGTTGAGTTTTATTATCTCGGCTATTGTCTGCATGTCAGACTTTCCACTGTTACCTCGGTCAGCTTTTGACCCTGCTTATAAACGCCTTTATTGTTTCCAGCGCACTTCCATATTGTTTCTAGGTTTCCTGTTCTCCTTGTCTAAGCCTTGCCTGGCAACTCTCATAACTGAAGGTCAGTGTGGTTCTTCCCTTCGCTCAGGCCAGCTTGTCTTAGAGCTCCCCCTTCTGTTGGCTGTTGAATAGCATAAGAGTGCCTTGCTTGGCTGAGGTCAACCAGCCGTCCATCCATGTTGACTCTGAAATTGGTCAGTTCTGGATGCTGCGACTTGTGCCAGTGGGAGTTACAATCCATTAGGTTGGGAAAAGCTGGCCTGCTCTCGTTCCAGGTTGGTGTGTGTGTCTTCCCCTCACAGTGTTGAATGAAGACTTAGAGTTCATTCTGGGCAATGTGGTGTTTAGGATATTCCGCCTGCTTAAGAATGGGAAATAGTTAGCATTCACCAGTTTAAAGGCTGTCCAATTTTCAGACACAGTTGCCAGTTAAAGCGGAGTCATACCTCAAAACAGGGGCAGGGAGCCTCAGGTCCTGGGCCAAATGCAGCCTTCCAGTCCTCTCTATTTGCCCCCTGGGACTCTTCCAAGGCTACATCCTCAGCCACACCCCTCATTACTCTCCTTTGTATTTTTGCAGGGCTGGCATGTGCAATTGATCACTGACAATGCTTCTTGCTTGCCTGGATGGAGGATAGAGGGGGTGTCTGAGCTTGTGTAAAGGTAGTCTACAGTACAGGGGACCTCAGGTTAAGAACTTAATTCATTCTGGAGGTCCGTTCTTAACCTGAAATTGTTCTTAAGCTGAAGTACCACTTTAGCTAATGGGGCCTCCTGCTGCCGCTGTGCCACCGCACGATTTCTGTTCTCATCCTGAAGCAACGTTTTTAACCTGAGGTACTATTTCTGGGATAGTGGAGTCTGTAACCTGAAGCGTCTGTAACCCAGGGTACCACTGTACTTTTGCCTCTGTACTTTTGCCTCTCATGTACTTCACATTTGCCTCTGGCCCTGCCTGCCACTGGCATACGGCTCCCAGAAGATTGCTGAGAAGGGAATGTGGCTCCCAGTTTGAAAGACTCCCCACCCCTGCCTTAGAAAAACACATCTCCCATTTCCCCTCATTTGCAAAACCATCCTGCTGTGGTTATGAAATATTTGGAGACATATATATATAAATCCACTAATGGGTTTCGCTACAAATATTGTTAGTATCTGGTGCCCGCCTACATAAAATATGCTGTAAGTGGCTAGTCAGGCAAGGGTAGGTGCAAGAGAAGCAATTTCCTGACCCTCTCTCAGAAGCGAGTCCTAATAATGCTGCTGGAGCATATGGCAGGAAGACTGCTGTCACCAAAACAAATTCGGGGTTAGGCAGGTGGACATTTATGAGTATCACTTTTGGACTATGCAAATACTCTCTTCTCTTTTTTCCAAGCTTAATTGTTTTCCTTAATGCTCAGTTCATCTGAAACCTGATGCAAGCACTTGCCAAACTAGGAGAATGCTGGGTGGAGGCCAAGAGTAAAACAGATACGCAAAAGCTGAGCACTGTTAGTAGCTGCAGCTGAGATAATTTTTACTTGCTGGGTATGGGTACGCTGGTCCTTGGTGCCTGTGCTGTGATCTAGTGTGCCGTCTTTTGGGGAGTGCATGGGACATCTGCCATTCAGTTAGGGAGGTGAAAATCAGAGTGATTAAGGAAGCAGCATTGAGTAGACAGGGGGGTGGAGGGCACAGAAGCAGCAGAGATTTGCAGAATTATTTTTTTTTATAAATATTTTATTGAGCTTTACATAAAAGATGAAACAACATAAAATGAACAACAATCAAAACAGAAAAAATACATAATTACACAAACACAAAACGACAAAAAATATCAAAGGAAAAAGACAAAAATAAAAACAGTTTTATCTTCATAATGTTCCTTGCATTAACTTATTTCTCCGACTTCCCCAGACCTCCCTTCCCTGTATTCCAAGTCATACAATCAAACAACAAATCCCTTCCCTCTGTCTTAATTAAATTTTTATCTTAATTTGAGTATCCTAATATAGCTTAATCTTCTTGTATCTTAAAATATTAAATCTTTTAATTTTTAAACTTTTTACTAATAACCTTTTACATTCAATCTGATGTCATTCTAACATTCATTAATCTTATAGTATTTCTGTAGATAATCTTTAAACTTCCTCCAATCTTCTTTCACCGCCTCTTCTCCCTGGTCTCTGATTCTGCCAGTCATTTCAGCCAATTCCATATAGTCCATTACTTTCATCTGCCATTCTTCCAGAGTGGGTAGCTCTTGTGTCTTCCAATGCTGTGCGATAAGTATTCTTGCTGCTGTTGTGGTGTACATAAAGAAAGTCCTATCCTTCTTTTGCACCTGTTGGCCGACCATGCCCAGAGATTTGCAGAATTAAAGGGAGGTCCTAAGGCAGTGATGGAGTATCTGTGACCCCCCAGATGCTGTTGAACTCCAGCTCTCATCAGCCACATCCAGCGTGGCCAGTGGTCATGGATAATGGGAGTTGTAGTCTAGCAACACCTGGAGGGCAACATATTCTCCATCCCTGGCCGAAATACAAGGTGGGCCTGGAAGGAAAGTAAATTCAGAACCTATCAACAGGAGGTGGTCCGCATTGTGGGCTGAAAGTTGTCGGGTAAAGCATACCTTCCAACATTTCTCTCATGAAAATAGGGACACCCTATTATTATAGAGATATTTATTGGCTGACTGACTGACTGACTGACTGTTTATACCCTGCCCATCTGACTGGGTTGCCCAGCTTCCAACTCTGGGCAGCTTCCAACACATATAAAAGCATAATAAAACATCAAACATTTAAAAACTTCCCTATATAGAGCTGCCTTCAGATAGCTTGGAAGCTGGATAACTCCATACCCTTCAACATTCCTCCAGTGAAAATAGGGATGTCCTAAAGAAAAAAACTCAAGCTACCAGCATGAGTTTGACCACGCTGTGGGAGGCAGTGGAAGACAGGAGTGCCTGGCGTGCTCTGGTCCATGGGGTCACGAAGAGTCAGACACGACTAAATGATTAAACAACAACAACAACAACAACAACAACAAAGAAAAGTGGGACATTCTGGGATCAAATCAGAAACTGAAATGGCTTCTGTAAATTTGGGACTGTCCCTGGGAAATTGGGACACTTGGAGGGGCTGGTAAAGCTTCTTGGGAGTTGGGAGTCCGGTAGTCAGTAACCTAAGGAACATACAGGTAGAATACCAGGACCTTGAGGCAGCTTCCGTATCTTCAACATGTACAGAATGGGAAATTTTCCCAGGTACGAAACGATGATAGCAAAAATCATAACTGGAAAAGTCTTCATTATATTCAAAGTACTCACAAGTACTTTGGGGACTCAGCTACACTGGCAAAAAAAGTGCTTTATATGCGTTGTGTTTGCATTCTAACACTGCGACACCATTTTTGCTAATCCGATTTCTCAGAGATTGCAATGTGTTTAACTGAAACTCTTTTTTGATGTGTCTAATTCCAGCCTGTGTCCGCTCTGGATATTACACACACACACACACACACACACACACACACACTAGCTTATTATTGTTGGTGTCATTATTGTTAATCGCTTTGAGATGTTTCACAGGAAGTGAGTAATAAAGTGAATTAAATAAATCAGTAACTAAAGTAAGTGGAAACCTTAAGGGGGTAATAAAGCCAAGAGGTGAGGATATGAATGTGATGGAAGGAAGAGAGCAAATCAAATCAAATCCTGGGCCAAACTAGGCCTGGGTTGCTACTGGCAGGGTGTCAGGGATCAATATGGTTGGTGGGAGCACTGAGCCTTGCCATTCTTCCTTGGTGGCTACCTTTCCCTGCCAGCAGTTGATACTTTCAGTGCTGCTAAGGATAATGGCAAGATGAAAAGAAGTTCCCTGGCCTAGATCGGGCCACATTTCATTATGATAGACCTTCACATATCTGGGCTACACACAAAGGCGAGGCACAATTCTGGCCATAGACTTCTAGCCACCATTTTTGTTTGGCCCACCAGTGAAGGATCATTTTTCGAACAGCCATCTACAGCTTAGCCTATCTTTTTTCTTCAAATACAGCTTTGTGTTTTACATCTACATTTTTCTATTTTGTTGCACTAAAAATAAGTGCATATCCTACCCTCGAAATTCCTGTACATGAAAATTTTCCTTCAACATACTGTCACACACTTGAAAAGTATTTTCTATTTTTACTTGTGTTTGTGTCTTTTTCCTGTGCCTTTCCATGCCTGGAACAGCTTCCTTCCCTCCATTTTCCAATCAATTGTCCTTTCTCAAAAAGTCTTTGCTCTAAGACAATTGTTTGGCAACCGTTTATCTTCCACACTCATCTTTCATTTAAAATCACCATATGCTTTGAATAATAATTTAAATAATATATGATCATGGAACTTAGGAATTATTTTCTGTGATAGTGTTGTTTTATAGCACAATCTTGTGCATGTTTACTCAGAAGTAACTCCCCTCTTTGTTCAAAGGAGCATACTCCCTGGTAAGTGTGCCTCAGATTGCAACCTTTTTTCGTTTCTTTTCCTGTTTGCTTATCTTTATTTTATTTTTTATGGAACAAACTGGCTCACACGCCCACATTGGTGGGAGCCACTGCCATTCTAAGAGAACAAGAGAAAAGTTCTTGGTGAGCTCTGGCACCTCTTTTTCTAGAAAAATAGCACTGGGTGTAGTGGAGAGGGACTACAAAGAAGCACGACTGTGGGATTTATTCACAGCAATAGCAATGACATCATCTGACAGGGTAACAGATGAACTTTCCTTGCTCTAGCAAGTTAATGAGGTGATAATAAGCCTTTCAGGAAAATAACAAAGCAGAGGCTGGACACTTCGTTCCTTTCCTTTGGTGCGGTTCCTACTTCAAGCTAGGAGTCTAAATTGTAACGAAGCCTTGTGTGCAATAGTTAGCATTCCTGTTTCAAAGCTAACTGGATACATTTCAGCTGACTGAATGCCTTTTGTTAAAGCCTGAGTATATGTAGTGAGAAGTAAGCATCGCTGTCCCGTGAAGATTATTCCCTGGTAAATACAATGCATAGGATCACCATAAGTGTGTGTGTCTGTGTATTTATACAGTGGTACCTCGGGTTAAGTACTTAATTCGTTCCAGAGGTCCGTTCTTAACCTGAAACTGTTCTTAACCTGAAGCACCACTTTAGCTAATGGGGCCTCCCGCTGCCGCCGCGCCGCCGGAGCACGATTTCTGTTCTCATCCTGAAGCAAAGTTCTTAACCTGAAGCACTATTTCTGGGTTAGTGGAGTCTGTAACCTGAAGCGTATGTAACCCGAGGTACCACTGTATAGGTATTTATCTTTCACTTTTCAGGCAGACCTCACAAACCCGTTTACGTAACATTATTATAACAAGAAGACCATTAAAAATAAATAAATAATGACAATGTTACAATAAAAGGAAAAGACAACTTGATTGTTTCAGAGGAAACTGCTACTGCTTCTTCTCACTTCTCTCTCCATAGGGGCCACTATGGGAGGTGAATAGTGGCAACTATACTTTCTTCTCCCCTCCCCTCAGGACAAGATGGTCCTTCATACACTCCTTTGGTGGCAACTAAGGGAGAGAGGCACCTCTGTGGAAGGTGGATGGTAGAAATTTAACGTGTGTGTGTGTGCAGTGGCGGAGCTTCATGCTCCAGCACCGGGGGCGGAGAGCAGGCGGGGGTGGGGCTGGCGTGCATCTTGGTGGCGTCCTGGGTGTATGTGTGTGTAAGATCAGCATAGCTGCCTTCAGTTTTGGACTCTCCTTGGGGTTGCAGGCTTCTCCTTGGAGCTAAGGGAACTCTCATAATGAGCTCCCACCAGGAGCCGAAACTGAAATAGGATTGGGGAAGAGCAGCAGCTTATTCAGATCACCTCATATGTGAGTTGTGGCCTCCACACAAATTTCCAGTTACCTGGGGCGGGGGCTCCTAGTCACAACGGTCTTCCCCCTTTAAAGGGAACAAATAGGACGCATGATGTTCGCATGCAATCAGTCCTTTGTGCAAAGGGCCAGCTAACACAGGAGGTTATTGGCTCACTGCTCCCCCACCAAGCTGTTTTAGCTGTGCTCTGGCTGCACGCATGAACCGCAGTTAAATGATTATCTCAAATTTCCTGATGTCCATTGGTTACATGTGTGCTTCCAGACATGGGTTTCCTTTGCTGGATCTCAGTGATTATTTTAGGATTATCTCTCAGTCTAGTTCTTTTGCTCTTCCCAAAATGTTTTCTTTCGTTACCGGCAGCACTTATAACAGTAAAAAAAAAATGCTAGCGCTCAGATTCTTCTTTTATTTCTCTAAACAGCTGCAGATGTAAGGTCTATAAAAATGTGTGCGTTCACATCTTTAGGAAGGAGCTGCTCTTTCAGGTGACTTCCCCATCTGCCCAAGGAGTCAGCATTAGGAGCACACAGTATGATTTTACAAACCAGTTTAAAGACTGAAATGTGGTGTTCATTTCACAGTAGCCAATTATGCCTAATAGCTACAGATTGCTGCTAATGCACATGCCATGGTTGATTGATAACAAAACACTATAATGAGCCAAGGTTTGTTCTTGGCTTCGCAATCATAGTTTGTTTGAGGGAAACAAACCACAATCCATGGGGATTGCGGTTTGTTTCCTCCATGCATTATGGTGAGGAGTTAAATGGGTGTGACTTATTCATTCATGTGACCACTGTGGCCCTGGTTAAATGCAATTTTCATTATTGTGTTCTGTAGCTGATGCAGTTTGAACGCAAGCAAAGAAAGTGTACTTTCGAGTTTATTTTTTTTAATGCACACACTCTATTGGTTTTCCCCTTGGCAAACACATTTAATTCATTACATAACAGGACACTCCGGTATCTCATCCTTAAGCTCAATGGTCTGCATTTCATCAATCACACTGAAATATTTTGCTGTCAGTGTGTATAAACAGAAGGCTGAAAATGCCTGTTGCCTAATCAGCGAGCTTTGCGATGACGCAGGAAAGTGACGTCCATTCATTGTGAGATATATATTTATATATATATATGGAGAGGAGAGAGAGAGAGAGGTCTTATTTACTGTTTAAGAATGAAACTTGCAATTGGCAAAGGCTGAAACATAATGGAAATTGAACTTGCCCAAGTTTTCAGAACAAGTCTTTCCGGATAAATGTTACTCCATTCTGTGTTTACTTTCGCTTCAGGACATGTATGATATAGTGGCAACTATGGAGCCACACTGTAACAAAGTGTGAATGACAGTATGGAATTGGGTTTGTTTTTTGAAATGAGATGCAAAAGGGAAACACAAACTGGATAGAGAGGCTGAGTTTTGCATTGCTGCACAGCTATACTTGTCTGCTGCCTGGAATGACGCTACCTTCCATCTTCTTTCTAAACATATTTTGGGGGTGCATGGGCAGATTGGGAATGAACGTTGAGCACCGAATGCAGTTTCTGGGTTGTATGGCTCAGGGTATCCTAAAATTATGTAGAAGTGTGTGCATGCTCACGAGAAAAAGTATACATACATCTTTTAGGTAATATCATACCTGGTGGCTTCTCTGTTACGATAATCATTTCAATCAACATCTTCCAATATTTTATCTCACAAAAGCAAGCTCTGGTGCGTTACGGCCACTGGGTTATCTGTAGGCAACAGCTGACATGAACCACAAATGTGAGAGCCATGAGGAAATAATTTTGCTTTCAGCCACGTCTCGGCTTACTACTTCAGGAAAATTGGGCAAGGTCTAGTTTACTTGGCTGTCATGGACTTGAGTGTGTTGTTACCTGGGTGCCCTCGAAGCACAGAAAGCAATGTGGTGAAGGGAGCAGGGAATCGAAGAAGGGTTGGATCAGGTTTTATACACAGGCGAATTCAGCAGCAGTTTCTACGATCCGCTTTCTACACTGAAGCATTTTTGGAGCTTCTCCAGTTATTAAAATTGCTGCTGAGTGTATTGCACGTTCACCTCTTCCATGTATGCCCAAAGATCACCGTGCGGCGGAGGGCTTTGTTTGTTTGTTTTTAAATGGTACAGAAATGATATTGCAAACTGTTCCTTAACAGATCCACACTGCTGTGCTGTAATATGGAGAGTGAAAGGACAGGCTTTTCATTGGATTTTTGAATAGAAAACCTCCTCCTCCTGTTCTTAGTGGTTTTCAGCTGCAGTCCCAAGCCTGGCTTTTTGGACCAGAGGAGAGGTAGCTACAAAGGAGGGAGGTTCCTTTTGATCAGCTCCACCCCTGCCCTGGAATTAATGGTGTGGGGGTGTATGCTTGTGTGGAGTGTTTTTAGTTGGGTTCAGAACAGGAAGACTGGAGATATTTGCTAATATTGATGCCTTCTTTTGGTTTTATGGAGATGTAATGGTTAGGATCCAAGGAACCATACAGTGAGTTCTTTGTGTTTGAGTAGCTCTCCGTGCCAAATATTACCTCTATATTCAAGCTGAATATGATTTGAAAAGCAGTTTACAATATAGCCTGAGAATGTGCTGCCTGCCCAATACCTTTGGCTAAGATACCATTAACCATTTGGAGACCTCAGCCTATCACTTAAGTATGATGATGATGATGATGATGAAATTATTAAACTAAAGTTGAACATCAGGACATTAGAAACTGTTGAAATGTCAAAATATGATCGACAAAAAGAAACATTTGCTCCTATCAGGATTTGGATACTGTTTAGTTATTTTATTAAAGTTGCTGGACTTGTAAGAAATCCCCTGTATGATAGTGCCAACATTCCTGAAATGCCGTCTGCTCAGCAAAAATCAAAACAATAGGAAGTAAGGTATTAAAATGCCCTTGAATAGCTTAGTCCTTCCCTTGCCACTATGATTAATGTTTAACATTAGCAAGCTATGCTTTGCAAATGAATGTGTTGTATTAGCCAATCCATCACTAGAGGAGCAAAAAACATGTTTCTGGGTGATATGAATGAGCGTGGATGATATAACAGATAGTAATGAAGACCCACAGGCCTCTTTTCAGATACTGTGTGTCTAAGGCATTGGAGGGGGAACTGGATATGACTGGTGGGCCAGATCCCGCCCCCATACCCCCCCCCCCAAGTTTGATGGGTGGGTAGGACCACCCACCTATCACTGTTTTCACAATGACCTCAGGTGACCCATTTTGCCCATGCAGTTTGAAACCCATGTTTGTGGGCGGAAAAATAAAAGCTGGTGAAGTGCTATGCAAGCGCTGACTGTTGCTAGTTCTGAAGCACTGCCTGCAAAGCCCCTTTTGTCCAAGGCCCACCTTTAGCTTCCTCACATCTGACGACATATAGGACAACAGGAATAGGGCAGGTGGGGCTGGCTTGGCTGAAACAGATTTGCAGGCCAAATGGGGAGGTCTAGTGATGCTAATTAGGCCGTGGCCCAGAGGTCTCCTATCCTGATCTGAGGCAATCTGTTGACAAATGAGTTGCTACTGTAGGAACAGTTAAAAACATTAGCTTTATTAAGATAATGGTTACAACAGATAACCATTATTATGCCTATACCTGTTTAGCTATTTTCATTTCCTGATGATACCAGAACAGCTGGGGCTATCCTGCATTCTGTCTGGCCGCAATTCCTCATCTGACCTCTGAGTCTAGAAATAGATGACTCTTGCATCCAGCCATGGTTAGTCCCTATTCCTCCAGGCACTGAGTCATCGTGCAGTCTATTTTTTGAGATATTAAGCTGCAGTATGGTGTTTCTTGTAATCATTGTGGAGTCAAACTCAGCTTGGTTTTAATGGTGTGTGTTTTTTTAAAAAAAGATTATCATCGGCATGAATTTTGATTCACAAAATACCGTGTTAAGTGCTACAGAGTGCTACCTCAGTTTAAGTCTCAATTAACAATGTAATCCTAAGAACACTTACTAGGGAATAAACGACATGGAGCTCAGTGCTTAAAATTGCACTGTGGGGAATCTGGAATCCTTCATGCTTTGTTCCACAAGTGAAAGATTTATAGGTTATGTATGTGCAAAACTGTCCCTGTTTACCAAGGATATTGGTTTACCACCTCATCTTTTCTTATTCCCATCTCTGCTTCTCTGTTGTCTTTCGCATTTGTCCTGCCTGTTTCTATTTTGCTTTTCATGTGATTCTTAAAAAAGAAGTGAAGTTGGATTGGGAACTTAGTGTGGCATGAGGGGAACTTTAACGCTTCCATGCTCTAAAATCTAAATTGAGGAATACTGCCACTGGTACCAATAGAATTGTTTTGTTCTTTGGCAAATAGAAGGTGTGGATTCCTAAGTGCAAGCTTTGATTCCCCCTGCCTAAAAACAACACTACTCCTCAACTATTTCATTGGTCCTCCCATCTCCTGGCCAAGGAAAGAGAAGCAGCAACCTACTTTGGGTTCTCATTTGCACGCTCTTATGAGCTGCTCAGCAACATCACGCACAATGGGGAGAGTCTAAGCTATGTCCAATCCTGTCAGGTCCCTGCCCAGTTTCTTTGGATTGCTGTCTTGTCTTTCATTGCCAGTTTCGTTTGGAAACCTGAAGTGTCATTGAACCACTGCCACCTGTGTGTGTAGCAGTCATTTCTTTTCTGACTTTCAGAGAGATGCGATCATACAGCTCTGCTCTCTCTGTGGTTTAAAGTTAACCAGACTAAATTCCTAGAAAGGAAGGTGGTCTGGGGAGATGGGGAGGGGTCCTCCGGAACAAAAATGCCTCCCTCCAAAGCCCCTTCCTGCCTGTATTTCTCACAGACGGGAAAAAGGCATTGATCTGTCCTATGAGCTGAACTGGTGTTGCATTCTGAAATCTGATGAATCTCCCCATTTTCTGCATTTGGATCAAGGGGAGTCCAAGGGCAACTGGGGGAGGGGATGCCTGTGTGTGCGTGTCTGTGCAGCTGATCTATCACAGCACCAGGATGCTGCAGTTGCATACACATTCCTAATTTGCTAAAATTCGGGAAGTTTATATATCCCCGAGCTCAAAGTTCATATGTCCCTGGGCCCCAAAAGCATTGGGATATCTAGTACCACACACCTGTACAATCACAACAATAAAAATTAGCATGCTTCCAAAATACTCATGAATGCACGAGGCATCACATAGTCTACATACACACACAGACACACACAGAGAGACAGAGTTGTATTTATTGATTTGGGCTTTTCTTTTTCCCTCTGGCTTGCCTGAATGCAGTACATAAATTCAAAGCTTTCTGTGCATAAAATACTGCAGTTTTGTATGTTTCCTTGAATAACTTTTGCACTTGAGCAGGAGGAAAGGCTCAAGCAGTGATACTGATGTAGAATAGAATAATAGGATCATAGATTTGTAGAGTTGGAAGGGACCCTGAGGATCATCTAGTCCAACCCCCTGCAATGCAGGAATATGCAACTGTCCCATGTGGGGATCAGCACCACGCTCTAACCATCCAGGCATAATGTCCCTCTTTTCATCTGAGGAATGTTGGAGTGTTACAGTTTTGCTGCTTTCTTTCTTTCTTTCTTTCTTTTGATCAATCAATCAATCAATCAGTCACACAAGGGGATTAGCATGACATCAGGTCTGGCCCTGAGTAGAGGTTAGGTTCATATGGGATATAGTACTCAAGTAAACTCACACAAATGGATCAAAAAAGGCCCGTACATTAGCTTGCCGTCCAACTGCCTACCATAAAAGCTTATCCAGACAGTAAACATTGCTGAATAACAGCCATTGTATAATAAAAATAGCCATTGTTCTTAAACTTTAACATAGTTATGCTATTTGTTATACAGTTTTCCTAAGCTCAAAGAGCTTGACATCCCAAAAGCAGTATCCAAAGGCGCATGGAATTTAAACACAAAGTAATTTGCAATGGGCAATATGAGTTTCTTGGCCTAAGCTTCTCCTCTCTTGACTTTTGTTCGGATCAGTAATACACCCTTATGTGGAAATCAAGCATCTTGGGGTAGAAAATGAGAGGGCTCCAACCATTATTTCAGGGGGAAATTCAGGGTTGGAGTGACAAAAGTCACTGGACCAACCCAAAGCGCTCTCTAAATTCATAAATTTGAAACCAAAAATTCAGTTGGAACAATTCACCATGTTATAGGGTGAGGCAGACAGGTAATTAATAAATAAATGCCCAGCTGTACCAGTTGACTTTCTAATTTTGATCCCCCTCCTATAAAGATCCCTGGTGTATTCCCATCCTGGTGCGTCTGTGCTTTAAAAATAAATTAATTCTGAATTCCCGTCCCTTCAGATTACAAGCAGTTAATGGTCGTTCTCATAAATCCGCAATTTATTTTGATCGCTGCTTTACATCTAAATAGAAACAATGGCTGTTCTGTGCACTGAAACCCTTAATGGCAACTCAATGCTTACCAGTAATCCATTATTTCTTGCTGAGGTTTTGGTGTACGCCTTCTTCACCGCACAATATGGCCTTAATGAAAAGGGACAAAGTATGATTTCCAGGCTCCCTGATGACAAGAAGTTTTTTAAAAATATATATAATTTGTTATATTACTGGAATGCTGCAATACTGAGTACAAGTTTGAAAGCATCATGTTTTTCCGATCTGTCAGCAGCCATGGAAACCTCCCCTCCCCTTTCCTGTTTCCTGCAAGCTGGAAAGGATGCTGAGATAGTGAAAAGAAAATCAGGAGGGCCGAGGAAGAGAACAGAAGTATATGGTTTCCTTGGCAACAGTTGCTGTGAAGCAGTCAGAGGTGGCATCTGTCTCATCGTTTGTTAAACCAAACTGGGCTCCCACCGTATCAAACAGATATCACAGTGGTGGGGAACTACTGCCAGCTACACACACACAGAGAGAGACACCACTAAGAAAGTTAGGTGGTGTTTTCATAAATGGCTTCCTTTACTTAAAAAAAAAAAAAGATTTTTTAAATTTTTCTAATACAAAACAATAAATTACAAATGTAACACATTGGGGGGCAGAGGAAAACTGTGCCCTAACCCAAGATAACAAGTAATATTAACAGCACTTGTAATAACCCCAGCATAATATGCATATTTCTTTATTAATTTGGGAAGCATTTATAGCCTGCCCATCAATCAATTCCTCACAAAAATGTAAAGCAATAAAATAGAAAAGGATAAAAATAGGTTTAAAAGAAAATATCAGTACAGATATTGAGACAGAGATACAGTGAGCACATCTTATAAACAAAATATGGAAGCTGTAGGTTGAAAAGTGAAATACCATTGCTGGGGGAAAAACTCCTTTCAGACATTAAAAAAAACCAATTCATTGTTATTTTTTCCCTCTTTTGTAACATTCATATCTTATATTTCCACCAAGATGCTCAAGGCAGCATACATGGTTCCCCCAACATCCCATTTTATCTGCACAACAACCCTGTGAGATAGGTGAAGCTGAGGGAGAGAGTCCGATCTGGATTAGGGTTTTTGAATGGGCTATTACTGCAGGAAACCCCTCTGCACGATTAGTTGATCGGCCTCATGAATAGAATTGTAACTGTAAAGGGTTTTTCTTCTTACCTGCCTTGGTTTTCTGAGAGTCTCAACTGGTATGCCATTTTACCCCCCACAATCAGTAGTGGGCAACATATTGTAGAAGTAAGAAAACACAAAAGAGTTTTACACAGTGCTATGGAAGATGGAGGTTTTTAGATTAATAAGTGTAATAAATATCCATTATTATGAGTGTTTTGAAGTTACTTTTATGGTATTTAGGTTAGAGTGAGTTTTTAACGCGGCAATCCTTGCGGAGCTCAAGAGAATCAAACAGCTGACATCCCTTGTTATCAACATTTGATATAAATTGACGTCAGAGCTCTGGGAATGCCTGAGGCAACTCCAGAGCCAGCTTCCTCGCGCATTCTCCTGACAATGAATGTGTCTGTGCTTTTAATTGGTTAATGTCAGGGCGAGTTCAGACTTGGAGTAACATGAAAACATGACTATATTTTATTCTTTCCAAAAGCGCAGTTACGGAGTTGTTGAATCCCTTTAATGACCTTTTGAGAGAATATGCCTTTTATGAGAAGAAACTGTTGTTGTTTCTTCAGGAAACAGTGCATGATTAGCACTTCACAACAAGCTCAGCCATATTTTGAAGCAGGCGTCCAGCATGGAATGACTAATACTCCGTGTGTGAGGGCCCCCAAAGTTGTAGGCATTTGCTATGGGCCACTTAATGTCAAGGAGTTCATTGTTGTGTATACCCCAAACTCCAGGGGTTCCCAGGCTTTCCTTGGAATGAAGGTCAACAGAAACCCTGGTGCCTTGCAGATAAATGGTTTTATTTACAGAACCTGAGTGTAGAACGTAGGCGCTCCCATCATTAATGCTTCAATATATCCTCCTCCTTGAGGTTTCTAGGGGAGCACCAAAGTCCAGATCTGTATGCCCAGATTCTAGCATTGCTCCACCAACTCTCTTCAATACACCAGCCCACACAGCCCAACACACACAGCCTGTTGTTCTCCATCCTAGGATGATGAGACATCGCAACCGGGTGAGATGGGGAAAGGCCCACTCACATGTCTGTGTCACAACCCCTTGGGGCATGAAAATAGCAGTAGAGTGGTACCTCGGGTTAAGTACTTAATTGGTTCTGGAGGTCCGTTCTTAACCTGAAACTGTTCTTAACCTTAAGCACCACTTTAGCTAATGGGGCCTCTTGCTGCCGCCGCACCGCCGCTGCAAATTTCTGTTCTCATCCTGAAGCAAAGTTCTTAACCCGAGGTACTATTTCTGGGTTAGCGGAGTCTGTAACCTGAAGCGTATGTAACCCGAGGTACCACTGTACGTAACTGGTCAGCCAAGACCATTAACCTAAGATAGGAACTGGTCTTACTGGTTTACCAGGTTTCCTCTTGTAGGTGTTCCGGGGGGGGGGGGCGCGCTGCAGAGGGTGGAAGGTGAGTAAGGGGAAGTCACATTACACAAGCAAAAGATTTGTTCCACTCACACAGTGTCACCCTGTTTGTTCACTCTCCCAAAGCTCAAATAATGTATGGTAGTTCCATGTGCACTGCAAAGTATATCTTGGAGTGCAGCACATAAAACAATATTCATAATACCAGGGCTGTTATTTCCACCGTATTGGTTGAAGGAAAGAGAATCATGTATACCCAGAAGTCTATTTTTTGCAGATAAACTAGGTGAAATATCTCCAGGTTCTTTCTCTAATATTACTTACTTGTCATAAATCTGCTATGTTACTATAACATTTTGGTCCTGCCTTTCTGCCACTTTGGGCCTCCAAGGCAGTTAATGCTTTGATTTAAAAGCATTATAAAATGCCACAAGAAATTCTAATACACTGCAGCCTCCCAAACCTCCCATATTCGGTGGCTGAAATATACTGTTCCTGCCAAGCTTGACATTATTTTGCGGTGGGAATATTTGGATTGTTCATAATCAAATATTGCCACCCCCCACCCTCAAGTTTGTGTTTTCCTGCTTCGTTATTTGCTGTCCTGGGCTTCTTTGGGAGGAAGGGTAAGAAAGAAAGAAAGATGAAATAAAATAAAAATCTGTGCAGATGAACCAGTAGCAGATCAATATAATTTAGTACCAAAGGGCCTGGAAGAACAGAGGCATTTGAAAGTGACACTTATTTTCCCCTACGCAAGAAGGGTTAGTGTGAAAACAACCCCAGTAGCAATGAAAACAATATACACATTTACATGATCAAAAAAGTATATTTTGATATCAGGACCTATTGTAACAGTGCATAATGAAAAACAACAATTGCTTGGCTCATATGTAGCACCAAGCTATTCTCCTTTCCATCTTCAGGCACAATTATGAAGAGATTGGAAGCTTTCGCTCTGTTTTCTGCTAACTACGGTTACTCATTATAACTGAACCTAGCCAAGCTGTGATTTAAGGCATTTAAGTAGCCAGAGTTTTGGATTACAGCTCCCATCAGCCCTGGCTAGTATGGTGAATGATCTTGGGTGATGGGGGTTGTAGTCAACAACACCTGGAGGGCACCATGCTGACAAGCCTGATTTATAAAAAAAGAAGTGGTCAATTTCCATTCATTGTTTATGAACCTCACTGGTTTATGTAAACCGTAGTTAGCACTAACCACAGTTCTCCCTTTGGATGACATATTCATCCTCTTTGAGGCCACACTGGAATAACAGAGGGGAAGGCAAGGTTTACCCAGGCTCGTTCCAATTGCGCTAAACTATGGTTTAATGTTATATTTGAAGGCAGCCAGTCTTATTTCACTTGCAAATCGCAACAGTGTCAATACCATATGAATTCATTTAACTTGAATGATTTCAACATTGTGCAGTTGAAGGCGGGCTGGTTCAAATTTTGGTTCAAAGCAGTAAGAACTTTTAAGCTCCCTGCCTTGCTTGTGGGGGCAAGTCCGCTCAGCGCAGCAGCTGTGGGAGGAATATTGGGTCAGGAAAGACCAATGAAAAGCAAAAGTTTCTTATTTTGCCCAAGGATGGTGCATTTTCCTTTTCCACCTTATTCGTCCGATTTGCCTTTCCTATTTGTGTAGCTCCTCAGTGTGCATGACACCAGATAACATGCTAAAGACTGCTTAGCAAGGCGGTGAAGCAGAAACTTCATGAGGAGATGACATAAAGCAGAAGACAAAATTGTGTGTGTGTGTGTGTGTGTGTGTGTGTGTATTAAAGATAACCATCAGTACCTGCGGACTTCTGTTTAGCCATTACTTCATATTATGCACTTAAATTTTTTGTGTGGGTGTATGGGAAGGTGGAGGGGACGCGGGTGGCGCTGTGGGTAAAAGCCTCAGCGCCTAGGGCTTGCCGATCGAAAGGTCGGCGGTTCGAATCCCCGTGGCGGGGTGCGCTCCCGTTGTTCGGTCCCAGCGCCTGCCAACCTAGCAGTTCGAAAGCACTCCCAGGTGCAAGTAGATAAATAGGGACCGCTTACTAGCGGGAAGGTAAACAGCGTTTCCGTGTGCGGCTCTGGCTCTCCAGAGCAGCGATGTCACGCTGGCCACGTGACCCGGAAGTGTCTCCGGACAGCGCTGGCCCCCGGCCTCTTTGAGTGAGATGGGCGCACAACCCTAGAGTCTGTCAAGACTGGCCCGTATGGGCAGGGGTACCTTTACCTTTACCTATGGGAAGGTGGGGGATGCAAATACCAGGGATTTTGGTTAAAAAACAAAAAGGCTGCTTTTATAAGAAAGAACTCCACAGTGTTCTTGGTTTGGAGACTGCTTCTGGCCAAATAATTAAAATCAATTCAGGTGTAATCCTGAAACATGCCGGCAGACTCTGAAGGGCTTAAGGGAGCAGCTTGCATGAAGTTTGCCAACAAAGAGCAATGCCACTGGTGGGACAGCACTTAACCAGTGAAGGAGTCAATGGTACAGTATTCTTATGAAAGTGCCCCTGGCCATGTGCAACTGTAGCAGGCCTTGAAAGGGGGCATGTTGGGGACAGAATGGAACCTTGGTTTCCTGTTGCATCTGAACCAAACGAATGTGTCATGTGGAGTCAGTTACCATGCTGACCTGTAGGGATGCTCATTAAAGGCAGTAGAAGAAGATGAGTCAAAAATTTGAAAGACCACCTAGAATCATAGAATCATAGAGTTGGAATAGACCACAAGGGCCATCAAGTCCAACCCCCTGCCAAGCAGCACCTGTTCCTTCCATTATTGTTACTAACGACAGGGCACATGCAAAGGCTCTTTATAGGTGCAAAGGAAGTTGAACCTCCACCACAGTGTGTGTGTGTGTGTGTGTGTGTGTGTGTGTGTCCCAACTGGGTTTACAGAAGCTTCTCTTGTTTCTTTCTTAAAACAATTGCTTAATATTATTTTCAGTGGTACAGCAATAACCAAGCCCCCCCACACACAATATACAGTTCTCCAAGATACAAAGATCTATTACAAACAGGTTGCTCCTAGACAGCCTGTTCATTGAGCATTCATCTTGATTCATTGGCACAGTTTGTGGGGAAGTTGTATGATGCTTCTTATCAATTGAACATTCATTCTCTTTTGTTTGCCAGGAGGCTCTATGACATTATGTTAAGCACTTGTTATCTCAAACTTCCCACTGCGTTTTCCTGTCATTTTCCTTACCACAACACCCCCCCTTTCCCCTTCTTTTTTGAAACGGGAATCTTTGCACAAGAGCACCAAAACCACTTTTATAGCAGAACCTGAATTTGCCATTATGCAGTAGAATCTCACTTGCAATATAGTGACAGTCTGGAAGTCACCCCAGATTCTTTCAACTATTCGTAAGGGTAGCTTTTTAGTTCATCAGACCAGGCTGGCAAACAGGTAGAGAATGACACAGAGAGCAGAAGATAGCTGATAGTTTGGGTTTGTTGATTTAGGAGCCCACTAGATTTTCAGATGAAGACGTTAAAGCAATATTTCCTCTTCCTTCGTATTCGTTTTCTTTTGGCATTTAATGGGCATAAATACAGGATGAGCGGAGTGGGAAGCAAGATTGTTTTATCCAATTAGTGTGTTGTTGCTATCTTAATCATGAGACTCAGAGTTGATATTTTCCTTGACATGCTAGCTCTTGGGACGATGACTCTCGTCTTAATTTGATTAGTACTGCTTAGATCTGTCTAGGTCTGATAAGGTGAAATTTGGTGAATATCCAGAATCTGCCTGAATGAAGTTATATCTTTGGATTTTCCCATGTTCTGTTGTGTAGGCAGCAATTTTTTGGTCAGGGGTCTTAAGCAGACGGGGAATTATTGCAGAATAGTCATAACATAATGTAGCTTTCTTCAAGCTCATGCCTTCCAGATGTTTTCAACTACAATTCCAGACCAACCAAGACATTTTCCAGTGACAGTCCTGGATTTACAGAAGCTGTCCTGGTTTCTGATTTGGTCCTGGAATGTCCTGCTTTTCCTTTGGACATGTTGAAGGGTATGGAGTTATAGAAACCCCAAGCCAAGGAGATAATAAGTAACTATACAACCTTTGGAAGACATCTGAAGGCAGCTGCCTTGTATACAGAAGGTTTTTTATGTTTTGTGTGTGTGTGTGTGTGTGTGTGTGTGTGTGTGTTGGAAGCTGCCCTGAGTGGCTGGGGCAACTCAGTCAGATGGGTGGGATATAAATAATAGAATTATCATCACCATCATAATAGAATAAGACGTCCCTATTTTCATTGGAGAGTATGCAATTCCACCTAAGCCAGCAAGGTCCAAGGTCAGGGATGATGTGAGATATAGTCCAAAACATCTGGAGGGATCAGGTTGTGGAAGGCCAGCCTAGTATGTCTAACATCATCTGCAGAGCAAAGCTACACATGTTTGCTCAGAAGCAAGTCCCACTGAGTTCAATGGTCCTTACTCCCAAATAAAGGAACATAGATTGCAGCCTTAATCACATGTTTTCCCTCTTATTATCTGTAGATGCATAAAAGTGTCTGCCTTGTAGTTACAGCCGTGTGAAGAAAGCCTTACAATTCTAATTTAGGTTGTGGGGGAAAGTTTGCCAGTGTTCAATATAAATTAAGCTTTATGGTTTTGGCTGTATGGGAAATGAGTCAGGAAAACAATGAAGAATATCATTGTTCACAAAACACCTTTAAAAGAAATCGGTGCTAACTATTTTCAAATGTGGGTCCAGTCCTCCAGCACTGTAGAGGGGAGATAAAAAGGGTATTGTATGCTACACTTATAAAGCCAGTGCTTCAAGTGCTTTCCAAGATTTCAAGTCCCCAAGTAATCTTCTGCACAAAAGGCACCTTCTAGAGAAAAGTCTTCTATATTTTCTAGACTGCCAGGACACAATTGGGGTTTATTAATACATTGTGTTGATTTCTAGTCTTCCTAATATATTCATATGTGCCCCAAATCAAATCTAACTTTTTCTGCACCAACGTTGTTGTTGTTTGTATTAAGTAATTTTACAATTGTAAAATTCCCTGGGAGCATCCTGTTGATTTTTTGTTCTGTATGATTTCCCGCTCTCACGTATTCCAGTCAGAAAATGGGTCTTTGTCAGTTGTCTGCCCTTTTCTGTCTTGTGCAAAGCTTTACTCATTACTAATGAGGGAGTAATCACAGAATTCTGTTGGGGTATTAATGCTGTGAGCCTGTCTGTCTCATGCTCAGGTTCTATATGTGTGTAAATAAAACTACGTATCACAAAGACACATTTCCAGTGACCTCCGTTCTAAAGAAACTGAAACGCACGTATACACTGGAACCCCTGAATTCTCTCGTTGCTTGGAGATTGTCATGTATGTAACAGTATAACATTCCTCTTGATATTCTTTCTTATAGTCCTCCTTCTGTTACATCTTGGGGTAGTCCTGCATTTCTTACAATGAGCTCCCTTGTGCTTGCTCTCATCTTCTGACTTTGCGTCAGTCATCATCCCTTTGTGATCCTATCCAGAATAATCCCCCACCCCACAACCTTTCAATAAAAGGGGACTGCCCCTTTGCCAATGAAAGGATGCCCAGGAGTGGAGGAATTGAGCTCTGAGTACATGTTTCCTCTGAGAGCTCATTCCCTCCATGAGTTTTCACAGATCCCTGCTTTCTTGTAACCACAGGAATAGGATGCAAATAGACTCTTTCAAAACAACTGCACCACCCATTTTTATGAAACAGTGCTCTTCAGCTATGTGATCCTTCAGATAACTCTGCATTTCGCTGCTGCTGCTGCTGCTGTGATTTTGTGAGAGTGTGTGTTAATGCCACACCATTTCTCCGCCATTCCCAGCTGAACTCCTTTCTGTTTTGTTGTGGCATTCAAGAAGTGACACAAATTTCAATACTTGTCTCATCTCATAATGCAGAATTCGGAGAGATAGGGGAGCTGCTCTGTGTGTCGTGACCATAACAAGCACATCCTTGGCTGCTGCAGAAAGCTAATAGAGGTTGACTGAGTATTTCAGGAACTGATGCTCCTTTTGAAAACTGGTTTTAGTTTAGCCAAAATATTTCTATATTTTGTAACCTCGGGTTACATATGTTTCAGGTTACAGACTTGACTAACCCAAATATAGTACCTCGGGCTAAGAACTTTGCTTCAGGATGAGAACAGAAATTGTCTCTGGCGGCGCAGCAGCAGCAGCAGGAAGCCCCATTAGCTAAAGTGGTGCTTCGGGTTAAGAACAGTTTCAGGCTAAGAATGGACCTCCAGAACGAATTAAGTTCTTAACCCGAGGTACCACTGTATATGAATATCACACACACACACAATATCTCTGGAATGCCAGCATTAACCCAATCCACCCCTACTTTGCATGAGAGAGAATTGGCTGGGGATGTCCCCCTGACCATCCCTGCTGACCTCTGACCTCCTCTGTCTGGGTGATACCAATTTCACTCCACTGGTGTGGCATTCCCTATTCTGCCCCTTGAGTAGATGCATCACTGGCAGGATTCATGTTAGCAGCTGTCTATAGAAAACCCAAAATGGAGTTTACGTGAAATCACGTATATATGAAATGCAATTGAAAAAACCTGCAAACATCCTCTAAACCTCTTGAACCCCCTGAAAACCCCTTTAAAAAGCCAGCAGCACTGACCAAACGCCAAAACCCACTACAATTGATCCCTCCAAACCTCCTTGCTCAAAATCCAACTCTCCAAAGGCACAACAGTTGGTGCAAGGGCTCCTGGGATTGCACTGGCAAAAGCTTGTGGGATTGCTAGGCACTGTTTGTGAGCAACATGGAAACCAAAACAGTTAATAGTGTTAAATATACCTCTGTTTTCAGAAGCTTGGGTGAAGTGTTCTCTAGTGCCCCCACCCTCTCTGGGGGCCCTGCTGGGTTTACCTGGCTGTGGTAGCAGCACTCTGAGCAGTCGTGGGGTTCAAGAGCACCTTTTACTTTCCTGCTGTGCCCCAGACTGACACTTGTTCAGGGGCATTGAGGGGAAAGAAGTAGGTCTAGTCACTTGAATCTAGTCACCGAATGCTGTTCAGATTGCTAGGTCAGAAAAATCCTAATGAGGAGGAGGAGGAGGCACAATGGGCCCTGCTGGGTGCTGGGGACCTGACAGTTGCCCAAGAATGCCAGGTGCTCACACCAGCAGTGCATCCATTTATTTACATATTTATTCCAGCTAGAAGTCCGCAGAGTATTCAGAGTGCTGTTCCCTTTATTACGTGGTGCCTTTCTCAGATCCCAAATAATGCAGAAGGGGGAGGCAGACCCATCAGCCCCTGCAGGATGATGCTCACAATCATGTTGCGTAATTAGAGATCTAATGCAAATTCCGTATCCCAGTTAATCCATGACATTTGGGTCAGCCAGTTACAGCAAGAGTCCATGTGCTTTGGTACCTTAAGATGTCCTGTTTTGCTTTTTTAAATGGTCAGCGCACCCTTGTTTTTCTCACCACCTGCCTTGAAACATTGTCATTGTTTTTCTCTGCGCCCTGAGGGTTTATGTTATATAGACATCAGAAATTTATTACAAAGCAAGTTACCTACGTCATTGAGAAAAAGCCCAAACATGGTTCCATTAACTTCCTTGTAAGTGCTTCTCCTTAATAATTCTGGTGACGTGCAGACTGTATCCTCGTCCCTTTCATGCCAAACCAGGCGGGAGAGATAACTAACAGTTAGCAGAGACGGGTGTGCGGGGAGGGGGGGGGAGAAACCCAGAAAGCACATTTGAGCTCTCTGTCCTCCAAAAGGAGCTACTTGACCGAGCCGAGGCAGGCCTTTCTATCTCACAGTAGGTGGCAGTAAACCATTTGATTGTACTGTATCTCAGATTTCCAGAATGCCTGGTTTGTAGGGGAGGCTATTGAAGCATTGATGGTGATAAAAGAGAAGCTTATTTGGCCTGCGACTGTGTGAGAGGTCTTGGGTGACACAACAGTATGTTGATGTGTACAGCTGGTGTAGCAATGATGTAGCCATAGGCATATGTAAAACCCAGATTTTATAGCAAGGAAAAATCTGACCTTAACTATTTTACAGGCCACAGCTGACATGCTGAGAAATTTGTTCATTAGCTTCTTTTATTTTATCCAGGGTATCATCAAAATGCAAGTAGGATAACGAGATCAGATGGTTAAAAAGAAAGGACTTTGCCTTTCAGTCTGCTCCGTTAAATTGGAGAATTTGTGGAATGAGAAATTCCAGAGAGATTAGGCTGCATTAAGGGGCAATGCTAAATATGCTTATTAGGGAGTAAGCCCCATTAAAATGGTGGGTCTTACTTCTGAGTAAGCATACACAGAACTGCATACACAGAAGGGAGCGGGTGGCGCTTGCTGATTGGAAGGTCGGCGGTTCAAATCCATGCAATGGGGTGAGCTCCTGTTGCTCTGTCCCAGCTTCTGCCAACCTAGCAGTTTGAAAGCATACCAGTGCAAGTAGATAAATAGGTACCACTGCAGCAGGAAGGTGAATGGTGTTTCTGTGCACTCTGGCTTCCATCAGTAATAATAATTTATAATAGTAATTTATTATTTCTACCCTGCCCATCTGGCTGGGTTTCCCCAGCCACTCTGGGTGGCTTTCAACAGAACATTAAAAAGAGAATAAGACTTCAAACATTAAAAACTTCCCTAAACAGGACTGCCTTCAGATGTCTTCTAAAAGTCAGATAGTAATTTGCTTGACATCTGATGGGAGGGTATTCCACAGGGCAGGTGCCACTACCGAGAAGGCCCTCTGCCTGGTTCCCTGTAACCTCACTTCTCGCAGTGAGGGAACCACCAGAAGTCCCTCGGAGCTGGATCTCAATGTCTGGGATGAATGATGGGGGTGGAGACGCTCCTTCAGGTATATTGGGCCGAGGCCCTTCAGGGCTTTAAAGGTCAACACCAACACATTGAATTGTGCTTGGAAACGTACTGGGAGCCAATGTAGGTCTTTCAAGACCAGTGTTACATGGTCTCAGTGGCCACTTCCAGTCTAGCTGCTGCATTCTGGATTAGTTGCAGTTTCCAAGTCACTTTCACAAGTAGCCCCACGTAGAGCGTGTTGCAGTAGTCTAAGCAGGAGATAACTAGAGCATGCACCACTCTGGTGAGACAGTCTGCGGGCAGGTAAGGTCTGCATAACAGATGGAGCTGGTAAACAGCTGCCCTGGACACAGAATTGACCTGCGCCTCCATGGACAACTGAGAGTCCAAAATGACTCCCAAGCTGCACAGGACCAGGGAGTCCCCTACACCTGCCCGCCCCCTGTCCCCCCAAAACAGTGTTTCTGTCTTGTCAGGATTCAGCCTCAATCTGTTAGCCACCATCCATCCTCCAACCCCCTCCAGACACTCACACAGGACCTTCACTGCCTTCACTGGTTCTGATTTAAAAGAGAGGCAGAGCTGGATATCATCTACATACTGATGAACACCCCCAGCCCAAACCCCCAGTGTCCTGTTGTGTCAGAAGCAGTTTAGTCATGCTGGCCACATGACCCGGAAAGCTGTCTGTGGACAAATGCCGGCTCCTTTGGCCTGAAAGCGAGATGAGCGCCACACCCCATAGTTGCCTTTGACTGGACTTAACCATCCAGGGGTCCTTTACCTTTTTAAAACAGAATTGCATTGTTAGTCTGTTAGAGCACAAAACAATGGGTCTTGGGGCACCGTCAAGATTTATTGTGACATAAACATTTGTGGACAAAATCTGCTGTCTCAGATGTTGGTTTACGCCACACAAAAAAATATGTTTAAGGTGCCACAACACTGTTATTTATGAAATGAGAGACCACTCACATTTGTATGAAGTCTTTGGTGGTCAGAAGTGGAGAATGCATGACCAAAAATTATAGTTAAATGGGTCTCATTATATATTTATTCCCCCATGAACACAGCCCCTTATTCTGCAAATTCACATTGGCTTGCTTTTCTTTCTTTTTCTTTAAGAGCAAATTTCTATTCCTCGAGGCTTTCTGCTCCTGCAATATGACTGTGGCTAGAGACAGACAAGCCTGTGTTCTTTTGAACAGCTGAAGGTGGTATGATTGGGGTATTGCGGCAGCGGCTGAGCAAACCTATTTCTTTGTTCCGGCATCACCTCTGATCAGATAGGCTTGACAGGTTTTTGAGGCACTAGAAGAAACCTTAGCTGAAAAGATTTGTTGGATTTCTGTGGTTTGCAATTGGGTACCAAGTAACTGTATTGCTATTCTGTCAACCTTCCTACTATACTGTTGAGAGCAGGGGTAAGGAGTCTGTGGCACTGAGGCATAGTGTCAGAATTGTCGAGTTGGAAAGGGACCACAAGGGTCATCTAGTCCAACCCCCTGCAATGCAGGAATCTTTCACCCTATGTGGGTCTCGAACCCATGACTCTAAGGTTAAGAATTTCATGCTCTGACTCACATCTGCCCCAGCCAGTATAGCCAATGGCCAGAGATAATGGGTTTGTGTACTCAAAACTTGGGTAGGGGGTGAGACACAGTTTCCAGGCCCCTGATGCAGAGCTATGTAGAGGATAGGAGTCTCAGGAAAAGAATGCAACTCCCATGAGCCGCATCTTTAAGGTAAAACAGATAACGAGATATGACAAATTAGTATGCACACAAATTGATTATAGAACACAGCCTCATATAATAGATATGTGTGGGTTTTATAGCTTCTTTCATTTCAGCCTGCAATTCAGCTCCTAGATGAATTGTTTTAAGCTTTACCTTATATGAATACCCATAGGGGTGGGGAATTAAGCTTAATTCTACCCCACTTGAGTGCTTGTTAATATCTTCCAGATAGCATCTATCACTGTAATAGTATATTCTCTCTGTTAATTATGAACCGACTCATTATAAGAACAATGTCATTTTATGTATCCATGTAATGAATGTATAACAGAACTCAAAAGAAGACAATTGCAAGCATCTCTATAAGGCAACGTGCTGTGATGAATTTTGCTCTGTTTTGAGTTAACATCTTATAAAAGCGTGTTTGTTATGCTTATAAGCAGTGTTGAACCCTGATACATATGAAAAAGGCATATGTAGCTTGATATAGAGCTACACTGTTGCATTACATCATTTCCAAATAATAATCTAAAACTATACTAAAGCTCCTACATTGTCAGAGACATGCTCTCAATCGGCAAAGGCATCCTTTAATGCACGCACATAGTGCATGGCAAATTCCCTCCTTTGTAAATTCTTCTATTATGGTACCATAAATGGTTGAGACTTTGAGTGTTATCTGCACAGCTGAGATTCTTTGTTTGGTCTGATCTCGGTCTGGGCATGATGATGGTCGCTGTCTTGACCCCACAGTCACAATATTTAACAGCAGCAGCAGCAGCAGCAACAAGAGCTTCAAAGAGAATTGGTGAACTAGAATTTATCAGAACACAGTGGTTCTGCTCATTTAGACCTTAAGACCATGGGTTGAAGCCAATGCTCAGAACAGGCTTCTTGAAGTTGAGGGACATGACTAACATAGGCCCATACATTTCAGTGGAGAGCAGAACTTAGTTGGCTGCAACCTTCTTTCCCACTGCAAATGTTAAATTAACAAAAACAAAAGGAGGAAGATTGTGTTACAATTCTAAACCATTGCTGGTTTTAGCTGTGTACTACCTCCAGTTTTGCCAGTTTCCTTTGCCTCTGACCTCTGTCACACAAGGAATCCACTTAAAATTGCAGGAGACCCCTTCAGATCTGACCTCAACTGAACGGCTTTGTTTTGTAGCGGAATAGCACAGCTCTCCACTCTGGAATCTATTATGATTCTGTTTGTGAACCCACCACAACTGGGATAGGGTTCATGTCTTTGAACTCTATATGCTGAGTTCCTTGGAAGAAAGGGTAGATATTAATGTGACAGGCAAATCAATAAATGTTATGTAAAGAACCATGACATTCAAAAAAGAGCCACTAATATAAAATATGCAGTTAGTCCAGTGTTTCACATATTAATACATCTTCTCTCTTTTTTTCTTTTTACAGGTAAGTACTCCATTCTTCTTCTTTAAGCTGACAGAAAATATATTACGCGCCTGAATTGTAACAAATGGTACAAAAGCAAGCTAGTGAACAGGAAGATGGCGCTGCCTACTCACGTAAGGATTTCAGAACAGCTTCAGGATGCCCTTGTTTATTTTTGAAGGTTGGTAACAGAAAGTGACCCCTATTTTGACAGGATTTATTAAGTATAAATATAACATATAGTTGACGTTTGTGAAAGATTAACTTGTGCTTGTTGACTGCCTGTATGGAAAAGTACTGTTGCTGAGTCCTCTGTAAAAAGACCAGCCAGATTATTTGTTATAATTATAGACAAGCCGGGGGTGGTGGTGTTCCATTGTCCGAATGGGATGAAGGAGAAAAATGGTTTGGGGGTGTAGTGTTAACTGCATAGTGAAGAAGACCCTGGCCTTGGAATTTTTTCAATACTTGTTTTGTTGGTGATCTTGCCCCATAAATGCACACACACACACACACACACACACACACCCCAACCAATAATTCCGAACCCTAGAATTGGCTCTAGAATCAATTCTCCTGCAGTGGAACTCTGCTAACTGGACATTCCCATGGGCTGAGGAAGATTTTGGTGATTTCTTCTTCCCTTTGCAGTCCCTTAACGGCCTACCCCTCAAAATATGCACCAAACAGTTGTTGGCATGCACCCCAGAACAGTGTGGGAGGCGGTGGCTTCAGAGGGCAGAGGAAATGGATAAAAATCCCTCCCTCCCTCTATTGGAAAGCTCCATTTGATCCCAGTTCCCCGGGAAAGGAAGTCGTCCTTCCAAGAACCATCCGTCCATTTGTGGAAAAGTCTACTGAATACAACTTGTAGAAGCTGTCTTGCGCACAATTAACTTGCATGATTTCAACTATATGCAGTTGAAGGCTGGCTGGTTTAAATCTCTTAAGTTAAATTCGGAACCAGTGCACAGAGACGGCCTTGCTTGGGAAGCTTAAAAGCTCTTATTTTGTTGGATTTTCCTGGAGCAAAAAAATAAGTTTTAAGCTTTCTGCCTTGTTTCCCAAGCTAGGCTCTCTCCTCTCGCCGGGGTTTGAGATGCTCCTACAAGAACTCGAACTTGAGTATCCATGTTTTTAAGTATACGCAGAACCCTTGGAACCAAATCCCCACTTAAGTTGCGATTGTACTGTATTTTACTGCCACAGCGCATTGAGTTGATGCTGTCAGTCAAACGAAAGATCTCTTTCCTCCAGAGTCGGGAGGCAATTCATTCTCTACCTAATAATAAAAATAATGATGATAATACTATAAAAGCCCTAACATAAAAAAGACCTAGCTGTGCGCGTGCATGCAAATATTGATGTCTGTCACTGTGTGAGTATCGCAGGGAAAGGATCTCTCTCTTTTTTTCCTTGGCTCATTATGAGTCTTGATTGGCAAGTGTTATGTGACTAAGGACTATGTGCCTGCTGGGATAAATTTTAAGGAGCTGTGTGATGCTGATCAAAACACAGAAAAGCGAGTTTGCTACAAGGGGAAGGATTATAAAGATTGTGCACTGTTCCAGCACAAAGTTTCAAATAATTGTAACTAGATGTTAATGGAGAATTGAGCACTTCCAATGGCGAACACAGTCCCCTCCCCAATGCCTCCTCAGGCAGTGAGCGCCATAAGGATTGTAGCCAAAACACGACCACTGAGAAGCAGGAGCACATCAGCGTGCTTGTGGCTGGGGGGTGGGGTGGGGGGAGAAAGAGACCCAGGAGTACAATAGCAGCCAAAATTGGCTCATAACAGTCCCCCCCCCCCCTTTTTAGAATAATACCATAAAATAATGCCATAAAATTATATATCATTAGAAAGATAATCTAATGCAGATTGCAATACAATGAACTGTGTTGAATCATCTTCATCATATCAAAGGTTATATCCAAATAACCAGAAAAGAAAGCACAGCTGCCTTATGTAACAAGAAGTGGATTTCCTCAGCTTAGAAATAACCAATGACAAAAGGAGTGAAAAATGTTGACTGGTCACCCAGAAAGCAATGCAATAGCCCTGACCCGAATAGAAAATGTGTGGAGCCGTTAGCTCAGTTGGTTAGAGCGTGGTGTTGATTATGCCAAGGTGGCAGGTTTGAACCCCACATAGGACAGCTGCATATTCCTGCATTGCAGGGGGGTTGGACTAGATAATAGTAATAATAATAATTTGTTATTTATACCCCGCCCATCTGGCTGGGTTTCCCCAGCCACTCTGGGTGGCTTCCAACAGAACTCTAATATACAATAGCCTATTAAACATTAAAAGCTTCCCTAAACAGGGCTGCCTTCAGATGTCTTCTAAAAGTTTGGTAGTTATTTTTCCTCTTTGATATCTGGTGGGAGGGCGTTCCACAGGGTGGGTGCCACTACCGAGAAGGCCCTCTTCCTGGTTCCCTGTAACTTGGTTTCTCGTAGTGAGGGAACTGCCAGAAGGCCCTCGGCGCTGGACCTCAGTGTCCAGGCAGAAGGATGGAGGTGGAGACACTCCTTCAGATGATCCTCAGGGTCCCTTCTGACTCTACAATTCTATGATTCAATTCTATGGTCTGGGAGCGATATGCAGCTGTAGGTTAGAATGTGAGGGAGAACGTCTTGCATCCTTCTAGGACACCCCAGATGTTTTAGAACCCTTCTTCCATTTGCCTCAACTAGCACACCATGCTGCCACAGATGGGAGTTCATTTCATCTAACTACAATATTTATAGCCCATCTTGTATTCAAAGATCTCAGGGAAAGGGACAATGAAGCTCATTAAACATCACATTCCATGCTCATAAAAAACAGATAAAAATCAATTTCAGGCCATCATTGAACTGCAGCGGTGACCTTATCCAGCTGAATATTATTCGCTCCTCAAAGGCTTGGCTAAATAGCCAGGTTTTTAGCTGGTTCTAAAGATGAGCATTGTAAGTGCCGGCCAAATTTCTAGGAGGAAGGGAGTTGCGTAGGTGGGGCGCTATCAACGAGAAGGCTGATTTCGTGATATGACTTACCTGTTATAATAAGAGCTAGTTGAGACTATAGATTGTAATGTTAAGGGCTGATTTTTCAGGTCAGCAATTCAAGAACCTGGTTCCCTGCGTATTTTTATGGTTGTAAGAGATATAAAAGGAAAACATTGGTTCTTGGGTGTGATGTGCAGAATGAGCCTACAGAGGGCATTGCAATCCTTTTGATGTTGTGTAATCCAGCATTCTGTAGTGAAGTGGACTACTATTCACGGTATTTTTCCATACGTTTCACAGAATAGTTAATTTTGCTATATCCTGCTAATATGCATTAGCAGTAAAAGTACACATTATGCATCAGCGAGGCAGCTGAGAATTGGCTTGTGTTTATGGGGACGAGACATGCTACAGATCCAGGTCTTGTTTGTGTAGTCTGGAACACAATTAATAGGAGTCATATTTTCCCCCTATTAAGATCTGAATGCCCTCAGGGTCTATAGTGGGGGTGAGGGTATCTCCCAACCTAGGTTTTTCTAGATGGTATTTCACACCCCCTCACACCCCCATGTAGTTAAAGAATATTCCAAGGCAAAAACTGTAAAATAAAATGTTACTTGCTAAACATTCCATTCAGTACTATAGCAGGCTGCCAAACTGATTTAAGTGTATATTTACATATAATTTAACATCCTGAACAATCCTATAAAAATAGAATTATGAACTGGAATTATTTTTGGATGTATCTTCAATTAAGAAGATTGGGAAAGAACAGTGAAAATTAGAGATTTAAAGTAGACCTTAATACCTGAAAACCCAAAAAGATACTAATAAAATTAGTGGACAAAAATTAGAGCCAAGAATAAATTGCAGAAACCTTGGCTATTGTGGAGTAACAGTATACACCAAATACATTGCAATCAGAAATGTCAGGAGTTGACTTTATTGATAATAATAAATATTGATAATAAACAAAGCCACATCTAATGACACTTCTAATTCAACTTCCCATCATAAAGAAAACCAAAATGAAGATACTGATCTAATAAGTTCTATTACAAAAACTTTTGCTAGAAAAGCAAAAAACCCTCAGAAGAAAGAATAAATAAATTTCTCAAAGAAACAAAAGTTTTCTGACAATACTGATTTTATTCTGTGAACTGCCCTGAGACCCCCAGGTATAGGGCAGGATATTATTATTATTATTATTTATTTAATTAATTTGCACGTTAATTATTTGTTTCCAGGGTTTCTAAAACTACAGTTTCCCATTGTGATGAAAATAAGAAATGGTGGCTTAAGCTCTCATTACAGTTTTAGCTTGTAAACCAGAATCAAGTTATGGTTTGCAATCCTGTTTTGTAGTCAAAGCAGAGTTTCCCCGTTTGGACATAATGGACAGCTGTTGTGTAAGGAACTATGCAAATCGTTGAAGGAGAGGAAAAGGGAATGGATAAGAGCAGTACTCATTCTCAGCCTGATAAATCATGGTTTATTAGGCTACAATCACTACATTCAAACTGGGCGTTTATCTAGACATGTTACCATGGAATGGGCAGGTGTCTGTGTAACTTTTTCAAGGCATTTATTTATTTTATTCTCTCCCACCCACCACGAAAATTTAGTAGCTTGTATTATTATTTCGATTTGTTTGCTGCCAGCAGAGAATTTTGTCCCAAGAAGGCAGTGGCTGTGGTTGGACCAATATTGCCAATAAGCAAGGGTGTGCAACAAACAAGCAATGAGTAAGATTAACCACAGTTTGTCATACCACTTGACATTCTAGGGTTAATGAAGCATAGCTTCTTTGTGGCCACACCAGGTGCAGAGGGAGAAGCTTGTGAGCCCAGAAGAAAGCTAGGCTTGCCCCCATCATGATACACCAGAGTTTATTGCGAAGTCAGAATGCAGCAAATGTGTCCATTGAAGGTTGTTCAAGATTAAGAAGGGTCCTCTTGGCCTGATCTGACTGACTTCCAGGGAAGGTACCACTCTGAATATCAGTTTCTGGGAATCATGTGTGAAGAGCGCTGTTCTTCTGTAGGCTTCTCATAGACACCTGGCTGGCCACTGTGTGAACAGAATGCTGGACTCTTTGGTCTGATCCAGCTGTGCTGTTTTTATGTTGTTAATGTAGTCAGTAGAATTTTCTAAAACAGTGAAATGAAGCACTATTTAAAGATTAGAGGTAGGGCGCCCCACAAAACTTCCCTTTTTAAAAACAACAACAACACAGAACCCATGCCCACCTGCCCCACACTTGATGTGTAGGGCAGGTGGAGATGCAGCTGGATTGGCTGCTCACATACCCATACCGTGCAGAAATCCAGGTTGAACTTCCTGAGCATCGATATGCTGATGCTCAGTCCTGCTTGGTCACTGTCTCCCCTTCACCCCCATGGGTCAGCATTGATGGGTAGGAGGGACTACGCAACTGTCAAGCTCCTGACATAATTGTGACATCAGATAATTCACAGCTATGTGGCCCATCTGTCAATGTTGGCCCATGACATGCAGGGAGATCTGACCTACTTGGCAGAAAAGGTTCCCTAACTGTTTTACAGATCCTTAGAAGAAGTAGGAGTTAGGTGAAGGAAGAGTGAATGACTTGGATCTTTTATGAAACTAAGTGTTATCCTGTTCTCACGAAGTAAGTCCACTGCACTCATTGAGATTTAATCCCAGGCATTAGTGCTTCATTGAAATTTATTCTGACTCCCACCTTGAATCATTAGTTTTTCCAAACAATTACCATTTTAAGTCTCCCATATGATAGGCAAAGAAGACATCTTCTGCAATGCTAAAATGAAAAAATTAATAATGTCAAAGCTTAGTGAGAGTCTTTGGGATAGATTTTTTGAAAAATGGATCCTTGAGGTGTATCTACACAGCAACAGAAATCCATATGATGGCTTTGGGTAAGTTTCACTGCAGTGTGATTTGCATTGTGCTGTGGATTGGCTATGCATCATCAGGACAAAAACCAACATATACAACAATACATTAACTCAGGGCTGAGGAACTTGAACTACAACTTCCACCATCCTGGCATTATAGAATCTGAACATCTGGAGGGCGCTGGTTTCTCATCCCCGGACTAACTCCTTATAAGTCAACTTTGTACTGCTAACAGCAGTGCAAAGAGAAGTGAAGTACAACACAGTGGAATAAATTTCTGCTGCTTAGAAAAGGCAAGTGAGTCCTAAAGTAGCTGGTCTATAGATCAGATTAATCTTTCCACGCTTAGAATTATGAAAGTCCAGTTTGCTCATTCCTCACAATACCTTCCCAAACATTTGCATGGCCAGATAATGTGCAAATGTTTGTATAGCATTTAGGCAAGTACTAGGTTATAGTAATCTCCCTCTTTATCAACTATATTTCTGGACAATGTAAATTATTGACAGGCAAGCATCATCAACAGGTCTTTTATATGTAGTCATCTTCATCATTTTCTCAGGGTACAAAAACATCACATGCTGAAAGGCAGAGTAGAAGATGTACTAACTGAAGCTGTTAACGGAGAATTCACTTCTGATGAGGTTGCAGGCAATGCGATGCCATGTTGGTAGATCAGAACATTGGGTAATGTTGGATTGAAGCACTGGCAATGTCTCTATAGTGACAGAAGTCTAGGTAACAAAATTGTGCTAGTAGTTTTATTGGTACAGGGCGAAAGACTCAGATCCCAACATCCACTCCTTGAGAGGCACTTTGGTTCTGTCGTTCGTTCAAGTGTGATGGGGAAAGTGTTGTTTTGGAATTAGTTATTATCTGTTGTTGCCTTGAATGGTCTGCTTTTTATGACGATGTTTATTTTTGTTGCAACATTTTATTGTTTTGAGTCTTACAAGCCGCTTAGCATTTCCACAGGCAGAAAAATTGTGGAGTAAAAAATGACATATCTGGTCAAAGCATTTCTATAATACTTTTCATAGATTTAGGTTAAGGTTACCAGATTTTTTTTCAATGAATCCGGGGACACTTTTCAACTTCCTACTAAATGGACGGATTTTGTCAGGGGACTGATTTGTAAATCTGGGGACTGTCCCCGGGAAACGGGGACGTCTGGTAACCTTAATTTAGGTTGCCATCCTATAGACACTTGGGAGTACGTCTCTCTGAACTGAGTAGACATGGGTACGACTGCACTTTTAGACATTTGCCTAAAAATTATCTGTTCTGGGGAATTGTTTGCCTGGGCTACATTCAAAATTAACAATTTATAGGTAGAAATCCCTTTTTCCTGTTACTAACCTTCCTGTTAACTAGATGGTGGATGGAGGATTAGTAATAGGAGAAAAGGATGTTAAGCCATCAATTGTTAATTCTGAACATATTTTGTTTCCATCCATATCCATGGTATCCTAAATTAAGAAGTAAAACCATGGAAGCTGATATTGCATGAAGGAAAGAAAGGGACAGCGTGTATACTTAAAAATGAGACAGCCAGTCTCCACAGAGAATGCAAATTAAATTTTCAACAGTTGATACACCATGTGCCACAAAAACTATATACATTAACAATAGGTGGTACCGACCTAACATTTCTAAAATGTCTTTCTTTTGCCTATTCAGTGAGAAGCATTTGTGCTAAAATCCAGATATTATTCTAAACTTAGCAGCAACAGCTGATATTCACACATTATATTCACCTAGGAAAATGAATAAACACAATTGTTCTGCTATGGAGCTCCAGCAATATGCTGCCCATGTATTTTAATGGGTAACATTATATACAATGGCAGCAATGGGTTGAAATCGTTTTAACTTTTTGTCTTTGAAATGGCTCTGTTGTACAAGTCTGGCAGTTTTATGTGTGATACTTACATATCCCCCCCTTTAATTTAGTTACATTTTTAAAGGATTTTTGTAATTTAAGAATTAGTCCATAATACTTGCTAGATAATTAAAAATCATAATCATTAAAGCAACTTCTCCACTAAAGAAATGAAGACGAAACTGTGGGCATCAACAGTCACAAAGCAGCCCTATTTCCAATCCAGAAAATGCAGAATGCATGCACCAAACACCCAAGACCAAAACGATTCCTCCTCAGTTCAAATAATTCAATGAAAACCTTGATTCCTTACATAAAATTTATTATTCGCTGATAGAATGATTGTTCTGTTGTCCTTGGCCTCTCCAGACAGGTGTTTTAATATGGATTCATCCTTAACACAATAATAATGCATTTGTAGTGGATTTATTTTGTTTTATTAATGCTTCTCCGATGTTTCCCAAAGCTGCCACATCATTGCTGTCCAGGGCCTTGTAGCAAAGCGAAAGGGGGAGAAAAAGAAACCAGACATTCATGGTATAAAAAGTTACAGAATAGCAGCAAGACGTTATGAGATATTCTCAGACTGCAAACGAAGCAGACGTGAATAGTGCAGAAAGTGGGATTGTGTGTGACTGCTCCAATAGCATCAGCAGCTCAAATCATCATGAATAGGCAGCGAAAAGGGTGTCTGGGTGGGCCTCTTCCCGTTTGCTGATAAGTGTATAAGCCGCAATGTCTCATGCAACGAATCAAGCATATTCATTGCTCCTGCAGGACTAGATTGGCACTTTTTGCTATTCAGAGCATGCAGATCATTTGCTTAGCCAGGTCAGCAAGGTCTCTGCATGACAGTATTTAAGCCTATTTTGGCACAAGCAATATGCTTCTCTTCTGTGGAAGTGAGGCCCTCCTAATCATCTGCCTTTTTTTATGGGGGAGGGGGGTTGACCAGCAGGAACGGGTGAGTAGCAACAGGGATAGTATTAACCATGCGCGGGGCACGGGTGGTGCTGTAGTCTAAACCACTGAGCCTCTTGGGCTTGCCGATCGGAAGCTCGGTGGTTTAAAACCCTGCAGTGGAGTGAGCTCCTGTTTCTCTGTCCCAGCTCCTGCCAACCTAGCAGTTCGAAAGCACACCAGTGCAAGTAGATAAATAGGTACTGCTGCAGCGGGAAGGTAAACGGTGTTTCCGTGCGCTCTGGTTTCCGTCACAGTGTTCCATTTCACCAGAAGCAGTTTAATCATGTTGGCCACATGACCCGAAAAACTGTCTGCGGACAAACGCCGGCTCCCTCGGCCTGAAAGCAGGATGAGCGCCGCAACCCCATAGTTGCCTTTGACTGGGCATAACTGTCCAGGGGTCCTTTACCTTTAGTATTTACCACATTTTGAGTTGTGGTCATCTCAGAGGGGATGGGATCAATTTTTAACAAGACCACTCTTCTTGACGCTCATATTTCAAGATAGTAATTTGGCACCATCTCTACTTGCTTTACATGGGAACTTGTAGTTATGGGACTGGCCTGGCAAGAAGAGCTGTGCTGGATTAGTCCAAAGGCCCATCTAGTCCAGCATCCTATTTCTCACAGTGGCCAGCTGGATGCACATGGGAAGCCCACAAGCAGGACAGAAGCACACCAGCACTGCCCCACTGCTGCCCCCCAGCAATTGGTATTCAGAGGCATGTTGTCTCTGGTCATGGAGGTCACACTTAGTTATCATGGCTAATAGACATGGATAGCTTTATCCTCCATGGATTTGTCAAATTCCTTTCTAATGCCACCTAGGTTAATGGCCATCGCCACATCATGTGGAAGCCTTCATGTTAAAATAAGCAAAAGCAAGCAGCTTGGTGCAGATTTAAAATAGTTTAATTGCTTGAACATCTCTTCAGAAGATGCCTCAGAGGCACAGCCATTGTTCCCTTTTGCCAGGCAGTGTTACCCAGTTGGGGACTTAATTCAATAAAAACCCTGAAGACCCAAGTTCACATTCCCTGTACAGATTTTCCATCACAAAGAGCCCCGTATCCTGTTGCTATTAGGCTTAACAGTACTTTGCTAACCAAACCGGAACATTGGCTCATGAGCCTGCTCAGATACCCATTGGCATTGCTAAGCAGTGGTGAATCTGTATGCCCACTTTCTCTCCAGGTGACTTTGAGCATCTGTGCCTATTATCACGAGCAATTGCTGGGCGTTACTATGTAGGTGACCCTGACATTGTGTGCTGAAACGATTGTGGAGAAAGACACACACGTTATATATATTGTTTGGGAAATAATATGAAAAATGCAAGGGGACCATGTACAGCTATGAGGAAGCAAGTATAGATAAGCTGCAAGTAAAAACGTGTTTTATTTTTTCCACTGTTGAGTGGACATTTAGGATTGATTTATAAGACCTTTCTTGAAGAAGAAGCAGCTGAAGAAGAAGCTAACTTCAAGTCAGATTAGCTTTTTAATTTCTTTTATCTTTGGGGCAATGTGACTAGTTTTCCTAAAATAAAGGCTGGTCACATCCATGTTAATTTTCCAGCCTGCAATATGTGCAGCTGGAGAGGATCATTTTTTTTATTCCGGTTCTTGGACAACTGACACAAACGTTTGGCACCTCTCCTGTCCTGTTATTTCAGTGCTGTCGCCTCCTGCCCCCAACAACTTTCCAAAGCAACTCCCATTGGAACATAAGCAGACTGTTGAATCAGGCCAGCTAAAGGTCAACCAAGCCTGTTTCCGGCAGTGACCAATCAGATGCTTATGGGAAGCCCACCAGCAGTGCAGGGAGACAACAGCTCTCCACCACAGCTGCTTTCCAGCAACTGGTATAAAGTGAAATGTTGCCTCTGAACCTGGAGTTTCTCCTGAGCCTTTATTCATTTATTTCTAAGGGGTGTGCATAAATATTAAAACGCGTACAGTGGATAAGATAAAATCAATAATAAAAACAGCTTCCTTTAAAATGTCTGGTGAAATGGAAAAGTCTTGAGCACCTGAAGTTCAACAGGGACACATTATTTCCCACCAGCCTGCTGGGACCGAGGTTCTAATAATTCAGGCCTGCAGGGCTTGCTCTTGTGTATAGGAAAGCTCCTTATATTTACAGCAGGAGCCCATGAAGTGAAAAGCCTCCAGCTCATTTACCCTTCTTCACTACAGCTATCAAAATTGAGAAGGGGCTCCATGCAGGTGCCTGTAGCAGCTTTCCCAGCCACTGGCTGGGATAGACTTCGTACAATGTGGAGCCTTATTCACAGGCTCCAGTGTTTTAAAATCTAATCTAGACATCTTGCTTTTAGTTTGCTGGCTGCTGAGTTGTGCCCATGCAGTGTGTTGTTGTCGTTTTTACTATAAATATTAACTTCTGAGTTTACATACAATGTGAGATAACTGTATCATTTGTTTTCAGCATATGTACACGGTGTAGACATGTTGCAGAGAGCTACAGTTGGCCCCAACTCCCTGACCAGTTGGTGTTGCGTGCATGTCACAGGGGAAATATATGTCACCCTTTCACACATTAGTATGGTGAAACCAGATAGATGAGCTTCTCCAGAAATGTGAAGCAGCCCTAATATATCATCTGCAGTTTTACTGTTCGCCATAGCTTTCGCATGTAGATGGACTGAGCTGAATTTTCAAAAGAGATCTGAAGAAGAGATTTGCAAGAAAAAGCACCGATGAATTTGAATAAGTGATTTCTCTTTCACCGGGGGAGAGCGTCATCTGAGTATAAATAGTCCATCTCGGCCACCTATTGCTGCACTGTAATTGCAGGGAGCGAGTTTTCAGAGGCTGCATTTGCAGTTGAGCAAGCTGTGCTCAATGTCTGATGGAAGTGGGGGAGTGGAACTAAGCTCCTGGGAAGCTTTCCATTTTATTGGTTCAACCCGATTGCAACTCGACTCTGAATAAATGCAAGCCACTGCCTGTCTATCACGGTGAACGCAGCAGCCGGAGAGACCAGGACCTTTTACCTTCCAGGCAGCCAGAGCACAAAGCTACACCTGAGCTGCCCACTGGAGTTGAATCCATTTCCCCAGATTTCCCAGGAATGTGTCCGTTTTGCCTTTAGCTTTCCTTTACAGCTTGTACCTGGATAAAATGAGTTTGCCATCCAGCTGTGAGCACCTGACTCTGGAGAAGGTGGCCAGATTTCGAAGTGCCTTCATTCACGGATCACCCTATGCTATTAACAAGCCAATTGATATTAAACAGCAAAGGAGACGGTAACTTGGCGTTTTTTCCTGTTATTTTTAGCAAAATGACACACACCCCTTCCTCCTTTTCAGTTTACTGCTTTGTAATCTTTACTTACAGGGGAAGGGAGGGCTGTGTGTATTTGTGAAGAGAGGCATTGTAGCTACCTCTACTGCATATATTCCTTGATTACTTTTAAAAGCTGAAATTGAAAGTGTATGTGGTTTGAGAAAACAGCAAAAAACCACTCTGTTTTAAATGCACGGGGGTAGCAGTTCTGCTCAAAGTAAATACAAATGATAGGTGCAATCTGGCCATCAGGTATGTATTACTGATTTGAATGGGATTTATGCATCAGTAATAGGAAAAGAGTGATAGTCAAATGTAATAACTGGTCATTACTCTCACTCATTGTGTTCACGCGTCAGCTTCTTTAATGTGTATTTTTAAAGTAAAAGGAGCATTGCCAGGAACCTAGGAGCTGCACAACTAATTCAGCATGCCCCAAGAAGGCTTTTGGCGTAGGATCTTAAAGCAACACTAATTTTGAAATAGAAGAGACTCTTAAAAGTACTTTGTTGATGAATCATTATTATTACTACTACTAGCTGTATTGTTATCACTGTTCTTGGTGCACAAGGCACTTTTCAGTTACCGGTATGTTAGTGGCATAGGCAGGTCCTGGCAATATAAATCAGACAGTGATAGGCAGGTCCTGGCATAGGCAGGTCCTGGCAATATAAATCAGACTGTGATATAATAAGGGGTGTGCACACACGCATGCCTTGTTCAAAGGGACAATGGAAGCAGGAGAGTCGCCAAAGTTGGGTCCACCTGTAGCTATTGATTCTTGGCCCAGAAATATAAAAATGAAGTCTCCTGTCAAGCAGAAGAATGAGGCAGAAGATGCAAGTCCAAATCAATGAGTCCAATGTTCAACATAGTTAGGAAAGCTGTGAATGTGCTTTGGGTCTGAGGAGTACTGAACTCAGGGGCACTTTTATAAGACCCATGTACCCTGGTGAGAAGCCCCTGCCCTTCCTGGAAATGGCAATATGTTAGGAAATGCACAAGTTTGCAACCCTGTAGAATGCTTTTTCCTTATGCTTAGTCTTCCTGTCATGTGCTTTGTACCTTGGAAATTGTCCATAGGACAAGGGCACTCTTTCCCCGACATCACTGCTGAATTCACTTCAATTTTGGGAGTGGGTTTACTTTGTTTCCTTTTTACAAAACCAAGCCAGGCATGCTCCTCTCTTTGAAGTCCCTAACTTCAAGGCAGGGATGAAGAACCCCAGCCATTACAGCCAACGGCCAGGGATAATGGGAGTTGTAATCTAGCAACTGCGGGTTTAAGGTGTGCTTTAAGCTGTGTACTCTTCAAAAAGAGTTAATGGAGAAACACTTTTGCAAAGAGGTCTGCGTAAGGCCACGGGAACCTGCAAGGTGTTCTGCAGAGGTTTTCAGGCTACAGTTTTCAACAGCTCCAACCAGGATGGCTAATGGTCAGGGATAGCATGAGTTGTAGTCCAACAATATGTCAAGAGCACTATGTTGGCTACCCCTCCTGTTAGGGATTTTGTAGGTAGGTTTGTGCAGTGTCAAAGAAAGAAGAACTGAGGGAGAGCCATGCATGATCAGACCGAAGGTCTGTCTATTCCAGCACTCTTTTAGTTTCCAACGGTGCCTTGCTAGGCGCTTGCAAGGCATGTTAACGTCCCCTAGCCACATCTGCTCTTCAAAAACTGAGGTTCCTGCTAGCTATCAATGACCAGTGTGGTGTGGTTGTTAGAGTGTCGGGCTAGGACCTTTGAGACCAGAGTTCGAATCCCTGCTCAGTCATGAAGCTCAGTGGGGCCAGTTCCATTTCTCAGCCTAACCTACCTCACAGGGTTGTGGTAAGGATGAAATGGAGTTATCAAATCATAGAATTGTTGGAAGGGACCACAGGGGTCATCTAATCCAACCCCCTGCTGTGCAGGGATTTTTTGCCCAATGTGGGGCTTGAACCCACAATCCTGAGATTAAGAGTCTCATGCTGTACTGAGCTATGGAGAGTGGAGAGAACCATGTTCACCACCTTTAGCTCCTTGGGGGAAAGGTGGGATAGAAATGTAAAATAATAGTTTATAATAGTTTATAATAAAAATGTCCATTGGTAGATGTAACCTCCATGAATTTTTCTAATCCCTCTATTAAGCCATCTAAGCCAGTGACTGCCATTAATGGTAATGAATTCTCTAAGCTGGCTATGTGTTGTTTGAAATAGTACCTCCTTTTGTCCCGTTTGTTTGTTTAAAATTTCATATACTGCATTCTCTGCCAAAGACATGCTACTCAAAGGCACCGTACAACATAGCCGAACCAAATGCAATAAAAACATCCCAAAGACACAATAAAAATAGAAGTCAGCCAGCATAAAGCACAGCTAAAAAGATCCCAGCAGAGGGAAACCACTTTTGAAAGCCATTAACCAGCCCAAAATGTATTCTGGAAGGGCTATATACTAGTCTTCTGGCATTTAGTACCCAGCTGGGCTTCCCCTGGCAAAGTGTACCATGATGTAGGTGCCACCAGGAAGAAGGCATAGCTCCAAATCCTTGCAGTTGTTACTTCTGGAATATGGGACAGAGCACTGCTCTGAACCCACTGTTGTTCTATTCCATTGAGTGTCCCTGACTTCAACGATTATATGAAAGGGAAGACAAATTATTTCTGTTCACGCTCTCCATATCATTCATAGTTGTACAAACTTAATTGTAGAAACATAGGTAAAGGACGCCTGGATGGTTAAGTCCAGTCAAAGGCGACTATGGGGTTGCGGCACTCATCTTACCTGCATATGGATCACTTTGTTTGCTCATAAATCTTTTCCTGCTCTACATTTTGTTTTTATGGACATAGGATAGCCAGACCCATTCACAGTATTCCAGATGTAGACCTGCTGTTTATATAATGGCATTAGGATATGACTGATAGTAAGAGTTCTTCAGTCCCTTTCCAAATAATTTTTAACGCTGAATTTGCCTTTTCAGTTGTTACCACACAATGGTTGCATTTGAATGTAAGAATGCACTACTGCGCCATACTAGGGATTACTATGATAATGACGATGTATTGAATCTATATACTGCCCTATACCCGGGGGTCTCAGGGCAGCTGACATTTTCACCCTGAAGGCTGTGTTCACCCTTTGCCACCCTGTGTGCCATTGGTGGTATGGCCAAAAGTGGGTGTGGTCACCCCAGACTTTTGCTTGTGTGCACAACCGCACACCACCACACAGACCCTCCTCAAGGCTTGTATGTGTCACAGAAAGCCATAGTTTCGTGTTAACACAAAAATCAAGTCACTGTTGATGTTTTCAGGGAACAATCTACTATGACCCCAAGGTCCTTTTTGTGGATTGTCACAACCAGTGTAGACCTCTTCTATGGCATGGTGGTGGTGTAATAGAAATAAGTTCATTTCAGCAACCTTGAGGAAATACAGGTGTTGTGCACCATCAAATTAGCTTTTCTTACTTTAAAAAGAGTAAAAATTCTCCGGAAAGCCAGCAGAGGAATGGGACACACCTTTCCGGGGTGAAAGGAGGTGGCAAAATTAGCATTCAAAATGGCAGCTGGGTCTGATACTGAGAAGGGAAGCAGCAGGAATGAGATCAGTGACAGAGAGAGTGGGAGCGAGAGTGGGAGCAAGAGTGGAATCGGAACTCGTAGCAAGGGAAATATTCTGTTCAATTGTAATTACCCACTGATAGCTGTAGAGCTGGCATTCTTCATTTGGTTCATATCATCTGCTATGGCTTTCTTTCATGACCTCAGTGTCCGTGGCTATGAAGAAACAGCACCAGGACCCTTGCCAAGCCTATTCATTGCTTAGGAATGTTTTGTGATAAGACCAGTCCCTGTTGAAATAGAGCTCAAAATGCTTTGGCCTCAGAGTTCTACCCAAGTATTCTGTTGAGGTTTTTTAAAAAGTTGCATAAAGTGGAAGCTCTTCAACACATGGGTTCCATGAATATACGGAGTGATCAGAAATCTGGATTGACACTCCAGAAGGACTTCAGTGTAGTATTTCAAAAAATTGCTACTGTTCCTGCTTGATGTGTCCAGCTCTGACAACTTCAAGTTTTTAGGGTGCATTAAGATATTAGATTTTCTGTCTTAGAATCATAGAATTGTAGAGTTGGAAGAAACCCTGAGGGTCCTCTAGCTCAAGCTCCTGCGGTGAAGGAATCTCAACTAAAGCATCCATGACAGATGGCCATCCAACCTCTGCTTAAAAAGCTCCAAGGAAGGAAAGTCCATCCCCTCCCAAGGGAATCTGTTCCATGTCAAACAGCTGTTACCATTAGAAAGTTCTTCCTGGTGTTGAGTTGGTATCTCCTTTCTTGTAACATGAAGCCAGTGGTTTGGGTCCTACCCTCTGGAGCAGGAGAAAGCAAGCTGGCTCCATCTTCCAGGTGACAGCCCTTTAACTATTTCAAGATGGCCATCATATCACTTCTAAGTCTCCTCTTATCCAGGCTAAACATTCCTAATTATTTCAACCATTCATCATAAGGCTGGGTTTTAGACCCTTAATCATCTTGGTTTCCCTCCTCTGCACTTGTTCCAGTTTTTCAATATCCTCCTTAATTTGTGACGCCCAGAACGGGGCACAGTAATCCAAGTGTTGTCTGACCAAAGCAGAATAGAGTGATACTATTACTTGATTTAGATGCTATGCCTCTGCTGATGCAGCCTAGAATGGTGCTAGCTTTTTTTGCTTCTGCATCTCACTGTTGACTCATGTTAAGCTTGTGGTCTACTAAGAACCCTAGATCCTTTTCACATGTACTGCTGGCAAGCCCACCCGCCCCCCAATCTTATATCTGTGCAGTTGGTTCTTCCTGCCTAAGTGCAGAACCTTGCATTTGTCCCTGTTGAAATTCATTTTGTTAATTTGGGCCCAGTTCTCCAATCTGTTAAGGTAATCTTGAATACCAGTTCTGTCTTCTGTGACATTGGCTACCCTTTGAAAGTTGCCCTCCTCCGCATTAAAACAATTAATGCAGATAAATGAAAATGCAGTCGCTTTAGCAACTTGTATATTATGGGCATCATTTTTAGTCCAGCATCATGCTACAACTTGTCCTTCCCCTTGAAATAGCAAGTCACACTACTTTAAACAAAAACAAAAACCCACCCTCAGTAACATTTAAGGTTAGGGGATGTGTGTGGACCTGTGTAAATACTACCCAAGTTGGGCCAATATTGGTCAGGGCTGGTTCAAGTTTAGAGAGGGTGCTTGCACAATAATAATAATAATAATAATTTATTATTTCTACCCCACCCACCTGGCTGAGTTTCCCCAGTCACTCTGGGCAGCTTCCAATGAAAGATTAAAAATTCATTAAAAAATAAGTCATTAAAAACTTCCCTAAACAGGGCTGCCTTCTGATGTCTTCTAAATGTCATATAGTTGTTTATTTCTTTGACATCGATGGGAGGGCGTTCCTCAGGGCGGGTGCCACTACCAAGAAGGCCCTCTGCCTGGTTCCTTGTAACTTCGCTTCTCACAGTGAGGGAACTGCCAGAAGGCCCTCGCCGCTGGACCTCAGTGTCCGGGTTCAAAGATGAGGGTGGAGACGCTCCTTCAGGTATACAGGACCTGGCAAAGTGTCCTCTGATGGATTGCACCCCCCTCCCCAAGTCTGTGAGCCCACCAATGGGCTTGCACGATACTGGTGACAGGCAGCAGCAGCTTCCACTCAGGGCTGAACCCAGGCGCTGCTGCCATTTTAAATTCCCAATTCACAGGGAGGGGGCAGAGCACATGTCACTAGAGCCTTGGCAGCTGACCAAGGCTTGTCCGCTGATGATGCCAGCATGTGGACAGAGTGCCACAGCCACATTTCACACTAAGTGGCCTGAAAAGGCTCGAGCATGAAGAGCAGCCTTCTATTTTTATTCCATTTTAAAATGTGAAAGTGCTCCCGAATAACAGCAGACTTTCAGAGAAAAGGCCCTGGATACAGTCAGCTTTATTTCATGCCATCAGTCTGCTCATTGTCTTGCTCAATTGGTAGCTATGGAAATGAATCAACAGTAATGGCCTATCGGTGAGAGCTAGGACCCAAACTATGGCGTGTCTATTAGCTGTGCCTTAGTGCCTCTAAAAATAGAAAGAGATAACAAATGGGGCCCAACATGCTTCCAGCATGTGCCTGAGCTTGTACATCATGTTCTGAGAAATAAAAATTTAAAAATGGAAGCTCTCAATGACATCAATACAGTTGATTAGAAACAGATTGGGGGAGTTTGTGTTGTTCCAATGCAAGTGCCCTGCTCCCCCCCCCCCCAGATCCCCCTTAGTTTATTAGCTGCAGGGGTGGAGATTTCATATCTTCTCTTGACAGCTATACTGCCTTGTCTTTACCAGTTTTCTTTAGGGGAATGGTAGGAATTTAGGAAATAATAATAATAATAATAATAATAATAATAATAATAATAATAATTGTACCCCACCCATGTGACTAGGTTGCCCCAGGCACTCTGGGCGGCTTCCTATATAAAAACACAATTAAACATTTAAAAGATATCTCTATATAGGCCCCTTGTACTGAACAGGGCTGGTCCTACTGTTAGGCAGAGTGAGGCAGCCACCTCAGGCAACTGATTTTGATTGTCACAAAAGGGCAGCAAATGCTCCATTATTTAGCTTATTATCACTGCATTTTTATAGCCGGAGGAAGACAAGTCACTCATGGGATTTTTCTGCCTCAGGTACAACAATAACTTTGCCTTGGCTACTAAGCTCCTTTACTTGCTTGGGCGGGAGAACCATTTCCTGTTGTGCCTCAGGCAGCAAAATGCCTTGAGCCATTCTTGAATGCTGAAGGTACAAACTCTTTATCTTTTGAGAAAGATGCCTCAGGTGTATATTTTTGAGACCCAGTGTGTTTTTCTTGTAGTGTGTGCAGTTCTTTATATTTGAGAAATTAACAAAATATATTGACATACATCATCAAAGTCATCATGACCAATTTATTTATATGTTGCCTTTCCGTGAAAAAGAGGGAAAGAAATCATGCTCAAAGTGGCTTAAAACGAGGAGAACAGCAATACACCCCAAAGTCAACAACCACAAAGATCGTTTCAAAATAATGGGAATACTAAAACAGCAACATACAAAACAGCAACATACCAAACAAGCATCTCGATACTGTAAATGCAACAACATTATACCTCCTGGCAATACAAAAAATAGGAAGTTAGAAGGAAAATGTTTTTGTTCTATGCCATTGAGAGCCAGTGTATATTATCTGGAGCAGAGCGGTTGTCCCATGTTGCGCCAGATAGCTTTTTTTTTTTAATTGAATATTTATTGTCCTCTTTTAAAATTCAGCAACAGTCCCAAAGTGCACAAGAATAATAATATACTCTCTCCATATTAAACAGAATAATTAAAATCATAAAAGTAGGAGATGGAAATGGCTAAAGATCTAAAAATACAGAGGAAGCAGCTAAAACAACTACCCAGTTTTATAAGCCGTTGTGTCATTCTGTAAAAAGAGTACTGCTACTAATACTGAAGAGCTTGGGCAAACAGAAAGTTCATACTGTGGCAACTAAAGCTTAATAACGAGGGTGCTTGATGAATCTTCTCAAGAGGAACGTGACCCCTAGGAAAGGCCATTTTCTTGCTGTTGCTCCAAATATGGAAGCCCTCAGAGGAGGTAAAAGGACCCCTGGACAGATATGTCCAGTCAAAGGCGACTATGGGGTTGTGGCACTCATCTCGCTTTCAGGCTGAGGGAGCCGGCGTTTGTCCACAGACAGCTGTGCTGTCGCCAGCATGACTAAACCGCTATTGACACGTGGAGGACCATGATGAGTGGCACATGGAAACGCCGTTTACCTTCATGCCGCAGTGGTGTCTATTTATCTACTTGCACTGGCGTGCTTTCGAACTGCTAGGTTGGCAGGAGCTGAGACAGAGCAACAGGAGTTCACCCCGTCATGTGGATTTGAACTACCGACCTTCTGATCGGCAAGCCCAAGAGGCTCCGTGGTTTAGGCCACAGCGCCACCCACATCAGAGGAGGAGATGTGATGAAAATCTCAATTCTCACACAGATTTGTGTAGAAAACGCCATATGTGTCTGCATCTTCCAGTCACACCTGGGCTTGTCAACATTACCCCAGCCATGTTGGAGATGCCTACCCATGAGCAGCTCCTATGCAGCAACACAGGAGCAATGTTTAAATTGCTCATAGCGTGTTGGCTGATTGCACGGGGCATTCCCATGAAATTTGTACCTTGAAATGACAGTTCAGTGAGGGAAAAGCCCTGTGATTGACCCTTTCCCATTTCGTTGGGTTGTTGAAACATGACTCCTGAGTGATGCAGGAGCTTCTCACAGAAAAACAACTCCCACACAGCTAGGGCAACATTTAAAAGGCTCTATTGTTAGAACAGGTTGTATGATTATGTACCACGCTTGCAGCAACCAAGCAGTGAGGAAGCAGCAGCAACAATACCATGTTGCCCAGGGTATTGTGGGCCTCTTAGTTTTATAGCCAAGCCATACCCCTTCCTTTAGTTGTTGTGAAGGCATCTTCTGTGTGGTAAATGTGGCACAGCTGAACCACTTCAGCCTGCTTGTCTTTCAGATGAATTACGGTACCCTTGTTGCTACTTGACTTCGGAACGGGGGGGGGGGCACTCCATGAGCTTTAGATTGGGCTGCCATTGTTCTCCCAAGGTGGCCACTTCTGCATAGGCAAAGAAGTGGAAATGCAACACATAAAAAGAAGCAAGAGGTGATAGGTTTGAATATAAACTGAGGCTGGTTCCTGATAAGATGGAGATTCTGTGCATGGGTGGTTCCTGGGTCTGGGAATTAGGTGTAAACCCTGTTCTTGGAGGGCTTGCACTCCCGCCTGAAGGAACCGGCTGACAGTCTGAGTGTACTCTTGGGTTCTACCTTGTCACTGCAGTCTTAAGTGGCGTCCATGTCCAGTATGCCCATCTTAGACTGGTTCACCAGCCATGGGTATTCCTTGGCCTCAGTTGTCCATTCTTTGGTAACCTCTTGCCTGGATTGCTGTAATGTGCTGCATGTGGGGCTGCTGCTAGTGTAGAAGGTGGCTTCTAGTTTGCTTGAACAGTTGGATGCAGCTCAGTGGGACCATGAGTTACTGTCCTGGCTGCCAGAGAAGTACTGGGCCCAGGTCAAGTTATTACTTGAACTTAGGTCTTGTATTAGGCATGCAAGGCCTAAGATAGCTTGGGATCCAAGTACCTAGAAGAGTGCCTTCCCTGTAATTATCAGGGAAGCCATTGTTGGTAGAGACACCACTGGGGGTTGCCCATTTAATGGAGACTCATGATAGGACCTTCTCGGTGGTGGTCCCCTATTTGTGGAACATCCTCCCTGGTGAGGTGCATCTGCGTCCCACATTATAAACATTTAGGAGAAACTTAAAAACATTTATGTTTATCCAGGCATTTGATGGTTGAAAGTTCTGTCTCTGGCAGCCCTGAAATTACTGGTTTGAGAGTTTATAGGGGTTTTTAGCTGTTTTTAGAAGGTTCATTTTAACTGTTTTAAGTTTCTAATTGTGTTTGCTTAGTGTTGCTATGTTTGCCACCTAGGACTCCTTTGGAGGAAGATGCAATATATATATTTAATAAATAAATTTATGAATATCCAAATTTATATATATATAGATGCAGTATGTCTCCAAATGCCCGTTGCAGAGAATCACAAGTAGCAAGGATGCTACTGGTTTCAGGTCCTACTTTCAGGCTTCCCATATAGAAATCCAGTTGGCCTCTGTGAGAACAGGGCATTAGACTAGTTGGCCCTTTGGCCTGATCCAGTGAAGCTCTTCTTACGCATTTAAGTCATAAAATATAAGAATGAAATTCCCCTTTCCTAGGATCAGTGAAGAAACTCATTGCTGCTGCCAGGTTAAAGTTTCTTAAACTATAGTTTCTTACTGCACCCTTGTGTTTTAAGTGGTGATTTTCCCTTCGGTTGCTGGCATTTAGAAAAAAAAAAACCCAGCAGAATCATTTATTTCGATATAAAGAGGAAATACCATTGAGTTTGGTTTTATTGCACACACAGCAGTTTAATGTGTTGCCTGGGAACTCTTCTTGGATGAAATATGGCATAAGAGACATTAAGCTGTTCCTGCTTGCGGGTCTTAGAAGCTTCTGTGTTGCTTCATAAACTAGTGGTGGTGAAGATCCATGTAGCTTTGTTTCCCCTGTCCATTTCAAAAAGCTACCTTTGGACTTCAGGCATGCTGGTTCCTGAAATACAATGTAAATCAATAAAAGTAATTCCAAAAGCTGACTTGTTAACTTGTAAGATCCATACCCCAAGCATTTTTTCTCCTACCACTCCCCTAGACCCCACCAACTTTTGACGGCAGTGGCAATAAGAAAAACTGCTGGGGTGAATGGAGAGTGTAGATTGCTCTCTCTCTCTGTGTGTCCCCTTCTTTCCTTCATCAGATGAGTCATTTGATGAGCTGGGAGGGGGCAATAAGTCTACACTTAATTTGATCACCCCCACTATTGATAGGCAGCCACCAGAGTGTTGGCCAAAGGCTAGCAACCTGTGAACTGGCTGCTTGAGACAGCCCCTGCAGGTGCTGCCACAGATACTATCTGACAGTCGAGGTGTGTGAAACCAATATAAATAAACTTAGGCAAAGTGTAGGTACTTATCAGATCCAGCTACTGAGAGTCTCTCAAAACTATTCTTCATTCAGTACAAGGAAATTTATGTTAGGTCCCAGTTTGTAGTTCTGAGCAAACAAGAGCATCATAACTCTGGCATTAAAAACCAAACATATAAATCCTCTCCAAATTAACATGCAAATGTTATCTCGTTTACAAGCTTTCCTTCACTGAGAGTAATGGTCTGGAACCAAGGTCAGGTATATTTCAAACAACCTTTCTGTAAGGAATGCCATTCAAGAATTGCCCAAGAATTATAGGGATTTGCAGGTCCTTACCAGAGCAGACCATTAGCTGTGCTAATGAAAATAGTTGAGAGAGAAGTGAAACCTGACAGTGCAGTTGTTATATTATGTTATGTTATTATTTTATCATTAAATTAAAATGCCATTTCTCCTGGGACAGGTCTACCTCAATTCAATTGTTCAGCCTCACTTCATTTTTGCACTTGACTCTGCCTGAATCTTTATACTCAGAAGTAGGGAGGTTAAGAAATATCCCCCCTTAAGATTGAAATCCTGTAGCACGAGTTGACAACATTGTGCCCTCTAATGTTGTTAAGACTATAACTCCCATCACCCCTGGCTAGGACTGATTGGGGTTGGAGTCTAACATCTTTGGGTGGATGTTATGTTGCCTAATCCAGCTATAACACACCTGGGAGTAAGCTCTCTATTGCAAGTGATGATACTTACCGCTGAGTAGACATGCATACGATTGGACTGTTAGTGAGCATACTTATCTGACATATCCTAACTTGAGTAGGATGGAAAGAAAGTTAAAGGGCTGTTCCATTCACCCAGCATCTAACTGTTCAAGTAAAAAAATACATACAAATATAGATTTTTGCTGGTTGGCATATGTTTGAGCCTATTTTTGTTTTCATGGACACAAAGGCAACCCTGTTATTGCACAGTTAATTTCCTGCCTTCTTGCTGATAGTGTCACATGGATCTGTACAGGTTAATGAGATTTCCTAAATCCATGGCTTCTAGACAAGTATACTGAGAAAGTACTGATTATTTCGAGAATGTAGAATCATAGAATCATAGAATCATATAGTTGGAAGAGACCACAAGGGCCATCAAGTCCAACCCCCTGCCAAGCAGGAAACACCATCAGAGCACTCCTGACATATGGTTGTCAAGCCTCTGCTTAAAGACCTCCAAAGAAGCAGACTCCACCACACTCCTTGGCAGCAAATTCCACTGTCGAACAGCTCTTACTGTCAGGAAGTTCTTCCCAATGTTTAGGTGGAATCTTCTTTCTTGTAGATTGGATCCATTGCTCTGTGTCCGCTTCTCTGGAGCAGCAGAAAACAACCTTTCTCCCTCCTCTATGTGACATCCTTTTATATATTTGAACATGGCTATCATATCACCCCTTAACCTCCTCTTCTCCAGGCTAAACATGCCCAGTTCCCTTAGCCGTTCCTCATAAGTCATCGTTTCCAGGCCTTTGACCATTTTGGTTGCCCTCCTCTGGACACGTTCCAGTTTGTCAGTGTCCTTCTTGAATTGTGGTGCCCAGAACTGGACACAGTACTCCAGGTGAGGTCTGACCAGAGCAGAATACAGTGGCACTATTACTTCCCTTGATCTAGATGCTATACTCCTATTGATGCAGCCCAGAATTGCATTGGCTTGATAGATGCTTGTCCCTTAAGAGGCCAATGTGTTTTTTTTCCATTTGAAGATAAATATTCCATGAGATTTTCAAACACTGGATAATGCTTCTCAGCATGAGCACAGTAGCCGCAGCTAGAGAGATCCCCATAGGCTGCCCTAGAAGTCTGTCCACCCACCTGCTCCCAGCACACATGTGTCTCCCCATTTGTGGAATGCTCTCCCCAGAGAGACTCGCCTGGTGCCTTTGTGACATACGTTTCCGAGCACAATTCAAAGTGCTGGTGCTGACCTTTAAAGCCTAAACGGCCTTGGTCCAGGATGCCTGAAGGAGTGTCTCCGCCCCCTTCGTTCTGCCCTGACACTGAGGTCCAGCACTGAGGGCCTTCTGGCAGTTCCCTCGCTGCGAGAAGCCAAGTTACAGGGAACCAGGCAGAGGGCCTTCTTGGTAGTGGCACCCGCCCTGTGGAACGCCCTCCCACCAGATGTCAAAGAGAAAAACAACTACCAGACTTTTAGGAGACATCTGAAGGCAGCCCTGTTTAGGGAAGCTTTTAATGTTTGACGGACTACTGTATTTTAATATTTTGTTGGAAGCCGCCCATTGTGGCTGGGGAAACCCAGCCAGATGGGCGGGGTATAAATAAATTATTATTATTATTATTATTATTATTATTATTATTATTATTATTATATCATCATCATCATCATCATCATCATCATCATATTATACCTTTAGGCAGCAGGTAAAAACATTTACTCAGAAGTAAATTCCATGGTGTCCAGTGTGGTTTTCTTCCTAGTATGGTATGCGTGTTTCAGACTACAGCGCAACATGATGCTTCTTTTAGAGCATTTGTTTTTTATTCGCTATTCCGAGAGTGGCTGTAATACCTATTGAATATTGATTGTGAAGAAATTAGTCACAAATGACACAACATCCAGGAAGGACCTGGGCAATATGGCGCCCAATGTGAGGCCAAAATTTGATGCCCTGGCGCCACCTTTCCAAAGCCAGGTAAGGGAGGCACTGGCTTTGGGGAAGGAGGTGTGAGGCTCTGGCAGGGTCTACCTAGAGTCCTCCCTCCTCCTTCCCAAAGCTGGACAAGGGCTAACTAGGCTTTGGGAAGGAGGGACTCATAAGACTGTCGGAGCCCCATGCCTCCTTCCCAAAATCCAGCACTTCCCAGGCTTTGGGAAGGAGGCAGAAAGGACCCGCCTTAACCCCTACGCCCTGTGCGGAGAAACTGGTTGTGCTGTCCTGAATCTGCCTCTGCAAAATCTTCCTTCTTCTCAATGAGTGCTCTGTTTTGCTTCCATTTTGGGAAATGCATATCTAGATACATTTTTTCTTCTTAAGGAAGAGAATTGTAAGCAGCTGACAAGAAAGCTTATACACAGATAGTAGTACACAGATAGTTTGCCATGCTTCTGTAACTTTAAAAGAAACATATTGGGATATTAAATACTGGTTAAAATGCTTGTGGCAAACCAAACTTTACGATGGTGCAAAAGCATTTTTCACATTATTTGAAAAATAATTTGAATCTCCATGGCATATCACCTTTTAATGTGCTTTTTACTGCCTCCTCTAGTGTCAAAGGGGCAATAAACAGGACTTGCAGTACAGTACAGCAAACAAAATAAAATGAATAATAAAAAGTTTAAACTCAGAATTTGTTATCAAAACACTGCTGTGTTACTGAGCTATGAAGTAAGTTTTTCATTCAAGGGATGTTGGATTAAATGAAGCCTCTTCTCAAAAAGAAAGAAAGAAAAGAAAGAAAGAAAGAAAGAAAGAAAGAAAGAGACTACATAGATGCTTCAGCAAAGCATTTTCTGAAAGTTCCTTGAGCTTTGTGACTTCATGTCATTTTAATAAGGCATGTGCCAGGTCTTCTGGTTTTCGTTGATAAATTCAATTTTTACACCTTTTTCCTCATGTTCTTTTCAGTACCAATAGTGCCTGCTTTGTGTAAACCAAGATAGCTGCTCTCCCACTGACTGCTTTGTAATGCCTTATATTTGAGACCAAACCGCATTAAAATTTAAGGAAGGCTTGATCTATAGAGATTCAGTTCCACTTTGAAGGGATTAGTGCTTTTGGAGTTGAGAATCTTGTACTGAAAGTGGGCAGCGAGCCAATTCTACCTAATTTGATCCTATTTTTGTACTTTTTATTTTCCATCCTGGACTTAACCACCAAATACCCACCATGAACTTTCTAAACTAACCTAGCCTTCAGGTATGAATTGTAGGCAATGTTAATAAATTACTAGGAAGAAGCCTGCTGTTTTAGCCAGCCTTGCCCCTTACTACCTGAAATCGAGCAAAGCCTTGATAAATTACAAGATACATGAATGGCAAGCGCAGAATAGCCTTGTCTATCTCCTTAACATCTCATTAATTCTCAATAGAAGCTAGGACAAATAACCATTAGCGAAGGTTATTGGATCTTAAGAATTAACCAACAAATAACTTGCAAAAAGTAAATATTAAGAACCAGCCACAGTGCAACAGATGTTGGCCACAAGATAAGCAATGCAATTGTGTGCTTATTACATCACCATTATTAAACACAAAACCTCCAGTGTTTAGATAGCATTACAGTTATGAGGCAAATCAACAAAAACCAGGAAATTTATGCCTGGGAGTGACGTTTTGGGACGAGGAGAAGGGCTGCTCCTTGCCTGTCCAGGGGAAATATCATAGAATCATATACAGTGGTACCTCGGGTTACAGAAGCTTCAGGTTACATACGCTTCAGGTTACAGACTAACCCAGAAATAGTACCTCAGGTTAAGAACTTTGCTTCAGGATGAGAACAGAAATTGTGCTCTGGCGGCGCGTTGGCAGCAGGAGGCCCCATTAGCTAAAGTGGTGCTTCAGGTTAAGAACAGTTTCAGGTTAAGAACGGACCTCCAGAATGAATTAAGTACTTAACCTGAGGTACCACTGTAGTTAGAAGGGACCCCCAGGGTCATCTAGTCCAACTCCCTGCAATGCAGGAATGTCAGCTAAAGCATCCATGGCAAATGGTCATCCATCCTCCACTGATTTAGTTAATGGTTTACTTACTTACGCTGATCTGGGCCACTTTGCTTCTCCTGGCTAGCATGTGGGAGAAACAAACCACTCTCCTTGGGTTAGCATTATGTCAAACCTCAACTACAGATTATGGTTTGTTCTGAGTGGAACAAACCACAATCCCTAGCTCAAAGAAAACACTAAGCCAGGGATTGTTATTTGTTACTTTCATTTACTAGCAGGGAGGAGCAAAGTGGCCAAAATTTGCATAGTCACACACACACACACACACACACACACACACACACAAAACAACAAAGTAGGCCATGGTCTATAAACTCCAGAGGCTCATGCTTCATGCCCCTGTTTCCTTTTGCTCTTAGAGAGGATTCTGGGGTCTTTGCACAAAGCATCTCAAGAAGCTTACTCTCTGAGATCTCAGGTTCAGAGGACCCAAAAACCAAGCTACTGTTCGGTTTCTCCTGCCTGCCAACAATGGAAGCATCTGGGAAGGCAAAGGGCAAGTGGTTTTGCAAGTGGCCCAATGCCTAGCTTTCTCTCTCTGTTCTAAATTGTACATCACCCTCTTTTCTAACATCTTACATAAGAACAAGGACGTCGGTGGTCTAAACCACTGAGCCTCTTGGGCTTGCCAATCGGAAGGTCGGCAGTTTGAATCCGTGTGATGGGGTGAGCTCCCGTTGCTCTGTCCCAGCTTCTGCCAAACCTAGCAGTTCGAAATCATACCAGGGCAAGTAGATAAATAGGTACCGCTGTGATGGGAAGGTAAACGGCATTTCTGTTTGCTCTGGCTTCCGTCACTGTGTTCTGTTGCGCCAGAAGTGGCTTAGTCATGCTGACCACATGACCCGGAAAGCTATCTGTGGACAAACGCTGGTTCCCTCGGCCTGAAAGCGAGATGAGCACCGCACCCCATAGTTGCCTTTGACTGGACTTAATCACCCAGGGGTCCTTTACCTTTCCTTTTTCTTTCTTCTTCTTCTTTTCTTAAGAACATAAGACAAGCACTGCTGGATCAGAGCAATGGTCTGTCAAATTTAATGTCCTATTTCTCACAGGGGCCTGTCTGTTGCTTTTGGGGACCATCCAAGCACAATGTTCTTCCATTCCCAGACTTCCAGCCCTTTTATTCTGTGGGAGAAAGTGACTGGGCCTAATTAACAATTTTGAAAATACATGGGAAAGGATTCAATGATGTTGCACTGGAGATCAGCTCAAAGGACAGTCTTGAAAGGACTCATCAAGTATATCCAGGCTTCTTAAAAAGTATCCACATTTAAGCTACTAGGCACCGCCCCTAAGCCAGGTCTCGGTGGATGGACCATAATGCTATGGCAGAGAACGTGCTTTTCATGTAGAAGGTCCCCGGTTGAATCCCTGGTATCTTATGTTTGAAAGCATTGGGTACCAGAGATGTGAAATATTTATCTGCTTGAGGAACAAATGTCAGTCAAGGTAGAGCTAACTGGACAAAAGTAATAAGCCTCACCATAAGACGGCTTCCTCTGTTCGTTACCCCACAGCAAACCTGTGCAATTTTGTGCAAGCCCCATGATTTCAGTTTTTACAGCCCTTGGTAACACATATTACTTTGCAGTCATTCTTTATTAAAAGTAAACAGCCTTCTTAAACACCTCTCAGAAGCATTTAATAACTAATTAAAACACTACTTAATTTACATTAATCTTCTCTAATTTACAAGCTCAAATAAGGCAACTGTCTGAGGAACTGAACAGTGTAGTTTCAGTTTAAAATGACTTACTGTCACCTAAAAATTCCCAGCTTTGGTTATGAGACTTTGGGCCCCCTGCATATTACATAGAGTTGTGTGATTCTTTCATACATTTTTTTTTTAAAGGAATATCACTCACAGGAAGCTAGACTACTGAGTGAAGGATGGACATTCTTACATCCATTTACTTGCTTGTAAGCTACCACCCCACCTGATTTTCTCTGTTGGAAAACATACTGGAACCCATATCTCCCCCCCCCCCCATGGGTGGTATGACACAACAGCAGACAGATGTCTGGCAGGGCAAGAATTATGCAGCTCCTCACCTCCCATTGGTAATTTGTTAATGCATTCAGCTTCTCTGTGTGTGGGTGGGGAACCTATCATGCAGCACTATTTTTCTAGAAAAGGGTGCTGGAACTCACCATGAACACCTCCCTCGATCTCTTAGAATGGCAATGGCACCCACTTGAGAGGTGCCAGAACTGAGTTCCTGTGAGTTTCCCCAAAAAAAGCCCTGCTATCATGTAAAAGGATCATACTATGTGTAGTTTGGCTCAGGCAGACTGCATGAAAATGGCTCAGCTGACACGAGATGTTCCAGGTACCATGTAACTAATCAGGATATTACAGATTCAGAAACATAATAGATTCCACTGAATAATCATAGGAGAAAACCAATGGCCACTTCTTACTTTTGTGGAGGCCATAACCAAGGAAGAAGCTACATCACCCTCCTGAATTCCCACCCGAGGGGTTACAGATTTGTTTATCTAGCAAGAACATGCAGTATGTAATGGGAGAAATGGCTCTCAAATCAATCACTTGGAGCCTTTAAGTCAGGGGTAGCCAATAGGATGCCCTCCAGATGTTATTAGACTCAAACTCCCATCAGCCCCAACCAGCATGGCCCATGGCCAAGCATTATGGATGTTGTAACCCAGCAACATATGGAAGGCAGATGTTGGCTACCCCTGACTTATAACTAGCCTCTTGTGCACAGTATTCCCTTTTGCTTTAAATGAACTGCATTGCAACCAAGACCATGGCTTTTGGTTTCTGGCTGTGGTGCATTATGCCTGATTATTCTTTCTGTCCAAATCGTGCATGTGGCACCTGGCGTGTACCAGGGGCCTGACATGGGCTGGGGAGCCACCAGGCCTGCAAGCTTGCCTCTTGGTCATCACTGCTCAACTGCCTGTATGAGCGGGGGCCCTGTTTTAGCTCAATTGCAGCACAGCTCTTGCAAACAGGAATGAGACTAGTACAGCTCTTACTGTCCAGGGACGGTCCATGGCTCAGTGGTACAGCACATTATTTGGATGCTGATGCTGTCCCACAACCTCTGGAGGGCCCAAGATCCCCCAGCCCTAGCCTACACAGTACCTGCCTTGCTGTTACTTCCTGCTGTGGCCACTGGTTCAAAGGCCAGGGGTGTCTGCTTGAGGAAGGGGCAATCCCTGACATCTCAATAGGAAGACCTTTGGTTTGGGACCTTGAAGAGTCATTACCAGTCAGAGTAAGTCCTTTCTGTGGATTTCCCACAGACATCTGTTTCACCATTGGGGGAATAGGGATGCTGATTTAAAGGACCTTTGGTCTGATCCAACTGAGCTCTTCTTAGAGCATATCATATGGACCAGTGATGCAATGGATAGGTTCCAAAAGTCATTAGAGAAGCCAGTGCTGCGAGAATCTATCTATTCCTACTTCCAGCCCCTTTTCTCTAAATAACAAATGCCCATCACTGAATGAGAGTTGACGGCTGAACTCTTCCTTAGGTAAAAGTTGCCTGGTATATCATATCAGTCAATGCCTTTCTATCAGGTTGCTTTCACAAGAGTTAATCATTAATATTTCTGTGGGCTGGGAACATAGTAATGCAAGCTATGCAACAGTTATATAAAAGTGTGCAAATGGTTGTTATCTGTTGGGCATTTGTAACAATTGCAGATTTGGGCAAACTCAAGAAAAACACTTGTTTCATTTCGAAAAAAATTACTATTTCCCCATTCTGATTTTACAAACAAACAAATGTGTTTTTACATGTATCGAGAAGGAAAGAAAAAGAATGAATGAATCCCAACTGTGAAGAATCCCTTATTTTAAGGAACTAGCATGTGTTGCAGCCTGGTCTTATGCTTTGCTAGTATCCAAATCCACAGAATCTCCCCTGCTGCTGGGTTCAGTATTTTTGTTGCAAGACCATGTAGTATTGAGTAGTGTCATACTTGAGGTTAGCTTGCTATGACGTGCTTTTTGAGAAGGATTTGAGAACTGCAGCTGGTCCAGAATCCAGTAGTTAGGCTTCTAACTGGAGTTCATTCTGGGGATCATAGACCACAAATGCTTGAAAGCTACACTGGTAACTGCTTGGTTTCTAGGCTCAAGTTAAGTTGCTGATCTTGCTAAGTGCTCTGGGTCAAAAGTATGTGAAGGACCACCTCTTCCTCTATATCCTTAGGGAATGTGCAAGCTGCTCCATTTCACATCAGTTTTGCATGCATACATCCACAAGGCTGTTCTGCCTTAATCTGCACATTTTATTTTTTGAAAACGGCACTGAAGTTAATATTTAAGTACATAGTTTTGAATGCATTTTCTCACATTTACTATCTAAAATGCATAACCTTTTGCTAGATTTGGATATGATTGACGAGGAAGTGAAAGAGACAATGATTAAATGGGTGTGAGCCACACAATATATTTAGAGCAATGGGAGAAACTTTGGCAGGAAGATATAAGATTTACTGCCTGTAGTACAATAAAAGAAAATTTCATCAAAATGTTCTACAGGTGGTATTTAACACCAGTCAAATTAGCAAAAATCTATAAACTGAAATCCAACCTCTGTTGGAAATGCAACAAGGAAGCTGGTACAACAATGCATATTTGGTGGAGGTGCACCCCAGTTAAGTACTTCTGGGGAGAAATACATGAGGAGTTGAAAAAAAATGCTTAAAATCCCATTAACGAAAAAACCAGAGGCTTACCTATGGGCTTTTTAGGAAAAGAAATACCAAAATTGAAAAAAGAATTTTCTTATATGCGACCACTGTGGCTAGGATAGTAATAGCATCTAAATGGGAAGGTAAAGAAATACCTACCAAGGAGGAATGGATTCTCAAATTAAAGAATATTTAAAATTGGCTAAATTAACAGCATCCATACGACAGCAGTCAAATTAAAAACTAAAAAATGAATGTCAATGCTTTGATGATTATATGTCAAAATATTGCTCTAAAAAAGACATGCTAATATGCTTAGATTAAGAATGTAAATGCATCAAAACAATAAATTATCAGTGGCATATGTATGTATATAGAGAAAATAAAAACAATCAGAATGCAATGATAAGGGTAAAATTTCTTTTAGAGAAGATGAGTAGCGGTGGAGGGAAATTAAACAGGGTGGTGGGTTTATTTTATTTTGTTTATGTTTTTCTTTTGCTTTTTTGGATATTGTATAATGATTTAATGTATAATCCTTTAATGTTTCTTTTCTGTTATGTATTATTTTTTCTTTTTTTATTAAATTGTATGATGGAAAATCTAAATAAAAATACCAAAAAAAGGAAGAAAAAATAGATGGGAGATTATCAGAATGTGGCACAAGGCTCACCCATTGCAGCACTTTCTTGGTGGGTCGCACAGATTGTTACAGGTTGCGTGGAATTTGCTTAGCTATTGAATCTCCATTCATTTCTACGCCCGAGACGAAACACATTGCACAAGAGAGAGAGAGACATCTAGTGGTTAAGACTGCCGTCTGCTGCACAGCAAACCTAACCCCGGATGTGTTGTAGAAAAATGTACAGCACACATTCAGTTCAGTTTTTCCACCTGGATAATGGAATTGATCTACAGCCTCTACCTGAACCCAGTGGAATTCCCTTCAAAATTGCAGAGGCTCAATTTAGGTGTAATATGTAAGAAAGGTATACAGTGGTACCTCGGGTTACAGACGCTTCAGGTTACATTTGCTTCAGGTTACAGACTCTGCTAACCCAGAAATAGTACCTTGGGTTAAGAACTTTGCTTCAGGATGAGAACAGAAATTGTGCTCCTGCGGCGTGGCAGCAGCGGGAGGCCCCATTAGCTAAAGTGGTGCTTCAGGTTAAGAACAGTTTCAGGTTAAGAACAGACCTCCGGAACGAATTAAGTACTTAACCTGAGGTACCACTGTAGATGGATCTGCTGCATAATGAAAGATACAAGTACTGCAATATTTGAATTTCAGATTGGTTGTTTCTCGCAATGATATTTTGAATACTGTACAAATAATTTGATTTTGGTGGAAGTACTCCTGTGCTATCCATTTATTTCTTTACCTTTCCTCGAACGGAACCAGCGTATGGGCTTTTCCACCCCACCCTTTTACCCTTCACAACAACCATGCGAGATGCATTAGGCTGGGTGAGAGTGACCCAACACTCTCCATGGCTTAGTGGCGGTTTCAACCCAGATCTCCCTAATACTAGTACAGGGTAGCCAATGTGGTGCTCAGCAGTTGTTGTTGAACCCCCAGTTACCCTCGGCCTCAGCCAGCATTGCCAGTGCACAGGGATGGTGGGAAATGGGGTCCAGTGAGGTATGGAGAGAACCTTGCTAGCCATCCCTGTCATAGTCCACTACCAAAAAGCATCCCTTTATTACACTCATCAGTTCTCCAGGCTGATATTCCCTTTTGTATCTTCTTCAAACTCATGTACAGGGGAAGGGCACCTTCAAAAGGTCTCATGTTCAGTCCCTGGCATCCTCAGATAGGACTGTGAATGGAAAACCCTGGAAAGCTGTATAGGTGTTGCTGGATTGGGTGGATCATCCTTTGCATCATCCTCTCCGTCATCCTGATAATTTATTATTTATATCCCGCCCATCTGGCTGGGTTTCCCCAGCCACTCTAGGCAGCTTCCAACAAAATATTAAAATACAGTAGTCCGTCAAACATTAAAAGCTTCCCTAAACAGGGCTGCCTTCAGATGTCTTCCAAATGTCATATAGTTGTTTATTTCTTTGACATCTGGTAAGAGGGCGTTCCACAGAGCAGGTGCCACTACCGAGAAGGCCCTCTGCCTGGTTCCCTGTAACTTAGCTTCTCACAGTGAGGGAACTGTCAGAAGGCCCTCAGAGCTGGACCTCAGTGTCCGGGCTGAACGATGGGTTTTAGCAAAATATCCTGATGTTTTATTTTTCATTTTCTAATTGCAGCCCTGATGTCTTCTAAACACCATTCATGGTGTCCGTTTTGATCCTAAAAACCCTAGATGGACTATTAGATGGATGCTTGTAATATACATAAATTGCTTTGAAAGTGGTAAATAATATGTGAAAACAAGTAAAACGTTTAAAAGGTTAGAGATGGCCAACTTGTCTTCCATGCAGCAAGTTGAAACCTGTCCTGCCTTCAGACCACAAAGGGATGCAGGGGGTCATTCTCAATGGCTCTACTCTAGTTAGATTTCTCCCTCCCCAGGGAGGCAGGGCAAAGGGTGGGCTAAAGCTTATTTCAAAAGTGCTATATTCTGGTTTGATTAGTTTTTGGCCTTCACTGGTATTCATTTGGTTATGGGATCTGGACAGAGTTTTAATGTATTGAATTTTGTTTTATGCCGTTTCACAGCAACAAGAGGGTTTCTGATATGATATCTGAATAAATATGGTTGCCTTTCTTGGGATTTGTGGCATCAGCAAATGTGATAAAAATAAGTGCATTTAGATAGATATTTATATTACAAAATGGACTTGTTAATATTCATTTATACTTTATGCATTTGGTCTGTGTGAGATACTTACTGATTTCATCAAGTTAGCTTGCATCAGTCCCAGCTAATGAGTAAACCATACAAATGGAATTCTTTATATTTTTAGTTGTAGCTGATTGGTTGATTTGGGGAAAAATTGTTTTGATGTACACAGTGATTAAGTGGCCCTGTTGTCTGATGAGATCTCAGTTTATAATCTGCTGACTAAACTGCATCAGCAAAGTCTGCTCTGTTATGCGCTGTAGAACAACTGTTTTTGCTTCTAAAACAATAACAAACTTCTTTTTCTTTTCAGGTAAGTTCAAAAACATTTATTTCATTGGTTGCAACAAACAGGTAGGACAGTATATTCCGTTCCATTTTCTATGTGACTAAAGCTACATATCTTGAATGCTTAGAGGGTCATATTGGGCATTAGGATGTATGCAAAGTAATGAACTATTTGGATAAAAATCTCTCAGATGTGTGTGTGTTTTAGAATTGGTCCTTGTGGTTACTGGGGCTTCCTCTACTCAGTCCTTCATGGATATTTTCAGTTTGTCCCACCTAAGAAGGTGGGCTAGATTCTTGAATTTGTGAGATCCACCATTTGTACTTAATGATCTTGGCCCATCCTGGTTTGTTCAATCAGAATTAGTAAACTGGATCTCAGAAGGTGGAAGAAGGTGAGTTCTGGTGGTTCTTAAAGAGACTGCTTTGAAATCCCTCCTTTTAGATCTTAACAACTTTCACCCTGTTTTACATTTTTTGATCACGATACTTCAGCATTTGATGGCAAAGCAGCTCCAGTTTTTCTTGGCTGAAATGGATAGCTCACATCTATATCATGTTAAGTTGTGGGTGAACATGTCAGATGACACAGCGATTCTTTAAACAGCTCTTGTTTATTCACAGGCCAGAACAGAACTGAACTGAAGGGTTCAGCCAGCCTGGTTATATAGAGCTCCACTAGAATGCAACAGTAACCATTTTCTGTAACTATCCAATCACTGAACGTCACTTTCGATCCCTTATTTGCATATGTGGACCTGAACTATCTATAGTATCCCCCTGCTAGCCCAGGGTGAGAACTTCAGTAAATAACATTTCAGACTATCTCCTACCTCAATTATCAGACAGGAACTCCCTTAATTGCCTGGCAAAGGGATGGACAAATCTGTCAATTTAAGTTTCTTTCAATTTCTCTGCATGTTACACATCAGAGAATCAGTCCCATGAGCCAAGCTGAGGCCAGCTGTGTGCAACCTGTAATAATCCTTGGAACAATTTTATGGATGTAGCTTTTATGAGTTCAGAACAGCCTTCCCCAGCCTAGTGCCCTCACAATCTTTTGGACTGCAGTGGTCATACTGCTTCAGACTGATGGGTGTTGTAGTCCAAACCATCTTAGAAGGGCACATTGGACGAAATCTGTTGCAGAGCGATTCTGCTTTTGTATTGGAAGCCTCCTGGAAAACACAGAGAAAGTGTTACAGGAAATATTTGCTGTCCTGTAGCTTTCCCTCTTGGACCAAGTCCACTTTGAAAGTTTTATCCTGAGACACGTCAAGGTGCCTGCTCATCATTTGCTAAGGCTCTTCTATTCCATCTGAACTAAAATTAGGCTTCCTCTGTGTTTTTTGAGATGCGGATTGTCCTTGGATGAACACCATCAGCTAAAAACAGAGAGGAAAAAACAGCTTTGTCTTGAGGAGCCATTAATAGGATGCAGAGCAGCAGTTGTGCCCTCTTTGAGAGCCAGTGTGGTGTAGTGGTTAAGAGTCTCGTAATCTGGGGAACCGGGTTCGCGTCTCCGCTCCTCCACATGCAGCTGCTGGGTGAACTTGGGCTAGTCACACTTCTCTGAAGTCTCTCAGCTCCACTCACTTCACAGAGTGTTTGTTGTGGAGGAGGAAGGGAAAGGAGAATGTTAGCCGCTTTGAGACTCCTTCGGGTAGTGATAAAGCGGGATATCAAATCCAAACTCTTCTTCTTCTTCTTTCTCACATTTGCCAAAGGATGCTGCTTGCCTGCTAATGTCACATGAAGCAAACACTGTCAGCCATCAGGAGTGAGCAACAGCGATAAACCTTGTTTATTAAGTTATTGTGAGACTCTGTGTGTACATCGGCCATTCTAGCTGCATGTCTGCATGGGTTTGCTGGGAGGTGTGTATGTCTTGGGTATACGTGAAGGCCAGTGTTCTGTAGTGGTTAGAGTAGGAATAGAGAGACTCAGGTTTAAATTCCCACTCATCCAAGAAGCTCACCAGGTGATTTTGCACCACTTGCTGGCCTGGTATGCATATCATGCAAAGCAAGACCATCATGGCCTCATGTGAACTTGTAGGCTCTAGAAAAGATCCCTAATCATTTTGCTACAGAAGAAGAAGAAGAAGAAGAAGAAGAAGAAGAAGAAGAAGTAGAAGTAGTGTTTGGATTTGATATCCCGCTTTATCACTACCCAAAGGAGTCTCAAAGCGGCTAACATTCTCCTTTCCCTTCCTCCCCCACAACAAACACTCTTTGAGGTGAGTGGGGCTGAGAGACTTCAAAGAAGTGTGACTGGCCCAAGGTCACCCAGCAGCTGCATGTGGAGGAGCGGAGACGCAAACTCGGTTCCCCAGATTATGAATCTACCGCTCTTAACCAGTACACCACACTGGCTCTCTACTGCACTAAGCTAAGCCATGGTTTGTCTTAGCATGTTGTTTGAACCTGGGCTTCAGACGTCTTGTAAAGTTTCGTCTCAGGCCTGTAGTGCATAGCGATATGGGGGATTTCATATCGAATTTCAGTTGCACTCCAAAGCAGTTCACTTGGTGCATCTTTTGCATACTGTCTTTGATTGCTAGCCCAGGCTTTCCTTCATCCAAAAGAATGGACTATTTTATGTGTGTGAACTTCTTACTTTGTGTTTTAACTCTTTGGTATCCTTTATATGCCTGTTTTAATGTTTTTAGACTGAATTTTAATGATTTTTTTTTAAAAAAAAAATGTGGACCACTTAGAGATTTTCAAAATATTAACCAATTGATAAATACTCTTAAATAAATAAATAAAATAATTCCAGACCAAGGGTTTACATTTATTTGGCCATAATCTTAATGGTAATAGGTTTTTATTTTCCTTCCACCACATTGAGATTTGTTGTGCTAATTGATTTAAGCACACGTTGGAACAGGAAGGGAAACAGTTGCCATGATATAAAAATTGAAATTACCTTTGTTTGATGCTTTTAAGGTTTGCATTGTTCAGCGAAGCTTGCTAAATTAATTTTGAAAACAAATATATATTGCAAATTGGTGTTGTGATAGCTGACATAGCAATTATATAGCCACTGTGGCTTGAATGCAAAATCTTTTGTTCATATTGGTTTGGTATTCATTCTGTTTAGTTTTATGATAATATGTAAATCAGTGAAATTAATATTGTGAGACTTGGGAGGTAAATAGTGTCTCTAGAAAACAAAAAGATTTCTCTGAAATTAGAAGCACCATTGTTTAGCACCTGTGCAGCAGCAAAATGTTATATAGCAACTTAAAATACAATTGAGTTTTATTCGAAAGAAGAAAAGGAATCACCTTGCTCCACCTGCAAACTCCAGGTGCCTCGCTCTGGTGTGTGGAGATGCGTTACTCAATGAGAAGCTCATTATTAGCAGTGCATGATTTACCACAGAACAAAAGGCAGGTATGCTGAGGAGAACAAGGGTTTAAGTACTGTTTTAAGTGGAAGGATATTCCTCCAGCACTTTCTCCATCTTGGTGCTTGAAGGTGTGGTCTGGTCAGACTTCAGGAGACTCAGTCCCATGACCAGGGCTGTGGCCCATTTAGACTGGCGTGTTTGTTGTGTGTCCTTGAATATTTCGAGTGGTAATTGTGGCTGCATTCAAATATGGAAAATGTGTGGAGTTTGCTTCCCTCTGGATCAGGGGTGGTGAAACCTCTGACCGTCAGGCCCATACCCTCCAATAGTATTTCATTTCTCCAATGAAAATAGGGATTTTGGTAGTAGTAGTAGTAATATTTATTTATTTATTTATACATACATACATACATACATACATACATACCCCACCTATGTGGCTGAGTTTCCCAACAGAATATTAAAAACACGATAAAACATCAAGCATTAAAAACTTTCCGAAACAGGGTTGCCTTCAGATGTCTTCTTAAAGTTAGATAGTTGTTTATTTCCTTGACATCTGAAGGGAGGGCGTTCCATAGGGCGGGCGCCACTACCAAGAAGGCCCTCTGCCTGGTTCCTGGCAGCTTAACTTCTCGCAGTGAGGGAACCACCAGAAGGCCCTCGTAGCTGGACCTCAGTGTCCGGGCTAAACAGTGGGGGTGGAGACACTCCTTCAGGTATACTGATGATGATTATGATAACAATACTGTTTATACCCCACCCATCTGACTGGGTTGCCCCAGCCGTTCTGGGCGACTTCCAACAAATTATAAAGCTACAGTAAAACATCAAATGTGAAAACCTCAGTGGCTCACGAGGCTGTTTTCCTCAAACCACGCCCACCTGGTCCATGCCTGGCATCACATGTGACCTCAGGTGTTGGGCAGGTAAGGGCACAGAACAATCAGGAGCTTAAATTGAGCTTCTTCATTTACAAGCAGGACTTCCTGACAGTGAGACCTACAGAGACCAGCTGCATGGCGTCCGTCCCCCCCAGGAACTCCCTAGCGCAACTGAGGGTGCCTCGATGTCAGTGCCGATCAGCTGAGTCCCTTTGATGCTGTCACCCAACGTCAGTGGCTTTTCAGGGTCTCAGACAGGGATCTTTCCCATCCCCTTCTGCCTGGTTCTTTTAACTAGACAGGACAGGTATCGATTTAACGAGGGATTAAACTTGGAATCTTTTGCATGCCAAACATGTGCTCTGCCGCTGAGCTATGGCCTTTCTCCTGTCAAAATTGGTTGCCGATTTTGGACTTCTAAATTTTAATCCTCAAAGTGCAATTACTTTTAATGGCCTACTCTGCAACACTGTTTTTTTTTAAAAAAAATAAAAGGCAAATAACCATAACATCAGTTCCTTATTTAGCTCTGTGTCTCTACAGTGCTCCCTCTAATTCACTGTTTTGCTACAATTTGAATGAAGGACGTTTTATACATTGCACACACGCCTACTTTCAGTCTGATTCCAACCCACCATGACTTGTGTCTGAAAATGTGCTCTGGGCCTTTAAGAACCGGGTTTAAGTATCCCAGAGCCCCATCACCTGCAAAAGGAGAGTGTTTCTTGTATCTAGCTTTGCAGTAAGCTGAGTGGAGTTGTCAAAGTCATTCACTGTAATCAGAGAAAGGCACAAAGGGTTCTGGATGAAAAAGCTGCCAAAAGGGCTGAAAATAATCTACATGGCGGAGACACTCTCTGGAACGGCTGATGCCTCACAAATCATTATGCCCCATTGGAACAGGAGCTGCTTCCTTACGTAAAACGAATGCCTCTTTGAAAATGGAGAGGGGAGCCAGAATTAAGGTGGAGAGAGAAGCAGTTGGTTCCTATGTTTACCAACTAAAAATCATTTACATTGGGTGGGGGCCATTGGGCTGATGGTGCGAAGCAGCTCCGTTGGCCATACAAAATAATGTTTTGAGGAGAGGTGTACACTCACACAGGAAGCTGCCATTCTGAGTCAGATCCTTGGTCTAGCTTAGTACTGGAAGAAGCACAGATCACTGGAAGAAGCAATGATTCTTCAACAGCAACTTTGTTGGACTGGTCATGTTGTGCGGATGCCTGATGATCGTCTTCCAAATCAACTACTCTATTCCGAACGTAAAAATGGAAAGCGTAATGCTGGTGGTCAACAATTGAAACCAATGTCCCCACTGTGGAAGGATGTGTGGGTCCAGAATTGGCCTCCACAGTCACTTATGGAGTCATTGTTAAAACCGTGTTTATGGAAGACAATCTTACTCGGCTCCGAGTGATCGCCAAAGAAGAAGAAGAAGACACTGACCGGCAGCAGCTCTCCAGGGTTTCAGACAGGACAGTCTCCACCCTACCTGGAGAGGCCGAGTATTGAACCTGGGACCTTCTGTGTGCAAAGTGAGCACTTTGCCACTGAGCTGTGGCTGGTTCTCAGTCCTTCCATGCATCTTTTAAAGACAAGCATCAGGCAGGCAGATGGGAGAGTTGTGCACCTTGCATCACATGCAGGGAAGGAAGGAATGGGTTTCTGGGTAATGAATGACTGCCATGTGAGCAAGCTTGAGTTAATTTTATTGAATGAGAGCCACTGTGGGTAGACATTAGAGATGGCTTTCTCGGCCTTGGGTGCCCAGATGCTCTTGAATTACAGCTCCCATCATCCTTGACCATTGGTCATGCTGGTTAGGAATGATGGGAGTTTGTAGTACAACAACATCTAAGGACCCAAGGTTGAGAGAGGTTGAATTAGACGGCACTGTTTCCCAAACTTGGGGTCTCCAGCTGTTTTGGACTACAATTCCTGTCATCCTTGACTGCTTGCCCTGCTAGCTAGGGATGATGGGAGTTGTAGTCCTAAAAGAGCTAGCAACCCAAGTTTGGGAAACCCTGAATTAGAGTGTTAGGCTTGGGAGAATGGGGTTCATATCACCATTCAGCCATAAAGTTTGATGGATGGTGACCTTAGGCCAAACTGACCCTCCCTCCCTCACAAGGTTGTTATGAAGATAAAATGGGGAGAGGTACCATACGTACCATCCTGCTTTCTTGGAGGAAGTGTGGGGTTTTCTTTTAATGTAATGAATAAATACTAACAATATTTGCCTAGATGCCAACTGGCTACTCACTGCATGTTTTTCGCCTTTGCTTGATTTCACCCTGAACACATTCATATGTTATTGAAGGAAAACAGAGGCCATGTAAGTGTATAGTGAGGGACAAAGGGACTGTTAGCTACATCGGTGCTTTGCTCCTGCGCTCTGTGTAACTTCTCAGCAACACGCCACTTGCTCTCTCCTAATCGGTGCTATATTTATAAACAGCTTTACTAGGAGAGTTTCTCCCTTCAGTAATGAGATAAGGTCTCTGAATGCAGCCAGTGTTCTTGCTCAGGGCAAGTGTCACGCTGCAGGAAATCCTGGTTATCCTTTCTACCTTGTGCATGCTCTGAGCACTGCCGAAAGCACAGCCCAAGGAAAGGCATTTCGTCAGAGAGCTACAAGTAATTTTCTCATTAGTGTGACGCACCTCCAGCTCTGTGGCCGGGTCTCTCTGCACATTAGCCGGGGATTGTTTGCAGCCTGTAAATGGCCTTTGTCTGGGAACCACTGGGAATAGCTGCCCCTCCAAGGAACAACAAGAAGAAGTTTCTTTTCTTGAAGTCGTACAGGTATCTGAACTCGCCTGCTGTGGGTTGATGTTGTTGACAGTCCCGTCTATCTATAGTTTTGTCTCAGGCCCGCAGCGCGTAGCGAAATGGGGATTTCTGATCAAATTTCAGTTGCACTCATAGTAAGCATTTCACTCGGTACGTCTTTTGCATGCTAGCCTTTGAATGCTAGCCTTCTAAACGAGCAGATTAAAAGTTTAGGAGATTACTCTGACATAAGTGTATCGCACTTGAATGAACAACTTAGAATGGGGAAAACCTGCATGAACATTTCAAAGCAAAAAACAAAAGCATTTAAATGGAAGCTGGCAAATTGCTGAAGTTGGTTATTCAGTGATCTGTGTCAAATGCTGTTTAGTAGCAACTGAATTTGGTGCTTCTGAGACTGGGATTGATTTTGAAGTTTGTCGGGTTACAGTCAGTGCTTTTTTTCTGGGGGTATGCATACCCCTGAAGATTGTGAATCTTTATATTTTTGTCCATTTACTGTATTTATTTTTCCCAATTTGAACTATAAAATGGTGATTTTCTTGAGTCAAAATGAGAGTACCCCTAAACATTTTTTTAATTAAAAAAAAAAAGCACTGGTTACAGTTATCCTGAGGAAAGCAATGTGTCTTACTTCCAAGTAAGTGCATAAGTCCTAATTCCACTTACTTGGGAGTAGGCCCCATGGAATCCTATAGGACATGAGCCTACCATATAGTAGACATGATTAGGATTGCACTATGCACTTTCATGTTGGACAGTAATATTCCTTTCTTTATCTGTTTTCTGCAAGTGAAAGAAAACAAAAGAAAATGCACTACAGCCATTCTTCAGGATGGGGGTGGGAACCCAAATAGCAAAATGTGTAATTAATGGGTATTTGTTGAGACACTTATTGATGATAGTTTCCCAGTCTACTTTGTTGGTTTTTAATTTCATCTAATCCTGTAGGAAGCACATTTTTTGTGTGGAAACACATTCACTTAACACAACTTTTTATTATTATTATTACTTACCTATCCTTTTTTTGATTTAATATGCATGTGTATAGCTCTTCCTTGTTTTGACAATACCATGAAACATGTAAGTTGCAATCCTTTACTCAGTAACCTGGGAGGGGCACCCACTGAACTCAGAAGTTATATATTGGGTTGCACTGTTGGGCTACTGTTTTTTCTCAGCATCAGGCAGGTTTTTAACTTTCCTGCAAATGATTTCCCCACCACCACCCAAAAAGCACACATTATAAATATTATTACACAAACGCAGCTCACGTACCACTAAACTCAAGTACAAAATAATAATAATGAAAGTCAGTTCCAAAACCATTTATAACATTACGTTCATAGTTGGAAATGGATAATTTACCTGTCAGATGTTTGTATTACTTGTGACCAGACACATTAGCCAAATGAATGCACGTTATAATTTTGTAATACAACCTATCTGACGAAAGAAAGGTATTAATACATAATTACTTTTTCCTTGGCTTTTTGTTCTTCTTCCATGATTTAGCAAAACAAATTCAAATTAAATATATATAATATCAGTCCTTGTTTATTGCAGGTATGAAAGAGTAGGGTGCTTCTCCCCCCTGCCTTTTTTTCTACACTGTCTGACAGGCTTTTTACTTTTATGAAAATGATTTGTTTTCAGAAAAGATGCTGGCTGATGTGTGTTTAGATGCAGAAAAATCCTGTGTACAGTGGAACCTTGGGTTACAGACACTTCAGGTTACATACGCCTCAGGTTACAGACTCTGCTAACCCAGAAATAGTACCTCGGGTTAAGAACTTTGCTTCAGGGTGAGAACAGAAATCGGGCGGCGGCAGCAGGAGGCCCCATTAGCTAAAGTGGCGTCTCAGGTTAAGAACAGTATCAGGTTAAGAACAGACCTCCGGAATGAATTAAGTATTTATCCCGAGGTACCACTGTATTTATCCCAGTCCAGGAATAATGTGCAATATGGAAAGCACTTATCGAAATGGGTTCTTTACAGAAAGAAAAAAAGTAAAAAGCAAACATCACCCAAATCTGTGCAGATTTCTCATTGCTGGATTTCAGCTTGTCAGTTTGTTTGGTGCTTTTAGCTGTGACAGCATCACTCAATTGTTTGGATGGCAGGGTTGAGGGAAGAGAGAGCTACCCAGGAGTGCTGACTGGCTAGAAAAACCTGGCATGTAGCAGCAAGCATGCCCCCTGGTGCTGTATGCCGGGATCTCTGGACTCAGCTCAGAGTGTATATTAATTAATGCAACTATTGAGAAATTGCAAAGCCGGCATAGTGTAGTATAGTATAGTATAGTATAGTTGGCATATGACTGAGGGTCAATACCCATTTGGCCATGAAGCTCACTGGGTGAATCTTGAGACGGATATAGTCTCTCAGCCTAGCCTACCTCACAGGGTTGTCATGAGGATAAAGCAGGCTGGGGAGAAACTAATCTACATTTCATTGGACTACTTGAAGAAAATACAGAATATGGTAGCCAGGTAAGCAGGCAGGCATAGTTAGAAGATGCCCTCTGGACCAATAATCCAGGCTTTCTCCTCTCCAGAGATTATAGTGTTAAATCACCATTCCTATTCAAATCTGAATTTTATCCTTAACAGTCTATCACGTATATTTGGGTTTTCTTAGGTTTTCAGACTTTACCAGAGGTGTTGCTTAGGCACAGTGTGGACATAGTGCAGAATTTAGAGATAACTGTATTTCATTAAGTGCAAATATACAAATTATTAAGTGTACTTCATGGCTGAAAATGAGATGCAGGAACTGGAACTTTTATATAATTTTGTAGACTCTTTTCTTTCATTCATCCTTTGGGTTATGTTTTGAGATCTGTGGCAGAATATTTTGCTTCCCTGTAACCCAAGAACATTGCCTTCGTCAACTCAGAGTTCTCTCCACGTCACTGAAATATCTAATGACAGTGTCAGTATCAATAAACTTCTAAAAATTAACATATCACAATAGTTGGCTTTCGGAGCTGATCTACTTTCCACTTTTGCTCTGGGGTATTCTGTTACTTGAAAAGAGATTTGAGAGTAAGCAAAAGAGCATCTAGCCTTGCATCTTACAATGCATAAAGCCTTGCTAAACTCAATGACAAGAGATACTGGTGCTTGTTCTCATACTGAAAAAGTGGGAATTGCGGCAAAATGTTGCTGAGCATCCCCACTCTGAAAGAAGGGTTTATTTCTCATGGCCCCAGTCAGCCTGGAAAGAGAGCCTTGTAGCGCTATTCAGGCCTTGGGGGAGAGGGATGGAGAACACAATTTCCTCTCCCTGCGCTCTGAGGTCATTGCCTGCTGAACTGTGTATTTATTAGAGGGTTGCCAGCCCCAAATGTGAGCATTTTATGGTGAGATAACTGTGGGAGGCTCCACCCGCTCACAGTACCGCTGATCACCTCCGCGAGTTGTGAAGAGGGTAGCCTCCTAATCTTGTATTATTTTTATTTATTGTTGATTTCATTTATATCCCACCATTTTCTCCAAGGAGCTCGAAGTGGCGTATGAGGTTCTCCCCTTCCTCATAACAACCCTGTGAGGTTAGGCTGAGAGGCAGCGGCAGGCCCAAGGCCACTCAGTGAGTTTCATGGCTGGATGGGGATTTGAACCCTGGTCTCCCAGGGTGAAATCCAACACTCTAACCACTACACCACACCTCCTTCCCCTCCTCCCCCTCTAGAGGCTCCCTGCGTGTTTTGTTGTTGTTGTTGTTTAGTCATTTAGTTGTGTCCGACTCTTCATGACCCCATGGACCAGAGCACACCAGGCACTCCTGTCTTCCACTGCCACCCGCAGTTTCGTCAAACTCATGTTGGTAGCTTCAAGAACACTGTCCAACTATCTCGTCCTTTGTCGTTCCCTTCTCATTGTGCCCTCCATCTTTCCCAACATCAGGGTCTTTTCCAGGGAGTCTTCTCTTCTCATGAGGTGGCCGAAGTATTGGAGCCTCAGCTTCAGGATCTGTCCTTCCAGTGAGCACTCAGGTCTGATTTCCTTCAGAATGGATAGGTTTGTTCTTCTTGCAGTCTGTGGGACTCTCAAGAGTCTCCTCCAGCACCATAATTCAAAAGCAACAATTCTTCGGCGATCAGCCTTCTTTAGGGTCCAGCTCTCACTTCCATACATCACTATTGGGAAAACCATAGCTTTAATTATACGGACCTTTGTTGGCAAGGTGATGTCTCTGCTTTTTTAAGATGCATGTTTTAGAACAGTGAAAAGCATAGTTACCATCACCACAATGCCTTGTGTTTTGTTAACTCGTGTAGAGAATGCTTTAAGAGGCTAGTTCTGGAGACAGGATTATTTGTTGTGAAGTGGAGGGAAGGAGCTTTGAACCTAACAGCAAATCCCTCTCCAATCATATTCTTCCCTCCCAGGATGCTTACTGTAAACTGAGCAGGCCAATTCATGTTCACTCCTTCTCCTCCAAGTTCCGTTTTTGGAGGGAGGGCTGTTTTCTTCTGGTATCTTAACAATCCATTTTCCAGCTGCTCTGAGCCACAGATGTAACTAATGGACTTAAACAATCTGCCTGCTTCAGATTAATTTTGGTCCTTTGCCCCCTCTCTATGGACTCAACTGCCATTAGCAATCTGAAAGCTAAAAGGTTCTTGTCAGGCAGCTTTTTTTTAAGTGCTAGAATTTAGAAATTTCTATATTTCCTTGTTCTCAAAGAGTCTCCCAATCAATAGAAAACACTATCTTTGGAGCAGTGGCAGTGGTGGCCTTATTTCATTTCCCAACTGATAGTGGTCATATCCTTGAGAGTTGCTAGAAGACCCCCTCCAGAGGGCTCATTTCATTCTCATGGGTTTTTCATTCCATAGACTCAGACCGGCCAAGTCTCCCTTTTTTCCAGGGATGGTCCTGGATTTGCAGAAGTTGTCCCAGTTTCTGATTTGATACCAGAATGTCCTGCTTTTCCTCAGAACACCCCTATTATCAAAGAAATATTGGAGGGTATGGTAGGATGTCCCTATTTTCATCGGAAATATGTTGGAGGTTATGGAGTTATTTGACCCATGAGCCAAAGAGATAAGTAACTATACAACCTTGGGAAGACATCTGAAGGCATCCTTGTATAGAAAAGTTTTTAAAAAAATGTTTAATGTTTTATTATGCTTTTGTATGTTGGAAGCCACCCAGAGTGGCTGGGGCAACCCAGTCAGATAGGCAGGGTATAAATAACAAAATTATAATTATTATGGAATAGGATGTCCCTGCTTTCATTGGAGAAATGTTGGAGGGTATGTAGACTTCTGTTTGCCTGCTATGGATTAGGCAAGCCTTTAGTTTGTTTCAGTAGCGCTGTTTCATTCCTAAGTTTAACTAATACCTAATTAGTACATATTTTCATATTGCAGACCTTATGTTATTTAAATTACAGGTTGCTTTTTCCATCATTACTCCACCGCTTATTGCTTATTGTTGTGATTTCTTGAAGAATTTGTATGGAAACAATCCGCTTTGTGCCAGCTGTGGTACTAAGGTATAGGTATCAGAATTGCACTTAAAACAGAATATGTGAAAACTTCACAGTCAGAGGGAGAAAATCTGTATGTATGCAAAGTTAAGCACAAAAAACTATTTACAGAAACAAGTACTCTATTTATATTGCATTTCCAATGGAAGAAAACAAGACAAATACTCAGTTCAGACTACACGGTTCCTGATTGAGAATATTTCGTTGGCTCAGACACTGTCTCATCCCCTCTCAGGCAGGGTTCCCCCCCCCCTTTCCCTGTTTGTGTAACCATAGTTTGCTGTGGCATTCAAATTGGGAAACTATAATGAGGACTAACCAAGATTGTTTCCAAACCATGCTTTGCAAACCACATTCAAACCGTGGTTTCTAGTTTTATGCTTTACAGGTAATTTATTCCTAGTGAGTGAAAACCACAATTTTCCCAATTCACATTTCACAGCAACCTATAATTGTACAAACCAGGAAGGGAGAAGGGGAGGAGGGAATCCCTGTGAGAGGTGGAATCCAAACTAGGGCAGGAAAGTATAAATAACTTTGTGTGTTTCTGGAAAACAAAATTGTATTGCAAATGGATGGAACTTGCTTCTCAGGCATAAATATTCGGCTGAGGTATAATCAGTGCTTTCTTCTGGGGGGGATGCAGGGGTACGCATACCCCAAAACATTTTGTGGATCTTTGTATTTTTGTCCATTTGCTGTATTTGTTTTTCCTGATTTGAACTATAAAATGGTGATTTTTCTTGAGTCAAAATGAGAGTACCCCTAAACTTTTATTTTTATTTTTAAAGGGACTGGGTATAATCAAATAAGTTTCAGAACTGCTCTCCCTTGCATTCCTCTCCCACTACACTGCTGATTACTATACCTCCATACCTGGGAGAAAGGTCATAGCTCAGTTGAGCAGCACCTGCTTTGCATACAGGTGCAATGCCCAGCATCTCCAGGTAGTCTAGAAATGTCTTCAGTCTGCCCCTAGAGAGCTGCTGCCTGTCAGTGTGAGCTAGAGGGAGCCAATGGTCTGATTCCTTTTGGGCACTTTCTTATGTCCAGATAAAGGTAAAGGGACCCCTGACCATCAGGTCCACTCATGGCCAACTCTGGGATTGCGGCGCTCATCTCGATTTATTGGCCGAGAGAGCCGGCGTACAGCTTCCGGGTCATGTGGCATGACTAAGCCACCTCTGGCGAACCAGAGCAGCGCACGGAAACGCCGTTTACCTTCCCGCCGGAGTGGTACCTATTTATCTACTTGCACTTTGACGTGCTTTCGAACTGTTAGGTTGGCAGGAGCAGGGACCGAGCAATGGGAGCCCACCCCATCACAGGGATTCGAACCGCCGACCTTCTGATCGGCAAGCCCTAGGCTCTGTGGTTTAACCCACAGTGCCACCTGCATCCCGGCTTATGTCCAGATATGTCCTCTCTATTCCATTTAAATTAGCAATGCAAACCTCAAGGTATGTAGATAAAGTGCCATCTCTTGACACTATTTGCACGCAGTTGAAAGTGCTAGTGGCCTCTGGCATGTGAGAGGATTTTGGAGGTCCAGCAGTGGCTTGTGAGAAGGAGACTCAGTTGAAGAGGAGTTCAGCTGAGGGGCATAGGTGAGGCTCCGGTGAGGGAGGTTGGCAGTTGTGTGGGTGAAGGGATTTGAGTAAGCAAGGTGTAGTTTAGCAGCAGTCACATTGCTGGTTCCTTTCCTCATTACAATGAGCGCAGAGGAGTTTGGTGCAAAATGACGATTGTAGAACCTTGTGCATGTACTCTGTGAGCAGCTTGGCCCAGTAAGCCATTTGAGAATAAGCTCTGATTTAGACTGCAGTGTTTTCTAGTTCCCTCCACCTCCTTGGAAACTGCTTTGCTTTAATTTAAATTGTGCTCACCCCCTAGAAGGATCCTTGGTTGTATTGGCAAGTGTCTGGAATATCTGAAACCCTGAAGAAAACAATCCCTTGCCGCAAGACAGTTTGCCTCAGTGTTACAAAAATGCAAGTGACATTTCGATTAATTTTCCTCTGAGCTGTGATAGCTAAGAAATGCAATCACCTCTTTCCAGCACAATATCTCTACTCAGGGACCATCCATAAACTTTGCTGCACCTCTAGAAATGGGTAGCAGACCTTTGACAAATGCGTCGTTGTTTGAAATAGGAGGAAATGTTTGATTGGCAGAAGGACTTTAAAAGGCCTTTTAAAAAAGTATTGTGTGTTTCATGGACAGCCAGCTGTGTGTCTCTTACTGGGGGGGGTAAAGATAAGAAATGTGGGAATGTGGCAGGAATGTTGTGTGGGAATGGGGCGTTTTTATTTAACATATTTTTATCTGCACCTGCTGTTAGATTCAGGGGCTAGTGTGGATAAAGAACATCAGGCAAGAGCTGTAAAATGTTTGTTGGATCTGATCCCTAAAAGAATAGGTTGGTATAACATAATGAAACTCTCGTGCTCTCTTGTTAGGACATTTGAGTGTCTTTCAGAATGGATAGGAACCATACAAAGTGCAAAGTACAAACTTGCTTTATTTAGAAATAAATGCTGATTGTGATTTTTTCCCCCTCCCCCCTTCAATTTTTTTTTTGTTTTAAATGTGAAAGCTCTGTTTATGACTTTCACTTCAATAACAAGGCTGCTATAAATAGAGCAAACATCAGACCTGATACCCAATACATTAGGTAAACATGTTGACACGAGTTCAGCATGTACTGTAACATAATTTCTACGGGCTGCGTGGATAAAAGTGGAAAACTGAGTCAACTGAGGTGCTTTTTAATGTTTGGTTAGCACTGGTCATTGTGAAAGTGACCGAAACCATTAAGGCTCCAATCCTGTATCCACTTACCTGGGAGTAAGCTCAATAGAAACTAGTGGGACTTTCTTCTGAGTAAACATGAATGAGATTGCACTGTTGCTTCCCAGCTGCTGGTATACAGTACAGTAGCATAATGCTGATAGAAGTCATTAGTAGCTATTTTCGAGAGGTGCACAGTACTTGCATTTAATTTGCTGCCTTTCTCAACAAAGCAGCAGTGACCAGGGAGTGTCTGCATTGAAGAACAACTATTTAAACTCGTAGGTACTATTCTTGGTTGATTAAAGCAGCATATATATTAAAAATGCCCACTCCCAAGTTCCAGATGTATAATGCAGCTGTTTAGCTAAATAAAGACTCAAGAGTTAAGAGCATGAGCTCAGAGTAACTCTTTAAAATCTCAATTTAGGCATAAATCAGTGGGTAGCCTCAATCCTCCGCTGTTCTGTCTGTAATATGAGGCTCATAATACATTTCTTCCCTGAGATAAGAAATGTGACATGCTTTGAGTGCTTTTTGCACATATCTTGGTATTACTATTGATACCAGACATAATAATATGGAATAAGCAAATTTGCAGACTCCTAGCAAAGTCTCCACTCTGACGTGCTGATCCAGAAACTGCATATGTTGCAAACACGGATATCGTTTGAAATGAACCAAACTTTTAGTGTGGCAGCACCTACACTTTCGAACTGCCTGCTTATTGGTATCAGGCAGGTGCCTTTACTATAACCTTTTGGTGCCTGCTAAAAACATTTTTGTTTAGACAAGCCTACCCAGATACGTAGAATGGTGTTGTGTGTTTTATTTTTAGTTTATTGCTGATTTTTTGAATATTTTAAATGGTTGCTTTTAACTATTTTTTAATGATAAATTTATTGTTTTATTCTCTTCGTAAACCAATTTGAGGGGTTTTTCTACAATCAAGTGGTGTCTACATTTTATGAAAATAAATAAATGCTGTATAGCGGCAAACTATACGGATCACATGCATGATGGTGGGGCCCCTCATACAAAACTTTCAAGCCAACTTACTTGTATGATGCAAATTGGAGTCCAATAACATCTGCCGGGGGGGAGGGGCAGGGAGGGCAAATGTTACCCCTCTCTGCTGTAAACTAATATGGTACCTTTTCTATCTTCCCTTGACATTAGTCCCTGATGGAGTCTGGGCTGGGAACTTCAGGCTTTCATTTTCTCAACCAGTTTTTGGATGTGGGGGCTTATTGCTTGGAAAATTCCCACCCATGTACCTATTCATTCCTGACGATAATAGATGCGCCCAAAGGGAGGGGTGAAAGCCTACCCACTCTATACTACCCATCACAGTAAAAAAAAATATTCCAGTAGAACCGGACTGTCCTTGAAACCTATTTGAATTTTTAAAATAAAATATTGTCAGAGGAGGGAAGACTGGGCTCAGTGGGCTTATTACTGACATTCGTCAAATCGAAATATGGCAAAATATTGCTAATTGTTGATGTGCGGGCGTGTTATTTAATATGACACAGATGGTGCATTTACTTCCTCTGTTGCGTTAGCCAAATGGAGCATGCTGTGATCAGATCTCTCTTTCAAAAACACATCCATCCGTTCATGCTGTTGCCAGCCGTCTTTTACTGTATGAACCACCAGAGAGCAGGTTCAAGTTTCACTTGAAAGGCTGGTAACTGAAGCTCATCCTGGAGGTACATCTGGCCACAGCCTTGTTCTGCCTGCCCCTTGTTCCAAAGGTCTCACAATGCCCCAGCATTGAGAAAGAACACACTCCAGCGTTCACAACTCTCGGTGGACAAACAGGCATAGTGAAAGGGAAATGTAGGGTAACACAGCTCCAGGATCTCACCCTCCCCCAGCAGTACCAATGTCATGGACTAGTTAGACACAGAGGAGTGGTGGGAGGAGCCATCTGGGGAACCCCTAAAGGATCAGACCCTCCAAATGTCCCTATTTTCCAGGGACATCCCTGATTTAGAGAAGGCACCCCGGTTTCTGATTTGATCTCAGAATGTCCCACTTTTCCTTAGGATGTCCCTATTTTCATTGAAGAAATGTTGGAAGGTACAGAGTTATCCAACCCCTGAGCTGTCTGAAGGCAATCCTGTATAGGGAATTTTTTTAAAAAATGTTTAATGTTTTTTTATTTATTGTTATTATTATTATTATGTTGGAAGCTGTCCAGAGTGGCTGGGGCAACCTAGTAAGATGTGTGAGGTATAAATAGAAAAATTATCATTATGGAATGGGACGTCCCTATTTTCATTGGAGAAATGTTGGAGGGTATGAAGGATGATGGCTCAGAGAGAGAAGACTTGGGAAGAGCAGCTGAAGGGCTTCGTGAGCTGGGAGAGTCTGTGGCAGAGAGAAGACCAGAATCAGAGGGAGAAGCTGAAGCAGGAGAGGCCAGATGCAAAGTGGCAGAGATGAGTCTGTCTGGTGAAGAAACCAGGGAGTCTTCCCCGCCCCATTGGTCTCCCAGAACCAGGAGAGGCATGAAGAGGGTGGAGGAGACGTTAGCTTCACACAGGCACAGTCTCAGATTATGGGGGGTGGAGGGACGACCCTGGAGAGGACATGGCTTAGGCAGCTGTGGGGAGGTGGGTACCTTCAGTCTCAGCAACTGCTTCATGGGGGCAAGACCTGCCAGAGATGAATGTTGCGCTCATTAGGCAGCTCCTGTTTTTGTTAATAAAGAGTTAACGCCAACTGGCTTGGGGCAATTTACTCCTGACTTGCTCCTGACAACCAATGATGTCATCTGCTGAAGAGCCAGGGTAACAGATGGATTATCTCTCCTCTGGCAAGTGAACAGGGTCATAATTAAGCGTTGATGTTTGTGTCAGATTGACATGGAGCAGCCTTTGCCAATATGAAGGGTACCAGTTTGGCAAAGGGCTGGCACAGAAGCAGTCAGGTAATAAGGGAAATGATCAAGTAGGGGTGGGAGCCTTTCTTCATTTTCTTTGATGGAGTTCTTGCTTCACACCAGCAGCCTAACTGGCAATATTTCTGCGTGAGATAGTTTGCATTTCTAATAAAAAACTAAATGTTGCAATTAAGCTGGCTGAGGATCTTTTGTTAAAGCTCAGTGTGTTTTACAAGTTGAATTTATTCTATAAACATCTATTCTGTGGCTGTTAATTGATCCTAATAAATAGGATATTAGGTTACATGCAGCTGCTGCTGCGTGTATTTGTGTATGTATTGATCAACAGATTTCTTCCCTGCCTCCACTGGACAAAGGTCAGTCAGCATTCACTAAGCATCGGGCAGTCTTCCTTTATTCTTTGCAGAAGGAGGTACACCACACACACATTCTGTAAATCATGGCGCTCCCCTGAACCTACTGATACCTCTCTCTCACTCTTAGGACCACTTAAGAATCCTCTCAGCGAATGGGCTTGCTATTAGTACATGGGATTATTTTATATTTTTTAGCCTGTCCTTCCTCTAGCAAGCTCAAGGTGGAGTTCATGGTATGCAATTCTCTCCCCCACTCCCTCGTTCTCACATCAAGCCAAGTTAAGATGAGAAACAGTGACTGCCCCAAGGTCATCCATAAAGCTTTGTGCCTTTGCAAATACTTGTACCTGCTTTATGTACTCAAAGTATATGCTCTGCCCTTGAACTGTGGTCCCCTCACCAACTGATTGGTGTTCTGCCTTTTTAAAAGTGTAAGAAGCATGTCTCTAGCACTGAGCTCCCTTTCCTGTAGCCTGGGTGCCACTGAGGTCAGCCTCAGTTAATTGAATCATGTCTACCACACGCATGTAACTCTCATTCACACACAACTTTTTCACAAGATGCTGCAGGCAGTGGGGAGATGGTGGGTGCTGTGAAATTGGACCTCCTGACAGATTTCCTTGGTGCATTCTTGCAAGATTATCAGTTTTGAAATCCTCCCACAGCACTTCTGTGTAGACTGTTCCCACCTGCCTTTCTAAAACCCTCCATTCTCTGCTCCAGGAATTTGGAAGACTTACAGGGCTAGGGATCACAAGTCGTTCCTTGTTGAACTACAGTGGAACCTTGGGTTGCGGACGTAATCCGTCCCAGAGGCACGTCCACAACTCAAAGCGTTTGCATCCAGAAGTGCCATTTCTGCGCACGTGCGCGGCATGATTTAGTGCTTCTGCGCATGTGTGAAGCTCGATTTAGCGCTTCTGCGCTTGCGTGAGCAGTGAAACCCAGAAGTAACCGTTCCAATACTTCCAGGTTGCTGCAGGATGCAACTTGAAAAACATAACCTGAAGCGGATGCAACATGAGGTATGACTGTACTGCTCTCGTTCCCCTTGACCACTGGCCATACTGGAGCTGATGGGGATCAAGCAGTACCTGGAGGGACATAGCTAGGCTACCTGAATGATCATATGTCCCTATACAAACCTCCCCAGGTGCTAAGGTCCTCAGGTGAGCACCTTCTCTCAGTCCCATCACATCAGTAGCATAGTTGTTGGTGATACGAAACAGCCTTTTCTGTGGCTGCTCTCATATTGTGGCATTCCCTCTAAAGCGAGGTTAGGTTGGCTCCTCCTTTGTTTTGTTTCCACTGGCTGACTAAGACCTTTCTCTTCAGACAGACTTTTGAAAGCTAAGGTGCAGAGGATGCTTATCACTGGGCTGCTGTCAGGGCAAACTGGATTTTAATTGCTGGTTCTTAATGTGTCTTGATGTATTTTAGCTAGTTTGTTTTTAATACTTTGTATTCTATAATGATGTTTTCCAATAATAATAATAAAAATAATATTTAATTTATACCCCCCACCCTCCCTGGCTCAGGACGGCTAACACCAAGTATGAATTACAATTAAATGTAATAGAAAACAAACAAACAAACAACAACAACAAACAAACAGTTAATTAAAATACAGCTTAAAATACAGCTTAAAATGCAGCCTGATTTTAGTAGAAGCCCATAAATCAAGACCATAAAGGGAGGAAACATCAGATATTCACCGATCCAGCTATCCATGCTGGTCCTACATGGACGAGCAAAAAAGCCAAGGGAAAATTTATATACCAAATCCCATATAAGGGGTCAGAGTGAGTCTAAGCTGAAAGCCAGGCGGAACAGCTCCGTCTTGCAGGCCCTATGGAAAGGTGGCAAATGTTGGAAGCCTCATTGCTTTGGCAGGCCCTTCCTTTGCTGGTCATGGAGTCCTGGCAGTTGCCCAACCTTGCCAGTCTTGTGAGGCGCACTTCAAGGCTTCTTTTTCCCCAGCCAGAACTCTCCAGAACTCAGTTCTGGCTCCTTTCGGGTGGGTGCCATTGCCATTGTGAAAGAACAAAGGAGGCGTTCAAGGTGAGTTCCAGCACTGTTTTTTCTAGTACAATAGCACTGGCATGCCTGATACCTGCCGTGTTTCAGGTTCCCCCGAGAGTGACCTCATCAACTTGAGCTAGCCTCCTGCTGACTTCCCATGGTCCTGCTGTTCCCATTCCTCAGCCCCAATCTCAGTCTGGATGCCCAGAAAACCCACTGTGGGGCCATTCATCTGCAGTAGCTATTCTCAGAGGATGCCAGGGTTGACATCTCACCACAGAAAACTCAACATGATTTTCCAATGTCTTTAATTTTTTTTAATGGTAATGGAAGAAAGATCTGGAGCACACTTTTTTATACCCCCAAGATGCATGTTCTGCTTTACATCTGTCTTAATGCTTAATTCAAGCTGGCATAACCTCTGCCTGGCTCATTAGCATAGGTTGCAGTTGCCTGCCCTCTCTGTCTGGATTTGTCCCTTTGCCAGGGTCAGATTCTCAGGCAAGACTCGCTTGCAATTCAGGAAGACTTCTTTGGCAAAGTGTGGAGGTTAGAAATATAGTCTGAACAATTCTCCAGTTATAAATAACATACATACCAGTTGTGATGGGAAAAGAACATCATTCCTCCTGTCAAGCTTAATTGAACACTCGGCAAATTCGCTGGGTTGTGGCTTGTACTTTTTTCACAGGAAGACAGTAGGCGTTGCCATTCCAGTTCAAGAAGCCTTAGTTTGGCCCTTCCAAAGTTGGTGCCCGCCAGATGTAGTTGGACTTGCATCATCCCAAAGGTCAATAAGTATGATGGGGGTTGCAGTTCAGCAACATTTGAATGGCACCACATTTGGGAAGGCAGTCTTAATTGTTTGACTGTATGGGCTTTAGTTAAATCATCAGTTAGTGAAACAGTTGTTCTGAAACAGGAAGGGAAGTTTCCTTGTTTTTAGATGATCTACGTGCATCTTAGAAGAGCCATCTGTCCTATATGACAGGAGACAGACTCCCTCTTAAGATGGTGCCTGCCATCTAGTTTTTGTAAGAATTGTTGAAGAGCAGGGTGGGAATCAAACATGGCGGTCATCTGAACCTCCTTGGTTACCTTCCTGCTCCTTAATTCTTCCTATGGGGACCTGGTCAGCAAACTTCTGGCTCATTGTTGATAGTATGAACAGGGATACCTTTGTTATCTTCCTCTCCCTCCATGATCCCTGGCTGGGTAATTTCATCCTGGGGCTGCCCCCCCCCCCATATTTATGCATAATATTCTGCTGTTTAGCCCCTGAATGGACTCAAATGACAACAACAACAACAACAACAACATAGTTTTGATGAAATGAAATAATTGCTTTGTATAGTTTTAGCAAGAAATTGGCAATTGGTCCCCTAGAGCAGGGTTAGGCAACCTAAGGCCCATGGGCCCATGAGTCGCCCCCGAACTGAGCCGCTTGCTCGGCGAGTCCCTGCGTAAGGCACTAAACTGGCGCAGTGTGGCACGGGGACTCGCTTCTGCAGTGCCGGAAATCATGTCTGCACAGGCGCAGACACCAGAAATCACGGCTGCACGCACTCATGCACACGCGTGATCCAGCCCACAGAGGGATCTCCGCTGGAGTGAACTGGCCCAGGCAAGGTAAACCTTGCCGACCCCTGCCCTAGAGCATATTCCAGGAAAAGGTTATATTCAAGGCCTATTGCAATGAGATTGAAGTGGTTATGGCGGCCTTCCTTAACCCCCAGTTATCTACGGGGGACTCACTTCTGAGCAGACATATGTAGGCTTTTAAATCTCGATGACTTCAGTGGGATTTGTTTGTGACTAACATTTGCTGGATCCCATCTTTTGCCCTTAAACCCTTTGTGCCTTTTGAGCAGTGTGACTTAGCCTTGGGAGGGGGCGGAAAGAATAGATCACGGCATTCTGATTGAATTCTTGATGCTTCTTGTGTTCCCCGGTATAAGGCAATCGTGGAAGGTTACCCATTATTTGCAGCTGATAAGCAAGACACCGGCATAGCAACAGTCTTCTGCATTGATTTTTCAAGGGCCTTGAGTCTGGAATTCAAACATGTTTAGCTATGTCTCCTAGTTGCATCTTTTAAAAGGGAAGATGTTACCCATTAAAATGGGTTCCTATAGTAACAGCAAGGGGATGTCGTCACAGATGTTTGCGTACACATTTCCCCACATAAAGTCTCTGTCTTAGTCTATATTCTTCTGAAAGTTTCAAGCCTTTCACCTGGAAAGGTACAGTTAGATCAGGGGTCAGCAAACTTTTTTAGGAGCAGGCTGATTCACTGCCCTTCAGATCTTGTGGCAGGCCGGACTGTGTGTGTGCGCACACACACACACACACACACAGCGGAGGGGGGCTTCTCCTTTCCGGGCCAGCTTTCCCGGGTACCAGGCATGGGGCCAGTAGATGCGCCAAGCTCCAGCCAAAGCCCTGTGGCACGCCCATTACAATGTCCATGGACGGAGAGGCCGGTGGGTGGGTGGTGAGTCTGGGCTGCACCTCAGCATGCAGGCAGCGAGGCTTCAGATTGGCTGGCACCAATCAAAGTCCAGCTTCCTTCCTCCGCAGGGCGGGGATAAGCCAGGAGGAGGGAGGGAACAGGGAAGAGGTGCCGCTGTGGTATGTGTGTGAGGGAGGGAGGGAGGAAAATTGCGCCACCCAAAAATGGAGAAAAAATATGTCGTAGCCTGAACAATAATGCCGATCCAAGCAGCAATTCTAGGACTTTCCACGGGCCGGATCCAGAGGGCAGTTGGGCCTGATCCGGCCTACAGGTCTTAGTTTGCCGACCCATGAGTTAGATGCTAAAGGTCCCTAAAACCTAACATACACACACACCAGGCCTCTTGAGCTATTCAGTTAAAATGGCTCAACAGCTAATTTCAGTCAGTAGGAAAGTAACATATAAAATGTGATAAAATAAAGCAATATCTCTAAGATACATTGGGCTAAGAAAACTACAGTTTCAAGTATTTATACTTTGTATTGCCCTTCCTCTTCTTAGTGTTTATTAGGAATCTTTATTAGGGATGTCAGAGACCTGCTGGATTAGGCCATAAGTGCATCTAGCCCAGCATTTTGTTCTCAGATTGGCCAACCAGATGCCTTTGGAAAAGCAGAACCCGAGTGCAATAGTACTCTCCCTCTTATTGCATTGATCTGCATCATTACCCTCTGAGGAATCATGGTGATATTGTTTGCTTGTTCATTCATTCGTGTACAACCTCTTGCACTGGTTTCATAGAGATGTTGAGACAAAGTCCCCCAGCATCAACCATGGGAATCAGCCTTTCAGGGGCAAATGACCAGGGAATAGCAGAATGAAAGGGAATGTCTTGGAAGATGTTTTGGCTGTCTGGAATCTTCAACAGGAGTATTCCACACGGTGAATTAATTTGCTTATTGGTGAAATTACTCTTGGGCAAGTGTATGCAGGATTGGTTAAAAGCTATCTACACTTAACTGTCTTAATCAGTCTTGTTGATGTCTTCATTAGAGTTCATGAATTTGTAGTTGTTTTATTCTGTATTTTCATTTCCTTTGCTTTTTGTATTTTGAGACTGAAAGGCAGGATACAAACAGGAATGTGTACATTGAGCTTTCCACCCAAAATTACAGAAGGACAAGGTCCAGTAGAAACTTTTCCTTGTCAAAATAGGAATGAAATGCGTGTGATTTTCATTCATTTTCGTGGGAATGAAATGGCAGGCTCTTTTCCCCGTGGGTGCTACATTCATATCTATGTGTTCTTCTGTGCCTGGGAACTTTTAGAATTTAGAAGTGATCCTTATTCCTTACTTAAAACAAAAAGCAAAATACTGCCACAAACCGTACACAACATCTTTTCTCAAATTACTTTTCTAATTAGAGAAGGCCATTTGAAAAGCAGCCTTTCACGGTTGATAGAATAATAATAGGAAAAGGTGAGTTGGCTTTGCTGTTTGTTGTGCCTCCTGATCAGCAAGGTCAAAAGCGACTGCTGCTGATTCAAGAAAGAAAGAAAGAAAGAAAGAGAAAATGTCTGCTTTTTATTATTATTCATCTACAGGCTAGGCATGGGGGATCATTCAGATATGTAGTTTTATATCAGGAGGAGTCCAAGGTGGCATAAGTCCAGGAAGTTATTTTTGATCATCTGAACCAGTCCTGCTGGCTTTCTGAAAAGGAATCACCTTACTCCCTATGTAGGTTTGGACATATTGAGACTTCACCCACTTCTGGGTTAAAGTTCTAGCCCAGCCAAGATGGTTCCTTAGATTTTTTGTGTGTGTCATCTATTAGCTGTTAAGCAACAGCATTTGAGGCAGGGTCAGCACCAAGTTGGGCTGGGCCTTGACACATCTGCACACTCCTAATTTGAACTCCTTTAGAGCAGCATCTTCTCTTTGTGGCAGGTGAGTACAGCAGCACCAAAAACCATGGGGCTAGCCAACAATTGGTCCTTGGCACTTTAATCCCCACACAATGCCTCTGGGCCTCCAATGTAACATTGCTCTGGGGAAACACTAAGTTGGGAGCTCTAGAGGCATTTTGAAGATTTTAAAGTGGTGGATACCAGCTACCCAAGCAAGAAAAACTGGAGCTGGTTGGATGCAGCCAACTTTTTGGATGATAGTGCGGTTGGTGGAGGCCTCTTCTGAATGATCAACAACTATCCACTATCAAGCCCTGATCTGAGGACACTCCAGACCATAGCAATTGCTGCAACTGTGAGTCCAGCAGTTGTAGGGGATTCCAGCATTACTCTTTCTGTTCCCTTTCTACTATAGGTAGGACTTTGCCCGTATGTTTGTTTGGGGGCTGAGAAGGCACCAACCTGGTATTCGCCAATGGCATTCTGGCTGCGGCCGATGAGAGTTGTAGTCAAATAATATCTGGCAGGTACCAGGTTGGCAAAGCATGGTGCAGATGCTAATGGTGGGAGAGACTGAGCTCAGTGGTAGGTGAAGTACACAAACGATTCCACGTTCATCCCCTGCCATCACTAGTTATGAAAAGAATCAAATAGCACTTTACATTTAGTGGAACGTCCTGCCAAACATTTTTGGATGAGATGTGCATGTTTCCTTGGCAGGCACCATCTTAGGAAAGGATTTCCCTCCAATGTGTGAAAGGCAGGGGAATCTTCATCTAAGATTGTGCCAGTCACCATGGTTTAATTAAATGTGTTCAGTTTGGTTTTTAAAAAAACCTTCTGCCTGATGAATCAGAACACCTTTTTGATCAATCAGAGCATTTTAATGGATTAATCTAACCAAATAATCGACTAATAGTATAGTCCTCTACAAGCCACTTTGAAAACTTGTGGTGTTTATTGGGACTTACTCCCAAGTAAGTGTGGTTCCCTCCGTGTGAGAAGTGAGGTTTCAGAGAACCAGGCAAAGGGCCTTCTCAGTAGTCACGCTTGCCATGTGGAACGCCCTCCCATCAGATGTCAAGGAAATAAACTGCTATCTGACTTTTAGAAGGCATCTGTATAGCGAAGTTTTTTATGCTTGATATTTTACTGTGTTTGATGTTTTAAGTTGTTGGAAGTCTCCCAGACTGACTGGGACAACCCAATGAAATGGGTGGCATATAATTTATCATCATTATTATTATTTTCTCAGTCCTATAATACAGACTTAATTGAGAGTGAGCCACATTTAACTTAGTGAGGCTGTTTTCTGGGTAAACATGTATACATTTGCTCGATAAATCTTTGCAGTTCTCCCCATCAGTTCATGTCTGTACTCCAGAACTCATAACTGCCCAGGTTTCTCTGAACAGTGATTTATGCAAAGGGGGTTGTGGTGGCTGCGAACAATTCACAAATGATCTGAACATTAAGCACTTACTTTTTCCTGACCTCTTTGCGTCAGGTAATTTTAGGCTCTTGATTTAATGGTGTCACAGACTCTAGATTGTGATGCTTATTACTTTGCTTGCTTCAAAATGTGGCAAGGCAGGCCTCCTGCTTCTTTCGCTGAGTGGGACTGTTGACTTCCGCCCCCAAAGTCCTGCCCTGGCAATACCATTGTGAGTTATTTTTAAAAAAAGTAGCTGCTGAGCAGAGACCATGCAAACTAGGTTACCATAAGGAGCAAATGGCTACTAATATGTTCCACAACCCTGGAAGAGAAGCTAACTAACTCAACAGGGGGTGGGAAATTGCTTGCTGGAAATAGTGATGAGACCTTTGGGCTTATTTTGGTGATTATCACGCAGTGTCAAAAAAACCACCAGCAAGAAAGTGTATCTGTTTTCTTCTTCTCCTACAAATTCTATTTTTAATGCATACTATTCTGTGTTTATTTTAAACACACTGGATTTTGGAAACTTTTATGAAACAAACCAGATTTTGCAAGTAGGTGTCCAAAGAACTGTCGTAAGCTCCAGAAATGTTTAAAGATAGGTTTTCGCAAGCTACAGTGAAAAATACTGCAAAGCTAGGAGTACAAGGGAGGGGGGAGGACCTTGAAAAAGTGTTGTTATGCTGTGAAAGGTCAAGGTTGGCATCAGTGTAAATAACAGAGTGAGAGGGGTAGTGGGGCAGAGAGAAACCTCTGCTAATTATCTGTAATTAATATGTTGGGTTTATAAACCTTTCAGACAAATTGTTTAAATGCATTTTTCAGTACAAGCATGCTGCATGTGTTCCAAAACTGTACTTTAGAGCTCGAGAGGCTTTGTTGCTCGCACCCTCCCTCATGCCAAATTCTCCCTTCTAGGGAAAACTTCAGTGTTTAGATATTTGGGGCCACACACAGTTGCAGCTAGGCTTCTCACTGGCATATTCCAATCCCAGATCTTCTCTTCTGGAAGGATCTGTTCCACTTGCTTGTTGCAATGTGCAAACCTTGAGCTGGGGCAACTTAATGATTAAAAGACTTGAGCCACCTTGCGGGTGGCGCTGTGGTCAAAACCATCGAGCTGCTTGGGTTTGCCGATTGGAAGGTCGGTGGTTTGAATCCCCGTGACAGAGTGAGCTCCCATTGCTGTGTCCCAGCTCCTGCCAACCTAGCAGTTTGAAAGCATGCCAGTGCAAGTAGACAAATAGGTACCACTGCAGAGGGAAGGTAAACGGTGTTTCTGTGCGCTCTGGTTTCCATCACAGTGTTCCGTTGCGCCAGAAGCGGTTTAGTCACATGACCAGGAAAGCTGTCTGTGGACAAACGCCGGCTCCCATGGCCTGAAAGCAATATGAGTGCTGCAACCCCGTAGTCACCTTTGACTGGGCCTAACCGTCCAGGGGTCCTTTACCTTTACCTAAAGTGCTATATACCACTTTAAACAGCCACGGCTGCTGTTGTTGTTTGGTAAAGGCGCTCAATTTCCCAGTGTTCCCCATGAAGAGAAAATGGTTGTTAAACCAGACTGGGAATTGTAGCTCTGGGAGGGAACAACTCCTAACAACTCTCAGCACACTGACTCCAACTCCCAGAATTATTTGGGGGAAGCTGTGACTTTCTAAAGTGGTATCCTAGCTCTTTAAATGTATGGTTTGGATGTGGCCTAACAAAACAATGCTGGAAGGGACCAGGATATGGCAGGAGGGGTGGGGTTCCATTGCAGTGGAGGCCCCTGCCGTCCCACCAACAGCACAAGTTGTTGACAGGTTACCGCTGGTTGTATTTAAGCCTGTGGTAGCTGGCATAAGGCTCTGGAATTAAGAAGGGGAACCCCTCTCTCTTCCGCCCCTTCCATCCCGACCAGTTCAAGCAGTGGGGCTGCAGACGTGGCACTGGATCCATTGCTCTATTCAGTTGGACTTGCTTCCCATTCCATGAACCACCAAGTCTCTGGCTGAAACCTCACCTCTGCTGTGAAATCGTCAGGTGACCATATGCAGCATAAAATAGAGCCCACTGGATCACACCCCAAGGCTTGTTTAGCTGAGTGTTGTGGACTGGTTGGCTGCAGAGGAATGGTAGGAGGAATTAGCTGGCGAACCCCTAAAGCAGAGGTTTTCAGCCTTTTTGAGTCCACTCCATTGTGGAGTGTTCCCTCAGACTCCTCTTTCCTTGGGAGTCCTCTGAGTAGCCACTTCTGCCACCCCAAAGCCCTCCCCGGCCCCTTCTCACACTGCCCCACAGGGGCCTGGGAAGCACCCCTGGCCAGTCCCAGAGAAACCATTTGCCTGGGGCATCAGATGAGGGAGGAAGGAAAGAGGGACATTGCCCGTGGCACCCCGATCATCATTCAACGCACCCCAGGGTGTCACAAGACACTGGTTGAAAAACAATTCCCTACAGGAAGAAGGCTCAGAGCCAGAGGACTGGTGGTGGGATGATGAGTGGTCAGAGGGAGAAGACTGGGAGGAGGAGGAGTAGCAGCAAGCTGAAGAGGTAACAAGGCTTAGTGGGGGGGAGAGAGATTTGTGTCAGAATTGAGTCTGGCTGGTGAAGAGTCATGGGTGTTTCCCCTTCCTGCTGTGATGAGCCTCTCTCCTCCCTGGTCTCACAGAACCAGGTGAGGCATAAAGAGGGTAGAGAAAAAGTTAGCTTCATGCAGGCGCAGAGTCTGATTGCTTGAGGAAAACCTTGGTGAGGGAGGGAATTAGGCAGCTGTGGGGAGGTAGGGATGTTCACTCTTAGCAACTGCTTCATAGGGGCAAGACCTGCCAGAGATGAGTCACTGTGCTCATCAGGCCTGACACTCCTGTGCAGATCCTTTTTTCTTTTGCTAATAAAGAGTTAACTTCAACATGCTCAGTGTGATTTATTGCTGGCTTGTTCCTGTCACTGAGCATCCTGTGTCTATAGAAGTCAACTGGAGGCTTTTTGGAATGCTCACAAAAGAGACATGGGGCCAATAACCTTCTTCCACTGTTCTTCCCCAGTTTCTGACCTGGGGAACCATTCCGGCTAGTAGCCACTGATAATCTTATTGCCTATGAATTAACCTCCCGTTCCCCATCCAAACAAGCAAGGCAAACTATCACATACCAACGCACTTGAGAAGCACATGGATCAGGATCAGTAAGGGGTGTGTCCTGTGGAGGAGGCGTGGCCAAGGCAAGGGTGTAGCCTAGGGAGAGTCCTGGGAGCAAGACTGAGATGCCTGGAGGGCTTCATTTGCCCTAGGCCTTCATTTCCTTGCTTGTGGATTAAATAGCTATCTCCCAGCATTTTTAAAACCTTAATTAAACAACAACAGCAAATCCTTTGGGAGAATGCTTACACATCTCCTATTGCACAGGTTCAGGTGTTTCCAAGGCCCCTTGACTATCCCTGTGTTTAACAGTCTATTCTTGGTCCTCCTCTCTTGGAGGCTCTTTGACTAAGAAACGAGGCTCCCCTTTGAAACTCCTAAGCATTGGCCACTAAACGTATTATAGAAAATAAAAGCTTGGGAGACAAATGAAGAGAATGCGGAGCATGATGCCTCATTAAAATTCTTTCTGCTGTTATGGAACAATTTGCATACAGATGATTGGCATAAGCCTAGAGGGCAGACAGGATCATTCCTGTCAATGAATAGCATGTACTGACCGTGGTGCGTGTTTTTTGGAGCTCTTAAAATAGCAATCAATAACCCTCAGCTGATGTTAGCAGAGATTAATGGGCACCTCTCCAGATCCAGATGGAAATCTCATTGTCCACATGTTTTGTTTTTTAGCATGTTCCTTAAAAAGTAAGGACGCAAGAAGATCATGACACGTCAGTTGAGTTTCGTTCCCAAAACTGCCAGGAGGTTACCCAACCCTTTGTAATACGTAATCGGCTGCTCCTGCACAGAGGAACAGTTCCTCTGCATGTAATCACTTGCTGATGACATCGTTGTCTACATTTTGAAAGCAAATTCCAAAACATATTCACAACATGGCATTTAATAATCTCTCCCTGCACGCATCCTCAAATCAGTATGTACATAGCAAGAACGTAACCCCGAAAATGCATATCTTATCTCTTTCACAAAACTGCACATGCCAACACTTAAGAGAATTTCAGATGGAATTGCTTTTAGGCAGGGGGGTTTATGATTAATGGTTGGCTGGGCATGTTAGCTGCTTGCAAGGGAGAGCCTCTGGGCATCTTGAATGGAGCAGCTCACGTACAGCTCTCTCTCCTTTATGAAACAGGACCTTGGCAGCAATCCTATATAAGCTTTTACTTGAGAGTAAGTCACAATGAAGGGACGCGGGTGGCACTGTGGTCTAAACCAGAGAGCCTAGGACTTGCCAATCAATAGGTTGGGGGTTCGAATCCCCACGACGGGGTGAGCTCCCGTTGCTCGGTCCCTGCTCCTGCCAACCTAGCAGTTCAAAAGCACATCAAAGTGCTAGTAGATAAATAGGCACTGCTCCGGCAGGAAGGTAAACGGCGTTTCTGTGCGCTGCTCTGGTTCGCCAGAAGCGGCTTAGTCATGCTGGCCACATGACCTAGAAGCTGTACGCCAGCTCCCTCGGCCAGTAAAGCGAGATGAGCGCCGCAACCCCAGAGCCGTCCGTGACTGGACCTAACGGTCAGGGGTTCCTTTACCTTTAAGTCACATTGAACTCTCGAATTTGCTTCCAAATAGCATGATTAGGATTGTGCTGTGCATAGTATAAGACCTACACATATACTGTATGATAAGTCTGAGAGTGAGAAAGAGAAAGGGAGAGAGAGATTGAGACTTATCAGTCCCTAACCATTGTGCATGTATTCCTTTTAGTTTAACTTCCTGTTTAGCATCTCAAGGTGTTTTCTCAAGCAGATGTCACTCAGCCCTCAAGCTTTTTGTGTGATTAAGCAGCTGGTTTCCCTTTCTGAAAGCAGTGGGGGGGGGAGAGGGAGGGAGGGAGGCTGCAAGATATCAGGAGGAAAGAGAGTGAAGAATTATGTTCTCAGGCAGTCCTTGCAGTGAACAGGAAGGGGTCATAATGCTCTGTGCTCTTCCATTTACCCTCGCACCTCTGCAAGCAAAGCTTCCCTGGCTACTTACTGGTGCTCCAGTGGCTCATCTTCATATTTTCCTTCTGCCGCCCATCAACAGTTTTAGCATGTGGCTGACCTTTAAACCTGTTATTATAGGATTGCGAGAGAAAAGCGATCAAGAGGCTCTTTCAGCTGCCTTGCTTCCCATGTGACCTAGATGGAGAATAGATTCAAAATACGGTTCCTCCTCCCCCAGCAATGCAAGGCAGAAGAGAAAAGCACTGTCACTTCCAAACAGTGCTGGCACAAAGGCAGGGAGGAATAAAGCCGAGAAGAGCTCCAGTAGTTTAGGACTCCTCTCGAAGAGGCCGGATTTTTGTTGCAAGGAGTAATGCTTTTGAGAAAGCTCCTGTTCTTGAAGCATGCCTGCTCTTCAGAGGGAATACCTGGGGCTTGAGGAGCGGTGTGAGGACAACTGAAGTTTCACTGCTAGGAACACCTGGGATTTTACCTGCAAGATGAGTATTATTATGAAGCCAAGATCCCGATCTACCAGCTCATTAAGAACTGCAGACGCAACTTGGTAATGTGGCTGTTTTTACCCCCCTGCTTTGCTGACACTGCCTGCCTGTCTACAAATGCTCTGTTATATTGTTTTGTGCTAATAAATTCTGTCCATGCTGATTCCACAGATTGGGGTGCAAGGGTATGTCCAAACCAGAAACCACCTTTGCTTCTGTTCTACCTTGTTTAGTATGGGGGTGTATGGCAATTTAGCTTTCTTGAACAGAGTGAGAACTTCTGCTGCCTTATTATTATGGACAACCTTTCTGAGTTGGCCTTCTGAAGGGAGACTCAAGGTAGTAGCTTCTATTGCTTGTTGGGTTTCTGTTTTGCTTTTCTGGTGACAACTTTCCCCTTATTTTTCTTGCATTCAATAAGTCAAGTGATGACAGATCATAGGAAGTATGGGAAAACACAGACTAAGATCTTGTGATGAGAGATTTTATCTTGTGTACTTTCCCTTAGAAAAGAAAAATAAAGGGGAAAATGCCAGCATGTTTCTCTTCTCTCTTAACCGCCCCTGCCCCACAAAGAGGCATGAACCAGGACGACAACCAGTGCATTTTAAAATATTATTTTTAGAGCTGGTGTAGCAGAATGGCTAATACAATTGCCCTGTGCCTGTTTGCTCAGATGTAAGTCCTATTGTCTTCAATGGGGGTTACTCCTAGGTATGCATGCATAGGATTGCAACCTGAGACTGAGCTATGGATCAGGAAGTCTGCCGCTCATTTGAATCTCACCTATGCCATAGACTTCCTTGGTAGCCTTAAGGAAGTCACTATCTCCTAGACTCGTTCTGCCCACTTCCTGCATGTGGAGGATAATAATACCGAATTGCCTGAAAAGGTTGTTGTAAGGATTATAACTAGATAATGCACCAGATGCACTTGAAAATGCTGTGCATTTTTTTTTTACAGTATTCTTTTTCTTATATATTGCTATCCTAGCTTTATTTACTTGAGAACGAGTCCCAGTGGTCAAAAGTAGTGTTTTCCTCTGAGTAAAACCTGCAGAGGATCGTGCTCTCCATTTCCTAAGCAGTTGCCAAAGTTGTAGCCTCTTCTGTATGATGGATCTATAAATTATAAGGCTTTTCAAGATGTCTGGCCAGGAAAGGGCAGCTTCACTGATACCTATGCCCTCTGGGCACATCCTAGATGTTTATTTCTAGATGTCCTGACATTCTATCATTTTTGCTTATGTCATCTCTGTGCACATAGAGAAGCACTAAGATATGTGATTTGTTCTACCTCCAGCTCCAATTTTGACATGGCACTTCTTGCAAAATGTAGGTTTTTGCTGCAGTCGTTGGACATTCGTTATGGATATTCCTGATTGTTGACTTAGCCTTCTTAGCAGAGTCTTCACATTTTTTACCTGGGGGGGGGGCGCATAACTATTTGATGTCATCACAATAGCCCCAGCAACATTATTGCAAGTTATAATGAGATATATGACAGTGGTTTTTTTTTTTTATAAAAATAATAGTAGTAGTATTAGTAGGTCCATAGTAATTTTAATAAAACCAATAACAGTATGAGATTATGGTAAACCATTAATCAAACTTCATTCTTCTTCCATGACGTTGTGAAGAAGTGTTGAATTTTCTCAAGCTACGTCAGCCACATAATACTGTATTGCATAGTTGGTAATTTCATGGAAACTGTTGCCAGCTTTCCAGCGTAAAAGCACAAAAGGCAGTGCTTTGAGAAACATTGCAGCCAGACCTTATTCAGGCAAAACCTCAGCTAACGTCACAGATACTGTCTGCTGGGCGGACCAGCACTCTGTAACTGTGAAGTTTCTGTCAGGTTTTATTTTTTTAAAAAAAACCACTACACCACAGTTCTTCTCTCCTTTTGTAATGTTCATTTTCTTTCTATAGCCCTTTATTGTTTTCCAGCACCCAGATAATATTCCACAGTTCTTTTGTTTTACTTATTTGCTCAGTTTAACTGTAACTGATAAGCCTGCAGCTATTTTGCAGAAAAGCTTTAAGTGTGGCACGTCCGTCCAAAGTATTTCATCTAGTACCAAGTGGTAGATGGAAGTGAGAAAAAAATGTTGCCACCTGCGGCAAAGAGTTCCCAGTTCCCCTCTAGTATAATCCTGCCCCTGTAATTGTAGAATTGTAGAGTTGGAAGGGACCCCAAGGGCTATCTAGTCCAACCCCCTGACAGCCACACCTGGGTGGGCTCGAACCACCGACCTTCTGGTTAACAGCCAGATGCACTGACCCAATAGCACCACAGAGAACATGGTGCAATGTGAAAAAAACCGAATATTTTGTTAAGTGAGAATGTAGACAAATTTCTTTTCCTAATACAGTATTTCAGTGAATTGTTTATCAGAATAAGTTCCTTATTGCAATTTCCATTGACTCACAAGTGTATCTTCCCCTGATTAGTGTAACCAGTGTAAAAATTTCAGCATGGCTTCCTTCCTTCCTTCCAGTGTGGTGTAGTGGTTAAGAGCGGGTGGACTCCTAATCTAGTGAACCGGGTTCGTGTCTCCGCTCCTCCACATGCAGCTGCTGGGTGACCTTGGGCTAGTCACACTTCTCTGAAGTCTCTCAGCCCCACTCACCTCACAGAGTGTTTGTTGTGGGGGAGGAAGGGAAAGGAGAATGTTAGCCACTTTGAGACTCCTTTGGGTAGTGATAAAGCGGGATATCAAATCCAAACTCCTCCTCCTCCTCCACTCCTCCTCCTCCTCCTCCTCCTCCTCCTCCTCCTCTTCTTCTTCTTCTTCTTCTTCTTCCTTCCCCAGCTTTGATCTTCTAGTCTCTTAGGATACCACGGCATCCATTTGCCTGTCTCTGTGGCCTTATTCTTTGCAAACATTGCAATTATCCAGGCTATTTGTCTTGAGTTGTGAATTGTGGGACCCAGAATGCCAATTGTGAATGCTGGGTTAATGTGCACCGCGGTGTAAAATGCATGATCATCAGCCCTGTGTTTTTGGAGCATGCCACCAAGACTGTGGCCATGATGCTTGAATACTCTCACGTGTGAAATAAACTTCTCCCCGTATTCAAAACTAGAAAGTGCAGAAGACATTGAGGCAGAACTTTCTCCCTAACATGGTAGCTTGATACAGTTTTCAGACCAGTATTTGCACATGATCTGAAAGATCCTCATTCATAAAAAGAGGTGCAAATGCAGAAGTCCTCTGGTAGGGCAAGGGATGTGTATCTGTGGTACAGTTCGTGCTTTGCATGAGAAAGGTTCAAAAGCCCTTCTCTGGCATCTACAGGTAGGGCTAGGAATGTCTTCTGAATCTCTAGAGCATGGCTAGGCAAACAAAGGCCCGGGGGCAGGATCTGGCCCAATCACCTTCTAAATCCGGCCCGCAGATGGTCCGGAAATCAGTGTGTTTTTACATGAGTAGAATTGTCCCTTTATTTAAAATGCATCTCTGGATTATTTGTGTGGCATGCCTGGTGTTTTTGCATGAGTAAAATGTGTGCTTTTAGTTTAAAATGCATCTCTGGGTTATTTGTGGGGCATAGGAATTAGTTCATTTCCCCCAAAAAATATAGTCCGGCCCCCCACAAGGTCTGGGGGACAGTGGACCGGCCCCCTGCTGAAAAAGTTTGCTGACCCCTGCTCGAGAGAGCTGCTTCTGGTTAGAATAGACCAAGCTTGATGGACTTGATTCAGTATAAGGATACCCTGGAGACGGGAAGAGCACAGACGCAAATATGTATTTTTAATTTTCCATGTCCCTTCACAAATTCTTGTCTTAGGAAGAATTCTCGAGAACTCAAAAGCTTTCCAAAATTCTACGACATTTTGGGTTGCCCTAATAAAGGTATTGCCCAACTCTGCAGTTTGAATGATTTTTCTTTTCTTTTTCTTATGAACCAACATGGCTACCTCTGCATTTTAAACATTTTCATTTGCCCTGGTGTACTTCTGGTTACTATGAAGGATGTGTAAGATCGAGTTAAAGTACAACTGATTTCAGCAGAAGAGACATTAAAGTGCATGCTTAAGTCACCCACTAAAATCGGTAGAGCTTAAAAATTAGCTTGATTGCATTCTAAATGGGTGGGGATTTTTGTTGTAAGAAGTCTGATTCAGAGAAAAAATGAGTTACCTATGATACATCTTGGTCAAGGTTGTGTTTATAATTACGGTATATAATATGGCTTCTGCTAGAGGAGGAATAATGTTTTCTGTTGTTATTGCATAGTGTCAATCTGCAGCTGTTTTCTGGCTTCCTTTGAGAGTCAGTTTATGATGTTATATGAAGTCTTTTATTAGCAGCATTGTACATCAGCCATTGCCCCTGGAAACATTTTGGTGTGTAGTTGCCATGGAAAGAAGGGGGAATGGAACTATAGATATCTCTTAGTAACACCTTTAGCTAGTGGAGTCAATGTGATACAGTGGACAGTGCTGGCCTTGGATCCATGTCAAATCTTGTCCTGTCTCTGTAAGGTCCCTTGTATGGTAGTGGGCAAGGCATTATCTCTCCCCCCCCCCCCCCAAATCTTTAAAAAAGAGGAGGGAGCATATTAGTGACCCACATCACTATGGTGCTCAGGATAAATCGCAGCAAAGTCTGAAAAGCACATTGTAAATTTAACTGCTTCCTAAATGCTAGCACATGTTCAATACCTGGAGAGCCACATTATCCATTTCGCATTCCATAACTGCGATTGCGGATATTGGATATATTTTGGATATACAGTTGTACCTCGGTTTAAGAACAGTCTGGTTTAAGAACGATTCGGTTTACGAACTCTACAAAACCAGAAGAAGTGTCCCTGGTGGTGAACTTTACCTCGGTATAAGAATGGAATCCGAATGGTGGAAGGCCACCGGCGGCGGGAGGCCTCATTAGAGAAAGCGTGCCTCGGTTTAAGAATGGACTTCTGGAACGGATTAAGTTCATAAACTGAGGTACCACTGTAGTTGAAATCAGTCAGAATATTCGCAGGCTTGTGAACTAGGCCATATACTAGGCCTTCGTAAGAGGGCCCACTAGAACCAGCTCAACTAGAAGAAGTCAATAAGCAGATTAACTCCAGCTGTGTGTGAACACATTGACCTTGGCAATTTCTCTTTCCCAGCTTTTCCTCTTTCCAACCAGGTTCATAGTCTCCACTATGAGTCACATCTCTCACCCTCTTATCTCCCCACAACACCTCTGTGGCTACATCATTCCCAGAGGAGCCATCACCCTCTATCCAGCAAAAATAGGTGTAATTCACCGACTGACTTTTCAGCAAATGCTGAGAGCTTATTCACCTGCTGGAAAGCGCTTTTCTTGCTTTGGAACACATGCCACGTTAACCCCGCTAACCACTTTAGCACAAAATTCAACCGAGGAGGCATCATTTTATTTTCAACTTCAAAGTGAAAAACAGCGCTGGACTCTAATTTTGGCTGTGCAAATCATCCAAGACACAAATCATCTGATGTCTTGAGCTGATTTGGATTCTCTCCAAAGTGACACACATTGCCTTAGGTGAAACTCTTTCCTTTAGGGTCTTGGAAATAATGTTTCTATTGATGAAGCTTAGAAGAGTGTTGCCTCATGGATTCATAGCCTAGCCAGTTATCTGCCATTGAAGCATCTGGTGCTTTGCTTAATAATGTGGTCTCTTCCCAATTTATTACACTTGAATGTCATGTGGTTGGTGTCTGCCAATTTTCTCCATTGAGGTCATTCTGAACTTCTAGCCGACCTCTGAGAAATTTGCAGCACCTCCCAGCTTTGTATCATTCACGTCCTTAGTGAAGATACTGATTGGTATGCCTTTCCCAGAGTTGCCTTTCTTTTATTTTTTAAATGGGACAATCATTTTCTTTCCCCCAATCACCTGGAACGCAAGTACGCAATTGCATTAGCTTGTGGTTCTGAGATGTGCCTGGCTAACTCCTGCAACATCCTTCACTGAATGTCACCAGGCTTTGCTGACTTCAATCTATTGTCCCTGTTATTTGGCATGCTTTTTGATTATCTTGCCTTTCCTTCATCATTGTTGCCAGATCTCTCATCACAGCCTTCTCTCAGCCTCTAAGGAGGGAAGCCGTGTCAGCTCCAGGTTGTTTTTTTTTTTTTGGGGGGGGGGGTTCTTGGCCAAGGTTTTTTGGGGAGCTGGTTGGGCCCACCTCTTCCTTGCTGCTATTGCCATTCTCAGTTCACTCTCCCTTTAGGTCCAATCCAGACAGCTGCCCACAGTGGGAGTGCTCAAGGCAAGTGAAGGATGCAATCCTGCACCATCTCCTTGCATGTGTCGCTGCTTGAGGTTCTTGGTTTGCCCCAGTGAGCGAGGGTGTGGTGACCAAACAAAACCCAAGAAGCCACAATTCATATGGAAATAATTATTTTAAACATATCAGCAGAAGGGCAGGCAATAATTTCAGTTTACTAAGATTTAAAGATAATAATATTGAAGAGAAATCAACAGAGAGAGAGAGAGATGGGGAAGGATAAATATGTGCAAGTGATGAGTAAATGGAGAACAAAACAGAATACGAATATGTAGTTTAACTTTTAAACTTAACTCAGAAGAGCGAGATGCAACTTGGCAATTATAAACATTACTTATGACATGAAAAATGTAACATTCTTAATTATTCATTTGCCCCCTAAAATTTCCACCAGTTTAACTTAGTTAAAAACTTTGCTGTGTTACAACACTATAGTAACTTCTAAATATTAAGAAAAGACAAAAGAAAGAATATGATAGTTACCTATCCAAGCAGTAACTCAAAGGAACCAGTTTCTGTGGGCCTGGGGAAGAGCTGAGTGGTAAATGCAGGATTCTGCGGGTAGGATCCAGAAAAATCCAGATGAAGGGGAAAGGGTAGAAAAATAGAATAATGAATTAGGAACTGTGCTTGGGAGTAATCAAAAATTGACAGGACAGATTTAAAGCAGGAAACTCCTCTTTTAAAAAAGCAAGCAGAACATGCAAAAGTATAAGAAAAAATTTGGAGCTAAGCAAAATTTTAAACAAGCAAAGAAGTGAATTTTAGCACAGAGTGCAGTCTCTCTTTTTTTATCCCCATTGCACCTATAATTTTCTCCATCCTGGTTTGTCCCATTTTGTTGCCCCACTTACCCCACTAAAAATTAGTTTTGTAATGTTAAATGGCAGTTCATGGGACAAACACCGGCAGAAAGAGTTGTCAATTGTTTTAGGGGTTGATGTGATCCCAAACTTATTGGGCACAGGGAGAGCCCAGGGCTGCTAGCCACGTGGAATAACAAATCTTGTACCTTCTTCACAAGGCCTTGTCAGCATTTCTGGTTCTCACTCTCCAGACAGAAAAGAACCTTTGCCCTCAAGGCAAGACATTCCAACCTACTTCCTTCATGAGCATGAGCTTCTTGACCAAAGTTGTTTTCTTCCATTCACCGTTCACGTAGATTTGCCCCCAGAATTGAGCTCAATAACACTTTTTGGATACTCACAGGCAAACAGGCTGTGGCATCAAAGAGGAGGTGCATGGCCAAGACCCAAGGGGAATCAGGCTCATGCATGGAGGTGGGCCTGTGCCAGGAGAGGGAAACTCTAAAGCAAATGGATTTCAACCTTTTTCTATGTCTTTTCTGTAAGTTTTCCAAAGACCACACTACTGTGCCCTAGCTATAAACAGTCAACTCTGTATACGCTTTATGTGACAAGCTGAGCGAAGTTTTTGTATCCGCCATCATGTGAATGGCAGAGAGGTTTATTTATTCGTTTGAAAAATTATATCCTATCTTTAACTACACATGCTCTCATGGCGGCTGACAGTTAAAACAATCTACAGTAAAACAGCCCAAAGCATAGCAGAACAAAACTTTGGAAGTTACACAGGATTAACCAGTGCTGGCTGGTTATAGCTCAGTTTAGACAATGCAGAGGCAATGTTGGTGGGTGGTTCATCTGACATAGGAGGTAGCGGGCAGTCTGTTCTGGAGGGGGGGTGCTCCCCCTAAAACATAGTTGCCTTGCAAGGAGTGCAGAAACACGTGTGCACATGGGGAGAGAGAGAGAGAGAGAGAGAGAGAGAGAGAATGTCCTTTTAAATGTGCACTCATGATTTGTATTTCTGTTTTCACTGCTATTTGCAACTGCATTAAAAATGGGGGGGGGGCAGTCATAACAGTTCATTGTCCTGCTTTTGTTGTGCTGTGGCCCCTCCAGGCAGCAGTAACGTGGCAACATTGGGGGATCATTGCAGATCTTAAGAAAGCAGAATAATCCCACCCCTTATGCACTACTGCTGTGGCAAGAACACACTGCAGAATACACCTGCCACAAAACACCAGTTTGGATGGGCTTAGAGAAAGAGGTTGTTGAAAGAAAGAAAGGGATAGAGAGAAGGGGGTGTCCCCAGCTGCAAGTGACTCCAGACACACCCATTACCGGTATGCAGCCCCTACTCCTGCCCTCAAAGATCAGACCCTCAGCTTGGGGGATCAGCTGGTTGACTCAGCTGTGTCAACACAGGCCAAGTAGCTTTCGCAGCACATAACATCTAACACCATGGGAGGCTTGTCTGCCAGATCCTACTACCTCTAGGCGGAATACCTTAGTCACAGTTATCTATGACATCCCAGACTTTGATTACCACAGTGTGTGAAATGTGGGACTGCTCATTGGGACTATGTTTAGTTCCTGCTGCTGCTCTTAGATTGCTAAGTGAGACCTTCTTTTGACTTGATTCTTACTCGTACATCTGATTCTTTAACATCCAATTTTTGTTTTATTACAAGGTTTGGGGGGGGGGAGTGCATTACTTGCACAAAGGCAACGCAGCCTATAAAATTTCTAATGAGTTAATTTGGGGGGGAGGCTGTTGTGAAAGTAGCTTTGTCCTGTGTTTGTTACAGAAAAGCTAGCAAAGAAAGCAATCTGGGCTGAACCTGGTGAAGAGAGTATGGGAGGGGAAGGATGAGAGACTAATTTTTATTTGCTCCTGCTGCCTTGTTCTGTGCAAAAAGAAGAGGGAGCCTGAAATGGTGTTTGTGGAATGTGGAAAAAGGCAGCTCTCCTCTTCCTGTTCTGTATCTGTCTACTGCTCAGTTTTACGGCTGTTTCCCTGGGTTCTGTTTATTTAGGGGGAGGAGTATAAACCACTTAAGCAGTTCCCAGGTGATGTACATAAAACAGTATAAAACAATTGTTGATAAAACCAACAAAATTTGAAAAGCAAGTCCAGCAAACTGCATTATATGTCCAGATAGGCATGCTGAATTTTTAAAAAAGGTTTTTAGTAAGCGTCTGAAACAGTATAATGATGGTTGAAGTATAGGTTCTGCTACACTAAAAGTTCCTCCCCCCTCTCTTTTATTTCATTTGTTTAAACAGCAGTTAATTACAGTAAAGTAGTAGAGGAAGAAAATTGTTTGTTTGTTTAGTGGCAGGATTTCTAGACCGCATTTATGCCCTTGTGCATCTCCTGCTTATTTCAGTGGGGCTTATGCAATGAGGATGTTCCAATGGGTTGTTCTTAATAAGCTCTCATAATGCACCACTGGAGGTGGCTGCCTCGTGACTTTTGCAAAGGAATGGCTTCTTCCCCCTCCTAACATTGGGAAATGCTGAATTTTTAGTGTCTTCTTTTATTGAACGGTGCATTTTGTGTAGTCTCTGCTGTGCTTGAACGTTAAATGAGCAAAAAGATAGGAAGATGCCTCTTCAATCTTGCAAAGCACTCCAGTACCAACTGCATGCCTCCAGTCTCTTGTGCGTTCATAGATTTATTGAGCTTGACACTAGTGTGTCTGCTGCGTTCTGAATTATTTGTGAGAAGGAGCAACAGTATTTTACAGACAATGACCTTCTGAATTAAATATGAACATTAAGAAGTCAAAAGGGCTGCAATCACAGTAACAGTGTAAGGGGGGGGGGGAAGCTGTTTGCCCTATTATTCGAGAACGGGGTAATTCTGCAAATCAAATGCCTGTTATATTCAGGGAGTCAAACCATTAATGTTGTTCTTCTATAGCTAAGGGTTATAGTTCAGATTCAGCTATGAAACTGTTCTGGTTTAGTTCTGGTTCAAAGCCAATAAAGGCACTGTAATTGATTCAGCACACTTTTGGAACTGGATCATTTCCAGCTCATGGGAAGCAGAAAGTTAAAGGGTCTAATTTGTTACATATGTCAGCTGTCACCTGTAAGTACTATGAAAGATGCAAAATAATAACAACAACAATAACTAAAGCACTTAATAGTAAAATGGCAACAAATGATAATTAAAGTGTATGGCAGCCTTAACCCTCAAAGTCACATGCCTTTGAGATGTCAAGGTATAGTATGACATATTCAGAGTAGGCCCATTGAAATCGATGGATCTATTCTATGCCTAGTTTGATAGATTGGCTTTGCATTCTGAAGATAACATTTGGTTGGGATCACGAAGTGTATCACTAAATCGGGTTGTTTTTTTGACTCCTTATTTTGTATTAACAACTTGCTCAGGGACATTTATGTTTTGGGGAGAAAGTAAGGATTTGGTTTTATTCTTGGTATGTTCTGTCTTTCTGTTACTGATTTGTTCTGCATATGCTGCTGAATGAGATGGTTAAATTATTATTATTTATTTAATTGCTTGAATTCTCAGGTAGTAGAGTGGATTGTACCACTTCACACAGTGGAAGAATGCCATTTAAAAAAATTACTTCCCGTATTTGTTGTTGATTTTTAACAAGAAAAATCTCCCTGCAAGTAAAGCATCTAGCATAGAAGGAAGAAATCATCTCATCCTACCCAGTCCTTTCTGTGCTGCTTTTCTACCTGCAGAGTAATTTTGCATAGAAGAGGATTACTGGCTGGAAGTATTATTTTAAATGTCTGAGTAAGCCACCCTAAAGGTCTTTTGTGAAGAAGGACATACTTCACGTATAACTACATAAATAAATTCAACAGTGTGATTACTGTCTTGCAGGCAGAAATAATGGCACAGTCCACTCTGCTACCTCAGGATTCTTATCACCTCAGGCTTTTGTGTCAAAAGCTCAAGAACTTGACAAAATACATTAACCCTTGTGCTCACTGCATCCTTGATTGGTAAAATTTGAAAATAGAGATTGGGGAGAAATTCCATTCAGGTTGTATTTAAAGGCAAAGCTACCTAATTCACACTTCTAAACCAACATGTGAACCAAAACAAAGCCAACAATTTGAAACTTGTGGTTTCCATAACATACATTATTTTACGGGGGATTGTTTGCAGAAATGTGTATATTAGGCAATTGCATATAAACCTATGAATATTATTATTATTATTATTATTATTATTTATATCAGAGGAATTCTCACTAAATCACTGGTGAATTTTCAGGAAGACTTTTTTTAAAAAAAACAATAACCCACAACCTAATGTTGAAATATGGAGAACTGAACTTTTAAGAATGGAAAAATGAGAAAATGAAATTGACAGATTCTCCCATCTCTATTTGCATCATAGGTTGTTGTTTTTAAAACCAGAGGACTGTATTAGTCACTTCACTTTCCCACATGTGTTCATTTTTGAAATACCAAGAATGAAGCAGAATAAAATAGGACCCAAGAAGGTCACTCAGTAAAGAAATGGAAGAGGACAGGAAGGGGGAGGGGTTGCATTATTTCCATAAACTAAATGGAAATAAAGCCCTTAAGTGATCTTCCTTTGTGTAACCAAGTATGCGATGGTTCCTACTCTGCACCCCTCCCCCGCCTTTTCATTCAGTGATGTAAAAAGCAATGAAGAGAATACAAAAGAACACTCCATGTTAAAACGATATGAGAAACCATCACATGTGCAAAGCCATTCAGCATGATCTCTGATTAACCACGAGTGCTAGTGAGATAGCATTTCATAAACTGAAGATGACAGCTTCTAGATTTATATTCCGTTTCGAATATTTCCTTTGTGCCAAGATGAGATCAATGTGACTGCTGAATTATTAATCTGATGCAATTTTCGTTCTGAAATGATCTGTTTCTTTGCCCTATATATTTTCAAACATTGTAATTACAAGGAGGGGGATGATCCAGCCCACATATGCATAGCCTGCAAATCTGAATTATCACCACCCACGGGGGGGATTTTCCATGCCAGATGTGTAGAAAGGTGTTCCACAGTCCTTACCAGAAGTCTTGGATTTACCTGTCTTAACTCCAGTGGTTGGGCATAAGAACGCATGAAGAGCCTGCTGAATGTTTAATTTTTAATTCAATTTGTATACCTGTAGATCTCAGGGCAGCTCACAACATAAAATAACATTATGAAAAAACAGGAAATTAAAACATAATAAAAACAAAACAAAGAGAACCCAATTATCACCCCCCCCCTTCCACAACACATTTTAAAAGGGCATCGTATGCCAGTCAACCAAATGCCTGGTTAAAGAGGAGCATTTTCGCCTAGCACCTAAAGGTGTGCAATGAAGGCATCAGTCGAACTTCCCAGGATCAGGCCAGTGACCCATTTAGTTCAGCATCCTATTCTCAGTCCCCAACCAGATGCCTGTGCGAAACCTGCAAGGAGGACCTGAGAACAAGAGCACTCTCCCCTTCGGCAGTTTTCAACAACTGGTGTTCATAACCATGCTGCTTCTGATTATGGAAAAGGAACGTGGGTGGCACTGTGGGTTAACCACAGAGCCTAGGACTTGCCGATCAGAAGGTCGGCGGTTCGAATCCCCATGACGGGGTGAGCTTCCATTGCTCGGTCCCAGCTCCTGCCAACCTAGCAGTTCGAAAGCATGTGCAAGTAGATAAATAGGTACCGCTCAGGCGGGAAGGTAAACGGCGTTTCCATGCACTGTTCTGGTTCGCCAGAAGTGGCTTAGTCATGCTGGCCACATGACCCGGAAGCTGTACGCCAGCTTCCTCAGCCAATAAAGCGAGATGAGCGCCGCAACCCCAGAGTTGGCCACGACTGAACCTAATGGTCAGGGGTCCCTTTACCTTTACCTATGATTGTGAAGGCAGAGTATAACCCTCATGGCTAGTAGGCATTGTCCTCCATGCAATTGTCCGATTCCCTTTTAAAGTCATCCAAGTTCATGGCCCTCACTGCCTCTTGTGGGAACAAGTTGCATAGTTTAACTGTGCGCTGTGCGAAGAAGTACATTCTTTTATTTGTCTTGAATCTTCCAACATTCAGCTCTGTTGGATGTCCACTATTTCTCTTGTTATGAGCGACAGAGGAAAGGGCACTGAGTTTCCACAAGGAGGCACCAGATGGAGGAAGGCGTTCCTAAACTGACCCTCGTGAATAAGGCTAAGCTTTGTCCTTTATCCTGAGTTTCTTTTGAGTCCATTCAATTATTTGGCCACTCAGTAGTGGGGTCACTGACTTTTTTCCTTCAAGCAACAGGTTCCCGCGTTGAAATGTGAAGACGGATGCCCCCAACTGAGTTCGGTGAAAGTGTTCTAGGCAAACATTTGCTGCCATGAAAACCCATTCCAGACTTCTGCAATACTTCGAAAACATTTGTAGCTTCCTCATTGTTACGTCTGTCTTTGCACTCAAATCACTTCTACAACCCCGCTCTATTTCAAAAAGTTGTCTGCTGTGTTTTGTGAAAGAAAGAGGGTGTAGAGCCCAAAACTGTGTTGGAGCTATCCAGGTGTCCGGAACACAGCCAAGATATACAAGCATAACCACCCATATGCACATTCTGAAGAGTAAATTCTGGTGCTGCAGGTTTTGCTCTGCTATGGCTCAATATCATATGTTCCTCCTAGCCTCAAGGCTTGGTTTCCTGTTAATTAGCTAAGCTCCTAAATACTAATGATAAATGTAGTAGCAGCTACCTTTATGATCCCTTCTTCTGATATATTATTCTCTTTCAAGTATCACTTCCCGCCATACTTAGACATTAAAAAAATGTATTGCACAACTTAACCAAGCATAATTGACTGGTAAGATCATCTCTTCCCAGAAGAGGACGCAACTGCTACAACTTGCAAAGCCAGGGTATCTGCCTGCTGCCACTCAGCAAAACTGCCCATCAGTTAAAATCCTTACCTAAGGCCTTTCTCAGAATTCACCTGAAGTGTCAAGATTGTACAGTTCCCTCTCCTGAAATGTTTGCCTAGAGTCATCTTTGCTGCATTTTAGATGTCAGGCGAAATCCAACCTGTTTGCCCATGCAATTTTGATTGTTAATTAGGTGTTTGCTGCTGCTTTTGCTTTGTTTTGAAATGAATGGACCTCAGTCATGTCCATTGATTTCAATGGATCTGCTCTGAGTATGAGAACATTGGGTGCAGCCCATCAGTTTGTATTCAATATTAGTCATAATCGGTGTAAACGCATTGAAATTCACGGGCATGGCTAATTGAGGTTTGTTCATTTCAATGGGCTTACTCTAAGTAGAAATAATTTAGAGCCAGCCCATTTTGTTTTGTATTTTATGGTTTCTAAGTTATTCCTCTGTTTTGATAGGAAGCCAATGTAGAGACATTTAAAGTTGGCGAATCAAATCTCAAAATTAAGGGCTACCACTTGTTTCCACAGTGTGGGGCCAAGGTGTAAATGGGGCAGATCCTTTCCAATTCAATGTTTTCAAACAGCCTTTGCCAACCTGATGCCCTCCAGATGTTTGGATTACACCTCCAGCCAGCATGTTCTGGCTCAGTTGGTGGAGCATGAGACTCTTAATCATGGATTTGAGCCCAGCATTGGGTGAAAGATTTCTGTTTGACCCTTCTGGCCCCTTCCAACTCTATGATTCTTTGATCTGGAGGACTCCAGGTTGGTGAAGACTATTTTACAGGTTTAAGTAACTTCTTTTTCTGCCATTACAAATTGTGTTGGAGCACAAAGAGAATCAGCAGTGGAGTAGAGGCTGCAGGGGAAATGTCTTTCAAGGATAGTCAATTGGTTCTCTGAAAATCTTGACTTTTTATGGTTTTGTGTAATAACAGATGGTTGTAGTTTGTAAGCATGGCCTGAAACATTTTATGATCTAAAATCCATATCCAGTAAAGTCGGATCCTTTCATAGCATTTGATCTTTCAAGGCAGTGTTTGTTTTAGTTTATTTCTTATGAAAGATTGTTTAATCTTCTTTAATTGGTGATACCCATGTTGATGGGGTCTTCAGTGTTTTAAACATTTCTTGACAACTTTGTTTCTCTCCAGCGTTTGCACAAATGTCTCAGGGTGGTGGAGGGGAAAGACTTGCTGAACAAAGTTCCAGGGTTCAAGAGGCTTCCCATCTTTGGACAGGTTTCTGTTGAGCGGTTGGAGACTTGGAGCTTTGGTCAGAGCTGCATGCAGTCAACTTAATGGGCCCATGTTATTGGCATTCTGTGCTGTGGGTGTGGTCCTCAGACCACAGTTGTGGCGCTCATCAAATAACTACAGTGGTATTGGAGTATTGGATAGGTTTGATCTTCTTGCAGTCCATGGGACTCTCAAGAGTCTCCTCCAGCACCATAATTCAAAAGCATCAATTCTTCAGCGATCAGCCTTCTTTATGGTCCAGCTCTCTCTTTATGGTTTGTCTAGAGAGAGCTAAAACACGAACCTGGGTTCAGACGACATGCTCAGTCAAATCATGGCATTGCTCAGCAGTCCAGCTGATCGCTGAAGAATTGATGCTTTTGAATTATGGTGCTGGAGGAGACTCTTGAGAGTCCCATGGACTGCAAGAAGATCAAACCTATCCATTCTCAACGAAATCAGCCCTGAGTGCTCACTGGAAGGGCAGATCGTGAAGCTGAGGCTCCAATACTTTGGCCACCTCATGAGAAGAGAAGACTCCCTGGAAAAGACCCTGATGTTGGGAAAGATGGAGGGCACAAGGAGAAGGGGACGACAGAGGACGAGATGGTTGGACAGTGTTCTTGAAGCTACCAGCATGAATTTGACCAAACTGCGGAAGGCAGTGGAAGACAGGAGTGCCTGGCGTGCTCTGGTCCATGGGGTCATGAAGAGTCGGAAACGACTAAACAACAAAAGACAAACCATGAGCTTATAACTAAGGTTTGCCATATGGTTTGCAGCCCTTGGTGTGTCTGAGAGACCAAAGCCTGCAAACCAAGGTTCAGATGATACATGAAGCCAAACCATGGCTCAGCACAGCATGACACAGCTGGCTGTTGAATGACCAGAGGAGAAAAGCTGTCATGATCTCTTCTCCTAGACTCTGCATATTTGCATGTCATGCTAAGCCATGGTTTGGCTTAGTGCTGCATGTAAACGAGGTCAGAGACATTGTGATTTAAAGACTGGAAAATTGGTAGGATTCCAACACTTGGTCCTGTTTGAATTTCATTAAGTTACAAAGCTGGTGCCAACAAATTCAGGGGGAAACAGAGGTGTTTCCCCAAATGGTGTCAGTGGTTTTGCTGTAGCCCTTGTTAAAATAGCAGTTAGCATGGAAGACGTGATGACTTTTCATCCTATTTCTTAAGTATTTGTAGTTTGAACTGGAAAAAATTCTGAAGAACCATTAAAGCCGGTGTTGGTGGTGACTGATGGTGGAGAACCTAGCAGAGCTGGGCCAATATAAATACTGCAGTCTTCCAGTAAAATGACTTAATATTGTCATACTACATTCCAAACTGTCTTTGGGAAAAGGTTCCAACGCACATTATGGACCAATAACCCTCCATCTTCTGTGCCCTAAGAAGGAGGGGATCCTCTTGCCATTACTCACAGGTCAAACTTTTTCTAGAGTTACTTCTGGGATTTGCTGGTCATGTCATCATTCTTGCTTTATTATTATTTGTAGACAATAAATATTATAATTCTTTTTGTCGAGCCAGAGTTTTACAGCTGTGTGGAAATATACTCTTCCTAGGGAAAAAAACGTCAGGGATGAGTAACAAGGAAATGATGTACTGCACCATTCTTCTCCAAACTGATGCCTTCCAGATATTCTGGACCATATGATAGCTGGGGCCGATGGGAGTTGTGGTCTGAAATATTTGGAGGGCACTAGGCTGGGGAAGGCAGTATGGTACAGTGAGCATGGCTATCTGAAACCCAAGCTTCCCAAAACCAAGGGAAAATTGCACGCATGCGCACACACACATGAGAGAATCAGGTTTGTCTTGTGTTGCCACACTGATTACAGAGGGTATTTTGCTGCCTTGTGATGTGGGAGATCTAGGATTGACGCTGCCTTAAAGAATGGCTTAATATCACTTGTGGGATCCTCTGATTTTGATCAGAGTATCAGAGCTAGTGTTATTGTATTTTAGTGTTCTGTTGGAAGCTGCCCAGAGTGGCTGGGGAAACCCAGCCAGATGGGCGGGGTATGTATGTATGTATGTATGTATGTATAAATAAATAAATAAATTACTATTATTAATAATAATTATTATTAACCCCCCTGTTAGCCTATGCCACTATCTCTGCCAAATCTGTGGTGTCTAATGGAGGAAAAGGGTGTTAGCAGTATCTGTTGTTGCTTTGTCAGCAGAGCAAATAGCTGGACAGGGGGAGTGATTTATATGTGGGGAAGGCATGGAGTGAAAGTTCATTCACATCCCTTCCATTTTGTACCGCCCAGAACTCCGACAACCCAGACATCCCATTTTGTGCCTTAACTTTGGGGAGTGCTGACAGTCAAGAGTCTCAGAGGGGAACGTGCTATTTTCAGAATTTTCTTGCAGTTGTGGTGTGTTGGAATGCATGTGAACTGTATTTCTGCTTTCTGTGGGTTGCTGAAGTCCTGTAGCAGTTTTGCTATCCTCACCAGTGTATGCTTCAGTGAAGCCTGAGCACCCGTACTTATAAATGAGTCCGTCCATTCACTGAAGTCATTGCCAGAGGATTTTTTCAGTGTCCCCTTATCTGATGGGTGGTGTCTACCTGCACAAGACAGGGTCTTCTTAGTGGTGGCATCAATTATTGGGATTCAGGTGCCAGGTCAAAACAGGGCTGTTTCAGAGAGCTTTTGGTTAAAAACAAATGATTATTTACTTTACTTCTTACTGCTTTGTTCTGTCATTTTTATTCTGTTTTAATCCCCCCCCCCTTAGCATCCTTGGGTGTTTGTGGGATAGAAATGTTTTAAGACCAACAAATGTAGATAATGATTCTCATGTTATTTGAGGCAAATGCTTCATATTGTGCTGCAGATCTTTCTCATCTGGACTAGATTAAACGAGTTGATAAGCGTGCTAAATTTCTTTGGCTAGGGTGATAGGCTGCATTAAAATTATCCACTGCTCAGAACACAATGTCTGTTTCCTTATTACTGTGGGAGCATTGTCCAGGAAGATTTCCCCACACCCCAGCATAAAATGAGTAAGGCCGCTGTTTAAACTCCAGTTCATTTTAAGTGGTGAATTAGCAAATGACACCCCCCCCCAAAGCTACCCCCCTATCCAGACAGGGATAGCCTGACTTCTGTGGCCTACCCTCTGGTAACCTCTAGGGTGGATTACTTTAATGCGTTATACATGGGGCTGCCTCTGAGGACGTTTCAAAAACTTCAGCTGGTGCAAAATTTAATGACCAGATTACTCACAGAACAGGATAGTTTGAACATATAACACCAGTCCTGGCCCAACTGCATTGGCTGGCAATTAGTTTCCAGGTCCAATTCAAAGTGCTGGTGTTGACCTATAAAGCCTTATAGAGCTCATAATCTCATTAAGGACTGCCTCTCACCATACAAACCCACCTGAGGCCCTTCTCTATGTTCCCCATCCCAGAGAGGTTCGGAAGGTGGCAACATGAAAACAGGCCTTTTCTGTGGTGGCTTCCCATTTGTTGAATGCTCTCCCCAAGGAGGTTCACTTGACTCCTTCATTGTATGTCTTTAGGTGCCAGGCAAAAACATTCTTCATTACCCAATCCTTTGGCCATTAAACAATCTATGGTTTGTTAAATGGAATGTGTGTGTTATTATGATTATTTAATGTCTTACTTTTATTATGTTTTTATTATTGACGATCTGTAAAATGTGTTGTTAATGTTGTACACCACCCTTGGGTCTTTTGATAAAGGGCAGTATATAAGTTGAATAAATAATAAATGAATGATAATAATAATAATAAATAAGTACCTGAGACTGGCCAAGTTATTTTGGCACCTAAGGCAGAAAATCCTACAATCATCTCTCTCTGGGAGTAAAATGCAATATAACAAAACTTATAATTAATACTTTATTATTCTTCCATGAGGGACGTGGGTGGCGCTGTGGGTTAAACCACAGAACCTAGGACTTACCGATCGGAAGGTCGGCGGTTCGAATCCCTGTGATGGAGTGAGCTCCCATTGCTCAGTCCCTGCTCCTGCCAACCTAGCAGTTTGAAAGCACGTCCAAGTGCAAGTAGATAAATAGGTACCGTTCCAGTGGGAAGGTACCAGCGTTTCCGTGCGCTGCTCTGGTTCATCAGAAGCAGCTTAGTCATGCTGGCCACATGACCCGGAAGCTGTACGCCAGCTCCCTCGGCCAGTAAAGCGAGATGAGTGCCGCAATCACAGAGTCGTCCGCGACTGGATCTAACAGTCAGGGGTCCTTTACCTTTACTTATTCTTCCATGATAGCTCATTCCATGGGCACCTGAGGTTTTGAGGGGAAAGCAAGTAGCATTTGGCAAGGTCAGGTCAAGGTAGGCAAGAACAAATCAAGGTATAGCAGGTCTGGTTGGAAGCTCTTTCTGACAGAGGGCAGAGAACAACAGGACTCTGGCAAGGTTCCAGGGTTGGGAGTCATAGCACATGACACCAAAACCCAGCTGCCTAAGGCAGCTGCCTCACTCTGTCCAACTGCAGGGTGCTGTTTCACTCCGGTTGGACTCATGTGAAGCTTGCAGGCTTCTCGCAGGACTGAGAGCAGGATGCTGACCTAGATGGGCCATGTCCCTGATCCATCAGGCTTGCCTTGTGTTCTTATGTTGTTAAAGTAAGAAGAAGAAAAGACAATGTTTCTTTAGATCAGTGATGGCAAAACTTGGCCCTCCAGCTGTTTTGGGACTACAACTCCCATCATCCCTAGCTAACAGGACCCAGTGGTCAGGGATGGTGGGAATTGTAGTCCCAAAACATCTGGAGGACCCAAAACAGCTGGAGGGCCAAGTGTATGTTTTGTGTACCAACCCATTTTAAAGTTATAAATTTCAGTAATAGATGCAGTGGGCTTTATCTTGTTGAATCATAGTGCTAAAGAGAAAAATGCATTAAAAATAAAGTCAAATGTATACTTGGATCCTGCTGAGAATGGACAGTAATATCCTCATCTAATGTTAGGTGGTTTTACTATGCATCTGGTGTATTTATAGTAAGCAATATTTATAGTAAGCAATAAATGCTTGTTTTTCTTTTAAAGGCACTCAAGGGTTTAAAGAATTTGCACGAGAGAAAAATGTTTTTGTTTTAAATTCACACATGGGCAGCGTTATTTGATTAAATGACAGTAAGGCTTTTATTTGAGTCTCTTTCTACTTAAGAAAATCCATCTGAAGTTACATTAAGTAGAGGTGGATAGGATAAAATCTCAAGGGTATTCCTTTGTGCATGAAATATTTTGACGTGCGTTCTGTGATTTGCTAGCTTTATCTAGGACAGCCTAGCATTTGCCATTCGCGAAGCAACCCATTATTAAATTATGGTATTCACTGCTACAACATGTAGTTATGGTCACAGGTTTAGACAAATGCGTGGAGGTATTATGACTGTGAATTGCCCATTGTTGGAGGGCAGATGATGGAGGGGAGAGCTGTTAGTTTTGTGGCATGATGTAAGCTTTCTGGTAGCGTCTAGAAGTAGGATGTTGAACTAGATGGAGCTGGTCTAGGGGTAGCCAATGTGGGACCCTCCAGATTCTGTTGAACTACAACTCCCATCACGCCTGATCATTGGCCATGCTAAGGCACTCCTTATGTTCTTCTTCCAACAGAGATTTATTTCTGTGCTTCTTACACTCAGTGGGCTGGCTCCTGCTTGTGGACAGGATTCAGATCCCGCAGAAGCTTTCCTCTGGAGGAAAGGGAGGCGATTTTCACCAACGTCTACTTCCTGCTGCAGCTCTTCCCATGATGTGCCCAAGGGTTCTGAAACTGCTTTTTTTAGGAGGCAGAGGAGGTTGCCAGGGGGAGGGGGTTGCCCACTCTCTGCAATTCGAAACTAACCCAGTGAAACCAGCTCCTGTGAATTTTCAGAATTATTATGAAGAGTTTTCTCTATTCAAAGTGTTTCATAGCCCAAGTGCTGTTTAAAGATATAGAGATCTAAAAAGGGAGACAGGAAATAGCCTGAGAGTTGCCCATCAACATTTAGCAGCACCTGGGCAGCCACAAAACACATCTGGTCACAGGCTTCCAAGCTATGATGTACAGTGGTACCTTCCGTTACATACGCTTCAGGTTACATACGCTTTAGTTACAGACTCTGCTAACCCAGAAATAGTACCTCGGGTTAAGAACTTTGCTTCAGGAAGAGAACAGAAATCGCACGGCGGCAGCAGGAGGCCCCATTAGCTTAAGTGGTACCTCAGGTTAAGAACAGTTTCAGGTTAAAAACGGACCTCCGGAACGAATTAAGTTCTTAACCTGAGGTACCACTGTACTGCATTTCTGTTTAAATTACAGCAATTGTTTCTAAATATCTATACGTATTAATTGACATATGCAGATTCTGTACATATCTGTATCCTCTTTTGTGTGCTTTTTTCCTGGTGGTAAATAAGTGGTAATCCTTGCATATTCATGTAAAAAATAAAGAAGCAAATAAAGAAGCCCATAGGCCAGAGCAATAAGGAGTTATTCATGTTACTCAGATCAGGACTACAGTCCAGCTGATACGAACTTTGTGTACATCCATTACTTTTGATAGGGAAGGGCAAGCTCACTGTGTCAGAGCACAGGTACCCTCTGAGAGCTGCTGTCGTGGAGGGAAAGATGCTTTATCTTGGCCTTTTCCTTGGACTTGCCATAAGTCCCCAGCTGTGTGCCTGGACCTCTGTACATATGTTTCTGCCTTGCAGCCCAATATAATTCTCTTTCTCTCTCTCGTCCCCTGGGCGAGCTCTAGGTCCTTTGAATTCCAAGAAAACTTCAAAGCTTATTTTCTAATTTGTCTCTAGACTTGGCAAACAACTCTAATTTCACTTTTTATTCACTGTTAACTACAGTTAAGCTGGGTCTCATAAAAGCTTTTGGTGAAGGAAACCAGAAGTTGTCATTTCTCATGGGACTTGGCCCGAGAAGTGGTTAATTTTTAATTTATTTATTTTTAAGAGCAGCACTTGGTCAGACGAAAAGCTGCTTGTGCCTTAAACACAATGTTCTTTATCTTGCTCTTGATCAAAACTAAAGTGAATCCGGCACAAGAACATTCAGTGCTGGGGTTTTTTGCATGTACAAATAGCCACAAGCGTCACATCAGAACATAATATTTGAAAGTTCAGTATTGGGGTTGTTTTCTTTTTTTCAAAAATGAAAATAAAATCCTGAACTAATTTGTTGATCATCATGCAGTGAATATGTGGATTTAAGTAAACAAAGTTTAAATGAATAATCCTTTTCAATGGAACTTACTCCCTGAAGGAATCGTAATTAGCTGTCCCCAGAAAAAGCAATGTGTCTTAATGCATACTAGAAATCCTTTTCAGTTGTGCAATTGCACAAGGACTGAGCAAATCTAGATCTATTCCTTTTTATTTCAGTAACGTAAATATGTTCCGCTGCGTTAGCCTTTTAACAATCAATTGTCATTCAAACTACTCTGAAATATTATATTTGTTAGTTTCTGCATAAGCAGTTGCTGCACACAAATAGACTAGAGAGAAACAGGAAGACATAATAATAATAATAATAATAATAGTAATAATAATAATAGTAATAATAATATTAAAGATTAAAAATACATAGGGCCGACACAAGCAGAAGGTGGATTAGGATCTGTCGGTAGATCTCATAATGATTTGAAGTAGCTCACCAGGTATTTCTGATGGATTAGCATTGGCAACGACAAAATGGAGCTCTACCCCCATACCCAGAATTATCACGCTGAAATCAAGAAGGTGGAAGCAGAAATAACTAGGAGTGGGTTTTTCCAGGGAAGGGCTATGAACTCAGTTCAGTTCTGGTTCTCAGAACAACTCGCTGGGCTCAGAATCCTTTAATTTGAAATGGATGCCATTTGCAACAGACGCTGCTTAGTGGAGCTCAGAGTTCTAGGGAAAAAGCAAAGTACAGTACATAAAAACATGAGAAGAGCTTCCAGGGTTGAGGGAGTGACTCATCTCGTCCAGCATCCTATTCTCACAGTGACTAGCCAGATCCCTGTGGGAAATCCACAAGCAGGGCCCAAACACAAGAGCCCTCTCCCCTCCTGCGGTTTCCAGCAACTGGTATTCAGAAGCATTGCTGCCTTGGACTGTGGAGACAGAGCAGAGCCACTATGGCCAGTAGCCATTGATAGCCTTCTCCATAAATCCTCTCCATAAAGTCTAATCCTCTTTTACAACCATCCAAGTTGGAAGCCATCCCTGCCACCTGGGGGAGCCAGTTCCATGGTTTGACTGTGGTACCTCGGGTTACAGACACTTCAGGTTACAGACTCCGCTAACCCAGAAATAGTACCTCGGGTTAAGAACTTTGCTTCAGGATGAGAACAGAAATCACACGGCGGCAGCAGGAGGCCCCATTAGCTAAAATGGTACCTCAGGTTAAGAACAGTTTCAGGTTAAGAACGGACCTCCAGAACAAATTAAGTTCTTAACCTGAGGTACCACTGTACAGTGGTACCTTGGGTTACATACGCTTCAGGTTACAGGTGCTTCAGGTTACAGACTCTGCTAACCCAGAAATAGTACCTCGGGTTAAGAACTTTGCTTCAGGATGAGAACAGAAATCGTGCTCCATTAGCTAAAGTGATACCTCAGGTTAAGAACAGTTTCAGGTTAAGAACGGATCTCCGGAACGAATTAAGTACTTAACCCGAGGTACCACTGTACTGCATGAAGAAGGGCTTTTAAAAAATAGATAAATAAAATCTGTCCTGAATCTCCCAACATTCAGCTTCCTTAGATGTCTACAAATTCTAGAGTTGTAAGAGAGGGAGAAAAACTCTTCTCTTTTCTCCATGCCATGGATATTTTTTTATAAACTTCTGCCACATCACCTCTTCTTCGCCCTTTCTCACCGGGGAGTCGCTCCATCCCCTTCACCATTTTGGTTGCCTTTTTTCGGATCCCACAGACATGAAAGCTGGTCAGGTCTGCTGTAGAAGAAACAGGGAGCCCCACGTTCTGAAAATTTGCTATTATGGGGTGGGGGTGGGGATAAAGAGAGAATTCAAAATATGCTTGTGTGATGAGTCATGCTCTTCCACCCCCTTAAATGTGTGTTTTATTCTGCTTGATTGTTTTTATCAGTTTTGTCAACTGGCGTGGTTTGTTTTCATTTATTTTAAAGAAGTAGATTTTTTAAATCAGCCATAATACAGCCTGAGAACTAGAACTTAGAAAATAACTGTTGTAGCACATGGCTCCAAGCACTTTAAAGGAAGCCATACCCTTGAAAATGCACCTCAAGAGAAATAATAATAATAATAATTAATAATAATAATAATAATAATAATAATAGGCAACCTAAGCATTTGGCGGCAAGAAGAGTCCTGCTACATCAGACCAAAGTAGGGGGGCCAGTTATACATTGCCAAAAAAGAGAAAACCAGTCTTCATATGGTGATTCCTTTTGAAAAATAATAATAATAATAATAATAATAATAATAATAATAATAATAATAATAATGATAGAATGCTGTGATTTAAATACAAATTCAGCACCCCTCACCATAGTGGGGGAGACAACAGGCAATTTGTTTTCTTCCTCAGTCTGCTGGCCAGGTGCTGCTAACTGTAGACAGGCAATTTCAAGGTTCCTGCTGCGCTCTCTCTCTCTCTCACGGTTTCTTATCTTTCAAAACAGACTTGGACTGGGCAACCTTCAAATAGAGGACATCTTCAAATAGCAGACAGGCCTTGAAAATAGAGGGTGATTCTCTGTAGAGCAGGGCACGTTGCCACCTTAGACCAAAGGCCTGTCTGGTCCCACATGCTCTTCTCTCAGTGTCAAACTAGATGCTGATGTGAAACCCACAAGTCGGAATTGAGTGCAATTGCTGGAGTTTGCAGCTTTGACTCTTTCCTTTGCTGGTGGCCTCATTAAAAGGCCACTTCCAGAAGCATCATGCAGCATTCTCTTAGGAATCTTTCTGGCATGTGTAAGGAATCTAAAATCACAATTTTGTGTCTCTGTTGCTCAATGGCTCTTAAGCCATTTATTTTGGCAAGATGGGGAATTAAGAGAATTGCAGCACTAAGCTCTGTTTTATCTCATCTTCCGTTCTTTGGGGACTGGCTCTTGGAACGCTGCAGCGCTCGCTACTTAGATGTAGCTCAGCAAATTGAATGCTTGTTGTTAATTTGCTTTGGTGATGAGTCTTTCGTTTTGGTAATATGCTTTTGGCGTTTGTGCCTCGCAGCTGACGACATCGTATGTCTAGGTTGCTCGTGCAAATTGCAGTCATTAAGTTTTCAGTTTTGCACATGCTTACAAATCACGGTAGCATAGGAAGCTGTCTTATACCGAGCTGGAGCAATGGTCCACCTAGCTCAATGTTCATTATACTGAATCACAGCACCAGTTCTCCAGGGTTTCGGATGGGGTATCCTATACATAGGATAAGCCCTGCTGAACACAGTGGGACTTAGTTTCAGGCAGATATGCATCAGATTACAATGGGAAAGAGGTGGCTTCCCCTCTGCCCTTGCTCCTGATCGGAGAGCCAACGTGGTGTAGTGGTTAAGAGCGATGGACTCATAATCTGGTGAACCGGGTTCGCATCTCCGCTCCTCCACATGCAGCTGCTGGGTGACCTTGGGCTAGTCACACTTCTCTGAAGTCTCTCAGTCCCACTCACCTCACAGAGTGTTTGTTGTGGGGGAGGAAGGGAAAGGAGATTGTTAGCCGCTTTGAGACTCCTTAGGGTAGTGATAAAGCGGGATAAAATCCAAAGTCTTCTTTTTCTCTTCTTCTTTGCGCCTTGAGAGGAAAGAGGAAACATAAGATGGGCCTGTGCATGTGATTGGGAACACTGGTTGAGCCAGGATTTCCAGTCAAATATGCAGAGACCCTTTTTGCATCTAGAGCTATATGTGAATAGACTCCATTTTCATATCCCAGTCAGTGTGTGAAAGTGGACAGGCAGCACAAGAAGGCACATGCAGGATGAAGGTGGGGCCAAAGGGTAAGATCTAGCATCCCTTTACCTGTTCCTTGAAGACAGGGATGAGGGCATGGGAAGTAGGCTAAAGTGGGGTCTTTCTCATCTCCTGCAGTTGCCTTGACCCAAGTCCATACTGCTTCTCTCAACTACTGACAAAGGAAAAGATAATCAAACTAAATTGTGGGTTAAAGTGGAACTTCTAAAGTTGAGAATACAGCAGTACCTTGGTAGTCAAACAGGTTAGTTGTCAAACAAATCGGCTCCTGAACGTTGCAATCCCGGAAGTGAGTGTTCCGGTTTGCGAATGTTCCTTGGAAGCTGAACGTCCTCCGTGGCTTCTAATTGGCTGCAAGAAGCTCCTGCAGCCAATCGGAAGCCGTGCCTTGGTTTTTGAACCATTCTGGGAGTTGAATTGATTCAGTTCGAGAACCAAGGTACCACTGTAATTTTTTTTCTGGATCAGAAACATCCAGTTTTAAATTGGAGCCACACAGGATGTTGCCGATTCCAAGAAACAACTTGTGGTGGTTCCTACCTTCCTAGATTCGTTGATAAGTGAGCCCCAGCACCTTAGTAAAAGTGAAAGTAAGAATGTACAGGAATTGTCTGGCACATCCGTCCAGTTCCCTCACCAGTCCGCCACATGCCCCTGCTAACAAGCAAGAAGTGACCATCCCTTAACTGCTGTTGCTCCCGTTAAAAATAATTAGAAAAAATCTTGAATGACAGTTCTGTTAAAAGCTGTTAGTCATGACAGTTAAATAGAAACTTTGTATTTAGAGGCAACTGCTTTATGGCATACACTACATAGGTGGGTAACTTTTTCGCTGTTGAGGGCTGCATTTCCTCATAATTGGTGGTGAAGTTACACATATTGGCACTTTCTTCATCACCCCCTTATACTGAGGCAGACCATTGGTTCATCTAGCTCAGTATTGTCCTCAATGATTGGCAGAGGCTCTCCAGGATTTCAGACTGGGAACATTCCCAGCCATACCTGGAGATGCCAGGGATTGAACCAGGAACCTTCTGCACTCAAAGCAGATGCTCTGTGACTGAACAACGCCCCTTTCCTTAACCAAAGCCTACTGAGAACCTGTATATTTAGTTTGAAATGAAATAGATATATCTTAAAACCCCAAACCTATCTAAGCTACAGGTCATCACTTTATATTGTATGGAAAAGGGATTCATTTGTTAACTGGATTCCTTCTAGCATTGATGGGGGCAGGGAGTAGAGGAAAAACTCTTCCTACATTGCCAGTCATCATTTCATAAACCATTGTCATTATGTTGGAGCAGGAAAAGGCACACAGTCAAATGGGTACCCAGTTTATTGGAAGTAGGTTCAGGACTGACAAAGGAAATACTTCTTCACAAAGGGAAATACGATGGAGAGAATTGTGGCGGATGTGGTATTAACACAGGGAAATGTCATATTCACCACAAGATATGGTGATAACCACGATCCTAGCTCTAGCTCTGAAAAAGCTGCGGAAGGGCAGTCAAAATGATCAAGAGATTAGCACTCCTTCCTTTGAAGAAAGGTTAGAGCATTTAAGGCTTTTTTTTCTTTTTGCAAAAATAAATAACATGACATTGTCATATCCCCAATTAGTAATTCCCATCAGTATAACTAAACACCTTAACCTTTTCTTCTTTTGAAAGGTGTGAAATTAGTCACAACTGTACACTCTATATCAGGAATAAGGAACATTTTTGGCCCAGCAGGCCAGATCTTTTATCACCCCACAACACCCCAGCCCACCCCTGCAGGCTAGCTTTGACTGATGGGTGAATCTTCTGATGCCACAATGACATCAAATGAATGATTGACATCTGTTTCTCCCGAATGCCTTACAACCAGCTGTTTGTTGGGCATTTGAGAAGTGCTTATCAAAGTGCTTTGCGAGCCCTGGGCTCGGCAATCATGGAACACAGGGCTTGCAAAGCACTTTATGCAGCACTTTCAAAACATCCAATAAACAGCTGGATGTCAGGTGCTTTGGAAGCCCTGTGCAAGGGATTGGCAATGCCTGCAAAGCCGCTTTTGGCCACGCCCCACCCTTACCTTCCCCACACCTGATGGAGGTCAGGTGGGTGTGACTTGGCTGAAATCCAAGTCATAGGACAAATGGGGAGGCCTGGCAGGCTGAATCTGGCTCCCCACTATATGTCACCATTCCAGAAACTTGAAATCTTGTTTCTTGTTCTTTGCTGAGTGGAGACCCACAAGCACAACTCTCATTCCCTGAGTGAGAAAATTATGCTTTCTTTGCTGTGAAAATATTATGGGGGACTGAAATTGTTTCTGTCTTTTCAGTGGGCAAATTTGATTGAGGGATCTCTGGGGGAAGCGATATTTGTGCATGCAAATGCCATATGGAGAAACAAAAACAAAACTTTTTTTCAACTTATATATTTATAGATGTATTCCTGTTATAGAAATTGCATTGCAATTCTAAATGTTTGTGACAGTAATCTAGATAAACTGTTTATGAATCCAAACCAGTTTTCAAACCTACTGGCCTTGTTCATATGCCGTGCAAAATCATGACTTAGCAAGACATCCAAGAGCAGAAAGGAGCCACCATGAGCTTTGAGTTTGTGTGCTCCATCATTTCTTCTCCTCCTTTCACATGGCCAAGAGGAGGACTTCATCTACTTCTCTCACCATTTCCTTGGATCTCGGTTTGTTGTGTCATCAGGGCCAGTTTATCGCAAACTATGGTCAATTTCTAAACAAGGCAACTTCAAACCATGGGATGCAGAGCTGGCCTTTAAACTCGCCAGAGTGAGTGTGCAAAACTGTGGTTCCTGCTCGCTGGACCAGGAAAGGATTTTTATCCTCTAGGATAAGGCTTCTTTGCAAGTTTATGACTATGCAGGGAGAATAACTGATTTATGTTCAGGCAGGTAAAGCTGATGCCTTTTAGGAATCGACAGAGGATGTTCAAAATCATCCAGTGTTTTTCCTTTGCTTAGGAGAGGTGCAAGCTTGAATTAATTAATCCATGCAATTAATCAATTAAAGCATTGCTAGGTGATTAAAATCCCCTGCAATCAGTGGAATAATGCACACTCAACTCTGCAGCTGGAGACATGATGGACTGCCCTAGTTTTTAATGTATGGGAAGGCCTTAACTCAGCAGTAGAGCACATGCTTTTCATACAAAAGGTCTAAGATTCAATAGTTTATCATCTCCAGGGAGATCCCTTGTTTGAAATCTTGGAGAGCTACTGCCAAACAGTATGTAGTTAGATGGAGCCATGGTCTTATTCGGCCTGGGAAAGTTGAGGGCAGGGCATGCCTCCATGTCATGGAAATGGTGCAACCTTTGCATAAACAAATGCAGATGGTTTGGATTTTAGTGAAAGCTTGTCTCAAACCATTCTGAAACCAAACAAAAATGACTTGCAGGACAAGGCATCGGACTTCCCAAACCCCAACCCATATAAATAAGAGACCAATAAGACTGGGTTTGGGGTAAAAACAGGCCACAACTTTATTGAATACAGATGAAAAAGATTTGGCTTGGCCGTGGGGCAATCGAAATACTTCCGGCCCGCCCTCCGAAAGTGACGTGTGGTCAATCCAGGCGGAGGTTCCTAAGACGTACATCAAATAGGGTGACCCCTGCAGGGACTGCTGTCTGGTGGAGTGCCTTCGGCCCTGGCCCCCCTGGGCACACGGACATGGCCACTCCCTCCCCCCCCCCCCCGGATTCCTTTAACGGGATACCCCATCATTTCGAGGGGCAGGCGGGGACCACAACCTCCTTTCTGTCCAAAACAAGGGATTGCCCCAATGCCCAACCAGTTGTGACGAATTGCTATGAGGTAGGCAAAACCACCAGGTAAGAGCCAATTATCCCGGTGGGCAAATTCCTACCTGACACCGTAAAGAACAGCAACCACCGTAGCCACAGCAAAGTCATTGACTTAGCAGCATAAACCATGGGTGGGTGGGATGGGGAAACCCAGCGCAGGAACAAACAGGCTGTGCCCCAGGTGTGGGCTGCTTAAATGGTCAAGGGATGGACCCGAGGGAAGCCCACCGTCAGCTCCATCGGCTCCGCCCCCTGGCATAGCCCACGGCCCAGCCTGCATCTCCATTCGCCAATGCAGGGTGCAGGCTAGGATCCAGCTTCTGATAGGCGACGGGGGCTTATGCCCCGCCACCTATCAGGAAGGGCAATGCCGTTTGAATTCCACCATTGGGGTCCCAGGGAAGCCTCTTCCGTCCAGCAATGCCACCACACCAAGAGAGGTGAGCGGACTTCTGTCCCCCAATAAACCGACCATTTAACCAGCCTTTTGGCCGGACTCACCAGCCATTTAATGGATATTGTGGTACTTTCCAAGGCATCAGCCAATCTTCCACAAATACGGCTTTCTAAATATCCTCTAAATTGGTGAAATTTGTACAGAATGCAGCTATTCACTGGTCAGAGAAAACATCTCAGTTGGAAGTACACTGGAATATAAGAAGATGCTTTGTACTGCATCATATCATTAGGCTATCTATCTCTGTATTGTCTACGCTGACTGGCAGAGGATTTTCAGGGTTTGAGATTGGGGGTTTTCCCAGCCCCACCTGGAGGCACCAGGGATTGAACCTTCTTCCCACAAACAAGTTTTCTCATTCTACCACTGAGCTGGAGCTGCCACATGTGAATATGCTTTCTCACATATTATGGTAACAAGCATTCCAATATCTTACCAGCCCAGTCCTTATTCAGCAACTGACAAATGGGGTCAGACATTTAAATCACAATAAACTGAGAAGTTCTATAGAAATGTCCATTACCTGGCAAGATTTCTTGACCGCATCTGCCCTCCTTGTCACTCTTCGGTATTGCTTTATTCATAGGTCCTAGGAAACAATGTTTTACAAGATGTACTCATCAGGGCTCTGCATCAATGGGTGCTTCTAAATGGGTGTTTATTGTCAATTGGGTGCTTCTCATACATGCATTTGTTTTATCGCAGCATCCACGTTACGGTGCCAGCGTCAAAATACTAGCCTGTATCTCTGCTCCCCTTTTAATCCAGATTTATTTAATCCAGATTTATCCAGATTTATCCAAATGTCATAGACCAAATGGAGCAAACAGCAAGCAGACCTAGTGGTGGGAGGAAAAAATCCTTAAATAAGAGACACGGGGGAATGACTAATGGACTTCAATGTCTGTACACTAATGCACAAAGCATGGGAAATAAACAAGATGAGCTTGAGCTCTTGGTACAGCAAACTAAATATGACATAATAGGCATCACTGAAACCTGGTGGGATAAGTCCCACGATTGGAATGTAAAAATGGAGGGATACAATCTATTTCAGAGAAACAGACCAGACAAGAAAGGAGGAGGAGTGGCGTTATATGTCAGGGATGTGTATACCTGTGAAGAGATCCAAGATTTAGAACCTCAAAGCCAAAGTGAGAGCATTTGGGTCAAAATTAAGGGAGAGAAGAATAATAGTGACCTCATTGTGGGAGTTTACTATAGATCCCCAAGCCAAACGGAGGACATAGATGATGCCTTCCTGGAACAGATGGCCAAGCATGCAAAAGGAAGGGAGATAGTAGTAATGGGGGACTTCAATTACCCAGATATTTGTTGGATGTCAAACTCAGCCAAGAGCATAAGGTCAAACAGATTCCTCACTGGCCTTGCAGACAACTTCATTGTCCAGAAAGTGGGAGAAGCAACAAGAGGAACAGCCATTTTAGATCTGGTCCTAACCAATGTCGATGACCTGGTTAATGGGGTAGAAGTGGAAGGATCATTAGGCGCAAGTGATCATGCTCTTCTGAAGTTTACTATACAACGGAAAGGAGCAGCCAAGCATACTAGGACTCAATTTCTTGACTTTAAGAAAGCCGACTTCATAAAACTTAGGGAACTGCTGGGTGAGATCCCATGGACAGTAATACTAAAAGGAAAGGGAGTTCATGATGGCTGGGAGTTTGTTAAGAGGGAGATAGTAAAAGCACAACTTCAGGCAATACCAATGAGACGGAAACATGGAAGGTGCCTAAAGAAGCCAGGGTGGCTATCTAAAGAACTTTTAACTGAGTTAAGATTAAAAAAGGATGTGTACAAAAAATGGAAAAGGGGGGAAACCACCAAAGAGGAATTCAAACAAATAGCCAGCACGTGTAGACACAAAGTCAGAAAAGCTAAAGCACAGAATGAACTCAGGCTTGCTAGAGAGGTTAAAAGCAACAAAAAAGGCTTCTATGGGTATGTTCGTAGCAAAAGGAAGAACAAAGAAACAGTGGGGTCACTCAGAGGAGAAGATGGTGAAATGCAAACAGGGGACACAGAAAGGGCTGAACTCCTCAATGCCTTCTTTGCCTCAGTCTTCTCCGATAAAGAAAACAATGCCCGACCTGAAGAATTTGGAGGAAATGATTCAGCAGAGAAAACACAGCCCAGAATAACTAAGGAGATAGTACAAGAATACTTGGCTAGTTTAGATGTATTCAAGTCTCCAGGGCCAGATGAACTGCATCCAAGAGTATTAAAAGAACTGGCAGATGTGATCTCAGAACCACTGGCAGTCATCTTTGAGAATTCCTGGAGAACAGGCGAAGTCCCGGCAGACTGGAGGAGGGCAAATGTTGTCCCTATTTTCAAAAAGGGGAAAAGAGAGGACCCAAATAATTACCGCCCAGTCAGTCTAACATCAATACCAGGGAAGATTCTGGAGCAGATCATTAAGCAAACAATCTGTGAGCACCTAGAAAGGAATGCTGTGATCACCAATAGTCAGCATGGATTTCTGAAAAATAAGTCATGTCAGACTAACCTGATCTCATTTTTTGACAGAATTACAAGCCTGGTAGATGAAGGGAACGCAGTGGATGTAGTCTACCTTGATTTCAGCAAGGCATTTGACAAGGTGCCCCATGATATTCTTGTAAAGAAGCTGGTAAAATGCGGTCTTGACTATGCTACCACTCAGTGGATTTGTAACTGGCTGACTGACCGGACCCAAAGGGTGCTCATCAATGGTTCCTCTTCATCCTGGAGAAGAGTGACTAGTGGGGTGCCACAGGGTTCTGTCTTGGGCCCGGTCTTATTCAACATCTTTATCAACGACTTGGATGATGGACTCAAGGGCATCCTGATCAAATTTGCAGATGACACCAAACTGGGAGGGGTGGCTAACACCCCAGAAGACAGGATCACACTTCAAAACGACCTTGACAGATTAGAGAACTGGGCCAAAACAAACAAGATGAATTTTAACAGGGAGAAATGTAAAGTATTGCACTTGGGCAAAAAAAATGAGAGGCACAAATACAAGATGGGTGACACCTGGCTTGAGAGCAGTACATGTGAAAAGGATCTAGGAGTCTTGGTTGACCACAAACTTAACATGAGCCAACAGTGTGACGCGGCAGCTAAAAAAGCCAATGCAATTCTGGGCTGCATCAATAGGAGTATAGCATCTAGATCAAGGGAAGTTATAGTGCCACTGTATTCTGCTCTGGTCAGACCTCACCTGGAGTACTGTGTCCAGTTCTGGGCACCACAGTTCAAGAAGGACACTGACAAACTAGAACGTGTACAGAGGAGGGCAACCAAAATGGTCAAAGGCCTGGAAACAATGCCTTATGAGGATCGGCTAAGGGAGCTGGGCATGTTTAGCCTGGAGAAGAGGAGGTTAAGGGGTGATATGATAGCCATGTTCAAATATATAAAAGGATGTCACATAGAGGAGGGAGAAAGGTTGTTTTCTGCTGCTCCAGAGAAGCGGACACGGAGCAATGGATACAAACTACAAGAAAGAAGATTCCACCTAAACATTAGGAAGAACTTCCTGACAGTAAGAGCTGTTCGACAGTGGAATTTGCTGCCAAGGAGTGTGGTGGAGTCTCCTTCTTTGGAGGTCTTTAAGCAGAGGCTTGACAACCATATGTCAGGAGTGCTCTGATGGTGTTTCCTGCTTGGCAGGGGGTTGGACTCGATGACCCTTGTGGTCTCTTCCAGCTCTATGATTCTATGATTCTATGATTCTATGATTCTATGATTATTCCTTCTGAAGAGCTAAAAAGTAGTCCCATTTGCCAACAACCTGCTTGCAATATCTGAATGACCCTTTTACAGTATTAAGCCCCCATCTGGAAGCAAACCATATTAAATCAAAATCCGAATTTATCTGCCAGAAGCTCTTTTCCTTGTTTTAGACTTCCATCTAGTGTCCATAGTTTTGTACTGCAACAGAAACACCTGGATTCCTGGCAAATTCCAAGTGTTCCATGTTGTAGCTTTGTGAAACAAGTGTGTTCATGTCTCAGATTATAAACTGACAACTTTGCAGGTTTTCCTCCACAAGGGTTTACTCTTTCCATGGAAAATTTCATAAGCTAAAAAAAAAACAAAAACCCTGAATCAATTGCCAGTGACACATTTGCAATACAGTGGTACCTCGGGTTAAGAACTTAATTCATTCCAGAGGTCCGTTCTTAACCTGAAATGGTTTTTAACCTGAGGCTTGCTTTTGCTAATGGAGCCTCCTGCTGCCATTGCACCACTGACACACAATTTCCATTCTTATCCGGGGGCAACGTTCTTAACAACCACTTCCTGGTTAGCGGAGTTTGTAACCCGAAGCGTCTGTAACCCGAAGCATCTCTAACCCAAGGTATTAAGCTCACATGAATAGCAGTTTCCCATTTGTTTGTTTTTTAACCTTATCAATAAGATTGGGGGGCATGTAGTTTTAGTTCTGCATTACTTATAAGCCTGAGCAAAAAATGTTATTTGGTGAAATTCCAGGAAAAAAAGAAGCTGTAGCTCAGCCCTCAAGAATGCTTGCATCTTTTCATGCATTACTATAGCAATGCAGGTGTGGGGAGCTATTTCTCTGGAATGGCTTCTCTTGTGGTTTGATTGATGCAAATAGTGTGATTGCAACGCTCTGAAGAGAGATGGGCAGAGGAAGCTGAGGCCACCTGCCTGGATGTCATTTTGCATGGATTGGGCCTTAGCTGAAAACAAATTACTATACCTACATACAGTGGTACCTCGGGTTAAGAACTTAATTCGTTCCGGAGGTCCGTTCTTAACCTGAAACTGTTCTTAACCTAAAGCACCACTTTAGCTAATGGGGCCTCCTGCTGCTACCGCGCCGCCGGAGCACGATTTCTGTTCTTATCCTGAAGCAAAGTTCTTATCCTGAAGCACGATTTCTGGGTTAGCGGAGTCTGTAACCTGAACCGTATGTAACCTGAAGTGTATGTAACCCGAGGTTCCACTGTACATGGAAGTGTATTTGCTGCAGTTGTCGTGTTTCAAAATCCTGTTTTGGTTTTGAGGAGCACATAGTATGGATAAGTTTAAAATGTGCTTAGATTGCTCTCCTATTTCAGCAGCATAGTAAACATCCAAGGCTCGCTGAAAATGAATGGTGCTGTACTGTAGCAGCGCTGAGTCAAGTGCCCTCTTGTGGGCACAAGGACTCCAATGCCCACATGCATTTTCTACCTGCCATAGGTTCCTTGCTCCTTTCTGTGGGTGGGGGCAGCTCTCTGCATGCCTGACTTTATAAGCAGGAGTAAGAGGCCACAGCTCAGCAGTCTCAACTTCCTCGTAGAAAGTTGCAGTCCAACCTCCTGGGATGAAGATTTTGCATCTTCCGTAAAAGGGATTATGGGGCATATGACAAAAGCACTTGTCAGGAGGCTGAAGAAGAAAACTGAATGCCGTCAATATTGACCCTGACACTTCCCACTTACTGCTGCCTGAGTCCACGGCAGAAGAGTTGAGGGAGCCAGCTGTGAAACCTCTGGCCTGAGGAGGAAACCCTGCTCCCTCTGAACTGTGCTTAAGCCGGGCAGCAGTGGCTCCTTGAACTGCCAGCAAGACTAGAACAAGTACTGCTGTGAAATATGGTTCATTCACCTATTTACACCTTTGGTCTACATCAAGGGAGTCCAGATGGCAGGGGTCACCAACCTAAGGCCTGGGGACTGGATGCGGCCCAGTTGCCTTCTCAATCCAGCCCATGGACGGTCCGGGAATCAGCGTGTTTTTACATGAATATTTAAAATGCATCTCTGGGTTATTTGTGGGGCATATGAATTCATTCATTTCCCCCCAAAAAATATAGGCCGGCCCACCACATGGTCTGAGGGACAGTGGACCAGCCCATGGCTGAAAAAGGTTGCTGACCCCTGTCTTACAGCATACACATTTGCAGAGGCAACCTTCAGGCTGCTTCCCTCAAAGATGGACCTCAGCTCTTTCTCCCCTTCTTCTTCCTCCCAGAAAACTCCTCCCCCCCCCCCTCCAGCAGTTACCTGCCAACCTCCCAAATCCAGTCTCTGTTCACACCTGGGAGCAATAGGAGAAGTTCCTTTGTACTGTTAATGGCCTCTGTTGTACTCTTTATAGCCATAGCTGGACCAAGTTGGTTTGCATAAGCCAGCCCAGGAATTTCCTAAGTTCCCTCTCTGGCACAGTTCTGCGCTTAAATCCATATCCCAATTGATCAAAACCCTGGCATTTCTTAATTTCTAGCGTTTACCCCCAAATATGTAACAATGTCATTGGCTGGATTCCTGCCTTGCAGAGGGTTGGACTAGATGACCCTCTGGGACCCTTCCAACTCTAGAGTTCTATGATTCTATTCTAGTTTTCTATGCTAGTTTAGAACATCCTTCTTGGGGTGGCATAGCATGCCATCCTGGGAGCCCCCATTTGCAGTAACAGTCCCGCCACTGGCTTCCCCCATCACTAACAACTGGGGGAAAAATAAGTCTCAGTTTCTGCACTGCTGTGATTTCAGCATATTTGTCTGCAGGAAGTACAACTGACAATAAGGGACACTTTATCTAATACAAGGTTTCCATTGCTGCCAGCACGTTAGAGGTGCAATTTGCCATGGCATCTTGCTGAGCTAAAGTAAATAAAAATGCTTTCTTCCCATTTGTGAGTTGCACAGAAGGAAGTTTTGTTTTGTAATTTCTTGTTATCAAGATTTCTAATGTGCTTAGGGTCACTGGCCATTAATTGGGTGACCAGCTGTGGTTTGGTCCAGGAGGAAGAGATTTCCAAGTAGCAGAAGAGTTCCTTGGTAGTAGCTTTTTTCATATGTGTGGCTCACAGATCTCTTAACTCTGTGGTGTTGAACTTCTCTTCCTTTCTTGCAGTTTCGACGTCGACAATGGCACCTCATCGGGACGGAGTCCCTTGGATCCCATGACAAGCCCCGGATCGGGGCTCATTCTCCAGGCTAACTTTGTTCACAGTCAACGGAGGGAATCCTTCCTCTACCGGTCCGATAGCGACTATGACCTCTCTCCAAAGTCTATGTCCAGGAACTCCTCCATCGCCAGTGATATGTAAGTATTTGATGCCGTGTCTGAAAGGTCTTTCAGATTCACATGGCATAAGCTTTCGTGGTCTAGAATCTGCTTCATCAGGTGCAAGAAACGCCATCCTTCGTTATCAGGCTTATTTAGGAATCAATAAAACAATGGAATCAAGTCCAGGTGCAGGATGTGAAAATACAATTTATTGGTTAAATGTATGCGAAATGAGCAGCGACAGGACAATCAGCCTAGCATAACTAAGCTGATTGACACCTGTAGTGGATTAGGAAGACATTGTCTTTACACAATACTGAATAAAATGAAAAGGGATTTAGACTAAACATTAGGAAAAGCTTCCTGGATGTGCCAGCTGCTTTTAAGGGAACAGACAGATTTTGAAGATGATGGGCTCTACTTCATTAGAGGTTTTTAAGCAGATGCCATATGGCCACCTTATCCTATAAAGGGATGCGGGGGGGGGGAGTGTCCCTTGCATTGGCAAAGGGTTAGATGACATACAAAGTACCTTCCAATTCTGTTATTCTACCTTAAGGACGTGCAAAGTGTGTAGGTTCTGTATGTGCAATCTGGGATGCTGTTTATTCATTGGAACACACAAAACTGAAGCATAAACTCAGTATGGTCTGTATATCGACTGTCAGCAGCTCCTGCCAATTTCAGACAGGTTGTTTACTAGCCTTCTCATAGAGAGGGTTAACTCATAGAATCATAGGGTTGGGAGGGGTTCCTGAGGATCATCTAGTCCAACCCCCTGCAGTGCAGGAATATGCAACTTTCCCTTACGGGAATTGAACTTGCAACCTTGGCACAGTCAGCATCATGCTCTAAGCAACTGAGCTATCCACCTTCTGCATTCAAGGCAGGTGCTTTGCCACCGCAGGGTCCAAATTCAAGGAAATCTCCTTGCTTGTGCAAAGCCTGTGCACACACATGTCATATGCCAGTGGGCTTCTTTGCAGATCATGCCAAGCACACGAAGCCAAGGGCTAGTGGGTGTGACCCCACATCATGTTTACCTTCCCTGTATCTTCAGGGAAAAACGGAACAACAACAACAATTTATTATTTATTCCCCCTCCCATCTGGCTGGGCTCCTCCAGCCACTCTGGGCGACTTCTAACAAAATATTAAGGTACGGTAATGCATCAAACATTAAAAGCTTCCCTAAACAGGCTGCCTTCAGGTGTCTTCTAAAAGTCTGGTAGTTGTTCTTCTCTTTGACATCTGACGGGAGGGCATTCCACAGGACGAGTGCTACTACAGAGAAGGCCCCTGCCTGGTTCCCTGTAACTTGGCTTCTTGCAGTGAGGGAACCACCAGAAGGCCCTCAGCGCTGGATCTCAGTATCTGGGCTGAACGATGGGGGTGGAAATGCTCCTTCAGATATACTGGACCAATGTGCTTGGCACTTGCACTTCCCATATAGCTAATTCAGTAGAGCATGAGATTCCCAATCTCAAGGTCATGGGTTCAAGCCCTACATTGCAGCAGGTGGACTAGATGACTCTCATGGCCCTTTCCAATTCTACAATCCTGTGACTGGCAACTGTTCCCTAACCAGTGGGCTGGATTAGTCCTACAGACTGATAGTTGCTGCCCTCTGAAACTGAGAGCAGTTAACATGGATTTAATGGACTCTTGGGTTTAATAGCACTTAAATCTCAGCTGATTTGTCATGTCACTAATAGCCAGTTTGAATGTATGTTTCATAAGACCATTTAAATGTTGTATTGCTTCTTCAATGGTGCCAGACTTCCTCTAGCTTGGTGTGGTGATTATAGTGTTAGGGCAATTCATGTGAACGTGTTTGTGCCTGCTTAAGAGACAGCGAGGTAGTTCTGTTTCTCTTGTCTTTCTTAGAGGTTTTGATTTTGTTTAGATGTTGAGAGTCTGCCATGTTGGGTCATTTTCCCCTTTCAGCCCACCCTAGGGTCTCACTTGAATTTACAGAGTCCAGTTTTACATCCCCCTATTTTGAGCACGGAATTATTACGTGGCTTCAAGAAGTCTGTAAAATGGAAAGGAGATTGACCTATCTCACAGTCTTGCTTTGAGCAGAAACAAGAAGAAAGGTCTGATTTGCTTGTTAAAAGAGCTATTCACATGTCTGCCTCGTTCTCATGATAGAACCAGAGTTTAGTTGTTGCTCCAATGATCCGCTATAGCTGTGAATCGTCTGTGGATGTCTGCAGAGGCTTGCAGAGCAGGTAACAGAGGGAAAAACAGGACATCAATGTAAGCCACAACAGCACAATCCTAGGATTGTGTATCAAAGTTAAGTAGAACCATGTCTTTCATCCTAGATAGCACAAGCAACAGTTCAATTTGTGTTCCGAGGGTTCCTCCTCCCTCGCAGTCAGAGATGGAGCCATAGGCTGCAATCTTGCAGTTGGTTACGTCTGGAATCACCGTATTTTTCGCCCTATAGGACGCACCCGACCATAGGACACACCTTGTTTTAGAGGAGGAGAACAAGGGAAAAAAAATCTCCCCCTCTCTGCTCAGCGCCCCTTCAGCGAAGCGGCAGAAGAAACGGAGCCCCTTCCATTTCTCCTCCCGCTTCGCTGAAGGGGCGCTGCGCAGCTCTCCTTCTCTGCTGAAGCCAGGAGAGTCTTGCTCTCCCAGCTTCAGCAAAAGGAACCTGAAGCCTCCGGAGCACAGTGGGAGCTCCCGCTGCGCTCCGAAGCCTTCAGGCGGCTATCCCTGAAGCCTGGAGAGCAAGAGGGGGCGGTGCACACCGATTCCTCTCGCTCTCCAGGCTTCAGCGAAAGCAACCCAAAGCCTCCGGAGCACGGAGGGAGCGCTCCCTCTGCGCTTCAGAGGCTTCACGTTGCTATCACTGAAGCCAAGGAGCCTGTATTCGCTCCATAGGACACACACACATTTCCCCTTAATTTTTGGAGGGGACAAAGTGCGTCCTATAGAGCGAAAAATATGGTAGCTCTTCACAGAACTGCCACCTTTATCTCTGTTTGGAATCTACCCAAGGCATGTTTTGGCAGGTCTTATTGGCATTCAATTATGGGTTGCCAGAGTTTGTGAGAATGCGTTGGAAAGCTTGGCCTGAATGTTTCCCTCTTCGAGAGCATTTCAATTTAAAAAATAAATAAAAAATGAGTGATTTTATATATTATGTAATTTCTCCAGTTTATGTCCTTCTTCGGTTGGCCAATGACCCTAGTAACTTAAGAGGAAAAGACTCCTATGTAACCCATGTGCCAACTTTTGTGTTACTCTGCAGTTTTATTTATATGAGAGTGATAAATACTTTGGGCTTGACGGAAGGTGTTTTTGCCCCGCAATAGTCTGGGTGACCTCCTTGCTTCCCCCTCCCCCCTCCGGCTAAGAGACGTCACCCTGATAACTTTACTCCTACGTCACAGTGTGATGTGGGTACGGTTGCTCCAGCAACAGCACACTCTCCGTAACACTGAGGACATGTGAGTCAGTTGAAAAGTTTTACTGGGTTTTTATTAGCCTATGAAACACTTCCCTGTCATCTGCAGTTACTAGCTTGTCCGAACCTCGCAAATGGTTATCCTTTCGTTAACACTTAATGCGAATCACTTTTGGTGTTCCAGTGGGCTGGCCTCTCCAATGAAAAGTAACTGTGGGCGCTACCAGCTGCCAGGGCATGCCTGGCTTGTTTTTTTGGGATGCAGGATTTCCCTGAGTTTAAAGGAAAACAACCCTGAGCACTCAATCTTTGCTCATTTATCTGTTCTCTACAGCTGTGTGCAAGTCTTAAAAAAGCCACACTGGAGTCATAGGTGCTTGTCCACCCCAAGGTTACTTCAGATAGCGCAGCTGGAATGAATCCACGGTGAGAAAGTAGTTGAGGACAAGATGAATAAAGAATAATGTATCATTTTGAACCTGATGGAGGGGAGCGAAGCCATCCGATACTGATTACTTTGCTGTTTGTTTTATTTTTCAGACATGGAGATGACTTGATTGTGACACCGTTTGCTCAGGTAGGCTCCACATGCCATGGTGTAGCCATATATGAAAGGATCAAATGGGGGAAACTGTTTTCAGGCTTTGGATAAGCTACAGCTTTTGTTGTTATTACTATGATGTTCCAAAAATAACATTCTGAAATGGAACCACTTCCATGGCTAACTTGTATTGCTTAGAAAGAAATCTGATGGTGTCTACCATCTAAATGTTATTTACAGTGGTACCTCGGTTTACGAACTTAATCCGTTCCGGAAATCTGTTCTTAAACCAAAGCCGTTCTTAAACGAACTGTGCTTTCCCTAATGAGGCCTCCTGCCACCAGTGCCCTTCCACCATTCGGATTCCGTTCATAGACCGAGGTAAAGTTCGCTAACCGGAACACTACTTCCAGTTTTGCGAAGTTCTTATACCGAATAGTTCGCAAACAGGGCTGTTCTTAAACTGCTTAAACCATTCTTAAACAAACACCACTATATTTGTTTGCTACATTTGTACCCCACCTTTCGTCTATGGAGCTCAACGTGGTAGACATGATTTTGCCTCCCAATTTTATCCTAACAGTAACACTAAACCAGGCTTCCTCAGCCTCGGCTCTCCAGATGTTTTGAGACTACAATTCCCATCATCCCTGACCACTGGTCCTGCTAGCTAGGGATCATGGGAGTTGTAGGCCAAAAACAGCTGGAGGACTGAGGTTGAGGAAGCCTGCACTAAATTGAGGCTGCATACACACTATACATTTGAAGCACCTACGCCTCCTCAAAAAGGGGTCCTGGGAATTGTGATTTGTTAAGGGTGCGGGGAACTTTGGCTCTGTGAGGTGCAAACTACAGTTCCCGTGATCCTTTGGAGGGGGAATATGCTTTAAGTGCATGGTGTGTCCCCGGTCTGAGAGTTCGGAACCGGCCCAAGATCACTCAGTGAGTTCATGGCTGTGTGGGGATTTGAAGCCACCTCTCCCTAGTCCTAGTGTGACATGCTAATTGTTATATCAAACTGGCTCTCTAAGGAGCTGCATAGGCTCACACAAAGAACATGCAGTAGCCCAGTGGAAGGGTGGGTAGGTGGGAGTTTCCTTAAAAAAGAAACTTCTTTTCTTTGAACATCAGACTGCCATGCTGTTCAGTGAACTGATTTTGAAGCATGGTGAGCCCTGGTGGTGCAAAGCACCTCTTGATGAGGGTCTGAAGCAAGGGCACACTGTTTGCCATCTCTGCCCCAACACAGGTGATCAGCAGTGCCACACTAGCAGTTTGTGAATGTGCAAGGTACTAGTGCATTTGAGATTCTACGCCCCAAACTGTTGCCATTTTAGATTACTAGAAGTACTATTCCAGTCCAGGTACTTAAAGGTGTGCTTCCAATGTTTGTGCATGCACACACACACACACACACCTGTTTGGTGCCGGCAAATCAGGGTGACGTGGATTTATTTGATAACAACTTTATATGAATGTAAAATGTGAGAGGATCATATTGTGCAGTTGTTAACTGCTGGGATAATTCTGGTGCAAATGGCACTGGACATCAGTAGACCATTCTTTTCAAAGCTCTGTAATTTCAGAGAAACAAAGAGTGTTTTATACAGAATTTTTGTCTTCTTTGAACAAGGCTGCTTTTTAAACAAATAATGGCTTCTTTTGTGAGAAGGAAAGCGACAAAATGATTGTTCTTGCATTTCAAAAGCTTCGTTGTGAAGTAACGGTCAAAGGCTTCAGACACCAAAATAATCCTGGAAAGTTTTAAGAGATTGTTTAGAAAGCCTTTGGCTTGTTGACCAATGCAGCAGAGAGAGATGGGTAGCACACCTGGTGAAACTGAGAATGAAGCCTCCACTTTATTTTCTACAGGTGCTGGCCAGCTTACGTACTGTACGGAATAATTTTGCTGCATTAACCAACCTGCCGGATCGAGCACCTAGCAAGTAAGTGTGGCCTTTTCCTCCTTCCTAACGTTTTGAGTTAATGCTCCCTTCATTTTTGCTTTATTGCTTTTTACACAAATAATAAACCTAATACAAAATACAATAAGCAACAACCATAGCAGCTAGTCTGTCATTTCTTGGGGAAAAAGCATAACAGCAACTTGAAGTTAGAACCATTATATAGAACAAGTTTATAATGCACATTTAAGTCTAGTTCAATAAGTCCCTGCAGATGTTTCTGGAGGTCTAAGGAGGTGGTCTGAATTGATCACCCTGTCATATGGAAGATGAATGGATGTCAAGTGTTGTAATAGGATAAAGGACTCCTCTTGCCTTTCGCTGCCCTGACTCGACAGGTCAATTTCTGGGCCAGAGCAACGGACCACACCTGAGCATATTGTGAATCTGTTGACAGGCCTGCTGCGGAATGCCACCATTTAGCAATTTCTGAATGAGCAGCTACCAGCAGAAATGTCAACATCTCCCTTCGTTTTGTGTCATTACTCCGTTCTACCATGTACACTAGCCTTCCTCCACCTGGTGTTCTTCAGCTGTTCAGACTACAACTCCCATGAGTCTCAGCCAGCATGGCTGTGCTCTGATGTACACTGATACATAACAGCATAGAGAAAGGTCACTGCAGTGAGCTGGGCTGTACACACGATGAGCCAGCTGCTAGTTCTAGGTTTGGAATGGCTTCTGGCCAAATGCATGTGCTCCGCCGTCCATGCTAACCTTTTCCCACCAAGTCCAAAATTGCAAGTGGCATCAAATGCATGGCCACAGAAGAAATTGCAACCACATGTTCAATTCCCCCATTCCCTTCCTGATGCCTGTGGCAGCTTAATTCTGTGCTGATGTCATGATCCCTACACCCCTCCCCAAAAAATTACCAGTGACACTGATAAAAATGGTTTTATGCTGAGGACTTACATTTCCCCCCTCTTTTCTATCAGACGGTCACCCATGTGTAACCAACCATCCATCAACAAAGCGACCATAACAGGTAAGACAACTTAATGTGGCTTGATTTGGTCACACCTTTTCGATGAGATTGTATTGTTTTATAATTCAGTTTTACTAGCAAACCAGAGGTTAAACTAATCCCTTTCCAGCCCTGGGAGGAGTGTGGGGAGCGTTTACACGACACACCTACACACTGCAGCCGGCACACTAACGTGTCGCGACACACGGTTTGGAAAGCTCTGGGCCACAGCTTTCTATAGTCTGGATGATACATAGTTGGTTTGTAAAATACTTGTGGACATGTGTTAACTGAGCATTTTTTAAAGCCCATAAAAGCCTTCTCTTAGCCCATAGCATTTCCACTTCTGTGATAGCCAAGGTATGCTACAGTGTAATTTCCTTCCTGCAGTGGTAGTGGTTGGGTCTGGGAAGCCACCTGCCATTTAAAATTTCACACAATGCCTCGAGTGGTGCTGCATTGAGGCATTGTGGGAAATTAGCATGATGGGCAACTCACAGCTGTTATTCCCAGTATGCCTTCTGGTCGGGGCAATAATTTCAATGGGATTGAACATGACAGTGAGCGCACCTTGCTGAAACTAAGCCAGGGTTGGGCCTGTTTAGTGCCTGGATGGGACACCACCTGGAAAACCCTTTGTTCTCTGCCTGTATTTTGACTGAGAAATGAAAACTGGGGTATAAATATTGCAAACAAGGAATGCAGAGCTCCAGGCCTGCTAATGTATAGCATGGCCTGCTACCCACAGACATGATGTAAAAGGCCATGGAATGTTTATCAGCCAAATGCCTGGTTGCAGAAACGTTTTCACCTGGCGCCTAAAGACATGTAATGAAGGTGGCAGGCAGGCCTCCCTGGGGAGAGCATTCCACAAATAGGGAGCCACCGCAGAAAAGGCCCATTCCATGTTGCCACCCTCCGGACCTCTCATGGGGGAGGCAACTGAAGAAGGCCCTCTGATAATGACCACAAGGTTGCTTGCACATGCGTGGGTGGAGCTGTGGTTATGCGGTTCCTTCAGCAGTCCAGCCCAGAGCACAAGCCTGGGGAGAGAGGGGGTGTCAGCTACTTAATTGCAAGAAGCGTGTATGTGCAAGTTCTGTGCACTTTTGGAGCTACTGTAAGCAAATGCTTAGTCCATAAAGAACTAGAAACTACCAGCCATTTGCCCTCCTTGATCCGGGTGTGCTCGGGACACCGCTTTTGAAAACTGTATTGGTTACATGAAGTCATGATGATGGTGATAATCCTCCAGCATTCATGGCAGATTGCCGACCCCATTGTTTTCAGTAATTGAGACTTCAACTTTTGTTTCAATATGTTAGCTTTGCCTCATTTCACCTTCCATGGAATGGAATAGCAATGTTTGTGTGAGAGAGGGGTTGCCCCTTTACACACACCTGGGAACGAATTAAGTGTTTGCCAGTCTGGTGCCCAAGCTACGTGTGACACCATTCACACAATTAGGGACAGCCTGAGTGGAGGGTAAGGCTGACTGGATATGCACCACATCCATGGGCCGAGGCAATATGCTTCTGAGCACCAGTTGCTGGAAAACAACTGGTGGGGAGACGACTCTTGTGCTTAGGTCCTGCAGGCAGGCTTCCCATAGGTTTTTGGTTGGCCACTATGTGAAGAGGAGGCTGGACTGAACAGAGTCTCCTTATGTAGCTTTAAAAAGTCGATTCTTACTGTGTGTGGCTGTACCAGTCCTAATCAGGACCTGGTGAGACAAGGTAGGATGCCTTAACTAATTGTGCGAACAGCATCTCATCTAGCTTGGCCCTCAGTTACTGGAAAAGCCCATCTTTGAAAATGCTATTGTTGCTAAATCAGTGTAGAAAATGCCTTGGTGCTTGTCACAGACAGGAACTCTCAGGTTTATGGTTGTGATTAACTTTTTAAAGGATGCCCTCGTCTGCGCTTACCGCTTTATATTATGCATGATTAAAATTCTAGTCTAGATGAGTCCACAAAGGCGGGTTAATACAGGTGAAGCTACATTTTAGCTTCTTGTCAAACCCCCGAGTTAAAAGATAATTCAGCACCTTCATAATTTACATAATTTACAATGAACTGGTGGAGGGGGGTACGCCCAGCTCATCACCCTTGCCTCAAAAAGAATATTGCAGAGCTGGGAAAGGTTCAGAGAAGGGCAACCCCAATGATTAAGTGGATGGGGCAACTCCCCTAGGAAGAAAGATTGCAACATTTTGGAGCTTTTGAGTTTAGAGGAAAGGCGTGTAAGAGGAGATGTGATAGAGGGGTATATACCTAGTGTGAGAAAGCTCTACCTGGAGATGCCAGAGCTTGAACCAGGAGCGCTCCGCATGCAAGGTGAGTTCTCCACCACTATGCTGTGGCCCTTCTCCATAACACTAGTGTGGTGGAATGATTAGAATGTTGGACCAGGACTTTGAAGAGCTGGGTTCAAATGGCGCTCAGTCATGGAGCTCACTGGGTGACCTTGGGCCAGTCACCATCACCTAGCTTGATCTACCTCAAAGGGTTCTTATGAGGTTTAAATGGGGAGGAGGAGAGCCACATACACCACCTTGAGATCCTTGGGAGATAAAGGTGGTATAGAAATGTAAGCAACAGCAACAACAGTAGTGAAGCCGAATGTTTGAAGATTCAGGACAAACTAATGAAAGTACTTCTTCACACCATCAAATATGCTGCTAGGAGAGGTAGCTATGGCCACCAACTTACATGGTTTTTAAAGAGGATAAGGCAAATTCACAGAGGAGGTGGCTATCAGTAGCTACTGGTCACGGTGGCTATGCTTTGCTTGCACAGTCAGAGGCAGTAATGCTTCTGAAGACCAAATGCTGGGAATCACAGGTCGACAGAGTGTTGTTGTGCTTTTCTTAGGCATCTGGCCGGCAACTGTGAGAATAGGATGTTGGCCTGGATGGGTTGTTGACCTGATTCAGAAGGCTTGTCTAATGTTTTCAGCTTTTGTGCCATTCCTATAACAGCTGTACGCAGCAAAAACCACATACCCCATGCAGTTGTTTTCCTATGCAGTTGTTTTCCTATGCCACCTGAGCCTATTGCATGATTCAGTATGAACTGATCTTATGCTTGGCTAGTCTGGAACCACTCATAGTTTATAGTATGGTTGGTATTAATACCTTTCCCACAGCTGTAGCCAGTCCCTTTTTCTGGGGGTACACAGGGGTACGCATGCCCCTAAACATTTTGTGAATCTTTGTACTTTTGTCCCATTTACTGTATTTATTTTTCCCAAATTGAACTATAAAATGGTGATTTTCTTGAGTCAAAATGAGAGTACCCCCTAAACTATTTTTTAGAAAAAAAGTACTGGCTGTAGCTAAGGGTAAGAACCAAACAGCCCCTGAAGGTTTATTGTGGTCCTTTAAATTAGATACCAGCCTGACATTTTCTCTTTGTTTTAATTCCTTGGAGTCCTCAGAAACTTAAAAGATTTGTGTCCATAATCAATAAGTGGTTTTTATTGCTGCATTGGAACTGCATTGCAAACTAGAAAGTCCTTTAAGAGACTTTTTAAAAAACTGTTTAAAAAGGGAGGCAGTATGGGACTACCGATTTTCCTCTGGAAGAATCATGCAGGCCTCTGTAATGCCTTCCTTCACTTCCGTCAGAAAACCTACCAGTTTTACCAGGCCTAGACTTCAAATTAACGGGTGTGCTTTGGTGCCTGAACGGTTTGGCTCCAGCATGCTGAAGGAACTGTGAAGCCAACCCAAAGCTGTGAGATGTACCAGAGGTTTGGCTCAGATGGTCCTTTGCCTGAACTGGTGGGCCCATCCCTAGGCATAACGCCGCATTTGATGTTATAGGTGTTACCATAACAACAGACTGAGTGGCACAAGCATAGAATCTCTCCTCGGGGCACATAAAACCCTGGTAGTTGTGGCAATGCACGTTATATGAGGGCAGAGCGCCAAGGAAGGCAGAAGGGATGGTGCAGGCTTCCCTCCCCTTCCTACACCAATTTAGAAATTTGGCGCCAGCTTTCCTCCTCACAGATTATTGCCAGAGGTGTTTGAAGTGCCGCCTTTTGCTGCTAGTAAGTTTCCCTGCTGTTGCTCTGCCTCTGTAGGCCTAGGAACCAGGACAGAGAAACAGCTGTACAGGTGAGGTCTCCGTTTGTCTGAGGCCAGAAGGGCAAAAATTAAGAGCAACGCCGGCCAGGGCCAGGAAAGACAAGAGGGGAATGATGGGAATAAAGAAAGTCTGGAGCCCTTCATTAGGGAGCCCAGAATAGTGAAACACCTCATGGAACCTGATAGTATCTGAATTTTGCCTGAGTATTTTCCATTGGATGTGTGTGCAGAATTGTTACAGAAAAGCTGTAGGCTGAACAAGGCAAAATATTGGGAGATCCATGACTATTTGTTTATTTTTAGTTTAAGTTGGCTGTGGTGGGAGAGGGCTTAGCGCAAGGGAGCTATACTTAACCCTTTCCCCTGAGGGCTTCTTCTGATCTAAATTGCTGGCCTGAAGCTTCTATTTCCACTGCAGTCTACCCTGCTGGTGTGCCCAATGGCATTCTCAATCAGGGGGGTATCCCATTCCTTCTGATCCATGACCACCCCCCACTTGCTGACCCCATTTCCCTCTTTTGTTGTTTGTACTGGTGGTAACTGCAGGCTGTGAATAGCACCTGCCTATTCCGCCACGCACGGCATGCCCTGGCTGTGTATCTTCTTTAAAATCTTACTTGATTTGTCTTCTTTGCTCTCCAGCCAAAAAGGTGTTTCCCCCTTCCAGTGAGTCATAGTTTAGGTTCACCGAAGCGTGCTTATTAAATAAAGCCTTCGGTGGATAATACACGTTGGGCACAGTCCAGCCAGAGTTAAGCACTTTTAAGCCTCATTTGCTCTCAATGGTAGAAATTTAAACACTTGGTTTAACTCTCCCTCCAGACCAATGGGATTCTGATGCTTGACTTTGACTGGATCATGCCCATGATTTGCACTGAAGCAATAAAACAAAATGCTAAGGTTTCATTAAAGTTTCTTTTCTGTTGGCATTTTCCCAACTGCACTGTGACTTATTGGGTATTTTCTGTGCTCGGCTCAAAGTGCTGATTTTGACCTATAAAGTCTTAGGTGGCTCAGGACCCCACTATCATAATAATAATAATAATAATAATAATAATAATAATAATAATAATAACCATTTCCCCCACATGGACCAGCTCAGACTCTGTGATCTTCATCAGATGCCCTTTTCTATGTGCCTCACCTGAGGGAGGTGCTGGGGGTGGATTCAGTTTGTCTCTAATAATAATAATTGTTAGTCCACTATTTTTTATTTTTTATTTCAAGGCTGTTTAGCCTGTGTTCTTTGCCATCAGGATGGTGCCTAAATGTGGCGTATATCCAGGAAAAATGCCATTCAAATCACTTTTTAAAAATTTAAAAATACACCAAAACAAAAGGCAGCTTGCTTAAGAAAAGATGAAAAAACATGTGCAGCAGCCAGAAAACAAGCATAAAACAACTTTGGGGGAAAGTTGCATTTTAACTAAGCACCGAAAATCCAGCAGATGAATAGCCAGGCATGCTCCTCTTGGCGGAGTATTGCACTGTGTAGCCCTGTGCTCTTACAGGACGGACTTCTGTACAAAACAGGGGGGCATGGGGCATCACTCCCCACATAGATCTAATGGAGCAGGAAGGAGGGGTTCCTAAGGTGCACAGACCCCAGTCAGTATTGATTAATTTAAGCCCCAAGTGACAGCATAGAGCTTGACAGTACCAAGCAACTGATGCCATCACTTGTGAGTTAAATTCAAGACAAATTATTCCCACGCCGCCCCCCAACATACATTTTAATGTGTTCATCAGCATACCAGTACCTGGATATCTGGGCTATCAAGACGGTTTCTTGTGAAGGGTTCCCTGATCCACTAATTCATACTGTTGCTCTCCACCGCAATCTCTGAGCAGTGCGAGATTCCAGGGGCTTGCAGGTGCTTGCCTAGGGTTCGTGTTTCCTTTGGAATGAGGGAGAGCAGAGATATTTGGTTTATTTACACATACCGTATTTTTCGCCCCATAGGGTGCACCGGCCCATAGGGCACACCTAGTTTTGGGGGGGGGATAAAGGGGGGAATTCCTTTATTTCCCCCCAAAACCAGGTCGGGGAACAGCGGGATGGCAGCACGGCGCCTCCCCACTGTCCCCCGAGCTTGTGGGGTTGCCTGATATCTGCACGAAGCCCGGGGCGCGCTGTGTAGCGCGCCCCAGGCTTGAGGATGCAGGCTGCTATCCGCAAGCCTTGGGAGCCCGATAGGAACTCCCGCGGAGCTCCCAAGGCTTGCGGAGAGATTCCTGAAGCCTGCATTCACCCCATAGGACGCACACACATTTCCCCTTCATTTTTGGAGGGGAAAAGGTGCGTCCTATAGGGCGAAAAATACGGTATATGCAACCTGAGCCTACGATGGAGGGGCTCACAGCATTAGCACCCCAAGAGGGTCTTGCTTTTCCCATAGCCACAGCCTTGGATTCAAACAGAAATCAAGCATCGCTCTCGCTCGCTGTGGCTTGTGGGCCTGCTGCTTCCAGCTTCTAGCTCCCAAAACCCCTAACAATACAATCATTTTGGCAATGCTGTAAAAGGTGTGTCTTTTTTAAAACATGCATTTAAGCTCTAATGATCAGTGGCTATCATTTCTGTATCTCATTCAATTCCCACCTTACAATTTTGTATGCACACTAAGTAAGATTTCACCCCTTGCCATCTGATGACAAGGGCTCAAGTCCACGAAAGCTTACGCCATAGTACATTCATTAGTCTTTAAGGTTCCATTGTCTCTTGAGTCTGATGGATGCCAATCAACCTTCAAGGTGCCACAATACTCTTTGTTGTGATTAAAGGCAAAAATGGACTACAGCACGCAGCATTCTCCAAAGTTAATATGCAGTCACTGTGTGCCTCTTCCATGGCGGTAGATTATCAGTTTAAAGGCTAGGGGAGTGAAATTGCACCACCATTGTCATTTAGGACCCTCCCAATGAAACCAGCCTCTCCCAGTTGAAAGCAGCTGTGTGGTGTTCTCTTCCACCACCTCAGACCTCAGTTCAGCAGAAGTAGGAAGAGAGGTTGTAGTTGCGCATAATACTGCCCAGAATAATTGGGAAGGGTGAACGCTGAAAATGGCAAGAACTGCCCTTTCTGCCTCTCCTCTGTCTCCTGTCTTTTTATAAAAATACATTTTTTTTAACCTTTGTGGTTATGCCAAAAGTCTTGAAAATATGTGCCTGTGCTCAGACTGCAGAGGGAAACAAAAGTAATGAACAGATTATTATTATGTCGAAATCTCAGAGGTCTAAGTCATTCTTATACTTCAGCTTTTCATCAACCGACACAGGCCAGTCATCTCTTCCTCTTTCTGCCCTCTCTTTACTCTCTCTTTTTTCAAATTATTTTTATTAATTTTCCAGATTATTACAAATCAAACCAAATTACTTTAATGGTATTTCTAAAAATCAGGTTTCCCGTTCCTGTTGCAATCATGTGCCCTCTCTTTATTCTCTTCCCAGTTGTTAAAACTTGAACTTTAAGCTCTTCAGGACTGCCACTGTCCTGTTCTTTATTTCTCTGGCAAATGTAATAATAATAATAATAAAAAAAATTTAAAAATCAAAAAAAAATTGGGTGGCTTCCAACAGAATATTAAAAACACGATAAAACGTCAAACATTAAAAACTTCCCTAAGCAGGGTTGCCTTCTGATGTCTTCTAAAAGTCAGATAGTTGTGTATTTCCTTGACGTGTGGTGGGAGGGCGTTCCACAGGGCGGGCGCCACTACCAAGAAGGCCCTCTGCCTGGTTCCCTGCAGCCTCACTTCTCGCAGCGAGAGAACCGCCAGAAGGCCATCAGAGCTGGAGCTGCTAATGTAGCTGTTTGACTTCACCCCTGGAGGAGCACTCCTTTGTCTCTTGAGACAGATGGATGCCAACAGTATGGCTGCAGTAGAAATTGATTACTTGAGTAAAAGAAGGGCACTTTCTTTTTGCCTTCTCCACTTACATGGCAAATAGTAAAATACACTTAAAAATCCATGAGAGGGCAGCAGAGAGTAGAAGATGCCTTTCTTGTAGCACTTACAGCTGCTAATTCTGAATTTCTGCAGTTTACTGTACCTTGACAATAGAAAACTGGAGATGTTTAGTGGCCCAACATGATTTTAAACAAAGCAGTAGCTTCTCCCTCCTCAGTGCCCATCTCCATGTATTTTAAATACAGAAAATAAAACTGCTTTGCAAAATGCATAGGAGCTATCCCACAACCTAAGAATCCTAGGCCCCACTGAAAATTTACTCTCTAAATATTCATACCATCTCTTTCCTGCTGGATAGGCAACTTTTGTGAAATCCAGTTCTGGAGAGGAGCAGCTGAAGAGGGTGACTTTTCACACACCATCATAGGTGTAGCAGTTATCATGCTTTGAGACCAAGCCATGCATATGTTACTGCTGATTTAAGTTCAGAAGTGCTATCATTAATTTTATTTATTATTTCACAAGGCTTATATTCTGCTTAACTGTAAGAAAACCTCAGAGCAGTTTACAAAAAGAATAAAGAGTAAAACAATACAATTATTGTTTAAAACAGTCAAAAGGTAATTAAAGTTAACGATAAGCTAAACACCAAACTAAAAACACAGGACGGCTCTTATAATTAAAACATTTTTAGCAGTACAGTGAAGGCACTTGCTTGATGTCTGTCTTGAGAATCACAACTATCAATTCATCAATTTCTCTTTCTCCTCAAACAAACTTTGTTCAGGTGTGTCAGATTCAAAGCTACCAAAGGTTATTTGCTTGTTCGTTTCTTAAAAGGCAAGAGGGCATGAAAAGCTATGAAATATGTGGGGATTTCTTGCTCAAAGATAGATAAAAAAAGAGGGGTGTGTGATATTTAGTAGAAATAAGAAGAACGCTGGTGGATCAGAGCAATAAACTATTGAGTCCAGCATCCTGTTTTTCGTTGTGACTCTCCAGGTGCATGTGGGAATCCCAGAATTTAGGGGAATTTAGAGAGATCTGGACATTCCCTGAGGCTGTTATCACCACTGATAGACCTGACCCCCATAAATTTGTCTAACCCCACTTTAAATCTATCTAAGCTAGCAGTCATCACTACATTGTTTGAAGAAGCCATTCTTTTGTCTGCCCTGATGAATGTTAAAGGATTACAGCTGTGTGGGTTTTGTTTCTGTTTGTTTTTTTTTTGCGAACTTCTTGCTGTATTTGGGAAACAGGAAATAACTCAGAGGTCAAATTGTGCAAGGGACTACTAGCTTAGCCTGGCTTGTTAAAATTCCCCTTCACACTAAGCCCTTTTACCAGGAGCCTTTACTGAGTAAATTAGTTCTCTCAAGATCCACAAAAACTTGACAGGGGGAAAGGGTGGCCTGGAGGGGAAGCCTAGCGTCGTGTGTGCCAAAACAAATGACCGGGAAATTCTCCCGAAAACAGTTTGACATAAACCAAGTTGCACAGCCTGACCAAACATTATTCACGGGGTGTGGAAAGGTCTGACACACAGAGGAGAGAGATCCAGCTGGGACAGGATCCAACCGCGGAGCTGGGAACGCAATGCAATAGGTGGTGCTTTTTTTGTTTTAAAGGGGATGACTGCCGCGAAAGCAAGCGGGACAGAGGAAAGGGAAACTGCCAAAGACATGGGAAGCAGAGAAAAGCGTGACTTATTTTGTTGAGCAAGAAAGAAATATGAAGCACGACTTCTCCCTTGTATGTAGCAGAGGTTCAGAGAGAAGGTTGTCTGAGGACACCGCAGAGCGGGCAGTCCCCTTGGTCAGACTCCGTTCTGCATCTATCATGTTACCGAGCAGGGCTTTTGATGATGGAACTGTGTGTAATATCCCGGGCCTTTCACTTTGATGGGTAAAATGTTCCAGATGTTGATCCTCATCTACTGCATGAGGACATTCTTTCTCTCCCTCCGCCCCCTCCCTGCTGTTTTCCATAGCGCTGGTTTCTCCGCCACAGTTTCTCTGGGTTTGCATTTGCCAGAAAGAAACAGCAGTAAAAGTTTTTGTTTGCTAATTATTTCTATTTGCTTAAATTGCAACGATTGCTCTTTGTTTGCTCACAGTTTCCTTCCTTCTGTACGAGCTAGTTTTCCGTGTGAAAAGCGGTTTGTTTGTTTAAACTGTATTTGTTTTGTAGGGAAATAATTGAAGTAAAATGCATACTGAAGAGCTGACTCCGCTCACCGTAGGATAACGTGCTAGAGGTTCTGCTCCTGGAAACCCTTCCCAGAACTTTGATATTACTTTTGAGTGTTGTTTTCAGCTTTTGCCAGGGTTCTTTCCTCCATGCCCCGGCCTGACCCTGTTTGAACTGGAACATCTAACAGCTTAGAATTGATTGGCTGCAGTACTCTAGATAAAACTGCTGAGCCACAATATTTTATTTTGCTAGTAAAACGTCATGTGATTTCAAACTTAACGACTCCCATCTGTAGAGCTTGGGTGGCCGGCTGAAAAAGTGGACAGGCCTCATGCACCTTCATTAATAGGTTGTGCAGAAGAGGGGCATTTCAGCAGGGCAGGAACGGCTTCTCATATGGCCCACCCAGAGAGTGGTTGGCGATGGGAGCAGGAGCAAGCAGATGCCCATGTCAGCAGTATGGTCCAGTATGCCCACCAGAGCTGGTGCTGGTTGCTGCAACATTATTTCGTATTTTTAGAAGCATTTTGTGGTCAGGGAGTGGCCAGCTGGCTACATACTTCAGGGGTGGATATTGGGGGGGGGGGAGCTAAGGTCCAGCGTAACCCATGGGCAATCTTCTGAGGGGGCTGCATGTCTCAGTGGGTGTGGCCAAAGGGGGCGTGTCAAGGAATGCTGCTTGCAAGGCTGCCTTTCCAAAGGCTGTCCCGGCAGCTATTTTACACTCTTTTACAGAATTGTTGCTGCTGGCATTGTTATTTCTTAGTTGCTTGTTACCCCAAGGTCTCAAAACAATTTACAACACATTTATACACACACACACACACACACACACACACACACTTACACATATACACACACAGAGCATAGCATTTTTTAAAAAGCCATTAATTTAATATAGATGCATGAAAACATGAAAACAAAATCCCCATAACAGCCCCCTAATACAAAGAATATAATCTCAGTCTATCAAAAAATTGAATTATTATTTTCAGTTTTTTAAAAAATTAAAAATTGCAAACTTTTTTTAAAAAAAAACAAACCACCATCAATTTTTGGACTACAATTCCCAAACATCCATGACCACTGACAAGGCGCATCCCAGTGAGGAACCTTTAGGAAAAATAACTGGGGGACCCTTCAGAAATATTTTTAAAATGAAAAAGGAGGTATTTTGGAGACCCACAATATTTTGGTATCAAAGCAGGGACCTGTTGGAGCAGTTATGAAGGAGAAGAAGAAGAAGAAGAAGAAGAAGAAGAAGAAGAAGAAGAAGAAGAAGAAGAAGAAATGCAGGTGGAGGAGTTGAGCCCCCACAAAAGATTCTTGGGGGGGGGGCAGACATGGTTTGGCTTGGCATGAACAAAGGCAAGCGCCTGCAAATCCTCCCATATATATAACATTGCCCCAGGCCACCCCATATGCCCTGCTGCCACAAAACGGTGTTTCTGGAGCAGTATTTGATGTTTTGGTTCAGGCCTGCACCACCTGTGACTCACCAAGGCAAATGCAGCCCTCCAGCCATGCATGGCAGCTGCTAAAGGGCTGGGAACCTCCTGATTTTGCTACCTGTTGGGGCATACCAAAGAACAACAACAACAAATCCAGGGAAAACTGTATGTCAAGCACCTGGCAAGCCGCAGGACACAGAATGGGTATGTGTGTGTGCATGTGCAAGTGTGCATCGAAACTCACGGCTGGGATATATCTGATTGCCCTTGGCGGGAAAATGCAGTCATATAACACAGTAACTTAAATCTGCCCTGTGTCCCTTGTGTACCGCAGCTGGAAACAATACATGCAGGATCGGTTTGGTTTGGTGCATTTATTCTTTAATCCTTTCGTCACCACACCATAGTGGTGAATACTTCAAATTTTTTATTTGCTCGTAAACATAAGCAGTTGAGCTTTCACCAGCTCTTCTCTGCAACCGAGAGCCAAATATTGGTTGCAATGGAATGTCTTGAGAAGTGTGAGAACACATGTCCACGTCAATGCTCGTGCCTAGATTTCAATGTAGAGCTTTCAACTCGAAGAGGAACTTCATCAGCCTAATGGCACATCCATAGAACTGAGCAGGGCCATAGCTCAGGGACAGAGCACGTGCTTGGCATGTAGAAGGTTGCAAGTTTACTTCCTGGTAGCTCCAGTTCTTTTTTTATAAAAAGGAGGACAGCAGAGACCTGTGGCTGAGATCTTGAAGAGCTGCTGCCAGAGTCCTACCTCACTCTTAAAATTTGGTGGTATCCAACTCGTCCAACCCCTTGCAATGGAATATGCTGCTGTCCCATACGGGGATTGAACCTGTAACCTTGATGCTATCAGCACCATGCTCCAAGCAACTGAGCTATCTAGGCTGTCTGTGTGTGTGTTTAGACTACTGTGCAAAGGTAAAGTTTGCATTTGTTGCTCCACCCACTTTTGCCTTTGGCCCCACCCACCACTGTCTGCTGGAAGGCTGTCCAGTAGGGAATGCAGAAGAAGAAGAAGAAGAGTTTGGATTTGATATCCCGCCTTTCACTCCCCTTCAGGAGTCTCAAAGTGGCTAACATTCTCCTTTCCCTTCCTCCCCCACAACAAACACTCTGTGAGGTGAGTGGGGCTGAGAGACTTCAGAGAAGCGTGACTGGCCCAAGGTCACCCAGCAGCTGCATGTGGAGGAGCGGAGACGCGAACCCGGTTCCCCAGATTACGGGACTACCGCTCTTAACCACTACACCACACTGGCTCACTGGCAGCCCTTCAGTTGAGCAGGGTCTCCCCACCCCTGCCTTATGTGATCTAACATTCAATGGTTGGGCTTTTGGAACATGCAAGTGGCCGCCTTTGGAGATCCCAGCAGATCTCTTCCTCCAGATTGATGCTCCATTGAGCATTCCTGGAGAGCAGTGTTTCCCAAACTTGGGTCTAAGGCTGTATTTGGACTACAGTTCCCAACCATGCTTGACCACTGGTACTACTAGACAGGGATGATAGGAGTTGTAGTCGAAAAACAGCTGGAGACCCAACTTTGGGAAACACTGCTGTACAGCAAGGACAGCCTTTGGCCCTCCAGATGTGGTTGGACTCCCAACACCCATCAGAGCCGGCCACCATGGTCAATGATTGGGGTGGAGGATGCTGAAGAAGAAGAAGAGGAGGAGGAGGAGGAGGAGGAGGAGTTTGGACTTGATATCCCACCTTTCACTCCCCTTAAGGAGTCTCAAAGCGGCTAACATTCTCCTTTTCCTTCCTCCCCCACAACAAACACTCTGTGAGGTGAGTGGGGCTGAGAGACTTCAGAGAAGTGTGACTGGCCCAAGGCCACCCAGCAGCTGCATGTGGAGGAGCGGGGAAGCAAACCCGGTTCACCAGATTACGAATGCACTGCTCTTAACCACTACACCACACTGGCAATCCACCCATCTTTGGAAGGGAAGGGGGGAACAAATGACCCATTGCACTAGGCCTCCCTTGCCCGGGTTTGTCATTGGTGTTACCATCTTCCATCCAGGCCTCCATACTTAGGAAAGTTTGCTTCCAGAGAGCAGATGAGTAGTTCTTTTGAATCTAAGAAAAGGGTGCTCTCCTTGCTTTTATCACAATGAAAGAAGTTGAGAGTTAACATAGACCAAGAGGAAAATCCAGCTCAGTTACTGAGCCTGAGCTTGGTTGCTTCTGGGGTTCCAGTCTGGCCTCGTCACTTGACATCTCCTGTCTGTCCCCTTCGGTCATGGAATAATGAGCCGTCGGCAGTAATGAGTCAGCAAAAACAAGTTAAGATTTTCCAGATGGAGCCTCATTTTGCGAACATGTGGTGTTTTCAGACAAATACTGCCAGCCTGTTATAATTTGTTTAGCCCTTTTTGGTTTCCCTTGCTTTATGAACTTTTAGAATTAAGTGCCAGCTAATTACAGAGGTTGGGCAATTGCAGAACATTGCCGGGGAAAGGCGACAGCTTTCCTGCACAAAATGGTACATCATGGACTGTGGCAGATGGGGAAAAGATCCCCAAGGTGGCAGGCAGGCTTGTTTAAGTCTAATGGATCCTAACATCCACATGCATTTCCCACTAGGGCTGCGATCCTGCCATGCAGGTGTGGGGAATCTCAAGCCTGAGGTGGGAGTATAGGCTGAATACAACTCTCCAGGCCTCTTTGCTTGGCTCTTCTCAAGTCACTGCACTCCCAGAGTCCTTTGCCTGGCTGAACTGTGCCCTTAACGCCTGATAATGCCCCTTGCTTGTCTGGGCAGAGGATGCAGAGGGATGTGTGAGTGTGTGCAGAAACTAGCCTGTAGATCAAAGGAAGTATTTACATGGATTGCTCTGCTCACATTTGCCCCTGGCCCCACCCACCATTGGCACATACCCCTTGGAAAGTTGCCCAAAAGTGACGCTTGGTTCCCCCTTCCAGCTGTAATACTTGGGAGTCAGTCCCCTGGAATTCAGTAGAGTTTACTTTTCTGTGCAGATAGGATTGCAAAGTGAGTTGGCGATGTTTAGAAGTATGTCCGTGCCCCCTTTGTTCCCCATATAATGCACAGGCTTATCCCGTTCTGTCCTCAAAAACCACCCATCTCGGACAGGATGCCTGATCCAAGGTCACCCAGGGAGGTCTTTTGTTGAAGAGGAACTCGAACCCAGATCTCTCCAGCACCAAGCCAAGCAATCTATCTGCCACTCCACACTTCTTCCCACAAGTTCAGATTCTTTAACACAAGGTTTTCCAATCTGGGTTGATAGTCTTCCTTAGAGAAATCAGTCTTATGCATGTTTTCTCAGAAGCAACTCCAACAAAGCTCATGGAAAATTAATTCCAAATAGATGCAAATTATTATTATTATTATTATTATTATTATTATTATTATTATTATTTATACCCTGCCCATCTGGCTGGGTTTCCCCAGCCACTCTGGGCGGCTCTCAACAAAAATATTAAGAACACGCTAAAACATCAGTCATTAAAAACTTCCCTAAACAGGGCTGCCTTCAGATGTCTTCTAAAATCAGATAATTGTTTATTTCCTTAACATCTGATGGGAGGGCGTTCCACAGGGCGGGCGCCACTACCAAGAAGGCCCTCTGTCTGGTTCCCTGTAACTTCACTTCTCTCAGTGAGGGAACTGCCAGAAGGCCCTCAGGCACTAGACCTCAGTGTCTGGGCAGAACGATGCGGGTGGAGACGATCCTTCAGGTATACTGGGCAGAGGCCATTTAGGGCTTTAAAGGTCAGTACCAACACTTTGAATTACAGCAGGAATTGGGAACATCTGACCCCTTGGGCCCCTCCTTCCACCCCTGAGGATTCCCCTCTGGCCCTTCTCCTTCCGCTCACAACACACTTGCCCCTGCTCTAGGATGGAGAGATTTGGAGGGAGGTGTAGAAAACACTGGAATATAATCTTCCATATAAAGCAAAGAGCTATTTCCATTGTTCAAGCCACATTTGCATCTGGCACCTTCCACGCACCTCAAAAGGTTAACCAGAAATGAATGTGAGCCACGGGCTGAAAAAGGCTTCCCAATCCTAGTGTCTATGTAGGATTGCCGCCTTAGATGTTAACAATGCTTTGGAAACAATTGTGGAGAGTGAATGTCACCTTTCCCAGCAGAGTGGAAATATTAATACAGCAACAGAACATCAATTTCTAGTCCATCATCACAGAGAACAGAAATAGAACTGTATTTCCAAGCCAATGTTTTAGCATGGAAATTCGCCTTCAGATGTCTTTGGGATTTAGAACACTCTTTGAGAAAAATGATGTTTGAGATAGACATTATTTTCTTATTAGGTTTTTTTTTATCCTGTATTTCAATGAAATATATTCAAAGAGGTTTGTAACTCCCCCGTCCCCAAAAGTACAGTACACAACGACAACACCCGTTCAAAAAATTTAAATGCGATCACAAACGTAAAAACAATTGGTGGTAGTCAACCAAGTTTTCTCAGAGTTGAACCACTGAAATTAATGAACATGGGTCTACGCTAAGTAGAATTTAGCTGAGGGCCACCCAATAGACCCAATTCCTAATGTGTGGCTTGTATAGGAGGCAGAAGATCACTCAAACATTAAAAGTTGGCTTGAATAAATAGGCTCTCAACCTGTAGCTAAGGAATCTCCCACAGGCGTTTTCCACAGTTTTGGTGCCACCACCAAACAGTTCCTGTTCTTTGTTATATGCTCAATGGTAGAGAAGGCTCCCTGCTTCGGACTTCACCCTCCAAATCCTGGAGAGTGACAGGCATAGAAATGCAGGGGGTGGAGCTTAGCACACCAGGGCCGGACCATCTATGAGGCAGACTGAGGCAGCTGCCTCAGGCAGCAACATACAAGGGGTGCCTCTCTGCTGCCACTAGAGAAGTGAGGATAAGTGGCTGTGGTGGCTTCTGGGTTCCAACCAGATATTTTCAGAGCCCTGCGAGATCATACTGAGAGCACCTTGCTTACTAGGGTCTCTGGAAGGTTGTGTGAGGCCTCGTGATCTCGTGGGGCTCTTGTGAAATCTCGCTGGAAGCTGCAGCCACGTGACCCTGGTATGGAAGTCTTTAGTGGGGCAGGTGGGCGGCACTTTCCCATTTTGCCTCAGGCGGTGAAACTGGATGAGCTGCCTCTGCCGTGCGCCCTACTCACGTGTCGGCATCACGGCCGAAAAGGGCGTGGGTCTTTGTTGTGTATAAACTTTGCTGTTTGGTCAAGACGTACGTATCCCACCTTTCCTCATAAGGAATTCAAGGCTGCTGAGAACAAAATTGCACCATAATGAAGCCATTTAAAATATCGATGGCACAGCTTTAACTACACCAGTTATTAAGGGACAAAAACAGTACTAGTAAAGAAATGAACAGAACGCCAGCAGCAGGTATAAGTTATTCTAAATCAGCAGATAAAAACCAATGCAACAAAACAGCTGCCTATGAAACCAAAAGCCGCCTTGAAAAGGAATAATGGTTTCATTAGTTTCTGGAAAGCCATGAAAGAAGGCCCAGGACATGCCTCCCTCTGGGCGGAGTCCCAGAGTCTAGGCACAGCCACAGAGCAGGCTTTCTCGCTGCTCCCATCCAAGAGCATATTGGGGGGTGTTGGATCAGGACTTGAAACGTCATCGCCAGTACCATGAATTCTGCCCAGAAGCAAATCACAAGCCAGTAGGACTGTTTGAGCGAGGGATTCACATGCTCCCTATATCCTGCCTCTGTTAACAATCTGGCTGAATTCTCGACCAACTGTGGTTTCTAAGTACTCTTCAAAGGCGGCTCTGCATAGGCTGCATTGCAGTAATTCAGGCATCGTATAACGAAGGCATGCGTCGCCATGGCCGGATCTGCACTCTCCAGACTAGGCATAGTTTGCGCACCAGTCTGCCTTGCACCAATTACGCCTGATCTCCTGTGTGCATTTGACCTCTTTGCAAGAAGACTTATTGTAGTCGAGTCCATAAGCGTCACCTCTGGGATAGATCAAAGGGGCTGTTATTACATCAGAACCTGCATAAATTGGGGGTATATAGTTGAGCTTCCAGCTGTCACTCCTTTTCATGTGGGATTCAATCACATAGCAGCAAATTCAGGTTGTGTAATTACAGCTGATGGAGAGGTCTTGTGCAACAAACCTGCTTCCCCAGAAATTGGAATTTTTGCGATAAGTGGCAGGAAAACGAAGCTGAAAGTTTGGCACAACACTTGCTTTGATGCAACCGTCACCCAACCTGCCCGCAAACAAATGAGAATGGATGTTCTTTAAATAGCCAACACCATCCAATTTCCCTGCAAACACATCAGGGTGACTGCTTTATAAGCAGGTCTTCTGGGTGTGCTCAGGGGTCTTTCATACATACATAGCCCTTGCCGAGAAAACTTATGATTCTCCTGCTGTTTTGCTTTCTGCTTTTTCAAACCCTTGACATTTTGTCACATTCCCACTTCTAGCTGGAGCCACACAATAGGGATTTAATTGTGTTAAAGCCTCATGCTGGCTTTGTCCTTTCTGGTCTTACGTGCTGCAGACACTGCAGTTCCACGTCACATCTCCATCTATGTATATAAACGGCCTTGACCTTTCTCACTGCGCTGCTAATTCTGAATATGTACTTCCACTTTGAGATAGTTACCCCCACCCCCCGCTACTCCGCCAAGCATTCAGCGGTGCTGCTGTCACACTTGCACAAAACCTGAATGCTGTCGTGCCAGGCATTTTCACAAAACAGCAGTCTCCATATGCACCACTGAAATTAAGTACAGTGGTGGGCGTCTAGAACTGGACCCCAATCTCACTGAAGGTTCTTCAAATCAACTGCCTTAAATCTTGTTCTGCAGGCACATGTGTGTAGGTTTGCATCTTACCATGAGATAAAGTGCCCTATTTTAAAACCAATAGCTCTGGGCTCAATCAGTTTGCGTTAGTCGTGAATTGAACATGGCTGCAACGTGCTTCTGATATCTGTGTTCAAAGAATGCTAACATGTATATGTTTGGAGAGGCGACTGTGTTTTGGCTGGCATTTAATGAGTAAATCACATGGGGATAAAGGCATGGCAGTGTCAGACCCACGGTTTAACAAACCCTTGGAAAGCACAAATGCATTCCATTGCCTGTTCTCTGTCATTTGTTTTCTTAGTTCTAAATGGCATGTATAAATAATAAATCCTCCCATTGACTATGATATTATACAGTTCAGGTGTAAGTCTGGATGCAAGAGAGATGGCTGGGATCTTCACAAACCAATGTTTTAAATTTAATGCATCTTTAGGAAGCCACATTCTGGGGGAAAACATCTATAACAACAACCCAAAACAGCAAACGCTCCACGTGCCCAGCAGAGGAAGCTGATTCAACTGCTAAAACTGGGTTGGGGAGTGAGGTTGAGTTTTAAAAGAACACCAAATTAGTGAAAAGAGATAATGAACATCAACAGAGAGTAGAAATGGATCTCTTTCACTGGAACTTGAAAGCAAAATCCAGCATTGCCATGCCAGCATCCAGGCAGGAATTCCTTTTCACTCATCTGAGAGACCTGAGACCTAGAATGTGCTGTAAGAGAAGCTCTGTCACCTGAGAGACAAGCGTGCTGATGCTAAGGAGCTTTAGGAAGGGGAAAGGAAGGCATTATATAAGAGAGAGGGGCTAATTCCCCGGCTAAGGTTATCCCTTTAATTGGGCAGGTTTCTGCACACATCCATATCCTAAACTCTGAGGTCACAGAAATCTAAGCTAACCCGAATGTGCCAATTATGTGTCTACCAGCCTTTGATAAGGTGAGCATTTGCAAATAAGGGCATTTGTGGTCCAGGTGTGGTCATGCCACATTTATGGGGGTTTCAGGACTTATCGGTATATGAAATAGTTCTATATGCCCAATAGAAAGCATTCTGACCCATTTGCCACCACTGCATACATTTTAAGCTTCCCCCAAACCTTTAGATTTCAGAACATCAGGAGTTCAAAACCCACTAGCCCAACTTGCCAAAGCCGTTTTTTAGAGAAACAATATTGTGCCGGGTACATTCGAGGTCCAAATTTAGCTCCTCCGTGTTTGCAGAATCCTGTATATTAGCGACACGGGCTGGGGGGGGGGGAGGACATTCGTGTTGTAAGTAGCTTATTTCGCTCTTCTTTTTCAGCCACGCATAAACTGCAGCGGTGTTGCTAATTACAATGATTTCAACAGCGCTTTTTTTTTTTAAAAAAAGGAAAAAGTTGATTCTCTGTAACCCTTTAAAAAAAAAAAGCGAGCGCCCCTGCTTCTTTAGACTCTAGCAGCCTGGCCGACCCCTTCCACTGGAAGGATCCAGTCCGGAGATTAGCAGAAGCACGAGCCCTCTGAACAAGAGTAGCCTCTGAGGGTTTGGTTTCTGATGTCGCGCTAAGCATGATAAGAATGCCATTGACGTCAGCAGAGGCATCAGCAGGGAGAATAGCACCCCTGCTCTTCAAACCACACCAGGCAATTGCAGCGCTTTTGAAAATTAAAAGCCGCTGCTCGCAGGAGGGGAGGGGCGCTCCGGCTCCAGCTGAACTCTCCAGTTGCTTCTGCATTTCCTGTAAATAAAGCCAGAGAGGGGAAAAGCTGCAGTGTATTGATGAAGGCACTTAAAATCCGAGGGAGAGGCGGTGAAGCAAAGGGGGAGAAAGATAATTTGATATATATATATTTTTTGTAAGCCCTTTGTTGTTGTTGTTTTCTAGGAAAAACGCAAGCCGTGCCACCCATGTGGGTTGCTGGCTGGAGCTGCTTGGCCACCAAACAAAGCAAATTTCAAATTCCCCTAATAGTAAATGGGTTGGGGTTGAGTCAGAAAGATGTCAAAGGCAGGCATGTGCTGGAAGCTATCTGGAGTCCCCTGCACCCCGTTCCACTTTTGAAAAGGTCTCGAAGAAATGGTGCAGTGGATTGTATGTGCGCTCTCTCTCTCTCCCCCTCCCCCCAAAAGCCTTTATTCTTGTTCGCTGCACAATAAAATAAAATGCCTGGAATCCAGGGAGAATAGAACTGTGACCATTTCTTGAAATGACCTTGGTAGTTGTTGTTGTCTAGTTGTATCTGACTCTTCGCGACCCCATGGACCAGAGCACACCAAGCACTCCTGCCTTCCACTGCCTCCTTTAGTTTGCCCACGTTTATTCCACAGAACGGGGATGCAGGTGGCGCTGTGGGTTAAACCACAGAGCCTAGGACTTGCCGATCAGAAGGTCAGTGGTTCGAATCCCCGTGACGGGGTGAGCTCCCGTTGCTCGGTCCCTGCTCCTGCCAACCTAGCAGTTCGAAAGCACGTCAAAGTGCAAGTAGATAAATAGGTACCGCTCCGGTGGGAAGGTAAACGGCATTTCCGTGCGCTGCTCTGGTTCACCAGCAGCTGCTTAGTCATGCTTGCCACATGACCCGGAAGCTGTACACTGGCTCCCTCGGGCAATAAAGCAAGATGAGCGCCGCAACCCCAGAGTCGATCACGACTGGACCTAATGGTCAGGGGTCCCTTTACCTTTTATTCCACAGAACTAAAGGCAAAGTGCATAGTTCTCCTCTCCCCCATTCTTTCAATCACCAACAACAACCCTGCGAGTGAGCTTAGGCAGGAAAGTAGTGAGCCAGGCACTGAAAAGCCACCCAGGACTCAGTTTGTAAGGTTATTTTTCTGTTTCTGCATGTGCTGTAGAGGGAAGTGAGGGGCAGATGGGGATTATCAACCCGGGCAGGGAGCCTATCTAGGAGAAGGAAAACTCTGATCCTAAACCTCCACTGCCTTGTGGGATATCTTTGGAAGAAGAAATGCTAAGGGGTAAACCCTAGACAAATCTGAAGTGGTGTCCCAGCGCCTTGTGCGCCTCCTTCCAGAAACTCCTGCAGCCAAGCTGGTGCTGAATATCTTGCTCTGCTTTCCTTTGGACCACATCAGTGAGGTCGAGATGGGGGTCTTGTTGTCTGGGCAGCCCAGGACCTCTATACACACTTGCACCCTGGGGAGATCACTTCAGTGCTGCAAATGCAGCAATTTGATTTTACCCCCAGAGGCACACTCCATTGTCTCTCAAGACAGGCGGATGCCAACAAAGGCCATAACAAACTTGGTTGCCTAGTGAGTTTGATGGCTGAGTGGGGCTCTGATTTTGCATCCTCCTAATCTGACGCACTAGCCGCTATAACAGGAGTACAGGGTGTGTGACATGAGAGCCGACCACAGTGGTCTGAGTGATATGGCCGCCCCAGTGATGGGGCAGAGGATGAGATTGGCAGTTGATCAGCTTATGGGCTCAAAAAGAGACCGTGTCATGAAAGCACCACCTTATCCACCCAAAACAATCCGGATCATGCACACGTTTTTAAGAGTTCTTAATGTTCTAGGAGTTCTTAATGTTGCTCTTTGTTTTTGTAGTCAGTGGGGCTGCAACAAATAAGAGCAGCATGAAACTGACTCAAGCATCAAGGCCAGAAAAGATACTTCAAAGGCAGCACTAATGCATCTAATACTTAACTCCAAAGCGGCAACTGAAGGCTAGAATCATACCTTTCTGAATCACCTTAGGAGAAAGAGCAGGGTTGGGGTCATGGGCATAGCCAGGGAGCAGCTGCCCCCCCATCAAGTAAATAAATAAAAAGACTTAACCAGCTGACCAATTGCATTGTAGATAACTTGGTTCTGCCCCCCCCCCCCCAAAAAAACACATTGTGAATACAGCAGGGTGATTCCCATAATAAACAAAGCCACTTCTGGACCTGGCCAGGAGGTGGGGTTGCCCACCCCATGTGAACGGGGGCTGGTTTCAGCCCCTGCGAGAGCAGGGGAATCCTGGCCGCGTCGTCTGCCCAGCCAGCCAATCGGGTGGCTGGGGGGGCGTGGCCTGCCCTATTTAGGGCCGGCGCGGCCCAGGCTCGCCCTCTTTTGCCGGCTAGCCCCCACGTTTTTCCCACCTTCCCTCCCTTTAGGTAGGCTTCTGACTTTGCTATGGACTTCGGTCTGTCGCCGCAAGGGGCATGGTAGGAATTTTTCCCAATTGCCGATTTGCGGCCATTTGGTTTTTCACCTACCTCGTAGCAACTCGTCACAACTCCTCGGCATTGGCAGTTAGGCATTGGTAATAAGGGGTTAAGAGGATGTGGGGGAGGAACACCATCACCTCCCCCCAGAGAGCGAAGGGTGGTCCGATAAAGGACTCTGGGGGCGTGGCCCTGTCCAAAGCCTATGGAGGTGTGGTAAGGCACGCCCCCCCAGCGGTGACCCGGGGAAGTTCCTAGTTGACGTGCCTCAGCAGGAGACTCCCCCTCTATGGTGTTAACCCTTCCCGGTCTTCAGCAAATGGGCTGAAGCCGGATAGTCGATAGGACCAATGCCTAAGCCAATGCCTCTCATTCCTGAATTCAATAAAGTTTTGGCCTAATTCGCCCATTTAACCTTAATTCTGGTGTCCGGTATCTTTATTTATCCTTGGTGGGGGGCGGGAACTCGCCACGCAATTAATATGTTAGTGGTAACCACATGTTGCCTGAATTGGATGTAAAAGTCCAGGCAACATGTGGCCAAACTCCCTCAACCATGGTTCTAATAACCATCACTTTGGATGCCCAAGCACACAAAGGTTATTTTATATGGTGGGTTACTTTTCTCCAGAAAGGAAGCACCTCTGGGTTATTTTCAGCATGCATTGGGAAAACTCACATGTACCAGTCTCACTCCCCCTCTCCCTCCTTCCTGCCTACCATACCTCATAGGGGCGTTGTAAGGATACAGTGGGGAAATTCAAGATACAGTGGTACCTTGGGTTACAGATGCTTCAGGTTACAGACTCCACTAACTCAGAAAGAGTACCTCGGGTTAAGAACTTTGCTTCAGGATGAGAACAGAAATCGTGCTCCAGCGGCGGGAGGCCCCATTAGCTAAAGTGGTACCTCAGGTTAAGAACAGTTTCAGGTTAAGAACAGACCTCCAGAATCAATTTAGTTCTTAACCCAAGGTACCACTGTATGCCACTGTAAACTCCATGGAGGAACTATACCAATGTAAAAAAAGATATGTGGGGAAATCTAAATTGGACTTTTGCTCTGTGGCAGAAGCAAGGCGTACAACACCATTCAGGTGATTGTTATTGCCGTTTTGGTTCAGATTTCCCAAAGACTTTGCCATCTGGACTTATCCCCTCGTAAGTCTGGGTCGCTTCCTGTGTTTTCCTGCCTTTGCGCTCTGACCTCACACCTTCCTTGCTTCGTCTCTCTCCCTCCCTCTCGCTCTCTTTTCTGCCATCTGTCTAGATTTCCCTTTTCCTGACATTGCTGCCGTATGCAGAATACCGTCACGTGGTATCTCCGCTATCCAGAATTCTTTCAGCTGTGCAGTACGTGCTCAGTGTCATCCTTTCGAAACCTCAACTCATTTTTCAAGTGGTGTCTCATAAACATATCCCCTTTGTGCCTTGACAATAGCGCATTTGTTGGTTCTTTCACTGCTTGACCCCCTGGCTGAAAAGAGAGAGGGAAAGCCAAGCATTTTCCTTCGCCAAGATGTTCCCTTGCCTGCACAGGTTTGCACATGTTCAGCGGAGGAGGCAAAGCTTATTTCACAGTGTTGTCAGTTGCTTTGTGAGTTTTGTCGATTTGGGGCCGGGAATGGGGGTGCACCAGGGCTTCGTCTTTTATTGGTTATAATTATCTTGAAAAACGCTCAGTATGCCTTATAATCGTTATGAAATAAAACTGCAGATCTGGAAGATGTGACGTACAGGGAGAGAAATCAGCTGAGCAATTCAATATAGGCCTGCTCAATTGTAAACCCCACTGAGTTCAGGGAGGTGTACTCCCAGCCTAGCAGTGCAATCTCTTATTTATGTCTTCCCAGACATATGAAGTCCTATTAAGTTTAATGGGGATTACTATGAGATTACTGGATTTAGGATTGCAACCTAGAAGTAGCAAGTTTTCCCATCATCTCTGACTTTCCTTTCTGGGTTTTTGCTAAGCACTGTTGTTCTGTGTTTGACGTCAGATCATTTCTTGAATGCCTTCACTGTAAACATGCAAGAACAAGAGAACGAAAGAGAGCGAAAGAGAGCGCTGTGTTGGTACCTAAACCAGATATATTTCATTATTTTAAAATGCTAAAATATCGCATCATTTCATGACACAAATTTAATTGTAAACCTCAATGAAACCAGCAGTGTTAAGCCTTTATATGATGAGAAAGATGTGCGAACAAAAGCACTTGTGCACTCTGGTCATCTTTCCAATAACAGTAAATGGGATATGCCTGGAATTGTTGCTTGACTCAATAGGCAGGATATGACAAAGATTATTATGGGGAGCATAATAGTTGTTTACAAGGTCTGCTAGCACTCTGGATAGTGTTCACGGTGCAGGTTTAATGTTCCGACCAAATTAAAAGATATTAATTTACTTGGTTTTATATTAAGCAATGGAGAAATTAAAACATTTTGTCATCATTTTTAATAGGGAAAAGTCCACTTCCATTATTATTATTTTTAAAAGGTTGCCTGTCAGTACATAAATATTTTACTTACCATGAAGGCCTGTGATTTTCAAGAGGAAACATGTGCAGAAGCCTCTTGTGTTGACACGACCCAGTTCCATCTTTGTACCATATTGGTACAGCATATTTTTCATAGCTTTGACCTCTATGGGTCAGTGAAGCCTCCTTAGAAGACACTGGACACTATACAAAGTCAGACTGCCTGACCATCTGACCCTTTATTGCCTGGTCTGAAAGTCCCTTCAATCAGGCTCTCAGAAGAACATAAGGAGAACCTGCTAGATGAGGCCCCATGGAGTCCAGCATCCTGTTCTCACAGTGGCCAACCAGAAGCCTGTGGGAAACCAGCAAGTAGGACCCAAGCTCAACAGCAATCTCCCTTCCTGTGGTTTTCAGCAGCTAGTATTCAGAAGCTTTACTGCCTCTGACCACGGAGGCAGAGGATAGCCATCATGGCTAGTAGACATTGATAGCCTTATCTTCCATGAATTAATTTGTCTAATCCTGGTGGCAGGTCATAACCATCCTGGCCAGTGGTGTACTGGAGGGGAAATACCTGGCTGAAGGATGCGACAATGAGGTTTTCAGGTCCTTTGCTCTGAATGGATTTCTGCTTCAGGTTAGCAACATAAATGTTAGCACTGCTTTGCAAGATTGTTTGCACTCCTGATTAAAAGCTTAGGTTACATTTCAGCTGGCTGAAGACCTTTTGCTAACGTGCAATGTGTTTTGCGCAATGTGTTTTGCGAGCTTGCAGTCAGAAGTAAGCACCGCTGAATTCATTGGCGCTCACTTCCAGATAAGTGCCTGCAGCCATGCTACAAGAGTGTTTAATCCAGGGGTCAGCAAACTTTTTCAGCAGGGGGCCGGTCCACTGTCCCTCAGACCTTATGGGGGGCTGGACTATATTGGGGGGGGGGAATGAACGAATTCCTTTGCCCCACAAGTAACCCAGAGATGCATTTAAAATAAAAACACACATTCTGCTCATGTAAAAACACCCGGCAGGCCCCGCAAATAACCCAGAGATGCATTTAAAATAAAAGGACACATTATACTCATGTAATACTCACGCTGATTCCTGGACCATCCGCGGGCCGGATTGAGAAGGCGATTGGACCGGATCCAGCCCCCGGGACTTAGTTTGCCTACCCATGGTTTAGTCTTTATGATACCAAAGGTCCCTTCCTTGAAAGACCAGTCATGCTTCCTTTGTTTGCATAGTAAAATGTCTTTACACACAGCTGCCTAGATTTTTGCATTCTGGCTTGGTTGTGGGTGCTGTCAAGCAGATCTCCTGCCCTCCAAAATCACACCACTGATCACAACTAGATAAGATATTCCCAGTAGTTTGTGCCACATATTATGAAGTCCTCTGCCAATCACGTGGTGAGTTGTTTGGTGGAATTAATTTTAACTTGCTTCTTATGGGCAGCTTATTTGGAAACACTGAAGCTTTGCTGCAGCTTGCGGAATCACAGGGAAATGTGCATTGGTCTTGAGGATTTTCTCTCAGAGTTTATTTTCTTAGTACCATTTTACTGGTAAGGGATGCGGGTGACGCTGTGGTTTAAACCACTCAGCCTCTTGGGCTTGCTGATCGGAAGGTCGGCGGTTCAAATCTGCATGATGGGGTGAGCTCCTGTTGCTCTGTCCCAACTTCTGCCAACCCAGCAGTTCGAAATCGTACCAGTGCAAGTAGATAAATAGGTACCGCTGCAGCGGGAAGGCATTTCTGTGCGCTCTGGCTTCCATCACATTGTTCTGTTGCACCAGAAGTGGTTTAGTCATCCTGGCCACATGACCCGGAAAACTGTCTGCGGACAAATGCCGGCTCCCTCGGCCTGAAAGCAAGATGAGCGCCACAACCCCACAGTCACATTTGACTGGACTTAACCATCCAGGGGTCCTTTACATTTACTGGTAAAGACTTTTTGCTGCTTTAGGTGCCACAGTATCAGCTGAATAAGTAGTGGCATGCAGTCAGTGGACTCAGGAGACTAGACTAGTCCCCTAAATGTTCCCTTGGTGCCTCCTTCCCAAAGCCTGGGAAGCTCCTGCCCAGCTTAGGGAGGGAGGTGCGATGCTCACACAACATCACAATGTCCCAATCACCCTTGCAAACTGATGCCTCTGTCCCTAACTGTTCCCCTTCAAATAATTTCACTTCATGCCACTGTAAAGGAGTGTGGTTGAAAGTTTGGCAAAAGTACACGTTTATGTTCATGTTCAGTTTAACGAATCAAATGTTTAAAAATGTAATGACAGGAAAGTGACTCAGTGGGAGCTCCATTTGGACATGCATAGAATTGTTCTATAAATGCTCTAATAGGGCCTTCTCTAAAAATTCCCAGAATCACTTACAAGATCAGTAGCAAGACAGTCCCTGCCCTTGAGACAAGGGAACGGAGCCAGTCCCCAAGGTTTGCTGGGACCAAGCCTTAAAAAGCTCCATCAGTCATAAGAATCACCATGCGTTGTATGTGCAGAAGCTCCCCAGATACCAGGACAGAGGCAGGAGTACTCATGAAATGCCCACCTGGTGGAAACCCTTACACCTATGGTTCTTAATTGTAAACTATATGGTGATCTCCATCAGCAATTTCTAGATCAACTCTGTATCCCCAAATGGAAACCAAATGTGGATGTCATGTATTTTCTATTACCGGGGAATGATCAGGAGCTCCCCAAGTTAGTGGCTAAATATCTCTATTTGGTTTTTTTGTTGTCAAAAAACACTGCTGCAGACGTCTGATCTTCCTGGAGACCTAGAGATGTGACGATAGACTACTCTGCCTCCTTTCTTTTAGCAAATGTTTTGGGCCACTGGGGAAGTGGTAATTCAGTATTGATTTGTTTTGGATGTTTGTATGTGATGCCAATAAAAGCTTTGATGATGATGATGATGATGATGATGACGACGACTAATGAAATGTTCTCCGAGAGCCCATCCCCACCAGGAGATGAGCCAGAATTTTCCTGCCTATGACTGAACTTTCTGAAGAGCCATTGAGAGCAGCTGCTTGTCGAGGGCATTACATTAACCTAGCTTGTGGTCCCAGTGTGGCAGACAGGAAGATGCCATCACTTCCTTGGCTTCTTGGGATGGAATGGAACTTCCTGTCCTGAGGAACCTCCCCCCCAGGACCCCAATAACTTGAGGTCTACCCACTTCTGATGCCACTGTTTTTAGTGGTATACAACAAACCTTAAAAAGAACCCCCAGCAGAAAATAATGCTCAGGAAACTGTGAAGAAGTAAGATTTGGCCCTTTTCTTTTTCTGTGCAATCTATTGCTGCGTTATTTCTTCACATTTACGAAAATCCATCTTGAGCCTTCTTCACTGGTGATGGTTAGTGGCCAATCCTGGGCTGACTGTCGAACCATCGTTCTTTCCTGTTGCAGTGATAACACCTCCGAGCAGATGAATGACAGCCTGTTTATTCTAAACGTTCAGTTCACCACAAGCCCTTTCTCCCGCCCCAACCGCCCCCACATACTTTACTTTCATCTGCAAGGGATTTATGGAATTTATGACTTGGTTCGTTTGATGTGGCACAGTTCCACATGTGAGTGATGGCGAGCTGGAAAGCACGCTGGGAGTTCATGCCAAGAATAATTGGCTTCTGCATTGTGGAACAGCTCAAATATTGTGAGCATCACAGTATGTAATTTGGGTGTGCGCATTGCCCATAGTTCAAAGCATTTTGCTCACCCACAGTCGCACACTGAGTTTCCTGTTGGTTGGCTTTGTGTGTGTTTATGAAACAGGCCGAGCGCCATGCTAGAGAAGCCAGCAGTCAGACCTTGTAGCTCTTCAGACTCGATGGATGTTTGCATTCTGCTCACTCCCAGATGCAAGCTCCCAAATTTGATGTGCCCTCCACGTTGGTCCGGTAGCTTTGTTAAGCAGAAGGCAAGAGTAACTACCAGCAACACAGCAAGGATTAATGAAAAGGTTTAGGGATTAAGCAATGGATGCTTCCAATAAACAATTATTCATGCCATGTGAAAGGAAGTACACTCCTGATGTAAACAAAGTATTCATCTTGAAGGTGCACGTGGCTCAGAACTAAGGGTTGGACATGTGTCCTAGGTACTCGTGTGTATGTAAACCACACTCAGAGGTCACACCTGCACCCCAGTCCTCAAATACAGTTCATCTAGAAGCCAGTATAGGATTTTACTGGCAGTTCCTTGTAAAAGGCGCTGTAGCTGCCCAGAGTCAGGTGGCACCTACAGTTTGCATATAGTTTGCGTGGGCTAATTTATATGTATTAAATGGGTTGCCATATTTTGAAGAGCAAAAAAGAACGCTATGACAACTCTCATTTTAAATACCCCTACTATATGTAGGCTATAGAAGCTGTGATATATTGCTGAGGGGGGCAGGAGAAGGGAAGAGGAAAACAAGTCTTCAACCACCAGTTTATGTCTATGTCTCATCCAGAAAGTATAGCCAGAGACATTTTGGCAATTTTTTAAAAAATCCACCCATACAGAAATTTTACGCTTGAAAAAGAGAACATGTCCTGGGGGAAAATAGGACACATAGCAACCCTAAAGATGCAAACACAGAAATAATTTCTAGAATTTAAGTGTAACGCATTTCACCATAGTGGGGAAGATTGTCCCCAGGTGACACCCTTTGTGCCTGCACAGGAGAGGTGTGCATATGGGAAGGTCAGGGCCTTCTTTACCTGGGGGTGCAAGGGGTGCGGGGCACTTGGGCGCTGAATTCTGGGGGGCGCTGGGCGCCCGCTGCTGAAGCCGCCTAAGCTCTTAACTATCTACCTGTTACGAAATAATAAATAATTTTGATCAAGTTAGAAAAACAAAATCCATATATACCTAGATATTTCTGAAATGTAAGCCTACTGTTTCACTAGAGGACTTTTGACTTTGTGCGCTCATTTACCAAAAATGTGCTGTGGGCAGCCTCCGTGGGGCCAGCGCCCCTCTCCTCGTCCCCCTCCCGGTCCTGCTCCAGGCAGCACTCCAGGGCGCCCAGACCCACAAAGGTGAGAAGCCCCACGAGGCGCCCCCCCTCCCAGCCTGCGACCCTCCTCTCGCTCCCCCCGACACCACACTCCAATGAGCCAGCTTGAGTACCAACGGAGAGTTGCACCAGGGAAGCAGAAACACGCATGGATGCCTGCCCTTCCTGGACCCCGAGACGGAGCAGGACAGGTTGCCTCTTGGCCAGCTTCAGGGCTGGCGGGCTGAGGGTTGCTTTTGCTCACCGCCATGGCAAAACAAGAGGTTTTTTCCGCTTTGGCGAACTCCTCTGCTCCCTGCCCTAAGCCGTAAGCGTGGTGTCTGACATAAGCATAATAAAAGTTAATTTGGGGGCTAAACTAAATTTGGGGGTGCTGGGCGGATCTTTGCACCCCGGTGGCGCATATGCTAAAGACGGCCCTGTGGAAGGTAGTCAAATAACTAGGATTAACCTGAGAGTTCCAACTTGCCAGTTGCTACATTCCAGCCGCATGAAAGTCAGAAATTTGTACACCCACGCCCCTCCAGGAAAGTAAGAGGCGTTATCATAGTTCAAAGATGCATTTAAGCCATGCAAAAGTATTCAATAAGGATTCAGTGAAGGGTTTGTAGTCTGGAGGGAGTGGAAGTGACCTTTGGAGAGTCCTTAGCTCCAGATAGAGACTGGAAAGACTGGGATAGAGGCATTTAGGGCCTGATATTCTACACTCCTGTTCTGCACACAAAAGAGGTATAAGCAAGCTTGGGTTTACAGGTTTACAGAAGCATGGAAAATATTTAGCGGGGGGGGGGGGAGAGAGTAAATAGACCCAGAAACATGCTGACTATTGGAAGGACAGACTGACTGACTATCAGAGAGGCAGACAGAAAATTGGTGGGAAAGAGCGCGAGATGTTCCATCTGTCATGGAGGAAGCCATGGCTGGCTGACGGGAACAGGGAACAGGAGCCATCATCCACGCTGCAGTGTTTTGTTGCAGGTCCCACTTGTATTACATAATATCCTACAGTACAGAGGGTTTTCCATATTGCTGGGAGGTGGAAAGTGGTGATAAAACGAATGTTTGGCTGTTTGTAGCCAAGGTTACTGCCCCATGGGGATGCTAGATAGAGAATGGTTTGAAATGATATCATACAAGATACTTCGCCAAAGTTGAATCATTGCTAATAAGCTGCCAGAAATAATGAGAAAACAGAGGATGCTGAATGAAACCACAGTGGCCTACTAGTCTATTGCTTGGGAAAGATGCCCGGTTGGTCTTGCCATGCGCCTCTGCAGCTTTACATTTGGCAAATATCTTTGGGTACTTCAAATTCCTACTCTTTGTATGTTTACGCGGAAGCAAGCCTCCTTGATTTCAAGCGGACTTGCTTCTAAGTAAGCAAGTTTGGATTGCAGCCTTGCTCTGCATTCCAGAAGCCGGTTCCAGGGTGTGCAATGGTATTTACTCTCTAGTAAAAGTGTTTAGGATGGGAGTCTTATAGTGCACTCTTATGCATGTTTATTCAGAAGCAATTCAATAGGATTATGGCCCACATGTACTAAATGTGCACACTGTGGAAGTTATCTTTTATATTGGTAATGACTGAAAACATGTGACAATTTGTATATAATGCCAGTAAGGAACAAAGTTTGTGTTAGGGGCTGAAGGAACACGGAGCTGCCAGTGAAGAGGGTGTCCTTATGTTCTGTTCTTCCACTCCTCCTCTGTAAAGTGTAGTAAAGCTCACCAGGGACCCTAGTTTGTTGCTCTCTAACAAGCCACGGTTTCTAATTCACGGTTTCTAATTCTAAATCCATGGTTAGTTACAGTGGTAGCTTGGGTTACATACGCTTCAGGTTACATACGCTTCAGGTTACATACGCTTCAGGTTACAGACTCTGCTAACCCAGAAATGGTACCTCGGGTTAAGAACTTTGCTTCAGGATGAGAGCAGAAATTGTGCGGTGGCAGGAGGCCCCATTAGCTAAAGTGGTGCTTCAGGTTAAGAACAGTTTCAGGTTGAGAACGGACCTCCAGAATGAATTAAGTACTTAACCCGAGGTACCACTGTATTGGCTTGCTGACTTCTTCAGGAGCAACAAACCAGGGTTCAGATATAAATGCGATGCCAAGGCTTCCTGGTTTGATTAACCTGCTTGCACCAGGGGAGGAGAGAAGTGAAAGCGATTGGACACCAACCTGCTGCTCATTCCTGATAAACCACAATAAGCAAGAAAGCCTTGCCTGGTGATGCAGCCATTGTTTCCAGGAATGCAGAGGCAAGGACAATTCTCCCAAAACACTACTACTTGAACCAGTCCTAGTTGTACTGCCATTTTTATTTTTATTTTTTGCCAGCTAGCATTGGCATCTGGCCCTTTGCCTCATACCATTCCTGCGTCGTCTTCCGCAAACTGACCAGCTGGCTGCAGTATTGGTACAAGGGGTTAAAATATCTCCCTCATTTCTCAACATATATAACTTTATTCATTCTGTGACCAAGTGGAGTTTGGAACAGACCTCAGTCATCTCTGTAATTCCAGCAGGAGACAAAGGGCATGAGCCCAACCGAAGTGTAAGAATGGTTCACCAAACAGTGTTCAGTGTATTGTGCGCAAAGTCTATTGAGATAAAGGCAGGATCAAATTAATTCCATTACTTTATGTCGGAGTGGTTAAGAAAGCCTACTTTATAATCACTCATTGATTTCATAGGGAGTAGGGGAATGCAGCCACTTTATCCAGGCCAGTTGTGCAGTTTTACTCCCCTCCCCGCACCTTAATTAAATATTTTTGTTAAAACGGTCAGTTTCCTCCTGTCTTAAGACCTTGAAACTTTATTCCTAAATATTCCTTTTCATTTCTTTTGATGGCGGGGGGGGGGGGGGGGAGAGAAAGAAAGATTGTGCTGGTGTCAGCTAATTGTGGTTTTAATGTGCATAAAATTTGCCAAAACAACAGTTGCAAAAATAGATACAATTTCAGGTGGCAGCTCTGTACCCACTTACCTGGGAGCAAACCCCGTGGGAATTACGGTACTTCTGAGTTAATATGTATAGCTCTGCTGGATATAAAAATAACTAGACATGAAATACAGGTTTATCATGGCTACAGTGTTCATCCTTGGCTATAATGGCTCCTGTGACTCTAATGTCAGTAGCTTTTATATTGACTAGTTTCTGTCCTGACCATACAAAAGATTTTCTTAAGCCACACTGTTTTGTCAGTGTTACTGAGCTCTGAAGGCAAATGCCTAGCTTTACAGTGGTACCTTGGGTTACATACGCTTCAGGTTACAGGCTCCGCTAACCCAGAAATAGTGCTTCAGGTTAAGAACTTTGCTTCAGGATGAGAACAGAAATCGTGCTCCAGCGGCGCGGCAGCAGCAGGAGGCCCCATTAGCTAAAGTGGTGCTTCAGGTTAAGAACAGTTTCAGGTTAAGAACGGACCTCCGGAACGAATTAAGTACTTAACCTGAGGTACCACTGTATTTTATTACATTTATAAACCCATCTTTTCTCTAAGGAGCTTTAGGGCGTGGTGTACATGACTCTCCCCCTCCTCATATAATCCCCTAAACAACCCGGTGAGGTAGGTTAGGCCAAGAGGCAGTGGTCGATTCAAGTGAGCTTCATAGCTGGCCAGATTCTTGTGGATTCCACAAAGTGAACTGGGCTTTTGAGGGCCGCTTCCTCAAAGCATATCAGCACCAAACCTTGCTCACTGTATATCTGAACCTCTGACATCTCTCCAAAGTCCTGGATTTTCAGCCACATTGTCAACTATTTCTGTTTAATTGAGGATAGACTATCACTCTAAATGTTGTAACTAACAGGTGGGGCGTGTTGAGGTTTTTTTTTAGCCTATTCATTTCCATTGAGCAATATCATTTTAAACAAATGTTTGTGTACGTAGGTGATCAGCTGTAATAAAAAACCTTTTTTCTCTCACTTTCAAACTTTCTAAATTTTGCTATCTACATGCAGCCCTCCATCCTGTGCTCTGGCTGAAGTGAAGTAAATGTTAGACTCAGAGTAGATCCATTTAAATTAAACTTAAGTTAATAATGGCCACTGACTGGCATTGAACACAACCCTTAATGCCCATATGCCCCCTCCCCTCTTTAGATGGCAAGGTGTATTATAACACTTATTTCAGGATGATGTAAGGAGACCTTACTGCATCTGGGGGTCTTCCTATTCATTCTGCTGAGTGGAGCCCTAGACTTTTGCCCTAAAGTCCTATCCTGACAGCACCACCAGTGTTTTTCCTAGAATGAACACAGTTGTGTTCAGCTCTTTACCAGGTGCTTGGTGCAAATTTATGGGGCGAGCCTTTTTCAGATTGTCAGAAAGGTAGAGAGAGTAATTAATCTGACAGCTCTCTCATTTATTTTACTACCTAGCCTATATAAAATGTGCTGTTTCCTGACCTTGCACATAATTTATAATGGTATTGTAGTTTAATTCTGGCACACGCAAAAAGGGCTTTTAAACATAGACTCCCTAACAATTGTATTTACCTTACACAGTGACAAAAACAGTTATTATACAGGAAATAAATTGTCCAGCTTATTCCTTGCATGGGTAGTGCCAAACATTTCCATGAATTCACAGTACTGCAGTATATAAGGGAAAAGGATATCATATACCAAGTTTTAATTCTATGCTGTATGGGAGGGGGGGAATGGAAAGAGGGTGTGATCCTATATTTAACAATTGATCAAACAGAGCAGTATATTCACAGCTGTCAAAGAGAAGTCCATTTAAATCACCTTTCAGTGACCTTGCTTTATTTCCTTGCAACTAAGCAAGTGTGGGCATTTAACCCTTAAGATGTATGAGTGCTAGACAGCTTCTGTTTCCAATAGCAGTCTTCCCTGGCTGTCAGTCACCCGTTGGCCCTCAATACAGATCCTGACTAAGTACTGGCAGTATCAGGGCCCTCTGTTCTTGGTGCTATGAACCTCCAGGAGCAGCTTGCTGGGAGGTCCAAAAACCTTGCAATTAAGATGGTTAGAAGGTTGCTCACTGGCTAAGGTTACCTTCTGCAGTGACCGGAAGCCACACAAACCAAAGCTCAACTGTAGCTCTGTGGTTGAGCCCATAATTTGCATGCATAAGATCTCAGGTTCAATCCATGGCACTTAAAACGTTCTCAGGAAGCTGGGTCAGGAAGTGCTTCTAATGCCACATTCCAAGATGCTGAGCAAGATGGACCAATGGGCCAGGCAGCTTCATATGTGGGGTGAAAGAAGGCAACCTATGGACATAGGAAGATGCATTACATTGATCCATCTGGTCCATCTGCCTCAGTCCTGCCGGCACCTGCCTTATACGACATGGCTCCCTCCAGATGTTTTGAACTGCAGCTCCCATCAGTCCCAGCCAGCATGGTCATTGATCATGAATGATGGGAGGTGTAGTCCAAAATATCTGGAGGGAACCAGATCAGGAGGGAAAGGGTTGAATCTGGGACTTTCTACATGCAACATATATTCCCTGGTGAGCTGTGGACTGACGTGTAGAGGAGAGAATTAGGCTGAAGGAAAGTTCGCCTCTGAGAGGAGAAAGTGGCAAGGCCAGCTCTGGATGATGGCAAGCCAAAGTCTCAGACTCAGGGGTGTGTGGCTATCTTGGAAACTTGAGATAAGAATATAAATTTTGTCCGCCTCCACCAAGCACACACGTCTGCCCACTGCTGCCTTTATTTTCTCTTCTATTTTCGTTTCTCCAGAGGTTTTTGGGTTGTTGTTTTTTAATGGAAAGGGTTATGTGATGAACTGGTGACAAAACTGTCGATTCACTTTCCTTTAAATTGCTTATCTGGGGCTGTGTCATAAAAGGACATTAACCTATGAATGTCTTCTGTCTTGGATAATTTTGTAGAAGAGCCTTATTTTAGCAAGGTCAACTCATCAAGCAGGGCATAAGGAAGGTTATACTTGCTGGAAATCCTGTCTCTCTCCCCCCCCCCCCCCATTTTTAATAGTAGCCTCTCAGACATTTGTGACTCTATCCCCTTAAATTCTGTTTTCTGTAGCCCTCATAACATGCAAGTGTGAAGCAGCGTACAGTGGTACCTCGGGTTACATACGCTTCAGGTTACATACTCCGCTAACCCAGAAATAGTGCTTCAGGTTAAGAACTTTACTTCAGGATAAGAACAGAAATTGGGCTCCGGCAGCGTGGCAGCAGCTGGAGGCCCCATTAGCTAAAGTGGTGCTTCAGGTTAAGAACAGTTTCAGGTTAAGAACAGACCTCCGGAACGAATTAAGTACTTAACCCGAGGTACCACTGTACTCATGTTTTTATTTTTTCAGTAGCCTCAGTCTTCTTCAAGGGTGTATGTAGCAGAATCCTTCAGTCAACTCTTAGCTAAAGCAAAGCCCTTGCATGATATTTTGCGGAAATCTTTGATTGATCCAGACAGATTCAGAGGTTTTGCGAGGGTACTTGATTTATGAGTAACATGTGCCTGTGAAAAACTACTGCGTACACTTTGCCTCAAGTAGCCGGCATGTGAGAACCACAACTTCATGCCTGACACAGGCATACCTGAAAGCTCCATCCCTTTCTCAGAAATGGGGAAAGAATACTGCCAGAGTATGCTTTTCCCCTCTTCTTCTTCTTCTTCTTCTTCTTCTTCTTCTTCTTCAGAGAAGTAGTCAGGCTGCCTAAACGACTATTGTGAAAGAACCAAAATTTGGTTTGGACACAAGGAATGAGAGGATTTCTCAAGCTTTTATTCCTGACGCACAGAAGGAGCAGGTTGATTCCTTTTGTGGTTTTATTCCATGACGTGGGTCAGCGGCCTACCTGTCCTGTAAAACAAACCATTCCCATCTGGCCCTTTCTCAACATTTTATCAGCTGACCAATAACTGAAACTTGTGGTGACTTCTCGCTGTTTTTTAGCCTCAAGGCTAATTTCTTGAGGCAATAGTAGAAGGAAATGTAGCGAAGCCAACATCTTGACTCACAAGCATGCTGGCCATCAACACAGATGAAATATCTGACTAATAAAAGTGCAGAGTCCTTAAAGCGCTCTTTCATGTCTCTCACATCAGGTGGTTATCTTTGTGGATAGTGTGCAGCAAAACCACAAGAATGATTGCGCTGCTGTGTAGAAAGTGCGGTCGGGAGCTACAAAGAAAGGACTCGCTCCGTTTTACGATTATGCAGCCACTTAAATACCAGGAATGGAAATGGACCAAAAGCCCCTAAGACTTAACACAAAAAAATAGGACTGTGCAGGTCACAGGCTGTTAGCTGAAATTTCGCTCTACCAGCACACTATTCCACAATCAGGTTATGTGGGGGACATCCTGATGGGTGGCAACTTTTATTTCCTCTGTTCTCGCCCTAATAATTGCTGCAATGCTGTAAAACAACAAACAAAGACTATGTGATGTTCCAAACTATCCTTTGTGTAGGGAACAGGCTCTTGTTTCCCCATTTTCCTCTTGTGTTTCTCACATTATATAGCAGCAGCAGGAGGATTCAGAGTAACACCCATAGTCCTCCCTTTAGAAATCCAAGACTCTTATTTTCAGTAAAGCAAGCTTATGAATCAATCAGTAAGGGGAAGAAGAAGAAGAAGAAGAAGAAGAAGAAGAAGAAGAAGAAGAAGAGGAGGAGGAGGAGGAGGAGGAGTTTGGATTTGATATCCCGCCTTTCACTCCCCTTCAGGAGTCTCAAAGCGGCTAACATTCTCTTTTCCCTTCCTCCCCCACAACAAACACTCTGTGTGGTGAGTGGGGCTGAGAGACTTCACAGAAGTGTGACTGGCCCAAGGTCACCCAGCAGCTGCATGTGGAGGAGCGGAGACGCAAACCCGGTTCCCCAGATTACGAGACGACCGCTCTTAACCACTACACCACACTGGCTCCCTTAGATGGAGCCTTAGATGATGTTGGAGTCCAACTCCTATTAGCCCTAACCAGCATGGCCAATGGCCATTGACCAGGGATCATGGACTCTGGAGTCCAACAACATCTCAAGGGCCACAGGTTCACCATCCCTGGAGCATATTAGGCATTCCTTTCTGCTACTTGCCTCAGATGGTATAGTGCAATTACAGTAGCAGCTTAAGATGCAGCACCACTTGGTTGCCCTGCATTTGACATAGGGCTGCTAACATCTTTAACTCTACGCATGATTGACAATCTGAGAAGTTTGCATGGGGTTAAAACAGATAGAGAGGGGAACCTCCAGTTTCCTAAACTGTCAAATTACCCTTGTTTTTTATGCTGACCCTTCTCCAACTGATATTCTCGGGTCGCAGTTTCCTTGCTTCAGCCTTCTCTATTGGACCTCAGGGGAGAGGTCATTTTGTACCTGTCTCTGCCAAGAACAAAGGAGCAAGCAAGGCTGCCTTGGACTTCACCACAGTTAGACTAGGAAACTGTTCTATCCAATAATGAAAGTAAGAATTCTTTTTTTCCAGTTTAAAGTCTCTATGCGTTTGCTTCCCAGGACTTTCCTGCAGTGCAAAAGTTCAAGTGTCTGTTGATGCATATAAACGGAATATGCTATCAGAACCTTACTTTAAAATTGGCGGTGGGACAACATACCTCACTGCACCCAAGAGCAGAACGAAATGCAGGCTGTGTGACACACAGAGCTTAGGAAATGCAGGGCAGGATATGTGACGCAGACAGCTCTGTCTTCCAACACCTGGCTGCTGTTCTGTGGCTCCACTTCGTCTGAGGCATCTGCCTCACTACGCCTAATGATAGGACTGGCTCTGGCACCCTGGAACTCAGAACAGGAGCACTCCATGCCGTAACTCTTTGTTGCAAGTCCCACCGGCACTTAGCTGATCTTCAGCTTACCGGAAAAGGTCCCTTTTCGCATGCCATTCGTGGATCTGTCTCCACAATGCTTCACTAAATCAACCCAAGCCTGTATAAAAATGCAGCCTTCAACCGTATAAAATAGGAGATCCTGGCAGTGTGGCAACTCTTGCAAAAGAGGGGCAGCTACTCCTTTTGCCCTTGAGGCGATTACATTTTCTTCTGGACAAGAGGGAGCTGTTTTGACATACTCTGTTAAAGTCATGGGCAGAACTTAAGGTGATGTGTCCAGGGAATCTTGTATGTCGTCATATGCACACACACACACACACACACACACAAATCCCACCTTGTTTCTGGTACAAAGATGATAGCTGTTAAGTTGTGGGTGAACATATAAGATGACACAGCGACTCTTCAAACAGCTCTTGTTTATTCACAGGCCAGGACAGAACTGAACTGAAGGGTTCAGTCAGCCTGCTTATATAGAGCTCCAGTACAATGTAACTGTAACAATTTTCTAAAACTATCCAATCACTGAACGTCACTTTCGATCCCTTATTTGCATAACTATCTACAGTATCCTCCTGCTGGCCCAGGGTCAGAACTTCAGTACATAACAATAGCCGTGCTGGAAGTGGCGCTCTAAAACCTCTGAAGAGCACCAGTTTCCGGACAGTTAGCATAGCAGGACTTGAAGAAAGCTCAATGAAACAGCCAGGTCTCAAAGCAAAAGTGGGTACACCCACTTTGCCTGTGTCCCTTTGTCTGTTTTGGGTTTTCAAGCCAACCAAAATCAAGCCCTTCAGAAAAGAAGTGTGCTGCTTCCTCTGTTACTTCAGTCTCCACTGCAGTTATCCCTGAGCCCCTCCAGGTTAAACCGCCCCTCGCTCTGGAAAGCTTGGACTGGATATTTCCTTTTAGCTTTTTGGGACTACAGAAGGGAAGCTGAAACAATGCTGCCTCTCTGCTAAGCCCCTGTGAAAAGGCAGTGCCTCCAGATCTTCTTTGCCACTTCTATTATCATAGGCTTACCCACACTGGAAACAAACTGGGTTAGCAGCCCTTCCTTCTCTCTAGTGAATTGCATCTCTGTGAGTGGGGGTAGGGATTTGCACCTAAACTGCAATTCCTTGTGTCCTTGAGTAACGTTGTTCCAAAACAGGAAATTTCTAGTTTAGGTAAACCTTTAGAGTTACTGTTCAAAACCAGTGAGCAAATGATGACCATGATTTTACCTCTACATTGTGCTAAAATGATACAGAACCATTCTTTAGTTTGCAGTTGCCAACAGCAACAAAAGGCAAAGAAAGAGAGATGACCAGGCTATGCTACAGATCATACATATGTGCATACATACAGTTGTACCTTGGTTTTCTAACAGCTTAGTTCTCTTAGTTTTGGCTCCTGAACGCCGCAAGCTCGGAATTGAGTGTTTGCACACTATTTGGAAGCCGAACGTCCGACCGGACTTCTGCGACTTCTTCCTGCAGCCAATCAGAAGCCGTGCTTTGGTTTCCGAACGTTTTGGAAGTCGAACGAACTTCCGGTATGGATTCCATTTGACTTCCAAGGTACAACTGTACTTCTGGGGACTCCTGCAGCCAAGCTGCTGTCAAATATATTCGCTCAGCTTAAGGTAAAGGTAAAAGGACCCCGACCATTAGGTCCAGTCGTGGCCGACTCTGGGGTTGCGGCGCTCATCTCGCTTTATTGGCCAAGGTACAGCTTCCGGGTCATGTGGCCAGCATGACAAAGCCACTACTGACAAACCAGAGCAGCACATGGAAATGCCGTTTACCTTCCCGCTGGAGCAGTACCTATTTATCTACTTGCACTTTAACATGCTTTCGAACTGCTAGGTTGGCAGGAGCTGGGACCGAGCAATGGGAGCTCACCCCGTCACGGGGATTCGAACCGCCAACCTTCTTATCAGCAAGTCCTAGGCTCTGTGGTTTAACCCACAGCGCCACCCGCGTCCCTCCGCTCAGCTTACCGAAGGGTAAAACTACATGGAACCATAGAATTGCAGAGTTGGAAGGGACCCCGAGGATCATCTAGTCCAACCCCATACAATGCAGGAATCTTTCCCCCAGCCTTGGGCTCGAACCCATGGCCCTGAGATTAAGAGTCTCATGCTCTACCCCCTGAGCTATCCCAAGTCCGTGTTTGGTAATGAACATGGGATTCCTCAATCCTTTATTAACTCTTCATGTGCAGAGTGGAAGAGGATTGGGTATCTGGAGGGGAGAAGGGGGGGGGTCCCTTGTGCCCATCCCCTGGCTGCCATTTTCCCTCCGCAATCCCTCCCCTTCGGCAGCAAGTATATTTGCCTCCCAATGAGAAGTTCCCCTATTGCCTAAAGTGAGAGATGGGCAGGAAGAGAGCTGGTTTTGGTATCACAAAACATATTAAGGAAGAATAAATTGCCTTGAAATAATACTTAATGTTTGTATAGAGCTTTCAGATGTTCAGAGCAGCTCACAGGCACTGTCTGAATGCAGGCCATACAACAATTGCGTAAGGTGTGTGTGTGGGTACCCTTTTCAACCTCGTTGGCATCTCGAGAGACAATGGAGTGTTCCTCCAAGGATGAAGTCAAGCTGCATTTCCCTCTGGACAACCTTCTGAGAACCTCAGGCTGGTGGTGGGCGGGGCCAGAGGCAAAGTGGGTGGAGCCACAAATGTTAATTATACCTAGGCTAGTTTCACTCTCTCCACACACCTCTCTCTATCCTCTACCCAGTTCATCAAAAGGCATCAGAGTTCAAGGGCACGTTACAGGCGAGCAAAAAAGAAAGAGTAGTTTTCCTAAAGCGCAAAATATATCCATCCCTTAGGTGACAGGAGATCCAAGGAGTTCTTGATTTGTAGCACCCAGCACCTTAGGCTGCAATTCTGGGCACCCTTTCCTGAAAGTAAGAGCCATTGCACACAATGAGTGTAGACATGCCCAGGATCGAACTGTTGGCCCCAGTGCTATACCAGCACTGCAACGCGGAGAGAAAATGTAACCCATTGCTAAATTGTGGGGTAGGAGCAGTGATGACGTCTGTTTGAAGAATTATACCAGAGAGGGAGGTGGTATTATTTTTTAAACATTTAAACAAACGCCCAGTCTTTTAATTGCTTGAGGGATCTTGAGGAGATAAATCCAGTGTATTTCTGAACTGCGTATCTTCTGAAACTTTATTATCGAAAAAGGACAACTGTTACGGAAGCCCTGTCCTTTTGATAAGTAATAGGTTTGTTTTTCTCAATAAATCTACCGCCGCTAGAACAGGATAGTGAATCTAGGGCCCACCAGATGTTGCTGGACTGAATCAATCACCTCATCATTGGCCATAGGAGGCTGTATTTTTAAGCTCAGTTTTCTGTTGCATTGTGGTCAGTTTGTTCTGCTTTGCTTTTGCTTTTAATATCAGAGTGTATTATAAAGTGGCTTTAAACAACAACAAGACAACAGCCTTTTAAAGTTGAGGTAGTTTAAATCTGCTTTAGTGCTTTAACTTTTGTATGTTTTCAAGTAGGGTTGTAAATTTTTGTTTTATCCTTTCAAGGTTTTTTCGTTTGTTTTACAATCAAGCGGCGTATACATTTTATGAAATAAATAAATTCTGTAGGATGAGGACTACTGTGGGAAGGAATTGTAACAGCTCTACCTGTTTCTAGATATTGCAGCATGGGGCCCTACCCTGAGGATAGATCAGGATCAAACCCTAAGGCTTGCACACTTTCTCCCTCTCTCTTCTGTGTTTTAATGCAGGGAACATTTTAAAATGCAGTCCATTTTACCATCTCATTCTGCTCCTTGTTTCCGCTCCAAGGATAAACAAATCACAGACACTTCAGTCGAACAATTTTCTTGGAAGCAAGTTTCCTTGAACTCTGTGGAACTGATAGCGGCTTTACATATTCATGTGCCTCTCTAATGACTTGCAATGGAATGGGAAAACTGACTCCACTGAAGAACACTTCATTGGAAGTGACGTGAGGTGATACAGAAATTCTGTCTTTGACTCTGGTCCTTCACACACATGCAAGTCAAGACTGGATGTTTAGGTCATCAAGGAATAAGCATGCATGGTCAACTTGCCCTCAGTTCCACCGAATTTGGTGAACAAACAAGCTTAAGATTGCAGCCCTCTGTCATATGATTAAGAGTGAAGTTGGCTGCCGCTGCTCTTTTGATTCATAAACTCTCAGAAAAGTCCCAGCTTTAAATTATCACAGGGAATTTTATTTTATCTTTTGGTGCAAGGCAAGGCCTGTATATTTGAAGGAAACCTTTCTATTCCAGAGAAGTGAGCAACTTGGAGTGTTGTTAACGCTGTAATGAAAATTATACTGGAGACATAGTAAAATGGTCTCAGCTTGGCAACTCACACTGCATCATTTTAGTTAATACATTTCTACCCCAGCTCCAAGTTGCTCTGCAACATTGGGCAGTCCCTTTGTAACACGGACAAGCATTTATTGTTCCTATGGACTGAAGCATTCTCTTGGTTATTATGTAAGGATTGTATAGTTGAAATGATGTACAAACCCAGCAAAATGTGCATTAATATGCCATGGCAGCTTTCCAACACTGTACATTCCTTAAAAGTGGCCTAATGTTTTGGTGAGTGCATTAAATGTCATCAAGAAAAAATGAGAAAGGGTATTTTTAGGTAGCGTTAACTTTTGTTCAGTTCCACAGCTTTGTTCCTGCAGCCAGTCCATCCATTGTGGCAGTGGGGATGGAGAAGAGATTCAAAATATACAGTACTTCTTTCAAACATTTCAAGCTTGAGGTCTAAAACGATTGCCTCAAGTCCTCAGCTAGCATCATTTATGGACTGTGATGCAATCGACCCTTGACAGTTTCTGAAGGCTATGTGGCTGGAAAAAACAAAAGCTTAATTTGTTATAGCAAAACGTTTTGGGCCAGATTCAGCTACTCCGTTCCCTTAGTGGAAGACAGCACAAGGATTCCAGCTGGAGCAATGGGGCCTTGCCTCTCCCTGCCACCCAGTGCACCCACCTCAGCTACCCCCAATCCACTCGGAAGGTTTGCTTGATCCCCCAGAACAGTGAGCCAGGAGTGGGGAGAGGAGAGAGGGAAGATAATTCTATCTGCAAGCAAATGCTTGCACTGACTGAACTATTGCATTCATGCTAAGTCGAACTCCACCCTCCTGCCTCCTTCAGCTGCTTGTTGTGAATCAAAAGATGGTGTAGCCAAGGTGGCTCAGAAAATGAAATATTCCAAAGAATTGCATTTGCACTAGTTGAGTCATAGGTCTGGTATTATCCTCCAGGTTTAGGCTATGTGGTGTTAAGGTATCAAGTCTATAGATTCAGAGGTTTTCTGTTGTTTCCAGTGTTCTTGGATCAGACAACATCTCTGTTGAATAATTGATAAATACTGTATAGATAATAATAATGTCATTGGTAAATAAATGGTGCAGAGCAAACTTATATATGCAGTAACAAAGTACCGTATTTTTCGCTCTATAAGACGCACCAGACGACAAGACGCACCTAGTTTTTGGAGGAGGAAAACAAGAAAAAAAATATTCTGAATCTCAGAAGCCAGAACAGCAAGAGGGATCGCTACGTAGTGAAAGCAGCAATCCCTCTTGCTGTTCTGGCTTCTGGGATAGCTGTGCAGCCTGCATTCGCTCCATAAGACGCACGCACATTTCCCCTTACCTTTTAGGAGAGAAAAAGTGAGTCTTATAGAGCAAAAAATACGGTACTTAGCCAGCTCTCAACACCTTTGTATTGCCAAGTTGTTATTATTTTTAAGAATTTTAAGAACATAAACATCAGAGCCTTGCTGGATTGGGTTATACTCCCTCTCTGAAGGAGCTGGTATGTACCTTGGGGGTACTTCTGGACCCTTTGCTATCACTTGAGGCTCAGGTGCCTTCCACCAACTTTGGTTGGTGGCCCAGCTGCTCCCTTATCTGGACAGGGACAGCCTAACTACTGTTGTCTGTGCTCTGGTAACATCAAGGTTAGATTACTGCAATGCATTATATGTAGGGCTGCCTCTGAAGATGGTTCAGGAACTTCAGCTGGTGCAGAATTCGGTGGCCAGGTTGCTCACCGGTGCAAGATGGTTTGAGCATATTACACTGATCCTGGCCTGACTGCGCTGGCTGCCAGTTAGTTTCTGGGCCCAATTCAAAGTGCTGGTTTTGACCTATATGGCTCAGGACTGCAATACCTCAAGGACTGCTTCTCCCCATATAAACTGACCTGAGATCTTCCTCGGAGGCCTTTCTTCATGTGTCTCCTCATGTGTCTGGAGGGTGGCAACACGAGAATGGGCCTTTTCCCGCAGTGGCTCCCCACTTGTGGAACGGTCTCCCCAGGGAAGTCCGTCTGGCGCATCTGTTATACACCTTTAGGTGCCAGGTGAAAACGTTCCATTTCAACCAGGCTGATTAATACCCTAAATCCTTTTAAATACCGTATTTTTTGCTCTATAAGACTCACTTTTTCCCTCCTAAAAAGTAAGGGGAAATGTGTGTGCATCTTATGGAGCAAATGCAGGCTGTGCAGCTATCCCAGAAGCCAGAACAGAAAGAGGGATTGCTGCTTTCACTGCGCAGCGATCCCTCTTGCTGTTCTGCCTTCTGAGATTCAGAATATTTTTTTTCTTGTTTTCCTCCTCCAAAAACTAGGTGCGTCTTGTGATCTGGTGCGTCTTATAGAGCGAAAAATATGGTATGTTTATGGGAGAGAGGATTATTGGGTTGTTTTGTTGTTGTTTTATTATTATGTATTTTGTGTTTCTTTCTTGTACTTTTATGCTGTGAACCGCCCTGAGATCTTTGGATGAAGGGCGATATACAAATTTAATGACCCATCATCATCTAGGCCAGCATCCAGTTTTCACAGTGGCCAACAAGATGTATCCCGCCAGTGGGGATATCTTCAGTCAGTTTCTTTGCACATTTAAAAATCTGTTCGTAGGCGTGCCGATAGCTTGTATCTTCCTCCACCAACAGTGGTGCAAATTTCAAAAATGAGTGTTGGCTATGTAGCTAAAGCCTGCTGGGTTGCAGTGCCCATAATATTGGAGTCCTGTGTCTCTCGCCAAATGTCATGGGGCAGACTGTGTTACTCAGTGATGAAAAATGCTGCACATGCTCAAAGTCAGGAGTGCCAGCTTGGCTCTGTGGTCATGGGTGCCTAGACAGATGCCAGGCAGCATGCATGGCCCTGGCACTGAACTTTGTGGGTGCCCGGCCCCTTCATGGGGAATTTTGTGGGTGCTTGGGCACCCAGGGCCCCAGGGTGTTGGCACCTATGCTCAGAGTCACTTTATAATCTCATTCTGCATTTTCCACTGTGCATTTTCCACATTTTCCCTGCATTGGAAACAAGACCTGGGACTTGGTCCTTGGAAATCCTGGCTTAAATTCTTCCCTGTCGCCTAGGCTTCCTCTCCCTCAGTTGCCAGGGGACACCTGGGGGGTGGAGGAAGCAGAATCAAATAAACCCCAGTTGATATTGAGTCTCTGAGGCAAACTTTTGGAAGAGATTCCCGCCGCCCCTCCTCCTCCCAAAGCAAACTTTGTGATGAACACGTCATTCACACACCTTCCGTCGGGGATTTGGTTTAAAGTAAACATACTGCAGTATTTGAAAATGCCTTTGCTGCTAAATCTTTGGCTAGACTGACTTATATACATTGCATTGAAACTGACTGTGCAAATATTAACTGTAATTCTCAGGACGTATGATGGTTACCTAAAGAAAATACGGGATATAAGCTGTAAAGAGAGCTAGTGTCGTCTGGTAGACTCAGGGAGAGAGATATGAAAGGCTCAGGTCCACACATCATACCTCCACTATGGATCCATTTGGGTGACCTCAGTTCCCTCCGTGAAATGTGAGAACGCATCAACCCTCCCTCCACGAGTTGTGCTGAGGCCAAAAGAGATTATAGGCATGATCCAGCAAAAGTTACGCACACAAGTGAGCCGTATTGATTTCAGAGGGGCATTTAATGACGTGCTTAGCCCTCTTCCTCCACTGAAGCCAAAAGGGACTTAATAGCACTTATCTTGGGCTGGATTGTATCCAGAGATGGTAAAATACTTTATCTATTAAGTGTGCTATATATGCGATTAGTAGCGATAGCAGCATCAGATAAGAAGTGGAGAACAGAACACAATGTTAACACTTAACAACACAATGTTCTGTGATCTGAAGAGGGCTGGAGCAGGTAGGAAATGGAGGCCGGCAAACAGGGGCCAGTCAATGCATCACTTAGTCCAGAGCTTTCCAAACTGTGTGTTGCAACACGTTAGTGTATCGCACGAATCCTCCTCCCGGGGCTGAAAAGGGGTTAGTTTAACCTCCGGTTTGCTAGTAAAACTGAATTACTGTGTCGCGAAATGATGCAAAACTGAATTACTGTGTCATGAAATGATGCGTGTCTAAAAAGTGTGTCACCAACATGAAAAGTTTGGAAAGCTCTGACTTAGTCCACATAGAACAGAAACTCCCCTGGTAGTTTATAGACCAGGAAGTTCCTGGACTTTGAAAACCACAGACAGAAGCTTCCTCAAGGCCCTTGGGCATATACTGGCCATGTGTTTGAATAGGCATTGCCATGGGGGGGGGTGCACGGATGTCTCTCCCCCACCCCCCAGAGAAACAGCTTATCCTCCACCTGCCCCTCCCATTGCTGGAACCTCGCGATTACTCGAAATAAAGGCAGTTTTTAAAATACTCCCCCCTTCCATGCTCTTTGCACCTTCTTTCCCATGCTTGTCAGAGTCTGAGAGGGTACACAGGGGAATAAAGACGCTGGAAGTTTCCTGCCCATGGTGGGCAGGTCTCATGCATCTGTTACGGTGTGCAGTCCAGTTTGTGGCATATCACTAAAAAGGCTGGAGACAAGGCCCTGGGAAGAGAAAGCCAAAGCTTGTATCCTGTGCGAAGCAGCTGGCGAATGTGACTGCCTCTCCTTACGGAACAAGAGTGTGCCCAGGCTTTTCTTTGAGGGCTGGGCGAAGTGACTGCCTCTTTCGGCCGGCCTGTATGTCCATGGAGAAGAGGTCATCTTGAGTGCCCCACCAAGGCCCTGTGAGAAAGCAGAAACGTCACCCCTTTGCCAAGGGCACACAACTTGTGTGGAGAAGGGGAGGGGCAGCAGCTCTGTGGCAGAGCATGCAGAGACCCCCCCCCCTTCAGTCCCCAGCATCTGTAGTCTTACCACAACTGGGGGCCCAAGGTTTTTGTTTTGTTTTGTTTTTATTTAAGGGTTTTCATAGAGAACAAGGGTATAAACGTCTCCATTCTCAGTTCATAGAGTCAGTTGCATTCGGTGTGAGACACTGCTGTCATAGAAATTGTGAGGTTGTGGGGTGGCGAATTGGGAAAAGAGAGCAGGGGAAGAAGGGAAGTTAATGATTTTCCGTTCTTTTGCTTAATGTACTTGTAGGGTTTTTGGGTCAGCATCACTAGGTTATTTGTCCGGTTACATAGGCAGGGCTGTGTGCATGCGCAGAATCTGGATGCCAAATGCATAAGTTGGCACTGGAAGCGCATCAGTTTCATGTCCAGTTACCCGTGATCTGGTCACCTCCAGCTTGGATCACTGCATTTGGAAATGGTCTGGGAACTCCCCTCAGGTGCAAGGAACGCAGTGATTTTTATAATATTGCACCGCTGGTCCGACTCAGTGCCAGAAGGCAGCCCTCTCCCCCTAAGCAAGAGGCCTTCTCCAGCAGAGACATGTTGTATCCCTGGGCCCAAGCTGCTCCACTTGAGCTCTTCCCCTCTGCTTTGGCCATCTGGGCGCACGTTGCACGCCAAGGACCTCAAGGTTACGATGTGTCTTTAATCTTGTTTATGTCTCTCCTCCTCCAGGCCCAGGACAGCGGCAGTGGCGCTGGCCGGGGCGATCGCTTGTGGTTATATAATGAGCTCACTGTCTGAGGGCGGGGAAGGGCGGGTGGGAGAGAGGGGGATTTCTTGGCCACGTCACGGCCCTCGCCTCCCCGCCCCCCGCAGGTGGCCGCAGCCTGTGCGCAGCGAGCTGCAGGAGGCTCCACGTGCGCGCCGCCCGAGCCGACTTGCAAAAGGGGAGGGGGGCGCAGGCAATGCAAGCCTTGCGCTCCCTCCCGTGCCGAGTTCTCTCTCTCTCTTTTTATCTCCCCCCAACCCAGAACTGCAAACCGGGGCAAAACACTTCCCGCTGCACCAAACGCACAAAAATCAGGCGGCGGCGGCGGCAGCAGTTCAAAGGCAGGAGCGCCCAGGCGCGCTCTCCTCCCCTTCCTAGCAGGACTTATAAAAAGAGGGAAAGGGAGGTTTGCTTAAGAGCCTCGAAGACTGCTCTCCGCAGCGGGAGGGAAGGAGGGGGCTCGTGAAAGAAACGGGCTTCCCCGAGAGTCGAAAGCAGCCGCCGCCGCAAGCCTGGCTTCCCCCCGCCCCCTTCCCGCTTGCGCTGTGCAAAGAGAGAAGTTGAGCAAACAGGAAACGCTGCGGCCGCGCACCCGGCAGCCTCCGCCACCGCTCTGATTCACTGGGGCTTGCAGCTTTCCCGAAGAGGGAGGGGTGGCGAGGAGGTGTTGCCCGCCCTCTTCCAGCCCCGGGGAAGGAAAGCGCCGGGCTGCGTGTCGCCCAAAGTCTCTGGCTCGCGGGAGAAAGAGCAGGAGCCCCAGCCAGAGAGACGCGGCTCCGTGCGCCCGCCTCCGCCCTGCGCTCCGCGAGCTGAGAGGCTGCGCCGCGTCTCTCTCCTTCTCCGAGGACTCCGCGCCGCGCCTCCTGCTGCTCCCTTTCCCCGCTCAGTCGCCACCAGCGCGCGCGCCCTGCGGAGCTCTCCCGCCAGGGAAGAGAGGAGAGAGAGAGAGAGAGAGAGAAAGAAAAAGAGAAAAGTGCCTTTTGCCCGGACTGGCTAAGGAAAGGCTGGAGCCGCTCTCGTTCCTTCGTGGTTCCCGCCGGAGCCGCAAGCCCGCCTTTCTCCTCCATTGCTGGGGCTGAGCAATATGAAGGAGCAGCACTCATGTGTGGGCACTGGGCATCCCCCCATGGCTGGGTATGGCAGGATGGCCCCGCTGGAGCTCGCTGGTAGCCCTGTGAAACGCTTGCGAACTGAGTACTCCTTTCCCTATCTCTTCGCAGAGGAGGCCTACCAAAAACTGGCCAGCGAGACCCTGGAGGAGCTCGACTGGTGCCTGGACCAGCTGGAAACCTTGCAGACCAGGCACTCCGTCAGCGAAATGGCCTCGAACAAGGTAGGACAAAAACCTCCACCCCGATCCCACCTGCTTCCCCAACGCCTTCGCCTTGCCCGTGTTTTTGCCTTCCCGCCAGCAAAGTGGCCCGCGATCTCGAGCGCTGGAGTTCGCTTCCAGCCCCGGGGCCTGAATGTTGCAAAGGGATACCGCAAACAGGACATTAGCAACAGTTTCCACCACCCACCCAGCTTAACTTCTCGGACTTCCCCCAGAAATGGTAAATTCTGGTTAACTGGGAAAAGAGAAAAATGCTGGCTGGCATTTCGATGCCCGGGACCACACGGATGTTGCAGAAAACTTGCATGCATGAGCAGCCCTAATCCTGCAATAGCCCATCTGGGAGCATCCGTAATATTAGGCAGCTGCTGCTGTTGTGCCAAGAAAACTTGCATGCGTTCTTGGCTGTGGAGGAAGCTAGTAGCTTGTACGCATTCATGTTTGCAAACTTAAAAGGTGCATAGAGCACAGTGTTACCTCAATGTGTCTCTCAGTGTGTTATCTAACTTAGGTGAAACAGATCTAAATTCAAGCCTCCTTCAGGCTTCTACTCAGGTGTAGTTCTTGGTAAACTCCATGGGACTTCTGGGGGTCAAACTTAAAAGTTGGATTCTTGCATTCTCTGTTTATCAGCATCACTCCATCCTATGCATGCTTGCTCTGGAACTTAAGTTCAATAAAGACTTACTTTTTGGTGAGCCAGCAGAGAACTGCAAAACTTTGCAGGGGTTTAAAATGAATGTTTAAGATCCCCTTTTTAATAAAATCGTATCTACGAATGAATCAGATGGCAGAATTGAAAAGTCCTGCATACATTTGAGATGGGCAGGTCCATTATTTTGACCTTTGCAGTTGTATAATAAAGTTGGAGAGGGGGGAACCAAACTGGCCTGGCTGGGGGTGGGCGGGTCAAAAGAGGTGGTGTAGTTTGGGTTTCAAAGCTTCACATGCCATTTAAAGGTTGTGCGTAATCACTGATCAGTGTGCTGCCATTTTAAAACAGGATGAGGTAAGATGCACACACAACATTTACGTGCGGCACTTTGCTGTAAATGTCAACCACTAAAGGTAGTAGGAGATGTGGTTACAACTTGTTGTAAATACCGAGGAACAGAGAAAAGCAAACAAAGCTATGTGCATGGTGGAAACAGATTTGTTTTACACTTTTTGGTGTAAGTGATTCTTGTGCACACTGACCAAAAGCAATTTCCATTGATTTCACTGGAGCATACTTTTGAGGAAACCTGATCAGGTTTGAGAAACAAGTCTTCATTGTGGCACTAAAATCACCAAGAATGCTGACACACACCTTGCTCATTCAACAGAAAAAGTTCCTTACTTTCTTTTTAGGCTCTCAGTGAAGCTGCTCACTGGGTGACCTTGGGCCCCTCACTGTCTCTCAGCCTAACCTACCTCATAGAGTTGTTGTGAGGAAGAGAGCCGTGATCTTTTTGGAGGAACAGTGCAGTATAAATGCAATGGCAAATCTAATATCACTTATGACTGCAGACTTGATCTACACAGGCAGGGGAAAGAGGGGGGGGAGCCTCTGACTCTTGCAAGCTCCTTGAGCTTTTGATTGTGCAATGTAACACATGGATACAGGAGTCACAAGTTTGTAGATTCTTTCCCATGCTTTCCTATTCTTGAGATACCATTTATGCTCCTGCAATAAAAGTGTCACATATTGTTTATGCTGTTAACATGTCTCTATCTAATACGTGCGGATGTTTTCTGTGGCTCTTGGCGTTCGACTGCTATGAACCCAGATTTGATTCTTGCAATCAAACTTGAGGATTTGATCCTGCACCTTCATAGACATGTGCCAAGCAGGGCAGCTTAGCACCTTGTGCAATAGCGGCCGCTGGTTTGCCACCAAGTGTATATTCAAAAGAGAGATGCAGCCAGGAAGGCTCCTTGGTGAATATTGCACACATTAGCAAGCAGATATTTTTTCACTGCTTTATGACTTTTGAACAAGGCTTGCTGCATAGAATTAAAAAATTGCATGTGGCTTTTAATTACTGGTGAAAGCAAAAGAGCAAATGTTTGAAGCAAAATGCAGTCTCATTTGCAAGCAGTGCAATAGGTTTTCTGACTTGTTTATTTGGGCAACAGCTTGTTTCCTATATCAGTATGTGGCTGTTTTTCATATTAGGGTTATGTTTAACTAACAGTAATAATAGTAAGTTGTGATATTTTCATGTTAATAGAAGATAGGTTTGTTTTCAGTAAAAAAACAAAAGGTACACTATAAACATTATAGTACTGTAGTTTATTTCCTTGCACACATTGCTTAGCAATGGTGTTGCTGCCTACCTTGTAGTTAGCTTGTAGATAGGCATTTGCAAAGGAGTTGTTGTATTTTGGATGTGTTCAGTAGTAGAAACTCCAAATACAGTGGGTAAAGAAGCATTTCATAAGAAATCTGCTCCTCCCATTGCTTCAGAAAATTGATCATACAGCCAAGGTTTCCTGTATGAGATGTACAATAAGCTAGGTTGCTATAGCCACTCTGAAGGTCAGCCTGAATGATGGCATTCCTTACATCAGCACTGAAAATTTATACTGCAGTCACACAATTACTTGGTTTTATTTTGTCCATAAAATGGGAAATGTGGGTGTTTTAGGCTGCAATCCCACCTGGGAGCTCATCTGACAGAACTCTGAGAGGCTTACGTCTGAGTATGTATAGGATTGGACTGCTCATTTCTTTCCTGCCAATTAAACGCTATGTGCCAATATCCCAAGCCACGCTAACTAGCACACTTCTATGCATATTTATTCAGGAATAAGTTCCACCATGTAGGTGTTTAGGGTTTTTTTAGATTGCAGCCCAAGCGTCGGTGTTAGCTCAATAAACCCCTATTACCAAGGGCTACTTTTTATTTGCACATCACAAAAGGAAGTTCTTGGGCACCACCAGCACCAATTGTTTAGGCTTTTAGTCCTCTACAAGTCTGTTTTCTAGAGACCCATGACTTATACTGCTTTGTACAGGAGAAATTGGCTCTAAAAAGCACAGTGTGTGTGTGTGTCCCCTGCACAGTTCATTTCCCTTTGTTGAGAAGGCAGTGTTGGCACAGGGTCTCTTTGCATGGTATCTTTGGTTGAAGGTGCCCGCCATTCGAAATAATCCTAAGTAGGTTTTATGCGGTGATAGGAGATAATTCTGTTTAGGGCTTAGTCACACTGTGTGCTTTAGTTCATGGACAGATGTGGGTGCATGTGGATGTGGGTGCATGCATAAGTCAGATATCTTCTACACACACACAGCACAGCACATAAAGTGCTTTTGACTTCTAAAAAACAGCCACGTAAATAGATGCAGTTCATATTTGGGTAGCCAGGGATAATTTTTTTTGAGAAAGGCTGCCCTTCTAAGCAACTTTTTCTCAGGGCATAAAGATGTCAGGGGCAAGCATTTCACAGTGGCAAGATAAGCAAGAGGAGTTTTTTCCAATGTGGAAGGGGGAGCAATCTATTGCGGTCCATTACATGAAATATATTTCTGCATCACACCCAACTTTTTCAGCTACATGCAGAGATCTCAAAAAGAGTGCAGAGAATGCGCCACAGTGCCTGCTCCCCCTTAAATACGTTGCAGCCAGCCCTGCCTAGTTATTCCATAATGCTAGCTTGAGAATTTATTAGGGTGGAGATCTTAAGCATTTAATAGAACACATATGTGATGCGCAGAGAAATATGAGGATGCCACCGGATGCACTGGCAAAGTCATAATGTGTTTGCAGTATGTTTGCATGTTTCAAAAAGTAAAAACCAGGACACCCTCAGCTTTTTCAAAAGTTGTTGAGTTTTTTTAAACTTAAAAAAAACTATGGTTTTTCGATTGACGTATGCCAGCTCTAATTATGTAAGCTCTGCATTTATATGTACATGCATCACACAAATATAAACATACAAAATACAGACAAACATACCCGCATGGCTAACTAAGTATGGAAAATTGCACTGTGGCTTGCAAAGAACGCATTGCATTTACTGCTGGGGAGAGTAAACATTGTAGAAAGAAGGTTGTTGTCCTCCAGCACAGTATTCCTTTAAATCTTTCAGCTGTATGAATTATCACCTTGGGTATTATTGACATACGCAAACAATAGCAAGGGGTAACAGTAACGTAGTATTTTTCGGCTGCCCGTGGAACGAAAGACACAAAGAAGCAACACCTTTGAGATCTTTGAATAAAAGCAGAAGCGAAAAACTCTCCCTTGCAAATTAGTCTTTTTGTAGGCATACTTCCAAACTTGGCTTTTTCACAAAGGGGTACTGCCCAGCAGGCCATCCCTGTTAGGCTATGTTGATCTTGCTGGCTGTAGCTGCTGTTGTCAAGGTCATCGTCCAAATACTAAAGTTAATGTTACTATCTATATGTGCCAGTACAAACACACCCTCCCCAGACCACCAGGTGGTTGCACTGGTAGGGCTGTTTAGCAGGGTTGTAACCATAGGAGGGTCACATCACTGGCCCCAAAGAGCAGCACTGTACATGCCCATGAACGTTACTGGGAGAGATGTGGTGAGGGACAGGGGTAGGTGTGGCACCTGCTTACGTCTGTCTAGGATTGTGCTCTTAATCTCATTTTTTGGAAGAATCTCACACCAGATCAGAAAGAAATAGGAGTTTCCCCTTCTGCACACAGCCAGCCACACACACACACACACACACCTGAAAAGCTACAGCTGCCGCCAAATTGCTGTGTTGCACCCGTAGGGCAAATTGAAGATTCTGCAATAGAATTGCAAATATAAATGTGAAATAAGGAATAGCAACCAGGCTCCCCATGCCAGATAATATATACAGTCGTGAGTCAGTGGGTCTGAATTAAATGGTGGCGTTGAGGGAATTTCCTCTTTCCAGTAAGGTGGAACTTGCTTCCACCACTGTTTTAGAAGGTGAGGCATAAGAGGATCCTCCACATTTTTGCAATAGATGACTGGGAAGATTGCTCTCATCACAAGGAGAGTTTCCTCCCCACCTTCCACCAGCTGCTGCTAGGAGAGCCTGATGGGGGAAGAGTCTCCGTGCAATGTGTCCTGCAATTGGGACCCATTATTTCACATTATGTCTTCTGCTTGCAGTAGCCGTCATGCAGATGTGTTTTCAACATTTTATGCATGGGTTGCAATATGTATACCAGCCCTTTGTACAAAGCTTTAACATAGCAGCACGATTTCACCAGTGTTTTAAACTCCAATCACAATGTTAGATTAGAGCAACCTGTTTCCAATTAGAGAGGAAGGATAATGCTGTCACATCCAATTTAAAAGGATTTACTTATTGGCCAGTCTCTTGCATTTCCATCATTACAAATAATAAAACAGTGAAACAGGAATTTACTGATGTAGCAAAATCATTCAAAGAAGACAGGTGACCTGTTGATAATTTTAAGATCAAAAAGCTGATAATGGGGTCCCAAAACATCTGCAGCTCATTATATGACTGTATTTTTACATAATGTCTGGCTGTGTGATGACTTTTGGCTAACTGATTTCATAGTTTAGTTGGATTTAGGTGTTTCCTTGTCTTCCTGGGGTGGGGTGGGAAGTCTGATGAACCCTTAACTTTGGGATATATTTCCTAATTAAACATAATTTTTCTGATGACCATAAAAGTTCTCCGGCCACTGGTCCATCTAGCCAAGTATGGCCTACTCTGGGTTTGTAGTGGCTGCATAGGATCTTGGGCAGGAATCCTTTTTTAATTACCTGCTGCCTGATCCTGGGTTCTTCATTCACAGTATGTGCTCTTGTTTTGAACTATATGGTCACTTCTCACTTTTTCAAGCACTCTCTTTGATAAATACCAGCTAAACCTGTTGTATATTCAAGTTTTGTAAGTGCCCATGTGCTTTAGAACAAGTGGCTTCTATCCAGCACAGCACTAAGTAAACATCCTGTTGCTGCAAGGAATCCCACCTGCACAATAGGATCACACACCCCATCTACTCCAGAGCATTGGGGGTGGGGGGGGCAGGACTACAACTCTAGAACAGATTTAGGGAGCATATTTGAGGGGTAGGTGTCCAATTGCTCAAGCAGGAACCCTTGAAGTCAAGCCAAAGTTTGCATCTAAGGTGTATTTTGAGAAATGCCATCTTATTAGATTAGAAAGCAGTTGTGAGGTATTTGGAATATAAGCAGAAGTCAATGAGTAGTTGCAAATAGAATGGTGAAAGGCATTGCTTTGATTTTGTTCCTTAGTTATGGCCAGTTAGAATTTAGGAAACCTCCTTTTCCTCATGGTATTTTTTTCCACCTTCCCGAAGCATTGAGTTACACAGAGAGCCACTGAGAATATTGGAGGCTGGTGCTAGGCAGAGTCAGTAAAGTATTCTCACTTGGGGATTGAGATCCCAAAGATGTCCCTGTGTCCTGCTCGTAATTCTCACCTTAGGAGAGGATTTTGACTTCTTCCATTCAGACGTGCAAATCTCCAAGCAAGGCTAACATTGTTTTTGGAGAGCCTCGGCGCATAGCTTTGGCTTAATCATATGACTCTCACTTGATCGCAAGAGCTGGAACAGGAAAGTAACTTCTTTCAGATGAGGTTGGATTATGACCCCGGAACAGTCTCTGCCCCCTTCTTTTAAGCAATTTCGCTCATTCACGTGAGCAATTTAGACAGCTTTCCTAGACTGCTTTCTTGAATTGTTCAGGCTTCCCTAGTGCAAACCGCATCTTGCTGGCTGGCTGCTTTTGGTATGGTCTGTAAGGGTGAATGGCATGGGTTAATTGGATGTGGCTGTGGGCTGGTTCATGGGCAATCAGAGCAGAATGTGATCGGGTCTCAGTCAGCCTTCGGAACCTGTGCAATGTTGCCTTGAAGGCTGTGAAATAACCATGGCTTGCAGGAAGGAATGAAACAGTGTGGTGAAACATTTCTTCATGTGCGTTCAAATGATTGTATTTAGCATATTAATTAAGTAGTAGCTTTCTCTGTGTTGCGCATCACCTTCCCTTTATGCTGCTGGCGTGAGATAGAAGAGTCTTTCTTGGTTCTGCAATGGAGAAGGAGTGCCTCCTGTTTGGACTGTACTAGCTCTAGGTAGTGCTTCCTTACACTCAGGTAGCCATGGAGATGGACATGGGTGGAATGGGCAGACATCATTCTCCCTTGTATGAAAAGATTTGAAAAGAGCAAGGACAAAGTGTGAAAAGCAACTTGCTGAAGAGCTTACCCCCGTGTAAAAAGCCTTGTTTGCTCTTTCAATGACTTTCCACACAACTTCCGCAGAACCTCACAAAGGGGAAGGGAATCTTGACCACTTCTCTTGAGAAAAGCATATGAAGAAGGAGGCTGGCAGAGAAAGGCAAAAGTGTAATTTCTGGGAAAGTCCTGCCAGGGGTGCAGGTTGCACTTGCAAATATAAACATATCTGCTGCTGGTGGTTCTGATGGAGGAGTCTCTCAGTAGATATGAGCAAGACAGGCCCCAGTGCCATTTGGGAGTGTGACACTGCAAGTTGGTAGGAGTTATTTATTGTTTGTGACTACTTTTGTTATGTTGTGGTTTATGTGGTTTTTTCATGTTGTAAACCAGCTTGGCAGGGGCGTGGGTGGTGCTGTGGGCCAAGGGCTTGCTGATCAGAAGGTCAGCAGTTCGAATCCCCACAATGGGGTGAGCTCCTGTTGCTCAGTCCCTGCTTCTGCCAACCTAATAGTTCGAAAGCACATCAAGTAGATAACTAGGTACTGCTCCGGCGGGAAGGTGAATGGTGTTTCCATGCACTGCTCTGATTTGCCATGCTGGCCACATGACCTGGAAGCTGTAAACCGGCTCCCTCAGCCAATAAAGCGAGATGAGCACCGCAACCCCAGAGTCATCCGCGGCTGGACCTAATGGTCAGGGGTCCCTTTACCTTTACCTTTAAGCCTCCTTGGCATGGTTTGAACTGTGGAAAGGCGGCATACAGATAAAATTATGTGTGTTAAGTCTTTGTTGCGCCAGCAGGCAGAATAATTAACAGTCACCCTTGTGATCCAGAAAATCACAAATTAGGAAGGAAAATGCACATAACATTCATGAATCAGTCACACCCAGCATCCCCATACCTTGCTCGCATATAGACATAAATCATTTCTGTTGCAATATTTACTAATGGGGGAGTGATTTCTAGGTGTGAGTCCCTGAATTAAAACCTCCTGGTTCTAATAACACCTCTGCCCAGTTGATCCCACAAGCAGAAGGTTTGCCCATCCATGCTCCAGTTCATGAGAGCATGGGGGAAATACAGTTAGGCACACTTTCACATGGAAAACTGCCTCTGGGTCCGGGTCCTTCTAAATGCAGAATTTCCAGTAGGAAAAGACTGTGGCCAGCTGAGGGGTGTTTCAGAATTGATTAGAAGGCAAATGTCCCTATGTCCATGGTACAAAACAACACCCATCCCCCCACAGGTATTTTTGTAACCCCTCTCTAATAGACAGGAATTGTTCCTCTCAGTTGCGTGAAGTAGTTATTGTTTTTTTAGGTTAAAACCTTTCTTTTCACACCTTCTGGTTCATAGCAGCAAAAGACACCTTGTCCTTATTTTCCTTTCTGCTGCAGTTGCTTTTGATGAGTTCATGATGTTCCTTTTCCCATAACTGTCCCCACTCCATGTCCCAAACCATGAAGTCCTTTTTTGAGTCATATATCTGACACAGAGGCAAGTGCACATTTGCATCTGCATAATTCTATTCTATGAAGTCACATCAGTATCAGACACATTTTTTATTGGCTGAACCCCTAAATTGGAAATACCCCTCATCTGTGGAGCAGGTTATTGCCAGTGAGAGTTCATGACACAGTAAACATAGGGTTGGATAGATCCATATGGAGGCTGCAGTCTTGAAACACACTAGGGAGTAAGCCCCATTGAACACAGCAGGACATACTTCTGAGTATTGCATGGGACAAGGTAGTGAGGTCAGACTAGGGCTAAAGCAACACTTATTTTACCTGGATCCAACTATATTCTTTAGTAGCCCAAAACACTAAAACACACGTACAATAAATGTACACCCTGTAGAGAACTATCCGTGTGCCATAGCTCCTTACAGCATGAAACCATGTGGGAAAGTATATTTTCCTGCTGTATTATGTGAAGCAGGTTGAAATCAAGCAGTCTCCAAAGCCATCTTCAACATAACATCTTTCAGTCAAGCAATTGTCCAGTTTTGCCCATTTCTTCATTTTGGGCACCTCTAGGATCCACTGCTTTCACCTCTCTGCTTCTAAAATACTGTATGGTCTGGTCATCTCATATATACTACTGTAACTTTCCTTTCTTGCCATGTTATTTTTCTGCAGCTGATTTGAAATGCCCCTTGCCAGGTCATCTTTCCCCCAGTAAGCACTTAGTTTCTAAAATACCCAGGCTCAAATCTCCCCACTACACACACACAATTTGTTTGTGGGTTTGTATCTGGTTGTGGGTGATGATGGTTTATGATTGTTGAAGGCCAGACACTTTCTATATGTGCTGAGATATCTTTCAGACATAATTAAAGGACACATTCTAGGTAAAGACAGTGGTTGTAGGGCTGCTTCCTGGAATCCGCTTCAGTGAGCGTATGTCATTACAACTATGATAAAAGTATGTGGGAGAGAAATCAAGGGGGAAATGGCTTTCCCCAACATTCATAATCCCATCTTACTTGCTTCCACCCTGACTTTTCAGTTAGCCCTGCCTTGCTCTTTCTCTCCATCACCACATCCCATCCAAGTTTTGTCGTTCCCATATATCCTTGCAGTTACTTCTACACCTATTGTGCTTTTGCTTCTGATTAAATGTGGAGTAGCAGCAGTAAGTGGCCAAGGACATGCCCCATCCTTCCTAAGGACCGTTGGTGCAATTTGTTTTGTGCCTTCCTTATTACTTTGCAGTAGGGGTGGGGGACCTGTATGTGCCAGGTGACTGATGGGAGTCCAACAACATCTGGAGAACCACAGGTTCTGCATTGCAGGGGGTTGGACTAGATGACTCTTAGGGTCCCTTCAAGCTCTACAATTCTATGATTCTGTAGGTTCTCCATCTCTGCTCTTCATTATAGACTTTTTTCTTTTTCTTTTTTCATCCAGATAAGTTTTATCTTCTCCAAGAGGTGTATAGGTTTGGTGAGGTGTTTTGGCATGTTCATGTGCCATTGCCACAAAACTCCCCCGATGATCATGAACTCTCTGCCAAATAGCTATGTTCGGAAAACATTTGTCATCTGTAACACTGGAGACACAATTCTGCGTGTGTTCCTCCATTTTAATAATTAAAGCAAGATTCTTGGGATTCAGGTGCCATGCCTACCCCTAGCTAAAATGTTCTGTCTTCCTGAGAAATTGGAAAATAAAAAGTGGGACCTTTTTCTTTTTGACTGCTCAAAGATTAGATCCAGGAATCCTATTTTGTTTTATAGTGTTTTCCTATCTTGCAGAACCCAATCTTTGCTTTGTGGCAGCCTTTAAAATATAATGTAAATATAAACCCAAACTTTCTTTTGTTGTTAGCCAGCAGTTGTACAATAGTTGTACAAATCAAATTCTTTGTGGAGTTCTATGCAAGCTTCAAAAAACCATGAAAAGAAGGCTTTTATTTTGAATTGCCCTTTCCCAATCACTCTTATCAGGGTGCTGACAGGTCTTGCAGACGTCTGCTGATTCTGTGGTTGCTCAATAATTGCAAGCATTGGGCATTCTCGTGGATTTCAAAATGGTCAGTGATGTAACAGCCTCTGCTCCTGCTAAGGATTTACATAGCAGGAGCTGTCTGGAAACTGGAAAGGCCATTATTTGTGTTATCTCCAAATTTATAGTGAATGAGCCCAGATATATCAGTATGAGCTAAGCCTTGTCTCATCCAAGCAAGTGAGGTCATTTGGCAAGGTGACTCGACTAAGTGGATGTTGTGTTAGTTGGACTGGCAGTGGTGGCAGATGGGAGCTCTGAGATTTGCCATGTCTTCCTTCTGGGTTATGTCTCCCTCGTCCCTGAGGGCAGTCTCCCATCAGGTCCACTGGAGAAGCAAAACAGACTATCTCCTGCAGCTGTGGGGAAAAAGGAGGTGCATTTCTAAAGTTGAAAAGCGAGAGTCACAAAGGAATGAGTAATAGTTTTGCGAACCGCGCAGTAGTGCTGAGACTTGGGGACCCAGCTGCTGCCGTCAGCTCGATTTTCCACAGAAGCTGGGATGGCAACAAATGACAGTGCTAAATTTCCAGAGGTCAATTTGCCTTGTTCCTTAAAACGGTCCACTGCCAGGATTTCCCAGTCACTAGTAGCAGCAGTGTGACTGTATTTAAACTTCACCCACCCACCCACACCGCTAGTAACTGCAAGACAGTATCTGGCAAAAAGCAGGCTCTGTGATTTGTATGCTGCTTAACCGTGATTGAAATTGCCCGTTCTATGCAGAGTTGCAGAGAGCATGCTCAGATTCCTCAGCATCTCTGTCCTCTGCTGCATGCTGATCACCTCAGTGGCTGCCGCGGGCTCTCATTACTGGCAAATAGCATGCTGTGCTGATGCAGGCACCATAATAGGAAGCACCTAGGCCTGTCATAAACAAACAGGTCTGGGGGAAAAAAAGTGCAGGTCTGACGTATGGCGTGTCCATAGCAACGAGGAGAGATGAGGTTGCCATTTTGGAGTATATGCAGGCTAGTATAGCTCTCTACAAGAAGCCAGAAAGTACCTGACAGGATTCAAAAGCTGTACATCTGGGGTTTTGTGAGGGATGCTGTTTGCAGGAAGCCGCTTGCAATGCCAGCAGCTTGAAATACAAACTTTTAGGGCATTTTAGAGCTTTATTTGAACTGTTTGGGTTTTTTTTTTCCCCCTCCCTCCAAGTGTAATAGAAAGTTTTGTTGGAGAATGCTAGTGCTTTTACTCCTAAGAAATGTTGATCTGACTACTCAAGGCAGCCTGCATATATCGTTGGATGCTTAGCCATTTAAACTGAGAGGATACAAATTTTACGAGTAAGATGACTGTGAGTTCCTTACATTACGAAGTATGGCCAAAGTTTTTTGCACCTGAATTTTGGATCCAGGTAAGATTCCATTTAATGTTGCTGTCTCTCCTTCATATTATTTCCTGCACTACTTAAATTAAGCTGCAATCCTACTCATGCTTGCCTGAGAGTAAATGTCACTGAACTTAATGGGGCTTATTTATTTATGATGGGAATATATTTTTATAACTTGTAGAAAGAGTAGATCTGCAGCCGTTTTGTTCTAGTATTGGAAACTATGGCTTAAATGGCTGTTGGTGCTGTTGCAATGTGTAAAATGATCCTGTCTTATGCATGCGCTGGGAATGTCTTTGGGCTGGGTATAGTAAATCTGTGTTTACCATATTCCACTTTCTTCAGTGAAATCACTGCATTGAAAAGTATTTCAAGTACTGAAAATTAGGAACGTACAAGGAACTGTCCGCAGAGCTGAGTAGTTTTGTGAGAGGATGATTTTAAAAAAAAATACAAACCCCTACGTAACCTTTCCCCCTTCGTTCCTTGCTTTTCTATCTGAGTAATTGTAGCTCTTTTCAGTTACTCATATTTACAGAGCTTACAAGAAAGATCAGCTAATAGGAGCAATGGCGTGGCAATAAAATTGAACTTATATGGTGGTTACAAGGCGCAGCAGTAGAAGGCAAGCATGCTTCAACCAGTTTTCTTTTTATTTTGGTTGAACTTCTAAAAGATTTTAGTTTTTCTTAAGGAAGAGAGGAGAACTCGTGGTTGCAATATGACTGTTGACTAAAGTAGATCTCTTTGTTTGTGTGCCTGCATCCACAAATGAGAGGAATTTTTTAGTTGAATAGTGAAGAATCACTGAATGAACGTAGAGAACTAAGCCATATATGAATGTACTGAGAAAAGAGTAGGGTCTTCACTCCAGGAGCAGAATGAACTATTACGGTAACTGTTGTAAGCCAAACCTTTTTCTCCCCCCTTCAAGTGTTTGATATTAGCCCCTGGACACAGGAGTATCTTCTTTTCTAACAGAGTAGCAAGGATTCTGTATTTTCCCTATAAAGCAGAAAACAGTCTAGTTGCATAGTCTCTATTCTGTTTTTGTCCACCAGTGGGTTTTGTGGTTTTGCTTTGGGCTTGCTTTTATAGGGAAGAGATTTTGTTCTGCTTTTTGCATAGTACAGAGGCAAGGGTTCAACAAATCCCAATTTGGGGGTAAGTGGTGGTGGGTTGTCAGTGCTTTCCTCAAGCAAACCACTTCTTGCAATTGTGGGTGTGTCTTGCTTTGTTGGCCATATTCTTCCAAGCTTTATTGCCACTTCTTCTGAATGGCATAGAACAGTAGCAAGATTTTGCATCCGTTCCCTCGTGTAGAATCAGTGGCACTTTCTGTTGAAAATTCCAGAATTACGACACTTCTCTTTCATTGCCCTGTAGGTGAAGTGGAAAGAAGGATAGTTTCAGGAACAACTTAAAGCGTCTGGAGTTTTGGGGTTTTTTGTTATTAAATTAAATTGGGACCAAACATGAAGGGCTCGAAAACAGTATTGCAAAAGCAGAATTGCCTGCAGCAAAGCAGGTGGCATTAGATGGCGGCAAACGCAGTAAGAGTGGAAATTCCCAGCTAGAAAAGGAATTGAAAAGTTGGGAGAAATGTTTCCAAGGTTGGAACTCCAGACCTGTGCTGACTTTCAGGCCAGGCAAGGGAGAAAGGAGGAAGGGAGAAAGGGAAGAAGAAGAGATTTGCAGTCTGAGACTGAAATCTGTCTTTGAGGACCTTTCCAAATGAAGATTCTTTCCTCCGGCGATAACACAGCTGTCGCGAACACTATGCTAGTATTCTCTCAGTCCAGTGAGGTTCTCATGCAATGGTAGGTGGCTGTACACAAGGACCACCTGTCACAGGAAAACACCCATGATCGTTTCACTTCCTTTAGACAGAATTGTAGTTCACAAGTGGCTAGGGTTCAGCAGTTCAAGTGCTGGTAAAAAGCGATACTACAGTCGGAGGACTTGCTGGTTGATATCCTCTTTGGTACTGAAAACTGAAATGCAGCTATCCTTCGCTCTCAGTACTCCAGCAGATTGGATGGAGGAGGTGGAACACTCTGGTTGTGGAAGAATTAGTCCTGTGTTAAAATATTAGCCTGCTCCAGATTCATCTACTGTGGAGTGGTCAAACAGCCACTAGGCAAGAAGAAAAGGAGGATGTTTCATGAATGTTCGTTTCTGTGGTTTATTTTCAGCTTGTACTTGAAACCTTACTGCCACAGTTAATACTTGCACGTTTCTGAGAGTTTTGCAGATCCTGCCAGCTATCAGTAATTTGGTTGTAGAGCCTCATTTGGAACTTTGGGACGTTTTATCATGATTCTTTTTCCATGGGATGCAAATACTCATAGCAAACAACAGGGCTCCTTCCATCTTTCTCCAGTGCTGAATGTATGCAGATGTAGCCGTATCCAACATGAGCTCTTATATTGATGGAGCTAGAGGAATTTGCCCTGGACAACAGGTGTCTGTTGTTTAGGTAATACTGTGATATATTGTCTCAATCAAATATCTGTTCAGTCCAATGTTTTAATCTAGAATTGTCCTTCCGAAGAAGGAAACCAGTTGAACCTCCTGGTTTTTGTTTGATTCTCCCACCCACCTACACCATACAACTCATTTTATCATGACTCATTGTTTGGATTCAATTATGACTTAGTTCTTGCCAATGAGGACCATGTTCTTAGTCATTGAAATGAGTTTGGGCTGAGCATTCATCTACTCTTTTTACATCTTTATCAAGCCAGTATTGGTATATTTTTGAGTAGTGGTGATTTCGTCCATCTTATTCCCCCACCCATAAAGCTATGAGCTGCTGCAGGGGGAAGCCCTGAATACATACACACACACACACACACACACACACACACACATATATATATATATATGAAAACCTTTCTAGATCACCTACTATTTAAATGACTTTAAGATCTGGCTGTAATAGAACAGATCCTATGTGGCTCTATATTTTGCATTCAACAGAAGACAAAGAGGCTGTGTACACTACATACTTTTAAAGCACATTTGAAGACAACCTCCCCCCCATGTGCTTTAAAATTATAGTGTGTCTGAAGCCCGAGAATGATGGGTTCTGGCCAAATATATACCTAATGGAAGTGTGGACACCCCTTTCCCCACCCAACATATAAGTTTCATTTTCCTCTGAACTGCAGATTTTGGAGATAATAAAAGGTTACATGGAGATGTTTTTTATGCATTTGTTTGTTTAAAAAAAGGTCTAAAATGCTTGGTATTTTCAAAATCTCTAAGCAGTGTACAGAATGAAAACAATATCCATTGACCCAAGCAAAAATGCATCCTAAAATCAATACAATGGTATCAAAACATAAAAGCATATAAAGCTATTCAGTGGATTTATACACGTACACCAGAGTCCAATCTTATGGGTCAGGGAAACTGAGGGAAAAGGTAGGAAATTTGAAGCTGCTGATGGTTGCTTTGGATTACAGGTCCTACCATCCATGACCAGGACAGTCATGATGGTACTCGTGGGGGCTAACATCTGGGGGCTAACATCTGGGGGATTAGCAAAGGCTGGTATAGCATGTTCAGGACAAAGAATTGTAAAGCTTTAAGGACCAACGGATTTATTGTTGTGTACATCTTAAGTTGTTCAGAGCCCATATTGTCAGATACGTAGTGTGTTCATTTTACAGATATATGTGCATATCTTTGGTGATATACAGAGAGGGAAACAAATGTAAGCCCAAGGGTCATGAACGGTGTTAGAAACTGAGATATGAGAGCTAGGAGCTCTGAAATCTTAGGTGCAGTACTGCACCCAGAGCTCAGAAACTGCTCATGTTAATGAAATTCCCTGTCGCAAAATGCGCCTAGAACAATGGGAGTTTTGAACGCTGATCATGGAATGCAAGAGAGTCAGTAGGTCTGGGACATTTCTGGGCAAAGCTCAAACTTATGGTAGATAAGCACTATTCTCGCTTTTGGTGATAACACAGCTGTTGTAGTTTTGGGTAGCTAATTTAATGCCTGTAGCAGGGAAAGAACCCATAGGCTCCGTGAAGACCTAAGAAGTCTCCCATTTCTGCAGTTCCACACTAGACTCTTATCTCTGGCATTTCTGTATTGCAAAATGGTGACTTTCAGGACAGCTGCAACCTGGGAGACTGGTATGTTCTTGCCCTAGTTTTTGAACATTGCCATTTTTTTAAATATTAAATTTGTGCCCACCTGTTCTTTTCACTCACCATTTTTTCCCAGTCAGACAGCAAGTGATGTCATGTATGACACTGGAAGATCGATAGATCTACAAGCCTTTGATGGTATGACTTAGGTCCTGTGGTAAAGTATCCTGAATGACTCTAGAGAGAACGGTGCATCTAAGTTTGGTGTAGAACCAGGATTCCTGCCTAAATTTGACAGTTCTTTGTACTGGTGGGTAGTCCTTCAGGTTAGAGGACAGTGAGTAAGTAAGGGCAGATTGTGAATGGAGGCGCATTGTCCAGGATGCACTGTATATCTTTGATAATAATGGAGGAGTTCAGTGGGGAACAGTAAGTGTCAACATACTGCATTTCTCTTCTGCCATTATAGTACTGCAGGCTCATTTGCACACTCTTATCACCTGCCAACATTTCCTCTTTTGATGTCTGCATAGGATAACAGGGTCATTTGTGATGTAAAAGAATAAATGGGCCCAAATCTGACTTCAAAAAAACACCAACAGAGGCAATGTTCAGAATCCAGAGCTGGAACATTTTCAGCCTCCCAGGACATGTCCTGCTGACTCGAAAGTCGCCACACTTCAACAACAAAAACTTCAAAGGAATACTCCATTGAGAAATAGAATTTATCAGGGCATTTGACTTTATTCATTTGGTTATTAAGTGAGTTTATGGATACAAAATTAGCATAGCAAAGGTAGGGCTGTTGTATTAAGCTACTTACTGCTGCTTGTGAATGGCCGTACTGCATTTGAACTTCACTTAAAAATGTCCTAGGCCTGTTGGTTCTCCTGCATTTCCTGGCCTTGTGTCCCTTCCGCCTGCCCCAGAAAAAAAAGTGTGTGTGGCATAAATATGACAAATGGCTTGAGGCCCAGAAATGCTTCGGCCACAATGCATCTATTAACCTTTAAAGTGCCAGGAGACTTCATTGTTTTTTCTGCCACAACAGCCTGTCACATTTAGGGTTGTATTTTAAACAGAGATAGAAAGTTCAGTAATGGAAAAAGGCACAGAGTGTTGGGTGTGTTTTAATCGATTTGATTTTTTTCCCTCCCATGTTAAAATTTCGGCAAATATCATGTCACAAAATAGAGAGTTGGTTTAACTTAGTGGCTAAGGCTGCAATTCTCTCTATGCACTTAGCTGTGAGTACTTCAAACTCGATTGAGGCATCTCTGTGTAATTTTGTTGTGAATCTGGAAGACACTGATTTTAATTGCACTTCTGCCATTAACCTGCTTGGTGGACTTGGGTACTTGTACTGTCTCTCAGCTCTGTCCTATCCTCTACCTGAAACCGTAGCCCCTTGTCTTTAAGCAGTGGCCAGCAAGCCAAGTTCCCTGTGTCAGATCCAATTATTTGGTGGCCAACAAAACACTCGCCATCAAATGGTAGCTCTCAAGCCTTTCTGGTCTGAAGGCACATGATGCCGCCACCTAGCTGAGCCTTAAGCAGATCTGAGTCTGGCAAGGGGAAAGGTCTAGGTGGAAGGCTACTTGGAGACCTAATGTATGCTGCCTTAAGTTCCATGACGAAAGAAAAACAAAATATGAATTACAGTATTTACCTTAAAGTGCTACCCAACCCTATCAGCCCCAAACAAAATTTCTTACAAAGACTTGCCTAGTCCCTGAAAAAGAGCATTCCATTTACATAGACCCATTGCCTATCATTTTGGCTGTGAATCCCAAGGAGCTGTGCACATCAATGGCCAATGAATTGTCTGCAAAGGAAGCCTGTGGCAGTGTTACCCACTTCTGTCCAGTATGAGTGAACAAGGTTTTGTTCAAAGACAAGCAGGAATTTAGCTCCATGTTAACATCAGCGGCTTCCTGACACAAAGGCTAACAAAAAACTACACATGCGTAACGATAAATTCTTGCTCCAAAACCTAATGGTGGGTTTTATAAAAGACATCTTTTCTAGGAAACAGAATTATTCGTTAGGTTATAGAAACAGAGCTGTTGACTTTTCCTGTGTAAAGGAACACATTTACATTTGGATCACTCTCTGTATGTGTAGATGGCACACAAACAGCTTTAATCAGTTTGGGAGCTTTGAATAACACAGAATTGAAGAGTTGGAAGGGACCACGAGGGTCATCTAGTCCAACCCCCTGCAGTGCAGGAATCTTATATTGCAAGCCTTTTTATATTGAGAAAATATAAAATATCTGCTTCCGAAGCAGAACAAATCTTCTGGGCTAAGTGAGCGCTGAATCAATTCTCTGCTGAAATAGTAATATTGCCCTGCTACCCTTTTCAGGAGGGGGGGGGGTGATAGCAGTGCTTCAACAGCAACTGAAGCTTGAGTCAACAAGTCTGTGTGGAGCAGCTTGCAATGTGCCTTTGAAATTCTGCTATCTAGTCAGGGTGATTTATAGGCTCTTGCTCTGGCATGTACATGCTGGGGCCCTACTGGGCTTGTTTGTTTTTGTGTTAGCTCGGTTACCTAGCACTCCTCGGAGTGGTGGCTCTTTCCTTTTTTCTTTTTTTAAGTGACACACAAAGAATTTAGCAGGAATACTTCTTCAGAGTGAAGGGGTAAGGTGGCAGGCAGCTGGGGACAGGAAGGGGGTGGGAGAGAGAGAGAGAGAGAGAGAGAAATCCTCCTCTCCAAGCTTTTATTTTAAATTCCCTTCTGCGCAGAAACATTTTGTGTTTGGGCTTAACATGCATTTTAGTTTCTTTGTCTCATTTATGGCCAGCTAAACGAGTAACGTTCATAGGAAACCAGGAAAGGGCTCATGAGCAATATTTGGGCCTGAGGCATGGCCTTGAAGATACATGATGCAGCAACCTTGCTGAAGCTAAGCAGAAGCTTGGGCTGGTTGGTGCTTAGACAGGAGGAACCCTGTGCGTGTTTCTTTGCACTCCGTGATGGAAGGAACATGTGTTGGAAATGTAATAAGGAAATAAATTGTACCTATGAAGACCTAGAAGAGAACTTTAACTATTAGTATCGAAAGGATCAGTTGACCAGTCTTCCTTCTATTTCAAGCTGATTTTTGGAGACATAGAATTGTAGAGATGACCCTGCCCATTGCAATGCAGGAATCGCAACCAAAGATGGTCATCTAGCCTCTGCTTAAAAACCTCCAATGAAGGAGAGTTCACACCCTCCCGAGGGACTATGTTACACTTTCAAACAGCTCTTACCATCAGAAAGTTTTTCTTTGTTTAGTCAGAATGTATTTCTTGTAATTTGAAGCCATTAGTTCAAATCCCACCCTCTTGAGCAGCAGAAAACAAGTTTGTTCCATCTTCCATGTGACAGCCCTTTAGATATTTGAAGACGACTATCATATCTCCTCACAGTCTCCTCTTATCCAGGCTAAACATACCCAGCTCCCTCAACCATTCCTCATAAGGCTTGGTTTCCAGACCCTTGATTGTATTGGTTGTCCTCCTCTGTACACGTTCCAGCTTATCAATATCCTCCTTAAATTTTGGTGCCCAGAATTGGGACACGGTACACCAGGTGTGGTCTGACCAAGGCAGAATAGAGCAGTGCTGTTACTTACCTTGATCTGGACACTAGAATCCTAGTGATACAGCCTAGAATCTCATTAGCATTTTTTGCAGCTTCTTCACACAGTTTACTTCTGTTAAGTATGTGGTCTATTAAGACCCCTAGATCCTTTTCACATATACTACTACTGCCAAGTCAGGTGCCCCCCCCCCAAAAAAAAATCTTGAATTTGTGCAGCTGGTTCTTTCTGCCTAAGTGTAAAGGTAAAGGTACCCCTGCCCGTACGGGCCAGTCTTGACAGACTCCAGGGTTGTGCGCTCATCTCACTCTAGAGGCCAGGAGCCAACACTGTCCACAGACACTTCCGGGTCACGTGGCCAGCGTGACAAAGCTGCTCCGGCGAACCGGCACCAGAGCAGCACACAGAAACGCCGTTTACCTTTCCGCTATAAAGCGGTACCTATTTATCTACTTGCACTTAAGGGTGCTTTCGAACTGCTAGGTGGGCAGGAGCTGGGACCGAACGACAGGAGCTCACCCCGCCGCGGGGATTCGAACCGCCGACCATGCGATCGGCAAGTCCTAGGCACTGAGGTTTTACCCACAGCGCCACCCGGGTCCCACTCTGCCTAAGTGTAGAACCTCACATTTGTCCCTATTGAATTGTTAGTTTGAAACCAGTTCTCCAGTCTGTTAAGGTCATCTTGAATCCTAGTTCAGTCTTCTGCATCATTAGCTACCCATCCCAGTTTGGTGTCGTTTGCAAATTTGATGAGCGTTCCCTCAATTCCTTCATCCAAGTCGTCCAAGACTTTGAACAACAACTGGCCCAGGACCAAACCCTGTAGCACCCCACTTGCCACTTTTTCCAGAATGATGAGGAACCATTAATGAGTACTCTTTGGTTTGGTCAGTCAACCAGCTACAAACCCATCTAACAGTTACTTCATTCAGCCCACATTTTAGCAGCTTCCTCGCAAGAATATCATGGGGGGCTTTGTCAGAAGCCTTACTATAATCAAGATACTCTATGTCCGCAGCATTCCCCTGATCCACCAGGCTTGCAACTCTTATCAAAAGGAAAAAGGGATTCGTTTGGCATGGATTGCTTTTGAGAAACCCACATAAATGGCATATCATTGCAGGACACATTCCTGCAATACCTTCTTCGGCGCAGATATCACTGATATGAATGGAATTTCCACAAGAGCGTTGTCCGTGCTCTTGAGCTGCAACCACTTGTACTGAGGATTGTGCCAGGAGGACTTTCCTCTGGCTTTTGTCCAAGGCAAGGAGAACTTCTGTTTCAACTTATGCCCCATTTGCCCTTCAGAATTCTCAAAGAATTATCCTCCCTTGGGGATAAATCTTAGAAGCAGGTAGGAGAAGAAAGAAGAATTACACAGCTCCTACCCACGTCTCTCTTCCTTAGTTGCTGTTTTTTTTTTGGGGGGGGGTAGGGAGACAGGGAAGAGTTTGCCTTGTCTGTGGTATTGCTGAGGTGTTCATCTCAGAAACAACCATTTTCCCAGACTCCACACGGATCTCAGGTGTGTGCTTGTAAATAAGAAACAATCCGTGCAAAGCCCTGTAATTTTGCACTTACTGCTGGGCTTCTTCCAGCTGTTCTGTTTAAACCGTGCTAGAAAGCTCTGCTGTGATACTTCCCACTTGTGCAACTGCCTGCTTCAAGGAAACGTCTTTTGTAGAAAAAATATAGAGAGACCTGCAACTAAATTTTTGCAGTGTGAAAAGTTTGTATTTTCTGTTCTGCCCCCTCCTGGTTTTCAGTCCAACCAGGATTCATTGGGCTGTTTGTGGCTCCCACCCCACCCCACCTACCCTTAAGATTTTAGAATGTCTGCAAAGCTTAGTGTTTCCCTGAACCTACTGATATCCCCGCCATGTACATGGGTGATGCTGTTTTAGCTACTTAAGACAGTGACACCAACCTCTGAACATAGGAAATGGAGAGAGCAATATAATGGGAGACTCTTAGTGGTTCGGCCAGAGGAGTCTGAACAGTGCTATCCCATTCAATTCCAGCATCTAACTCAGAATGCCAACACCACAATCACGTTTCACTGTCCTCAGACTCAGCAGTAGCCGTGTGATTGTGCTTCGGGCTCAGGAGTAAGAACTGGAGAGAGAATATCAACTTTACTTCTTTTTAATCTCTTCTCCATACTCTACTCCTCTGGTTTGCCCCATAAAGCTTTCTGAAACGAGCTCTGGCATAAGAGCAAATGAAACAAAAGGTGTTTTTGTGTTGAACTGATATTTGAACATATCTGAGCAGTTCACCTGCAGCAGTCCCTGCTAATGGTTCTGTCAGGAATGCTGTAGTCTCCCAGAAAGCGACATTTTTGTTTGTCTCTTTGTGTTCGTTTAAGAGAGGCCATGTTTAGACAAAGACTAAGATGTATTCAAACTGCTCATAAGCGCTTTCAATCATTTCCTAATTGTCCATTATAAAATGTTTTCAGGTGAAATCACAAGATTCAACTTTGTGCCATTTCTCTCTCTCTCTCTCTCTCTCTATATATATGCCTTTCATATATATATATATATATATATATATATATATATATATATATATATATATATGAAAGGCAATTTCAATGCATGCTCACCCAGAGGTAAGCTCATTACATTCAGTGGTATTTAAGCTGCAGTCTTGCTCACACTTACCTGGGAGTATTGAACGCTGGTGCTTACAGTAGAGAAAACATGCCTAGGATTGCACTTAGTTATGTCTTGTCTCTGGGTATATCCTCCCTCTGACCTCTCCATCTAAGTTCAGTTAAGTTCCTGAACTTGGTCCTTGCTCTACAAACTGCATGGGTCATTGGAGCCTTGAACAGTGGTTTCAGGGCTTCCTGCAGATCTCCCTGTGAGCCAAGACTTGGATAGAAAACTAGCCGACCAGCTTGCTTTTGCGTAATTTGTTTGCTCTTTGATGAGCAACATAACGCAACATAAACATAACATAAAATGGAAACCGGCAGCTAACTTTTCGATTATCATATTCCTTTCCACCATGCGCAAGGCTATGCTAGTATTTCTAGAAAGATGTGTACGCCTGGATAGCTCAGTTGGTTAGAGCATGGTGCTGATAATGCCAAGGTTGCAGGTTTGATCCCCGTCTGGGACAGCTGCATATTCCTGGATTGCAGGGTGTTGCACAAAATGTTCTTCAAAGTTCCTTCCATCTCTACAATGATTCCATTTATGACTGTGTGTTGGGTTATGGGCCCGTGTCAAGGTTTGATTTGATATGGCAGGATGAAAACTCCTGATTTCCTCAGACATTTAAGAATTTGGGGGCACAATATAACCAAAATAGAGGGGTTAGTAAAGAAGCACATACTCTTGTGTCACCCATTGAAATGGGTGGAACTTTTGCTGGATCTTTTGCTGTTTGGGATATAAGCTTTTATGCATCCAAGTACACAAAGAACTGTGGTTTAGTTAGAACAGTGATAACTTCACTGCTACCCATAGCAGGTGAGAAGAACAAATGTTTCCTAAATATTCACCTATTAGTTTTCGTTGTCACTGAGATATTTTTAAATATTCCCAAGTAATTGGACTTTGGTGTTTACTTGCACCTCATTCCTTCCCTTGCTTTTCGACTGGTACTGCTGTTTTATCGTTCTACGTGGGTTGCAAATCTCTCTTGAGGGTGCTGGCCTTCTCCCGTCAAGGTCTGCCATCACTCAATTCCACACAGGCTACTTCATCATCTGTTTCTGTTCACATGCTCCTACACGCTGCTTTGGGACAAACATCATCAGCACTTCGCAGTCTTGACCCTAAATGCCCCCTCCCCTCGCCTTAGGAAGTTGTTCCTCACATTTCTGGTTTCCTGCGTTTTTAGCTTGCTGGCTTTATCCGATGTGTCAGCTTTGCCCATGTTCATTTCACTTCCTCTGATAAAAGCATGCTTGCATGATGCTTCACCGATATCTGAATTTTTGTGGCGACCGGCAGTATCTTTTCCTAACTGTGACGCATCAGCTCATTGATAAAAGCTACTTATGGGGGGGGGGACACACCTCTGAAAGAGGCTGGATGAAACGGATTCTGTTAGAAAAATAAGAAGTGTAGCTGCCTTTTATTTATTTCTTGCTTCTTCTTTTTAATAGTCTTTTTATTCAAAATTAAAACAAGACATATTATCCAAAAACATATCCCCCCCCCATTTTTCCTCCCTCCCCCACAAAACCCACCCACCCCCACCCCCCGACTTCCCTCAGTTCCAGTCTTTGGTTTCTCTGAGACTGCTGTTACAAATTTGTATAGATCCTCAAACTATTTAGCAGATTATTATCAATAAAAAGTTTGTGAATGTTTATTCAAAACCTGCCAAGGAGTCCAGTTCGCTTTGTTGTGTCTTCAGATACTTTGTAAAGGGTTCCCATTCATCCTTAAAGTCACAGTTATCCTTTTCCTGTAGCTTATATGTCAATTTTGCCAGTTCTGCATAGTCCGTCAATTTTTCTTGCCATAATTCTTTAGTTGGGGTTTCTTCAGTCTTCCATCCTTGCACTACCAGAACTCTCGCGGCCGTTGTCGCATACATGAAGATGTTTTTCAGATTTGATTTTTTGGCAGGTCTTTCCCTACAATCCCCAACAAAAATGCCTCGGGTTTTTAAATAATTGTTAAATGGAACATTTTCTTCAATTCATTGTATATCATTTCCCAATTTTTTTAATCTTTCTCGCTTCTTTTAATGAGAGGCATTGATGCAGTTCAGATGTAGCATACGAAGCCAAACTATGGCTTTGCATGAATGAGCAAACACACAGTCATACCTTGGTTCTCAAACAGCTTAGTTGATGAACAAATTGGCTCCCGAATGCCGAAAACCCAGAAGTATGTGTTCCGGTTTTTGCGGAACCTGAACGTCTGACCTCCACTTGAGTGCAGGAAGCTCATGCAGCCAATCGGAAGCCATGCCTTGGTTTTCAAACAGTTTTGGGAGTCGAACCGACTTCTGGAATGGATTAAGTTCGAGAACCAAGGTGTGACTGCATACAGGTTCTGGAGCAAAGACAGCAACTAATGTGCTTCCCTCCTGGACCTGCTTCTGCACATCCTGGGGCGAAGCTACTGTTGGGCTTAGCATTGCATCCAAACTCAGGCCCCACACAGGCGATAACAACGATTTTTCCAGGCTTGAGCATTTTAGCTGGGGCTGGTGGGAGTTTGGGTTCTTTGGAGGCAGGGCATTGCCTAGTATTTATCACCACTTCCTTTACCATAAAGAAGCAGAAAAGCACATATTGGGCCTCATCCTTTCACTGTGTAATATTTTCTGTGCAATTAGTTTTTTCTTATTGTGCTCTAAACAGAGTCTCAGTATTTCTATTGCTGCTTACAATCTCAAACCTAAATGAGCCTGGTTGCTCTGCAGCGAAAAGCGCATTTGTTGTCAGAAGCTGACTTGATTAAGATTAAAAGAACATTTATAGGCAATAAACCCGAAACATAATCTCTCTCTATCTCTCTCACACACGCACACACTTCTCACTCACTCACTGTGTAATAACTTCATCCTGGCAAGTGTTGTGCAGCCCATAAGCCTTACAAAACTCACCCCGAAAGCAGTAGGCAGACAAGGATAGTGTTGTGGAGTGTGGCCCTCTGGTGGTGCCATTTGTAGTTTCGCCTTTCTGGCCTTGTTTTGAAATCTTAGCCTGAAACAGGATAGCTGTGTTAGAAATGCCGTCAAGTGAACATACTAAATGCATTTTGCTGGTTCGAGCCTTGCTTGATTAAACGTTTTGTTGTAATTTATTGTTACTTTTTTTTATTACTGTAACCCACGTATAAGTGGAAAGTCTGGATAGAAGTTTTTAAAATAAATAAGCGCTCTCTGCTTTGCAAAAAAAAAATCCTCTGCACCATCCTTCCCAACACTTTGCATACGTGTGGTGCTGAAATGTGGCTCTGTGTCCAACAATACAGATTTTTTTTCTTCCTGCCTCCACACCTGACACACATTTCCAGTTCTTTTGTCCCTCTCACAGTGGAATTCCAAGCCAGCCTTCATGAAAGACAGGCAGGATTGGAGGCAACTTTGACAACGATTCGCCCAATCTTAATTTTTTTAGTAACTTGTTTTTATAACAGTACAAAATACAAATACAGTGCAAAGGAGCTGTGCAGTTAATGGCAGTGTCAATTACATATCCCATTGGCCCAGTCGTGTAGCAGAACAAAAATGAAGTGCTGATTGTGATATAAATAAGTTAGGCATAGCTTCATGAGATAAATATTCTTAGCACTGCTTAGGGTGATGATATGAACAGCTCCTGTATAGGTTGTTGATAGGTAGGTGTACACATTGTCCAGAATGAATAAATTTATAAATAATGGCTATAATTTAAACATAAATACAATACTCCTCAACATAGTGGGGGAGATTGGGATGAGGTAACCTGCCTATTGTTCTTTAAACTGGATTTAAACCAGAGAACTCTTCGAAGAAATGATGAGCCACTCTTCCTTTACATATGGGTAAATTTATTTCCCCAGTTTGGTAACATTTAAGAAGTCATGCAAAGCCACACTTTGAAGGCCTGAGCCTGTCCCTTAGTAGAGTAACCTGGCACCTTCCAGATGTTGTTGGATTAGTTGTGGTCCAGCCACATCTGGGGGGCACCAGACGGGTGAAGGCTTTAGCTGGTACAATTGAGTAAAAGTCATTTCCAATTTCCAACTTCTCTACAAACTGCTGTATACATACGTATGCTGTATATAAACACACAAACCCAAGAATATTGTCAACAGAAATATTTTACTCTACCTATTAATGTTTGGAATGCAGTAATAATTGTACCTTAGTTTTCAAAACTTTTACATCCTTATTCACAGCTGCAGACGTACAAGCTGTAGTTGACTGCAGTGACTGAGCAAACTTTGCTAGGTAGTCAGTCTGCAGTACAACAACACTTAGAAAAAACAAAATAGCTGCTTTAAGATACTGTTTATTATCAGTAGAGGGCAGTATATGCAAACAGAATTGAACAGAACTGTGTAGTGTGCACAAATGCCAAAACTTTATACAGTATATTGTAAAAGTAATTGTTACAAGTTTAATTCTGTCACAAAATCTAGTAGATCAGACCATCCTATTTTTAGCTTTCTTGCTTCTTTCAGTTTAGGCTTCAGATGGATCTAAAAATAAATTGAAACATTGAATTTTAGAACCTAATTCAAACAGTTTCTCTGGTCTTCACTATCCAACAGATTCAGCCTTCATTCATTGCCACCCTGTCGTAAGGGTGCACAAGTTGACATTGTAAGGGTGCTGCCAAGTTTACAAATGGATTGTGCAAGACATGGTTAAGATACATCAGCTGAAAAAATCTTTGTAACACGTAAATTTCAACATGACCCTTGTGCATCCAGAGCGTTGGTGCTGGTGTAATTAAATCACTGATTGAGCCCCTCCTTCAGCTAAAACCAATTCATTTTTTTAATATAAATGTACTCTTGGGATTGTTTTCTTTCACTCTAAATGCTGTCTAGGTCAGAGTCGCAGAAAAGCATTTCTGAGGAGATTAAAGCTGCGCACCTCTAGCTGCTCATTTCAGTTTTCCTCTGCATACTATGTAATTCTGTCTCTACAGTCCTACCTTGGGTTACAGCCGCTTCAGGTTGCATTTTTCGGGTTGCGGACCGCCGAAACCCGGAAATACCGGAACGGGTTACTTCCGGGTTTCAGTGGTTGCACAGATGCACTAAATTGCACTTTACGCATGCGCAGAAGTGCCGAATCGCAACCTGCGTGTGCGGACACGCAGGTTGTGAACGCTGCAGGTTGTGAATGTGCATCCCACATGGATCACGTTCGCAACCCGAGCGTCCACTGTATTAGCAAAATCAGCTATCCACTTCTGCCCCCTTTCCTATCACTACAGCGGGAGAAATGTGCGCAGGGAACAACTGAGTCTTATTCTAACCTAACGTCTGGAAAGTGCCTGCTTGCATAAAGAATTTTGCACATATGCTATGTCTGTGTGATCAAGGACCTGGTCTTTACACAAAGGAAGGTAAATAAATTCCACAAGTGCAGCAGAGCACATACTGCCTGGTGGTTGAGCCCTTCTCTTAATTCACTGGCTCTTGATTAGGACAAGAAATTCAAATTCTTTGCAGACAGCTTTTCAGGAGGGTTGTGGTCCCCAAAATGCTGGCTCAGTTCTGCAGTTGATGAGAGTTCAATCAGGACTGAGCTATGTTCATGCTGCTGTGAGTGTGCTGCAAATCAGGGGCTCTGAGTCACCATCTCTGCAATTTCTAATCACTAATGGTGACCAAGATCCCTGTAAATGACAATCCTGCATTTTGCGGGGTATCGGAATCTGAATTTATTTGACTTTCACACCCCCAAAATGTTTCAATTCATGCAGAAGGAAAATGTGGCAATTGGAGAAGCTGCTTCCTTTAATAAGACAAGGCACCCTCAGTGACATGTCATATTCCTCCTCTAAGACTGAAAGCAGACAATAGGTTCCATCCCCCAGTAGTATATCCACTTACCACACCGTTACTTCTATTAATAGATTTTTGCCATATTTTGCAAGTGCTTCAGAACCTACAAAATCACTTTGACTAGGACTCTTCAGTCATTATCCAGATGTTGTTCTTCAATAGAAAACTACATCTCACATAAATAATAAAAAATCCTGTTATTTAAATTACCTGGTCTGGGTTATCAGTGTGAAAATAATAGGTTAATTACCCAAGTAGGTCAGGCCAGCAGACAATATAAAGTGGCTATTGTTGCTGTGGTTTGCTTAAACCTCTTGAATGTGATAGCAACCCAGGAATTAGGTTACTCTACTCTGTTCAAGGAATAGTCCCTTAGGACGATGGTCTCTGAACATCCTATTCCCTGTATTATACATAAATGCACCTTAAGAGATCCTTATTTTTTTCCCCTGCTTGCTGGCCTTTTCTGTTTAGTTCATCAGTGTTGCACTGATAATAGCCCTGGTTTATTATTTTAATCCTGAACCTCACATGTTTCGGGGGTTTGTTAAAGCACCAAAGTATAGTGTACCTGGAACTATTTTGAGAATTCTAATGTGGAATTTAGATTGCAGTACAGGGCACAGTTTCAGAGAGTGGGGCTGGTCCTACCCAACCAGATGTCACCTTGGTGTAAAATCATGTGCTAGGATATGATGCCTGGATTAGCGGTAAAATGGACCAAGCAGACTTGACTTGATTTCATTTGATTTTTGAAATTTAAAGTCAACTTTCATTTTGAAAGCTGGGGATAGCTGAGTTGGTAGAGCATGAGACACTTGATCTCAGGGTGATGAGTTCGAGCCCCATGTTGGGCAAAAGATTCCTGCATTGCAGGGGGTTGGTCTAGATTGCCCTCGGGGTCCCTTCCAACTCTACAAATCTGTGATTCCCTGTGGAAAAGTCCTATTAAATTCAGTAGGACTAACTTCTCGGCAAGCATACATAGATGTGGGTTGTAAATTTTGGGGCTCAGGATTACGTAGAGCTGATTCACTTGAATGCTAAACCATACCCAGCTAAACCGCTGCACGATTTCTGTTCTCATCCTGAAGCAAAGTTCTTAACCCAAGGTACCACTGTAATATTTAATCAGGGCATGTACAGGTTATGGGGGGGGATAAACCCTAGGCTCACTTGTATATCATGGTCTGGCATTGTGTGTTAACCAGCACACTGAAATTTTTATTGGGGGAGATGCAAACTTTCTTTATGATTGTGCATGGCAACATTTTCATTTTGTGGAATTACAGACAACGCCCCCACACTTATGGGGGGGGGTTATGTTCTGGGGCCCCACGTGCATAAGCGAAATTGCGTAATTAAAGGTGCACCCCCTTTAATAAGGAAGGCACACAAAGGGGAGAGAGAGAGCACACGAGAGAGAGAGACTCAACCTGAAAATTTCTTGGGGCCTTTGCTTGCCTGCCTGAGGGAAGCCAGTTCATGTGGCAATGGCAGCAGCTGGTCATGGAGGGCCAAGAATGGCACCCAGCAGAATTGGTGCCAGGATGGGGTTGTGGGTGCGAGGTGGAGAGCAAGGTAGATGCGAAGGTGTCTCCCACAACACATTTATGTACTAAGAAACTCACTACAGTGGTACCTCGGGTTAAATATGCTTCAGGTTACATATGCTTCTGGTTACAGACTCTGCTAACCCAGAAATTAGTACCTCAGGTTAAGAACTTTTCTTCAGGATGAGAACAGAAATCATGCTCCGGCAGCGCGGCGGCAGCGGGAGGCCCCATTAGTTAAAGTGGTACCTCAGGTTAAGAACAGTTTCAGGTTAAGAATGGACCTCCGGAACGAATTAAGTACTTAACCCGAGGTACCACTGTACTAAATACTAAAATTTAATTAAGCAAAACGTGTTTCTGAAAGAAATATAACTCTTGCAGCACATTGTATTCTCACTAGATGTATCACAAATGGAGATTGCCGTTTGCTCTTTGGCCTAATTTCAGTGGACATTAGTAACACACATATAAAAATCCCTCGTGGATGGTTTCATAAATTGGTAACACTGAAGTTAATGCTTCGTTCAGCTGATGGAGAGAGATGCAGTCTCTGAGATCTTACGACGCAGTGAAGAAGTTGGTCTTTAAGGTGTTGCCGGATTCTGTGCCGAGTTCCCTGCAGCACACTGACAACGGCCATCCCTCTGTAAATTGATTCTGTTTGTGATGACGCAAAGAGGGGAAGCTGCAGTGCTACGGCAACTCTTTTGTTGACTCTGATTTCTTTGTTCATACTGCTTCACGAAATGCTTGCACCTGGTTTGAAATGTAGTACAGTGTTGATACTCCTAAGTGCTCCTATCTAATTTCCCCCTTTTGGGGGGACATACTGTATGTGAGCTACCAGGCTGACCAGAGGCTGTGTGTACACACCTAACAATGCAATATGGATGCTGTCAGATTGAAATGCAGTAGAATTGCTGCACTGGAGACTTAGCTAAACAGTTTTGCAAGGGTTTTCATCACGTTTGGCTGTTTAAAAATAAATAAAGTGCTCTAGAAAATGTGCTGCTTTTAAAACAAAAAATGCAGTGAGCTTAATAAGCCAATGACATTTAGCCTGAGCTGAGCAGTCACTTCTGCCTCGTTGAATGGGTGCAATGAGCCCCTCTCACTGAGCTAGTAAATGCAACACACACACACACACACAAAAGTTCAGCTAATTAATCATGTCTGCACAGAGGTAATGCTGCAGGGAAGCCATTATTAAATGGCATTTAGCGCAAAAGAAGAGAACTACCCTTTCCCCAAGAGATTCACCTATGCTGCCCAATCAGAAACTAGCACACGCATGTCATGGCTTTCTCTTCTGCTTTTATATATTTCGGCAGGGACGTGATTGGCTCTTATCTGAGATTAATGGGAGGGATTACTTGACACTGGTTGTAGCTTCCCTGCAGATTCTTATTTGGTAGGCTGTTGATATAGAACAAGTCTCTTTCAGCAGCTGAGCATCTTGGCATACATAATTCATTAAGTCCTGGTGTTCTGGAAATATGCAGATCTCTTTCCGCTCTTCAGATTTCTCTTCAGCTGGTGAAATATGTCTTTCCAACCAAGTCCTTGAATTTTACTGCACTTTGGAATTTTGCAAATGGCTCTTATATAACCAGAAGATCTCACAACTGGAATGCCAGTTAGATGTTCTCTTGTGTACCTAATAGCAGGGAATCAATAGATCAACAAAACTAACAAACTGAAAAGCAAAATTCATTTAAAAGAATCCAGCATACTTTCTCCTGTTATCTCAATAACAGCAGAGGACTGGAAAATTCTGTTTTAAATTGGTAACCCTAAAAAAAATCAAAAATGCCCGAAGCAAACTATTTACTCTCAGTGTCTTGGGGCTACATAAAGGTAGGAATGTCTTCCTTTTTTTACTTTTTAACCATGTTTGTCTGATTTGAAAGCATAATTATGAAAAAACAAGATTGTGGAAATAATCATTTGAAAGCTGTGGTTGTTTTTCTTTGCATTATAGACTGAGATAGTATTGGCATATTAGAATAGCTTGTAATATCTAGCTGGTAGCTGTGGAAAGAGATCCTTCATTTTCCAGTCTTGCCTGATTATGCCTATAATAAAGTTGAAGTCTGCTTTTTGGCGAATATCAGATTGGAACTATTGTGCCATATTCCATTAACCAAGGGGAACTTAGTTAAATAGATTGTGTGACAAATAATGGCTGAATGCATGCATTCATAATGCTTTCTGATCACAACGTAGATCTCTGTTTCCAAGGATGTGTTTTAATAGCATATTCTGGTTTCCTGTGTGTGACACACAGCTTCTGTTGATTAAATCTCATCTGAAATGATGGGAGGCAGAAAATGGTCTTCCCTGAATGTTGACCTGTCTTACAAATTATACATGCTGAAAATCAGTCTTGATTTACAAAGCTTCTATAAAAGAAAGCCAAATAGGCTTTCTCTCTCTCTCCACACTAGCAGGTATACAGATTTATTCATCACATGCAGCATAAAATGCTGTGTTAGATTCCCGGAGTAAATCACGGGGTAGGGTGGAGGGACATGTATATCTTCTCTGGGTTGTTCCTTAATTATATGCCCATGTAATACTTCCACATTATCTTCTTTTCCTTGATATTCATACAGTGTGTTCTTTAATGGTCCAGTAAAATAAAATCCGTGAGCTTCAGTTAAATGCATCATATTGTTAAATCAATTGCAGTATTGGCTTAGGACCAACAAAGATGTCTTAGAATGCTCAACTTGGATATAAGCTATTTAGGTCACCAGGCACTTTGATTCTAAAGCAGACCACACTCACCTCAACCCAATATTTTTTGTTTCCAGGATTTCGAACAATTCTCTTTTCAAGAACTGGTTTCCCCATATGCCAGATAACTTGTTTTCAAATATTACAAGTGCTCTGTTTATGTTCTATTGTTAGAGGGGCCTTCTGCTTTGCTCAGGATCCTGAGGGTTCTGTCTTCCAAGTACTCGCAATACTTTGCTCCCAAGGAACGATGCCGTTCTCACTTGGTCAAGAACAGATGAATATCCCAAGTCAGCAAGGACTTTGTGCAAAAGAAATCAGGCTTTTGCACATGGATTTCCTAGCAAAAGGCTGCTCTGTGTAGAATTCCCCATCCAGCAACCTGTCATGTGCACGCAGTGCTTCTGCATTCAATGCCGAACAACAGATAGTTGGTTAGCCCTGTGTATCAGAGAGCCTGTGTGGTTTGGGCTGCTGGATTTGGACTAAGAAAGCTTTCTCCAACCAGATGCCCTCCAGATCTTTTGAACCACCACTCCCATTGTACCTGACCATTGGCCACACTGGCGGAGGCTGATGAGGCTTGCTGTCAAAAACCTATCAGGAAGGCGGGCATGAGGTTGGAGAAGACTCTGCTAGGCAAGCCTGGGTTCTCATAATCCCTACTCTTCCTTGAAGGTCACTGGGTGGCCTTGGGAAGTTCACCTGCTTGGGCAAGCCCCCAACATGGGATAATCCGCAAGTATGCTGCCCTGAGCTCTGTGGATATACAGATTTGATAGAACCAGCGGGGGGGGGGGTTAACCACCTACAAGCAACCCATCCCCCCACCCAAAAAACGGGGGGTATTCAACACTCCCTATTGTGATACTGAAGTTGTTCTGGCAAGTCACCCCACATGCAGTTTGCAGCTATACACACTGACATTTATTGTGGCACTGAGTTTTAAAGTGCATGCACTATTGTTAATTAAATCTTAGCAAGCAGAGTAAGAACCTCAAGTGATGAGCCAGTTTAATACATGTGTTCAATAATATACTGTTGTACTGGTGTTTGGTTTTGTTGGTGATTCTTGCTTAAGAGAGTACACACACACACACACTTCTCTGCTTTATTTTTCCAAGCTTAGTGCATGAGTTTTGCTGGCTTGCAGGTAGAGGGAATCTTTTTATCTGTGCAGGCTTTTTTGCCGAATCATTAAAAAAAAAAGTAAGCAGTAGATTTTCCAATGGATCAGTTTTGCATCGTTTTTTACATTTTACATCTGGAGAGAAAGGGATTTAATCCCTTTTAAAATTTGCTATAGATGCAAAGTCCCATTGAAGTAGGTAGGAGTTAAGCAGGTACTTGGAAGTACACCCTGCTGAATTCAACGAGGCTTAGATAAATGTGCAAAGGATTGTAGCCTTACAGCACAATCCTACGCTTGCCTACTTGAGAAAGAGTATCATTGAGTTCAATAGGGATTACTTCCAGGAGAGGTTCTATAGGATTGCAGTATTGTTCTGAGTAGGCCCCATACACTTAAAGCACAAGTAATTTTCTCTCTTAAAAAATCTTGGGAACTATAGTTTACCTCTCACAGCTACAGTTCCCAGTGCCCTTAGGTGCTGTCGCCCAGCACCCTGAGAGGTCCACTACTACTGATGCTTGCCCCGGGGCCTCTTGTCATCATTTCCCTGCCTGGCTCAGCGCTCTTGAGGAGGGCCAGCAGCTGGATTGACCAACCATATTTATATCCCACAATGCCCCCTTTAATGAGAAATCAAAGGTAGTGTAACATGCATATGTCCGCCCTTGCTCAGAGCTAAAGACCCCTTGTTGCCGTCTGCTGCTGGGGATAGTTCCCCAGTTGCAGAGAGAAAATTGCATGTGCCAGTCCTTGCCTGGAACATTTCTGAGGTCCTTTATGGATGTGCCTTCGGGAAAAGGGATTGAAACAAACCGCTGCCTGCCTCCACTCCAAAATGGGAAGGTTCTCTTGGCAGTCATGAAATAACCAGTGATAGGGACCCTCTCCTACCTTGTGCATTTGCTCAAAGAGGGACATGCGTATTGTATCAAATAAGCGCTGCCCAGGAAACAGGTAGATATGCTCCTTATTTGCAGGCTAAAGCAAACATGACAAATGAAAGAAGCAGAGCCATGTAAATTTAAAAGAGCAAATGAGAGTGGCTGAGCAAAAAGAAAGGAAGGGCGTGGACTGCTTTCAAAGCATGTACCCTGGCCCATTTTCTCGCATTTTCCCCACACAGTTTTGTTTTGTTTTCAAGTTATGCAGTTTGTATGGGAAAATGGATATCAGAGAAAAGTGGTAGACAAGGAGTTTGAGAAACCGTGCTCAATGTTCTCAAGCTTGGAGACAGCGTTGGAGGGAGGGGCATTTGCCATGCAAATGTGCATTTTGGCCAGTGCAGGTTTTCCATTCATAACCTGATGAGCTGTTTCCAAGCCTCATGTGTGAAAACACCCCTAGGAACAGGGGAAAGGCGCACATCCTGTTTTATGTCACATGGGGGAGCAGCCCCTCGCTGCCTGGTGGAAATGGAAAAGCACAAATGGACCATTTCTATTAAGTGTGATGGCTGTCTTTACTGCCTATGGAGATGTTTGGTGATTTATTAATTCATAGAATCGTAGAGTTGGGACCACAAGGATTATGTAGTCCAACCCCCTGCAATGCAGGAATCTTTTGCCAGATGTGGGGCTTGAACCCACAGCCCCTGAGATTAAGAGTCTCATTCACTCTCTACTGACTGAGCTATCCAAGCCAGCATCTGTTTCCCTAAGGGCCTAGCAAACATGTTTGTCCACCTAGAAACCACAATATGGAAATTTTCTCCCCATCCCCTGCCCTGGTCTTTCTCTCTTCTTCTGTTCATGCCCCCCAGATCATAGGATTGGACCCACGGATTCCTGTGCCCTTGTTTAAGTAGCTAGGAGTTGGCCTCATTGCGCCCTCTCCGCATCATCTAACCAGCAGCTAACAATGCCATTTCAAGTCAGAAGGGACTGCCGAAGGGAACTTCCTTGGAGCATGAATCATGCCAGCTCTCCCTGGACCCTTGTTCCTATATTAAGATTCTGGAGGCTTGGAACTCTTGATTCCAGTGCACTGTGCTGCTGGAGAACTTCAGCCTGGGGAAAGCTGAGCTATAGGGGGTTGCAGAAATGGATTTTCTCCCTTCCAGTAAGGGTAGCTGTTGCAGCACAAGCTGCTATACCAACCTAGCTCCCAAATACTGTAGTCTTCAAAATTACACAAACATGTGATTGCAAACCTGTTACCAAAGCACGAAATAAAGATTTTTCTGCTCAGGATAATAATAATTAAATATTGCATATGAGCATGGTAGGCAGAACATCACAGGAATATCAGTTGGAGGGCTTTGTCAGTTGATACTCGGAGGGTGTTGTATCTCCAGTTTCATGATCTTGTTTTTAAAATGCCAGAGATGCTCTGTTCTTTGTGAGAAAGCTATATCCACAAACAAAAAATGAAGAGTGCTCCAGTTTCCATAGCATTTGAGTCATTGGGGGGGGGGGGGCTGGGTGCTTAGCTTTAGAGGCACATATGTATTTTTAGGGAGTGGATGAGAGCTTTTGATCTTTTTCATACTCTTTCCAACAAGGACACTTGAAATTGTGCAGGGTTGACATTTTTCAATTATGTGATGGCTTTTTGAAAAGTGCACTTCATATCAAAATACAAAAATATGGCCTAGGAATATGAGAAGCCAAGAATATTGTTTTCTTTCTTCTGTAGGACAAAAGTGGGTGTGGGTGTGTATAAACATTTGAATGGCAGTAATCCCCCTCCCCCCCCAAATTAAAATCTAGTACATTTGCAGTGTCAATTGATCTGTCTGCCATCGTTCCCAGTTTGTTTTCAGCATCTGTTTATATAACATTAAGTAGAATAATGTATTTCTCCTGGAAATACCACTTGACTGCATTATGCCCATTGAAGTGAGCTGGTTTGCTGAATTAAATGTTTGAATATGCCTAATATTAAAAGAAGACTGAATTTTCTCATTGCAAGGGCTTCAATTCTTGCCTATTGACGTGTCCTGTTTTTGCTTTTCTTTGCAGTTTAAAAGAATGCTCAACCGGGAGCTAACCCACTTATCTGAAATGAGCCGATCGGGCAATCAGGTCTCTGAATATATATCCAACACCTTTTTAGGTAAGCTTACGATTATGGACACTAGTACTCTTTGTGCTGTTCCTTGTGCTTTTCCTTCCTCTCCACCAGTAACATCCAGATGGAAAGTTTATGAAAATTCATATCCTGTGCTGTTGGTTTAACTGCAGTATTTTTCAAACGTATGTATATAAATCACTATTGGTTAAATAAAATGCAGTGTGCCCTGTTTTATTTTCCCACATACTCTTTCCTTTACATTGAATATGTCCCTGTTGTGTTCAGAAAGTTCAATTGGACAGAGTTCTCAAATACTGTTCCCTTTCATGCTATTGTGACGTATTATTTGACAATCTGTGTTCAAAAGCATGATTGCTTATCATGGCACTCACACACAACAGCAATCTTGGGTACCCCAAGGTTTGCAGAAGTACAGAAATATTTAGATGTCTCTATCCCCTTCCCACAAAGCCCCAGTGAGGACTGAGTGTAATCATTGGCCACTGAATCCTGACTGGCTGTTTTGAGAGTAAGGTGAAAATGGAATGGAATATCCTGGAGGGGAACCCTGCAACATTTTCTTGCAGGTGCTACATGTTTAATATAGTCCCGTTTGCTAAATACTCCCTATCTATCTAAGCATCTATCTAAAGACAAATTAAACACGGCAGCTACAAGCCTAAACTCTCTTACCATGGTGTAATCCCATTGAAGAGTAAGTAGGACTTACTTCTGAGTAAGCATGGTCCAACTGACCAATTCTGATAGTTCTTTATACCTTCAGCTGTTGATACTGCTGCAGTACTGCTGGAAAAACATACTGCTGTTCAGTTTTTAAAATGGCTTACCATTTTAACAGAGGGAAGTTGCAGCATCAAGCAAAACTTTCTGTGCACAATTCTGCCCCCCACCACTGTCTTGCTTCTTGGGATTTCAGCCTAAATCTTCTGGCACAGTCATGGTTTTTCTCTAAAGTATTACTTGCATTCTGTGGTTTGGTAAAGAAGTGTAAATTGATATACCCCCTTCAGTCTTTGGGTTGTGTCCAGTGGTTGCTTTGAACGAGCAGAATTGCTTACAGTCCTGCAAAGCAAAACAAATCTCCCCACCCTACTGCAGCCCTCTGAATTATATCGTATACTGTTCCATAGAATTCCCCACCCCTGAGAAGCAGCTTGGGGGAACACAGGAGGAGAGATACATAAACCAAGTGCCCTGTCTTGCATGAATGGAAGTGCTTTCCATTGTTGGATGCATCTGTAGGTACAACCCATTGCTTGTTATTAATTCTTCTTTATTTAATTTCCCATAAACAGATATTAATGTGCAATAATACCACTGCAGCCAATATCGCCATTCCACACTTGGCAAATGGGACACAGCTATCCACCCACATGGTACATGTGATCATGCTTGTGTCATAACTAGTTCACAGTCGTGCCAACAAAAGAAGAAGGCATTGTTGCTCCAGGACCTTATTGAGGACCATTAAGCCTGCACAGTGCCCTGCTCTTCCTACATCACTCACTTTTGTGGCATCACAAACAGCTGGCCATTGGTGGGATTGAGCAGAGCACTGGTGCAAGAGGTCAGCACTCTTGTGCTCCAGAGATAAGGGCTTGGACTCAACTTAATAGGCAGCCTGCTGTGCTTTCCTGCAGCTTATATAAACCATTGCCTGACACAGCTGGCCAACTTAAAATTATGTTGATTATTGGGGAAACGTGAAGAGGGAGACCATTTTGCATCCGAATTTGCTAGACCAGAACTTGGTTCTGTTCGCTGTGGCTTAAAAACTAAATACCTTTTCCTATTTAGACACACCCGAAACAAATCCTTTATAAAACAAAACTCGTCTTGAAGCCTTTGAAAAACGCAGATGATCTCTAAAACTGAATTTAAGGAACCCTGTGTCATGAAATTCTACTGAATATTGATCCAATGTATAGTTAGCAGAGTAAAACTTAAAAGTGTTGCAGGATTCCCCCCAAAATAGACCAGAGGCAATTAATGTTTCATCCAGCAGAGCTTTACTGCTACTGAAGGCAAATGAGCATAATGGTCACAAATCCAATACATTCAGGATTGGCACTGTCCATAAGAAACCCAGTTGCAGCAGATTTAACTTAAACTTACAATAACTTAGAATAAGACTAAACCTTAACACTATATACAGAACACCACACCAGAAGGAAAAGAGGTAGAGAAAGGGAAACCCAGGCTCCTTCTGGCCTTAATTTTATAGTCAGCATGACCTTGACTAAAGGAGAAAAAACAGAACCAGTTTAAATCAGCTGTACAGTGGTACCTCGAGATGCGAACGGGATCCGTTCCGGAGCCCCGTTTGCATCCTGAACAGAACGTAAGACATGTCTCCGCTTCCGTGCATGCGCGTGACGTTATTTTGACCGTCTGCACATGCACGAGCGGCGAAACCCGGAAGTAACGCGTTCCGTTACTTCTGGGTCGCCGTGGAATGCAACCCGAAAATACTTATCCTGAAGCGTATTTATCCCGAGGTATGACTGTACTCAGCTTCTCTGAAGGAATAACCCAAACACCATGAACCTTCTGCTTGTTTCACACAGAAAAGATCCCAGAACCCTCTTGAATTAATTAGAATAGGAAAGATCACACATCACGTCAATAATTTCTGTACTAAGAAATGCAAACTGACCCCCTAGTGAAGGAAGGGATAAGTTTAATTTCAGAAACTCTGAAAAAAAAAAAAGCTGGAATAAGATTGCCAGCGGAGATGACCTACATAGGAGGATTTTCTCGCTGTGACTCACTGAAGAACCCAAGACTTCACTGTCTGCCTGTGTTTCTGTGGCAGCGAGGGAGATGCATACCCTAAGGAAATGTGTCCACCACAGACCTATAAATTGAACTATCCTGTAAACAGGACTCAATCCTGTGTTACGTTAAGCAACACAGATCCATTGTTAGAATATTGTTTAAATAGCAGGACTGAAGTTTCGGATCTAATCCAAAGGATCTCATGCCTATATCATTTCAGAATCCCAAGTGGGGGGCAGTCACTTATTTCAAAGTGTTCCCATTGTAGCCTCTTCTCCTGGACTGTTTTATGCATACAGGGTCAGCAATCAGATTGCGGGGAGAGGGTTGAACAATCAATCGGTTGCATGCACTCTTAAGGTGCCACGATTAGGCAACAGACCATACCATGGTATCTCTCTCTCCCCGCCCCCCAATAGTTTGTATCTGACTTTTGGAGCCTGATGAACATTTCTTCAGCTTTTAATGAGCCCTTATAGCTGGGGTTGGAGGCCTGTTCCATATGTTTTTGAGCATCTCCTCTCATCATTGCTGACGATTGGCCCTGCTAGCTGGAGCTGTTGGGAGCTGGAAAACAACCATATCTGGAGAGCTGCACATTCTGTATCCCAGCCTTAAAGACTTGTGTAGCATTATCCTTAATGCTGTAACTCTCTCTCTCTTCACGGTTCTGGGTCACATTGCATTCATTTCCTAATTTTCAATGAGCTTTGCTTCCTTTGGGAAAAGGGCTGTGATAGGAGCCCTTAAACTATTTTGCAATCCTTTCTTAAAAGAAGAATTTTGTGTTTAAGGAATGCAGGGAGGGGAAGGGAGAAATATTTTCTGGGCTGCAGAACGGAGCCCAGCACGGATAGTGTTAGCTGCTTGCTCACTTTGAACAAAACCTTAGGAAAACCCATGGAATTCCATGCCCCATCTAAAATCTTCCGGACAGACACTTCCTTTCACTTGAGTTCATCTGACAGTTCGCTTTACGATCCTCCCTCATGATGGTCCTAAACTTTGTGCATATGACTGAAGCCATAAACATCAAGGCAGGCACACGAGTCACTGCTCTTCAGCTACTGTTGGTTTGTGCCAGTCAAGTGCTCTTCCTTTCCTCTGTGTTTTATTTAATTGGTGATCAAGAGAGGAGCAGTACAGGGGGAAGGAATGGATGCCCAAGGCTAAAAGTTGGTGACATTTTCACTTGTTTGCAGAGATTCTCTGCTGTTTCCAGTAAGTGCTAGTCTGCTCGGAAAGGTTACAGAAAAAGAGAGCGACAGAGATAAGAGAAAACAAGCATGCTAAATAAAACACAAATGTAGCCGTGGTCATATTGCATCCCTTTGTTGTTGGTTGTTAGGTGGAGCAAATAGTATGCATACGTTTCTTTAATGCTCTTGACCCCCAACATTGTTATTTCTTGTTTTTATTTTGGGGAAAGATGAGATCAGTGAAGAGAATCTCAAAACAAAGGTGTTAATTTTACTGAAACAGCTTAATTACAATGCTGTTGTGCTAGCTGGAGTGCTTGCACTGGCTTCCACTAATGGAACTGGGTAGTTGTATCCAACGCAGAATACTTTTTTTTCAGTATTGCTTTTCTCACAACTCTTGAGTGGCCATTGCTGTTCCTCCTGTTGTACGGATGGCAACACAGCCTTGCATTTAAGCACTTACCTATTAGGCAACAACAAATTGCATGTGGTCAAGTACATGGAATTTCATGCGAGTGAGTGATGGAAGAAAGATGGAGCATTCTATCCTTCCTATGTGCTCAGCATATAAACTAAGTGAGCTGCTGGAGAGAACAGAATTATTCCTCTCTTCTATGCCAGTCCCTACTAGGCTAGTATTTTTTGCGTGGTGGTAAGCAGGTTAGTAACTTTTGCAAGTTTATTTACAAGGCTGTTGTAAAATTAGACTGATGAGAATAAGTGATCTGTTTAAAGCCATATCAAATCCATTGCTAATCTTGGATTTGAAGCCATCTTTTATGAAGTCAACTGTGCTGGCTGATTTTGCTGTTCCTGATTTTTTTTTAATATCTATGAGTCATAAATCTACTGTAGGGATGTTTTGTGAAAGGCTGACTTTGGTTCAGAGCTGAACTTTTACAAGACAGCACTAATATACAAACAGATTAACAATTTTCTTTTGCCCTCCCTCCTTTCATAGACAAACAGCATGAAGTGGAAATCCCATCTCCTACACAGAAAGAGAAAGAGAAGAAGAAACTGCCGATGTCTCAGATCAGTGGAGTGAAGAAACTGATGCACAGCTCCAGCCTAACCAATTCGAGCATCCCAAAATTTGGAGTCAAAACTGACCAAGAAGATATTCTGGCCAAGGTAAGGGCAATGCTGCTCTCTAGCTGGTTTTCTCACTTATAGTGGAGCAATGTGTGGTGTGGTGTAGTGGTTAAGAGCGGTAGTCTCGTAATCTGGGGAACCGGGTTCGCGTCTCCGCTCCTCCACATGCAGCTGCTGGGTGACCTTGGGCCAGTCACACTTCTTGAAGTCTCTCAGCCCCACTCACCTCACAGAGTGTTTGTTGTGGGGGAGGAAGGGAAAGGAGAATGTTAGCCGCTTTGAGACTCCTTAAAGGGGAGTGAAAGGCGGGATATCAAATCCAAACTCCTCTTCTTCTTCTTCAATGTGACAAGCCGGTAAATCACATCCACAAGTTTGCCCACATTAGTATTTATTTACACTTCACTGCATGTCCACTCTAGACATGGCAATTTGCATTGAGGAGAGTTGTCATTGGAACTACTTTAGTGGACAGGTAAAAATATAAAAGGAATGGAAAAATGAGACCTTCAGTATTTACAGTAGACTTCTGCATCTATAGCATTTCAAATTGATTGGTATGCTTATACCAAAAGCGCCTCAAGCAAGGGATGTAACATGCAGACGGCTCCAGGTTCATTCCCCATCACCTCCAGGTAGGGAAGGGATGTTGAAACCCTGGAGAGCTGCTGTCAGTCAGTGTTGACAGTACTGAGCTAGATGGATCAACAGTCTTGGGCGTTCCTAAGCTTTCCCCACTTTGACCATTATGGTGCTCAGAACATCCCAAAGCACTGAGAATAGCAATAAGAGTATAGCATCTCTGAAGGCTTTCCCACTGATCCCTCTTATTGCTGGGTATCAGTGTACTAGTGAAACGATTCCATTCCATTTCTCTCTCTGAAACAAGAGAAACAAGATACTCCCTCCCTGTTTTAAGTCTAGAAAACTGGTAGCTGACACACTGAGAATGACTGGGATTGGTAACAGCAATCCAGTGTTGCAGTTTTGCATAAACCTCGTTGAAAAAGCCAGTATTAGATTCTGTTTTCTGCTCGATTTCGTTTTAGGAACTAGAAGATGTAAACAAATGGGGCCTCCAGGTGTTTAAAATAGCTGAATTATCTGCGAACCGACCTTTGACTGTCATCATGTACACTATTTTCCAGGTATGTGTAACAAAAGGAGACTTTTCCATTTTCCATTTTCATCCTTTGCATGTATTGTAAAGGCAGCCATCTTTTCTCTCTTTCATTCCAGGAGCGGGAATTATTAAAAACATTTAAAATTCAACCAGACATGTTAATAACTTACTTGATGACATTGGAGGACCATTACCATGCAGATGTGGCATATCACAACAACATACATGCTGCAGATGTTGTACAGTCTACGCATGTGCTGTTGTCCACCCCAGCTTTGGAGGTAAGTTCACAGAAACAGAAGCTTTGTGTCACGGAATCCACAGACATCAAATCTTCCCCTCGCTTTTTTGCAGGAATCCTGCAGCATCTGTTTGCAAGATACTCTAGTCAGTTCAATGGAGCAAAAAATACTTCTACAGTGGTACCTCGCAAGACGAATGCCTCGCAAGACGAAAAACTCGCAAGACGAAAGAGTTTTTCGTTTTCTGAGTTGCTTCACAAGACGGATTTCCCTATGGGCTTGCTTCGCAAGACGAAATGTCTTGCGCCTTTTTTTTTTAACCGCCAATGCATTCCTATGGGAAACCGTCAATACACAGCGGTGCTTCGCAAGATGAAAAAATTCACAAGACGAAAAAACTTGCAGAACGAATTAATTTCGTCTTGCGAGGCACCACTGTATTATTTGTTATTTATCTACATCCGCCATTTGTATGCTGCCTCATAACATAAAGTTCTCTAGGCAGCTTGAGAGACACAGACTTTGTTTCTGTTTTGTTTGCTTTTCTCTGAACTGAAGTGTAGAAGGCATGTTTTACAGAAGCTGTGAAATGTCCCAATTGTATTTCAGCGTCAGCTTTTCAGTTCAGCCTTGGTTTATTTTCTGATGGGTGAATCCAGTGTTGCATGAGCAGCTGTCAACTTGCAGAGGGGCCTTCTCTTCCTTTGTCACCCCTCTCCTACCTACAGCCTCCCAAATCTGCTCCAAACCTTCTGCATCAGATTTGGGGGGCAGGGCACGTGGGAGGTTACAGAGCAGGGAAGAGAAAATGCAAGTCCCGTTGTGCAAGTTGATGTCTATATTGTGCTAGCTTTTATGACTTGCTGGCTGCTGCCACCAGCAGGGATCCCAACAGCACCGTGTGTGTGTGTGCATACACAAATTCGCCAGCCACATCAAAAAGTGTTTCTCTCCATTTACTCTGTTTTTCCTTCCCCCTCAGGCGGTGTTCACGGACCTGGAGATTCTGGCTGCTATTTTTGCCAGTGCAATACATGATGTAGATCATCCTGGGGTTTCAAACCAGTTTCTTATCAACACAAGTAAGTGTGGTCTATTTCTGGTAAAACTTGCTCAGTTCACGCATCACATTAAAGCTGTAGGATTTTTTGATTTATTTTTTAAACTGTTTTCTTTAGGTAAATGAGCAGCACTCTGAGAACCGCTGCTGGAAAGGTCCTGGGGGTGCTCCTCCTGTGGCCGTGCCACCTCAAGCAAAACAAACCATAGTTTGGCTTTTTGTGTCCTCCAAACCCAGGCTTGTGGTTTTCCCCAAACCAACCACAAGTGGTAAGCCAAGAACAAGCCTCAGTAACCACTTGTGGTTTGTTTGAAGGAAACATACCCAGAGCCTTTGTTTGTACAAAATAACAAGCCAGAATGGCTCATTTTGTCCAGGATCAGGAGTGCCACAGGTATTTAAGAGCACCATGCACCAACTTATGCCTGCTTGTTTATGTGAAAGTAGGAGTATTGTGTTTTTGCAGTATTAATGTATGTGACCTAGTTCTTCTTATTTATTAAATTTGTATACCGCAGGTCTCGGGGTGCTTCACAACATAAAAATGCAATGTAAACGCACAAAATACATTAAACCCTCTCCAGAAACGAATAACACACCGACCCCTACCAAACTATCAATTGCATATTGTTTCTTGTTTCTGTTAATTAATAATAATTTGTTACTTGTATGCCACCCATCTGACTGGGTTGTCCCAGCCACTCTGGGCAGCTCCCAATAAAATAAAATAAAAAGCAAAAACACAATACAATACCACACACTAAAAACTTCCTTGTTTCTTTGCTGCTGCTGTGCTTACTAAAAGCCACAGAGGTGGCAGTCTAAGGTGGGCGATGGAAGGAACGTTGGCTTCCTTAACTCTTCCTCCACAGTGGTGCAGTTTGTTAATTTCAGATTCTGGACTTACGGTCTTACGGCTTGCAATGAAGGCTATGGCGGCCTGATCCAACTTCACAAACAGTGCTATAAATCTTTAGGGCAGATGTTGCTAAGTTGGTTGGTGTGGGGATGGGAATGCTCTGGCCCTCATTCAATAATAGGAACCTAATAATTTTTCGCTCCAACCCACTGATCACCGCTTGGGGAAGGGTCCTTGCTCAGTTGCAGAGCACAAGCCTTGCGGGTGGAAGGTCCACGGTTCAGCCCCCCCATCTCCAGGTAGGGCTGTGAGAGATCCTGTCCACAATCTGGAGAGCCACTGCCAATGCAATGCAGGAATCTGAGATTAAGAGTCTCATACTCTTCCAAGTGAGCTATCTCAGCTGGCAGCATAGACAACACTGAGTGAGGGGAATCAATGGCCAGACTTTTATTAAGTCACCCCAGTATACTTTTTCACCCAAGCATTGCCATGGACTTCCCTACTGGGCCACTAAAACAGATGGTGCATAAAGTGTATTACGTTTAAGGGTGGGTAGGTGAGAGACACTGGATTATATTATGAGTTCAGAGAGTTGCTCCTCAGCTGCAATTTTTAGAAACATGGTTTTCCACTAATATACAAGTAAGCTATTCCCTGCCACGCAGAGAGATCTTGGTCATAAAGCAGCGCATGCCACTCATAAAATGCTAATGTGTTCAAAAATTGTTTTGCGTACTGTTCCTGAGAATTACAGGCATCTTGCCACATCACGACAACTGGATAATTATTAGGCTCCAAAAAACCCTCTTGCTTCCCTCATTTAAAATACATTTTTTTTAAATGCAGAGCACTAAAAGCTTGAGGATTTTATGAATTAGTCATTCACTGTGGGAGGTTACTGTTCTACAAAGTGCAACTCTTTTTGGTTTTGATTCTTAAACCTTTCACATGTGACTATGAGATAAATGGAGAATTCATTGGCAAAACAAGGTCTCCCTCCCCACGTTCTGTCAAGTTATGCCTCTGGGAGAAAAAGAGCGAGAGGGAAGATTCCTTGGCTCACGTGCTTGGTACAGGAGAGCGAGACTGTGGGGAAATAAATTGGAGCTCAAGAGCTTCAGCATGCGGTCCTGTTGAGCTGCAGGGATTTTTCAGCCAAACTTTACAAAAAAAACAAACCACAGAACCCTAAACAAAGCGACAGTCAGTAGAACAGACTGATGCTCAGCTAGCTTTAGGATATGCAAACTGTAATAAGCAGAAATTAATGTCAACCAATGACAAGCAGTGTGTTTCACGGGTCTTGTATCTAGAAGAATCTAGGCTGAATAGAGGGAACGAAACACATCTATAACTGAGTGCCTCGTTAGGGGATTTGTAAATAAATGCAAGTTGACTGGTTTTTGTTTTTCTTACCACAAATGTTCCAAGATGTTTGTACGTGAACTTCACTTGATTTCGTCGTCACGTACAGACCCAGATAGAAATTTGCATTTGGAGAGCATAGGACGTCTCTCTGCAGTTTTTGGTAGCAGTGAGCGGGAGGAAGCCAGGAATTTCAAACCAATGCAAGGAAAGGATATATGCACACTTGGTACAAGAATAGGCTCTTCATGGGAGGAAAAGGGATAAAAAGGCAGTGAAAGTGAGAAACTGCTTACAAGGAGGTAATTACTGTGCAGTTTAAATCCTGAAACCGTTCTAAAGGTGTAAGACATAAATTCTACATGCCTCAAATATTAAGGGGCAGGATGAGGACTCTATGCCCAACGTGACCTGATAATACATGCAAAGGAGAGTTTTGGGGACAAAATTTGTATTGATATTGACTGAGTGCTTATTAATGCAGAGTAAGCCCTTGCTTCAAGATTTGATCATGATTGTTATGGTTTCCTCTTGCTTCTGAAATTTTGCAAAGCCTTCAGAAGAAAGTTGTTTTTCAAAATTCCAAGAGCAGGAGGAAATCAATGATCATGATCAGATCTTGCAGCAAACACATCCTCTGCATAATGCAAGCATTTAGTGTTCTCCAGAACAGTGGAGCCAATTGTAGCTGAAGAAAGATCTATTGTCAAATATTGTTACCTGCAGCCTTCTGAACCCAGTTCTGGTTTTGTTTTCTTGGTTTGGCATTCTACACATAACAGCTGTCAACTCCGCAGAACAAGACGTATCTGAGCCTGCTCAAGAGAAGCAATGTGATGTTCTAGCCATGTAAATTATAAATTGTTCTTTTTGGATACCTTACAACTGTGAGAAGTCAGAAAGAAAACTTGTGGACAGGTAGGAAAGGGATATAGGCTTTCTTAACGTTCTGCCTTGTGACTGTCTTGCAGACTCTGAACTTGCCTTGATGTACAACGATTCATCAGTCCTGGAAAACCATCATTTAGCTGTGGGCTTCAAGTTACTGCAGGAAGAAAATTGCGACATTTTCCAGAACTTGACAAAAAAGCAAAGGCAATCATTGAGGAAGATGGTCATTGACATAGTGAGTTGCCATTTGAATGTACCTATCTATCTTTGTACTTCCTTGTAGGATTTAAAACCTAAAATTGCACACAAGGTGCTTTTTCCTAAAGCATTTTAAACTTTCTTTTAACAGGACAGATTCTCAGTAGCTTGTTTAGTCTTACTCAGAATTCTATTTTGAATTTACCCACCTGTTCTGAAAAAAATCCCCTGCTGCTGAGTTATGAGTGATTATGAACTGTTCCACACAAAGTGGTTCTCCCTGGGTTTTGCTGTTCATGGGAACACTCAGAAATCATTTATTCTGCACCCACAAAACCTCTCCGAATTGGTGTCGGTATAGATTATAGCTAGGTATTTAGTATAAGACGCTGCCACTATGCCAGATTAAATTCCACATCATCATCATTTTATTTGTATGCCGCTTTCCCACAGTTAAAAACAATGCTCAAGGTGGCTTACAACATGACAAGATTTACATAATTACAAAAGTCATAAACAATAAATAAACCACATAAAAAAAAATGCACAACCAAATGGAAAACAATTTCCACATAAATCAAAATCTAAAACTAAGTAATACCACAGTTTAAATGACATACGTAAAAAATAACAGCAATTTAAAAACAAAAACGGAGCCCTCTCTGTCCGGCAGCAGTCCTTTGTGGAGGCTGTCAGGCCCCGCCCTAGGTCAGGTGGTGATTGGCAGGACGGGGGCCCTCAGGCGCTCGGCAGGGGAGTCCTCCTATAATAAATTTGTAGATAATTTTAGTAATCCGTTGCTTTCTCTTCTCTAAGGTGCTTGCAACAGATATGTCTAAGCATATGAATCTTTTGGCTGATCTGAAAACGATGGTTGAAACTAAGAAAGTGACTAGCTCTGGAGTTCTGCTGCTTGATAACTATTCAGACAGGATTCAGGTAAGAGAGATATGCTGTTGTGTGCAATATAAACCTGGATTACCACTCATCCCATCGTGTGTATTCCAGTAGACGTACATTGTCTTGCTTTCTTAACTGGTTGTCATTCCTACCTGCAAAAAAACATCGGTTGTGTCTACTAAATATGCTTTGCCTAGACCACTGTGAGTCGCTGAAATCTTCCCCTATGGTTGAAAAGCAGCCAAGTTGCATAGCTTGATTAAGTTTGCCTAAGGGGCCACTCTCCTTTGAAACAGATCAGTCTTGCACTTACAGCATTTTTGGCCTTTTAATACAGGCAGAAGCTGCAGATGTGAGATAATTGGAAGGCTATTAATGTCAGTGTGAAAAACACACAGCCCACCACCCCTTTGCTGTTCAGAATAAACCTTGCACTCGGTGTATTTTTGAGATTCTGTTTTCACGCCCGTCAAATGTGCAAATGGAAAAAGGGCTCTGTCTCCACAGGTTTCTCTAGAGAAATGTGTTTTCTGTCTGCTTTAGGTTCTGCAAAATATGGTACACTGTGCAGATTTGAGCAATCCGACAAAGCCACTCCAGCTATATCGCCAGTGGACGGATAGAATAATGGAAGAGTTCTTTCGGCAGGGAGATCGAGAACGAGAGAGGGGGATGGAAATCAGCCCCATGTGTGATAAGCACAATGCATCAGTAGAAAAATCACAGGTAATCTGTCAGAAGAGAGCAAAATGCAATGTGGTTGATAGAACATTAGATAACACTTAGTTGGGGAAATGTTAACTCTTTTGTGTAGGTTTGCAATTTTAAAAAATGATTTAAAACAGGGGCCTTTTCCCTTAGGGGTCACATGCCAGCCAAAGCCGGTGATTAATGGAGCCAGAGACAAAATTGTTTTGGATAAACAAGCCTGCCCGCCTGGCACTTTCACTACCTATCTTTAGGTGCCAGGCAAAAAAGTTTCTCTTCAACCAGCCGTTCGGCTGATTAATGTTCTATGGCTTTTTAAACTTTGGGTGGGGGGGTATTATTGCTTTGTTTTTGTTTTCGCATTTTATATTTCTCTGTTGTGAACTGCCCTTGGGATCTTCAGATGAATGGTGGTATACAAATTTAATAATATTAACAATGATCTGGAATTAAAAGCATGCTGCTTCAGTTTTCACCATGGCTTCCTCAGATTATAATCCCCAATCCTCTGCCCAGTTTATTCAGAGTTAAGACCACTGGGCTTGGTGGAGTTACTCCCAAATAAGTATACACAGGGTTTTTTTTAACTGAAGGAGCTACAGCTCTGAGTGTGATAGGCAGATATGTACACAAAAGTCTACCAACTAGAATTTGAGGCACTTTATCCTTAGTAAGAGCATTGCTTGCTCTTGTCAGAGCACAGAATTATGGAGAAGAGTAAGGATAGCCTGGGATGACGTCTGATGCTGCACTGAGGCTCAGAGTCACTTGCAGAACTATGAAAATATTTTCTGGTTTTGAATAGTTAAAGGTTTAGTGCACTAGGGTGGGGGTAAGCTCCCGTTTATCTCCTCAGCTATGGGCTGGAGGTTATAACTCTAAATAGTTGTGCTGGTCTCAAGCTCAGTGTAGAATTGGCAGGCTACAAAGTTGATCCATGACAAGGATCCTTTGCAAGATAGGATGCAGGAGACAGAAGGGAGAATTGCAGAATCTTTCTGTCAGGCTTGTTTAGTATAGGAAATTGGTCAAGGTAGTTCCTCCTCCTTTGGAAATAACCTCTCCCCCCTAATTTTGCATTACAACAGGTGGGTTTTATAGACTACATTGTTCATCCTCTCTGGGAGACCTGGGCAGACCTTGTACACCCAGACGCCCAAGACATCTTGGACACGCTGGAAGACAATCGTGAATGGTACCAGAGCACAATCCCTCAGAGTCCGTCTCCTGCCCCGGACGACCAAGAGGAGGGGAGACAGGGCCAAACAGATAAATTCCAGTTTGAGCTAACGCTGGAGGAAGATGGTGAATCGGACACAGAGAAGGACAGTGGGAGTCAAGTAGAAGAAGACACCAGCTGCAGTGACTCCAAGACTCTTTGCACCCAAGACTCAGAGTCCACTGAAATCCCACTTGACGAACAAGTTGGAGAGGAAGTGGGGGAGGAGGAGAGCCAGACAGAACCTTGTGTGCTAGAAGAACGTTCTCCTGACACGTAACGGTGCGACGGCTCTGCCGCTCCCTCTGCTTTCTCTCTCTCCTACTCTTTTCAAGAATCAAAAATGGTTTCCAAAGTGCATGTCACTCGGCACAGCCATGGTCACGCCTCACTGTCATCTGCAAGAGATGTTCGCTGATCAAAAACTGACCTTGATTACCCTGTTTGGCACTCAGGAATATTGTAACCAGAAATGTTCATTGTTCATAGCATCCAGAGAGCAAAAGGAAGGGAAAACACCTGCAAAAAGAACAGTTTAACGAGAATTCAACTTGGCAGATACAATCAGAGAGAGTGTCTACTCCAAGCTGTTTTCAAAAGGAGTAACGGCTGGTCCAAAGCTTGTGTGTGCGTGTGTGTTTTGTATTGGTTTTTAGTTTCTTGAGAAGAGGCATTAGTAGCATACATCACCAGAATATACAGAAGGCGACCGGCGAGTGAACAAAAGGTTACTAGCGGAAAGCGATCGAGCTCAAATAATGGGGACACAACACGAATCTGTTACCAGTAGGAAGATGAAGCTGTGGAAGTCACATAATTTTCTAATTTCAAGTCTTCCTAACACATGACTGAAAAAAAAAGTGTAACTCAGTGGGTTGCACTGACGTCTGCATTTTGTATTATATGTAAAATGGAAATCTTTTTGTAGAGTTTACTTTTATTATTAAATGTATTGAGGTATTATATTTAAAAGAATGCAACACTCTCAGAACTTCATCTGCCACTGATTCTTTCTTTCCCCCCCCCCCCACAAAAAAAAGAGTAACTTGCAAGTTTTCAGTACAAATATGAGCTACACTGGATAAATCCAATTTTATATTTGTTTGCACTTAAGATTTTCATACCAATTCATTCAGCTGTTGTAAAACAACTCTGTGTTCTAGACCAATGACAGCTATCAAACACTCATTTTCCCCCTCCCATGTTGCAGAAAACTTGTTTGTTTGCATTAATTTCTGGCTTTTCTTACTGTAATTTCCCCAAAGCAGCAATATTTCATCCGTGAAATGTCCTCAGAGATGGCTTGGTTGCTGCAGACCCAGCTTTTACTGCTGTGGGCTTACTATAAAATTTCTAAAATCTAATGGACCGTTGCAGTAGCAGTTCCCCAAAATTTGGATTGCAACCCATTGCTGGACGGCAGCAGCCCTGAGTATTGAGCACCAAACTCCTTACCGTGGGGTCCAGAGGGTGGAGGACTCCAACAAAGAATAGGGTTAGCGGGGGAGATCCTGAGGAAGCTCCAAAGCAAAGATGAAACTCCATTAGCAGCTCCTAAGAAAGAAAAGTTGGGGGGGCACTCCTATTAGAGTTGGGATTTGCAAGTCTACAGCTAGCATGAATGTGACTCTTGCTATAAGTACAAACCTTTTATTTGTTAATTGCATCATTCCCACAAGGCTGCTCCTAGCTGTGTATGCAAAGATTTGCTGTACTAGCAAATAATAATACTTAGGGTGAGGACATATGGACTGCTGTGACACAACACAGTGCTACAGACTGTGCCTGTGCAACGAGTACTTACAAACAATTTGTAGTGGAATCTTTTCTGCTTCAGAAACAAACTGAGGCTTTCTGCTGTCCCCTACCCTATTACCCCCCCCCCCCCCCGTAGCTTTTTGCAAAGGCTGGGCTGGGAATATAATGTAAAAGGTCACCGATAAATCAGCCCCTTTAAAAATCAGACAAAATCAGCTTTTGACCTTGAATATGGCACGAAATATATAATAGTCTTTTTAAAAAAAAATCTGCAGAAAGGATCTCGCATTTTTGTCCACGCAGTGACTTTTGTTTTGCTCCTTTTGCTGTCCCACTGAGAGGTCACGTTGAACGAATAAATGCCTAGGATGGAATCGTAAAGGTTATGTTAGGGGCTGGGAATGCATGACCCTATAAAAATAACAGAGCAGGAAAAGCATTTGTAGAATGAAGTGCAGCCTTGCAATGCACCACAGAATTAAATGTCATCAAAGCTATTGATTTTAATGGGTTTGTTTACATTTAACTCTGTCTCTCATTGTGCCCTTAGCCTGCAACCAGTATGTGATGAAAACTCTGCAGGGTGGCGGAGATGGTGGGTGTGAATTCACATCTGCCTCTGACCTGCACTGTGACTGTGTTGCAGTGGGTGTTGGGGGCATAAATATGACTAGAGTCATGTTCATGACTATGCATGACGACATCTGCTGCCTTATCAACATGGAGCGTTCAATTGCCTGCACCCCTCCCTCCCTACCCAGCATAGACCAGCATAGAGGGACCCTGCATAGATTTGGCTTGAAGGACGAGGCTGTTTTGACCCAATGAAAACAGTGGATTGGAGGTAGACCAGTTGAGGTCACAACTAACTCTTGAGTCCCGTTGATTTCAATAGATCGACCTTTTACGTCTTGATACAACCCACAGATTATACTTGGTTGACTAAACCAAGGAAAGTTTGGGACACTGCTAAATATCAGATTTTAAATGAAAACACTGACTGACGGGGATTTTTTTTAAAGTGCATTTTAATGTGTCTCGTCTACCTTTTAGCTCTTAATGGCTTTTACTGAAGAAGGAAAAACTGGAGAAGTTGATGAAAGAATTTCACCATGTTGTTGTCAGCCTAGGCTCCTGTCCTCCCCTCACTACGTCAACATTTGTTAGTCCCCAAGAGTGCCTGGAATCTTAACGAATAAAGCAATATCAATTCCAAAAATCAATATATATCGGGAAGGGTATTTTATCTGCACTAAAGGTTTAATCCTACGAACAGGGGTAACCTCTAGCTGGAGCCAGCCAGAGACTTAAGTATTGGGGAAAGGCCAGCGTCTAATGCTGAGCAGGGCAAGGGGCATGTCTGGCCTCTTGAATAACATTTTTTTAATGGTTATTCTCAGATGCTCACTTTAAAGGAGGTTCGTGTCTGTTGATAGTTCTGGTTAGTGTATACCCTGTAAGATTAAACTGTCAAAGAAAAAGAAGAGGTAATGAAAAAACCACCATATTGTGTAAAATACACACCCATATACATGGACAATCAAGTGGCAGGAAACATAATAATGTTTAGAGGCAGGGATCGAATGCACTGTACAATCTTTGTTTGTTTGTTTTACTTTGCCAAAGTGTGCTTTAGCGCCAGCACACTACTCTAAAAACAACAACACAATACTATTGAAAAAGTGTTTTAACATGTTTTCTTTGTGTTTCTGTTTTGTTTGGGTTTTTTTGCCATAAGAGAAATGCAATGAAGTCGATTGAGGATTGTGTAGAGAGGGGGGACAGACAGAAAGAGGAATCTGAATTTGCATCTATACTTTAGCTTGCAAGTTGCTTTTCTCAGTAATACTGTGTCTGTTCCTTTTTAATTTCTGGTTTTACACCGTTCTTCTCAAAACAAAACCTTTAAAAAAGATCAGGCAAAATAGGTAGAACAAATCACATTCAAAAGGTTGGGGTTTTTTATATTAAAAAAAAACTTGAGGATGAAATGAATTTTACAGGCCGCTTTGAGAATTCTTTTAAAACCCATTTATTTATTTTTTATTTGTGCCATGCATATTTTTTTTTCTCACCAAATGACCTTACTTGTAATAAGTCTTGTTTGTCTCTGTTTACAACCATGTATTTATTGTAATGTATATATTGTAATGTTAATTGTAAATTATAAGTTCTTATTATAACATCATCCTTGCCAGGGTGGTATTGCTATATTTGGAAACTCTTGGTGAGAGAATTAATATTGTGTATACATACCCCCCCACCCCCACCCCCCTTGTACATTCTGTAATATATATCCTATATCACCTTAGAGCTTGTTTATGGAAGAGTTGAGAAAAATTATAAAGTACATAGTTATATAAATTAAAAAGCTGCAGGTCTTTGGTCCCAGGGCTGTGCCTTAACTTTAAACAACATTTTCTTCTGTTTTGCTGCATTTGAAAGAAAGGTCGTTGTGGAACATCGGCTGGGCATATCTCCACCGCCCTTCCTCCCTCCTCCCCCAAGGGACACTGGTCCTGGCCTCTCTGGGATGCTCTGCATTCCAACGGGGTTTTATCTAGCTTCCTATTGGAAGCCCAAATGCTAACCTTGGGCATAAATCCCACCTGCCTGATAAGAGTGCTTTCCCCTTTTCAAAATGTATCTTAAGGGCATCACTTTATCCCAGCCTTTATCAAAATCCAGCTGTGTTGTGACGACCACTCCCATCAGTCCTGGGTAGCATAGTTGCACTGGCTGGAGATGAAGGGAGTTGGGGTCCAAAATGTCTGAAGGACACTTAGGTTGGTGTAGGCTGCTGTGTCTTGCCCTTTAAAACAACAAGCAAACCAAAAAACACAACCGCCCTTTAATCAACCGGGCTGGGGCATCGTTCATCAACAACCCCACTGAAACGTGGAAGTTGCCTCCTATGCACTTCAAGGAAGAAATGTCCCGAGTCTGGGATGTGCCCTTTTGTTACCAATACAACAACTCTCACAATTATACCTAATTTTATACTGCGTAGTAAATATACAACACTGACCCTGAACTCACCCCCCCGCCCCCCCGTCCAACACTACTAGCAAGCACTGCAAAGCAGCCGGAGCTCAGTCCCGTATAAATGGCTCAGTGGGTGCATGTATAGCGTAGGTGTAAAGAATGACTGTAGCCTTTTAGACGGTTGAAACACTTCTCATTTCTACTTTTAATTTTGCAGAGTTTGCCGTGTCTTGAAGGTGTTGTCTTGCTGCTGTTCTTGATCATGTAATTTCGTAGTATCTGATACCTCGTCACCATTCCAATAATGCCCAGCCCTTGTAGCATGTGACTGTTCAGTGAAAGGAGAGATTCTTTTTCAAGGAAAAAAAATAGCCTCCTTTTTGACACAAACTGTAGATTTTAGCAGCCCTGGCCCAAAGGAATAAGATTGCTTTTGTTTTAAACAGTATAAAAGGGACACTATAACAACAGAATTACTGAACAATATTTTTGTTGTTTTCAATTTGGTTTGTTTCCTTTGGGTATGTCTTTAGAGTGGCACATTGTGTGAACATTGCAATTAATTCAATGGTTTCTTAGCCGCTCTTACAGCCTATGGGATAGTACTGTACGTCAAATACCTTCATATGAAATTTTTATATGCAATGGAAATAAAAGCATGGGTTGATTCTGCCTAGATACTGTACTTGACCATCTTTTTGCAAATAAATTTATCTTACACTGTTGACTGCTCATCTGTAATAAGATCTATTTTTTTAATGGTTGCCTGCCCAACCCAAAAGGATACTACATATGTCTAGTACAACTTCATAACTATCTCATCTGTAGCAAAAAGTTGCAGAAAGCAACTGCCTACCCTCCTTTTGGGTGAAGACATCAGAAAGGAAGGAACAATTGGGGTCCATTGTCCTGCCTACCACAATTGAACGCAACAGTCTCCCTGATCCAGCTAGAGACCACACATGGGTGGGAGCAGACTTTTACATATATATCCTACATTGGATGAAGAATCATACATACAAATTATTGCTGGAATGTGGCAATTGCCCACCTGTGATCAATGCCCAGTCTCAGCTTTGACTAGCACCACTAAGTTATGTTGAACAACATCAAGTATGTTTAATAGTAAGCGCGATATGCTGGATGGCATGTGACCAGAAGTTCTAGGTTTCTTTGTTGAGTTTTATGCAGTCAAGTGTTGCTTGTTTGCATGCATAGACTTGAACCAGGATCCTTGTCTACAATATTTGCTCATCATTTCCCCCAGGGCTCTTTCTGTAGCTCAGCCTCCATATGTTTTTTAATCTTTCCCCCCAATAAATTTTATTAAAGTTTGAAAGAAAATAGACAAAGGTTGATAAATATCCAGCATTTTATCATTAAAGATAAAAAACTAATTAATTTTTTTTAAAAACCAAAAGAAGGAAAATAAAAAAGATAACTTAAACAATTCTTCTGTCAGCTATCTATAGAAAATTAACCAAAACATCCACCCCAAGATAACACACAACAATTCCACTTTCTATAAACCAACATTTCCTTCAATCCTCAACCCCAGATATCATAAGTTCATTTTCTTCTTCACAAAAAAAATCTACACAGGCGCAGGGGTTACATTGTGTGTGCAGGGCCCTCATAAAGGATTCTACCCTGTCCTTATTCTACCCCTTTTGTGACTTTAGGTCACTTCCGGATTTTGCACCGTGCACGATCACGTGTCAATTGGACACGCTTAAATCGGTGGTTGCCTGTTACGAGTTCCCAGTCAACAGTAAATATTGACAATGATAGTTCTCTGATTAAACGCATCAACTTTGCCATCTCGGCTAAGTTTAATAATTTTAACAACCATTCCTACCCGGTAGGCAATGATTAAAACTTTCAACCTTTGTGCATATAAAAGTCTTGTGGCTGTGATCATGTATTGAAATAATGTTCCTTTTCTAATTGTATATTCATTATTCCCAGCAGGAAAAGTTCTGGCTTCAACTGAATGCAGATGTTTTAAACTGCAATTCCCATGTCCATGCTGGCTGGACTGATGAGAACTGCAGTCGAAAACATTTGGAGGGCACCAAGTTTACGTTCGCCACCATAGCTAATAAAAAGCCAGTGCATGTGCTTAAATCTCCCCTGTTGAAACCAACAGACCTTAAGAGTGCCTGACTTTGGTAATTTTGCATAAAACTTGGGCAACATGATTCAGCCAAACAGTTATTTGTGAACTTTACCATGGTAGGAGCATATGGTGTGCAGCTTAAAAATAAAATAAAATATGTATGCATTCTCTGCGGTTGGCTATGATGTGAAGGATACAGATGGCCACATGGAGCACTTGAGATCTAATTTGAGGTCTTTGTGCAATCTAGAACCCTGGAAAAACCGGAGCTCCAAAATTCACAGCCTTCAAGAGCAGAAAAGGCTCTCTGCTTCAGAAGTTACCCAACTCATGGAGGACGATGTAGAGCTAACACACACAACGTCATTGTCTCCCACCCTCCTCCCCAAGGATGGGAGACTATACAAAATCCTATAGGTGTGGCTCTGAACTGAGACCTGTGGGTGAAGGGAGGTATATAAATTCAATAAAATAAAAACTTCAGAGGAATATTCAACATCTCCATTAAAAACAAAAAATGATCAGATAGTAGGAATTGGAAAAGAATCCTCTCTGCCTGAGACCCTGTACAGCAGCTGCGACTGAGGGAAGCCAATACTGGCCTAGAGAGACAGTCTGATTTGATAAGCAGTTTGCTGTGCTCCTCAGAATGGATGTGTGAGTACAATGCTTTCAAGGATGCTGAACTCCAAAGGCTGAGCAGCGCAACAGAACCAGAGGGAGGATTGTGTGGGAGACGCAAGCTCCCAAAGGAGAACACAGTGAACCTGATAAAGCTGCCATCCCTCTGAGCTTCCCAGTGGCAATGCCATACGGCCATGTGGCTTGGGACACTTCTGCACGGCACTTGGGCAAAGCACATGTTGCCAAGGTGACCGTGGAACTGCTGGCGGAAAAGCCGTTGAGAAAAACATAGGGAATATCTCTGACCAGATTAGCAAGCAGTGCCAGCACGGATAATACCCAACACTTATTTTGTGTGCGTGTGCTGAATCCCGGCACTGTTCCATCCCAACAGATGATGTTGTCTCTAACGTGGACAGCCGACCATCCTCTGGCTGGCAGGGTCAGCGCCATGCAGGCAGCAGCATGTGAGTAGGAGAGAAAAGCGCTGGATTTGCGTGGCTCTTCTGAAGGTGCTCTCTGTGTCTGCGACAACATCCTCTATTTGCATCCTTATTAAAGAACTCCCTGGATCAAGTGAGCAGAACCCACACGGTATTCTCCTCAACTGCAGACCAGGTCTCTCAGCCTGCTGTTTGACCCCAATACTAAACTGCCGAATCGTTTACTGATTGTTCACATTCTCCACGGTGGCCATGTGTTAAAAGAGCATGTGGCACATGCGCCAGCAGCGCTCTGTGCAGGCCTGACTGGCCCAGGACCCACCATTGTGGGGGAGGGGGAGCACATCTGTGCACACCAGGATGCACCAGGCTCCCTTCTCCATCTTACTGACTGTGTAGCTGGGGGGGGGGGGGCTGAGGTCTCCACAAATGCATGGGGCAGGGTGAAGCATGGTCACCAGACACTGTGCTGCTCCCCTCTCAATGCCTGCTGAGTGGGTTTTTTTCCTGAACATCCCTGGCATAAAGTCTTCCAGCTCCTGTGCCAGAATCCCCAGTATGAGTCCCTCATTTCATCTTACCCAGAAGGATGTAAGAGATGATGAAGGAGGTTTGTCAAACAAGTAGTCTGCCACTCAGCTGAGAGGTGCACTCCCCTACCCCGCAAGCACATAGGTTTAAATGAGGATGGCCGTGTGTCCTATTATATAGAGGACAGTCCTCTATTTTGAAGGCTGCCTAGTACATGTCTGTGGTTTAAAGACAACCATAAAAGGGGGAGGAAGGAGCTCTGAATCTGCCCCTCAGGCACACACAGCATCTGCTATCACCTGCACTATGGTGAGATGGATTGTATTTCTATTTAATGTATAAATGATTACTTCAAAATCCCCACCTATATGTATTATCGTATGCAAATTTTATACTAAGCAGCGTCCTCTCTTTGGGGCAGATGTTAATCCTCTTTTTTCGGCAACACAAAACTATCCCACCTCATTACAGTGGTACCTCAGGTTAAGAACTTAATTCGTTCTGGAGGTCCGTTCTTAACCTGAAACTGTTCTTAACCTGAAGCACCACTTTAGCTAATGGGGCCTCCCGCTACCACCGCGCCGCCAGAGCATGATTTCTGTTCTCATCCTGAAGCAACGTTCTTAACCCGAGGTACTATTTCTGGGTTAGCAGAGTCTGTAACCTGAAGCGTATGTAACCTGAAGCGTATGTAACCCGAGGTATCACTGTATTTATATCCACCTTTTTACTCCTGAGGGCTGTTCGCAAATAAACAATGATGCCAAGGAAAGGAAAGGGGTTCTACAAGTATTGTCATGTGATCAAAATCAGCAACAAATGGCTACTCTAAGGTGAAAAAATAAACTGCCTGCATTCTCACTGCAGACCAGTGGCGTAGCGTGGGTTGTCAGCACCCGGGGCAAGGCAAGTAATTTGCGCCCCCTAACCCTAACCCCCAGATGTTGCGCCCGGTGCGGCCGGCCCCCCCTGCACCCCCCACGCTATGCCACTGCTGCAGACCCTTCTTGTCTTGTGCCATTTGGCATTTACTTGCCATATAGAGAGGTTCCTATTCTGCTTTGATTGCCTGGCAAAACCACAAGACGTGCAGACATCTTACTTTTTCATACACTGGGGGAGAGGTGGTTCTGTAATGACTTCATTTCCCCTAGGATGAGTTGAGAGCTGAGTCTGATGCCTTGGCAGCCCCCGAAATATGTGTCGTTTAAAGATTAGTTTTCTTTCCCCTTCCTCTGAAATGTTGGTAAGAGAGAGAGAGAGGGTTTATTGAGAAATACCAAAGCATTTTCTAGCCAAAGGGCTCTGAGGGCTTTATTTTTATGAACGGATCTATTTTAAGACAAAGCTCAAACAGAGCACATTGTCTCTCCTATTACTTTCCCATGTGCTGGCACGTGGGGGGGGGGGTCAGCAGGGAAGCAAAGGATGTTGTTAGGTTAAAAAGCTCACCTTGGCAGACATGTGCAGAGCTTTTCTTCCACAACATCATCCTGTTTAAACCCGCCCCGCCCCCCGAAGGGACTTAGGAGCCATTTGGCATGACAGCAAGGAGTCAGCGCAGTGTTTATCATTTTATTGTGATGTGCAGGCACCGCTAATTCTGTGTCACTCTGCATTAGCGTCATATCTAGCAGGTTTTTATTCTCAGCTTAAATCAGAGTAGAAATCAGAGTGCACTTGATCCACGTGCCTTGACCATATATGAATGAAGCACCATTCGACCTTTCACGAAAGTGGAACAATGTGATGTGCAAGCTGAATGAGCCCAGGAATTCTGCCTCCTGCCTCTTTTCCAACATGCTGCTCTCCAATTTAAGTGAATGGCATAAGTCTCAATGGGTTAGCAAGGCTCTCTGCATTTTATAAGGGATTAAACACGTGCCAATTTTTATGAAAGAGCTGCTCTGGATTTGTGGATGTTTTATGAATGGAAGCCTAGGATCGTCTCGAATGCAGCCATGGGCATATTCTCTTTTGTCCCTGAACTGTGAAGAGCAAGTCAATTTTATGAATAAACAGAAGGATATTCCTTTCCTTCCGATACATTGGCTAATGGACCTGACTTTGAGGGACTTGCCAATGTTTGTCTGAAGATCTGCCATGGATGTCTGTAAGGGCTGCTAAATCCTCTCAGGATTTCAGGACTCATGTTTGCGATGCATAGACTTCCTACAACAAAACTTAGTTCATGTCTTATGGGAGCAACGTCCGTCCACAGTAAAGTCTGGAACAGTCCATGCTGCATTTGTGGGTTTTCTCAAAGCACTCGCTATTCCTGTGAATGTAATATGCTTGAACTGTTTTTAATTCTGAACTTTAAAACTGTGGTAACTCACCTTTTGACCTGCTGGTGAATACATTTAATAATAATAATAATAATAATAATAATAATAATAATAATAATACTTTGCACAGAGGCACCATCAGTGGAAGATGCAAGGACAGCTTGGGGGATCAGGCTTAGGAGCTAGAAGGAATTGAGTGGGTTGCACACACGTTGTGTGGGTGGAGAGGAATGGGCATAAGAATCGTCAGCCTGCACCACCACATTAAAAAGTGGGAGGCTGGGATGGAGACAGAATGCTTTGCGCATTTGTGCCATGCAGAGGGAAAGGAAACCAGACCGCTGGGCTGGGCTGATCAGATGTAAGCGGCGCAGGAACAAGTGAATCACTGCTAACCTCTAGTTTCAAACATTCTGATAATGAAAGGGTTGGGGCTTTTGTGACTGCCTTTTAATTCATACATAAACATGAAACTGAAAGAGATCTAATAATAGTAATGAAGGGATGCTACCGGCAGCAGTTTTCGTGGCATAATTGCCCCACTGGCAGAGCAAAAGGCAGCATCTCTCCGGCTTTTTCTTAGCTGCATAAAAGGCCCAGTGGAACGGGGATCAGCTATTGCTAACCTAACAGAGAGAGCAGCTGTGGCTTTAGAATCCTGCCATTAAGATACCCGTTTGTAGTATGGAAGAGCTTACAGCCATTGCACATGTTATTGTAGCTGTCCATTGGCACCAAAAGTGGCGACGGTAGGATATAGGGGGAAACGTTTTAGAACATTTGCAGAGCTTTGAAACTGCCAGCAGGACAAAGTCAGCCTCACAGATTTGAGTCTTTAGTGGGCTTATTATACAGGTACAGGATAAAATTGCACATCCCTGCTACGATGAGGGCTATGAGCTCTCTATTGAAGACGGGCACCAGCCCTTCAATGCGAGAAGAGGAGGCTGTAGGAGATGGGCCTTTGGCCTAATCCAGCACAGCTCTTCTTAAGTCACTATACATTTCAAGCAGATGGTTTCCTCCATAATCTTGGGAGCTGTAGTTTGTTACAGGTGCTGGAAATTGCCATTCTGGGGGCAAACTACAGTTCCCAAAATTCTTTCTGGGAAGCCATGAGCTTGAAATTTATGGCATGGATGTGACCAGTGCTGGCAAATGCTACAATTTAGTTTTCAGCCACGGTCAGGGCCATCCCCAGCTCTCCTGATTTCTTTGTTGCTGTGCTTTACTAGATTATCATTTAAACTTGTAAGTTGCTTGCTACCCAAAAGATCCCCAGACATCTTACAACCTCTTTGAAACTTGAAAATAAATTTAAAAGTACATGTCATACAAGCACCATCTCACAAAAAGTCATGCATGCAGTTCATGAAAAACACACGCACACCCAGCAGCAGAATACTAAACTTCAGCAGCCTACCAACAACAGACAATGTCATTGCAGCCCATCAAGAGTCCACATAGTCCATAAATTCATAGAATCAGAGTTGGAAGGGACCCCAAGGGCCATCTGGTCCAGCGCCTTTCGATGCAGGAGTCATGGCTAAAGAATTCCTGACAGATGGCCAACCAACCTCTGTTTAAAAGGCCTCCAAAGGAGGAGCGCCCTTTCCGCTGTTGAACAGCTCTTGCCATCACTAGGGAGAGCATTCCACAAATGGGGAGCTGCAACTGAAAAGGGATGGTGCTCAGTTATATAAGGAAAGCTGCAGAGTTGCAGATGTTCTGCAAGAAGTTGTTTATGACAAAAGGCACACCCTGAAGAAAAGCATTTACATGAAAAATGGAACGGAGAAAACTGCAAAATGCAGCTGAGTGAGAGCAACCAGGGGGTGTTTCTTTCCTTCTTTCTATCACATTTAAAGTACACATGTGCTCCCAAAGATGCAGGGAAACTGTAGTTTACCACCCCCACCCCCAGAGCTACAACTCCCAGCACCCTCCACAAACTAGAGTTCCCAGGATGTGTGTGTTTTATATGCGCTTTAAATGTATGGTGTGTGCACAGCTGAAAGAGCCAGCATAGCTTTGCTTGACCTTGTTATGTGGTCCAGAAATCTATTTCTTCTTCTATCACACTCTCCATAAAATCTGCATTATGCGCCTGACTTTGAAAAGGTCAGTTTGATCAAAGGTAATAATGGCAGGTGCTCATGTTGGTACGCAGATGCCAAAAGCGATTACTGCCTTCTGCAAGATAATAGGGAGCAGTTTTCCCCCCATCATTTGTAGCAGGTTCTGTTAAATTACTGGCTTCTTGTATCTTGTCTCAGCTGGCCTTAAACCCCAAGAGTCTGACTGTGTGGAACTACTTTTTCTCCCCCTGCTTCCGTTCTTGGGCTTCTGCCAGCCTTGTACTTGGAGCTGCTGGGTCACTGAGCAGTTTCCCTGTGGGACAACTGCTGGTAGGTTTCCCAATCATCATTCTGTCCAGATGGGCTGCTGGCAGAGGTTCCTATAGCAGGTCTCCAAGCCTGGGTTTCTCCCAGGTGTGTCATGCTTTGCCAGCTGGTAAAAAGTACAAGCTCGTTATGACTCAGACCCCCTCCAACCTGATCCTTTTTGATCCTGTTTGAAAGTAAGATGAGTTCCGGACTGCCACTGTTTTGCAGGAATGATTGCAAGCACGTGCCAGAATTTAGGTGTGTGCAATTCAAGCGGAATATGACAAATCTACACAGCATCTTATAAAGCAGAGACATCAAATTGCCAACAAAGGTCCATATAGTTAAAGCTACGGTTTCCCCAGTAGTGATGTATGGAAGTGAGAGCTGGACCATAAAGAAGGCTGATCGCCGAAGAATTGATGCTTTTGAATTATGGTGCTGGAGGAGACTCTTGAGAGTCCTATGGACTGCAAGAAGATCAAACCTATCCATTCTTAAAGAAAGCAGCCCTGAGTGCTCACTGGAAGGACACCTGAAGCTGAGACTCCAATATGTTGGGACCCTGATGTTGGGAAAGATGGAGGGCACAAGGAGAAGGGGACGACAGAGGACGAGATGGTTGGATAGTGTTCTCAAAGCTACAAACATGAGTCTGACCAAACTGCGGGAGGCAGTGGAAGATAGGAGTGCCTGGCGTGCTCTGGTCCATGGGGTCACGAAGAGTCGGACACGACTAAACGACTAAACAACAAAGTGCAACAAATCCACTTGAAAAAAAGATAAAAGCATGGCTTTTTGCAGTTAGAAAAGTGACAGAGAAATGCATTGAAAAGTGTGGGATTAATGGGAAGACATATAAACATCCCACAAGAAATTCATTGATATATTGCAAACAATTCAGAATGAATGCTCAGTAAAGGCTGGAGATGATCTAAACTCTGCATAAGCTTTGTGCAAGCAAATCAAGACGAATGCTCAATAAGCAGGCTGTCTGGAGGAGCCCATTGTCTCACCAAGTTCACTCCCATTTAAGCAAACACAATAGGGCTGCAGCCTGCAACGAATTTTCCTTCCCAATATAACAGCATGAACGTAATGTTCTGATGGGAGAAGCACCTTCTGATGGGAGAAGTGCTGTAGCCTTGACTACAGTGATCAAATACAAAAGGGGTGAAGAATCCTGCATCTTTAATAATGGCACAGAATCATGCATAGGTTTCCTCACCTGCGTGTGGTCAAAATTCCAAAGAAAATGCAACAAATTCTCAACATGCTCAGTTGCAAGTGCTGTTTCAGATCTATATGCTAACTATATTAGGTCATGGAACTCAAGGCCAAAGAATAATGTGGCCAAGCCATATGTTTTAGGCTGAAAACACCTCCATTTTCTAGCTGCCTTTGTGAACTGAAATCTGTCTCCTTGCCGCCTCCTTTTACCCTGCTGGCATGTTTTCTTCCTTAACAAATTCTGCTGGTTAAAAGGCATCAGTGGTGCAGTTAGGTCATTTAAGGCTCTGGTCTGAAGGAGGTGAGGGTGGGGGTTCCTTAGATGGCCTTATGTGTTGCTTCAACATGGGAGCCCAACCCTGTTGCATCAGGGCATCCCTTTGGACCTTGTCCTGAATGCAGCCTCAGGTTTCTGCCCCAAACTTGCTCCTTGACAGCACCACTGAAAGGAACGTCTGACTTCCTGAGAGAATAATTTGTGTGAAATCCAGGTCCTACTCCAACACTCCCAACTACAGTACAATAACCACACTGGCCAGGGATGCCAACTTGAATTGGGGGGCCCCAGGTAAGCCCTGCTATACATAATCACTCACAAGATGTAGCCCCCCGCCCATTTGAATGGCAATGCCCATCAACTTTGGTGGAGGGCAGCCCCTCACATATTTTATGGGACACACAAAGGGACCTCAGTCACTTTGAGTTTGCTACTACGACACAGGCTATTGTTCAGCCAGTCACTGATGCTAGGTATCAGGAGGGACTGATTTCCAATTTCTTGGCAAAGTTATACTGGTAGCAATTAACATAATTCCAGCTTATTTTGTGGGCTGGGGCACAGGTGGCGCTGTGGGTTAAACCACAGAGCCTAGGACTTGCCGATCAGAAGGTCAGCAGTTCGAATCCCCGCGATGGGGTGAGCTCCTGTGGCTCGGTCCCTGCTCCTGCCAACCTAGCAGTTCAAAAGCACATCAAAGTACAAGTAGATAAATAGGTACTGCTCCAGCAGGAAGGTAAACGGCATTTCCATGCGCTGCTTTGGTTCACCAGAAGTGGCTTAGTCATGCTCGCCACATGACCCAGAATCTCTACACCGGCTCTCTCAGCCAATAAAGTGAGATGAGCGCCGTAACCCCAGAGTCAGCCATGACTGGACCTAATGGTCAGGGTCCCTTTACCTTTTTACTCTTAAAATACACCACACACCCCAAGTCCTTTGGCACTGAAGGTTTACAAATTAAAGGGAATCAAGGAATTGGAGAGGGGAGGGGAGGAAACACAGGCACTGATGTAAGAGGCCCCAAACCCACTTCATCAGACTTGCACCCAGTCCGTCCCTCCCTCCCTCCCACAAATGAGCTTGCTTCGATCGCTCTTCAGATTCTTGCCTGCCACTCCAATGCAAATCGTTATATTTCTATATCCCCTAAGTACAGGGCAAGGCCTCATGCCTACTTCAAACAAATCACTGGGTTTAAAAGCAGGATTGGGGGTGGGGGTGGGGGTTTCATTGTAAATATAGCCAATCAATCCGAAAGTGTGAACCGCCTGTCGCAATGCCTGCACAATAGCGGTGGTGAATCAGTCTCTGCCCCCCCCCCCCCGCGCTCCTCCTTCATGCGCATCTTCAAGCTGAACTGCACTTTATTGGAATTCATTAATAATTTATGTCAGGGGGGGGGGAGAGATTGTGTGATCTTCCAGCTTTGTCTTTGGTGACAAAGGCAGAGCAAAGGATGCTTTTTAGATCTTCGCAACCTACGCTGCACTGGGGATTCTTGAAAAGGAGATGAGATCTTTGGGGAGATGAAAACAAAAATTAAGAGGAGGAGGAGGAGGAGGAGGAGGAGGAGGAGGAGGAGGTCAGCCCCTCCTTACTTTCCCCCCTTCAATGATTATTTGGAACAGCTAAACTAGGCAGAGCATGCCAAGCATCAAGGTGAAATGGAGAGGGGGCTTTTTTGCCCTAATTTTTTTTTGCCCCAGAGGAGAGACATCTTCATTAAACATGGATGAGGATTAAGGGATCAGGAAGCAAGGTATCTGAGCTGCCCACTGGTGCCAGTCACCATGGACTTTCCACAGACCACTGTGCTGAACCACATTCACCCCCAATCTGCACCAGGTATAATGCCACTTCTAACTTGATTGCAACCTAATACATGTATAATCCCACTTTCCCGCCATTTCTGGAAGTTTACAACCTGTTGAACTGAGCTATACCTCAAGGTTGATCCTGCATACAGTTTCAGCTGCCACGGGGCCACCTAAAGGTAAAGGTAAAGGGACTGACTCTGGAGTTGCAGCGCTCATCTTGCTTTATTGGCCAAGGGAGCCGGCGTACAGCTTCTGGGTCATGTGGCCAGCATGACTAAGCCACTTCTGGCGAACCAGAGCAGTGCACGGAAATGCTATTTACCTTCCCGCCGGAGCGATACCTATTTATCTACTTGCACTTTGATGTGCTTTCGAACTGCTAGGTTGGCAGGAGCAGGGACCGAGCAACGGGAGCTCACCCCATCACGGGGATTCGAACTGCCGACCTTCTGATCGGCAAGTCCTAGGCTCTGTGGTTTAACCCACAGCGCCACCTGTGCCCCAGCCCACAAAATAAGCTGGAATTATGTTAATTGCTACCAGTATAACTTTGCCAAGAAATTGGAAATCAGTCCCTCCTGATACCTAGCATCAGTGACTGGCTGAACAAAACCCAGAACATTCTGTTACATGAATAAAGTGACTAATTAGAGACAAATCTTGTCCAAAGGTAAAATGAGGCTGCCAGAAAACTACTTGCCAGATGCTGGGATTTAATGTGCATGGAACACAAGACTGCAATCCTGTGCACACCTCTACAGCCCTGTTGAACACCATAGGACTTCTGTCATGCATATAATTCCACCCCACGGTACTTGAGATTGTGTTGTCCTTGAGGTGCACTCTCTACTTCATGCTATTTCACTCAACTGCAAATGCATTCATAATATCACAGCTTCAACATCATATATACCAGGGGTTGCCAACCTTTTTCAGCCGCAGGGCACATTTCTTGTGGGCACCAAGCACAGCCAAGCACACACCACAACCTATTCTATTGATTACAATAGAATGCTTATTCTGAGCCTGATTCCAGCAAGGGAGAGACCCACTGAGAGTCAGGGAAGGAAGAGCCAGTATGGTGTACTGGTTAAGAGCGGTAGTCTCGTAATCTGGGGAACCGGGTTCGCGTCTCCGCTCCTCCACATGCAACTGCTAGGTGACCTTGGGCCAGTCACACTTCTCTGAAGTCTCTCAGCCCCACTCACCTCACAGAGTGTTTGTTGTGGGGTAGGAAGGGAAAGGAGAATGTTAGCCGCTTTGAGACTCCTTAAAGGGAGTGAAAGGCGGGATATCAAATCCAAACTCTTCTTCTTCTTCTCTGCACACATGTGTGCCCATGGGCACCAGGTTGCCAATCCCTAGCATATACCAATAACAAATTCTAGTGGCCAAGTACCTAAGTGAAGAGTTCCCTTGAAGCACACTAGAAACTATATCCACCTTTGCACCTGTCTTTTGGATGTCCTAGGAACGCAGAAGAATACGAGCCTGTAAATTAAAACGAAAAGGAAAAGCAAACTGACAAGGACCTGAGAGCTTCCACAATGTGGAATGTTGAGAGAGATGGAAGGAAGGAGGCTCCCTTTTCAACACTGGTATTGAAGGGGCTGGAACCTAGCCCTCTTTTTGACCACCTTATTCGAAACAAAGATGAACTACTTTGGGCAGGAAACTCTGCAGCAGTGGTTCCACTTCATGTTTCCACGGAACTCAGCCAGCCCAGCTATCTGTAGCAAAGCCCACATCCCTTCTCCCATCACTCAGGCCAACATTTGAAGAGGTCTTGCTGTATCATCCAGGCACCAAATCCTGCCTCTCTCATCTTCGTAGGGCTGCCTGAACCGGGCAGCTGCTGCTCCCTTCTACAGATGAAACAGTGAAGAATCCCAGAGACAGACTTGGAGAAAAGCCATACAGAATGGCAATGCTCTACAGCATTTTTTTCTACCGGTCACATTCTCCTCACCGCAGTCTTCAAGCACCTCTGTCAAAATACCTCATTCATTCCAATGATGGTTTTCCAGCAGCAAAGCGGGAAATACCCTTTGTTTTTCCTAACTGAACTACTGCACCAGAGCCTGAGACAGGGGCAAGCTTAAGTGGTACATTAATCAAAGCTAGATTGATCAGCCCCAGATGGGTGAGAATGGGTGCCCCTGGCTGCACCCAATGCATGTGTCCACATACACAAAAGCGTGCGCGCACACACACACACTCCATACAGCAAAAGACAAGAGCGCTCAATAAACTGGTACACTGTCACAACCCTTCCACTGAGGCTGAATAAAAAGAGGAAGAAGAGCTGTGCCAGGTTGCTTTCTGCCCCAAATATTGCAAACATCAGCTGCCATCCCTCCTAATGCAATCACCTTTCCGGTGACATTCTCATTGCCACCTTCTGCGTTTTCTGTTCAGGTGCAATTCTAACAAGAAGCAGAACCAATAGCTCTTCTCTAGGTGAGCTGCACAGATGACCTTTGAAGAGATAATGAGGAAGATCCCCGGTTTCCACAGAACTGTAAAAACAAATTTGGTTCTTCTGCTGAATGCTGTAATCCCTTAAGGACTTATTTGGTCATGGATTGAAATTTGTGAGCTGTGACAGTTCTCTGCTTGCACAGCTCATCAAACTTCAGCAAACTTCTGGCTGACACAGTACTTATGAGAAGTGTAAGTACTGAGTCAACAAGATATATGTGTGTAGGCCTGATCTCCTTTATTGGTTTTGAGGCCATCATAGTGGTTTTTCATCTTTTCTCGTATCTTGTGGGGTTTGCATTCATACTGTAACTGATGAAGTATTGAAAGAAATGGAGACGATTTATTTTATTCATTACTAGTGAAGAAACAAATGCCAGAGACAGAACATGAGATCATCGTAAGAGCCTGATGGATTTGATGGTGACCTAGTTTGGCATCTTGTTCTCACAGTGGACAGGCAGATGCCTGTGGAAGACCTGCAAGCAGGATTTGAACACAATATCATTCTCACTTCCTATGGTTTCCAGCAACTGGTCTTCAGAAGCTTTATTGCTTCTGACCATAGATGCAGAGCATAGCCATCACTGCTAGCAGCCATTGATAAAATTTATCCTCCATGAATTTGTTCAATCCTCTTTTCAAGCCATCTAATCTGGTGGCCATCGCTGCCTCTTGTGGCAGTGAGTTCCATAGTTTAACTATGTGCTGTGTGAACTTACAATCCACAACATCTGGCAAGCACCACATTGTCTACCTGTGGATGCATCAGTTCAGCTAATCAGCAAAACAATGGAGCCCTGCAAAGGAATCAAAAGCTTGTGCAGTCAAATACCCCTATGTGTTAAAAACAAAAAAGCTGGGGTAGGGGAAGCCTGCGAAAAATATGAGAGCACACTTTGCAACATGTGAATTTTACCTCATAAAAATGATATAAAAAGAAAAGGAGGAGTTGGGGGGGATGTAAAATGAAAGAATCCGTGTTTTTATCAATAATTGCTCAATTGTGGCTCTGGCAATAGTGGGCTGAGTTATCATTCCCAGAAACACGGCGTTAGTAAAATGTTTTGATTGAATCCAAGTCACAGTTTGGGGTTCTAAGAATCCACAGCGGTTCCAACATGCAGGAATAGAATCCAGGGGGAAATGATTCAGAAGGTTTCTTTGGGACCTTGTCAAGGGTTGGGGTTTTTTTTACATGCCGTGGAAAGTGCTTTGCTGAGCAGCAGGTGAATCATAAGTGCCTGTTTTAAATGTAAGTTCTTGCTAGCCTGTCACATATAAATGAGAAAGTGTGAATTAAGAGGTGAGAGGAAGGGAATGGCAAGGAGAGATGGAGGGATCAACACTCTTGAAAAAAACAACAGATGACTTGTTGGAGCAGAGAGAGAGAGAGCAAGAGAAAAGGAAATGCTTCAAGAGCTCAGTATTGTTCAGAGTTTGGGAAAGTAGTCTGTATGCGAGATCTAATCCCCGGATCCAGCAAGTGTTAACATATTAGCCAGGCTAGTTTCCTGATGAGGTGATCGCCTAGGTGATGGGTCATTAAGAGAACAAAGGAAACGGGCTCTGTGTGAGACGACAAATGGCTGGTGGTCCTCCCTCAGCTTATGGTTGGCTAGAAGGAAAAGCCAGAGTTGAGTTGCAGTGATGTGGGTCAGAAGAAAAGCAGCAAGCTGGAGAGAGACAGAACTATGTTTCATTCTGTTTGAATCAAAGGCTATGAGAGAAACAAGACCCTTTCGGGGTGTTAATGCTGTGAACCCCTCCATCATAGCCTCAGGTTGTATGTGTAAATAAACCATGTACAGTCATACCTCGGGTTACAGATGCTTCGGGTTGTGCGATTTCAGGTTGCACACCGTGCCGAACCTGGAAGTACCAGAATGGGTTACTTCTGGGTTTCAGCGCATGCGCAGAAGTGCCGATTGCGACCCGCACGTGTGCAGACGTGGCACTGCAGGTTGCAAATGTGCTTCCCGCACGGATCAAGTTCGCAACCCGAGCATCCACTGTATCATGAAGATACCACAGACTCTGCTGTGTCTCATTCCAACAGGAAACACGAACTCTAGAATTCTGGAGTTCTGGAATCTTGCACCACTCAGAGATTGGTGTGGAAAGCAATAGTATTCAGAAGCGTCCCTAAAATCCCCAAAGCTGGTAGTTGGACAGCCAATGGCCTGCATACAGGTGCAAGGGCTGTGACTCAGGGGCAAAACATGTGGTTTGCACACAGAAGGTCCCAGATTCCATCCCAGTCCTCTCCAGATAGACATAGAAGAGATCCCAGTCTGAAACCTTGGAGAGGCATGTGACCAACCCAAAGTCAGGTGAGCAACACAGTTCTACCAAACCATCTGCTACTACCAGGTTCAATGCCTCGTAGCTTTAGCTAAAATGTCTGGTAGCATGTGGCAGAGGAAATTCTGGTGTAATGCTACCTGTTAGAGGAGGGCGGCGGCAGCAGCAAACAGTCTGACCTGGTATATTGCAGCTTTGAGAACATAAGAAGAGCCCTGCTGGAACAAGGCAAAAGCCTGGAGACCAGATGCCTACGAGAGGCCTGCAGGCAGGACCTGGGTGCAACACCACTCTCCCCACCTGCGATTCTCAGCAAAAGGCGTTCAAAGGCATACTGCCTCCAACAGTGGAGACAGAATATGGTCATTGTGGCTGGTAGCCATTGGTGGCCTGACCTTTTCTATGCTCCTAAGACATGCGGGCAAACCATAGGCATATGGGGAAGGACAACGACATGATTCATGAGGGATCAGACTCACTGCTTCCTGGATGAGCTCATCCTTTTCTCATCTTGTGCTAAATAACTCCCAACAGCTTGTTCTCTACACCTCTATTTATACACATCATATTCTTTTCCCTGCTTCGGATCCTTTGCCTTTATCTGCCCAACATCTTACAGGAGCTAATAATATTCTGCATTGTTCCTTCGGTTCATTTCTGCTTTTAAAAAAGGGCAAAACAATAGCTGCATTTAAAAATAAAAAACTTACAGAACGCCAACATGGTTTGTACTTTTTCTCTCGCATTTCTTTTGTCAATAAATGATTTTAACAGGAACACTTCAATGGAAATGTCATTCTAAAACTCTTTTTAAAAATATTGGGAATTTACTAGACTTACAGTGCAATCCTATACACGTCTACTCAGAAGCAACTATCCTAAGAAGACGTATACCTGTCTACTTGGAAGTAAGTTGTTTTCAGTGGGGCTAACTTCCAAGAAACCAGCTTCCACATACACATTTAAGCCTCATTTAACTCGATGGGGCTTACATCCAAATGTGGAGGTAAAAGATTGTGCTCTTACAGAATCTAAAGTTAGAAGAATGCTATTGCCCATCAAGCCCAGAATTGCTTTCTGCCCCCAACAGCTGTGACCTGGAAGAAGCCATTGAATCAGCTGCAGCAGAGGGAGGGAAGGAGTTCTACTCTATTGGCTCAACTGAAAGACCTGAAACTTTTGGCTCCTCCTCTTTTTTAACCATTTCCATTCCAGGGGTTAATTATAAGAACTTTGCAAATAAAAACTTAAGTGCTTGAGTCGGCCTCACCCCCTTCTGCTTCCTGTCTTTGTAAGAAATTTTAAAATATTCCTGTTTACCCAGGCATTTCGACACTGTTCCTGGCAAACCTGAGTTCACTGGTTGAGAATTTTTTTAACCATTCTTTTTAAAGGATGTCTAAAAACTGTTTTTAGTTGTTGCTGCTGTTTTACCATTGCTGTGCCTGCCGCCCTGGGCTCCTTCAGGAGGAAGGACAGGATATAAATCAAATAAACAAAAATAAAATGAATACATTCTGCCTCTGCAGTCTCCTAATCCACAGCACTGTACCTTCTGAGCTGCTCTTAAGACCCAACCCGTCTCCCAAATTCATCTATAATAGCTCAGAGTTAGATGCAGCAGAGCTCCAGGCCCCTCATAGCCTGGCACTGACGACGGGGCTTATTTTTGGCTTCTACGAGATGAAGAGTTCCACAGCTCCTAAGCTTTTAGCAGGAAATAGTTCCAATTGCCCAAACAACACCTCCCATTTTCTGAAATAATACTTCTACGAGGAACAAGGGAGCATTCTTGACAGCTCTGGAAGAACAATGTTCTCCAATTTCTCCCTCATCGTTTCTCAATTACACTTTATTGGCGGTATGTGTAGCATAATCGTGACAGGTAGCATCTCTAGGAGAGGTCAGGCTCTGAGCAAAAGAAATTGGATGGGCCCTGGAAACTGTGTACTTCAGCTTTTCCTCCTTTTTTGACACTTAGAACCGAGTGGCTGCAAACTTTCACATCCTGCTCTGTACCTGACACTTTCTGCTTCTCACACACCTCTCCCTCACCAGGAGTGCTGGGTAAGCGATGCTGTCTGCTGACTACTCCCCTCGGGCACTTCGATGAAGGTCGGGGTTTTCTCTGAGTATTTGGTCTCAGCCTTTCTGGCAAGGCCTCTCAGTTTGGGTGCTCTTGCCCCCCAAATCCTGACATCCGCTGGACAGGCAAAGGATTGCCTCTAGAATCATAGAATTCTAAAGTTGGAAAGAAGAAGAAGAGTTTGGATTTGATATCCCGCCTTTCACTCCCCTTCAGGAGTCCCAAAGCGGCTAACAATCTCCTTTCCCTTCCTCCCCCACAACAAACACTCTGTGAGGTGAGTGGGGCTGAGAGACTTCAAAGAAGTGTGACTGGCCCAAGGTCACCCAGCAGCTGCATGTGGAGGAGCGGAGACGCGAACCCGGTTCCCCAGATTACGTGACTACCGCTCTTAACCACTACACCACACTGGCTCCCAAGGGCATCTAGTTGAACCCCCTGCAATGCAGGAATCACAGCTAAATCATTCCCTGGAGGTGGACACCCAACCTCTCCTATGAAGGAGAATCTACCACCATCAGAAGCAGTCTGCTCCACTGTTGAACAGCTATTACCGGCAGAAAACTCTTCCTAAGCTGGAATCTCCTTTCTTGTAATTGGAATCCATTGGTTTGGGTCAGGCATCCCCAAACTTGGCCCTCCAGATGTTTTGGGACTACAATTCCCATCATCTCTGACCATTGGTCCTGTTATTTAGGGAGGGCCAGGTTTGGGGGTGCCTGGTTTGGGTCCTACCCTCCGGAGCAGCAGAAAACAAGCTTGCTCCATCTTTCATGTGACAGCCCTTTGGCTATGGCTATCCTATCTCCTCTCAGTCTCCTTTTTACCAGGCTAAACATACCCAGTTCCCTCAACTGTTCCCCATAAGGCTTGGTTTCCAGACCTTTGATCATCTTAGTTGCCCTCCATTTGCACATCTTCCAGCTTGTCAATATCTTTCTTAAATTGTGGCACCCAGAAGTGGACACAGTACTCCATGTGTGTTCTGAGCAAGGCAGAATAGAAGAGTACTACAAACTCAGTGTTTTTTCCTGTTGGTACTCACCAGTACATACTATCAACATCATCTCCACTTTCCCTCAGAGATGCTTCCTGAGGTCTCTGGAGGCCTCGGAACCTGACTTCTGGTGCCACCGGAAGTAGGTTCCGAGGTGGGGGGGGGAGGCGTGTGACATCATGACATCATGCCACATGTGACATCACATGCACTGGACATCCATAACCTGGGCCCAAGCTGGCTCCCCTGATAGGAACTCAAGTGTGGCTGGTGAGAGCCATGTGGTTGAGCTGGAGCAACTAGCTCAAACCTCTTCATTGAGGGGAAACAATTGGCTTGATTGCCAATTTCCTCTCAAGGTAAGGGGAAGTGACATAGCTAAGCCTGGAAGGGCAGCTTGCTCTGTGGTTTTAAATTAGACTTAAGCACGTCGGTTATATGAGGCTGGTTATCCTACAAATGGTAAGGAATATTAGTTGCCTGCGTGGCCTCGTTCACCCTGGAAATATAAATGCTCTGTATGAGTGCTTGCCACTAAGCAAGGTGGGATGATTACGTACACTGGGGCCCTTCTCTGCTTAAAAGCCCTGGGGGAGGTGGAATCACATGTTGTTCTAGCAAGTCTGGAATAGCATAAAATCAGGCATTCTGCAACATATTAGCCTTTAAAAATGAGATCTTTTCATTTAAACCACAGTGAGTCTTCTACCATGCGTATATCATTTCTGAGAAATACTTTTACACGTTTGGGGCGGGGGAGGGAGGTTAAAAAGGGACAAAATAAACTCCTGCGTCAACAAATTAGATTTTATTTCCCCCAGGGAGCCATCTGGTGGTGATCTTTAGCCAATGCTTAGTATATGTTTCTCTCAATGGAAAAGGATAGGTTTTTTTTTTTTTAAGGCAATCATATTCATGATGCCTCTCTATAAGCATTTAGACTATGCTGCCTGTACAATGTCAAGTCAACAGGAATATGTAAATTAAGCTTCTCTTTTACTAATGTGTCATATAGTTATTAGCCAGGTAGTGCAGAAAGCATAATACCTAAGCGATGAAGGGATTTATTTTTCTTGCTGCTGCTTCTGCTGGCTGGCTCAGTTTTTCATCTCCTGCTGTGATCTGACTCAGGGTCTCTCTATGGTTTGCTTTAATGGACACACAATGTACTCCGGCAAATAGCTCAGAGCAAGGTCATCTACAAAAATAGGCGCCTGATTCCTGGGATGTAGGGAAACTAAATTGCAGCAGTTCGATTCCCACTGGAGCGCTGCTTTTAGGAACAAAACTGAACACTAGTTTTTTAGGGTTTGAAGAGAAATTCTGCTATGATTCCGAACACTAACTTATTCAATTAATTATGCAATTATTATTATTTTTTATTAAAAGTTTTAAAATGTATTAGTTGCTTCTTTTGCCACAGCAACTCAAAGCAACTTGCAATATTTTAAGCAAAACAAAAACATATATACAAACCACGTAAAAAACCATGTAAAAAATATATATCTAAAATATAATTCCATTGAAAGGGAAATATACAGAGCTCCAGATGAAAACTGAAGCTGTATGTACTGCATTTCATGAGTGGGTTTCTTTTGTAAGCTACATTCTGGGCAAGCAGAACACCAGTTTCTGAAGGGGTAGCTAATTTGGTGCCCTCCAGTGCCCATCAGGCCCAGTGAGCAGGGCCAGTGGTCAGAGCTGGCAGGAGCTAGAGCCTGGCAACACCTGGAGATTATCACACTGGCTATTCCTGCTGTAGAGCGTTCCCTGTGATCCATGTACATTGCTTTATTTATTTATCTAGGCATTTTTAAACTACCACCCAGGAAACTGTGCCCACTGAGCAGTTCACAATTGTAAATCAATCAAGTTCAAATACAAACAACAGTACCAAAAAAATACCAGGCAACTTACAAAAGCAACAGGAACACAGAATTCACAAAGTGCAGCCTAGAACCGTACAACATCAGTATATATATATATATCCCACCCCTTTGCTCTGCAAATGTAGGGTGCTTGTAAGTCTTGGCCTTAATTTGCAAGCAGGTCGTTGAGATATCACAGGTGAGTCATTGGGAAAAGGTTTGTTTGTTTTTAAAACAGCTTTCCAGATTTCCCTCCAGTGTAAATCTGGATTCTAGATGGGGGGGGGGGATATGAACTGTGATTTTGGGTCAGAAGCACCAATCTCATCGATCCCACCATAAACACCCATTGGGAATTGCTCTGTTTGGAAATATCTCCCCCCTGCACATGCTGTTTTGGGGGTACTTCCCCACCCCCAGCCACTGGGGGCGGGCATGGAAGGAAGAAGGGGGAAGCCCCTTTGCGCTCACAGAAGTCTTTTCATAGACTTCCATTAGTGGGACTGGTTAGTTGAATCTGGCCCCTAGTGAACAGTGATGTGGGGTTTTATTTCTGGTGTTGCCAGCTGACTTGTTTGCACTTTTAAAATCTGACTGTACTTTTAAAATATGTGTACTTTTATAATTTGATGCTATGATGCTTTCGTTTATTTTTATATTTCTTGTGCGATGAACTGTTTCAAAGACTTAACACCTTTTATTTTTATACAATGAAAAATGGCAACGACAATCTGCCCACATCCACACCTTCCTTTGCTGAGCAAAGAATGTGAAACTCCCAGCCCAACACCATAGCTATTGACCATTACTCCCACCCCTCACCCAGCAAACATTTTATGCTTGATGGACAATTTCACACAGTACATAAAGGCTAAACCAGGTTTGCCACAGAAGATGGGCTTCCCTGCAACACTTAGCCAAACTACCACTCAGCATGGTTGGTCCATAGTTTACAGTTTGTTCTTGGGCTGTGTGCACACTATCAGCTGAAAAGACCACTATTTTTCTCAATTCAGACAAACTGGTTGGGGCGGGGGCGGGGGGATGCATCAAAACACAGCATGCCATTAGGCAAGACAGGGTAGATATACAAGATAGATCTGTGGCTAGTGTCATGGGAATACTGCTTCTGAAATCAGCTGTGGGAGCATCCTAGATGCAGTACACAGCTATCGTCTGGAAGAACTAAACCAGAGTCTAAACCATCAGGTTCAGACAAGAGACTAAGCCAAGGCATAGGCTCAGCTCAGTGCAACAGCAGAATGACTGGTGAGGAGCAAAGCAGCCATGATTTCCTGCCCAGAAGCCCACTCATTTGCACTGAGCCAATGGTTTCACTTAGCGTTAAATGTGAAACAAGGAGAAAGTGTACATTCAACAGGACGCGGCAGCCAGTCACATAGGAATTCCTCCTTCCCCATACTGAGACATGGTCAAAAATACACCAGTTTCCAGGCGCAAAGATAGTCTTGACCTAGTTAGCTTGTGCTGGCAGCTGTATCAGCCAAGTGCATTGTCTTCAGCAAAAGGGTAAATCTATTCCTGACAAATCTCATTAAGATGTATGAAAGCCAAATTTGTTTCTTTCCCTGGAAACAAACCACCAGCAATGTTTTTGCACAACAGATGTTTCTTAGCAAGTATGTTAAAATAACTTCCCGCCCCCCGAAAAAAGAATATATTTACATCCTGCGTCAGCAACCTCCAAAAAAACAACAAAAACCCCCCCAAAATCAGACAATACTTAGTGAGGTGAACCAAGGTCCTAGTATGTGGCTGCTTCCTATGATGGTGAGTGGGGTGTGTGTGTCCTTCTAGGTAGCTTTTTCTAAAGTGAATGTGCAGGTGGCAGGAGCATGGCTAGGAGATGTGGTGGCAGTAGGGCTTGCTCAGGGGGTCATGTGTCATGAACTGGCAGGGCAACGAGGGAGGGGTAGGAGGATCCCAGTGAGGGGTGTGACTATGATTAATACACACTGGGGCAAGCTGAAGATGGGGAAGTGGAGGTTGGGGGCTTAGAAGGTACTCACGGGATATTGGAGGACGTCAGGAGGGTAGCAGACAGTTCACAGGCACCAGGGGAAGGAGACACAGAACCAGAGGTGCCCCATCTCTGCAGACATGGTAGGCTGTGAGGCATCGGGAACAGCAGGAAGTGCACTCCAGGAGACTGAGGGAGGCAAGGAGAAACAGCCCAGCTTACTAATGGTCCAGGTGGAGATCATGGAACTCATTAGATCTGGGAGGAGGCTGTGGTCATGCAGCTGAATTAGGCTAAGGGCAGGTGAGGGTCATCTGCCTCATCAAGTGGAGAGGACAGTTGCTCAACTGGAGCAAACTCAGGTGCAGGAATCAAGATTGTGAAGGATAGAAGCGAAGCAAGGCAGAGACTCTGTGTCTGCTCAGTTTTCTCTGTTGATAGACCATGGCTTGGCTGTTTTGGGAATGCCACTGGACTATGACTTTGGGGCTGACCCTGTGTGTTTCAACCCTGGATCTTCTGCAGAGGCAGAAACCTGACCTTGACTTTGGACCTTGCTTGTTGTATTGGACAATTCGGACTGTCTGACTGCTCTCTAATGTTACACTTGGGACTGTGTGCACAGTCAGGATTTAGCTCCAGGCACACTGGGGTTCAGGATACCCTGTAACACACCCTTGAACATGTGTGTGTGGGGGGGGGAGGGTTATTTAACTAGAGGGTCCTTTCATACATCCTTTTTATTGTGCATCATGATAATTTTGCTCATGATGGTATTGGGGTGGTTATACGCAATACCACTATCTATGCTCTTTGCCCCTGAAATGTTGGACATACTGCTTTGTTTCCAGTTTGTGCTTGTCCAGGACTGTAATTTCCCCTTCATGCAGTCAATTACTCAGTTGTTGCATGCCAAGGCCCTGTGACCCTGTTGCTCCCTAAGAGATGAATACCAAACCAGAAAGCAACATATGAGTTGGGTTCAAATAGGCCACAAATTTATTGATTACAGATGTGAATGGTTTGGCATAGGAATCAGGTAAAGCCATTTATTCCACTCCAGCCTGTCTGCTTGGGAGTGTATATAAGGGTAAACCACAAGGGGGCCCCGTTGGAGAAGTGCTATGGCCCGAGCCCCTGCCTGGGCATCTGGACAGAAGCAGCTCCTTGTGGATCCCTTTAACGGAATACCCTTATCAAGGAGGGGCAGGCAGGGGCTACAACCTCCCCTCCAGCCAAGACCCTATGCTTACCCTATGCCTAACCAAAACAAAGCTGTGACGATTGCTATGAGGTAGGTGAAAACCAAATGGCCGGTGCCAATTTGCTAAGTGAGAATATGGCAGCCAACAAAGTCCAGAACAAGGTCCTAAAAGGTAAAGGGACCCCTGACTGTTAGGTCCAGTCGTGGATGACTCTGGGGTTGCGGCGCTCATCTCACTTTATTGGCCGAGGGAGCTGGCGTACAGCTTCCAGGTCATGTGGCCAGCATGACTAAGCCGCTTCTGGCGAACCAGAGCAGCGCACGGAAATGCCATTTACCTTCCCGCCGGAGCGGTACCTATTTATCTACTTGCACTTTGACGTGCTTTCGAACTGCTAGGTTGGCAGGAGCAGGGACTGAGCAACCGGAGCTCACCCCGTTGCAGGGATTCGAACTGCCGACCTTCTGATCGGCAAGTCCTAGGCTCTGTGGTTTAGCCCACAGTGCCACCCACGTCCCTTGAGAATATGGCAGCCAACTAAGTCCAGAACAAGGTCCTAGTATGATAGTAAAACACAGGGAAAAGGGAGGCATCTGAAGGCAGCCCTGTTTAGGGAAGCTTTTAATGTTTAATAGATTATTGTATTTTAATATTCTGTTGGAAGCCAACCAGAGTGACCGGGCGAAACCCAGCCAGATGGGCGGGGTATGAATAAATGAATGAATGAATGAATAAAATATAATAATTAATATTAATAATAATAATATTGGCAGGGTGGGAGGTCTGGCAACGAGCTGGAGAGGAGGGCTGGGCAGGCCGCAATTAATTCCCCTGGGAGCTAACCCAAACTACAGTCAGGGGCAGGCCCAACCGGCCAGTCCTCCCCAGCTGGCTACCAGATTGCGGGCATGGCCATGGCCAGGCCACAACACCTCCTGACTGTTAAAGGTAAGTGGACTTAGGAAGATAGTCTAACACGAGACACTAGAATGACAGAACGGCTTGGAAACTAACTACACCTGCAAGAACTGTTGGCATAAAACTCCCCCTGGGTACATAAGACAGCGATGATGGATTAACTCATCAGCTACGCACTTCGTTGATTGAATTCCCCTTTGCTTGTGTGTGTCTCTAAACTGAAGCAGCGGTCCTGAAGTATTACCCAAAGGCACCCTCTGGCGTTCACTTAAAGCAATTACCATCAAACAACTTGCCAGGTACAGTATATATCCTGAACAATAGGGCTTGCTTCTAAAATATTCCCTGACATGTGCTGCTCCTTATTTATGATGATATTTAGGGAGTTATACTTTAACAGTATTGTCTTCAGCCTATCCATTTGGCTGCCTTTCTTGAGGATTTTTTTATGCACAGCTATTGTTGTCCACATTGTTTGGGTGTCGAAGGCTTAGAATACTATACAGCAGTCTTCCCCAACCTGGTGCCTATTGGATATTTCAGACTGCAGTTCCCATCAGCCACAGACAGTGTGCCCAAAGGTCATGGAAGATGAGAATTGTAATCCAAATCACCTGGAGAGATGTGGGGTTTTATAAGAGGATTAGAGGCCAAGCGAACATTTCAGCCTTAGCACTGATGAGAAGAAGGGCCATTAGGATAGCGGAGTTCTTCTTTGATGAAAAGGAAGGTGCTGGGTGATCGTACCTTTCTGTGCAATTAAGGATTTAATGCTACCCGGGAACAATGTGTATAGGTATTCTCCCACTTACTGTACATATGATTGACTCATGAGTGACTGCATATACGTGTGGTGCCAGTAGATCAATTCAAGCCTGGAAATGGTGGGAGAGAGCTGGAAAGTCTTTGTGGCTCATGAGAAGACCCCCCACAGACCCCAAAGAGATTTTAAAGGTGTTATGCACTGAAGTTCTCACCCTGGGCCAGCAGGGGGATACTGTAGATAGTTATGCAAATAAGGGATCAAAAGTGACGTTCAGTGATTGGATAGTTTTAGAAAATTGTTACAGTTACATTGTACTAGAGCTCTATATAAGCAGGCTGACTGAACCCTTCAGTTCAGTTCTGTTCTGGCCTGTGAATAAACAAGAGCTGTTTGAAGAATTGCTGTGTCGTCTGATATGTTCACCCACAACTTAACAAAAGGCTTAAAAAAAAAAAAAGAATTTATGGACTCCAAAATGGCACACAGGAGCTCTCATCCCCCACTCAACAGCTGTTGGGAGGGAAGCTGCATTGCAGTGGGCTTGGACATGCTGCTCCCTGCCCTTTCTGGCAATCTGGAAACAAAGGTACTGTATAAAAGAAAAGAAAAAACAGGTGTTTAGAAGCTTTTCAGAGGGTGCCCCACACTTTACACCATTTAATTTATGCGTGCAGGAGCCCAGAACGTAACCCCCACATAAGTGGGGAGTTGCCTGTACTTTCCTTAGCATTTAGTACTTTCAATAAAACAGAGAGGGAGCTAGCAAAGCCGATTCTGGAATTAGGTTGGGAAAGTTGACTCCAGAAGCCCCAGCAACACCTCTAATACTTGTCCCCGAATCAAGATGGACAGATTATTTGTAAACATCCTGAATTTAGCAGAAGTGTTTGCGGGGAGAGGGTGGTTAGGTGCAGGATTAGACTTCATGGGCAAAAACTCTGGCAGTTATGCTGGTGCAAAATACTGTGCCGTATTGAAATAAGCTGCATTTGCTACGGATGTGCATTAGAGGGCAGCCTACTGCAAATACAGAAAGTCCACTACCATACCTCACTGAAAACACACAGCTTATTTTGCTATTCCAAATGAAGGGTGATGCGGAAGCCCATCTCCCCTTGCTGAACAATCCCCAATCAAGACAGGGTTTCCAAGAAAAGTTGTGCAGTTTTCTGCATTTAAGAAAAGTGCAATGGAGACGATTGGGAGAAATAAATGGCTCAGGATGGCATAAGGAAAGACAATGTAATTTTGCCCAATACCAGTTGAATGAATTTGAATGTTAATCTGCCAATACACTTCATTTTCAACTCTCTACAAAAGGAGCAGCAGGGAAACAACTTGACCTGCATGGAGGTGTGTACAAAACATCAATGCCCTTTTTGCACAGGAGCCTATAAATGGGTCTGAATTGTATATTGAATGCCCCTGATACCAGCAGGAAAATCAAAATATGAGTTAGGACAGGGGTCAGCAAACTTTTTCAGCAGGGGGCCAGTCCACTGTCCCTCAGACCTTGTGGGGGGCCGGACTATATGTTGCCATGATGACCCACATTTTTGGCACCCTTATTGGTACCAACCCCAACTTTGCCCAGATGTGATTTTTTTTTGGGGGGGGGGGAGGATGTTCCCTCATACACCCATGCTGCTTCCTTTGTGTTTTACACATTGACAATTATCATTTCTCTCATAAGGCGGGGTGGGGGGCTGAGGTAAGTGTGCCATTCCTGTCAGCACTGGGGGGCGTGTGCGCATGTGTAAGGTAAAGGTAAAGGGACCCCTGACCATTAGGTCCAGTCGTGACCGACTCTGGGGTTGTGGCGCTCATCTCGCTTTATTGGTCGAGGGAGCCGGTGTACAGCTTCCGGGTCATGTGGCCAGCATGACTAAGGTGCTTCTGGCGAACCAGACCAGCGCACGGAAACACCGTTTACCTTCCCGCCAGAGCGGTACCTATTTATCTACTTGCACTTTGACGTGCTTTCAAACTGCTAGGTTGGCAGCAGCAGGGACCAAGCAATGGGAGCTCACCCCGTCGTGGGGATTCGAACCACCGACCTTCTGATCAGCAAGTCCTAGGCTCTGTGGTTTAACCCACAGCGCCACCCACATCCCGTGCGCATGTGTGGGTGAAGGGAAAAGCCGCTGGCCACACTAAGTCAGGCCAGTGCCGCTCAAGCAAAAACATTCTTTTCCCCATGTGAGAGAAGAGGAGGTGGCAGTGGCCATTTACCTTTCCATGGCTCACACCATGTAGCTAACAAGCAGACTCCCCAGCAGAGTGCAGAACTGTTTCGGAGTGCAGCCGCCCAGGCTCTCCCCGCTTCCTCTGGCAGGGAGCACCACTGCCATAGACACCAGTGGGCATCGCTCCCAAGGCACCTCTAAGCCCCTGCCGCCACAGCTGCCCTTCCTGAGGTCAGTCACCGGCAGCTCCATGGTGGAAATCCAAACTGTGGCTCCTTTTCCCTCTTCCCCAACCCCCACCCTGGCAGAAAAGATTGCTGTGCGCGCATGACGGACGGAGAAGGGGCTTGTCTCCAGCAGTCGCCCACCTCACTTTTGATCCCCAAGCCTGGCTGAGTCGCCAAAACCATCGCACGCGCACACACTATGGCAGCTGCCTGGATTCCCGGACCATCCACCAGCCAGACCTTGAAGGCAATTGGGCCTGATCCAGCCCACGGGCCTTAGTTTGCTAACCCATGAGTTAGGACCTGCTCACTAAGTGTCATGGCTTTTTGCAGTTTTATTTGATTTTATTTTCATATATGGGAACATCCTCTTATTATTGTTGCTGGATTAGGAGCATTGCACAGGGCACGTGCCTCTTTGTAGATCTTTCCTACTACAGAGCCTGCAGTCACCTGCAGCTGGGTGGTCACTGAATTCTGTGCCTCCCAAGGCACCATAATAATCCATCGTATGTGCATTTGATGTGCAGGATTTCAGCCACACGTGGTTGAAGGCGGACTGCTTGAAAGTGTGCACATCCCAAGCAAGGCAGAGAACTTAATGGCTCCTTTCATGTCAGGTAACCCAAGTGGAACCAGCACGAAAAGAGCCTTGAAGCTCTGCGCCTTGCTTGTGGGGGCAAGGACTGCTCAGTGCAGAGGCCCTGGAAGCCCTGAGGACGCTCCCTCTACCGCCTTCTAACCATGAGGCTGCTCCAAGCATTTGACTATACAATATTTTCACATATAAGACGTAACCCTTGAAGCCAAACCCCCATGTAAGCGGATGGGTTATTGTACCATTATCATTGGTGCCTTTGGGCAGCTGCCTCAGACTCATACCTTGTTTTTAAGGAAGTCTATGGCCCTCCTAGAAAGAAAGTTATGGGGCAAAACGTGTAGGTGTCTTCTAAGCAACTTCTGTGAAATTAAGAGTAAATGTGATGTGTCCACCTTGTTTATATTTCCTGGTAGTGTTGTTCTTAGACAGCAACAGCATCTCTCTCTCTGTGTAATCAATGTGGTGTAATCTCCTCAAATGGGAGTAGCAGGACTATAGTTGACTTCCCATGATAACAATAAAGTTGCCAGGGCTTGTTGTCTCTTTAATTATATGTCCTGTGGCACTCCCCATGGCAGCCATTTTATGTTATACCAAGCCCTGTGGCAGCCATTTTGTTCTATGCGACCCCCACTGCCCTGTGACAGCCATTTTGTGCCTGGCACCCACCAGCACTCTCTCAGAATTTGAAATGTGCCTGCTGGTTTCAAAAAATTGGTACCCCTTAGTGTAGCAGTTATGCTGAACAATGCTAAAAATGAGCAGCAAGCTCTTAGGCAACCTAAATGAACCTGGAAAACATTTAAGTGCTTTGTTTTGTTTTTTAGAAACTTGAAAACACAAGGTGGGGCGTAAACTGAAGGCGATTAGCCCCTTTCTGAAGTAGGAAAAAAACAAACACTTCTTGCCTTTAACAAAGAACAGACACATGTTAACAGAACCAGATGAAACTTTTCGCGATGGAGAGGCAGCCGAATGGATGCCTGATCTTTAAATTCCACTGGGGATCTATGGTGGGGGGTGAATTGGTTGCAGATGGGCAGTTTTCTGTAACAGAAGTAAACAGGCTTTGAGAAAATGCAGATTTTATTGGGTGTGCGTGCATATATCATAAGCCTTTATTGTGCTTTATTCCCTTTCCTTTTTTTTTTTTTTTACATTAAAAACTTAGGTGAGCATTCCAGCGAGGAATGTTGATTAAGATTTCCATTTAGCAATATTAAAGCCCCAATATATATATTTTTAAAAAACCTCATAAATACCAAACCAACTCCCCTTGTCAGAATGAAGAAAATAAAGGTGTTTGGTTTTTTTTTGCCCAGCCCTCCCCAATCTCATGCCCTCTAGTTGTTTTGGACTATAATTCCCATCATCCCTAAACTTTGGTCATGCTGGCTGTGGCTGATGGAATTATAGTCCAAAACACCTGGACAGTACCAGGTTGGGGGAAGGCTGCTTTAGCCAGAGTGGATAGGAAGCAAAAATCATAAGGACTGGTGGTGGTGGGTAGTTTTCATAAGCATTTAACCGGTGCAATTTTTCTAGAAAAAGAGGTGTTAGAACTCACTATGAATGCTTCATAATAGTAATTGCACCCACCTGAGAGGTGCCAGAACTGAGTCCCAGTGAGTTCTGGCAGAAAAAGCCCTGCTTTTACCAGTTTCATGGTGGGCAGAAACGCAGCAGGTGTATCTGCCCCTAACAGTAAACCTCTATGCCTGCTGAATTTCCCGAGAAACAGTTGTGCAGCCAAGCGCACACCACAACCTACTCCGTTGCCTACAACTTAATGTTTCTTTCAAGGGTAATTTCAGTGGGGAGGGACCCTGTGAGCAATAGGAAAGACCTCTGAGGGAGCTTATGTGCCTGAGGGCAGCACGTTGGTCACCCCTGGAATTATCAGAAATGAAGTTAAGGAAGGACAGGGGATGTTTTACGTACAGCCTGCAAGGAAAGACATGGAACTTTCCAAAATATAGCAGAATGTTAGGAAGTCGTGGCTTTTTTTTCAGACAGAAATTTCCGGAACTCAGTTCCGTCACCTCTCAGGTGGGTGCCATTGCTACTCTAAGAGAGCGAGGGAGGTGTTTATGGCGAGTTCCAGCACATCATCTTCTAGAGAAGTAGCACTGGAGGAAGTTATGATTTGTAGGATCTTGCGTGCATGCAGAACATCACAGCTTGACAGAAAATATTGCTGTCTGTTTTACAACCACAGTTGTGTGCTCCTTATTTTTGGATGTTTGATAAGTTGACGTCTTTTGATAATATAACCTGTTTGCAGGGAGAAAAGGCATCTTAAAAGAAGAAGCTGTTAACTGCTCGCTTCGACTTGAGGGCAGCAGCACCACCTTCCTCTTTGCTGCGGGAGTTGCATGGCATAGCCACAATCAGGCCAGCTGTTCCCTTGACCCACAGGGTGACATGATGGTCCAGGTGAACTTCAGATGTGTTATGAAAAATATGCAAAGCATGCACCAGCAATGCTCTTTGCTGACCTGGCTGTCCCAGGATTGGAGGAGCACCTCAAAACACACTGGCATGCATCAGTCTGCACACTCTTTCCCCTCCTCATTGGGTTGCAGTGTGACAGTTTGCTTGCAGTGTTTCATTGCTTGCAGGGATTAGTAGAAAATTACCTCAGCACGTCTTTAATTCATGAGTAGAGTCTCTGAAATATTTATTATGTTTATAGATTTGACAAAATAAGACAAGTGCACTCGTTATACAGAACGCGCATCAACGAAAATGTCTAATGACTGACATGTAGGGTTTACTTACACATAGAATTAAGAAGTCTGCACATGGGTAATACTGGCACACCACAAACCTGAACACGAAGTCCTGCGGGCATAATAAAGGAGATTCGCCACAACACAGATCACCCAGAAGCACAAGAAACTTTTTTTGTTTTTAAGAAGTGCAATCAGTACAGGGTGAGATGAATGTGCTTCCAGCAGTTTCCCTGGATGTTTGATAAGTCCAGGATCAGCCCATCTAGTTCAATAATGTCTACACTAACTGACAGCTGTTCTCCAGGGTTTCAGGCAGGAGTCTTTTTCTGGAATCATAGAACTGTAGAGTTGGAAGGGACCACGGGGGTCATCTAGTCCAACCCCCTACAAGCCCAACATGGGGCTTGAACTCACAACCCTGAGATTAAGAGTCTGTTGCTTTACTGACTGAGCTATGGAGATGCCAGGGATCTCCTTTTGCGCTCAAAGCATGAGCTCCACCACTGAGCGACATACCTACTGTTCAGTTTACAAGCCGACTGAGGAAAAGTCACACATTCGTTTTTGGTATTTGACTAACATTTTATGTGCCTCTCGGTAAGTGTTGAAGGACTGCAGCCTTAAATTATGCACGGCTTATTCATTGGTTTCAATGGGATTCATGTCCAAAGTAACTGTAGCATGGCATGGGAAACCAGTTTGCCAAAGAGATTTAGTTCAGGCCTTATACAAGAGTGCATACTGAATATTGAAATATATATATTTGGGTGTTTGTTTTATGGATTTGTAAAGCCTTGATTTAAAAGGGTTCATCACTCAGTGCCCCGCCCTCTATGTTTTGGACCCCATTTTCCACCAGTGCCTGCTGGCACAGCCCTGTCCTCCCCCCCCCCATGTGACTGTGATTGTGTAGAAGGGAACACCTGAAGAGTCAACACAAGTTTCACATCTCTTTTGTAAAGTAGGGTTTATAAGGGGAGTTCCATAGCATTTAAAGCACATGACTTCCCCCAAAGTATCCTGGGAACTGTAGTTCCTCCACAGATACTTAACACTTCCTAATACCCATATCAAACTACAGGTCCCAGGGTTATTTGGGGGGAAGTCATGTGCTTTAAATGTGAGTTGGATATGCTTTAAATGTATGGTACAGATCTGCCCTAAGGCCCTCTTCTCTCCTTCCTAGTGTAGTTCATTCTCCTGTGATTCCTAACAATTTAGTACAATGGGCCTGTGTCTTCTAGGTTATGAAGAGATACTTCCCCAGCCCTATTCCAGACAAGTGTGTGTGTTAGGAAAGGTGAAAACAAAAGGGGGAAACTCCCTGTATCATTCAGTTTCCTACTAACCATGCCCTACTTTTCCCAAACATCAGATGTGCCAAATCATTTTCTGGACTGGACCACCTGATAGTGCAGTCTGTTTCCCCTAAATCCCCACATATGGAAAGCTAGATTCCACACAGAATGGTTCTCATTTAGATTTCTTCTTGACAATCTACTTTGCTATTTGCAGGGAATTTGCATGTGTGTGGAGGTGCATTCTGTCATGAAAAACCCCACCTGCTATCTAAAAGTCCAGAAACAGGGTTGCTAAGTCTCCACGTCAAACTAGATGTTAAGTAGGAGATGCAAGACTGAGTTGGCTGATGTTTTCTGTTCTTCGGGGGGTGGGGAACAAACTCCCACATGTAACTGCAGGCAGTTACATGTTTGTATGCAGCATGGGTGTGCTGGAGGGGAGGGGAGGTGTTGAACTGTTTTCACCCTGTGCAATTTTCCCAATCTGAATAGCTCTCCTAACTAACTCTATTTGCCCTGCAGGAGAGGGAATACTGTCAACAACTGTGGGCCAATGTTCTCCCCACTCCTAGAACTAACAGCAGCTGTGCAGGGAGGGGCAATTTAGAGCTGGGAAACAGCAGTGGAGAAAGTATTAAACGCCCCCTCCCCTGGGTGGAATTTTGTGATCAAATTCAGGACCCCCCCCCCCCACAAACCTGTTTTAAAATGAATTAAATAGAACCACCCTCCCACACATTAGTGATTTGTTCCCCAGTCTGTGAAATACCTCTACAGATCCTTCTATTCAGTGTTCTATAGCCTACCTGAATCCAAAGGAATCCCTTGCCCCAGGCTAGACAGTGAACAATCTCCTATGGGTGTTGTTGTTGTTGTTTTTGTGTAACACATGAACCAGACCTCAATCTACTGGAAAATGACTGCATTTTTGGATACTTCAGTTGCTTAGAAGCTGGTATCATGGCCATTAGCAGGACACAGTGTGGCAGCAAATATTGTGGGGCGGGGGGTATGGGGTCATATGGCTTGCTCAACTTCTCCACCCTCAGGTGTGGAGGGCGATGCTGCCTGCTAACTGTCAGTCTGGTTTGCTTTTGTCTCTAGCACCAAAATGCATTGGACCAGCCCTGGAAACAAGTAGATTAGGCAGCAGCCCTATGCAAACTTACTGGGGACTAAGTCCCCTTTAGTACCATGGGAGTCACTTCTGAGGAAACATGCATAGGCTCACACTGTGGGGCTCTCATAAAACTGCAGGTTTACTAGGGAGTAAGTCCTATGGAGCTCAGTGCCACTTATTTCTGAGTAAGGCATGCTTAGGCTCCCATTGCTAAACCTCTTTGTGTGCTTTCCAGAGGCTCACATTTCATGTGCAAGACCACCCTTCCAGTAGAGTGACCCAGTTAAGCACTGCTAAAAATGAGGCTTTGTGTCACCCCCCCCCAAAAGAGGGCACCTTTGCATTAAGAAAATTGCATGTGGTATATGTATAGATGTAAATTTAGAAATAATGACTATAATTTAGAAGTACAGTACTGTACATCACACTATAGTGGGGAAGACACCCTGTGAGTTGTGTGTTTGCTTCAGTATTAGCAGTTGATGGGCAACTTCATGGCTCCTGCTCTCCCTCCTCTGTGGTTCTTTATCTTTAAACTAGATCTGGACCTCTAAGAGATGACAGCTTCAAACAGAAGACTGTTTTCGGACAGCCCTCCAGAAAAGAGAACCAAAGCAGGGCGCAACGTACTCTCCTATACCTACTGGTGAACGTTGTAATGTTTGAGGGGAAGATGTATTTGCACACATGTGCAAGGCATGCACCAGGAGCCCACAAGGACTTATGTTCCCAACTGCATATCCTTGCATATTTACAAACAATTATCTGCCTCGTGAAAGAGCCATCAGATGTACCGGCCCTTTTTTCTGCAGTGGTCTTGTATAGCTAACTACTACTTTAGGCCCCTAATGCAGGAGGTTACACTGATGTCGAAGCAAGGGAAACATTGCCATGTGTCTCCTTAGCATTCAAGTTATTACTGCGGTCTGTAGAGTGTAGAGATATCTAGAACATACATTCCATTTTGGGGACCTAACCTGGCAGATTCTACAACTAATGACCACTGAGAAGAAATGGGAGTCAGTCTACTACATGATGCGTTTTTATAGAACATGCCTCTGAAATGTGCACAAACTGAGAAACGCCTAAGATCTTTTGACTGAAAATAAGTTTCTTCATTGTTTTATTTATAGCATAATCTTTTGGTGTTGTTGTTTTTTTAAAGACACAGTTCTAGAAGTAAAATTGACATGCACTTGCAAGGAAACATGGATATGTTTTTTTTTTATAATCATCTCATATAGGAAAAATAATTAATTTAACAGAATTAGGAATAGAATATTCTTGTACGACACTGTTAAAAGCATTTATACGATATAAACATGACTATCGGACACTTAAAACAGCTACTAGAAATTGTTTAAATAAGCCACACAGTCTTCAACTAGCAGCAGGAATTTCACACATCCACAACACTTCTCTCTTCCACACAAGTTTATATACACTGAATAAGTCGTTAAATATTGCACTTATTGGCCCATGATCCCTCCGGTTAGAGGTGTTCAAAAATAGAAAACAAATCTATTTTTTTTAAAATAACATTTTCATGCCACATTTAAGACACTTCAGTTCCACAAACACTATTAAATAGTATACACATTCCGACAGTTCCAACTGAATCACAACACAGTGGACATTTACCAACAATATATTGAACGGGAATTACAGCACGGTTTCCATTTAACACTAGTTTGCAAGGTACATGTCAGAATTACCCATTTCTGTCAATTTCATCCTGGTAAGTCCTAATATCTCTTTCCTATGTTTAGGGAGGGATGTAGGATAGCTGGGAGGTCTGGGTGTGTTTTCTCCCCTTAAAATGCCAGGGGGCTGTGTCCATCTGTTCCACTGCAAAACTAAATATGAGCTCTATAGCTTGTGAAATTACCACAGGCACTTCCTAGCAATAAGGTGAATTTCTTGGCAAATCCCACAAAGTGAGGTATGAGGATGGGGGGAGAGATATAAGGAAAAGGATTGTAAATGATTTAGATTTTGTCGTGGCTAAACCAGGGTATGGAATGAGTTGGCATGAGACGTGCAAGAGATATTTGGTCAAGTAAGGCGAAAGATTTACACGATCTGAAGAGAAACCAGAGTATTGATTGATTGATTGATTTGGTCAAGTGACTTATTAAGCAGTTTGATAGAATAAGTGTTAACAGGGACTTTTTAAAAAACAAAACAAAACACCACCACCACCACACTATATACCTGACTTGTGAAGAAAAATAATTTATAAATATTAAAGCTGACTTGTATTTTGAATTTGTCAGTGGGATGCTCGACAGAACCAAGTTCTAGTTGGGCATGAAAGAAACAGAAAATCCTGTAATTGACCTAATTATCTGACAGGCGTAAATTAGCAAGGATTGGTCTGTGGTAGTTATGGGGATTCTGCTATGAATCCAGCTCTGTCATAACTTTTCTGATTCCCAGAAGAGTTAGTCAAAAGGTACTTGGTCCACTCTAAACTGTGTATTGATGTAGACCAACTAGTAGTTTATTAAAGAAAACAATCTATACTTTGAATGATGCCTCAAAGCTACCTGAGATACGCTTTTTGGACTTTCTAACATAAAAAAACATGTATGACAATCTGCCCGTATCTCAGGGAATCACTTCCCTTAAGAAGACCCTTCATTTCCTGTCACTCATAACTGTACTGGCTTGACAAAATGAATAAGGATGGCACAGGCGTCTGTGGAAAACAAACAAACAAACAAAAAACAAAACACAAGCATCTTCACAATCCAGTATTAACTGCAGATTTCTCCAACATAATCTGGGTGGAATATATGCAAACTTTGCCATGGAAGGAACAGCTACAGTGTTTTGATTCAGGAAAAGTGGATGTGCATCAGTACCCTCAGGAAAAAGGACCCCCTATTCAACAAGACCCCCATTTACACGGTGCCATCACAAAACATGCTCATTGAAAACTAGCTCTAGCAACTGTCTGTGACTGACAAAACTGCTATCAACAGACATAAATCTTGCACCACTGTTAAGTCTCCTAGAAAACACAACATTCCGACAATTCCACACATTAGGATCAAACTCCAATGAACATAGTGCACCATTAAATAGCACTTCATTCTTAAAATAAATAAGGTGCAGGCAGTACAGCTGGACATAGCAGAGCTGAGCTGACTGGGAAGAAACTCTATAATAATCTTTCAGACTCAAGCTCTGGAAAGGCCACACAGATTGAGCTGCTTAGGTCGTTTCTCTATGCAATATACCAAGGGCTTATTCCAGTTCACCAGCAATAGTGCAATGACCAATACGTATAGAATGGAGAATAAATATGGACAGTTCAGGGTTGTGGGTTGTTGTTTTTTAATGACTGGATGATGTACTCCAGCACAAACTAGAGAGGAATGCTCAAACTGCAAAGAGGGTCTAACAAGAAGAGATGAAACTGATTTGTTTCAACCGTCAAAGTCCAAAGTCCTAGTCAACTAAGCTTGTCAATGACCCCTATGAGTCTCAAAGCAAATTCTGAATGGGAGAGTGGGAGAGTTTGAGCTTAAGACAGCTATAGCTCCTCTCTCAAAGTTGAGCATTCATGTCAGGGTGACCAAATGGGGCAACAGGACAACGCTGTTACTATCATTCGTGGCATCACAGGCTCTAGCCCAGGCTTAGGCAATCTCAGCCCTCCAGATGTTTTGGGACTACAACTCCCATCATCCCATCCTAACAGGACCAGTGGTCAGGGATGATGGGAACTGTAGTCCCAAAACATCTGGAGGGCCGAGTTTGCCTATACCTTCTCTAGCCAATTGGAGTTGGTGACACTCAAACAGAAGCACTCCAAAAGGAAACAGTCTTTCTAGCTGGGGGAGGCATCTTTTATTTCACCAGCAACAATATATTGCTCTGAGCGCTGGGAAAATACGATATCTGAAACGCTTTCATGAGTAAAAATGTTTGCATCCTGCACAAGACATTGAACAACCGTACCTCCGTTGCATTATCAGCTGATCACTTGGGAAAGCCCTGAGTATAAGCACAAAGGAACAAATGGTTCCAGTAACAGTCACATATATTTGCAGCTGAGAGAGAAGGGAAAAAAGCCATTTCGACAGAAAGGACAGGCCAGCTATTCCATATCTCAGACACCAAACAACCAGATTTGAAAATAAGCGAGGGTGGGGAATGCCATTTTGAATTAATGGCATAAAAGGGATAGGCACGTTTGCTGTATTGTAGAGCGAGTTGTTATACATGAATTGAAACACAAGCTTGCTGCTCCATTGCTTGTATGCGCTTGCAGGCATTGTAACATTCAGCTCATGCCTGTGTTCCAGTTGCCAATATGCAAAACTTCATTAGAAATATTTTGCCCATGTGCAAAGGGAAAGAACTGCTTGAGCAAGAAGGCAATTCACCCACGCAAGGAGTTGTTCAACTAGCAGTCCGGCTATTTTTGTATATGGTGTGATGTAGTGGTTAAAGTGTCAGACTAGAACCTGGGAGACCAGGGTTCAAGTCTTCACTCGGCCATGAAGCTCACTGAGTGACCTTGGGCCTGTCACTGACTCTCAGCCTAACCTACCTCACAGGGTTGTCATGGGGAGTCAGTGAGGATGTGGAGACCCATGTATGCCACCTTTAGAAGGTGGGCTATAAAGGGGAAAAAAATAAAATAAATTCAAAAATATCCCTGTGTGGTTACAGTTCAGCTGGGCTCTCAGGAATCAGGCTAGCCTCTAGAAAGTATTTTTATTCATTCAAGAATAGCAGAGAATAAAGTTTACGTTGGTAACAAGCAATAACCCAGAATAATAAAACAGTGCAATAAATTAGGATTGCCTAATTTGGGGGGGGGGGAGTTTTTAGGCTTTTACAAGGATTTTTGAAGCATTTTTTAAATGCCCTATTTGCCATATGTCCAGGTTTTCCTGGATATTTTGCCAATTCGGCAAAAACCCATTCAGAAGCCATTTGCAGAGTCCAATTCCTGGACATGTCCAGGGAAATCCGGACATATGGCAGCCCTACAATAAATAAACCTCTCTTATTTGAACATGTGCATTAATTGAACCTGCACATTACAGGGATGCTAGAGTTTATTCAGTATTTTTAACTCTAAGAGGGGCAGTTATATCCAATGAAGTTGTCAAGTTAGCACAAGGACTTCCACCTGTGCAATGGGAATTCATTTCCCTCTCCTTGTGCACCTCTGCACTCCCCTCATAGGCTCTAGAGGGTTGGGGAACCCCAAAAAATATTCTTGTGGGTGAGGAGCAGGAAGACAAGAGAACAGGGAGTCCGACTGCACAAGCAGAAGTCATTGAGCTGATGGGACATCATTAAGATACAACCCAGAATTTCCTTGATTGGATTTCTGTCAAATTCTCTTTTACTGGTGGTATATTATTGACTTCAACCCTTTTCTTTTTTTGCTGTTCCCCACCTCTGCCCTCTTTTTTTTTTTTTTTGGTTGGTGACAAGAAAAGACTGACTGCTATCTAGTTTTCTGCCTCATATCCTCCTCTGCAAATTGGCAACTTTTTTGGGGGTGGGGGTTTAATTCAGCAGAAACAAAGGAACAAAATTAAACCTATGTGTGTGTGTGCGCATGCTGCTAGCTCATTTATATTGTGAGGCATTTGGATGTGGGGAGATGAGTGCCTCAAAAGCTCTTAAAATATGCTTAAAATATGCTCTTAAAATATGTTTTGCGCATTATAACCTGGCCTCCCCCCTCCCAGCTCAGCTCCAGCACCTCACAGGTGGGAGCCATTGCCATTCTAAGAGAACAAGGGAGGGGTTCATGGTGAGCTCTGGCACCCCAATTTTATCCAAGTGTAGGTTTTAGCTTATTTTTGCTCTCCTCAGCTCCCACACATCTGAAAAGGTGTCTTAGGAGCACATTTCAACACCTATTTAAAACATTTTTCTCTAGACATGCAGGTGTTATTATCTTTTAGCCTCTTTCACTATTAATTTTAATTGTTTCTATAATGTTTTAAACTGCTTTTTACTGATAATTTTAATATTTCTTTCAGGCTGCTTAGAGGTTTTACCAGTCAAGCGGTATATAAATTTTGTTAAGGAAAATAAAATAATTATGGCTCACAGTTGGAGCGAGGCCTTAGCTTCCCTATGTGGTAATTACAGTGAAACGCAGTAACCCTGTGGTCAGGGGTGCCTTTTAACAATTCTCTAGACACCCACCTTTCACCCTTCTTCCTTCTGTCATTTGTGCCGCAACCCTGCTGCAAAACATCTACCGGGTATTAAAAGATGATGCAAATAAGAGCTATGAACATTTTATACTTCTCTGACAATTAGAAGAACTTCGTCACTGTGACCCAGCTAGAGCAGTCGAGATGGAATACTGCAGGGTGAAGAGGTGAGAAATTGCCTCCAATTATCAGAGGGAAAATTTACTGAGAAACAAATATCTTTATGTGGGGAAATACAGTGGCTAAAACACTTGTCATGCTGCTTGCTTATTTTTCACAGTCTTTCTGTGAGTTTATAATCAATTAGCATGGTTTGTTTCCTGAAACCGTAGAAGTTCTTCTTTTAAAAATTAATGTAGCTATATTTCCCTGTGGGGTTTCCAGAAACACCATCAAATTCTGATTTTTTTGTGAAAAGCTATAAGGTGGTCATCATCAGCTAGCAAGTCTGGGGCAAGATGTCTTTCAGAAGTAATGACCCAGATCTGTCCTCATGGGCAATTTTCCCTGTTATTAATGAGAGTGGCACTGGAGAGGAAAAATAAAAGTTTCATAGCAAAGAAAGAAGAAAAAGTTATCTGATGGTATATAAAAGGGGTGGGGAACCCTTCATTCTGCCAAGGTGAATCTGTTAAGGGTCACATGCTGGAAGTGGGTGGGGCTAAAATAAGTGTGGGTGGGGCCAGAGCTAAAATAGGTGGAGTCACACCTTTTCTCTTTCTACCACTCCTTTCTCCCTCCCCCCCTTCTGACACTCTCTTCTCTCTGTCTCTCTCCCACTCAATCTAGCAAGCTGCTTGTGGACAGAAAGATTGCTCTTCTTGCCAGAGGACGGAACTGATCACTCTAAGAAGACTTATGAAATTTCGGTCAAGGGTTGCTGTATGAAATTGCACCAAAAGACCACATGAGAACATGTGTGGCCCATGCCAGGTATAGAATAACATTCACACTTAAGCATCATTTGTAGGAATCAGAGGTTCAATTCTTCAAAAACGGAGCTTGTAGAATAACCTGGCACTTTAAAAAACCAAACCCAAATGTGTTTCATAAAACGGTAAGGCTGGTTCATATATGCATGCAGATCAGTTGATTTCTTGATCTTGATCTGCAGGTGTAAGCTGCTTCCGTTGAAAAATATTCTACTTGAGTTGATGAAGGGATAAATCTGCAATGTCCCATTCATTCATGCAAGTCATCGTCTGGTCCGGCCGTCAGCCAGTGTAGAGTACACATGTGTAAACTAGCCTCAGGGATTTCAGAGAGCTGCTGCTCCATGCAAAGGGTACCTACAAAGCTATGCAGATCTTCACGGCATCATACAGACACCCATGGGTGCAAAGGGCATCCTTTTCATGTATATGTAGTATAATGCCTGGCACATGTAATGGGAAGCTTCACTGAGCACCTACAGGGTTCCCATTCTGTCCAGGAGGAGGAGGAGGAAACTCCTGTCAAGATGGAGCTATGTATATGCAACTGAAGCACTGGAAGTCAACCTTTTGGGGGTGCTGTAGTGGGACTCCTGCACCACTGGGGGTTGGGCCAGATGACCTTTGAGGTCTCTTCCAACTTGTCTATATTGAGGATCAGGGTGCCACTAAATTTTGGCTATGAATAACTTGACCAAAAAAACTATATATTTTCACTGGCGTTACTATCAGGAGCTAAGTACATCCAATAAGGAGGGTAAGAGTAATGCACTTTGGAGATCAGCGTTCCCAGGCATGTAGAACTGAGAACAGGCCTGCAACCCAATTACTCTTGTTATATTTCTTACTGTTTCACATTGCCTCTCTTTGTCCTTCTTCATTCTGTAATGTTTCTTCACTCATTTCTTGTACATGCTTTTGACAATTAGAGAAGAATAAATTTCTTTCCATTGGCCTCCAATGACTTCACTAATATCTCTATCTATATTCAAAGCTCTGAATCCTTGGAACTTCCATCTGTGCCCATTTGAAAATAAGTGTGTTAGTTGTACTGGGAGTTATTTTTGGCTCTGCTTTCTGTAGTGGAAGTAACTGTATTCCCTGTGGTGCACTGAGATACCCTGGGAAGAATAAATCCTACACCTTGGCTGCTTACACCATAAACAATTGAAGTGCGTTGCTCCACTTTAAAAAACAGCCCACACTCCAGTCCCTTCCTCGTTTTTAACTGCCCACTGAGTGTGACTGATACAAAAGTGAAAGTGTTAAGAATTTACAGTGGTTTTATTATTATTAAACTGAAATAAAAGTTTGTGTGAATATGGTCTGAAGTTTGGACAAGTATCCCTCAAGATAAGCAATGCTCGAGTGAAGGAAAACCAAAAACCCAGAAATACTTGGTAAACAATCAGACTCTGCAAGGCCTATGGCTGAAAGCCAGGGAAGTGTGTCTTGGTTTTGAAAGTAGGACACCCTTCCCAATGAAAGCTGTCTGAGAGGCAGGTCGCCCTGATCTGGGAGATCTAAATTCTCCATCCCTGTCGCTGGTTAGCAGGACACCTGTGGTTTTGCTAATGGGCCCCAGCCACCTTGAAGCATGGACCTCTCTGGGGAATGCGGACTGGCAAGTTACCTGGAAGGTACAGCTGTGCTGGCGTGATTAGATTGCTACCTTTCTGCAGTGCTAGTATTGATTTGGAGTGCTAAGGAGCAGGAATCCCATTTCTGACTTGCTGGATCATCAACCTAGAAGAGTCAATAGCAATAAGCGGAAATGGGATGAAGGAAGAGAAAAATCCAGACAAAATGTGGACCTGAGGTCACAGCACCAGCTAAAGGTGGAACGGGCATAAAGGTGAACATAAAGAGCGCAGACGAACAGTCATCTACGTGCAGAGGCCAAATGCTGAGAAATCGGAGGGCCCTGTCCTTACACATTTGCGATCTGTTTCGCAAAGCAACTCTATGCACATACTGTACCAGCAGTGGGCGTTAAAGAAGACATATTTTCCCCAAAATGAACCGGTAAGACGTTATAAATAAAGGCATATAGACCCTATGTAAATACTCTATTGGCAAAAGAACACGCTGGAGCCGCCTCTGTCGACAATGACTCTATTAACAGCCACAGTTGGGTTGCTGTGGAGGAGGGCTGTCCTTTAGTCTTGTATTCTGTTTACCGGCAGCTATGGCAGGATCTGCCTCCAGGCTTTCTGACATTTTGTCGCAGATGATATCCACAAGCCTTTCAAAGGTCTGCTTGACGTTGACGTTGTCCTTGGCACTTGTTTCAAAGAATTCAAAACCTGGTAGAAACAGACAGACTTGCAATCATTCAGAAACAGCACTTGTAACCATTCAACATTATATTTACCTTCTTCAGGCACTGACTAGACGGCGCTTTGGGGTAGATCAAAGACAAGCAAAGGAGCAACTGGGCTCAGGAGGACAGGGGTGAGGAACCTACAGCCCTTCAGATGTTGTTGGACCCCCCCAACTCCCATCATCCTTGGCAAGTGGCCATGCTCTCTGGGGCTGATGGGAGTTGGGAGTCCAAGAACATCTAGATGGGTGAAAGATTGCTGGCCTTGCTTTAGGGGATAGAGTGATAGCTCAGGGATAGAGTACATGCTTAGCATACAGAAAGGTGTCTTCGTGTAGGACTGGGAAAGACTCTTGCCTGAAACCCTGGAGAGCCGCAGCCAATCAGTTTCAATGGTACTGAGCTAGATGGCCCAATGGCCTGACTTGGTATAAGGCAACTACTTATCTTCTCATGACTCCAACGCCCATTAGCCCATGATGGGAGCTGTAGTCTAACAAGATTTGGTTAACCACGGATTCTCCATGGTTGCAGTATGAATTTAGGGCTTATGTTTAAGCTGGACTAATCCTAGTGCAAATGCTTCTGTGGCACCATTGCACAGGAAAGAGAGAAGAGTGACTGTTCCAGGAGACCACACAAGGGCTCAGCCCTTTGCGATGAACCAGATGGCCAAAGGTATTCATCTCCATCTGTTAGGGGCATTAGCCTGGCTGTACCTTTTGTTAAAACAGATTACTGCCTAATGCAGGGGTTGGCAAGGTTTACCTCGCCTGGGCCGGTTCACTCCAGCGGACATCCCTCCATGGGCTGGATTGCACCCCCCGCGCTGTTTTCGGCATTTGTAAAGACATGATTTCCGGCATCTGCGCATGTGCAGATGCGATTTCCGGTGCCGCAGAAGTGAGTCCCCACGCTGCGTCAGTTTAGTGCAGTGCATGGGGACTCGCTGAGCGGGTGGCTCGTGGGTTGGCTAAATGACCCCTGTGGGCCGCTTGTGGCCCATGGGCCTTAGGTTGCTGACCCCTGGCCTAATGGCTCAGGGCCAGGCAAATGTCTCTTAATAGGAGCCAACAGCCATGACATGGCAGGCTGTAATGGTTCTAGGGGTTGCTCGTGCGTAATCTGGTGCAAACACCTGGCTGGGTTGCCTGAGTGAACCTTTTCTGTCTGGACAGCCACTCACCCATGGCTGTCTCAATCGCTGGCAGAATCCGTCAGTGGGCGTTTCTTAAACTTCTTCCAGCAAAGAAGCTCTTTGATGCCTAGTCTTCTCCTACTCTCTCTGTGCGAAAGCCTTCTGCGCAAGGAGGGCGTAGGCAGCGGAGGACCTCTACTCTCCCCGCTGGTCCCCGGCAAGGAGTCATGGACCGCCTCGCCGCTTCCCCCATCTGCCCCCCTTCTCCCCTGGTACTACGCTGATTCTCTTCCCCAGAAGATGGGCTGCCTCTCGCAATCCCAGGACGCTCTCCGGAATCCCTCTGGATTTTGCTCTCTCCCTCCGGCACTGATGGCAGTTCCCTGACACAGGCATTTCCCAGAAATTTGAAGCCTACCAGAACTGGGGTGGGAAGGGATATGTAGCATATCTTTTCCCTTCCTAGCTAAGGGTGATGATGTAGGTGTAATCTGTTTCTAAAGGAAAAACAGGAAGTGCTGTTTGAGCAAGACAGAGAAAGAAACGTAGAGGAGGGAGTTCTGGAAAGCTAAAAGTGCGGACTTATGTAACAATATACTAGTATTATTTTGGACGTATAGATTGTGTATTGCTTGTATGCAATAAGAAAATTTAATTTAACAAAAACAAAACAAGGAAGCTGGAGGCAAGGTGCGGTGTTTTTGCATTGTAGCCAAGAGGGACAATGTCTGCTAATTAAGAACAGACGACTTGTAAATGCTAACTCAGACCACAGAGCTCATCTGGTCCTCATTCTGTTTCTAATAGTGGCCAGCAGAGGACAGGTATGCAGAAGTCCCTTTAGATGTTGCTGGACTGCTGCTCCCATCATCCTTGACCACTGGGCCATGCTGGTCAGGGATGAAAGTTAGACTCCAACATCATCTGGAGGGTACCAGTGCCCCATCCTAGTGCTAAGGATATCTGACAAGACAAGTTGGGCCATTGGCCTGATCCAACAGGCACTTATTATGTTATTATGACACTATTAGAGAACTGTTAGAGAACACAGAACTGATATTCCTTCCCAAGGAGACTCAAAAGCTGAATATGATGAAAACAGCACTCCACTGTTGTTTGTGACATTTTAGTCTTCCTAAGAAAGGTGTTGCCTTCATAAGCTTTTTGGGATGTTTTTACATAGTGGAAACAGAAATATTTCAATAATCATCATCATAACAAAATCGTCAGACTTCTGGCCTATTTTCTTTCCAGCCGTATTAACTGGATATCTTTGAAGGCTAGACAGGAAGCCTGGATAAGTCTATATGCATCAATTTCCCCCCAGATAGCCACTTAATGGCAATGTGTCTAAACTACTAGAAACAGAATCCTTTGGGGGCTGTGATTATACTGGCTACTAACACAGGTGTTTGGGAGTGCTTGCTCCACTGGGAAAGGGGCTCAAACATTTGGTGTAAAAAATTGTTATTTTTATTATTTTATTATTATTTTTATTATTTTATTATTATTATGTAATTATGTAATTATTATTAATAATTACAGTATGGATTTTCCAAGCTTTGAAGATTATTATATGAGGTTCTGTTTGACACAGAGTAAACAGCTACTGTCTGTGAAGCTACACCAGCCAAAATTTGCAACTGATTCCATTTGGGCATAAGAAGTAACTGTGTGGATAATGGTGAGCACGTTTCTATGTAAACTCAGGGCATTTTTACACCTGTGGCTTCAGCTGCCTTTTTGTATATTCTATAATGCAAACGTACAACATATTTTATTGGCTTAAATTAATCTTCTATTTTAAAATGGATCCCTTCCATGTTTTGTCCTGCATTCCCAGTTTCGCACAAAGCTGATGAGAGAGAGAGAGAGAGAGATCTCTCTCAAAGCAGCAGAAATATGAGATGATTAGACCCTTACTGAACTCGAAGCATGGGTACCCCCAACAAAAATTTAACATTTGGCTAATTATTTGGAGTGTATTATGTAGTGGTATAATTTGGTATAACTAATGTGATAAGATTGGTTTGTTAATTGGAAACTTAATAAAAATTATTTTAAAAGAGAGAGAGAGAGAGAAGCTAAAAGGCACTGATGTCACATGTGAAAATGGTCTTTGTGGGTTATGATCCACTCCAGTTGACTTACAAAGGCCCTAAGTGTAAATTATAAAACACACAACAACCTGGACATTTTAAATAGGCAGGGAGGAAGGCTCCAAACACACCTGTGCCTATTCAGTTCTCAAAAAATTAAAACTCTACATGCAGACAATCCAAGTGTGCCTGCATATAAGTTTTCAAACACAAATTTGTTGCATTGGCACATTTACTATTTTTTAAAAAAACTTCATAGGGGCATGCAAAAAAAAAAAGAAAAAAAAGAAAAGAAGGAAAAATGCAGTGTGAATCCCAAGATGCAGGAGGATTTCTTTAAGCTGCAGGCTTTTTGATGAATGGAACAGGCTCTCCCTGCCCTGTTCTATAACTACCATTTGGCTTGAGCTAGATTCGCAACAGGGACATCTCTTAATATGCTGTTGAAGCACTGCTGATAGCTCTGATAAAAAAGAAAGAGCCACTTATAGAAAGCAGAACCTGCAAATGCTCTGAACAGATTTCCAACCCAACTTCTTTAATGAGTTATTTCGCAGAGCTGTCTTTCCCAGCTACGCGGCATTTTTTTTCAGGTTGCCCAAGAGATTTTGCCATCTCGTTTTTCTAATCCTCTGCTCATGCTTGTTTCCTTGGTTTACTGGAGAAGAAAAGGGCTTTGCATCCATGCCCACTCCCCTAGTCCTGCTCACAAAAATAGCAAAGACTCAGGAAACAGTCACTTCCGATGTTCTTTTAGGGCTTAACAAGATGCTATGCGCATACGTGTGTGTATTAAAACGCTGAGGGCTGCTTTTAATAAGGAAACACAGATTCAGGAAAAGGGCAGTTTTCAAGGGTGCTTAACCATTTCTTCACCTGCTCTTTCTATCTCCTCTTTAGGTCCATGCTGGAGGAGGAGGAGGGGAGGTAAATGGATGATCCCAAGGCTCGTCATTTAACATTATGTCTCAAGCCAGTCAATGTGCAATTAAGCTCTTAGAGGAGAAGTGGGGGAAGAGATGCAGAGCACAGAATCATAAAACTCCCCAATCAAACTAAGATTAGTGGGTGTAAAGGAGTTGAGACAGCAGCTGGCGATATGAAAAGTAGGTAGAAACCCTAGTTAGCCTTTTTCTCCAGTTATGTTTTATTTCCTGTGTTTATCAGAAGCTATATTCCCACTGTAGGTTCGTTAAGAAATAAAGGTGGAATCTCCCTGCCTGCTACTAGGAATCGGGGGAAGAAATTCAGTTTGGTTTGCATTTTTATGTGACTCTACCTAATTTGCACTTCCTGAAACAATATGCGAATCCAAATAAAATTAATAAAATTAAAAAACCACAATCCTCCAAATTTTGCGATGCAATTCTCCAACCAAAACATGTGTTCAAAAATGTGTACATTAGGCAAAAGTGTGCATAAAAATACGTATGTTCCTGAACATAACAGCCCCCAAAATATATTATATTAGGGGGAATTGCATTCAAACATGACTATATTAGGAGAACTGTGTGCCAGGATGCCGATGAATTTCTGAGAGAATTGGGCAAATTCATGGAGGATAAGACTATCATTGGCTACTAAGCCACAGTAGCTATGTTCTGTCTCCATGGTTGGAGGCAGTTAATGCCTCCAGTCTCTGGGAATTGCTGGAGGGGAGAGTGCTCTTGCATTTGGGTCATCTGGTTTGGGTCATCTGGTTGGTCTCTGTACAAAGAGGATGCTGGACGACATGGGCAGTCAGTCTGGTCCAGCAGGCTCTTCTCGTGTTCTTAGGAGACAACTTTAAAAAACAAAAGCAACAGCTTTGCAAACAGATGCAGAATTGTTGCAAACTGAATTTAAAATGGGGAAAGAAATTCAAAACTGTGAAAAAGCAAAACTGATAGATTCGCTCATCCCTACTGGCCACTAACTGCATTTGCTGGAGAAACCACTTGAGAAAGGAGAATATGCCTTGCCTGTTGAGCACGTTTCTCATTTCACACTATGCATTGGTACCTCGGGTTAAGAACTTAATTCGTTCTGGAGGTCTGTTCTTAACCTGAAACTGTTCTTAACCTGAAGCACCACTTTAGCTAATGGGGCCTCCTGTTGCCGCTGTGCCGCTGCTGCACGATTTCTGTTCTCATCCTGAAGCAAAGTTCTTAACCCGAGGTACTGTTTCTAGGTTAGAGGAATCTGTAACCTGAAGTGTATGTAACCTGAAGCGTATGTAACCCAAGGTACCACTGTACTCCCTTTTGTGCTGAGCAACTGGGAGAGTGACGGGCAGTCAATATGCGCAAGCCCCTGTCAGAAGTTCCTGTGGCATGCAAACAGATGTGGCATGCAAACAGACCACAACAAACAACGAAGGCCCCATCTGCACTCTACATTTAAATAAGTGCCATGCCACTTTAAACCATCATAGCTTCCTGTTATGTACTGAAGTTTTCACCCTGGGCCAGCAGGGGGATACTGTAGATAGTTATGCAAATATGGGATCGAAAGTGACGTTCAGTGATTGGATAGTTTTAGAAAGTTGTTACAGTAACGTTGTACTGTATAAGCAGGCTGACTGAGCCCTTCAGTTCAGTTCTGTCCTGGTCTGTGAATGAACGAGCTGTTTGGAGAATCGCTGTGTCATCTGATACGTTCACCCACAACTTAACACTTCCTCCAAAGAATTCTGGGAACTGCACTTTGTTAAGGGTTGAGAGTTGTTATGAAACCCCTGCTCCCCTCAAAGAGCTGCAATTCCAAGAGTGGCTTAATCAGTCCCTCTTTGCAGCTCTGTGAGAGGAATGGTGGTCTGTCAAGAACTCTCAGCATCCTTAACAAACCACAGCTCCCTCTTTAGGGGAAGCCATGACGGTTTCAAGTGGTCAGACAACTGCTTTAAATGTACGGTGCAGATGGAGCTCAAGTTCTTTTTTTTTGTATATAAATTCTCTTCTTACCAAGTTGTTCTGCTAAATGTTTCCCTCTGTCGGTGGAGATTACCCGTTCTTCTTCCATGTCGCATTTATTACCGACCAAAATAACCTGGGCATTATCCCAGGAATAAGTTTTTATTTGGGTTGACCTTAGGGGGGAGAGAGAGAGAGAGAGAGAGAGAGAGAGAGAGAGATATCAGTCAAAAGAACAAGGTAATTAGACTGGCACTACCTGTAGGCAGGATGAGCTGGTTTGCCTCAAGAGAGCAGGTTTTTGCATATAATTAAACAGCAGTGTTGGGTTGGGTGTTTGTTCTTTTAATTCAGTCAAGGGATTTGTATTACAGCAACCAATTTATACAGTAATGTGGATCATGAAGGAATATTTTTGGCTTCGCATTGCTATTTGTGCATTCAACCGGATATCAGATTGCACTCCCCATTTTTCTTCTTTACAAAAGCAGCCGCTAAAATGTCTGCTTCATGCAGGTTGCCCTCCAGCATGGTTGCATGACTAAAGGCTTATCCACACATAACTTTCCTCTGCTCTTTCCAGGCACGCTCCATGATTTAAAGCTTCAAGTCTGTTGCTCTGGAGCTTTCTCCATGAAAACCTGCTCTTTAGAGCTCAATCAGAGCAAACACTAATCCACGGGAAACCTGAATTGACATTTGCTCCGATTCAGCTTTAAAGAGCAGGGAAAGCTCAGGGCAAAATAAGAGTACTCAGACATGGAGCATTAAAGTGCAGGCCTCTGCCTGGAAAAAGCAGAGCAAAAGGTAAGTGTGGCTAAGCCCTTAGATAAGACACAGAGGAAGGAATTTCATTAATATTAAAGGGAAGGGAAGAAAGCGCCAGTGCTTTTGAAGTCCAGGGTCACAGAGATGGGGGGGGGGGGTTGAGGGGGGAGCAGAGGGAAGCATGCTGAGTTCTTTAGGAATGTGTAGTTTATCAGAATATGATAAACGGCTTTCATAAAAGATGCGCCAGTTACCATGGCAACCTTGCAAATGGCAGTAACTCAGACTTCTTACCGTGCCAGCCCATTAGCGACCCAAAAAGATTTCATTTTTTGATCAGCTGTTAGTCAGGGCCCATTGACATAACTATATTTCATTAACAAATGGAAGCTGTTTTAAAACCTGTGAAACAGCTAGAGGAAGAATTATGATTTTTCTACCTTATAGCCATACACATAGGGAAATGGTTACTTTGCAATAAGAAAAATGCTTCTGTTATCAAAGTTCTTCTGTGTCTCACATATAGCCTTAGGGAGGTGCATGCATTCTAATTCCCCTTCTCCTTCCCAACTTTTTAAAAATTACAATTTTATTAAAGTTATATTACTACAATGTGTAGCCAAAACCAAATACATCAAATATCCTTGCTTCTCATCCCCAACTTTTAAGAAGGGATTGTTGAGAAATTAAATCTTTGCAAGCTCCAGTAAGAATGACCTGATCTGTATCTTCGGGACTAATGTGTGGATTGAAATGTAAGATGCAATCCTATATACACTCATCAGGGAATAAACCTTAAAGGGTGCAATGGGACTTTCTTCCAAGTAAACATGTCTAGAACTGCTCTGTTAGTTACCCAATGGCTTTTGCTCTTCCTGAATGTTCCAACACAGTTCTTGGCAAAAAAATAAAATGAAAATTTAAAAATGACCAAAATACGTTTGTATTTCAATAAGATTTGTGGTGCGGATTACGGTATTTGCAGATTAATGCAGAAAACGGCAGAAAAAGTGACATGGTGCAATGAGCCGGTACACCAATCTCTTCTCAGTTGTAAACTGCCTTGTGATCCTTAGAAGGATCAGTATAGAAAATAAATAACAAACAAACATCTCCAGAAATGATATACAATTATATAGCTTTTATAAAAACAACAACCCCAGAAGCTTTTCTTTTGGGAATTATAGGGACGGAACTACCTAAATGACCGCTCCCCACATCAAATGGGGGGGGCGCCTTTTGCATGGTCGCGCGCAGCCCCCCCGGATCCCAGTGCGACTCCTGGAAGTTCAGGCTGGCTTCATCCTCTCCAGGCTGGATACCTGGAGGTCTTCGCCTACCTCAGCCAATCGCCCAATCCCGCCTGGGGAGGCGTTGCCAGGGAATCTGCCAGGTAAGGGGGGGACCGCCCTGCCCACACAACAGAAGGTGAAGCTTACCTGCGAAGTGTCAGTTGGCTCCAGAGCTTCTCCCCCCCTGCCCTCCCTCAGTTAAGTCTTCTTTTGCAGGTTAACCTCTTCTCCACAAGTACGTAGGCGCTGCTACGCCAGGGTCGCTGTTGAAGGGCCGGAAAGGAATCTTCCTGCATTGGCAGGTTTTGCCTTTCCCATAGCAAAACATCACAACTTTGGCAGTTTCAGGCCTTAGGCGGAATCCTTTAGTCTATCTTCCTAAATGGGGGGGGGGTGAAGCGGTGACCCACACCCCCTTGTGGCGGTGATCCCAGGGTTCCCCTTTAAAGGGGTTTTGAGGGAGGGAGGCATTGTCCATACACCGAGAGGTTGTCATTGCTCTCCCCTCCAACGGCGGTGAAACGGGGGGCGGGCTCTCTGCTTGAACATATGTTCTCCAGAGCCAGCCCAATCCCCACACACTCTGAATAACCCTGATGTCTCCCAGATCCCCAGCTGGGGACTGGGAAGGATAAACGCCCAATGCCTGAGCCAAGGTCTCCCTACACCTGAAACTTAATAAAGTTGTGGCCAATTTTAATCCCATAGCACGTTGTCTTGAGTCATTATTCTGCTCGGGGGTCGCCTGGGGTTAGGGGGATTCCACCTGCCCATGCAATTGTATAGAAATTTATTTATGTATGCTACTACAGCAGGAAGAATGCTACCTGCCCAAAAGTGGAAAGAAGCAGACGTCCCAGCAAAGGAAGAATGGATACAAAAACTTATGGAATATGAAGAAATGGTGGAACTTACCAGAAGAAAAATAAATCAAGATAACAAACTTTTTATAAAAGAATGGAAATGGTTTCTTGAATATTTACAGATAAATTGCAAGCAGATTAAAACATTAGCAGGATTATTGTAATAACCTGCAGTTTTATAAGAGTATATATTCAAAGTAGATAATTAAATGAGCAAATTAAATGGATGTGGATATGCAGAAGATATTTAAAAAGATAAATTTAAGGAACCGCAGAAAGAGGGGGAAGGAAGTCAAATTTTTGAAATGTTAAATTGATTGTAAGACTAATGAAATGTATAAATTTGAAAAGTATAAATAAAATAAAACTTTTAAAAGAACGGGAAAAAGAAAACATCTCCGGAAGACACCAGGAAGTCAAAAGCAAGGATGCCTGCCCAATCTCAGCTGGAAAAGTGTTCCACAGCATGGGACTAGTGACAACCAAATGCCCGACTTCTAGGGCATTGTGGCCTCTGAAACATGTGGAACAAAGACTCTCCTCCTGCAAGAGAGGGGAGTGGTTGTGGTCGGGAGCCGGACTCCGCCTCAAGCAGGGGGCGTTAGCCCCCTGCCTCCCACTCACCTGGCTGGCGCCCACGCCCACGGGCAGGCACCCAACCAGGTGCCTGCGAGGGGGCGTGTTTGACAGGCTAAATTGCTGCGGCACCAGCCTTCCGGCCTCACTTTTGTCGTCCCATCGCGAGTCACCCACCCTCCACTCCCTTAGAGCTCAGGGTCTCAGTTTTCTTTTGGCCTTGCTATGGACCTTAGGTTGGTCGCCCTGGTTGTCCGGGGGGCCTGGTAGGAATTTTTCCATTTGGCATTAGGCTTTTTGGTTTTTTCGCCTACCTCGTAGCAATCGTCACAACTTTCGTGGTATTGGTGGGTAGGTTAGGCATTGGAATAATGTGTAAATTCCTGTGTAAATCGGAGGAAGAGCATTTGAATAGATGTTTCCCCAATGACAAAGATGTGTTTCACTTACTCGATAAATCTGAGTTAGCTTGTAATATATAGCATAGGAAAGCTTCCTTCCCTGTAGGTTGATGACGTCTTCAGGCAAGTCTCAAATTCCTTATGTGACAACTGTCGTCAGTGAGGATGAGTTGGGAATTCTCAAATATCCTCCCATCTTTGCAGGAGGCATTGGTGTTTCGATGCAGGGGCCATTGATCAAATCACCCTAATTCTTTCCCAAGAAATGTTTGTTTGTTTCAAATTCCATTGCCCTCCCTACCTTCTCTCTGCCAGCGAGAAAGATAGAATCTTAAGCAAAGTATTAAAGCATTTTATCCTGGAAAGGGCATCTCTGGCTTCCGCACAGTTGAACCACAAAGACTTAAACAGGAGGCTGAGGCTGTCTGAAGATTATATTGCTGCAGATATAGCCAGTACTAACTGGAGTGCAGAATGCAGGAGCTGAACAATATTACTGCAGTAGTTGGTGCAGAGAAGGTGTTCCACAGCCCTCCAAGATGGCTGCCGAGAAGGGAAATGGAAGCCTGCATTGTTCTGTGCTTCCACCTTCTGCAAGATTTACAGGGCAGGATTCTATTGACCCAGGGCAGGTCAAGCAGAGTGCTGTCATCAATCTGCTGAGAACAGCACAGCCTTTGCACAGCTTTCATCTCTCTAAGGTTGATACCCCTTGCAGGAAAAAAAGAAAACTCAGGCACCAATTCTTAGTTACACAGTCTTTCTGAATGACCACCTGGAATGGTCTAAAAATTGTATGTCAGAACACAATCAGACCACCAACAGGGTGCAAGTGAAGCCCTTTACCTTTCTCGGCTTGCTATGGGAAGAGAGAAGTTCTTTCTAGACAGACTCATAATTCAGCTGTTGATATGCCAAAGATCACACTAGACCAGTGTTTCCCAAACATGGGTCCAGCTGTTTCCGGCCTACAACTCCCATCATTCCTAGTTAGCAGGACCAGAGGTCAGGCATAATGGTAATTGTAGTTTGGAAACAGCTGGAGACCCAAGTTTGGGAAACACTAGACTAGACCAAAGGGGATTGCGTTGTCAAAAAAACAGATACCATTATAAAACTTTAAACATTTAATTTTTATTTTTACAATTAGTAGCCTGAATGATGATCTGTATCTTTATTTTTTAAGATGGTGCTCTGTGTTTTCACATTGTACACTGCCCTGATTTTCTATGATATGATGGTATAGAAATACTTTCGTAAGTAAGTAAGTAAGTAAATAAATAAATAAAGGAAGCAGGGCCACTTCATTGGCTTTTCCTCTCCCTTACCAGTCAGCAGCCATTCCATCAGAGTGCAGCAGAGGGAGAGAAGGGAATCAAGGCTGCTCTATCAACTGAGACGCCAGCAATTTTCTCCTCCTCCTCTCCTTAAACTGTTTCTATTCCATGTGGTCATGCAGAAGGAATATGTACTATGTAACTAAGTGCCTGAGTTTTCTTTTTCTGCCTTCACTCCCATTCTTACCCCCCCTTTCTCATGCCACCTTTTCTAGATTACAAACCTGAGGGCAGAGACTGTCTAACTATTGAAAAAAAGGTAAAGGACCCTGGAAGGTTAAGACCAGTCAAAGGCGACTATGGGGTTGTGGCGCTCATCTTGCTTTCAGGCCAAGGGAGCTGGCGTTTGTCCACAGACAGCTTTCTGGATCATGTAGCCAGCATGACTAAACCGCTTATGGCACAATGGGGCAAAGTGACGCAAACAAGAGCGCACAGAAATGCTGTTTACCTTCCCGCCGCAGCGATACCGATTTATCTACTTGCACTGGCGTGCTTTTGAACTGCTAGGTTGGCAGAAGTTGGAACAGAGCAACAGGAGCTCACTCCGTCGTGGGGATTCGAACCGCTGACCTTCCAATCAGCAAGCCCAAGAGGCTCAGTGGTTTAGACTACAATGCTACCCATGTCTCTTGTCACCCTGTAATACCTGTTTGGCTGGAGTGTGAGTTAAACATGCTTCAACTAAAGAAAAAACCAACAAGATTCGGATTTCCCATCCCCTCCCCACCCCCAGTAGGAAAATGTTAAAAGAGAAGTGGCGGTTCCAAATGAAAAACATAGGGAACTGCCTTCTTTCAAATAATAGCCCATTGGCCCATCTAGCTCAGTGCTGTCTACACGATTGGCAGCAGCTTTCTGTGGTTTCAGGCTAGGGACGTTACCAGCCCTACCCAGAGATGACAGGGCTTGAACCTGGGACCTTCTGCCCCCAAAACAGTTGCTCTACCATGGAGGTGTGGCCCTTACCCAAAGAAATGCAGCTGGTTTTCCCAGGATGTAGCCAAGAAGAATGGTGCAAGAGTTACATGAAAAATGGTGACCAAAACACTTTATTTAGAACAAACACAAAAATACATTAGTCATGACAAAATCCTACCGAACATCTACACTCCTCAGCTGCTTCAGGGCCTAGTCCCCTGAGAGAGAGAGAAAGGTACCCCTGCCCGTACGGGCCAGTCTTGACAGACTCTAGGGTTGTGCGCCCATCTCACTCAAGAGGCCGGGGGCCAGCGCTGTCCGGAGACACTTCCGGGTCACGTGGCCAGCGTGACATTGCTGCTCTGGCGAGCCAGAGCTGCACACGGAAACGCCGTTTACCTTCCCGCTAGTAAGCGGTCCCTATTTATCTACTTACACCCGGAGGTGCTTTCGAACTGCTAGGTTGGCAGGCGCTGGGACCGAATGACGGGAGCGCACCCCGCCGCGGGGATTCGAACCGCCGACCTTTCGATCGGCAAGCCCTGAGCTTTGTGTAAAACCGGGACTGGAACAGCTGCAGACTGTGGTGCACTGGAACCCATCAAACCCAAACTGGATCTCCTTAACATTAAAATTGGCGGTTTGCCAAGTAGAGAAACCTAGAAAGTTCAATCTGAATCTATGAACGTCATCCTAAAATGGGGAGAGCATTCCCAGAAGTGAAGCTTTTGGCTGCTGGAAGCTGCATTCATATGAGCTCACAAAACCCATTACTACAATGCTCTCAACCACCGTGAGTTCTAAAATTACAATTTTAAAAAGTGCATCAAAATCTCAGGACTCGACTAGCTGCAAACGTCCTCCATGATAATGGCAAAAATAAACCCAACACTAACCTCACAATATCTTCCTGTTCTCTCTGTATCAACAATGTCTGTGTACACGCCATGCATTTAAAGCACACTGCTTCCTCCAAAGGGGGTGGGTGGCTTATTGGGTTTTTATTTTGATTATGCATTTTCTGGCTTTATATTTTGATTTTATTCTGTGAGCCGCCCTGAGACCTGTGGGTATAGGGCGGTATATAAATTCTATAAATAAAATAAATCCAGGGAGTTTACTCACACAGAGCGAATATTCCCAGCACCCTTTACATACTAGTTACTGGGATTATTGGGATGGGTGGGGGAAGCGTGTGCTTTAAATGTATGGTATGTACACACCTGATACCTCTATATCCTCTGAACTGTTTATTTCTCCCTGCCTTCCTTATGACTCTAAAGTGCAAATGTTCTGCACTAAGAGGAGAACATCTAAAATCAAAATCAATCTCCATTGCTGTTGTGGTAAACTTGAGCCCATGTCTTTCCCTTTTCTCTTTTCCTTTGGAAACTGCCAATTTCTGTCTGTCTGTGCTCCCCCCCCCCCCCCAGCATGATGTTCCAAGGAAATTAAATCAAGGCTGCTCCTGTTTCAGATTAGTCATGTTTATACTAAGTCAGATACAGAACTCTTGCCAGATGAACACACTCTCCCATTAACAGATCTGTGGAGAATCTGAGAGTACATTTTATGGAGAACAGATCTGCGTGCGTGCGTGTGTGAGTTTGTGTATAGATATATCTATAGGCCAATATATTCCAAAGGGATGCATTTAAGCATCTGGATTTTGCTGTTTAAGAGATGAACGTCTCGCAAATCACATGCACTCTAGCTAAAGTCCCCCTACAGACCATGTTCTTGTGGGTGGGGGCAGGTTCATGCATCCTCTTTTACTCCACACATTTCTGGGAACATGCTGTACTCTCGGTGTGCTAGATCAAGGCAGGAGCAGGCAATTAACTAGAGTGCTGTTTCCTGCCATTGCTGCTAACTCCTAATGATTCACCCCATTCCATTCTAAAATGCCATCCTTTAAGTGGGACTTCTAGCCACTTCCCAGTCCCATGAATCATGCAAGACATGTCAAGTTGTTTCTCATGTGAACTGTGGAGTGAGGATGGAGGCTGTAGAAACTGCTACAACTTGCAGGTAGTAAGCCATCTGATCACTCTTTCCTTAGATAAAGGCAGGTGTGGGGAAGAAGAACAATAGGACATGAAAAAAGAGGCAGCTGCTAGCAAGGACAGAATACAAGTTGTTTCCCCCCCCCTGGAAAACCCAAGTACATCCATTTTTTTGGTTAAAAGGGGAGGGCTTTTTTTTATTTGTGACAATCAACATTTTTCACCGCAAAAGCAATGTCAAGCTCTACAAACAACCCTGCTACACACAATTGCCTCCTTAAGCAGGTGTTCCCGAAGCTACTAGCATGAGTTTGACCAAACTGCGGGAGGCAGTGGAAGACAGGAGTGTCTGGCATGCTCTGGTCCATGGGGTCACGAAGAGTTGGACATGACTAAACGACAACAAAGCAGGTATAAACCTTGAAATGCAGCAAGCAAGTGGGCACCCCAATTTTGGATTATGCTCCTAGATAAAAAAAAACCCCCGGTTTTAACTGTTACAGCAACCAGTTAGCATGCATACTTGTTCCGGAAACAGATAAATTAGAAACCCTCCATGAGTGTTTTTTGTCTGGCGGCAATGTGGCCCTGACCTCCAATAGCGCCTTCTGCTTCCCTGGAAGGAGGGTGGAGGCGTGTGTCCATGTGTGTGTTTGTATGCAGAAAGGTCACATGGTTAGAATGTAACCTACTGTAAAGGTAAAGGTACCCCTGCCCGTACGGGCCAGTCTTGACAGACTCTAGGGTTGTGCGCCCATCTCACTCAAGAGGCCGGGGGTCAGCGCTGTCCGGAGACACTTCCGGGTCACGTGGCCAGCGTGACATCGCTGCTCTGGCGAGCCAGCACAGCACACGGAAACGCCGTTTACCTTCCCGCTAGTAAGCGGTCCCTATTTATCTACTTGCACCCGGGAGTGCTTTCGAACTGCTAGGTTGGCAGGCGCTGGGACCGAGCAACGGGAGCGCACCCCGCCGCGGGGATTCGAACAGCCGACCTTTCGATCGGCAAGCCCTAGGCGCTGAGGCTTTTACCCACGGCGCCACCCGCGTCCCTGTAACCTACTGTACGTGGGTACAATTCACATCCATAATGTGAATAATGGGGGAGGGGGAATGCAGATGACTGTGTGTCACGACTGCTTTGAATCTGAAAAATCTGGGATGAAATGGAGGGAAGAATTTCCTCATTATGAGATGGCAGTCAGCTAGCTGACTAAGCTCCCATTTCCTGGTTTCAAGAACACATTATCATGAGAACGTGAACCTGGCTGCTAACCTCTCATTTCACAGAGATTTTAATTTAGTGCCTCGAAAAGCAGTTTAAAAAGTTTAAAGGGAAAGAATGTCATTGTCGTGGAGGTTTCGTGACAAATTAACACACTTCTATGCGTTAATTGCACTCCATTATCACAATAAAATGTGTGCTCAAGCCAGTGTGGTAAAGCCGACTATTACTGTTGTGAGTTTTCAATTAATGTAGCACACTGAGAACAGGTACTGGCACAGCACTATGCTTTAAGTACACAGATTCTGTTGTTATAGTTATCAAGCACCCTCAAAATCTTTGAAACAGTCATTTCCTCCCTCTTCTAGCTCATTCTCATCAACCTATAAATACAGTTGTGTGTATGTGTGTGTTGTATCCATGTATCCTTAGCCTAAACCTCACATTTACCATATGAGATATCATCACTAGTTTACCTTGGGGGGCTGATATGCATGTTATTGAGAGCCAAACTACACATTGCATGAAGTGTGTGATTCCACTGAATGTGGGCTTCCTTTTGTTTTCTTTTAAACAGCAGTCCTAGGGGAGATAAACGTCACATCCACACTATACACTTAAAGCACTATGGTTAGGGTGGTTTAGCAATCAATCTCTCTTTCCAGAGAACACTGCCCACTTCTAGGAACATAAGAAGAGCCTGATGGATTAGGCCAATGCGCCATCCAGTCCAGCATCCTGTCCATCACACTGGTCCTGAAAGATCTTCATTGGCTCCCAGTAAGTTTCTGAGCACAATTCAAAGTGTTAGTGCTGACCTTTAAAGCCCTAAACGACCTCGGTCCTGTATACCTGAAGGAGCGTCTCCATCCCCATCATCTAGCCCGGACACTGAGGTCCAGCGCTGAGGGCCTTCTGGCAGTTCCCTTGCTGCGAGAAGTGAGGTTACAAGGTATCAGGCAGAGGGCCTTCTCGGTAGTGGCAGCTGCCCTGTGGAATGCCCTCCCAGCAGATGTCAAGACAATAAACAACTATTTTACTTTTAAAAGACAACTGAAGGCGGCCCTGTTTAGGGAAGTTTTTAATGTCTGATGCTGATGTTTTTAATATTCAGTTGGAAGCTGCCCAGAGTGGCCGGGGAAACCCAGCCAGATGGGTGGGGTATAAATAAATAAATTATTATTATTATTATTATTATTATTATTATTATTATTATTATTACTATTACTATTATTATTAATAATTATCACAGTGGCCAACCAGACGCCTGTGGGAAACCTGCAAGCAGGACCTGAGCACAAGAGCCCTCTCCCCTCCAGAGGTTTCCAGCATCTGGAATTCAGAAGCATCACTGCCTCCAACCATAGAGGCAGAGAATCATGCCTAGAGGCTACTGATATAGCCTTTATCCTCTACTGATCCTCTTTTAAAGCCATCCAAATTGGTGGCCGTCCCTACCCCCTGTGAGTGTGAATTCCGCAGTTTAACTATATGCTGCGTGAAGAATTACCTCTTTAAAAATCTGTCCTGAATCTTCCGACATTGAGCTTCATTAGATGTACGCAAATTCTAGTGTTACGAGACAAAAACTTTTCTTTATCCACTTTATTCGTTCCATAATTGTGACAGACTGTACAAAACACAATAAAGCCCCCACATCCCTGTTGGATTCAACCTGCATGGTGGTTTTTGTAGTTAAAGTTACTTTATTCAGAATTTAAGTTTTTATTTCGCTCAAGGAGAAGAGGAACAGAGTTGTGCCCTGGGCCTCCTGTCCTTGCTGCCAAGCTTGCATGTCTGTTTTCTCTCTGGAAGAACTTGGGAGAGTTTTTCATTTTTCCAGTCTTAAATTCAGTTCTTCACATTAGGTTGCATTAAAAAGGAAGAGGTCCTTGTGAAGATTTATCAGTGAATTTCTCCCAATATGCACAACTGTATGCATTTTCCCTAATATACATATTTTTGCAAAGCAACTTCCCCATACCTAACACACTGTTAACATTATTTTCACTAATATATGCAATTTATGCATCCTTTATATGAATTTTTGTCCAAATTGCTTGGCTGGAGAACCACATTGCAAAATTCAGACAAGTGCAAATTTCAAAGGATGGTTGTGATTTTTGCTCATGCTTTGTTCCAGAAAGGATGAATTAGGCAGATTTACCTTTAAATGCGAACTGAATTTCTCCCCCTTCCTTATTCCACACCCACCAACTCCATTGAAGTTAATAGGACTTTCCTACCATGTAACTAATTGCAGCTTTACACCTCTAGGTTATGCTGCCTGGTAGCATAAGGGCCAAAGGAGGGTGACATATGAATAGCCTCATTTAAACACATTTGCCACCATGGGGTATAACAAAAATGCATGTTAATTGAGAGTTCATATGTCACACACAATGCTGCTTGCTATGCCCAACTGTGAAAAGTGATTTAATGGCTCGTGGTTAGAAGAAGTCTGTACATTTTAATCTTCTCCCTGTAGAGATACCTGCCATTAAATTATGAGCCTTCAAGGTTTCCAGTACAAATGCACAGCATGACCCATCACCAAAGATTAGGGTTTTAAAGGAGGAAAGAGGTATTGAGGGGTAGGGGAAACCTACCATAATGTTCATGAAGGACCATTTGCAACTAAACAATAATTTCTTGTTGTGCTATTTGATTACCCTGTTTCTTACGCTTTCAGTTCCGTCTTTATTGATCTGCGTATAAACAAAACTCCCTTAATTTCACATTTCCAGGTGTGCTCCCAAAAGCAAAGAATGAGTTGTAGGTTGTCCCTCTAACATCTTTCCCAGTGCAACTGGAAACCCTGCATTTTTAAAGCCGCTGTTCAGTCACATATCTGCAAATTCAGGTTGTGCAATGAACTCACTTCCCCAAAAGATCAAACGTTTTTTTTGTGACTGGGGAAGTGATAGGAAAATGCAGAGGAAAGTATGAGTTAATAGTCACTTTGGGCCGAACATCATCTAACCTCCCCACAAACAAACCAGAGTGAATACTCAGTAAATCTGGATGCACCCTTGATATGAAAAGGTAGCAGAGAAATGACTGAAAAACAATAAAGTAAAAATACTCATTTGCCACCTCTGCAAGTAGAGAATCCCGGAGAGCTGCTGCCAGTTAGTGCAAACATTATTGAACTATAATGGACCAATGGTCTGACTCAGTTTAATGCAGCTTCCCAAGTTCCTATGATATTTCTTGTATTCCTTCAGGAACTGCTGTCTTCTTCTATTGGGGCCAAATCAAGACCCATGCGTACATTAAACATGCATGTGCTTAATCATTTCCCCAGGTGTCTTTCCCCTTTTCCAACTGACTCCCAAGCAACTTTCCTCACCCTGCCCGCCACTCAAAGTTGGCCCACACATGGCTGAGGAGCTAAGGATGTGGACCACTAGCTAAATCAGTCCCCTACTCTTAACCACTACACCAAGCTGCTTTCTTTGCTATCGTTATCCTGGGCATCAGTTGCTCTCTGGTGCACGGTGTAAAAACACAAGAAAGAGGAGGAGATAAAACAGATGTCTGAAAATCAAGGCAGAAATGCCCCAATCTCACAGCACCACTGACATGCGGTGAGGGGGGCAGTTGGGAAATGGGTGGGGGACACACACTCACCGATGCTCCTCCAGTCGGCACTGAGCTGGGAGGCCCAAACCTTTTCCAAACGACCCTTGGAATGACACTTCACATCACAGTGTAGCATTATTCCAGAGCACTTTCTTTTTGGGAGATGGGGGGGAGGGGTAATACAGTGGAATCATAGATGACAGGTGCCAGCTGAATGCAGTCCAAGGAAGAGTCAGTGCATGTCACTCCATCCCTCAAATTCATCCTCCAGCCTTCTGAAAATGTGAAAGAAGGGAAGGAGTTCTGCCCTATGCCACCCCAACCCTCAATTTCAACACTAGATTTTATGCTCTTTGACACTTGGCAGATTAGAACAGGAACATTCTGATGTAATTATTACACCTATACACCAAGAGGACCAGAAAGTCACAACTATCTCTGGTAAACAGAGACAACTGGTGACTATGCAATGTAAATAATAATAATAATAATAATAATAATAATAATAATAATAATAGTTGTTACTAAAGTTTTTTGTGTTACACAAAAATGAACAGATAAAGAGGGAAAGGTACACCTATTGTCTATGCAACGTCTGCAAGAAGAGGAGATCAGAATTATTTGATTTACAGTACAATCCTATCGGGACGCAGGTGGCGCTGTGCGTTAAACCACAGAGCCTAGGACTTGCCGATCAGAAGGTTGGCAGTTTGAATCCCCGCGACGGGGTGAGCTCCCGTTGCTTGGTCCCTGCTCCTGCCAACCTAGCACTTCGAAAGCACGTCAAAGTGCAAGTAGATAAATAGGTACCGCTCCGGCAGGAAGGTAAACGCTGTTTCTGTGTGCTGCTCTGGTTCGCCAGAAGTGGCTTAGTCATGCTGGCCACATGACCCGGAAGCTGTACGCTGGCTCCCTCAGCCAATAAAGCGAGATGAGCACCGCAACCCCAGAGTCGGTCAGGACTGGACCTAATGGTCAGAGGTTCTTTACCCTTTACAATCCTAGCTGCATTTTTTACTCAGAAGTAAATTACCCTAAATCCAACAGGATTCTCTCACTAGTTCGTGGTAAGAGTGCTGGATTTGGACCTGGGAGAGAGTTGGGTTCAAATCTCTGCTGAGCCATGAAACTCACTGGGTGACCTTGGGCCGATCACTGTCTCTCAGCCTAACCTGCCTCACAGGGTTGTGGTTTGGGAGACCCATGAGAGCACCTTGAGCTCCTTGGTGGAAAAGTCGAATATAAATGCAATAAATACATAAATACATAGTGTATTTAGGACTGCAGCCCGAGAGAACTAAAAACAATACAAGATATTTGATTCAGAGACAGAAATGCTGCATTGCGTACTTCCTATCTGTGATTCCAGCTTACACTTGTTTGTTTGTGAGGATTTCTTCTCCTTGGCCTTATTTTTTCCAATATAAAGATAAACACTGCTGTACCAGGCTTCACTGGGACCCAGGCAGCCGTTTTTTAAAGAGACACCCTCCCTCACCAAATGCTGCCTTGTCTGTTTAATTGGCAGTCCTGATTGTGAAGTCTGATAATGACAAATGAAGTCCAAAAGGCTGAATGACTGACCCCTCACACTGTGCCATTATTTTTCAGGAGGCTGTAATGAGATTTGCCAAACCGTAATTACATTAACTGCACTTGTGATATTGATGAGTCCGTGTGGCACTCAAAAGACAGGGGGAGTGAAACAATGAAAAATAACAATAAATCCCCCCCCCAAGTGTTTGCTTGATCTCAAAGGCCATTTTGCTTTGATAACTGCATGAATAGGCAAACATCAAAAGCAGGGGTGGCGGATTATTAATTAATAATAGGAAACAAGATGGTTCTATTGCATTTCCATATCAATCCATGTATGTGCTCTGCAGGAAGTTGCATCAAGGGCCTCTTTGTAAAAAGCACATAGCAGTTTAGTAAAGGGGGGGGAGGAGAGAAATCAGTAGGAGCTGCAACTAAATTTTGCAGTACTCCTGTTTCAGCCCTTCAGCTCTCTTCAGCTTTCCTCCAATAGGATCCCTTTTTTCCTGAGATTTTTTTTTTTTGCTCAAGAGGAAGGGAGCTGCTTTAGTTAGTATTGTTAATATAGCTTGCAAACATAAGGTGAACATATAACGGAAATATTTTTTTGAAATTCAAAGCAATTACCTGACCTAAAGTAAAGTGTTTTGAACCAGAGTACTACTACTACTACTACTAATAATAATAATAATAATACAGTGGTGCCCCGCAAGACGAATGCCTCGCAAGACGGAAAACCCGCTAGACGAAAGGGTTTTCCGTTTTGGAGGTGCTTCACAGGACGAATTTCCCTATGGGCTTGCTTCGCAAGACGAAAATGTCTTGCGATTCCTGGGGTATTTTTTTCGCTCCCCACCCCATTTTTCTAAGGCATTAAGCTGCTAATAGCCTTTTAGCAGCTAATCCGCTAATCCCTTAAGCCTTTAATAGTCGCTAATAGCCGCTAAACCGCTAATAGCTCTAATCGGCTAATCCGCTAATGGGCTTGCTTCGCAAGACGAAAAAACCGCTAGACGAAGAGACTCACGGAACGGATTCTTTTCGTCTTGCGAGGCACCACTGTAATAATAATAATTTATACCCTGCGCATCTGGTTGGGTTTCCCCAGCCACTCTGGGCAGCTCACAACAGAATTAAAAGCACAATAAAACATTAAAAACTTCTCTAAACAGAGTATATTAGGTTTTATGAAGACTTTTCTCTCAAGGAATTTGATTCGTATTTAATGTCCATATAATTCTTGCCAGGACCCAAATGTTACTTTCTTTAAGGGTACAAGTCACTTTCTTTAAGGGTAATATCACACAAGCAGCATGTGGTTTGCTTAGCTACTAGAGTGTGAGAACTTCTCTGTAAGAAGCAAACGGCAACATTATGGCATGTTATGGTTTTAAAGTTGTTATTGATTTTACACTGTGGATTCCTAAGTTGGGGGCTACCTTGGAAGGTTTTGACTCTAGAATGCGGCCTATAATTTAACAGCGAAGAAACAATAGGAGGTATTTCCATTAGGTAAAGGTAAAGGGACCTCTGACCATTAGGTCCAGTCATGACCGACTCTGGTGTTGCGGCGCTCATCTCGCTTTATTGGCCGAGGGAGCTGGCGTACAGCTTCCGGGTCATGTGGCAAGCATGACTAAGCCGCTTCTGGCGAACCGGAAACACCCTTTACCTTCCCACCGGAGTGGTACCTATTTATCTACTTGCACTTTAACGTGCTTTCAAACTGCTAGGTTGGAAGGAGCAGGGACCGAGCAACAGGAGCTCACCCCGTCGCTTCAGGCATTTCCATTAAGAGCATGCAATTATTTGGGTTTTAAGGTTGTGGATAGAACTATAGAATTGTATAGTTGGAAGAGACCCTGAGGGTCATCTAGTCTAACCTCCTGCAATGGTGGAATCTCAAGGGCCAGAAATGAATAGTAGAGGCCCCAGGAAGAAAGCAGATAAGCTGCCCACATGGAACACATCCAGATTGTTAAAGATTTAGGACAGAATCCAATGAACAGGGTTTAATAATGGTTGAATTATCAATCCTTCTTCTCAAGAATTCTGGGAGAGAATGCTCATGGAAACTGGTAGCTCTGTAAGAGGGGGGAAAGGGGTCTCCTAAGAACTCTCAGCACCCTGAACAAACTACAGTTCCCAATAGTCTTTGGGAGAAGCCACTACTTTTTAAAGTGGTATGATAAGAAGAAGAAGAAGAAGAAGAAGAAGAAGAAGAAGAAGAAGGGGAGGAGTAGTAGTAGCTTGGATTTGATATCCCGCCTTTCACTCCCTTTAAGGAGTCTCAAAGCGGCTAACATTCTCCTTTCCCTTCCTCCCCCACAACAAACACTCTGTGAGGTGAGTGGGGCTGAGAGACTTCAAAGAAGTGTGACTGGCCCAAGGTCACCCAGCAGCTGCATGTGGAGGAGCAGAGATGCGAACCCGGTTCCCCAGATTACGAGACGACCGCTCTTAACCACTACACCACACTGATACTGCTTTAAACGTACAGTGTAGATGCCCAGCTCCCCCTGTCAAGACATATACACAACAAATGAACTTTAAGGAGAGACTTGGAATCTCCTTCCCCTCTTGTTTTTAAAGGCATGGGTGAGGCCAGGAAGCTCAGCCCCCTGTTTCTCCCTTGCTCGCCCAGGCTCTGCCCTGCCCTGTCCTGCCTCCCCCCTCCCCCCCAAGTTTGGGTGTTTGAATCTTAGCAGGCCTGGCAACCTTAAAGCAGAGCCATTGAGGCAATCCTGGGCTATCTCCACACCACTTAGCCTAAGCTGGGGGTGTGGTAGGAAGGAAAAGCAGTATTCTGTGCTCCTGTTATTAACATGAGCATGAGCAGCACAGCACAGCTTCCCAAATAGCCTCTCTTGAAGCATCTAGCTGTATTTGTTTCCATTCATACAAATACAGCCCTAGTCCATGGCCATTTTGAAAGGATAAGGTGAAGGCATAAAAACACAGAAGAATAGCATGCTCGGGTGGAAGTAACACAAAAGGTGCCATTGAAAGATTGCACATTATGCCGTCTATCTGTACACAATGCACAAGCATGCATGAACCCACACACTGAGCCCTCCACAGCAGAAATGCTCATGGAAACTGCAACAAAGGTAGAGATCTCCTTTTACACTGCAAATGCCGGGCAAAGCATAGTTTCTATATTCCCACAAATTCACATAATCCTGAGTGTTAGCGTAGAAGTCTGAAAAACCACACCAAGAATTCACCTTAGGATTCACCTACGATGCATGCTGAAGCAGAAATTCAAGCAGCATTTTCTTTCTCTCTCTCACACACACACTTTTAAGGAAAAGCCATTTGTCCCTGTTATATATCTATCCATATTTTAAAATAGCCAAGCAAAGCAGAACTCCGCTGATTCACTTCCTCCCTTCACCTAGGGAGGGGAAACCCAGCCCACCCCCTCCATCAGTAACCACAGGCACATTAAATAAAGAGAATCCTCCGGAGATATGCGGAGAGAACCTGAATATAACTTACCTGAAGGGAGATGCACATGAAGGGAAGCAGCTGGCATGCTGCAAGCCGGGAAGGAGTGAGGCCTACAGCACAGAGATGGAATATGCAACAAAGCCATCTTTGGCTGTTTTCAGAGGAGGCTGCGGGAAGATGCCACAGAATCCTTATATGGCAAGGAGAGGATAGCGTGGAGCAGCATGCAAAGCAGGGTGAATTAAGTGTGCAGATTAAAACGAACAGCTTGTTTTTTGCACCGAAGTCCGAAGCCTCTCAGCCAGCTACTCTCTGGACAGACCAGGTACTACTGGAAATAAAACAATGGCTTTTGCTACAAAGCTGTCATGCAGCGAAAGGAAATGGTGTTTAATATAACATTAATCTTTTTATTCGCATTGCTCTTCTTTTGTTATGGCCCAGAGAGAGAGAGAGAGAGGAGGAATCGATATTATACTTTGCTCTGCACATGCTACTAATGTGGAAAATCAGTTTAAGGGCATCATCGTGTGTTGCTACTGGCTTGTTGCTTTTTAAGAAATGATACTCAGTGCCAAAAAAATGCAACAAGGCAAGGCTTGCTAACATACAGCACCAAAGAGAAAATTTAGCACTTAACCACTAATCAGCTCCCCTTTTATATTAATCCGCTTGGACAGTAGGTTGTCTGCTCCCAAACGTGTGTAAAAAATACATTAGCCTTGTGATATGGTCAGTTCTAAACCTTTGCTATATTACAGGGATGGGGGATTTTTTTTTTCCATGCCAATGGATGCATTCCCCTATGGGGAACCTTCTGGAGACCACATGGCAGTGGTGGGCGGGGCCAGAGACAAAAGTGGGTGGGGCAACAGGTATGATTTTTTTAGAGTGGGCTACATTGCAGCCATGCAGTAGTCTGTAGGCTACATTCTAGCCCACCACACACACAACTCTGCCTTTCTCTATCCAGGCAAGCAAGGGGGCATTACTGCCTTTGAAGGACACATTTCAGCCAGACAAAAGCAGTCAAGGAGCTTGTGGAACATAGTCAATGAGGGGAGCTCCTGAGGATTGGACAGAGAGGTCTGGAGAGCTACAATTGTCTCTGGACCTGAAGTTCCCAACCACGGCTACATAATCACAGGAAGCCTCTTTAGATACTATTCAGACTTTTGGGGTGCCTGATGTCCTGACCCAGGGGTCAGCAACCTAAGGTCCATGGGCCAGAAGCAGCCTGCAGATGTTGTTTGACCGGCCCCCAAGCCGCCCCTGAACCGAGCTGCCTGCTCACTCACTGGGCTAAACCACTGCAGCACAGCGCAGGGACTCACTTCTGCGGTGCCGAAAAATTGTGTCTGCGCAGCCACAGATGCCCAAAATCGTGGGTGCACACGCATGATCTGGCCCGCAAAGGGATCTCTGCAGAAGCGATCCGCCCAGGCAAGATAAACTTTGCTGATCCCTGCCTGACCTATGGAGATTGATACTCAGAACACTGTTTTCTTCAACAGTGCCTTTCCCTATGGCCATAATTCTATAATGTTTAGCCATAAACTGACCCCATTCCACAACAGTCTTTTCAATGTTAAAAGTTTTCTGTCTGTATATCCTGGTGGTGAATTTATTTATTACATTTATACCCTGCTTTTCCTGGAAGGAGTTCAATTCTTCTGCTCCAATTTTATACTGACAACGTTCCTGTTAGGTAGATTAGGCTAAGAGCCCCCAAATCACCCAGAAAGATGATTCAAGGCTCAGTGAGGAATCTGGGTCTTCCTAATTTTAGCAACCCTCTCGCAGCAGCAAGACTGATGAATGGCTCCTTAACTGTCTCTTGAATTAGTTCTCTCAATTGCTTCGCCATCTGTTTCCCTTTATTTTAATCTGTATTGTGAAAGAGTACTGCTTCACTATTAAAAGGTGAAAAGGGAAATAAAAATAAAAAATAGAAGGAAACTGTAAATTAAATAGGGGAAACTGCCATTAAGGCAATAATACCCAGCCTCAATCAACCAGAAGCAATAAAACAGTAAGGAACTGCTAGCGGGAAGCTTTTAATTAAAGGTACAGGAGCCCTGAATAGCTTTAACAGATTCTGCCCTTTGACACTTGGTAGGCTGCATTTTATTTTATTTGCATTTTATTGCTGGGGGGTGGGCAGAAATCAGGTCTGAAAAAAACACAGGAAGACAACCCAGAAAACACTGGATAAAGACTATTTCTTAACAAGGATGTTTGGATTTTCTGTAAACAGAAAGTGAACAAAGGGTGGAAGTTCTAGAGAAAAGAGTGTGTTTGGGAGCAACCTCTGTTGTTTACAACGTTTGTAATTATTTTTGCCTTACACAGAGATATTCCTCTCCCCTCCCCCCCACCTCTGCCCTTTTCAGTTGATCCCCAGGAGCCTCAATCTCCGCTTAATTTCTCTATAAACCATTCGTATGGCTGGTAATGGTGGCTGTTTCTGACTCCCAAACACTGCACTTGTTGCTCTGGGGCAATCACATTGCCCAGCTTGCAAAACCAGCAAATATGGTACTGTCAAGGTGGGAGTCAGACACAGGTCAGCTCAAAGAGGCAGAGGCAGTTGTCAGTGAAACTAACACTTTATTCAAGGAAACAGCATGCAACTCAGCAACACTTCCCAGTAGAACAGTTGCCAGGACTGAAGGTCCCTGCCTTTAACCCCTTCTAAGGCTCATCCTCTTCTATATGTTTCTCAAGCAGGCTCTATCTGCGTCTGCACACCTCTGGTCTCTGTTCTGCTTTCTTCATTATTCTGTGCATTCTTGTAGATTGGGGGGCGGGGGAGGAGAGGAGCTTGTCGCAGCAGGAGAGGGAGACTCCCTGGATTCTTCAGCAGTCTCTTGACTCCCTCCTTTTGCTTCATCCTCGGAGTCTGAACTGCTCCCTGTCACAGGTTCCTCCTGCGCACTAAACCCTGTTGTCCTTTCAGTATCTAGCATCTCTTCCCAAGCTCCCCCCTCTGACTTCTCCTTAGTGTCCTACCACCAATCCCTGGGCCTTGAACCTTCTACCTCTGGGATCTCCCTTGCAGTTTGCAGGCATAGGCAAACTCGGACCTCCAGATGTTTTGGGACTACAACTCCCATCATCCCTAGCTAACAGGACCAGCGGTCAGGGATGATGGGAGTTGTAGTCCCAAAACATCTGGAGGGCCGAGTTTGCCTATGCCTGCCCTTGGGGGTTCCCTGGCTGGCTCTCATCATCCAGGCAGCCCGTCCCTGACAGGGAGGCATGGTAGTGATTAGAAGCACACAGTACAAATAAATACATGGTTAGGATGGGGGAGAGCAGGCTGTGATCGTTGTTTTTTTAAAAAAATCTGTGCTTACACTGAATGTACACGTACTATTTGAGCATTATTTTCCCTTCCCAAACCAAACTGGGTTAGCAATGCCCCACTAGGGGTCTGGATATAGTTACATCTACATTAGTTAATTTTTATGTGCAAAAAAAAATATTCTTGTTTGGAGTAATGAGACAGATTATGCCTTAGGAGTTCATGACATGTTTGAGGCAAAATAAAACCACGAGAGCCAGACTCCCAAGGAGATGAAAGGCTTAATGTCCTTGGTTTTGAAAAGGAAACACATATGAAAGAAAGGATGGTTAATCTCGGTCTTTTATGTTCACGCTTGCTATGTTCTAAAGCAGGTGGCATTATGCTACATCTTCAGGGGGAGGAAAACAAAAACACTGTGCATATAATAATAACAACAAGAGCCGAGATCTCAAATTAGATTGTTTTCTGAAAAACACAACCTTGAAAAAGTCAAGTTTACTTTCCATTTCTAAAAAAATCAGATGGGTAACATAATTCACATAGGCCCTTAAGAAGCAGTAATTAAAGGTTTCTTTAAATCTATTTGTTATGAGGTGAGAGGCAAAGTGTCACAGAAAGATGCCAAATGTAGCAAAACCCCATCAATATTTACAGTTGCTAAGCAGTAATGAATTAAGGCAATAAATGTTCCCAGTGGTACAGATCACTGTTGGGAGTGTGAACTGACTTGTTCTTGTCTCATAAACTGAGCTGTATTGGGGTGGCCATGCTTCCCCAGCTCTGGGTCCTAGAGGTCACCTAATACATCAAGTGTAGCAGGTGAAACGTATGGCTGTAATGACAAAAGACCAGGGTGCTGCCCCACTCCCAACACCATCCTGGGGCCAATCCTTTCAAAAGGGCCACTACACTTCCTTCAGATGCCATTTCATTCACTGATTATCTTCTATCTCATAGAATTTATACACAATTTATAAAAGAAAACACCTCAAAGCTCTGGGTTGGATTACAACAATGCGTTATACTTGGGGCTGCCTCAGAAGACAGTTTGGGAAACTTCAGCTGGGGCAGAATTCAGTGGCCAGGTTGCTCATGGGGGCACGACGGTTTGAGCTATAGGGCCAATCTTGCCCTGGCCCAATTCAGGTGCTGGTTTTGACCTAGAAAGCCTTAAATGGCTCAGGACCACAATACCTAATGACATCATGGAAATAATGATTGGAAGAGAGGAAAATAACAAGAATACCAAACACCTCATTTACATCAAAAACAAGGGTCCATGGGCCCTACCAGTTTGCCAAGACTTCCCTACCCTCAGCTGATGTGGTCCCAGGCTCCAACCGTTTTCATAGAATCATAGAGTTGGAAGAGACCACAAGGGCCATCGAGTCCAACCCCCTGCCAAGCAGGAAACACCATCAGAGCACTCCTGACATATGGTTGTCAAGCCTCTGCTTAAAGATCTCCAAAGAAGGAGACTCCACCACACTCCTTGGCAGCAAATTCCACTGTTGAGTAATTAAGTAATTTTGGAGGTGGGGAGATAACCTTTGGTGGGTGGGATCCGACTGGTGGACCACATACTGCCTCACCTTACTTTAAAGCTGGGATGGGGAAGCTGTGGCCTTCCAGATGTTGGTGGCCCACAAAGAGGGCCAGGGTGGTGTAGTGTTTAGAGTACTGGACTAGGACCTGGGAGACCCATGTTCAAATTCCCACTCAGCCGTGAAGCTTCCTGGGTGACCTTGGGCCAGTCGCTATATCTCAGCCTAACCTACCTCACAAAGCTGTTGTGAGGATAAAATCATAGAATCATAGATTTGGAAAGGGATTCTCAAGAGTCCTCTAGTCCAACAGCCTTCAATGCAGGAGTCTCAGCCAAAGCATCCATGACAGATGGCCATCCAACTTCTGCTTAAAAAACCTCCAAGGAAGGAGCAGCCACAGCCTCCTGAGGGAGACCATTCCACTGTCAAACAAATGGGGATAGGAAGAATAACAGATGCCACACTGAGCTTCTTGGAGGAAAAGAGGAGTATAAATGTAATAATAAATAAATGAGCACCCATTATCCCTGACGATTGGTCATGTTGGCTGGGGCTGTTGGAGTTGAATGTCTGGAGGTCCACAGATTCTCCATCTGTTATTGGAGTCACAGAAAACTAACTTCAATGTTTGGGGTGGGGAGGAAGCTTAAATGTGTACCAGTAACCTGTGGTATTGAATGCCATTCATTCTTTATTGATAGAACCTCATTATTCCTCCTGAAATGCTACTGCCTTCTCCTCCAGCCACAGAAAAGCAGAACAAAGGAAGCCATTGTAAGCCAGAGAGTAGACAGGAATACAGCCAGCATCAATCTACCTTTCCTAGAAGAGCAATTTGTTTAAGTGCTAGTCATCATCGCCAACAATGGCCTGTGAGAACGCTGCACTGTGGCGGCTGCATTTAACCGTTTAAATATTAACTACCTCATGTTTACTTTTGTCTTGGAACAGGACAAGCAAAGTTAGAAATGTAAATTGTTTTATTTCTTTCTCTTTTTTAACGGTGAAACGTTTCCAAGAGGTCGGGAAAGGAGGCCTTAAGTGAAAACAGGTGGAACCAAGGCAGGGGTTTCTAAAAGATGAGATTGGTTACCTTGGAAACAGGCTTGGAATCTTTCATCAAATAACGATATGCAGGATGTTGGCCTATTTCAAACCCCCACACGCATGCTGTAGTCTTACAAAGATTTAAGGTGGCACTTTTGCAGGGCAGAGGGACTTTGTGTGAAAAGCTTTTGCATTTATTTTTCCTTCCATCCCCTTACTGTCTTAATTACTCAGATTGCTCTGAAGTGAGAAATGCATGCTGACAAAAGTGTGGAAGTTTGCTATCTTGCTCTTTGCAAATAACCAGTTACAAATATGCAAATATTAAATATCCAAGACCCTGAGTCCCAGAAATAACCTAGATCTAGATCCTTTGGAATTATGGTGCTGGAGGAGACTCTTGAAAGTCCCATGGACTGCAAGAAGATCAAACGCATCCATTCTTAAGGAAATCAGCCCTGAGTGCTCACTGGAAGGACAGATCGTGAAGCTGAGGCTCCAATACTTTGGCCACCTCATGAGAAGAGAAGACTCACTGGAAAAGACCCTGATGTTGGGAAAGATGGAGGCCACAAGGAGAAGGGGACGACAGAGGACGAGGTGGTTAGACAGTGTTCTCGAAGCTACAAACATGAATCTGACCAAACTGCGGGTGGCAGTGGAAGACAGGAGTGCCTGGCGTGCTCTGGTCCATGGGGTCACGAAGAGTCGGACACGACTGAACAATTAAACAACAACAGATCCAGAGGGCAAGCAGACAGTGGTGTGGACTGAGGAGACCCTGAACCCCAGGCCAACTGCCCTGAGCAATGGCCTCAGCAATACAGGGTTCTCAACCAAGGTAGGAGTTCAGGTCTGGGCAAACAAAGTGAGGTATTGTGCTACAAAGTAGGGTGAGGTCAAGGTAAAGCAAAGATTTCAGGAACCAGAGGCACCCTGGACAGCTCCATTTTGGAGCTCAGGCTGGAAACATCCTAAGATGAAGTTTTGCATGGATATCTTTCTTCAAGAGCAGGACTGGATCATGACATGAAACTGGGGTATGTCCAGATCTGATTGGTTCACTGCACTGCACCATTTTTTTATTTTAGATTCTGGTTGAATCTCTATGACCTGGGCCTGTTCATATTTGCTTAAAAGAAGGAGAGAGGCTGAAGGGAGAGTAGGAAACAGGAAAAAACCCAAAGAAAGAGAAAGTGACCATGCAAAGGAGGTGTCGTCTGCCCCAAGTAGAGGGGTACAGCATGAGTTAGGAAGCGGCCAGCAGCAGGAAAGCTTTCACTTCTCTCAGACAGCTGGGAGCAGTCAGCTGTCTACTCCCCCCCCCCCGCCCTGACACTGAAAGGAATGCAGATAAGATGCTAGCAGAGGGCGGGATGGAGAAAAGAGGATGCAATTCATCCTATGAGCCCAAGGAGTAGACGTATGGGTAAGGTATTAGACAGGAAACAAAACCAGAAACATAAGAGTCATAGGTTCAGGATCTTTTGCAGAAGCAAAGCAGGAAGAACTCCTCAGAAGGGTCAACTAAATCGTAAGGTACGGAAGCTCCGATAGAGATGTACGGAATACATCTTCAATTATGACTTGTGTGCTGTGTTGTCAAGATGGCAGCCTGGGCTCCTGATAGGAGGAGGGCATGTGATTAATAATAATAATAATAATAAATTTTATTTATATCCCGCCCTCCCCAGCCGAAGCCGGGCTCAGGGCAGCTAACAACAATAAAACAGTACAAAAGTACAGTACAAACAACACTCTAAAATCATTCATTATAAAATTAATTTATTCAAGCCACTGGCAACCATCGGGCCAGAGCTCCACGAAGATTGCCGAGGGAGGGAGTCAGGCTGTGCCCTGGCCAAAGGCCTGGTGGAACAGTTCTGTCTTGCAGGCCCTGCAGAAAGATGTCAAGTCCCGCAGGGCCCTGGTCTCTTGTGACAGAGTGTTCCACCAGATCGGAGCCACGACCGAAAAAGCTCTTAAAGAGAGAGATGTGTCCCATACTCTAAGCTAAAGTCTAAAGGTCTTGAGTTAAGGAGGATGAGGATTATGGGTCTCAGAGATAGCAGTATGTATTTTTATGTTTTTCTAATCCATCAATCATTCCTAACAAACCAACAAACTCCATTTAGATACACAGGAAAATAAGAATACCACAACCAAAAAAGGAATAGAATTGATTTTGGTCTGCTGAGAATACCTATTTTTACACAAACATCTGACCCATCCATATAAAAGCCATTGCTTTCTCTCGCCTTTCCTTTGGGAAGTCACAGTTTTCTCCTTCTAACGATGTTCTTGCCAGGCTATTCTTCCAGACCTGGCAGTGACTCACCCGGATTGTGTGACTGGGTTTGCTGCATCCGGAGGGCAGCTTCTCACAATCTAAGTCACACTTTGTGATATTTGATGAGATCTAAGTTGGAGATGAACAGTTGGAGTTGAAGGCGGGACGGATGATATATCCATCAGTAGGCATGATATACTGACATGTTTTTTGTCCCACTGTCATCTCCAGGCAAAATGGTTTTGCAGTGCTTCAAAAACCTGCCAACTCTGTCTTATTAGAGACAATTGTGGAATAAAAGAAATGTCTGCACACACCATGGGCATCGCCAATGGTTCTTTCAAGCCCTTTCATCTCTCTTACAAATTATTGTCTGTCTAAAGCTAAAGAATTCCTCATTTCCCAAAGTTCTCCCTTTTTACTCACCTTTCCTTATTGTTTTTTTTTCTTTAAAAAATGAGAGTTAAACACTGCTGTAAAGCAGGAAATGCTCATCAGCAACATGTTAGAAAATGCTGCTAATTGGAAAATGCTCGATAAGCTTCCTCCAAAACATGTAGAGCTTTTTCAGCTGCTTAATTGGAAGCCATTTTCTGAAATCATCTATGATGAACATCAACCCATTACGTAGCCAAAAAAAGAAGAGGAGGAGGAAGTCAAAGCTATCGAAGCTATATTTTACGAGACACTTATTCAAGACACTCAACATGGATTTGCATCCATAGATGCCTGGTTTGCATCTCATAAGGGCTACAGGCACAAAACCAGAATTTATACTTTTAAACTAAAGTTCCCTCAGGAAAACTAAGTATCCTGGCCAATGCAGAATTTACATTTCCCTAACGGAATGAACATAATGATGATAATGGTAATGATGATGAGGAAGTGGTTTAAAGCTCATATGTAAAAACATTCTAACTGTTCAATCCAGAGTTCTGTGTTATTGGGCAGCCGTTAGAAATTCCAGTTATCAACAGAAACAATAACATCAGAAACAACAGTAATGCATGTCTGCTCAAAAGTAAGTTCCATTGAATTCAGTGGGCTTACTCTGAAGTAAAAGACTGTAGCCTTAATATCTCAGTCTGTATTCATCGGAAAAGCAAAAGTCTTATACTACCCTTCACACATTCAATGTCCATGTCCGTTCCAGAAATGAAACCTGTGAAATGGCCTTCATACCTTTCCTTTGTCTTTAAGGTGCAGTCATGTGGTTCAATTATTTTTTCCAGGTTTGCCCTGATCCCTTTCATCAAACCGCTCTGACTACAGAAGACCAGTCCTTTAAAATCCCCATTTAAATTTGTCTTTTAATGCTGCTAGGATAACCTTCACTGTCGGGGGGAAAATCGCTCCGAGCAGCCGTTTATGCTTGTGGTCACAACTGCTGTTTATGATGACAGCTTTATGTGGGTCTGAAAATCTTCTCAGAGACCCATGAAATATTTCAAAACATAGCTCCTGTTTCATCTAACAGTTTCCAGAAGTGCACCACTTTTATTGGGAAGGTATCTCCAGAATCAATTTTGGAAGAATGTAAAAAAAATGCTCTGATTTTAAAAACCTCTTCAGTAACACGGGCTTAGCACTAATCTCAAAATCATGCTTGGCCGCTCCCTACGGGGTTCTCCAACATCACAGCATTCGAGTTCGAGAGGACTGGAGGGCCACATTTGGTTCCTGGGTCTGAGGAATACCAAATAAGGGGAGGAGCAACATTTTTGCAATGTTAATGCATGACTGCAGCCCCCAATCTTTTAATGGTTCTTGGGACATCACCATACTGCTTTAACAGCACCTACTTGACATGCCACACCACCAACCGACCTAGCCACAGGGCCTGGGCAGAACTGCCTGTTCCCTGCAGCTTTATTCAAGACATTCAGTGGTAGAGCACAATATGGAGCAGGACAGAGAACCTAACTCCAACTCCAATCAGCCCCAGCCAACGTGGCCAACGGCCAGAGAGGATAGTCTAACAACATCTGGTATGCTGCAGGTTCCTCATCCCTGATATAAATAATATAAAGTGTCATAATTCTTGTGTCATAACTGGACCTGAAAAGAAATCCAGCTAAAGGTTTTCTGCTTTGTAGGTCAATGGACATATATTTTAAATTAGAGAGCAACAGATGGCACATCTGTGCCAGCCCAACTTTCAGGGGTCTTAAATAATGTTTAATATTAAATTTCTTCTTCCTCTGAGGTCTGATCCTTTTACGTTGCTGAATTTGCTGCCTTCCCTTCTCTTTGTTAGGTTGAATATTAAAGTTAAAACCTTAAAGACACCTGCCATTTTCCAACACTGCATTTTCTGTCTCCCCCTCCAAATATTTTTGTACTTCCACAAATCTTGGGGTTTCCTGAGCACACCACTACCTCTCACTTGGCCATGTGGCTACATAAGGACTGACACTCAGAGAACAGAGACCATTGTTTATGTGTAGCAGGGATAACCAATGTCCTTCCTTCCAGGTGTTATTAAGACTACAGTTCCCATTGCCCCTATTGACCACACTGGCTGTGGCTGATGGGAATTGTAGTCTACAATATCTGGAAAGTATCATGTTGAGTAGTTCTGTGATATATGATAAGCCCTGAGCATTAGACCTTTGAGTGCTAGCAACCCATAGAGGGTCCTTGAGGAAAGACAGGAGAACTTAAGTGAATTAAACTATTAAAAATAAGCTGCCCCCCTGTGTTCTCTTTAGCTCTGCTATAGCCCACAGGGTACCTACCTACTCTTGAGACATTCAGCAGCCAAATGTGTAGAAAGCAGATAAAGCACATTTTTACCCTCTTTTATATATTTTGAGATAAACTCCGTGGTGTTTTTTTAAAAAATGGTGACTGTATTGTGAAATAATACAGTTGAAATGTTCCCTGGAGACACACTGTAATCTGTAACGAGAAAGATGTGTGGTAGGGAGAGGAAATGTGTGGTGAGAGGATCACCTAAACAAAACTGCACAATCCAAATATACTGCACAACCTCTCATGTTTATATTTAGACTAACTGCAGTGGCAGCCTGACAGAAAGGGTCTCCATGGTGACTGAAGAGCCATTTTAAGGATTTCTGAGTGACAGCCTCCTGAAAATGTACAGTTCTGTGAGAAAAGCTGTAGGTGTATGCTGTGCTCATTCTTTGCTAATATTTATTATAGTACGTTACTCACTTTACGTTACTCACTTCCATCATACTAATGAATCGAGACTATACACCAGTCACTGTATAATTAGGATAAATTTAACCCGGGGGAATTATCCTATTTTTCATTGAAATACAGGGTTTAAAAGAAGATACAAGATTTTCCTGTGTTCCAGCTATGCCAAACTGGGGAGCTTGAGGATTCTGATTAAATCCCCTGCACTGGTGGGTTATGGAGGTGAACGTCTGCCAGGGCTCCACACCAGCTAATTGCCAGGGATTCATTTGGCTCAGGGAGCCGCCCAGAGTGGCTGGGGAAACCCAGCCAGATGGGCAGGGTACAAATAAATAATAATAATAATAATAATAATAATTAGGTAGAAACAGTCTGGGTCAGGCTAGGGGAGAAGTCAGTAGAGAGCCAAAACCCACTGCACTAACCCACTAACTAACTCTGCAGCCAAAGGTGGGCAGAGCTGTCTACCTGCCAGGTCACCTGGCATAGGTATGATAGGCAAATGCTTCCCTTTGAAGCCCTGATGGATGGAACTTCACTGTGAACCACATGGCTTTCAAACAGGTTCGATTTTGAAAGCTGTCCACAGAGATAAAGCCAGTGCTTTTTTTCTGGGGATGGGGGACGCGGGGGTACACATAACCCAAAACATTTTGTGAGTCTAAGTTTGGCCTCACTGAGGGGCAGTATTTCAATATGAGTAGGAAAATGAGAATACCCTTAAGAAAAAAAAGAGCACTGGATAAGGCTATCAATGTCAAATACTCTTTGCTGCGTGTTCCAAGTGCGGATAGGGGTATGGCACTCAGGGCCTGTTTGAGGGGATTCCCAAAGGCATCTGGTTGTCAGGTGGCAGAGGAATCAACCCCCACAGCAGGTTGCCAGGAACGGATAAGACAAGGAAAAGTTCTTACCATCTGCTTTTTATTCAATATTTATAGAGAAAGCCTTGAGAATGCAGCTTCTTGGAATAATGGTGTTGTCCTGAGTAAATCTCCACCCTGCTTTTCTCCCACTACCTCATTTGTTAGCAGCAGCACTCCCCTTACAGTTGTTGAAGAAGAAGAAGAGTTTGGATTTGATATCTCGCCTTTCACTCCCTTTAAGGAGTCTCAAAGCGCTAACATTCTCCTTTCCCTTTCTCCCCCACAACAAACACTCTGTGAGGTGAGTGGGGCTGAGAGACTTCAGAGAAGTGTGACTAGCCCAAGGTCACCCAGCAGCTGCATGTGGAGGAGCGGAGGCGCGAACCCGGTTCCCCAGATTATGAGACTACCGCTCTTAACCACTATACCACACTGGCTCTCAGTTGCTGCTTAGGGTCATCTGCCTCCAAGCTCTTTGCTCTCCTACTTTTAAGGCTAGCCGGGTTCTGGGAGATGGTGGGTCTGGAATGCTTTCTAGTGATAACGTGTCACCCAGCTGCTCCAGCTCTGCCTCCTCTCCCTCTCCCATTATTTCCCAACTTTCTTCCTCATCTTGCTCAGAAATGTGACTTCTCTCAAACCCCTGTTGTAATTCTGAACTTTCTCCTTCTCTGCTGGGGAGGCAGTCTCCACCATTCATCCTCTGCCTAGTCCCTGACATCTATGATAACAGGATGTTGGGTGGCCCTTTGGCCTCATCTATCAGGACTTGTCTTATGTTCCTATGTCCTCACAGAGGCAAGAAAAAGTGTAAACAATTTAAATAATTCCATTAAAAGTAACCCCCGTTCTCTGAAAACAATAGGCCCACTAGTAAAGAGTTACAGGCGATTTTGTGGTTCATGGGGAAATCCAGTATGGTTAAACTGATTTCAGACCCCTTTCGAACTGATTTAAATAAAGGCGTACCCTTGAATCCAAGGAACAACCACTGGTAGCCAGATTACATCCACTGCATTATTAACTTTTCATTTCAAAACAATGTATTTAATTAGCATATGTTACAGTGCTCTGTTATATTAACTCATTTTCTGTGCTGCAAAGGCTTCCTCTTCTACATTTATAGAGTCTAAGGGGCAAAAGTGATTTTAAGCTGTAAAATGACCTACGAGTCATTATGGTAGCATTTCCATCATTTAAATGTATCTAGTTATTAATATAATTCAGTCAGTAGTAAAGCTGCATTCAATTTCCTGAAGGCGGAGGTTTCATTCAGGAATGCCTAATGATAATGTTACCTTTGTCATCACACAAAGACAGCAGAATATGAAGAGAAAGCCTTGGCCACTGCTCACCGCCCCTGCCCCTTCCCATATGTCATTTGGCAATATTGCTATTGAGAGCAAAGTTTTGTGGTTGGGTAATAAAATAACACTTTTGAATACACCAGCCATTATCTGTACCCTATGGCAAATAACAGGGAGAATTAAAACCCACACATTTTGTACATTTGCTTAATAGGAGGGGGTATCACATAGGGATGGGTGAATCTGATGGTTTTGGTTTTTCTCAGTTTTTTATCTGTGCAATTGTAAGTGGAGTTTTCTACATTTCCACACAAGTTTTTGATTTTTTTAAAAAAGAAAATATTCCTCATGAAAATCCACCAGTATTTTAGTGTTGATTTCTCAGAATATACACATTCTTGAATGCAATTTAGCCTAATATACACATTTTTGGAAATATTATTTCCCATAATATAAATGCATTTCTGTAGGTTATTTTCACTGTTATATGCAATTTTATGCGCATGTCGTCCTGGCATATGCAGGAGAACTTTATTGCAAAATTCAAAGAAGTGCAATTTCCAAAGAGCAGCTGTGTTTTGATTTGTGCATTGTTTCCAAAAGTGTGGGTGTGGCAGGTTCATCTTTAAACATGAATTGAATCAAAGTTTGTACTCATCCCTAGTCAGGGAGCACAACTCATTCATTCATTAGTCACTACCTGCATTCTATCCAAGTGTGTTTACCCATAGGCATAGCCTGGGGAAGCTGCGCCCCACCTAAATACAGTGGTACCTCTGGTTGCAAAGGGGATCCATTCCGGAGGCTCGTTCACAACATGAAAGGAACGCAATCCACGTCTGCACATGCGCGGGTCACAATTCACCCCTTCTGCACATGCGCGTGATGTCATTTTGCGCTTCTGCGCATGCGACAAAACCCGGAAGTAATGCTTTCCTGTACCTCCGGGCTGCCGCAAGACGCAACCAGAAAAAATGTAAGATGAAGCAAACGTAACAAGAGGTATGACTGCAAAGTAAATAAATAAAAATACTTAGCTAAAAGAAGAAATTGTAGAAAGATTTTGAAAGCTTTTCCTGAGCACTTGGGGTCAAAAGAAAGTCCTACCTCTCTCTCCCCTCCCCCAACACAACATAAAGCCTGGCTACACCCATGTTTATACCCCATACACGTGAAAGCCTTACTCACTGACAGATGCCAGTGTTGCTATGATGTGACCATCTGAAAACAAACCAAATTGTTCCAGCCCAGATTATGGGATCTCCTGGGAATACAAAAGCTGGTCGCCTCTGATGAATGTAGGCTTTTTCTGTTAGCATTAGTGTATGGCTGAAAATCCCAATCACTACTGCCACCTTTGTTGTACCATATTTTGTGTGTGTGTACCTTCTGCCACTTTGGAGAGAGGGAGGAAAATTCAGTACATTTTCAGGGGCAAATGCAGTGGGAGCAGTTCCTTTAAGGTGAAGGGGGGGGCACCGTCCCACCAACCTAAGTCTGGCCTAAGCCAATCCTTGCCTACTGGCCTCCTTAATTAAAAAACTGTCTGCCAGCTTCTTCCACCTTAGTCTCCATGTTGCCAGCTGAGGGCTGGTACAGCTGCCCCAACCTCAGAGGCTTGAGGCAGTTGCCTCACTCTGCCTAACAGTTGGACTGGCCCTGAAGACTACTGATTGGCCTTCCAGTGACAAACCTTTCTTGCCCTTAAGGAAGAAAAACTTATGGATAACCTCTGCTTCCCAGTACAGTGGTACCTCAGGTTAAGAACTTAATTCGTTCTGGAGGTTCGTTCTTAACCTGAAACTGTTCTTAACCTGAGGTACCACTTTAGCTAATGGGTTCTCCTGTTGCCGCTGTGCGAATTCTGTTCTCATCCTGAAGCAAAGTTCTTAACCTGAGGTACTATTTCTGGGTTAGCGGAGTCTGTAACCTGAAGCGTCCGTAACCTGAAGCGTCTGTAACCCGAGGTACCACTGTATCATACTGACTGAGCTTTGACTGGTCTGAAAATGAACTGAATTGCCTCCTCATCCAGAAACTACAACAACAAGGCTTTAGATACATTTCCCTCTTCCTGCATTGCAAAAAACAACCACCACCCTGATCTGGATACTTCTAGTTTGTGAACGGAACTGTACAAGTGGTACACGCCCCCCCCTCCTACTCACGCTCCTCAATATTGCAGTCAATTCCCTCTACAATTGATCTGTGATATTTCCTAATATGAAATCATACATATCAAGGCACAGAAGCTTTCAGTGAACTGTGCTGAGCATACAAATCAAGCCTACATGCTGCTGTGCACAACAGCTCGATAAATAAAAGGATCACATTCAATATCCACAACTTGGAACAGATACGGATTAGCCAAGAGTCAAAGCACACAGCCATTCCTGCAAAGTGGTAATTTCCCTTCTGGCATAGTTGTGGTTGTACGAACTTCCATAAACTGCCATTTTGTGGGAAATAGCAAGAGTTAAGTTAGAGGTGAAGAAAGGGATGCGGGTGGCGCTGTGGGTTAAACCACTGAGCCTAGGGCTTGTTGATCAGAAGGTTGGCGGTTCGAATCCCCGTGACGGGGTGAGCTCCCGTTGCTCAGTCCCTGCTCCTGCCAACCTAGCAGTTCGAAAGCATGTCAAAGTGCAAGTAGATAAATAGGTACCACTCTGGCGGGAAGGTAAGCGGCGTTTCCGTGCACTGCTCTGGTTCGCCAGAAGCGGCTTAGTCATGCTGGCCACATGACCTGGAAGCTGTACGCCGGCTCCCTCGGCCAGTAAAGTGAGATGAGCGCTGCAACCCCAGAGTCGGCCACGACTGGACCTAATGGTCAGGGGTCCCTTTACCTTTACCTTTAAGTTAGAGGTGAAAGCAAGTGGACGAGAGCTTTCAAGGTTAGAACGTAAGCAGGCTTTTGAATAACTCTGTAGCAGTGTGCAAAACCTTAAATGGATCAGGACCCGAGCACTTAAAGAAGGACCTCTCCTAATTCCATCTGTTCATGCTCTGAGATTGGCTGGGGAGTCATGGCTTGTGATCATGCCAATAGACATGGCCCAAGGGTGTGGTGACTTGAGACAGGGTCTTCTCTGTGGCAGCACCCTGGCAATGGAATTCCTTTTTTGGGTGAAGTGGGATCATAAGGAAATAGGATGAGCCTGCTGGATCAGACCAATGGCCCACCTAGTCCAGCATCCTGTTTTCACAGTGACCACCCAGATGTCTGTGGGAAACACTCAAGCAGGACATGAGCACAAGATCACTCTCGCCTCCTGTGCTTTTCAGCAACTGGATCATCCTCAATATTGCTGCATTTCAGTTGTCAACTAAAAAACAGGTTTCGTTTGCCTGGGCTTATGGAACATGATTTCTGCCATGCACAGCTATTATTTTAGCTGTACTTCATTGAAAATATACTTAATTCGTAAATACGATTCATGTTCTTGTTAATATATTCCCTGGACTTCATCAAGAGGGAAAGAAGTCTATAAATATAATAAGTAACAGCAAGTCACAGAGAAGTGTATAAGTCTGGGGTTGCACTGTCAAAGATGTGAAAGGTTTGTACTACTCTATTTGGACAGAGGTAGCCTAACATTTGTTGTCTATGCGCTGACAACTTCTAGGTTAGATTATTGCAATGAGTTGTATACAGGGCTTCCTCTGGTTCAGAAACTTCAGCTGCTGCAGAATTTGGTGGCTAGGTTGCTCACCAGGGCAAGAAGGTTTGAACATATAATGCCAATCCTGGCCTGACTGCACTGCACTGCGGGCCTATTAGCTTTTGGGCCCAATTTAAAGTGCTGGTTTTGACCTATTGAGCCTTAAAATGGCTCAAGACCCAACCTTTGGCTCTTCATTACCTCTGGCCTTCTTGAGTGGGTAGGCCTTTTAAAGAGTGGATTGTCTTTTAATTTTTTATTTTATGCTAGCTTTAAGGTACACATTTGTTTGTTTATATAATGTAAGTTTCTTTGGGTTACTTTAGTTTTGAAAAAAGCAACCAATAAATTAAATTATTATTATTATTAATAATAATAATAATAATAAAAATAAAAATAAAAATTTGCAGGAACCAGCTTTTGATGCGCCACTTCACAATTCTCTTTTGGAGATTTTGCATTAGTACCCTGCACACTGCAATAAATAATACACAGCAGGGTTGTTACAGGCTGAGAACCAACACTGGCATATTTCCTCCCCTTGGCTATCACATGTTCAACGGTTTATTTTTTTATTCATTTATTCCCTTATATTTATATTCCACACTTATTCCATCAGAGAACCCAAGGCACCATACACAGGTGATGACCTATCCAGGAACTGACCAGACCCCATCCTGCTTTAGCAAGGTGCTGCCTTCATATGCCTTCAGGCCAAGCCCTGGGGCAGGCCCAGGACTCAGAGTTGCTAGTTCAAATATGCTGAGTTGCCCTGTTTGTCCACAAAAGCCATAGGCTAGATTTTCTTCAAGATGGCACAAATGGCAGGCAAGTACACACAGCACTGGGGCCATATAATAGAAGAGTGAACAGCGACCACTGTAATCTTTTTCAGAACTAATTCAATAACATGCACAAAAGCAGCATGAAACGGCTCTTGGCATTCATTTATTTCTTGTTTGAATTTGGTAAAGGTAATTAGTTACAATAAATTAAATCCAGCAGCCTCAATTATATGGTTCTCGTAGATGCTGCGTGCAGGATTCAGCGGTATGACAGTCTGCAGTTTGAATTGCGAGCTGAGCCACAGTCTGCAAGAAGTTTGTTAAGCCATTCTCATTCTCCACAGTCACTCGAGTGACAAATAAATAAATAAATAAATAAAAGGAGGGAGGGATGGATGGATGGAAAATATTCCTCTTTCAACATGCCTTCCAAAACTTTTATCCCAGTTGCTATTCATCTTGGATTTGAATTGATTTCATGTATGTGCCATGTTGTTTGAAACTGTTCTTATATTTACAGCTTTTTTTAAAAAAATAGATCTTATATATGTAATAGTTTTAACTGTTTTATATATGTAACTATTTTAGCGCTCCAAAACATGCATTTTGGGGTGCCATGCCCGAAAGAAGTTTTTCGAAGGGAGAAAACATGTTGTGAATTCATGCAAGACCATGGCAACCAAAATGGCCGCCACGCTCTCATGGTAAAAAACGGGAAGATGGGTTCCGGGAAGACAGTGTATCAGATTTTGGCTTCAAAGTATTGATTGAGATGGTTACAGTTCCCAGAGTGGTTTAACCACCAGTTAATTCCTCTTCTAATGGAGCTCTGGAAATTGCAACTCTGTGAGGGGACTAGGGGCCTCCTAACAACCCTCAGCACACATAACAAACTACAGTTCCCAGGATTCTTTGGGGGAAGTCGTGACTGCTAAAGTGGTATCACAGTGCTTTGGACATAAGGTGCAGATTTGGCCTGATGTAAACCAGTTTAATAGCAATTCCTTCCTCCAAAGGAATCCTGGAAAACATACTTTTGTGAGAGAGGTTGGGGATCTCTAAAAGAACTCCGCAGATTATCAGCATATCACAATCCTCGGGATTCTTTGGAGGGAATCATGATTGTTAAACCGCTATATAACTAATATATAAGTCTGCAGTGTGGCTATGATCTGTGAGTGCAGAATGGGGAAGAAGTTCAGTGTTTTCAAGGGATTCATCTGATAATCAGCCCTGCAAATCTCTCCTGGAACCTTCGAGCCTGGTTGTGATTTATATTACGGCAAGCTCTGCTGTGACTGTTCTCAGATCGGCTCTGTTTAACTTCACTTGGGAAAAGAACATGGGGAAATAAATATTTTATTGCAAGAAGTTCTGCTCTGCCTGAATTCTGTCAATGTTAGGAGGTTTGAAAGCAGGCAAGTTCCAATAAGCTCTGCTGAAGCACTGGAGGGCATTGCTGTCATGTGCTTTGGTAAACAAGATTTTGGAAGTCATATCAGCTGTGAAGAGAAGTCTCTCTGTAAAGCAATGTGGTTAGATCTCTTTGGAATTGTGTTGTCATTTATTTATTTGTTTTTGCAGAATGGTTATATCTCTTGTGCTAAGAAGAAGAGTTTTCGAGAGAGATTTCATTTAGAGAGAGGTTGAGGCAGGGGGAGAAGTAGTTTGTTTTCCTGAACTGAAATAGAATCATAGAATCATAGAGTTGGAAGAGACCACAAGGGCCATCGAGTCCAACCCCCTGCCAAGCAGGAAACACCATCAGAGCACTCCTGACATATGGTTGTCAAGCCTCTGCTTAAAGACCTCCAAAGAAGGAGACTCCACCACACTCCTTGGCAGCAAATTCCACTGTCGAACAGCTCTTACTGTCAGGAAGTTCTTCCTAATGTTTAGGTGGAATCTTCTTTCTTGTAGTTTGGATCCATTGCTCCGTGTCCTCTTCTCTGGAGTAGCAGAAAACAACCTTTCTCCCTCCTCTATGTGACATCCTTTTATATATTTGAACATGGCTATCATATCACCCCTTAACCTCCTCTTCTCCAGGCTAAACATGCCCAGCTCCCTTAGCCGTTCCTCATAAGGCATCGCTTCCAGGCCTTTGACCATTTTGGTTGCCCTCCTCTGGACACGTTCCACTTTGTCAGTGTCCTTCTTGAACTGTGGTGCCCAGAACTGGACACAGTACTCCAGGTGAGGTCTGACCAGAGCAGAATACAGTGGCACTATTACTTCCTTTGATCTAGATGCTATACTCCTATTGATGCAGCCCAGAATTGCATTGGCTTTTTTAGCTGCCGCGTCACACTGTTGGCTCATGTCAAGTTTGTGGTCAACCAAGACTCCTAGATCCTTTTCACATGTACTGCTCTCAAGCCAGGTGTCACCCATCTTGTATTTGTGCCTCTCATTTTTTTTGCCCAAGTGCAATACTTTACATTTCTCCCTGTTAAAATTCATCTTGTTTGTTTTTGCCCAGTTCTCTAATCTGTCAAGGTCGTTTTGAAGTGTGATCCTGCCCTCTGGGGTGTTAACCACCCCTCCCAGTTTGGTGTCATCTGCAAATTTGATCAGGATGCCCTTGAGTCCATCATCCAAGTCGTTTATAAAGATGTTGAATAAGACCGGGCCCAAGCAGAACCCTGTGGCACCCCACTAGTCACTCTTCTCCAGGATGAAGAGGAACCATTGATGAGCACCCTTTGGGTTCGGTCAGTCAGCCAGTTACAAATCCACTGAGTGGTAGCATAGTCAAGACCGCATTTTACCAGCTTCTTTACAAGAATATCATGGGGCACCTTGTCAAATGCCTTGCTGAAATCAAGGTAGGCAACATCCACTGCGTTCCCTTCATCTACCAGGCTTGTAATTCTGTCAAAAAACGAGATCAGGTTAGTCTGACATGACTTATTTTTCAGAAATCCATGCTGACTATTGGTGATCACAGCATTCCTTTCTAGGTGCTCACAGACTGTTTGCTTAATGATCTGCTCCAGAATCTTCCCTTGTATTGATGTCAGACTGACTGGGTGGTAATTATTTGGGTCCTCTCTTTTCCCCTTTTTGAAAATAGGGACAACATTTGCCCTCCTCCAGTCTGCCGGGACTTCGCCTGTTCTCCAGGAATTCTCAAAGATGACTGCCAGTGGTTCTGAGATCACATCTGCCAGTTCTTTTAATACTCTTGGATGCAGTTCATCTGGCCCTGGAGACTTGAATGCATCTAAACTAGCCAAGTATTCTTGTACGATCTCCTTAGTTATTCTGGGCTGTGTTTCCTCTGCTGAATCATTTGCTCCAAATTCTTCAGGTCGGGCATTGTTTTCTTTATCAGAGAAGACTGAGGCAAAGAAGGCATTGAGGAGTTCAGCCCTTTCTGTGTCCCCTGTTTGCATTTCACCATCTTCTCCTCTGAGTGACCCCACTGTTTCTTTGCTCTTCCTTTTGCTACGAACATACCCATAAAAGCCTTTTTTGTTGCTTTTAACCTCTCTAGCAAGCCTGAGTTCATTCTGTGCTTTAGCTTTTCTGACTTTGTGTCTACACGTGCTGGCTATTTGTTTGAATTCCTCTTCGGTGGTTTCCCCCCTTTTCCATTTTTTGTACTCATCATTTTTTAATCTTAACTCAGTTAAAAGTTCTTTAGATAGCCACCCTGGCTTCTTTAGGCACCTTCCATGTTTCCGTCTCATTGGTATTGCCTGAAGTTGTGCTTTTGCTATCTCCCTCTTAACAAACTCCCAGCCATCATGAACTCCCTTTCCTTTTAGTATTACTGTCCATGGGATCTCACCCAGCACTTCCCTAAGTTTTATGAAGTAGGCTTTCTTAAAGTCAAGAAATTGAGTCCTAGTATGCTTGGCTGCTCCTTTCCGCTGTATAGTAAACTTCAGAAGAGCATGATCACTCGCGCCTAATGATCCTTCCACTTCTACCCCACTAACCAGGTCATCAACCTTAGTAGTAGTAGGGATGTGGCCTTGCATCATTTCCACATCTACCGTACTTCTCCGTCTACAAGACGCACCCTTGTATAAGACACCCCCCTATTCAATTTTAAGAAAATGAGGGGAGATGGCCCGAAGTTGTTGAGCCTCTCCCCCCACAAAGCTGTGGGTGAGAAACAGTCCCTAGATCATTTCTGGCGTGCAGCGGTGTCGGGTGAATTTGCCAGCCATTTGGTTTGAGGGAGCGCAACCTCCCCTGGAAGGACAGATCCTGAAGCTGAGACTCCAATACTTTGGCGACCTCATGAGAAGAGCAGATTCCCTGGAAAAGACCCTGATGTTGGGAAAGATGGAGGGCACAAGGAGAAGGAGACGACAGAGGACGAGATGGTTGGACAGTGTTCTCGAAGCATGAGTTTGACCAAACTGCGGGAGGCAGTAGAAGACAGGAGGGCCTGACGTGCTCTGGTCCATGGGGTCACGAAGAGTCGGACACAACTAAACAACAACAACAACGTCCCCTGGTGCTACCGCGTGCAGGAAATGATCCAGGGAGCGCTTCCTGCGTGCAGTGGCATCGGGGGAAGCTGTGCTCCAACCACTCGAATGGCTGGCGCCACGCCGCTTAACTCCCCATGCCACTATTCATGTATTAGACGACCCCAGTTTTTTGACGTGATTTTTGAGGCAAAAAACCTCGTCCAATACACGGAAAAATACAGTATTTGGCTTGTATTTGTTGATATTAAAGCCTATGTGGGCTTTTTGACATGGCTGCCCAAAATCTGACCTAGGAATATATGAACCTCTCTCAAACCAGTCTGACATTCATTTGCACTTTCATCTGTATTTTCTTTTCCTCTGTGACTGGTTTATCTTGCACAAGTCTTTTCTTTGTTTCATCAGCCTAACTGATAATTTGAGGGCTCTAAACTGGCCTCCCCATCTTTAAAGAGAGCATTTTTCACAAATAGCTACGTAATTGCAACAATCGACAGACGTGATCCAGCCAAAGCCAGCAAGTCCCACCTAATTTACATCAAAAGGGCTTAACTCTGGCCGGATCGTCATCCATTTTCTTCTTCCTGCACATAGCAGCACAGGGTGAACAGGCATGTGTGGCGCACATGTTGGATGTGATCCACTGGGTACACAGAGGAACTGGCAAAATAATCCCCCTGCGCTTTGGGTGAATGCATTTTAAAGCTCTGGCAGAGATTTATTTGCACTTTCTGCACTTTGACAGTGCAGTGTTGCCGTTGGGAGGGTTCGTTAACTTTAAAGATTGTCACAGATATCAGCAGCAGTTGTACGTCTTCCAGTGTGGGAGCCTCGGCTCATTGAAAACAATTACTGGCAGTGAAATGGAAGCAATAAAGTGAAGAAGCACAGAAGCAGTGTGCATTTGTGTGTGTGTGTGTGTGTAATTAACTTCTCCTGACATGTGGCATCAAGCCAGCTACGCTATCACTCAGAGTATTGATCAGTTCCATATTTGCCCCATGTGTCCACTAAACCATCCTCTATCATTTCCAAAAGTGAGCCCAGACATGGCAGTAATGGCCAGTTCTGATGTAACCAACTAAACTTACAGTGATTCCTGTTATGAATTCAGGGCTGCACTATTTAAACAGGTGCAGATTGCAGCTGGGGGTGGGATGACAGTGATCATATTTTTAATGGTTCTTGCACTTGTAGCAAATTAGAAGAAGTACTTCCTTTTGCCTATCTCGAATCTTCCAGCATTCAGTTTCATTAGATAACCCTTGGTTCTAGTCAGTGCTTTTTTCTGGGGGGAACAGGGGTACGCATACCCCTAAACATTTTGTGAATCTAAGTTTGGCCTCATTGAGGGGCAGTACTTCAATATGAGAAGGAAAATGAGAATACCCCTGTTATGGCTATCGGGTGGTTGCTCGAGAGCAATCAGGCAAGATGCCTCACTGGTCTGTTCTAAAGCTTTGTTATTAGTGCTAAAAACCATTACAATGCAGAGCGCCTCAATTCCATGTCTTGCTCATTCACTGGCAGAATCTGAGGGAGGGCGGTCCTTAAATCTTCCCCAGCAGAGTAGTCTCTTGACCCCCAGCCTACACCTCCCCTCTCTGTGCAAAAGACTACTGCGCAAGGAAGGCTTGGGTAAAGGGGGACCTCCCTCCTCCCCGCTTTGCTCAGGCAAGGTGTCCTGGCACCGCCTTGCATCCTCCGAGCCCAGCATCTCCTCCCCACTAGAGGCGTGGCTTCCTTCCTCCGCTGAGGAAGTGCTGCTTCCCACGATCTTTGGGGCTCTCTGTAATCCATCCGCCTTCCCCCCTCGCCCCTGAGCCGATGGCAGTTCCCTGACAACCCCTAAACATTTTTAAAGAAAAAAAGGACTGGCTCTAGTAATATGACAGAGGGAGCAAAGCCTCTACTAACTTTCTCCACAACTTGCATCTCTATCATATATGCCCCTTATTTATCTTTCCCCCCTAAATTAAGAAATCCAAATTAAATTATGAAATCCAATCCCAATTATTATTTTGCTTGCTTGACCTGGTTTTACAATATTCGTTTTGAGGTGCAGCAACAAGAGCTGAGCACAATATCCTACATGTGCTTGAACCACAGATTTCTGCACTTTGATATTATGATACTGACAGCTTTTAAAAACCTAAGGTGGTGGTTTAAAACAAGCAGAAAAAGTTTAGTAAAGCAGGATGGAAAGATACTGAGAGGAAGATGCCAATTTTAAACAATGACAGAGGTTTGAAGAAAGTAGGAGTGGAAGGACACTGAGGTTTTTAAGCAAGCAAACAAGCAAACAAACAAACAAACAAACTCCAGTTTTAACAATGAGAAATAGCAGAGACAGCTGCAACACAAAAGCTAATACAGTGGTACCTCTGGTTAAGAACTTAATTCATTCCGGAGGTCCGTTCTTAACCTGAAACTGTTCTTAACCTGAGGTACCACTTTAGCTAATGGGGCCTCCCACTGCCGCTGTGCTGCGGTGGCGCTGTTTCTGTTCTCATCCTGAAGCAATGTTCTTAACCCAAGGTACTATTTCTGGGTTAGCGGAGTCTGTAACCTGAAGCGTCTATAACCTGAAGCGGTTGTAACCTGAGGTACCACTGTACCTGAAAGCTAACACAACAGAGCTCTTCCCAACCCCCTTTCTGTTGTACTCAAACCTTGCTTTAAACCGCCACTTTCCCTCAGTGCTCCTCTGCTTGTTCTATTCAAACTTCTGCAACTATTTACACTGCCATTTCCTCTCAGTGTTTCTTCATTCCTGCTTAATTCCAACTTTTGCATTGTTTAAAACCAGCACAAGCAAAAGAGCGCTCTCCTCTCCTATGGTTACAGCAACTGATATTCAGAGGTATTACTGCCTCAACCATGAAAGAAGACCATAGCCATCATGGATTGTTATTAGCCACTGATAGCCTTATTCTCTGTGTATTTGCCCAATCCTCTTTTCAATTCATCCAAGTTGGTGGCCATCTCTGCTACCTATGGGAGCAATTTGTAAAATGGCTGCAAAATCCATTCTGCAGGGCAGCTTTTGAGCAAACTACACACATGAAATGTCCATGAAACTATATCATGTATTTTGCTGAAATGCTTTCACAGGTTTCCACATTCACAGGAAAAAGTGGATAAAGATATCCCACAAACTAATACAACTGGGCTCTCAAAACAACAGGAAAAGTGTATTGCAACTGGTTCTCTCAATGCTTTGCAAATTATGTATTTTTCATCTTTACTCTGCAAGGTTCTCTCTCACAGCAGGTAGCACAGATATTGTTAAGTGGGGCATGCAAAACTGACAAACGTACCAGGGAAAAGCAATTGGGCAAGGAAGCATAAACAATAAAACAATAATATTGTTATAGTTTTGCACCTAACTGTTAAAATGCCTTTCGTGCAAAGAAGTTGAGCACTGCAGAACGGGAAATGGCTTGAATCTAATACCACCCTTGGGGACAGACAATTACCATTTCCATTTTATAAACATGGGCAATTTGTTGCGTTTGCATTCCTTTGTAAATGTTCAAATATCCAGGTATGCACCAGACATTTTCCTACAAAGAAATATAAAAAAAAGGTCTTTGACCTCATAATTACGTCCCTGCACTGAATCTTTGTGTTGGTGTTGTGTTTTTAACGGCTAGTTAGTGGGTGGAAGTACTCCTCCGCTTATTGTTTATGTGCATTTAATGTTTTCTATCACTGTTATGGGGGAGAGTGTTTTGTTTTTGGCCATCACTCATCTGAAGTCAGAGGTGGTACAGGCTAGAATTAACATAAGAGACATAAGAAGAGCCTGCTGGATCAGGCCAATGGACCATCTTGTCTAACATGCTGTCCTCACAGCAGTTAACCAGAAGGACCAGAGAGGACCAGAGAGCCAGACGTCAAGAAGCCAAGGGTCCGAGGGTCAGGAAGGAGTCACAAAGCCAAGGGTCTGAGGATCAAGAAGCAAGGAGTCACAAAGTCAGGGGTCCGAGGATCACGAAGCAGGGAGTCAAGAAGCCAAGGTTCAAGGATCAGGAAGCAAAAAGCCAAACGCAGCAACGCAGGAAGCGTGTTGCTGTGGCAAAGAGCCGAAGGGCAATGCTGACCTTATATCCCTTCCCAGCTCTTGCCACCAGGTGCTGTGAGTTACCAATCAGCCTCACAGGCCTTGCCTCTTCAGAAAAAACTTAGGAAGGCCTCAGTCCTGCAAAGTCCTATTGGTCACAGGGCCTGGCTCCTGCAAGCACACCTGACAATGGTATTCAGAGGCATACTGCCTTTGGCTGTGATGCAGAGTACAGCTATCACGGTTAGTAGCCTCCATTAATTTGTATAATCCTCTTTTAAAGTCATTCATGTCGGTGGCCATCGCTACCTCTCATGGGAGTGAATTCCATAGCTTAACTATCGTTTACCAAAGGTGAAGTGGAAATATCTCCTTCTTCAACCAGGCTCATCCTGTCAGAACAAGCTCGCTGAAAGTCTTCAGGCAGTGGTCACTGAACATCCACCTGTTGCTCTAGCTATGGAAGTCCAGCATTGACTAGAGCATTGGGCTAGATAACCTACAAGGCTCCCTCCAACTCTTATGTGATGTGCGATTGTGCAAAATATGCAAAACTGAGAAAGAAGCCAACGCTCAGAACGGGCAGGATAGTTTTAATCAGAGCTGCCACATCACAACAAGATTTGATGTAGCAGTCATGGATAGGCAAACTAAGGCCCAGGGGCCAGATCCAGTCCAATCGCCTTCTAAATCCGGCCCGTGGATGGTCCGGGAATCAGTGTGTTTTTACATGAGTAGAATGTGTGCTTTTATTTAAAATGCATCTCTGGGTTATTTGTGGGGCATAGGAATTCATTCATCCCCCCCCCACAAATAATATAGTCCGGCCCCCCACAAGGTCTGAGGGACAGTGGACCGGCCCCCTGCTGAAAACGTTTGCTGACCCCTGGTGTAGCTCCTCTCAGCCTTTGCTCTGTGCTAGCAGAGCACTGGATTTAATTCTATAAATAATCGATGGGAAGCAAAAGTGCAAATGTTGAAACATTAATGAGACAGAGTGCCCAATGAATGATAGGTAGCAGAGCTGAAAAGCACATCTTTTCCCAGCATTGGAATGATGCCACTGGAGACACAGAAGGATGTGATAAAATGGGAGGAGAAGCCTTATTGAATCAAGGCACAATGCCTCCAGCGCAGCTCGCCTGCAATTGACCAAGATTGCTTGGGTAGCCAAGCGGGCAAGAGTGAGCTGCGACTGAAGAGGTTCCTGGTTCAAATTCTGCCTTTGTCACAAGCTCTCTGAATGGCAATTGTTAAGCCATTTATAGGTGAGCCTGGTGACCACCTGTGGTGCCTGTCATATTGAATGAAAGTACAGATTAAGGAACCTAGCACTTATTAGGCTATATGACGTGGATAAAACGTACATGCAAAACATACACCGAAGTCTGATAATGCAGGGTTCCTGATCACGCAGAGACTTCTAGCTGATTTCAGATGATCATGATTAGAAGGACTCTTCAGACCTTCAGACTAAACTAGTGAAGGTCTGAGGACGAGGGAACATAGCTGGCACACAGGAGGTATTGTGGCAGAACCAGCATACACACTGGGCTGTCTACAGACACATTTAATCCTCCGTGATGAAGCTGAATGTCTGAAGAGGGCTAGAGAGACAACCCCTCTCCATAATTGTTCAAGCATCTGTTTAATTAAGTTTTGAGATTCTTGACTTGATTTATTTTCTTGCCCACTCTGAATCCCTAATTCTAGGGAATTCCAGGAAATGGTTTTGCCGTGATAAACTTAAGTCTGACATAGGCTGCATTTATTCTGTTCTCCCAATGTTTCTCTAACTGCTAATTGCCACATTATACATTATACCACAAACAGAAATATAGCGGAATATAGTGTACATTTAGCATTCTTTTCTGCGTTGTTTGCTTCTGGAAAGGTATCTGTTTGCAAATAACATGGAAAGGAATGCTCCACAATACCCAGCTATATTTCTGGAATGGACTTTTACAAATTAACAGAGAAACATCAGGAAAATGCAACAAACTGCCATGAGAATACAGCCTTAGACTGGAATCCTTGCTTTGAGCACTCTTTTTCTTCATTCTGACTCTCACTGGACTCCACCTTAATAAAGCCTTCCTTTCTATTTATCTTTTTTGTTGGATTTATATTGACAGAAGGATCTCCATGCCTACCTCTGATATTTGGACAAAGCATAAAAAAGGAAATGTATAAATCTTCATTCTGTCTTCTCTCTCTCACACACAAAGTACCTTTTTAATTACACCTACAATTCCCACACCTCTGCCCTTCTCAGAGTCTGAAGTCTCTCCCTCGTCTCTAGAGCTGCCTTTGCAATCATCCACTATTTTTCCATTTGTTATATTTTCTTAGGAAATATAAATTTCTGGGAAAGCTCTGACTGTGTCTCTGTTGCTCCAAGAACACATTATAAGAGCACTCAGCTACCTAAATTAAACAAACTGAAGTTAATCGTGTCATTCTGTTTTGTATTTGGAAAACATGCTTTTTTTAACGGGCAACCTCTACTAGACAGACAGCAGTCGGTCCTGTGCTGCCAACTAACAGAATAGAGCTAAGATTACATTGGGAAATGGTTCTCATAGCTAGCACATTTGAGCAAAATTCTCCAGTCTCCTTTGTGTTTCAGAAGGCCTTATTTCCTGATGATGGAGAAGAGACAGTGTTCAGATGTGCACAGTCCCAAACAAACCCCATCCATTGGTCAAAGAAGATGCATCTACTGGGAGCTTGTTTTCCCCTTTCCTACCAGAAAGAGTATTCAACTTCAACTTCCACTTGCCCTGGAACTGCAGAAGCAAGGGGAAAGGGGACCCTCTGGCCCCATCCATCAGCCAAGAGCCACCAATTGCAATTCAAGCAAGAACACCAACAAGGGAAGACCAGCCTGGCCTGAACTTGATTAAATTGCTTGTAGCTCATCACTTTGTTTTGGCCCTGAAGACTTGATCCTTCATTCCCTTTTGTGTCATTTCATTTTAGCTTGTAAGTCTGGTGGCAGGGCCTGTCTCTCTCTCTAATTGATGTGAGTCACTTAGGGAGACCGTAACTGTCTGAAGTGCATGAGAGAAATATAGAAAATAAAAAAGATAAATAAAAATCTGCACAAGAGGGATATTAAATCACACTGCTTTGTCATACAACGGGCATTGCAAGAATTGAGAACATGTACTGAAGAGCCTTCTCAAATCAGAGTGCAATGGAAATTTCCCCTGATGAAGAGTCGAATTTTGCTTGAAAAGTGTTGGGCTTTAAAACAGCACTTTCTAGAATAAATATGCTCTGTGAACTCTGCTTCTGACTGCTGGTATTCTGCCCTGTGTTGATTGAGTGTTACAACTGCATCACTGACGAGTAAAATCAACCCTCCTTCCTTGTTTCACAGTTTTCATGATAATTTCAGAAGTGCAAGATTGTGGCAACTATCCTCATTTAGGAATGACGCATTACCCAGAGTGCAATGTCCTGTACAGAACATAAAATTGTTCCATCCCTACCCAGAAGATTTGTAAGCTAGCATTAGACAGGGATGAAAGGAGAGGAAGAGATTAGGGAGAATCAGATAGGAGGGGAGCATCAGCAAGCAAGGGGAGGCAAGAGAGGTTGAGATCAAAAGTTTGCTGAAGAAATCAATTTTGGGAAGGTCAGTGAAGCAGAAAGGGGAGGGGGGTCCTCCAATTTGTATAAAACCAATGGCCATTCCAGATATAGGAAGAAGCAGAACCATCGGACTAGAGAGATTGGGAAAGGTACAAAGGTCCCTTCTGAAAATTCAACTTTTCCAGGAAGCCTTTCAATCATCTCTCTAGTGCCTAAGCAGAAGCACTGTGATTGATTCCATCACATGTTCTTCCCTTGGCTACCCAGGTCTCCATTTCACTCCTCCTTTTGTTGTTTCTGAATTTCGATTTTAGATTTCAAGTCCCTTGGTGCTGCTTTCTACCTGCTCTTTGTGAATAGGTGGTGCCCTCTAAATAAATAATAACGACGACACAAGTTTTCTGTGTGGCACGCAGAAGAAAGGCAGCAATTAAAATGCAGTATAGAACAATAAAATTATTAAAACTTAAAAAATACGATTCAAACACTGATTTTTTCCCCCCGCTACCAAAATATTCTTAACACAGTCTCTGTTCTTAATACGAATTACGCCATCAAGGTATCTCAGTAAACCAACCTTAGAATCACACAACATTCAATGCCTGGTTATTCAGAAGTCAAGTACTTCTTGCCAACTTCATTTGTACCCCACAGGAATTACAAAGTAATATACTGACAAATTCCCAAACATTCTTAAGCTTAATCACATCAAACCTGGCAATTTATAATGGATTCATTATGTGACCACAGCACAGAGACAGTCACTCAGGTTGGATTGTAGTGAGTGGGGTTGAAGCTTTCAATGTGAGAACTAGAAACCTGACACTGATGTCAACAGAAAAATGCAAAATATTCTCAAAATCAAATTCATGATGGCAAGACAGAATTTGTTAGGAAAGTTGCATCTGTTCCTACAGATCAAGTCTCTGAGATATTTCACAATCACAACAGGAATCTGGCTGCCAAATTCACTATCCATATTTCCCATTTGTTTCTATCCCAAATTTGACTTACCAGTCTTGCACAGCGTTGAAGGATTCCTCATTGGTGATGTCATACATTAAAATGAAGCCCATTGCACCCCGATAGTAGGCTGTCGTAATTGTCCTATATCTCTCTTGACCGGCTGTGTCCTAAAACAATTAAATATAGACAGTTGTGGCTACAAGTTGTCAAAAGTCTTGTGGTTTTTTTGTTTTTTTTAAAAAAGCAGCAATCATACTTCCCGCTTAGAAGCAACATTTTGGCAAGTAAGCAGTATAGAAATTATATTTTATATAAATCAGGCACCTGATTTCATAATGACAGTGAAAATTGGAGATTCAAAGAGTGGTGTGGGTCTGTTTAAAAAGGGCTTTCAAACAGCCCCACCACTGCTGTTTGAACTTCTGGTTTTCAGCAGTTCAAAGAGCCACAATGGGAAGGAGACATGGTTTCTACTGAATGGAAACCCCCTCATTGAGCAAGTGGGAGCTCACTTTAAGCTTCCAAATGTTCTTTTGAAGCCGCACTTACCTGCCCCATGTATGACGTCAGCTGTAGGGCAGTGGGTGTGGCTCTCCCAAAATGGCCTCCCTGGGCAAATGAAGAGGTTTGGCCCACAAGAGACATGAGGCCTCTCCACCTCATGTCAGTTTACATATACTGTGAACAAACAGCTTTGTGAACCATACTCCTTTATATCAAACCCATTCTCCATTCCGCCCTCCATTACTTGTGTTCACTCTCAAAAATTGTTACATGGGTATAATCAAAGAAGGAAATTCTCAGCATTACCCACAGTTCTGCAGCTCACATCAAAAAGAAAAAATTGTTTCATTTCAGTTGGTTGTTGGCACAGGAAATCTTCCTGGTGGATTTTACCCATATGTACTGATCCAGAGAATGTTAACAGGGTGCTTAAGCTTCATTTATTGTGACAGTTGTTAAATAAACCTCAATTCTCTTTGGATTGTTTCCAAACACATTCAAACTCTATAATATTTTGTTTCAAGAAGGATCGCCATGTTAGTCTGTTGCTGCAAATTCCACAGTCCTGTGGCAGCTTAAAGACTAATTTAAGCACAAGTTTTATAAGCAAGAGCTATTGTGGCTTTAGTCTTTATGGTGCCACAAGACTCTCTAAAGTATTTAATATCACTAAAGATGGCTTCAGTTAATAATGTGCTAATATTTCCCTGAACCATCTTTCTGCACAGTTTTTATCCCTTCTGTTGCTTTCATTATGCCTGACTTTTATGCAAATGAAAAGCATGGGATAATCCATTTCCATATTTCATTTACATTTCTTGCTGTAAAACAATGCTAGCATTCCTCATTAAACTGCAATTTGAGCTTCTATGTAAAAACCAATTCGTTTATCAATTCAATCTTGCTTGCTCACTGGTCCTAATTTACCCACTGATCAGATTAGCTTTAAATCCAAAATGTAATGGTCTGTCTTTTAGCCCAGAGTCACTTTCTAAGCAAAATCTAACAGAACAAGCCTGACGAATATTGATAAAAACTTGACCTATTGTTCCATGATGGTGTTACCATGGCAATCCATCTTCTTCCTGGATGAACAGGGGAAAATACATAAAGATTTTCGATGGAGCCTTTTCATTTGCTCTAGTACCAGCTAGAAATATATGAAGTAGTTTCAAATATGCTTGCACTATGGTGGCTGTTTGACAGATATCCTTTAGTAATGATCCATGCACATCCAGGGTAGTAACAAACATGTATTTATAGTCAGACATAATAGTGTTTACTCAAAAGCAAGTCCCACTGTGTTCAGGGGTGATCACTTCCTTCTATATATGCATTGGATTACGGTCCGGAAAGCCGATCCCATGAATGCTTACTTAGGAGCAAGTTATCCAAGTTTAATAAACATCATAACCCACCTACTTTCAGCAACCAGAAACAGCACAACCAGACACTGGAGAGACCTGTCAGGAGTAAGCATGGACCAATGGTACCAAGTAGTATGGGGAACAGCCTCACTAGAAAAATTAACCAATAAGCTGAAACTGACACGGGGACAAATAGAAGATGCCTTCACCCAAGTATGGCTCCCCTTTATCACATACACAGCCCAACAAGAACCCACCAACAGCATACGAATCAATATGGCTAACCTGATTCAAAAACACCCACCCACACCACTCACACATGAAAACAAAGTTCACCACAGCCAGTCACAAACAAACAACCACACCCTGGGCCAACCCCAACCTCTCTCACCACCAAAGGAACACAAGCGAATAGCAAAGAGAATCTGCACAAACAATGCTGACACAAAACCCCACACAGACATTAAGTAAAATAGAAACATTGCCACCTGACCCCACCCCCACGGCCCCCTTCACCTCTTCCCCCCTTTTCTTCCTAATGTAACGCTAATGTCTCAACAAATGAAACTGACCCATAGAAAATGTAACTTGAAAAAAAAGACATTGCACATACTTCTGTAAACCAAGAAATCTTAAATAAAAAATACTTTTTTAAAAAAAGAGAGTAAACTAGGTGACGCTTGGGTCTCTTCGAACTCTATGATCCTATGAAATGTGCACAGGACTGTGGTGGGACTGTGAATCCACCTGATTTGCACAGGTTGCCAGATCTGAATCAGCCTGCAATTTGCATGTTTTCTCATGACATTCTCCTAAAATCAGAGCTGGAGGGGGCTGCATTCACATGGCAGTTTATTCTGTTTCCCTGACATTTCCCCATTGATTTCCATATGGTATTTGAGTAATCATGTGACATAAATGGATTTCTCAGGAAACAAGAGGATAGATGTGTATTGTGGCTACTGTTGTGTGTACATGCTGGTGGTGGGAATGCACTGGATACTGAAGGGTACAGATGGGGATTCATGTGCCAATGTCCCTACATGCTAAAAGAAAGATCCACAGAGAACTAGCTTGTCCATAAGAAGGGCACCCTAAATCCCTTCTCCTGGATAAAGTACTTTCACCTGTTTTGTATGGAGGAATAACCAATCCTGTGAACCCCCAGCAGCTGATAGTAGTACAGTGGTGCCCCGCAAGACGAATGCCTCGCAAGACGGAAAACCCGCTAGACGAAAGGGTTTTCCGTTTTGGAGGTGCTTCGCAGGACGAATTTGCTATGGGCTTGCTTCGCAAGACGAAAATGCCTTGTGATTCCTGGGGTTTTTTTCCCCTCCTCCCCTTTTTCCCAAGCCCCTAAGCCGCTTAACAGCTGTTCGCTAAGCCGCTTAACAGCTGATCTAAGCCGCTTATCAGCTGATCTAAGCTGCTAATAGCCTTTTAGCAGCTAATCCGCTAATCCCTTAAGCCTTTAATAGCCGCTAATAGCCTTTTAGCAGCTAATCCGCTAATCCCTTAAGCCTTTAATAGCCGCTAATAGCTGCTAAACCGCTAATAGCGCTAATCCGCTAATGGGCTTGCTTCGCAAGACGAAAAAAACCGCAAGACGAAGAGACTCGCGGAACGGATTCTTTTCGTCTTGCGAGGCACCACTGTACATGTAAAATACAGGTTCATTTGCTGTACTAGCCTTTAGCACCATGGTGCATCTGCTCCATGAAGTGCCTGCAAAATGAAAATAAATGCGTAGTTTTTCTTCTCTGCTCCTCCGATCATGCCAGCAACAGCACAAATCCAGCAAAAAACAATAACAAACAAAAAACCCAAAGGCCACAAAACCCCATTATTTCAACACACAGCATGTTTTGAAGTGAAAAACATAAGGGGAAAAATGGGTTTAATAAAGGAAACAAGATTAGCAAACGCTAGAAGTGGCAGTTCTGTATTTTATATTGTTACAGGAGTTGGGTGCCAGCCCCACTCTCTGCCAAAAAGTGCAATATTCCAGGGGGTTCCAGGCACTCACCCAGAGTCTGTGCTCCTTTGGAGAACTGACGTTGCAGTAGAGACTGTCGTAGCTTTAAGAAATATGCTTTATTCACCTATTTACACATTCAGCCTGCATGAAGGGAGTCCAGATCTTACAGCAGGCTTCCTCAACCTCGGTTTAAAACTACAATTCCCACCATCCCTGACCACTGGTCCTGCTAGCTAGGCATCATGGGAGTTGTAGGCCAAAAACATTTGGAGGGCCGAGGTTGAGGAAGCCTGTCCTACAGCATGGTCACCTCAAGTTGGGCTTGTTCCCCATAGCAGTGCAGCACTGGAGTCCAAGGCATCTCTCCCAGCCAGCCTTCAGCCAGCCTGCTCAATATGAATCTTTTTTTTTACTCCCTTCTTCTTCTCTGCACACCTTGCTAAAGACTCTCTTTTCCTGCCACTTCACACACAGTTACCATGGCAACCTTCTGTCTGCTTAGCCCCAGGCCCAAGATTCCTCTCAGATGGGCCATCAACACTGTTGGCCATGTCAATGCCTCTATCCTAGACAGGCCTTCCAGCTTGCCCCCAGGACCGTGGGTGTCTGAGGCTATGTTTGCTGGCGTGCATGCCTGACATCACATGCGCTTGTCAGTGGGTGTGCAGTGGCCCCAGGCACATTTTTGAGAGGGGGTGCGACCAGGTGCCTCCCTCCCACAGGCTCCCTCATTGGAGCCTGGCTCCTCGTTCCTGCAGCAGCTGCGCTCTCGGATCAGGCCTGACCTGGGGTCGGAGTGGAGGAAAGGTGTCAGCAGCAGGGTTGCCACCCTTCTCCTGCACCCAAGGGAGCAGCTAGCTCCCTCACACCCAGCCTCAGCTCTGCTCAGGTGGAGAGGAGAGTCGTGGCGGCAGCAGCAGCATCATGTCAGAGCCCCTCTCCTACACCGGGCAGAGAGGAGGAGTAGGAGAGGCAGAGCCAGTTGCGTTGCCACAGCGCCGCCTCACTCCTTTACAGGGCTGCTGCCAGCTCCCTCGTTCCCAGCTCCACTCCTGGGTCAGGTCTGACCTGGGAGGGGGAGAGGAGAAGGAGTGTTAAGTTGTGGGTGAACATATCAGACGACACAGCAATTCTTCAAACAGCTTTTGTTTATTCACAGGCCCAGAACAGAACTGGGCTGAAGGGTTCAGCCAACCTGCTTATGTAGAGCTCAACTACAAAGCAACAGTAACAACTTTCTGTAACTATCCAATCACTGAACGTCACTTTCAATTCCTTATTTGCATATGTGGACCTGAGTGAAAACTATCTACAGTATCCCCCTGCTGGCCCAGGGTGAGAACTTCAGTACATAACAAGGAGAGCCACAGTAGCGTGTGCGCACGGCCCCGGCACAAAAATCTTTGGGTGCCTGGCCCCTCCATGGGGAATGTTGTGGGGGCTGGAGCACCCAGGGGCCCCCGTACCAGCACCTATAACCCCAGGTGAGGCTCTGGCTTGGAAAGGAATCATAGCTTGTACTTTGCCATGAGCCTGCAATCTTCCCTACAATACTCTAAATAATCAAAATCCTACCGTTTGTTAATTTCTAGGGTTTAACTCCCATCCCTCAATATATAAAGGCTTCAAGTCATTGGTCCACCTTGCTTCAGTGATGTCAACTCTGGGACTGTGCTGTTTTAAGTCTCAATGCCGTGGGTAGGAAAAGGAGGTTGCAATTATTTTGCATACTTGACTAGTATTGCCTGTCCTTTTTGCATTCCAATGCTATTTAATCCCACTCTTTATAACACTTGTAATTTTTTCCTCAATACCAAATTATATATAAAGCTGCCAACTGGGGAATAGTCTTTCAAGCATCTTGTGAAGTGCACTCTAGTCCATGAAAGCTTTTGCCATAAAAAAACCAATGCAATTATTATTACAGGAATTCATAACCCCTTTTTAACTTGCAGTGTATTTTAAAACTCTAGAAGGACAATAGCTGCATTTTAACTCAGATATTCTCAATAATGTCCAGAATGATAACTATGCTAGGTCACATCCACATCGTGGATAAGGGGCACTCTTAGACTATTTACTGCCATGCCACCCCCAAAGCATCCTGGGAACTGTAGCTAAGGGCACTGGGAATTATAGCTCTGTGATGGGGTCTCCTTACAGGCCTCAGCACCTTTCACAAACTTGTTTCCAGGATTCTTTGTGGGAAGCCAGGACTGCTCAAGTGGCATAAGAGTGCTTTATAATGCATAATGTGGATGTGTGACCCTATTGTAGGAAAAATATTTAAAAGTTTCATTGCATTTTAAAGACGAACGAGTTTATTCCAGAATGGAATAAGAACTCATAGTTTCAAAAGTATATACCCTGTGGCTCATTCCACACTAAATATATTAATCTTTAGGATCACAGAATCATAGAATTGTAGAGTTGGAAGGGACCATCTAGTCCATGGGTAGGCAAACTAAGGCCCGGGGGCTGGATCCGACCCAATCGCCTTCTAAATCCAGCCCACGGACGGTCCAGGAATCAGTTTGTTTTTACATGAGAAGAATGTGTCCTTTTATTTAAAATGCATCTCTGGGTTATTTGTGGGGCATAGGAATTAGTTTGTTTTTTAAAAAAATATAGTCCGGCCCCCCACAGGGTCTGAGGGACAGTGGACTGGTCCCCTGCTGAAAAAGTTTGGTGACTCCTGATTCTAGTCCAACCCCCTTGCAACACAGGAATCTTTTTGTCCACCATGGGGCTTGAACCCACAACCCTGAGGTCCTTATTAGTCTTGAGAATAAAAATGTTGTCATCTGTGAAATGTGAAGTTGGTCCTGGAAGGTCATGCTTAAAATGTTGCTTTGCTCAGTTTTAACTGTAGAATTCTCTCTCTCTCTCTCTCTCTCTCTCTCCCTTCCTTTTTACCTCCTCCCCGCAAAGGTTATTATGTCCTATAAGAGAGCCAACATCCAATGAGCGCACCGCTCTTGTTGTTTGGCTTTGGTGACCTCAAAAGATTCTTGCAATTTGATGGGAGTTTCTAATATTGGCTCTTCCGCCCGCAGAACACTTGATAACCCAAAAATAGATGTGTTCCTGCCATACAGGAGGGCTGGGGTTTTATTTTCCTTCACAGATGTGCTGAATGCCTTTGGTTTTCTCGCCTGATCTCTCACCTTCTCCTCAAAGTAAGTCTGGCAGGGGCTCAGCTTCCCTTCCGTGAGGCAATTTTAGCAGCTGCTCCAGACTTTGTGTTAAGAAAATAAAAGAGGATGGGCATAATTAATGATATAATTGCATGGGGGCACCAGGAAGCAATATAATGAGGGTGGCCAGGGGTACTCAGGCACAGTGGTCAAGGGTGCTGCTAATAATAATAATAATAATAAATTTTATTTATACCCCGCCCTCCCCAGCCAAAGCCGGGCTCAGGGCGACTAACAACAATAAAAACAATCCAACATTCTAAAAACTTTACCATAAAATCAATCAGAACCAATTTGATGGCAACCAGCAAGCAGGACCCTGTGCAGATTGCCAGAGGAGGGGGTCAGGCTGCGCCCTGACCAAAGGCCTGGTGGAACAGCTCTGTCTTACAGGCCCTGCGGAAAGATGTCAAGTCCCGCAGGGCCCTAGTCTCTTGTGACAGAGCGTTCCACCAGATTGGTGCCACAGCCGAGAAAGCTCTGGCTCTAGTTGAGGCCAGCTACTGTTACCTTCTCTCCCTCTGCCTAATGATACAGCCAAACCAGAATGTTGTCTAGAAATTCTTGATTTACAAATGTCAATGAAAAGGCTCAAAGTGGATCCAAGAGAAAGTCTTAACTAGGTATTATCCAAATGCTGGATCTCTCTGAAGTCAATGTCACAGCTTCTGTTAATTTCTAAAGAACTGGCATTCGGAGTATGTGAAAATTGAGAAAGGATGAAAATTCATAATGTGACTCGACTGAATACTGAATGGGGTAAGTGGCCATGATAGCAGTCCTGAAATATCTGAAGGACTGTCATGGAGAAGATGGATCAGACTTGTTCTCTGTTGATCCAGAAGGCAGAAGGCCAGGACTAAAACAAATGGGCAGAAATTCCAATGGAGGTGCTTTGGGCTAATCATTTTGAAACACTTCCTAGTAATAAGAACTATTCAACATGGTAAGAGCGATTAAATCATTGTTTCTCAAACTCCGGTCTCCAGCTGTTGTTGGACTACAACTCCCATCCTCCCTGACCACTGGTCCTGCTAGCTAGGAATGATGGGAGTTGTAGTAAAAGCAGCTAGAGACCCAAGTTTGTATTGTACAAACTGCCTCAGAATACAGAATGGGGGAGAAAGTAGCTCAGTTTTCTTTTTAATATGAACTTCCTTAATTCATACTTCAAAACTGTGTACAGTGGTGCCCCGCAAGACGAATGCCTCGCAAGACGGAAAACCCGCTAGACGAAAGGGTTTTCCGTTTTTCAATGCGCTTCGCAGGACGAATTTCCCTATGGGCTTGCTTTGCAAGACGAAAATGTCTTGCATTTTTTTTCGCTCCCCACCCCCTTTTTCTAAGCCACTAAACCGCTAATAGCCTTTTAGCAGCTAATCCACTAATCCGCTAATCCGCTAATAGCCGCTAAACCGCTAATAGAGCTAATCCGCTAATAGGGTTGCTTCGCAAGACGAAAAAACCGGTAGACGAAGAGACTCGCAGAACGAATTAATTTCATCTTGCGAGGCACCACTGTACATGGTAACATGAGCACAAAATGTCTACTGATCTATTTATTTTAAGCTACAAATGAATGAGGAAATGGAGAAAAACTGAAATTGATAGATTCATCTATCTCAAGAGAGAAGGTGGTTGGCTGTCCTTCTCAGGAGGAACTTAACCAGAATCTGAGTGGCCATCTGTCAGGGATGCTGAGTTTGAATCCTGCACTGGTTTGGACTAGATAACCTCCAAGATCTCTTCCAATTTAACCTCCCTCCCAGATACTAGGTTATTTGGAGAAGCTACAAGCTCTGAAAGTATTTTTATCCAACCCAGAAATGACACAAACGTTTGATTATATTTTTTCAGATAATTGCTAGTATAATTTGAATTTTGATGAAATGTTAGCTATGGACATGCCAACATTTTTGTCACATGCATTATATTTCAGTTATCTTAGCTGTAATGTTCCTATTTTCTGCCTCATTTTGTGAGTCAGAAAAGCAGAAAACCTCACTGAATCATTCCCTTAAAATTTTCCCGACACTGCAGCAAATATATGGAATATTAAAGAAGTTGTTAGTGTATAGTAAGCTATAAATCATCCATTCATTGGTTATTATGATTCATCCAATAATGATGCTCTGGTGGTTTAAGCAACGTGTTTTGAGAAACGAACTTGGTTTGTCAGGTACAGATATTAACTTTGGCAGAGACACCTCTTCCTCCTTAAGTCTAAGTCCTTACTAATAATCAAATGATGTAGATATGACTCTTTGTGTGTCGCTGTGTCAAGAAGACAATCCATTCGTCCAGATTTGCCTTACCAATCTATTCTCAAATGATTCATTGGCCTGTATGCATGTGTAATCTGTGCATCTTCCATTACACTTCTGGCCTCAAATATTTCACACCATGTCACCTTCAGGATCAATGAAGATGTGTGCCATCGTTAATGGCTGGATAGGCTGCAGTTGTGGTTTTGGCTTGTAACATAGGGATACTCTTGCGGTGCAGAAAAACAGAAATGGCATCCATGTATAGCAGCAAGTTCTGTCCTTATACTCAAACACAAGAACAGGATGGAGCACAAGTCGCTGGAGGCTCCATGTATGTCTGAGAATGGATATGGAAGGCGGTGCAGGCAGGGTGTCAGATCAAAGCAGCATTCAAAGATGGGTCTCCTTTACCTGCCTCCAACCCACTGCTACCTACTGTTGCCTTCAGTAAACTATTACTTCCAATCTGTTTCCAGGCCCAACAGAAAATGCTAGTCTCAGGTCATTTATAAAAAGGTAAAGGGACCCCTGACCATTAGGTCCAGTCGTGGCCGACTCTAGGGTTGCGGCGCTCATCTCACTTTATTGGCCGAGGGAGCCGGCGTACAGCTTCCGGGTCATGTGGCCAGCATGACTAAGCAACTTCTGGCGAACCAGAGCAGTGCACGGAAACGTCCTTTACCTTCCCGCCAGAGTGGTACCTATTTATCTACTTGTACTTTGACGTGATTTCGAACTGCTAGGTTGGCATGAGCTGGGACCGAGTAACGGGAGCTCACCTCGTCGTGGGGATTCGAACCGCCAACCTTCTGATCGGCAAGTCCTAGGCTCTGTGGTTTAACCCACAGCGCTACCTGCGTCCCACAGGTCATTTATAGTCCTAAACTAAAGAATTTCCTCTTCCTAATGTACCTATGTAGACCAAGATAATATTGTCAGAGGTTCTTCTCTGGGAGCTCCCACCAAAGGAGATGCAATGGGTGGCTATCTTCTTTCTTAGTGGTTGTTCTCAGTTATGGAAAATCATCTTCAGACAGGTTCACCTGACTTTTGCTCACCTGATTTGTGGACTTTTGGGTGGCAGGTTTTTTTTAATTAAGAAAAAAAAAAAGAATTCCAGGCTTTTGAATTATGAATGTTCAAATCCACTGAAGTTTTATATTTGTGGCATCATTTTATTCCTGCTGCATATTTAAAATAAATGTAATTTCCGAAATAAATATTTCTCTGTTCCTTTCTACTCCCTTCTACTGAAGTTTTTATGCTGAAGTATAATGTTGAACTTTGTTTACTGATTTTTATTTTTATTTTGCTTTGCAGCAATTATTGTATTATACGGTATCGTGATGCTTTATTGTTTATAAGTCTCCCAGACAACACTGTGATCAGACAGCATAATAAATGCTGTTAAATAATGAACTAACTAAAATAAAGATCCTCCTCACTGGTGGAAGCAGCTAAATTCACCACACAATTCATTCAGAAATCTACTTTTAGATTATGCAAAGCTAAATCTTCATCATCCAGCAAAAGATGATGTATTTTAAAAGCATATATTGTGGTTACATATAATAGTAATATTCCAATTTCTTTCTTACCCTTCATTATAAGGTCCTAAGGTAAAGGTAAAGGGACCCCTGACCATTAGGTCCAGTCACGGGCGACTCTGGGGTTGCGGTGCTCATCTCGCTTTAGTGGCCGAGGGAGCTTCCAGGTCATGTGGCCAGCATGACTAAGCTGCTTATGGTGAACAACAGCAGCGCACGGAAATGCTGTTTACCTTCCCACCGGAGAGGTACCTATTTATCTACTTGCACTTTGACGTGCTTTCGAACTGCTAGGTTGGCAGGAGCAGGGACCGAGCAATAGGAGCTCACCCAGTTGTGGGGATTTGAACTGCCGACCTTCTGATTAGCAAGCCCTAGGCTCAGTGGTTTAACCTAGGGCAGGTTAAAACCACTTAAAGTTATAATATTCACAGTTTAAAAGAAATCAGTCGCAAGATTATGGTGGGTCCTAAAACCATGTATTTTAGATGTCAAAGGCCAGGGTACAGAGACATGTCTTCAGTATAAAGCCATACAATGAAGATGCTAGAAGCATCTCTATGGGGAGGGAATCCTGCTACTCAGAGGCTGCTAGAGATAATTCCTTCTCCTGGGCTGCCACTCTCCCCTCCCAAAGTGAGGGTGGTAGAATTGCCAACAGGTAGTTTGTACGGCTTAATAACAAAACCATAAGCTGCTACCAACCCCAGAAAAATAGTCACATGCAGATTGAGATCACAGATCCCATTCTACCCTGCCTAAATATCACAACTGAATGTGGGGTTTGGCACACACCACAATGCGAGACACCTCCAATGTGTCAATCGCCTTTCCTGCTCAAGTAGGAGGATATCTCCCCCCACCATTTTCTCATGTTCATTTGCTCACTGAAATCTCGGCGTTGACACGTCTGTATGAATGAATGTGGAACTGACAGAAACCACCATTTCATGAATGAGTAGCAGACTTCTCCAAGGCCCAAATATTTCTTTTCAGAGGGCACCAAAACTGGCAAGGTGACAAATTTTCTCTCAGGAATTCAGGTGTGCCGAGTCGGCACACAGGTCTGCCAAACTGGCATGACACCAAACAGTTGTGTTTTATTGAAATACGTTGATAACATTTCCCCTTGTCTGACTACAAACATGCTTCTTTTGACAGCAAGCAGGCATATTTCTCAAGCCTAGTTTTCTCTGATAAGAGAAAAGGTTGTGCATTTACAGTACTGATGTTCTTCTTATCAGTCTAAAGCAGCAGATGCAGCAATGGATTGTGGGATATGAATTATAAGTTTGCTATTTTTAAAAAAGGAAGCAGAAGCCTGTTAAAGGGACGTTTTATGGTTCTCTTGCTCAGGTAATTGCATTATAACAGAACCTGTTCCTTCCGACTTTTTTTTTTTGCACAGAAATGAGTTCTCTGGATTGTCTCCCCATTGAGAATTGTGAGGCAGATATAGTTTGTGCAGTAGTTAATTCTGAAACATGTAAAGGAAATTGTGCATGGGATTGAAAAATAGAGATATGCAAAACTAGGGAAGAAAAAGGAAAATGTGGGGGAGGGGACTAATAATGGAGGAAGCTTACTGATATTAAAGACCAATAATGGATTTATGCTTACTGATATTAAAGACCAAGCTAGGCATTTGATGGAATGGAAGGTCTAGATCACAAATGAAAATCTGAAAAGTGGTGAGGAGAGGGTGTGATTTAGAGCAGGGCTGGCTAATCTGTGACCCTAGATGTTGTGGATGACAACTTACATCACTCTTAAATTCAATTCTCCACATCAGATTGTGATTTAAAAAGCACACAGACAACAAAACATCATTAAAAATATCAGCATTTTAGTTCACATTCCTCCTAATGTACCCAGCTTTGTTTGCAATTCTGCCCAATAGGCATTTTGCAAAGCAATTTCCTCTAGCTTAATGCAATTGTCATTTTTGTACACAATGCTTAGCTGGAGAACGGTATCACAGAATTTGGAGAATTTGGAGAATGTGAAATCTTGAAGGGCGGCTATGTGTTAGCTCAGATAGAGTTTCTAAAAATGCAATTTAAGTAGCCTCTCTTTAAAAAGCGAACTGAATTGATTTCGCCCTATCTGTTGTAGTTCAGCAACATCTGGAGGGCCACAGGGTAGAGCCACCCCTGCTTTAGAAGGTAAGTGAACAGGCTAGGAGAGCTCAGCCCTTCCTCACCTGCCACTTCTTAATTACCGTATTTTTCGCTCTATAAGACGCACCAGACCACAAGGCGCACCTAGTTTTTGGAGGAGGAAAACAAGAAAAAAAATATTCTGAATCTCAGAAGCCAGAACAGCAAGAGGGATCGCATCGCAGTGAAAGCAGCAGTCCCTCTTGCTGTTCTGGCTTCTGTGATAGCTGCGCAGCATTCGCTCCATAAGACGCACACACATTTCCCCTTACTTTTTAGAAGGGAAAAAGTGGGTCTTATAGAGCAAACAATACAGCAATTCCCTTTTCTTAGCCATGTTCGCAGCAGCTGGGAGAAGAATGGGTAAGGAGAAGCAGTGGGCAGAGGATTTAGAACCCCTTCCTATCTTCATTGCTTTCAAAATCGTTACAGTGGAGACTTGGATTCAGTCCCTGCTGAACATCTGGTTTGTGGGGAATGGCACTGGAAATGGCACGAGCTGAAAACTGCACAAAGTATGAGTAGGATATACCAGAAAGAGAAACATGGAGATGGTTCTATGAGGACATATGTTTAGAAATGGAGCTTGGAATTCAGAGCTGACACTCTTCTCACGGCAGTTTTCAAAAACACCAGGCCTTGATGAGTTGAACATTTGTCTGCAGTCAACTTGTGGGTGAAATTCATCTATCTAAGGTTAGCCTTAAGCATATGCTTGTGTGTTCGGCTACAGTTCCGTCCCCTGACTGTGCTTCTGTTTCTTACAAAGCTGTCCAGATGTTGTTTCTTTGGATATAATGCGTTATCTAGAAACACATTGATGTAAAATTGCATTATCACTCCTTTGATCTTAGGGTTTTATTTTTTATTGTGTTGTGTGTTTTTTTAAAGGAAGGATCATTTTGTTCATGATCTGATTATGGCATATGTTCCCCTGCTCAGGAAATTAATGTGAATTATGGACCTACTAGTCAGATTTATGAGGTAGGTCAGTTGGTTATTCAGCTTATCTCTTTGATTTAGTTTAAGGGTGAGTTATGGGACAAAGTCCTGTGTTCACAGAACGTTCAGACACACGACTGGCGGTGGGAATGCTGTGCATGTGAGGAAACTCAGATGGAGGGCTTTGCATGCAACCAGCTGGACTTTCATCTCTCCTTCCCTCTCCCTCCTGCACCCCACTTCTAAAAGTTCCTCATATTTAAGGAACATGTATGATGGATGCGGGGTGGAGTGTTTGTCAGCACACGATTCCTATCGAGAAGAGATGACTTAAAACAAGGCATATGGAGAGTGATCTGTAGCTAGCAAGGGGCAGCAAGAGATGATTCTCCTAGTTTTTCAGACCATTGTGGAGGTCTAACATAGACGCCTTTACAAGTATCAAGTACTAGTTCCTCAGACCTATTGGTGCAATACAGGGCTCAACCAAATTGATCATTTGCCAGCCTTTTCACCCACTTCAGAATCAACTGTTCTGTTTCAGCTATATTTCAGGGCTTAGGTGAAATTCTTATAGGGAAAGGGTATTGGAATGACCACCATTTTGTTTTTCCTTAGAAAGCCCTGTTCTAAGCTGCCTTCTGAATCTTGGGAAATTCAGTTTAAAAAAGGGGCTGCCTCTTTGCCATTCACCAGTGACTGCCATTATACTGGATGGCAGCTGAATATATAAAGAGTGTGAACAATATTTCTCAAGTAGCTCATTTTATTGGTGAAGAATTAAGTCCCCCCCTCCAAATAGAGGGCAGTGGTTGAAAGAGGTTTCTGAAACGCACAGTCACAGCAGGACATTCTAGGCAACACTATTTTTAAATGTGGTGAACTAGGTAAGGTTCCTTTTCACATTTGGATTTCCTTTCTTTTTAAAATGAGAATGTCTTGCAAAAACCTAAATGAGATGCTTTATTTGAAAGCAGGCTCAAAGGTTTAAAAGGCGGGCCGTGGCATCTTTATCGGTGGTGGAGGAGGAAATCAGATGTTAAACATGGAGTCCTGTAATCAGGAGAAAGAACTACTGAGTCTAATGGGACTTCATCTTAAGTAAACTTGGTGATGATTCAGCAAAAGAGGGAAGTGAGGAACAATTTTATGAAAAGGTATCTCCTTGAATTACTGGGTGTGTTTCAAGAACTGTTTGCCAAATAAGATGTTTCTCACCAACTCTAGTACAACGAAGCTTTATTGATGGCTGGACTCCTGGTAGTTCCCTTCTTTGGCCAGGGCTGGGTGGCAGTTCAGGGGCAGAATCCCCATTTGAAATCCCATAGGGTTTTTTCTTTATGACCTAATGAAGACTCAAGTCCATTAAGGAATGGGCAACATCTTCTCCCAACTGGTGGAGCTGGTTACATGATTCTCTTGACTATGATTAGAAGCCAGGATGAAAGAAACTGTCAGTTTTGATTCTATCAGTTCCTCATTTTTCCAATCTTAAATTCAGCTCCCCACATTTCCAATGCAATTTGAGAATCCTTTTTTAAAAAAAGATCCTCATGGAAATTCAGCAGCATTTTAGTGCGAATTTCCCCTGATAAACAAGTTTTTGTATGCAATTTTTCACTAAGGTGCATACTTTTGCCCACAATTTCTCCAAATAGAATACATTTTTGTATGTTTGTTTTTATGAGTACATTAATGTTTATGTAAACTTTCACTTGATTTTTTTTTAAAAGAGCATTTTTTTTAGAGAAGTGCATCACAAAATTCAGCTAATCGCAAATTTCAAAGAGTGGCTGTGCTTTGATTCTCATATCATTTCAGAAAGTGCGGATTTGAAAGATTTGGTTTTAAGTGCGTACTGAATTGGATTTCTCTCCCACTACTAACCAGGAGGCTTCCCAAATCCAGAATATAGGGAACATTATGGGACAACCTGGTGAAGGGTAGATAAGAAAGGGAAATAATAATGACAGCTGCAGCCATTAAACCTAAGCTGCCAATTGCCCATCAACATTTGCTGTCATTTTATATGGCACCATCAGCAAGGGAGACTCACAATGATGGACCATATGCAGCCCGTGAATGAAAACATGCCCTCACAAAATATAGGCAAATTATTAATGGATTGCTTTATGCTTTGCAAATGAATATAATAAACAGCTCTTCCCTTCAAAGTCCTTTTAATGTATGCAGCCAATTTCGCCTCCTCATAAAATAGAACAGAAAATTATTCTAGCTATAGTCTTTATCGAGGCAACACTTTCATTGCCATCGAAAAGAATTATCTGAAGTTAAGAATGGTAATCAATTCAATAGTGCATTTCAGTGATGATGAAGGCAATTTTTCTCTCTTGCATTCAGTCTTTTTAAATTTACATTTTTTAAAATTAATTCCAATGGAAAGCTACTATTCAATAAATTCCATTTTAAAGATACCTAAGCGCTCAGGAGCCTCCCCAGGCAGGAGGATAAAGGCAACAATCACAATTTTAGTGGAAGACTGTAGTGGCAGGGTATATGCTTTGTATACAAAAATCCCCAGCTTAAATCCCTAAAATCTACAGGTGCCACATACCATAATACCTGCTCAACACTTGTAAGAACTCAGTTGTTTAGTGTGGCAGAGCTTGCCCTTTGGAACTCTCTGCCTATTGAGATCAAGCAGGTCCCTTCACTGGACTCTTTTCGGCACCTGCTAAAAACATTCTTGTTTAGACAAGCCTATCCAGATGCTTATAAAGATGAGGCAGTTTTAATCTGTTTTAGTATTTTAACTTTTGTATGTTTTAAAGTATGGCTGTGATCTCTCCCCTCCCCCCCCCCCCGATTTTATTGTTGTATCTTTTTTTGTAAATCGCTTTGAGCTTGTTGGTTTCATTTTCACTATAAATCAGCGCGTACATTTCATGAATTAATTAATTAATGTTTTTTTTTAAAAAAAAAAAACATCTGCAGGTAGGGACTTGGGAAAATACTTCTATTTGAAACTCTGGAGACTTGCTGTCAAGTTAGTAGACCACAGATTGGGCTAAAAGAATGAATGGTCTAAGGCAGCCTACCCTGTTCCTTTGATGCACCTATAATTTGTGGGATGTAAACACAGGAGCAGTCAATGACAACATTCCTAGAGTGTACATGCTAGAACATGGGGAGGGATGTCTGTCTAGCAAGGAGGTAAACTTCCTGGGGATGGACTTCCTCCGCATGTGACCAGAGGTGGGTGTGGCCTCACCTGTGCAGGTAAATGATAAAAGCACAGGGCAGGCAGCCATCTCTCTCTCTCTGCCATCTTCCTTCGATGAGGAAACATCTAAGGATGCTCTCTTGGCTCTCAGCCAAGAGAGGAGATAAGGACTATCTTGCTACAAGATAGATTTTAAGTGTATGTAACCTTTTTAAGTGTGTCTGCCTTCTGGGAACATATTGTGAACAGAACGTGAGTAAACTCTTTTATACTTTTATAAAGACTGTGTCGTGTCTTGTATTTTAAGAGGGAACAAAGGGGAAATTACCAGAGTAATTATTATAGAGGTTCTAGCGAACCTGTGCAGACGTTACCGTTGCGAACTTAAAGGGGAATGTCTATAAACTCTGCTGATATTTTGGGAACTTGTTAGCACAAGTTGGATAAGGATATAATTAGTCAATATATCCTCTCCTGCATCCCAGAACATTCCCACATAATTAAGTACCAAGAAAGTATGGGTAACTCGCAGCCTACGTGCATTTAACGTAGCGGATTCAGCTTTACATGCTCGGCAATTTTAAAAAAAAATGAAAAGGGAGTGGGAAGGGGGCAGTAAACCAAGAAAAAAGACTTTGGGAATCCCATCCCCCTTTGAATACAATGTGTTTTGACCATATGTTATCTTGGCTTTACACACCCTGGAACGAAAACCCGACGTAAGTTGAGAGTTGCCTGTATCCATACCCCACAAGTATGCCAGAAAAAAAGGGGCACCCCATTTTCTTGTACAAGAGCACAATTGCCCTTTTGGGTGCCATGATCTTGCACAAATTTGCACTGAGATCTCACCTCGGGGTGTGGGAAGCAATTGTGGGGAGGTCGCAACCTCCCCCCAAAAAGTGCATCTTTTGGGCTCCGTGATCTTGCACAGGTCATGTGACTCACACAGGAGGATGGGCAGGAAGACACATATCCCAGATTTGGGACTCCAGATGTTGGTGTGCCTGCTGTATCTGCATCAATCAGGATCTTAGTGGCAACAACAGGTCACCTCCTCCATTTCAGTGCTGTTTACACTCTAAGATGAAAAGTACATAAATGATGTTTTGGTGATAATTCTAATGGAAGAAGCCCATGGCTTCCAGCCTTTGCAAAACACCTCCAGGATCCACCTTACAAATCACATTAGCATGGAGGAGGTCATTTAAATGGCACTGATAAGAAGCTGCATTCTATTTAGATTCAAACTGGTCCATGATGTAGCCAGCCCCGTTCAGTCAACCCTGACTAACAGCAGCTTGCTGAGATCTTTGGCAGATGTTGGACCCTGAAGGCCTGTTTGCACTTGCAGAAAGGGCCAGCAAGCAGATGCTTAAGTTGCTCACATCCCCACTTCTGGGGCACTTGGGGGTGATGTGCGAAAACGGAATTTACACTTTTGCTCTATGGCGAAAGACTTGGGTTTAGGGATGGGGAGAAAATTGTTGACTTCACGCTTCAATGCAAAAGTATCGATTTCACACTTTGACTGGAGCAAACCGAAGTACATTTTTTTGTGATGCAGTGAAAATAACATACAAAACCACATTATATTAGAAAACCTTTCATGCAGAAATACATATATTATTATTATTACAGTGGTACCTCGGGTACAGACGGGTTACACACTCCGCTAACCCAGAAATAGTACCTCGGGTTAAGAACTTCGCTTCAGGATGAGAACAGAAATCGTGCTCCGGCGGCAACGGGAGGCCCCATTGGCTAAAGTGGTACCTCAGGTTAAGAACAGTTTCAGGTTAAGAACAGACCTCCAGAACTATTTAAGTTCTTAACCCGAGGTACCACTGTATTTGATTTCTTATCCACCCACGAAATCAAGGCTACCTTAAGCTTAAGAATCTGAGTCATGTAAAGCTTATATCCTACCAGTGTACTCTTAATAAAGCCATGCAAATGGGTTGTGTAGTGTTGTCAGCTGCATCTAGCTCCAGAAAGGATGGATGGAGATGCAACTGCTGCCTCATGTGGCTAACCGTGATGGATATGATGGCCAGAGTTAGAGAAAGCATGATGCTTATGAACACCAGTTGTTGGCAACCACAGGAAGGGAGAATGCTGTTGTCCTCAGGCCTGGTTTATAGGCTTCCCACTGCCATCCAGCTGGCCGCTGTGAGAACAGGATGCTGAAACTAGATGGGCCACTGATCCAGCAGCCTCATCTTATGTCCTTATGTGCTTGTTTCTTCCATTTTAGTTCACCTGTCTCTAGCCCTGGGGAAAAGAAATGCTGCTGTCTCCAAACTATTCCTCTTCCATTTGCCTTTCTTCAAAGCAAGAAGGCTTGAGAAATGTCACTCCATTCCCCATGCCCCTCAATTTGGCCAGACTCAAATAGCTGCTTTCCTCTTTAGTTCAAAACATTGCATCCAATTTGTTGCTGCATTTTTTTGCACCCAATTTAAAAACTCGTAGATGTGAAAACGACTCAATCAATCAAAGCCTTAAAAATAATCAGCGTATTGATTAAGAACACGGAAAGACTTTCAGCATAATCCACAAAACCCAGAATGAGTAATTGAACTGGGGCCTTTCCTTTGACCTTGTTTAAGCAGAGACTAATGTTGTCATTTGCCGCGGAGAATGTCAGGACTGCAAAATTCAGAGAGTGCTGCTCAAAATATTCCGGATGTTGGTTCAGAGTGATCATGCTGCCTTTCTTTTGATGATCTAGTCATTTCAATGTTCTTGGATTGTAAAGTAAATTAGCAAGGGTAATTCCCTGGTGAAATACTCTCTTCCCCCCGCAACCCCCACCCCCCGTCTTGAGCACTTGGCTTTCCTCCCATACTACTTTGGTGAGAGTTCTGCTTGTTTGCCAGCTCGGACAAAAATCTTTTAAGAAAATATCTGAACCAAACTTTGAAAGAAATGCAAAACTGCCAAGCTCCACCTCATCCCAAAACAATCTTTCTTGAGGTATTTTCCAGTGGGGAAATTTCCAGTTGACGACTATAAGCTAGAAAGCTAACTCATACGTGACCTGGATTTTACCATTCCATTCACACAACGGACCCAGCTTTCTAAGGCCCTTGAAATGTGGAAGAAATATTAGGAAAGAAACTCTCAGAATATGATGATCATTTCCCCTGTGTTTCTTCAGGACAGATATCCCTGTCATAATGTGTGTATCTGGGTCTGAAAAGACAGTCAAAAGATCTACTACTGTGGAACCTTTGGGAAACTTACAAAGTTTCCCCCTGAATTGTTGCTGGAAGCTGGGGAAGAACAACCCCCACTTCAGAGCTCCAATTCCTCTAAAAAGCAATATTGAGGAAGCTGCTCGCTCCACATCAGACCACTGGTCCAACTAGCTCAGGACTGTCAAAAGTAAAGGTAAAGGTACCCCTGCCCGTATGGGCCAGTCTTGCCAGACTCTAGGGTTGTGCGCTCATCTCACTCTATAGGCCAGGAGCCAGCGCTGTCTGCAGACACTTCCGGGTCATGTGGCCAGCGTGACAAGCTGCATCTGGCGAGCCAGCGCAGCACACGGAACGCCGTTTACCTTCCCGCTGGTAAGCGGTCCCTATTTATCTACTTGCACCCGAAGGTGCTTTCGAACTGCTAGGTTGGCAGGCACTGGGACCGAACGACGGGAGCGCACCCCGCCGCGGGGATTCGAACCGCCGACCTTTTGATTGGCAAGTCCTAGGCGCTGAGGCTTTAACCCACAGCGCCACCCGCGTCCCAAAAGTAGGAGTCAGCAATGGGGTGCCCATGGTCTCAGTGGCTCCATTGAGGTCTTTTTCTGGTGTTCATGATTCTTCCAAGGAACACTCACTGACTCTTTAAGTCTTTCAAGATGTACAGAGGGCTTATGGGGGAAGCAGGAAGTTTCTCTGTTCTAAACCCACACATACCCTGGCAGATTTCTAAGAATGGTTTAGGGTCCTTCTATCTGAGATCATTTTAAGTGGAGATGCCCAGCCAAACTTTGATCTTCTCCAAGCATGAACTCTATGCACTCCCCTTTATTCTGCATCCAGTGTGTTCCCATGGATGGTTTGGCAAGTGCTGTGCACATGGCATTTGCCACAATCCACATCTAGCCTGTCATTTCTTATGACATGCTGCGCTTCCCCCTAAACCAGCTTTGATTCAAGATTAGAAATAGAATGACCTAGTTGTGTTCTAAACTGGGAATGTGTCAGTCTTCATCATCATTTAGTCTTGGGAAGTATTCACATTTAACTTAAGACGAAAACATTGCTATTATTTATTGATGCTATCTTTAAACGCTCAAGAATGAATCTGTCAAAAATCCCTTTCCAAAGCTTTCTTCAAAAAGAAGCACACATCATTGCTCGGGATGGGAAACCTTGCCACAAAATGAGATACAGATGGGATTACTACTAGATTTAGCCACCAAGGAAATTTAGCCATCTGCAGGTAAGACTAGGAGAGTGCCTGGCCTGGAGAGCTGCTGGCAGTCAATGTCAACAATTCTCAGCTGGACAGACCAGCGCTGGTCTGACTCTGTATAAGCCAGCTTCCTATTCTGTTCTTATGTACAGAATAGTGGGAGTTTCTGAGAGGGAAGGCGGGGAGCAAGAAGGCTGTGACTATTGTCATAAGCAATACTAAAATTCAATAAAATGTCAGCATGAATATTTTTCCTTTATAAAGCCACCTTCGTATATGGTCAATTAACTGATGGCATCGTTTGTAGGACACTGCACTGCTTGGAACCAGCCGCAACAATTATTTTCAAGGGTAAGCAGGGTAAACAATTGATTTCACGATGGTGTGACACAGTAAGTAGTTTCATGTTTTCCACGGGTAGAGCGGAAACTGTGTCCTAGATACTCACTATTGAACACTTGCAGATCTATCCAAATCCAGCATGTTTGCAATAACTCTTAATTAGAAAGAAAGAAACTCTGAATCACCGACCAACCAATGCAGCTTTCATTGTGAGAGTCAAAGCTACGGTATTAAAATCAGGAATTGTTCCTTGGGTTTCTAGGTCCCTTGAGCGCTGAATCTGTTCTGTCTACTTGTGTGCCCTGATCATCAAGAAATGCTAAACACAATGGGACTTACTTCTGAGTAAGCATGCCTAGGATTGCACAGTTAGCTGCCGACGCGTATGTCATTATTTGTACAGCAGAAGTTTCAAAGGACCAAGGTGGAAAGCAGCCAAGTCTCGAAGCTATAAAAGGCAAGCATGTAGGAACTCACGTTATCTACCCTGTTCACTAAAAAGAACAAACCCTCAAACTGTGATGTTGTGATGGGCTGACATCTCCCATTGGCGTGCTACCCAGATCGGGGGGGAAAGCTTGGAAGGAAATGATCCAGAGAAGACCTGCATAATTTATCAGTGTTTAATCTGAAATGGGGTTTCTCCTGCAGACTTGCTCCAGTTTCAGCTTGTTCCGTTTGTAGTTCTTTTAGCTTCCTTTGATTTCCAAAATCTACCCCTTAGAGACAGCAGGGATTTCCTAATGCTAACTAAGCAGAGTGCATTACTGATAGGGCAAACTAGAACAGCACGCTAGCTGCCAATTCAAATGGAGAAAAACAACACGGCTGATTGAAAAAGTAGCTGGCTGAGGATACAACACACTCTAGCCTTTTTCTTGATTTCCCCAACTTTTAAGTAGGAGGGGGGGGGGACCCAGAGATTTCCAATGCAAGAGTCAAATGTCCTTGATACATATTACATCAGCCTTTCCCAATCTGAGGTGCATCCAGACATGAGCAGCGCTAGCCTGCCCATGAGGTGGACTGAAGTGGTTGCAGAATCCTACCAGGAGGTGTTGCCATGGGGACCCTGCCTGCCCCTGCTGCCGCATCAGTCACATGATGACCATGGCTTCTGGCAAAGTGGGAGCAGCTACGATCACAGTATCCTTGTTTGGCAATCACACAGGGTCCCTGGACGTTTCACTGTCTGTTGATCCCTGTGCCACCACTTTATTTCTCGCTGCCACCACCCAGGCCCTACGTGGTACAATATTGAGTCCAGTCAGGGTTAAAATGGAACATAAACTTCTGTTTATTTATTGCAGTTTAACAAGTGTATGGTTTCATAAATGGTATCGGTCAATTACAATCATGGGGTGCCTATCCAGACGTATAACTTCCACTACCTGCTCTCACTCACTAAACCACCTCTCAGATATTTACTTGTCTTCCTAGCCCCTAACTGATCCTGACTCAGCTTATTTCGCTACACTAACTCAACCTACCCACAGACTCTATCCCAATTCACTCCCACTCCAACCAACCTCCCAACGAACTCTTCCCTTCGCCCCTCCCAGAGCTGATTTTATAGTCCCTCCCCTCCACCCCCCTGAGTTCTGATTGGGTAGACTCCACCCCCCTGAGTTCTGATTGGGTAACTTGTTTAACTATTTCACCTCCAGCACTTTCATACGTTAACGTCACACCTTGTAAGTAAGTCTTTGGCCTGGGGGTGAAAAGCGGCACTTTCACATTTTGCCTCAGGCGGCAAAACAGGATGGGCTGCCCCTGAATGTGGGAAATATTTCATTAGCTTTACATATTACCTGTACTGTTGTATTGTGGAACAGGTGTTTTTTGAGTGATATACCAGCATGCCACCACACCAGTGGCTGCAGTATGACACAATGACCGCCACTGGACAATGTTACTACTCCTGCCATCCCTGACCGTCGGCCATGTTGGCTGGGACTGATGAGAGTTGGACTCCAACAACACCTGGACCTTTTGTCAGCCTATGCATGGTCACCAGTGGGCTGACAACCCAGGGGGTTTGTGTGTGTCCTCTCCCACCTGTATGAACGGGTGCATCATACTTGGCACGGGCTGTTGGTCCCACAGCTGTTACACTTTATGAAATCACAGCAGCTTCAAAAATAGCTGCTTATAAACCTATCTCATTTATAAATACACTTGCACTTTGTTCTACAGGAAAGAGATTCCGCTTAGGTCTGATATCCAAGCATTATTGTGAATTCTCCTGTCACTATTTTAACACAAAGAATTTAGACAGAATGCATTTACCGCTTAGGAAATGCCATACCATTGGGTCAAAATCACACTGGTGAGATGCCATCCATATTGTTATTACTTGTATTTGTTCTGAACTCATGGTGAGATCATCCTCAGTTGGGAAATATTTCATTATTCCCTCATTCACCTACCTCATTCATCTATGAGGGCTTCAACTCTATGCATTCACATGGCTTCATAGGGGAAATTCCAAGAGCCCCGCTTATCTGAAACCCTGAAGAGCTCCTGCCTGCCAGTCCAAACCATACTGACCTAGATTAACAATCTGACTTGATATAAGCAACTATCTGTGATGTTTCTGCTACAGCCACAGTCCTGAGTGCCCTGCTCCAGCCTGAAGCTCCTCCTCTGCAGCCTGCAGATCACACCTTTTCCATCCCAGTCTGCCCAGAAAAGCAGTGGCTGGGCTTCAGAGACGGGAAGTTCAGGCAGTTTTCTTTCTCCTCTAGAATCAAAGGGTGCAATTTGTGCACATGAGAACACATCCAAAGTCGGCACCCAACAACATTTTGGGAACAGCCGCTCCTCACTAGAATAGGATCTCATCACTTCCTCTCAAATGGAATTAGCAATTTTTAGCAGAGTCAGTCACTTGCTGTGGAGCCTAGCAGCCGTGCTCCATCAAGAGAATAAAAGTAATTATTCCCATTGCAGCAAGTGGGCAGAACAAAGAGAGAACAGCGGATATTGGAAGCTGCCAGCTAAAGGCCTGAGTCATATCCGTGCATTGTCATCTGTCTCAAATGCACTTGTGTGAGGAGTGACTAAGCGAATACTGGAAGGGTAACGGCTCTAGCGATTCTGACTAGGGCCGGCCCTATCATAAGGCAGGGTGAGACAGCTGATTCTGGAGAGTGTGAGCCTCCTTGGGCATTTCTCCTGAGCCTCTCTGGGTGTTCACTTTTTCTGTCCCAGCTATTCCCAACCTCCTGAGTTGGCACATGAACAGTAGAAGAAGAGAGTCTCAAAGCGGCTAACATTCTCCTTTCCCTTCCTCCCCCACAACAAACAGTCTGTGAGGTAAGTGGGGCTGAGAGACTTCAGAGAAGTGTGACTAACCCAAGGTCACCCAGCAGCTGCATGTGGAGGAGCGGAGACGCGAACCCAGTTCACCAGATTACAAGTCTACCGCTCTTAACCACTACACCACACTGACTTGCTTGCTGCTAGTCTGGCTTGGTTTACTATCTCACCAAGGCACCCTCTCCCAACACATAGCAAACAGTGCCATTAGGAAAGGTCCCTGATAGAGCAAGCAGGCAAAAGAGGCAGCCAGCTCAAGCCATGAACTACAGTGGGTGCCAAACCTGTGGATGTGTTGGTCGTGTGATGTATGCTGGCAGTGTCAATGCTGCATTGCAGGACTTTTTGAGTGGCATGGGCAGGTGCCTGGCAGAGTAGTGAGGTTAAAAACAGAATTGTGGGTGTCATGTAGGCTGCCCTGCACCTCCTAAGTCAGGCTGATGCCCTCAGGTGCAGCAGAGATAGTGTTGCACCAAAATCTGCCCTCCAGTTTCATGAAGCTTTCTCTCCTTGATAAAACAGACCGCAAATAACATACATGGAATGTATTGCATTGCCATTGACAATGCAAGCCTATACATGTCTACTCAAAAGCAAGCCCAATTGAGTTCAACGAGAGTTACTTTCAGGTAAATGTGTAAAGGATTGCAGCCTCAAACAGTCTTATGGGGCAGCCACTTTTAGAATGCTCTGTCCAGTTCTCAGTAGGGCTGGGCAATATCAGGTTTTCAACATTGTGATTTATCGCCGGCTAAACATCGTAATATACTGATATATCACAATGTCTGAAATAAGGATGGAGCTATGTAGAGGCATTGGTTGGCTGCATGGTTTTCCCCACATTGTGATTTTTGCATAGCGCACGTGCACACACACACAGATCATGATTCACAATATATTGCCAGGTCAAAAATTATGAAACCAACATCACAATTGAACTTCAAACCAGTTTTGATATATCACCCAGCCCTACTTCTCAGAAAGGCTGTTGTAGAGCTGGAAACATACAGGTGGTTGACACTAATTCTGGGAACGGAATCATTTTTCCTACACCTAGTTCTCTTTTCTAATATGATTGGGATTGTAGTTTCATAAGCTGATCTCCGACCGTAATAAATAAATTCAATTCAGTAATATGAAAAATCCTAAGGAGTGGGGGCATAAGAAGCTTATAACACTACAATATTGGAAAAATGGAAAAAACCTGACTTGGAACTTTTTTTTAATGAGGTGAGAAGGCTAGTTCCTGTTTCCAAAAAACCCTGTCAAGATCGTGAAGCTTTCTCACTTGCCTTTTTACAAAGTCTCCATAAAGCATCCTTTTGAGCTCCTGTAATTCTTTGGCATCTGCAATAGATCTTAATTAGCTCTCCAGACTGATGACAGTGACTTAACTGTTGGTTTTATTTTTCTTCCACAATATTTATATCTAAAGTAGCAAGTGGTTAATTTGAAACCTTTACACATTGCTAAGCCAAGATGGATGTACTTGCTATAGAAAAGATTTATGACTGCCGGAACACAGCATGGATGAATTGCCATCTAGACTCATGTAACAGAAGGGAACGTTGAACATTGCCTTGAACCAGGTGAAGGCCTTTGCCGACAGATACTGACCTGGCGGGAAAATACTTTCCCCCCACAACAGTAAAATTAAAAAGAAAGAAATGTCAGACTCCTCTCATACTCTTTGCTTACAGGGATGGGGACTTCCGTTCCCATAAGACCCAGTCGGGGATTTGTAACCCATCAATACCTGCAGGGCCACAGGTATCACCATCCCATCTTTGTTGGAAAGGCAGACATCCGGGGAGCTGCAGGTGGGGTGATCTCCAACTAAGCCATACTCATCATACATACACCCACTGAAATCTGTGGCCTTAAGTAACAAATCTCTTTATTTCAGGGGGTCTGCTCTGAGTATAACTAACACTGGATATCAACCATAATAAGTAGAGCAGCAAGTTTTAATCACTGTATTCTTTTCAGCCTCAACCCTTTTTATTGCACTGCATTGCGGGGGGTTGGACTACATTAATAATAACAACTATTATTTATTATTATTATTATTATTACTATTATTATTATTATTATATTTATACCCCGCCCTCCCCGGCCAGATCCGGGCTCAGGGTGGCTGACACCAGTAAAATTACAATAGAAACATATTGGGGGTGGGAGAAAAAAAACCCAATTTAAAATACAGATTAAAATGCAATTTAAAATGCAGCCTCATTTAAAAAGTAGCCCATAGATCAAAACCGTAAGGGGAAGGAAGACATAAGGGTCAGACTGAGTCCAAACCAAAGGCCAGGTGGAACAGCTCTGCCTTGCAGGCCCTGTGGAAAGATGTCAAATCCCACAGGGCCCTAGTCTCTTGTGACAGAGCATTCCACCAAGTCGGGGCTAGTACTGAAAAGGTCCTGGCCCTAGCTGAGACCAATCTAACCACCTTGTGACTTGGGACCTCCAAGGTGTTGTCATTTGTGGACCTTACGGTCCTCTGCGGGGCATACCAGGAGAGGTGGTCCTGTAGGTACGTGAGTCCTAGGCCACATAGGGCTTTAAAGGTCAAAACCAGCACTTTAAATGTGACCCTGTACTTCAGTGGGAGCCAGTGCAGTTGGTAAAGCACTGGATGAATGTGATCCCGCGGCAAGGACCCTGTAAGGAGCCTCGCCACGGCATTCTGCACTTCCGACTCTACAAGTCTACGATTCCGTTTGCCCAGGTGTTTTAGATTGGTTTTATTGCTCTTCATTTTATTGTATGGTTGGCTGCAATATCATGTGTGTGTGTGTTGTTGGTTTTTTTGCAATTTAAAACTTATCTTTGTATAAAGCGGTGAATAAAGGGATTATTATACAAAGGCTGGGATAGATCTGTCGGTAGAGCATGAGTCTCTTAATCTCAGAGTCATGGGTCATGGGTTTGAGACCCATGGCGGGCAAAAAAATTGCTTACAAGGCAAAGTCAGGCCCTTTCCTCCAGCATTTCTGTTGGAGGCAGACTGGACTCGTTCCGCTTCAGAGCCATGATTGTTCTGAACCTAGAGCCAGCCAAAGACTGTCCTGTGCACATGCAGCATTTCTAGCCTCAACCAAGCCTTGCCCATTTGCACTCTAGACCATGTAATCATTACGATGCGATACAATAATCTTTATTGTCATTGTCCGATACAGAACAACGAAATTGAAAAAATCTACATCAGACATTCAAAAACCCACAAGCCTGCTATCCCAGCTATCCCAGCCTGGTTAGCCCCTAAAAACTCTGATACCCGATAATTGAATACAGTGGTGCCTTGCAAGACGAAAAGAATCCGTTCCACGGGTCTTTTCGTCTTGCGAAGCAAGCCCATTGACGGAGTAGCGCTATTAGCGCTATTGGCGATTTAAGGGCTAAAAACGGCTTTTTAAGGGGTGGGGGATTAGCAGTTTTGCTGCTAAAATGCTTTTAGCAGCTTAGCGATTCAAAATAAGGGGTTTTGGAGCAAAAAAAAAAATTCAATTTTTTTCGTCATTTTTCGTCTTGCGAAGCAAGCCCATAGGGAAATTCGTCCTGTGAAGCGCCTCTGCAGACGGAAAACCCTTTCGTCTTGCGGGTTTTCCGTCTTGCGAGGCATTCGTCTTGCGGGGCACCACTGTACAATATACTCACATAAAGACTACCTTACACTGCGTTAAAAACAAAATCGCATTTGGATAGAAACTGTTTCTCAGGCAGCTAGTCTTTGTCTTTATAACCCTGTACCTTCTTCCAGAAGGCAGAAGGTGAAAGAGATTGTTTCCGGGGTGCGCACTATCCTGCGCTATCTCTGCAGCTTTCTTATGGCACCTGGAAGCATAGATTTGATCCAAGGTGGGAAGAGTGCACCCAGTTATTCTCTCCACAGTCTTTACAACTCTGGACAGCATTGTTTTTCCCCTGACCTAATCGTACTCCATCAGAAACAACTGGCAAAACTCCGGTCAATATTAACACGGCAGTGTTATTATCTCTTTCCAAACTGTGTATGAACAGACTTGACATGGTATCATTTGTTTCCCTTTTCCCGTCCTAGGAAACGGCCAGTGTGAATGCCACCCACAGTTTGTAGTGGGCAAGGTCCGGTTCTGAACATTTTGTTGACTGATGTGTATTTGTCCCTCCCTCTCCCCACCCCCACCCTGCCATGGAAACCAACTTCTGAATCTCATAATGAGTCATTGCGGCTCCAGACAATTGCAGCGTCCAAAGGCCAGGCTCTCTGAGGTTCATTAGAAATTTCCTAATGAATGTGGCAGATCTTAATGAGTCAGCATGCACTAAGAGTGTGCAAGTCAGTGACAGGCAGCACTTCCAATATTAACCTGCCGGCTCATGACCTGCATCACTGGATTCTCCATGGGACTCTGTCAGGTTCATATGCATCTTCTGAAAGACCCAAAGGCATTATGGGATGCAACACATTGGAGCAGGCAGAGTTAAGCATACAGCATGCGAGCCAGAGACAACAATTCTCAGCTCCTCTGAACAGACAACTAAAAAAGTTGACAATCTATTTTTAGGTTGCTTAATACTTCCAGCCTAAAGGCAGCACGTGGTAAAGTTTTTTTAAGTCACCCAAGAGACATAAAACCCTTTGTTATGGTAGACAATAAACAATACAGCGGTACCTCAGGTTAAGAACTTAATTCGTTCTGGAAGTCTGTTCTTAACCTGAAACTGTTCTTAACCTGAAGCACCACTTTAGCTAAAGGGGCCTCCCGCTGCTGCCGCGCCACGTTCTTAACCCGAGGTACTACGTTCTTAACCCGAGGTACTATTTCTGGGTTAGTGGAGTCTGTAACCTGAAGCGTCTGTAACCTGAAGCGTCTGTAACCTGAAGCGTCTGTAACCCGAGGTACCACTGTACTATTCGAATATGAATGTCAGTCATCTCTGGCTTAATCACATTGCTGAACATGATTTCAACTGTGTAATTACTACGTACACTAGGTGGAAGGATGGATAAATGTGTCACTTTCTAGGTTTTCCGGGTTCTTGTTTTTCCAACATTAAGCTGAGTTCACCCCATTTCTGCATCAGTTCATGAACACCTGTTTGTGTGTCTTCGTGAAAAAGTCCTGTTTCCGTGCACTCCTAACTTACAGATCTATGAAGGCAATTTCCGCTTCTAGAAAGCGTTTCGGTACACTATTTCCACCAATATGCACATTTGCATAGACACATTTTCCTAATATTAGGGTTGCCATATGTCCGAGATATCCTGGACATATCTGTAATACTGCAGTCAGCATGTATGGCAGCCCATGTTGGCAGTGGCGTTTTTGCCAATTTGCCATAAAAATAGCTGGAAAATGGCAGATATATTTTTGCAATTTTGCCAAGAAAAAGTTCAACAACTTTGGGCAGAACTAAAAAAAACACCCTCTCAACAACTTTTCTGTTGAAATATGGCAACCCTACCTAATATACCTATTTATTTTGCTTGGAGAACTATACCCCAAAATTTGGAGAGGTCTGAATTTCGAAGGAAAGCTGCTTTTTGGTTCATTCAGGAGTTGTGAATTAGGCCAGTTTACGTTAAAATTTACAAAAAGAGCAAACCTCTCCTCCATTCATGGGTTTGTCGGTTTCTCCTTGCTTTAGAACCTGCCATGCCACAGGAACACAGAGAGTTAGTTGTCTTATAAGAGGCCAGACAAATAATCTCTCTAGAGCAATATTGCCTATTCTGACTGGCAGCAGCTCTTCAGTGACTCTGCCTAATATGCATCCCATCACCTGGTCATTTTTTAAAATGCCATGGCTTGAACCTGGGATCATCTGCATGTAAAGCATGTTTGTTACTATGACACTATGGTCTCTCTCCAATGCAAACACAGTCTCGTCAATGTGCAAAGAGTAACTTTGTGCCAACACAAGGAATTCACCTTTTGCAAAGCATTGGAGATAGGTTTGCCCTGCAATACAGATAGTTAGCTCTTGGCTGCAATGCCATCAGAAGAAATGTTAAATGTATCAGGTCTGTAGACCTACAACAGAGGAGGCAATCAAGAGACTGAAAGACCTTTGAGGATGGAGCATGGAAAATTAACTCCAGGCTTCCACATGTCTTGATCCTACTACAATAATTTTTTTCCTAGTTGCTTACTAACTTTCTGCATGTTGTGGGTGTATACACACACACCATAAACACATCTGTTTTACATCAGTTCAGAGGTGATAGCTTCTTTCAAAGAAGCATGGGAAGTGTAGTTTCATGAAGATGATGATAATTACCTGATACGGACCCCACCTCCAGAACTGTTGTTTCCAGTATAATTAGTCTGTGGCACGAAACGCCCTCAGAGGCCTACCCTCAGGAGCCTTCAGAGGTGAGTGGAAACAGTTCCTAGCTGGTTCTACATATCACTGTTCATTAGGCAGCTCAAAACCACAGCTGGTGGAGAAGGTAATTGGAGAGCAATCTGGTGACGGGGGAATGCTTCTAACACAGGGAAGATTTATGGTTGTGTACAGGAGCCGGGCAGTCATCCCCACTGCTTCTTCCCAGCTGACAAGAAGAACTTACTCCCACATAAGCGAGTGTAGCAATGCAACTTGCATCGTTGGTGACAGCAATGCGGATACTTTTGGCCCAGAGATGGAAAGAAGATAAAGTCCCAACCAGAGAAGAGGGGTTGACAAAGATGATGGACTATGCCGAAATGGCGAAAATGACCAGGAAGATTAGAAACCAAGAAGACAGAAACTTTAATGGGGGAAAATTTACCTTGGAGAACACTGTAAACAACTGAAAACTTTGGCAGGAATGTAGAAACACTTGTAATGTAACAGGAACTATGGTTAAAAAAAGGGAATTTTAAGAAAGAATGGAGAATATTATAAGATGCAGTTGAAAACAGATTAATAATGGAAGCCATGGAGGGGTGGATTCAGGGAATCCTATATGTGCAAGGTTATGGTTACGAATTGAATACAAATGTAAATTGTAAAGCTGGAAAAAAGTATAGAGGTGGAAGGGACACCATGAATCATCTAGTCCAATGCACTGCAGGAATATGCCTCAATGCAGGGATCAAACCCATGACGATCGCATTGTCAGCACCACACTCTAACCAACTGAGCTAACCAGCAAGGCTGACTTGCTCTTCTCCTACTGCACATTTTCTACAACATGAAATTGCTACAATGTGAAATCCGGCCCAGAACCAGCGGTCAGCCAGGCCAGGCCAGGCACTGGTCAGGGGCCTCTGGGACTTAGAACGGCTCCTCACTAGCTTGACCCAGCCGTACTGCCACTCTTCACCCATCCCCCTGCTGAACACCCCAGTGGCATCTTGGCAATGGGTGGGTGCCGCTGACAGGGGCATAGGAAGGGGGGCGGTGGAGGCGGATCACCCCGGGTGCCCTCACTGAGGGGGGTGACATTCAGCGTGCCATCTGCCCACGACTCCCAAGCCTATCCCAAGCTGTGGGGGGTAAGGGGAGAGCTGAGCAGCTTTGCAGGTGACATTCCCCCCTTCCTCTTTTGTTTTGACACCTTGGGGGAGGCTTGGAAGTTGTGGGCAAGCGGCGCACCGAATGTCCGCCTTGGGCAGCTTGCTCCACCCCCGACGGCAAGGAGCACGCATCACTCTGGGCACCCGAGCGGCTTTCCCACGCCTGGGAAGGCACCCTCCGGGCCATGCCCCCCTTGAGAGCATGCCCACCCTGGGCAGCACGGGCATATGTTCCACTGCTGGCCATTGATGCTTTGAATGGGCCCTAAAGCTCTTATATTGCTCTATAGAAATCTATAGATTCCACAGATCTGTTGTATTGGGGTAAACTGAGATGCTGAGAGCCAAGGCTCAGGGCTAGATTAACCATTAAGCAAAATAAGCATATGCTTAAGGTATCAAGGCAAGGGGGGCACCACAGAAATTTCCCATTGCTGGATTTTTAACATTAATGGTCGCAAACTGCTCAAACTGAGCATTCATTTTCTCAGGTGAAGTATATTAAAAATCCCAAGAGAAAAACTATGCAACAAAGCAGGCTGGATGGCCTTATCTCTACTAAGTATAGAGGCAGATGTGTCATGAAAGATTAGTTTCAAGGATCTGATCAAAGACTCTGCAATTAGAAGAAAGCAGGGGAACTTTTTTCAAATACAAATAGAGTGGAAGTTTACAAAAATAAGTGCTCTTTTCCATCTTACTGTAGTTTTCGTTTCATTTCAAAAAATGTAATTTTAACTTACGGTTCATTATTGTTTATATATTGAAGTACGGGACGCGGGTGGTGCTGTGGAATAAACCACAGAGCCTAGGACTTGCCAATCGGAAGGTCGGTGGTTCGAATCCCCGCGACGGGGTGAGCTCCCGTTGCTCGGTCCTTGCTCCTGCCAATTTAGCAGTTCGAAAGCACGTCAAAGTGCAAGTAGATAAATAGGTACCACTCTGGTGGGAAGGTAAATGGCATTTCCATACGGTGCTCTGGTTTGCCAGAAGCGGCTTAGTCATGCTGGCCACATGACCCGGAAGCTGTACGCCGGCTCCCTCGACCAATATAGCAAGATGAGAGCTGCAACCCCAGAGTCGGCCATGACTGGATCTAATGGTCAGGGGTCCCTTTACCTTTCCCTATATATTGAAGTAGATATATATGGGGGCACCAAAATCGTTTAAGTGCTTGGGGCCTCTAAAGGTCTTAATCCAAGCCCTGCCAAGTCTGGCTCCTACACAGAAGTGGCACTACCTCACCTGGATGGCAGGTAATGATGGCGGTGAGAGGGGGCTCCTTTTACCCATGCTGTGTGGTTGCATGCAGGGGATGGGTGTTGGGTGGGCATCAGTGCTACTGTACCAAGAGCCCCCTGAAGTCCAGCACCAGCCATGCATTAGATGCACCAATTCTGCTGCTGCTGCTTTTGTGGTGACTCTCTCCAGGACTGATAAGAATGTGATAAAAGTCCCAAGAAAATTTGTTCCATGAATATCCTGTAGATACTGAATTTGTGTTGAGTCAATTGGGCCCTCTGTGAAGACTTGTGGGGAAAAAATGGCAATTGGTCGATGCCTCGGATAATTAACAAGAGAAAAACAACAGCAGGTATTGCACAAGGTACTTTGAAAATTAACACAAATTGGACAGAAAGGAAACCAGAGAAGACCAGGAAAGAGAATTCGCCACAGGGGAAATTAACTACCAGACCCTTTTCTCTTAAGCTGCAGTTATGAAATTTCATTTTGCGTTCGTGCTTTCCTTGTGGAGAAAAAGATAGAGAGGAAAAACAGGAAGTTACTGTCAGTTCTTTTTTCCACTTTCATTCCCCTAGTAATTGATTCAGGGTACCTATCTAGCAGGTAAGATTTAAGTAGATCCAATGCTTCATGACCAGGTGAGGGGATAAGGAACACCTTAATGAATAACCCAAAGAGTTTAAAGGACACACCTGCTATAGCGGTTATCTTTAAAAAAAAATAATTAAAAAACCAACCCAAAATATAATTAAATTTCACTCAATATAATGTTGAAATATAATTAACTCACAACCAAACCAGTTGTGATGGTGCAGGAAATCTGCCATTGGGATCTCCTGCTGTTTTTGTTTTGCTAATTAGAAGGCCTTCTGGGTTGCTTTGAAGACCAGGAAATGGTGGGGGTTAACCCTCTCCTTCCACTCCCAAGCTACTAATTCTGCAGTATTTGTGTGGGGGAGGAAGGGAGTCAGAAACACAGTACCTATCTTTTCACCCACACACCCTGCCAATGCTACTAGTTGCATGGGGGGGCTACATTGGAGAAAAGACATGTGATGAAAGAGTTAAACACCCTCATCCAGACCACTCCCTTCTCCCCAGTCATCAAAGCCGTCCCACAAGGCTGCCGGTTACCAAAGCAATACCTAAGGGATATGGATGGGCAGTTCTGTCCATTGCAGTTTCCCACAGCTTCTCATTTTTCCAATCATGGGTTCAGTTTCCCACTTTTCCCGCATCATTTTAAAAAAATATAAAAGTAATCACACAAAAAAATGAATTTCTCCAATCCACACATTTTATGCAGTTCTACATGAAGCAATTTCCTCTTATATAATGCATTCTTAAAATGTTGTTTTCATTAATATATGCAATTTAGTGCACGGCTTTAGTGCATAACGTTTGTACAGACTGCCTGGCTGGAGAACTGCATTGCACAATTTGGAGGTGTGCAAGTCTTGATTGATATTAGTGCTTCGGTTCACATGCTTTCAGAAGCACTATTTGGGCAGTTTTGCCTTCAAATGCAAACTGAATCGAATTTCTTCCACTATCCCTGAGAGAGAGAGAGAGAGAGAGAGAGAAAACAAACCACCCCGGGTTTGGACCTTAGCTTTCAACTTGGCCACTTGCCAGCTCGGGGGGGGGGGGGGTTGGGGGCAAGCATCACTTGTTTGCAGGCGAGACCCCAAGTGGGAAATAAAATGCCCCTTCCCCTTCTTACATTATGTATTTACTTACTACCCTTCGATGCCACCTTTTTGCCAAAAAACTCAAGGCAGTTTAAGCTAATGGCTTGTCATTGAAGCCATGATACAAATGTGGAGGGAGAGGAATGAATCTGAGACAAGAAGAAGAAAATAACCAAGCCAGGTATCAACTCCGGGGGCTTCCAGATGCAGATTATTTAACAGCACTCAAACAGTGCTGTTCTGCTTAAAGCTGGAAGTGGAAGAGCAGCTCTGGTTGCTTCCAGATGACCTGTTTATTGAGCATTTTATTTGCAGAGCGGTTTAAGATGGTGATTGCTATTTATTGAGCATTTGTTCCAAGCTGTTTAGGTAACATTTAGAGGGTGCACTCGTTACACTATAGTACCCCTCCAGACAGCAATAATGCCATAACATTAGGGGAACATTGTAGAACAATTAACAAAGCAGGATGCTACATGGATAAAAAGGTAAAGGGACCCCTGACCATTAGGTCCAGTCGTGGTCGACTCTGGGGTTGCGGCGCTCATCTCACTTTATTGGCCGAGGGAGCCGGCGTACAGCTTCTGGGTCATGTGGCCAGCATGACTAAGCCGCTTCTGGCAAACCAGAGCAGAGCACAGAAACGACATTTATCTTCCCGCCAGAGCAGTACCTATTTATCTACTTGCACTTTGGCGTGCTCTCAAACTGCTAGGTTGGCAGGAGCAGGGACCGAGCAACGGGAGCTTACCCCATCGCGGAGATTCGAACCGCCGACTTTCTGATTGGCAAGTCCTAGGCTCTGTGGCGGGGAATGGCATAGCCTGGGAAAGAATATGGCTGGCTTGCCACATGTTGTTACACATGCTATAAAGAAATAATGTCTATGCTTTCCAGAGTGCAAAGATTGTCAAGTTTGACATTCATCCTACTACACCATGCAAGGCACCTATCACCTCTCATCATTCTCTGCCTGCACTGTCTAAAGGAATTCTTTCTTCCCTCCTCAAAAAAGTTTGGGCTTTCTTAACCAAATCAAAAGCTGAGGAATCCTCCGCCAAAGGATGTTGAGAAAGGACTCCAGTGGCAACTGGCCTTTATCTGCTCCTCCTGTTTTTTAAAGAAATAATTTTGTATTGGTGCTTTATTTTCCATTTCTCTCTATTATAAGGCATGCAAAGAGCCATGCTGATATTTAAATGTCATTACTGGCTTAAATAGGAATGCTCAATTATCAAAGCTGAGAGTCTCCACAGAGTTATTTCAAAGCAGCAAGCATAGCACTGCTTGCAAAAGAGTCTTCCATATCTTCAAATTAAGACCCAGAAACGGAGAGCTGTGTGTCAACTCAATTCCTGGGTTAACTCATTCCAAAATGGCTCACCCAAGTGATCAAAGAGAGTCCACCCCAGAGCCTTTGATCATTTCTTTAAACTCCCTCCTGAGAAGTTGATGAGTTTTATGCCAGGGATTAGAGGGGCCAATGCAAATCAAGGAGCAGAGGCAATTGTAACATGTTTTCCACTGCAATGGAAAGTGAGTAAGGACGTCTGCAAAACATTACAAAACACTGTAAACCCCAATGTATGGTGTTTTCTGATGGAGTTGCTTAACAGTGCATTTGTACCAGGGGAGTCGGACATGATGCAGCCAAATAACTAGACCTAAAACTCTCTGCAAGTGGACCACCTGCCAAGCTCCTGATGTCAGAGGTAATCAGGTTATTCAAATTGAAAGCTATAAATTATTATTAGGTTATTTATTTATACCCCGCCCATCTGGCTGAGTTTCCCCAGCCACTCTGGGCAGCTCCCAACAGAATTAAAAGCACAATAGAACATCAAACATGAAAAACTTCCCTAAACAGGGCTGCATGCTAAGTGTACTTCCAGTTCATCCTTTCACAGAGAGCTGTCCCACACCAGTACAGACCATTGATCCATCTACCTCAGTACTGCCTGCACTGACTGGCTGTCAGGGACTGGGCAGAGGAGGAATGGTGGAGACCGCCTCCCTATCCTGACCCTTCCAGGGAGGAGGAAGAGGAAGACAGTACAGATTTACAACAGGAGGTTGAGGGAGGTAGCAGCTTAGAGGCAGATGAGGGGGAAAGCTGGAAAATCATGGGACAGCCAGAGCAACACCCAGCTGACAAGCATTCCAGACCCTCCATCTCCTGGTACCCGGCGAGCCTTAAAAGTACGAGAGCAAAGAGCTCAAAGACAGAGGGCACGTAGCAGCACCCGTAGAGGAGACAATGAGAATGACGAATGAGGAAGTGGGAGAGACAGGGAGTGGAGATTCACTCGGGGCAACGCCATTATCCAAGAGGCTGGGTTCTATAGCCTCTCTCTGTAAAGATTGAAATAAAAAAAGACGGTAAGAAACTTTTCCTTGTCTTTATACTTTCCTGGGTAACCAGCTGCTGATAGCATCCTGACCCCAGCAGCAGCTCTCCAGAATTCGAGACAGAGAACTTTCCCAGCCCTACCTGGACAGGGTTGAATCTGGAACCTTCTGTATGCACAACAGATGCTCCATGCCTGAACTACCACCTTTTCTTCCTTTGCAGCCCTGGTTTGAATTCAAGCCGCAGCTGCAAAGGAACAGCCTCTCATTACATTCCCAACCCTTCATTCCCAGCTTGAATACAGTGCTTTTAAAGCTGGGTGCGTTTTCCTGTCACCATGAAGAGTGAGGGGAAAGGTGTCTATTTCAAAAAGTGCCAAATCTTCCCCCACACGCTGTGCGTCAAGGTAAAGAAGTACCTTAGGCCAACTCAGTTATTTGGCACCTGGAGCAGAAAAACATCACCAGAACCTCTCCTCCTTGCTGGCAGTAAAAACACAACATTTTTTTTTTAAATAATCTAACAGTTTGCTGCCCTTTCATGGCATCCAGAATCCTTGAGGTGGCCACCTCACTAAGTAGCTGGTAGGCCTTGCTCTTCAGAGCTAGGAGAGCTAAGAGATGAAATTTCACTGTGAATGTGCCATCATTTCTGATAAAGAAGATAACAGGGAAGCCTCTGCTCAGGTAGAGCTCATGGATGTGTCCCTAGGCTAGGTCTTAAGAGTGTAACAATCGGTGTATTGGATCAGATCTGCAGTACTTCTGACCAGGGCCAACCCCAGACATTTTGCTGCCTGAGGCAAAGGACAAACTGATGCATCTTTCCCATCCAACAGCCAAATGCAAATAAGAATCGCAGTTGAATCTATACCAACGATGGCAGCAGGCTAGTTTAGGGAGCCCAGGAATTCACAGGTCTCCCAACAGACAGGAAAGGAAAGGGAGGTTAAGTGGAGCTGCTTGGTAGGTAAACTGCTGCTGTCCCTTCAGCTTCTGCTGCCAGAGGTGGTTGCCTGTCCAATGGTAGGGCCGGCCCTGAGTCCACCAGATATGCCAGCCAGAAGTTCACAACCGGAAAATCAGAGAGAGAGTCTTCTCCTTTGGTTTGCTCCTAGCATCTGGCAGTCCAGGCCATGCTTGCCGCTAAGTTGGCCACTTACGCATCGCCACAAAAGGGGAAATGAATGCATTGTCAAAACAGAGGCTATGGGTTTGCATAAAAGCGGCAGATTTAGAAATAATGACTGTAATTTACACAGAAAAGCAACACATCTCACCATAGCAGGGAAAATTATGTCCAGCTGAGCTGTGTGCCAGCTACAGCTTGCTGCTCAGGTGCTGCTGACGGGCAATGCTAAAAATCCTTGCTCTCCCCCTCCTATTTTTCTTTATCTTTACACCGAACTAGATAGTCCTCCCAACAGAGGACACCTTCCAACAGAGGGTGCCTGATAGCCTCTCAAAGAGCCTGAATAGTAGAACAGATGGCCACCAAAGCTGTCTCTTTCCAACTTCATCTCCTCCCACAAATACAGTGGAACCTCGGTTTGTCAACTGAGGTGGAATGGGCGGTCAGCAATTTCAATCGAGAAAATGGATAAACGCACCTCAGAAGCTGTTCTATTTCTGAGGCACGTTCAAAAACGGAAGCATTCACTTCTGGGTTTTCAACGTTAGGGTTCTGAATCATTCAGCTTCCAAGACCTTGAAAACAGAGGTTCCACTGTACATCCTAAAACATCTCTATACCCCCTGCATGCTTGCAATTCTTTAAACCTAGGAACACAGAAGAACAGGGAAAGCTGCCTTCCTCTAAGTCAGGCCACTGGTGCAACCATCTCAGAATAAACTCTGGCAGTGGTTCTCTGAGGCAGGGGTCTCTCATAGCCCTATCTGGAGATACCAGGGATTGAACCTAGGACCTTTGGGATACAAAGCATATGCTCTCTCACTGTATTATGGTCCTTCTCCTATAAAGCTGTGATGAATGAATGAAAAGAAGGTATGTCTCTCCTCATAGTGGGCTATCACATGATCATATCCAACAATTCTGCAAATCTTAATTTCAGCAGCAACTAGGACAAATTGTGGGGAATGGGAACATATACTGTACTTTGAATAAACACACTTGCATGATATGCCAAGGAAATTACAGACCCTGAATTGTATCCAGTGCTACTCAGAGTAAACCCACCAAAAGGAATGAATTTGTTAGTCATGTCCATTAATTTCAGTGATCTACTCTGGGTAGGACAAAACATTGGATACGGTCCCCTTTCACTTACTAGTCCACACTTAGAACACAATTACAAAATCATCATCATCATCATCATCAAACATCCGCAGCAGTTGGATGAAAGAAATACAGTGGAAGGATACTATGATCTTGCAGACATGGGGCCTACACGCTTATAATAATGCAGCTGTCACTGCAAGTTATGCAATGAGGGGAACACGTTCAATTGATTTAAAATCAATTCACAGAGCAACTTTCACAAGATTCATATCTTATTTCATTAGCAGCCCTGGGGGTACTGCAGTCATATCATTTTACTTGAGCCTTAAGTGCAGCACAAAGTACGGAATGCAAAAACACTAAATCAAATGCAGCAGTCAGAAGGGAGATTCATTTTGCAATGGCAAGACTTCTTGGGGAGACAGTCATGAAAGAATTCACCAAGTCTTGTCCCTGAAGACAGTGAGGTTTAGCATGTATAGGAGGACACTGGGGATCAGTTGACCTTCACTCACCACTAGTGCAAAGTTGACCCTCACTAGTTGTGCAAAGATTCATCTGCTGTGTGAAAATTCTCTTACCTCCCTCCCTCTCACTTGCTCCCAATGGCCATTGTTAAGACTCTTTTCTGGCGGCTTGCATGTTTCCCTTGGGAAGTAAACAACATCTTGCAAGAGTGGTTTAATACTGGTGCCTTACCTTGCAGGTGCACAAAACTGCATAACAGCACTTTGGTGGGTGCAGAGAATAAGCCCTCCCTTTTCCTGGGTCTGGGGCCTTTCGAGGGCCACTCCTCCCATTAGATGAGGTGAGGCAGTCAATTTTAGGGCGCCATTAGAACGTAAGAAGCACCCTGCTGGATCAGATCAAAGTTCTACCTAGTCCAGCCTCCCGTTTCCCACAGTGGCCAGGGGCCCACACAGAGATGATAAAGCGAGTTTGGCTTGGCTTGGCTTAATGCTGTCTTTTTGTCCTCTTGTCACCCATTTGAATCCCTGGCTGCTGTACCAAAATGTTTGGCAGCTGCTGCTTGAAGAGCTAGGCAGCTCAGCTGGAGAGGGAAATGTGCAGGTCAAGGAACCTGTTGCCAGCTGAGGGGAGGAGAGAGAGTGAAAGTGAGAGAAGGAGACAGAGAGAGAGAGAGAGAGAGAGAGAGAGAGGAAGAAAGGAAGGAAGGAAGAAAGGAAGGAAGGAAGAAGAGCAGCAGGAGAAGGGCATGGCAACACATTACGATTAAGCCAAGGTACCCACTTCAGATTTAACAATAAACCACAAACCATTATTTTTAAGAGTGCAAATATGGAGACCTGTCTATGATGGTCATTACACAAGCTTCTAAAGAAGAAAAATATTTGTGTCCCCCCCCCCCCATTTTTCTTACCCAAATCTGCAGCTTAATTCTTTTTTCGTTTTTGAAAACCGTCTTGACTTTGAAATCGATCCCAACGGTGCTGACAAAAGCCGAGGTAAAAGAATCGTCGGCATAACGGAACAAAAAAGAGGTTTTCCCAACGCTGCTGTTTCCAATGATGAGCAGTTTGAACATGTAATCAAAGTTCTGGTCTGATGTGTCCTTCTGGCCAAACCTGGCATCTTGCGTAGCGGCCATCTGTAATAATTTTCAGAAAGAAAATAATTTTCAGAAGGGGAAGAGAGAGGGTTATTTTTTTGTGATTTATCTTTTACGTTCACATCATGTAAGTCCAAAGTGCTTGCATTTAATTGAGCTCCTCAGTGTTGCATACCATAATATTAGAGGACAAATTTAATGAGGTCCTAAACTATTCCCCAACCCTCCTGGTAATCCAGCTATAAACTTAAGTGCTGACCAGTGCTGAAAATGTCTCCAAAAGAGCACCATCACGACTCACTTAGCAGAGTATGAAACAAGCTCCCCATTCGCAGAAATGTTAAAGAACCTTCCCTCAAGTGGCAGCACTGCAGTCAAAATTAATAGCTGTGGAAAGCAGTACAGCCCCTCGTAATTCAAGTCAGGGGAGGATGAAATGGAAAAGCACTTCAGGGGTTAAAAAAATAGGTAGGGTGGAAGGTAGGAAGCAAAATGTTTTTTTCTCATTAGCTTTGTATTGCAAAACTAATCCAGTTTCAGGTCTGTGGGTTAACTACTGGCCTTGCTTACAAACAGCACTGCTTTTTAATAATACAGTGTTTTACAACATTTGTATCCTGTCCTTCCTCCAAGGATCCCGGGGACAGCTTACAACGGTTTTCCTCCATGACCACTGTGAAGTAGGTTAGTCTGAGGGGGTTGTGAGGCTGAAGCTCACCTAGTGGACTTTGTGGGTGAAAGAGGATTTGAATCCAAGATTTCCCAAGTCCTAGTCCAACATCCTGATGATTAGAAAGTTAGACTACTACATTCCAGCCACTACACAATAATGCAATTATTTCAAATAATTTGCTGGTATCCTTTTTATTACTAAATCGTATCTCTGCAGCTCTATGTAGAACGAACATTGCGAAGGCTCAGGCTGCATGGCGGCTACAGTCCTGCGCACAATTACTGGAGGGGGGGGAGTCCCATTGAACTCATTGAAGCTGACTTTCAAGTAGATGTGTACAAGGTCAGGCAGCCAGAAAAATCTTGACCTGGTCCCATGCTGTTTGGCATCTTCTTGCCTCATCCTCTGGAGCCAGTATAGTGGCTGGAGTGATGGATTCAGACATGGGAGACTTTTCAGTCTAATTTAAAACTAATTATTTCAGTCACAACAACACAACATTAGTTCTAATGTTGTCAGCAGGAAATTAAACTTGGTTCTATGGGCCGAGCCCAGACTAAGTTGGTTGCACTTAGGCTGCCGTCCTAACCCCACTTACCCGGGGCTTAAGTTACATCAAGATTTAACTTGTTCCATCTATTTCAATGGAAACAATCAAGTCTGAGAATGTATTTCATCACAGCACACACTGTATTTTCTTGCATTACACTAAAATACAAATTGAACAGGCTAAGCTAGAACAGGTACCAAGTGGTGTGGAGGGCACTTGCGGAGGAGATGTTGGGGTTGGATTTTTTTCAAGTGTTCTCTCCAGCCTTTCAATTCTGCTTGAATGCATAATGGGCCTTATCCTCCTTTTAAAAGTACAGCTTGTCTGATAATATTTCATATAGAGGGTGGGGAGTTTGGATCACTGGCTGGTGTTACGAGACAAATGAATTGAAGAGCACTTCAAAGAATGGAGTTGCAGTGTGTGTGTATATATAAAAAAATTATTCATGACAGTCTCTGATTCAGGAATTCCTGCTGCTATCACTACACGGAAGCAGACTCCCACTCATCTCTTTGATTAAACATAACCACTCCCATCTGAAGGCTTGCTATGCTTCCTTTTACTTTTCCTCAATTACGAAGAGCCTGGTGTGTTCAGAGGCATCATAAAGGCCTCCCAGTCCCGTCACTTGGCAGTAACTGCCAATTTCATTTCCTTGTGCTATTCTTCTTACTAAAATCTTCCGTACATTATGGTCAGATGGAGAGGCAGAACTGAGTAGCCCCAATGAGTGGATGAGATGGTGGAAGGTGTGGTTTTAAAGGACAGCACAAAATTAGAGGGTGGAATGTAGAGAATGAGTGGAATGTGGTTATCTCTGAGTGTAAATTCTATAAGAAGGACTGGGAGGGATGTACTAGATGCAGTATTACTCAGCACGTGAATGAGAACATAGAGCCAAACAAGCCTGTAATTCCGAATGAGACAGGCAGACTCCTCCACAGAATCATTCTGGGCTCCAAAAGTAATTTAGTACTGGGGACATACTATCCCCAGCTCTCCTGAACAAAATGCCTAGGGTGATCTTAAGGTAGAGTAGGGGGGGGGAGCGGCATCCAAAGGAGAGCATCTTGTGGCAAACAGTAGCTTCAATTACCCTCATATTGACTGGGTAAATATTCTGGCCACTACAAAAGGGTGACATTTCTAGATGCCCTAAAATGACTGTGCCCAAGAACAGTTGGTCATGGAACCAATCCAAGGGGAGATGGACTTGAGCTCAATCCTAAGAAGGCACCTCAGTTGTGTGTGAGATGTAGTACATGTGAACCAAATGATGTCCAGTTCTGGGCACCACAGTTTAAGAAGTGTATTGACAAGTTGGAGCGTGTGCAGAGGAGGGTGACCATGATGATCAAGAGTCAGAACACCAAGCTTTATGAGGGAGTTGGGTATGTTTAGCCTGGATAAGAGGAGACTGAGAGAAGATATGATAGCCATCTTCAGATATTTAAAGAGCTGTCACATGGAAGATGGAGTAACCAATAGATTCAAGTTAAAAGGAGAGAGATGCCGATGGAACATCATATAAAAATTTCTGGCAGTAAGAGCTGTTTGACTACCTTGGAAGGTGATGGAATCTCCTTCATTGGAGGTTTTAAAACAGAGGCTGGATGGCCATCTGTCAGAGATTCTTTAGCTTGGATTCCTGCATTGCAGGCAGTTGGACTAGCTGACACTTGGGGTCCCTTCCAAGTTTGCAATTCCATGATTCTATGACAAAAAAGTCAGAGCATTCTGAATTAAGCTGAACACAGGACACATTGATTTTCCTTGCTCCATAAAAGGAATGAGGCCACCACCTACCCCGCCCCTTGTAGGGCATTCCGTTAAAGGAATCCGGTGGTTGTGGATCCTGTCCGATGCCCTACCGGTGGCTAGGGCCATGGCACGACCCCTGGTGACATCAGGGGAAGCTTCCAGTTGTATTTGCATCAACAAGCTCCTCCCACTGTTTGTTAACCTTCAAAGACTCCAGCTGCACAGTTGGGGTCAAATATAGGTTGTTTGAGCCAATGCCTAAGCCAATACCACTCACATGCTGTAACCAATAAAAGTTGTGGCCTACTTTAGCCTGTTAACCTAAAATACATGTGTCCTTGTGTCTTATTTTACCACTACGCAGGTGGGGGGTCCTCAATTCACAAAAGGAATGACCAAGAGCCTGCTTTAAGCCACTAATTTTTCCTTTGAAGCCCCACTCTTATCTGCCCCACCACACCTGACATCATGTTTGGTGTAAAGTGTGGGGTGGGTGGGTGTAGCTTCTCAAAACAGCCTGGTGTGCCAAGTTTCAGTTGTTCCCATCCCTAATACTGAAGAACAAGACTTTGCTGAAGAGGAATCATAGCTGCAAAGGTAAGTCATAGCTAATAACCTTTTAAGAGTCCTTTAACAATGTCATTAAGTATGTGGATAAGCTGATCAAGTAAATATTGTGTACTTTGATTTTCAGAAAGCTTTTGAAAAAGTCCGTCACCAAAGACACATAAGCTTAGCAGTCATGAGATAAGAAAACAAGGTCAGTAACTTGGTAAAGCATAGGCAGCATAGTAGGAAGAAACGGATAGTTCTAGCAATGCCGGGATGAATTGAATTGAATTTTTTATTATTACAGTCACAGACCAGTTCCAGCTCACAATATCAGGAAAATCATAAAACACATTGGGGGATGTATTAAAGGGGTTTGCCAAAGATTAGCATTGGGACAAGCACCTTTTAACTTGTTCTCAAATGGCCTGGAGCTAGGAGTGAACAGTGTGGGGGCCAAGTTTGCTGATGATATCAAATTGTTCAGGGTGATTAAAACAAAAGGGAATTGTGAAAAGCTCCAAAAAGAACTCTCCCAGCCTGGTCAGTGGGCATTAAAATGGAAAACATGATTCAATGTCAGCAAATTGAAAGGGATGCACTTTGGGGGTGAGGAATCCTAATCACATTTGCACTAATCAGGTCTGAATTGGTAGTGACTGACCGGGAAAGTCATCTTGGGATCACGGTGGATAGCTGGATGGAAATGTTGACTCAGTCTTTTGGATGCCACAAATAAGAAAGAGTATATGCTCTGTATCACACCATTAGTGATGGCTCTGTTGGATTCAGTTTTTCCCCCTCCTCTGGATTTTAATGTGTGCAGGGTCCATGTCAGATGTTTCATCTCCAAACAAAGAAGCCCCAACTACCCTCTAGGTAAACTTGGTTATGTGAGAGCAGTTAAGATGAGGGAATTCTTTTATGACATCACAGATGGTTCTTTCTACCAACTACCATCACTTGGATGCCAGCCACCACATTTCAGCTCCCAGTAAATGAGCAATCTATTTCTGAATGATGACTCACCCTGCCCCTTTTCTGGGCATGGGATGGACACAAGGGGGTGGGGTAGAAATCCTAAGCTCAACTTACCATCGATGGCCTGCATGTGCAAATGGACTGTCACACATCAAACACTACAGAAGGAGCTGCTCTGTCCCACACACAATGGTTTCCATGAAGGAAACTCACATGTTCATCTGAAAGTTGTCAAGCCCAGTAAACACATGTATATGTAAATAGGCCTGTCATCAACCAGTGAAGAAATGTCCTGGGAAAATAAGATCATATCCTCACTTTTCATTTAAAGCACAATATCACTTTCTCTCAGTTCTCCCAAAGCATCCTGGGAACTGTAGGTACTGAGAATTGTTAGGAGATTCCCCTTACAGAACTACAATTCCCTGAGTTCCCTGAAAATAAATATTGGCTGTTCAACCACTCTGAGAACTGCAACTCAGTGAGAAGAGGGATCTTCTAACAACTCTCAGCATCCTGGGTTCCTGGGATTCTTTGGGGGAAACCATGACTGCTAAAGTGGTATAACAGTGTATTAAATGTATGGTGTGGTTGTGACCTAAGACAGATTGTTTTCTATCTCTAAGATTCCCAGGTGCTTTGAACAGCCCATGTCGTGTCCTACCTATGGTGACACATTGCCGAGACAAGCGAAAGGGCTTTCTCAGTGGCCACACCTAAACTGTGGCATACTTGCCCCATGAAGCTGAAGGAGTTTGTTGCCTTCTGCCAAATAGCAAATAGGCTTTTTATTATTATTCTGAAAGGCGTTTGCCTTGCTGTGCAGAATACTGCGTTCATCTGTTATGCCTCCCTTTACAGAATTTTGTTTGACGTGGTTGTTTTATTGCAAATTTAATTGTCGCAAGCCACCCTGAGTGATGTGTGTGCAATCAAAGGTGGGGTAAAATTCCTTCTGCTGAGGAAAAGAAAGGAAATGCTGCTTCCAGAGAAAACGAGGGCAGGCAAAGGATCAGTGCAGTCTGAGTCAGCTAATAAGGCCAGAAGTGCAGGAATCCGAAACGATGGGAAATAGAACCCAGCCAGTCTTTGGGATTTGGGCACTTCCTGACATTGGCTTTCCCCATCCGACTGCACTGCTTTGGCAGGTGTTTAACACTAACTGCGTGAATGGGGAATGTGATGTGTGGAAGTACCTCAAATCCACTAGCATGTACATTGGTTGTGAAATCCACTGTAGTGTAGTGGTTAGAGTGTGAGGCTAGGAACTGGAAGGCCTAGGTTCAAATCCCCACTGAGCCACAAAGCTTATTGGGTGACCTTGGGCCAGTCACTCACACTCAGTCTCTTACACCACAGGATTCTTGAGAGGATAAAACGCAGGAGAGGAAAGATGCCACCCTGAGCTTCTTGAAGGAAAGGTGGGGTATGAATGATATAAACAGGTATTTTCAATTTAATTCCACAAGCCATATACATCTATAGAACAGAGAATTGATTATCTATGTAACAAAAAGCATTTTTGGGGGGCAGGGATAGTAGTCAACTAAGGTTGCAGTCTTATACTCACTTACCTGGAAATAAGCCCCAGTGAAATAAATTGTGCTTATATCTGAGTAGACACACATAGGATCCCACAGTCAAAGCTTCTTTTCACTAACAAATTAAAGTGAGTCTAAGGAGATAACTAGTTTAACTAATCCTACAGCCTCTTCTGCAAAGTCTGCAACACTCAGTCAGAAAAGAAAATCCATCAGAAACTTCCAAACCACCAGAGAACAAAAGAATGGAACCTGGAATTGCTTAAAGGTTTATTCAGAATTATTCTAGACATATTCAGCAGGAGGGAGGGGGAGGAGGAAGCATTTTTATTTGTGGACTTTAAATGCTAATCTGAAGTACTCTGCTTGATTGCATTTTCATATCTCAGAGAATCCTTGATGCTCTGTAATTATAATTATGGAAGAGACATGGAAAAAAATACATTATTAGTCCACCTCAATGCTGCCGCCCCTCACAGCTTTGTTTTTGACAGCTTTGCTGCTACCTTTACATATATATAATTAGCTCTTTTGCTGCTTAGGGAAGGGGGGGGGGGCAAAGCAGATCTTTCCATCTTGAAATGTCAGATTAAGATTATAACATCCATACATAATGTCCAAACAGAATAGATGATAAGGCAATGCAAAATTAAATATTTCAGCCCAATTTTTTTTATCTGTACTACCTTACAACCACAGTTCTGTTTGTACAAACCTACGCAGCCCAATCTTATACTTTGTTACTCAGAAGTAAGTTCAGTTGAATTCAATATGACCTACATTCAAGTAACAGTGTATGGTTGCAGTCCTGCTGCCCTATCCTATGCCTGGTTCCCAAAATAAGTCCAACTGAGTTCATCGAGTCTTATTCCTAAGTAAGTTTTCTCAATAGACAAAACCTGCGTAACTAATCCTGCAGCAAACTCACCTTTAATTCTGATTAAAAACATCTTTACTCTTTCAACAAATAAGCAAGGTTTCTAGTTTTGTCAGGACACAGGATGAAATGTTTAAAATACAATGATATAGCAGAGATAATGGGATGTCAGCATGTAGCATAATATGGGCTAGTGATTCGGACGAGATGGTTATTTACCTTTCATAATCAAGCATGCCCAACCATTTACAGAGGTGCTGTATAAGGGAACACTGAGATTTTGATATATATATATCTTTAAGATTTCACTTTTTTTTGCAATTGGAAAGAGTAAATGTTAAAACCTGCATTATAGAAGGGGGAAACACACTTGCTAAATCAATGTATTGTAAAAACCCAACAGCTCAGAATGAAAGTGTAAAGATTTGGTGGCCAAATTTCTAATACCAAAATGATGGATGTTTATCAGTGTGAGTATTGTTGAGTTGCCATTCAAATGACAGTTGTAATAATGGTCATTTAGTATAACCCAACAAATGGGAGTAAATTATTGTGACTTGATAAAAAATGCATACCTTTGTACATTACAAACACCTGGACTTTATTTTGTTTCTTCAGTCTGGATAGTGAGAGCTTCCACATAAAAGCATCTTCAAGAGTGATACTCTCAGTTTCTTCTGAGCTACATATCATTCTTAGTTCCAGAATGACAATATTCCCATAACTGCTATTTTCCCCTTCTAAGACTCATTACATATTGACTTATGATTATTGCTGCTATTTTCTTACCTTGATGTGCCTATGATCAGAGACTCATTGCTTTCAAAACTTACACAATGCAAAAGAATTTAGGGATCACAGGTTTACATGATCCCTCAGGCAAAATATATATCACATCATCAAAAGCAACTTAACAGAAGATCTAACATTAAGGCTTCAATTGGGTACCTAACTTTTGAGTAAACCTGCACAGGACTGCACTGTTAGCTAGCATGAAGAACAAACCTGCGAATCTTTACTCATGAGTAAGTCCTGCTATGCTCAGTGTGTGAGGAGAGGAAGGATTACACCCTAGTAAATGTGTTTAGGATTGCACCCCTAATGCTGGAGATTTAGTGTGCTCTTAAGAAAATAACCCATCATACAAAACTGCAATAACAGAAACCCATTTCCCCCTGGTGTTATTATGCTAATACCATGGGGGAATGGGCTTATGTTGGGTTGCTGCTGCTTCTTTTCTTTTCACGAAACCTCCAACATTACGCCTGCAATCCTTAACATGCTCTGTGTGCTCTGCTGTCGCCCTGGATCTTTAACACTCACCCTCTTGGAAGAGGAAATGGTGTTGTCAGGGGAAAGGCGTTTGCTAGCTGGCTTGGATTCACTCAGTAAGCGATGCTTGAGTTGTTGACGCCTCGCCTTTCCTCCCTGCCCAGTGAAGCCACAACCAAGATCCGTGTGACCAGAGATTTATTTTGCCGTGTGTGTCTGAGTGTGTGTTAAATAACAACATATGACAATCTGTGCCTAGTGCAGCACCCCTCCCTCTTCGAAAGAAACAACAACCCATCTAAAGATGACCAGCAGCGATCGCACAACAACCGAGTGACTTTAGGAGAGGGGCGCGCGCTCTGCCTGTCTCTCGTGCGCGTACCCGCCATCTCAACCCGCCCCCCCCCCGTTAGCCACTACCCTTTCCCTGAGCGCGCGCGCAGAGTTCCGCGGGGCTTGCTTGCGGCTCCCCTTCGGTCTGTTATCACTCACCTGCACAGGAGCTTCGTGCCTCATGGTTCAGCCGCGCGCCCTGTCCTTTCCCCTCGGCCGCTGAGGTCTCACAGGCAAGCGGGAGAAGCAGCAGCAGCAGTCGTGGCCAACCCCGTCTACACGCCACGCACCCAGGCACAGAGAGACACACGCGCCCGGCGCGTCAGCAGCAGCAGCAGCAACAACACGCTCGCCTCGCAGCCCAGCAGACAATTCAGCACCGCGGAGCTGTCCACCCGGCCTCCCCTGCCGCGCCTTGGCCCAGCGCCCCTCGCGGCGGCCGGTGGGAGCTGTAGTGCGAGCAGCCGCGCGTCCCAGGCCAGGGTCCAATGGAAAGCGGAGGGAGCCAGGACTACAAGTCCCAGGGACTCTCGCTTCCGCCGCCGCCGCCCGGAGCTCCACCCCCTCCCTCGAGGAGGCGGCTCCATGGAAACGGGGCGCGGGGGGGGGGCAGCTCTGCGGCCGCGAGTTTGCGCGCTGTTGGGCGAAAGTTTCTGCGCTTTCTCTAGGCGATGCTAGGAGAACCCGACGAAGGAAAATAGGCAATAAATGCAATTCCCACCCCGCAAACAGAGAGAGGAGAAAATGCAAAGCCCGCCTCGCCCGTTTAAAGCCACCTTTCCCTTGTTTTAACTACTGCTTCTCAAAGAAAAGAGAAGCGGGCAGCTTCCAAGATGTTTGCTATATATATTTTCCCCCCCCTGGTGTCGCGGTTGGAACTCATTTGCTAGGACGGCAGAGAGAGCGAGAGATCAGGCCGGTTGGGTGTTTTGCTTTGGACTCCATACTGGCGAGTCCTTTTCGTTAGCGGCGGCGATGCTCGTCAGCTGTTTCAAGGAAGTATTTGAAAAGAGGGGCGTGGAGGAGCCCACAGCGCTCTTACCTTGCCGTAGATTTCCATCGAGATCTCGCCCAGGCGACGTAGCACCAGCCAGAGAGACCCGTCCACACAGAGAGCGGGAGAGGGAGATCCTCGTGGGGGAAGCGACGGCCCCTGAGACGGCTGGTGGCGTCGGGAGGCCGGGCAGAGAGCGCGCTTGCTTTGCCTTCTTCCCCCGCCCCACCGCCCGGCAGGTGGAGGAAGCGTTATTAAGCGACGCCAAACGCAGAGCTGAGTTTCCTAGCAGCGCTATTAACACGAGCGCGCGATCCGCCTGAGCCTCCCTTTGGGCACTTTTGGAAATTTCGCATTAATTAACTCTGATCCAGAAGAACAGCAGGTGAAGGAGGCCGAGGGAGGAGTGGGGCGTGTGTGTGTGTGTAGCAGAAGCAACCAAGTTATATAAAATGCCTAACAAAACAAAGCAGTGCAGCAGAGACGAGGCTGGAGAATTAATTAAGCCCGTCTCTGGCTGATCTGGTTGCAAAGCAGGCTTGGAAGTTAGTCTCGTGGGTGGGTGTTTCTGTGACCCGTTAGACAAGCGGTAGGAAGACTTCAGGCATTTGTATTCCTACATTGTAGGGGGTTGGACTAGATGACCCTTGGGGACCTTCCAACCATATGATTCTATTTTACTATATTCCATGTTGGATACCTATCTAGACGCAGGTGGCACTGTGGGTTAAACCACAGAGCCTAGGACTTGCCGATCAGAAGGTTGGCGGTTCAAATCCCCGTGACGGGGTGAGCTCCCGTTGCTCAGTCCCTGCTCCTGCCAACCTAGCAGTTCAAAAGCTTGTCAATGTGCAAGTAGATAAATAGGTACTGCTCCGGCGGGAAGGTAAACGGTGTTTCCGTGTGCTGCTCTGGTTCACCAGAAGCGGCTTAGTCATGCTGGCCACATGACCCGGAAGCTGTATGCCGGCTCACTCGGCCAATAAAGCGAGATGAGCGCCACAACCCCAGAGTTGGTCACAACTGGACCTAATGGTCAGGGGTCCCTTTACCTTTACCTATCTAGACAGCTGGAGGACTTATATTTCTTTATCTGGTTAACAAGAAGTATGCATTGATGGTTACTGTATCTGTAATAGGAACAGATATTTTTGTTGTTATTAGTATTAGTTAGATATTTTTTATTTTTGTTTTATTGCCCCCATCATTTTTCTTCCACCTTCCTTTGATAAATTTAATAATGATAATAATGCACCTGTTTAGACTTGATTGACTGCAGATCCCTAGCATATGTCCTAGCGTATGTTCACTGTTTGTTGAAGGATGCTCACCTGCCACTCACTCTTTGTATGCTGAATGCGTTGGGGGTAGAGATGGCATAGAGAAAAGTGTGTGAGTGAAAGATACTGACAGGGGCACAGGTATATATACTGGTCAACACTGGCATAGAAAAAACAAGTTCTGTGTAAAATAGGCAGCAATTCTTCTCCTATGCATGCAAGCTATGCTGCAACATAAGAGAAACTGAAGCTGGAACAGGAATGTCACCAGGTGGTCTTCCTTTCCCATCATGGGCGGGTGTGCTGAATTTTTTAAAAATGAGTTCTTCTTTAATGGGGCTCTGCTTTGTCATTTCTAATGCTGGTGCTCTCAAAACTGTGATATCATGCTTTCCTATAGTTATGAGCAGGCCAAGCAGCACAAAAGGGGAGGGGAGAACCGTCTGCCTAAGAAATTCTGGAGATCCTTTACCAACCGGGATTGGTGCTAGCAGGTGATATGGACCAGTGGTGTGACAGCCGTTTCTTCTAATGACAAACTCAAGTTGCTCTGTGCCAGTCTGCTTTGGAACAGGTTGTTAGCCTTTGGGGGGGGGGGGCTTTTAACTCTTCAGCGTCCACATGCCAGGGATGAGTGTGTGGCTCAGCTGATCCATGCATATTGAGTTATTGTCCCTACCCTGGCTCATCAAATGATCAATCTGATAAGCAGGGAGGTGGAAACTGGCAACTCCATGCTGCTGGTCTACATGGAGAGGTTTAAACCCAAATTGGACTGTTGGGGGTGGGAATCAGGCAGAGTATGGAGAAAATGGAACCCAGAGTCGTGCAACAAAGCTTAGTGGTGGAAGATTGGGGAGAGATTAAAGGAAGGACTTCCTCACACAGAACACAGTTAAACTCTGGGGTTCATTTGCACAAGACATGATAGCCACCTGTTATGTACTGAGTTGAATAGGATCCAAGATACAGCAGTTTGATTGGTCCTAGAACAATAGGATTCAGAATGCAGCAGTCTGATTGGTCCTAGAACAATGCAGCAGTATGATTGGTCTGCAGGAGCCACCCAATCCAGCTCCAGGTGGAAGTGAATCCACAACCTGATTGGCCTACAGGAGAATCCTGGAACTAGCCAATCACGTGTAGCCCATTGTGTAAATAATGTATATAAAGCAGATATTGTTGGGGAACTTCCATTTCCTCCTCACCACTATGAGCTGAATAAAGAGCATGAAATCCACTCTCAACTCAGACTATATTTCACCACTAAAAAAGCAGCTTAGCTAAAATCATGGAGGATGAGGCTGTTAGAGAATCACATGGGGAGAGTGTTGCTGTGCTTGCAGGCTTCCCATTGGCAACTGGTTGGCCATGTGAGAAGAAGATGCCGCACTAGGTGGGCCTTTGGTCTGATCCAGCATTTTGTCACAGCTTCCATGTGCCACTTCCATTCTGCTCATGGGCTCATCTTCGAAGAGCTATGTGGGATAGCTAACCCACTCCGAGGCTTTTTTTTTTTTTTTTTTTGCAAGGAAGATGTTTTTCACAGGATGAAAAGTCACCCCACAAGTACCAGATGTTAATTCTGGAATCACTCCAGGCTCTACCAGAGCAGCTCCTTCCAGTCCACTGCCCTGGAAAAGGGTGCCAGAATAGGCTGCAAATGTCAAAAATAGATAGATGTTGTGATGTCTGCCTTGTGTTCTTCTGCGCACAGAAACCAGTGTGTTACTTGTGACAGCCTCACTGCAACTCCCCTCCCCTTTTACTCCCTAGCTTAAATTGCATTTCCCTCAGGGAACAAAACTAAAAGGTTTCAGTTGTTGACAAGACCATCATACGGCGGCTTCTTTTTTTACCCCTGTTCAGATGACACTCTATCAGTGTGTTATTATCTGCAGCAATGACATGGAAAATAGCTTGAAAGATGACAGCTGGGATTTGCTAGAGACCAAGACTATGAGCCTAGAGCACAAGGCTTTGAGAGCAAGCAAAATGTTTTCTTCTAGCGCCATGTTGAAATGCCTTGCCTTCATATTGTTCGAAGAACTGCATTTGGGGACTGTTTAAGGGGCATGGGGCTGGGGAAAAGTATGAAAAGGTATTGAGGGCATAAATCTTCATTTTGATAGACCAAGCACTGTGTAATTTAACCCATTGTTCACATTACATCAACACGTAAGAGTCATTCTTATCTGGCCATCTATTCTCAAGATCAACACATAAATCCTAGTAGGTGTTCCTTATAATCCTGGCTCACTGAAGCAGGAAGTAAGGCGGCAACTCTGTTCTGCAACTGCACTTTGGAATATAGGTGGAAGGTCACATGGGGCAATGCTTCCCCACTGGGGAGAAAAAAAATCCATGCACTTACAAAACTAGAACATGCAGGGCTGAGGCAGGTGCCTCAAGGGGTAGAGCCCCCAAGAGGAGGAACCCCTACAGGCAACCCACCCACCCTGCTGCCTCCCCTGCTGGCAGAAAAGCGGTGGTGGCAATGGCTTCCAGCAATATCTCATGAGATCTTGCTGAAATCTCACAAGATCTTGTGCACTCCGTGGGCACGACCAAATAATAATAATAATAATAATAATAATAATAATAATAATAATAATAATAATATAAATAAATAAATAAATAAATAAATAAATAAATTTATTATTTGTACCCCACCCATCTGGCTGGCTTTCCCCAGCCACTCTGGGCAGCTTCCACAGAGACCAAAAATACACTAAAATGTCACCCATTAAAAACTTCCCTGAACAGGGCTGCCTTAAGATGTCTTCTGAATGTCAGGTAGTTGTTTATCGCTTTGACATGTGGTGGGAGGGCGTTCCACAGGGCAGGCGCCACTACCGAGAAAACCCTCTGCATGGTTCCCTGTAGCTTTGCTTCTCGCAATGAGGGAACCGCCAGAAGGCCCTCGGCGCTGGACCTCAGCGTCCAGGCAGAACGATGGGGGTGGAGACGCTCCTTCAGGTGTACTGGGCCCAGGTAAAAGAGGCTTTGGGGGGGCAGGGGCTGCTTCAGCAGCAAGGCAGCACCTCCTCATTTTACTTCTGATGGTGAAATGTGATGTACCACCCCCTGAGTACATGAGACAGAAGAGTAGGCTAGAACACTGCAATCTGAAGTGGTGCAGTCACATAGGATTATAAATGATGCAGTCACATACAGTGGTGCCTCGCAAGACGAAAAGAATCCGTTCCGCGAGTCTCTTTGACTAGCGTTTTTTTCGTCTTGCGAAGCAACCCCATTAGCGGATTAGCGCTATTAGTGGTTTAGCGGCTATTAGCGGCTATTAAAGTCTTAAGGGATTAGCGGATTAGCTGCTAAAAGGCTATTAGCAGTTTAGTGCCTTAGATAAAGGGGGTAGGGAGCGGAAAAAACCCCCAGGAATCGCAAGACATTTTCGTCTTGCGAAGCAAGCCCATAGCAAATTCGTTTTGCGAAGCACCTCCAAAACGGAAAACCCTTTCGTCTAGCGGGTTTTCCATCTTGCGAGGCATTCGTCTTGCGGGGCACCACTGTACCTGAATGCCTGCCTCACCTGTACAAAAAGTGCACCAAATGCTATTTCTTCATTTAGGCCCAAATGTACCTAGATAAATGGTTTGACTAGCGTGGGTTGAGTATATTTGGCCTCCAAACAGGCTAATCAGGAAAATTTTATACAAAGGCTCTATGATTGTGTTGAAATAATCTTTTAGCCTGCCAGAGACCTTGCAGTGCATTAATATGTAAATTGGGGTGAAGTGTTATATCAAGAGTACTCTGCAGTCATCTATTTTTTGCGCATCTGATTTATGCCTCTTTTTGAATGAGCCACTTTGTCTTTCAGCCATTTAATGCAAAAGGAGAGCAAATGCCACCTATAATTCCTGCAATAGGCAGCGATACAAATTGAAAACAAGCTTCCAATGACATGGAAAACCCATATTGTTATATCAAAGGATGGTTAGATAGAAGCTATTACTTAACGTCTGTGTTGATTTCGATCAAACACAAATGACCTGTAAGACAGTTTGTTCTCATCACAGTCTCTATTATATATTTGTTCGCAAAAGAAACCGGATGGCACAAAGATTGATTGTACCCTGTCAAAATTATTTTCCAGGTAAATTTCCATGGGGATGTTCAACTGACAAAATCATTGCAAGGTATTTCCTCTCTGACAATGGTCCTAGCTTTAAGTTTTAAACAAAACCAGTCAGATTACTGGAGAGAATATTGAATTTATTATGAAACACTTTCTACAATTGAATTTCATTTTCTATTTGTTCCTGTAAGCAGTGACAGGCAGCCTATCTCAGCCTTCATTCCCCAGAGGCGGACAGCCAACGTGATCAGCTAAGCCCCCTCCCTACTGCACAAGCTGAGGGAAGATTTGCCATCTTGTAGGGGAGATGGGGAACCTCTGGAGGTAGCTCACACCTTGATAGGCTCATCTCCCAACTTCTTCAAGGTGTCAAGATCCCTTCCTTAAAGTACGGGGCCCACCCTGTGATTGCCTGGGCCTGTCGCTTCAAGTCACCTGGGCATGAAAGACCATAAAAATAAAGGGACCCTGACCATTAGGTCCAGTCGTGACTGACTCTGGGGTTGCGGCGCTCATCTCGCTTTATTGGCTGAGGGAGCTGGTGTACAGCTTCCGGGTCATGTGGCCAGCATGACTAAGCCACTTCTGGCAAACCAGAGCAGCGCACGGAAATGCCGTTTACCTTCCCGCCAGAGCGGTACCTATTTATCTACTTGCACTTTGATGTGCTTTCGAACTGCTAGGTTGGCAGGAGCAGGGACCGAGCAACGGGAGCTCACCCTGTCACGGGGATTCGAACCGCTGACCTTCTGATCGGCAAGTCCTAGGCTCTGTGGTTTAACCCACAGCGCCACCCGCGTCCCTATGAAAGACCATAAACATCAACAAATGTGGCTCTCTGGACCATTCTCTCTCTGGTCCTCTGAACTCGGCTCACTTTTTTTTCTTTTTTTAAAGATATTTATTGAGATTTCAACATATTACAAAAATAAAAAAGAGTAAAAAGAAAAAGAAAAAACAAAATGAAAACAGTTAAAAACAAATCAGTCTTTCCATATCTTATCTTTCATTCGCTTGTTTCCCTGACCTCCTCACACCTCCCTTTCTTGTATTCCAGTTCAGTTAGTTAATTCAGCAAATCCTTTCCCTCTTTGATTTTATGTTAATCTTTTATCTTAATATATTGTAGCTTTAGATTATCACCTGTTAACAGTCCATTTTTACACATTCCTCTATAACATTGCTGCTAAAAAACCACTTAACTTCAATCCAACATCATTCTAACATTCATTAATTTTGCAATATTTCTGTAAATAGCCTTTAAATTTCTTCCAGTCTTCTTCCACCGACTCTTCTCCCTGGTCTTGGATTATGGCGGTCATTTCCGCCAATTCCATATAGTCCATCACCTTCATCTGCCATTCTTCCAGAGTGGGTAAAAACTCGGCCCACTTTCATCCATGGCAACACCCACCATTGTATGCGACCCCTGGAAGGTGGCTCTTGGGCTGGAAAGGTTCCCTGTCTCTGTTTTAGCAGGAGGATGGTATAAAATATTTCAAACCCATCGACACTTGGGGCCCTCCTCTGCCCCTCCTCAATGCTAGGCAAGCAGCTGCTTTGCAGGAAAGATGCACCTGAGTGTCTCTGTATCTGTCAGTCAAGCTATTCTACCTGCCATCTGCAATGCGCTGTGCGCAGCTCAGGGAGCAGGGACTTCGCGTAGCTTTTCCCTTGGATTCCATATCTCTGTGAACAGGGACACGGCAGAATAATGTAAATTATCAGCATCCTGTTTCTGACTGGGAAAAGCATTCAAAGAACTTAGCATCACAGCACTGTGGTTGCCATGGCTACTAGGTCACCATGCTAGAAAATCACCCAGTCTAACCATATGTAATGATCTGCCATGACCGCCCAGTGTGGTGGTGATGGTGGCTGTTCGATATTGTCTTTTACTTTGCCACTGTGGTGGATTTCTTTAAAGCTAAACGATGCCCATTTTTTAGCTTCTTATGTGCGGTTTGCCAACTGGCCAGCAGAAATGGCCTAGTCTGCTCCTGAGCCTTCAAGAGCAGCTGGATCTGTAGAAATGAGCAGGTAAAGCTTGGGGTTTTTTTGTTTTGCTGCATGGAGGTTGGTGTTATTACCTGCTGATCTCAGCAAATCAAGCTGCTGTTGAAATCGCACAAACAGGGTAAACCTTGTTCTCATGGTGCATGTCCCTCCTTATAGCAGCCAAGAATAATTCCATCAAATTGCATGAATGACAGGAATTGCTTTTCACTTGAGACTCTCTGCCAGTGATGGATTTATGGCTGTGCAGCGGTGCGCACACAGTGCTAGCTGAGGGGGCACAGTCTCAAAGGCGAGTTAGCGCTTTCCCAGCTTTGGGAAGGAGGTGGGAGGGCTCTAGGACACTGCCAGGGCCCTTGCGTCTCCTTCTCAAAGTTGGGTGCCTCCTTACCCGCCTTTGGGTAAGGTGCCAAATTTTGGGCTCGCACAGGGCACCATAGTATCCAAGTCCGCCACTGCTTTCTGCCCTATCTTGGAAGACACTGGAAGCTGCCTTAGAGTAAAGGTAAAGGGACCCCTGACCATTAGGTCCAGCTGTTGCTGACTCTTGGGTTGCGGCGCTCATCTCACTTTATTGGCCGAGGGAGCCGGCGTACAGCTTCCAGGTCATGTGGCCAGCATGACTAAGCTGCTTCTGGCAAACCAGAACAGTGCATGGATATGCCGTTTACCTTCCCGCTGGAGCGGTACCTATTTATCTACTTGCACTTTTTGGCGTGCTTTCAAACTGCTAGGTTGGCAGGAGTAGGGACTGAGCAACGGGAGCTTACCCCGTCGCAGGGATTCGAACCGCCGACCTTCTGATCGGCAAGTCCTAGTCTCTCTGGTTTAACCCACAGTGCCACCCGCGTCCCTGTCTAGATAGGTATCCACCACAAAAATGTTTTCAACATGGAAGAGGAGGAAGACAGTATAGATTTACAACAGGGGTTTGAGGGAGGTAGCAGCTCAGAGGCAGATGAGGGGGAAAGCTGGGATATCACGGGAACAACACCCAGCTGACACGTTGTCATTAGAAAGCCTTCCAGACACTCCGTCTCCTAGTACCCGGTGAGCCTTAAAAGTAGGAGAGCAAAGAGCTCAAAGACAGAGGGCACGTAGCAGCACCCGTAGAGGAGACGATGAGAATGACGAGTGAGGAAGTGGGAGAGTTGGGAAGGGGAGATTCACATGGGACAATGCCATTATCCAAGAGGCTGGGTTCTATAGCCTCTCTCTGTAAAGACTGAAATAAAAAAGGGTGGTAGGAAACTTTTCCTTGTCTCTATACTTCCCTGGGCAACCAGCTGGGAGTTGCTGACAGCATCCTGACCATACCTGAGGGAAACCAGCAAACAGGACATGAGCACAAAAACACTCTCCCCGCTCATGGTTTCCAGCAACTGGTATTCAGAGGCATAATATCTCTGATAGTGAAGATAGGCCCTAAACTGTAATTTACTCACTTTTGTAAAACTGGCTCTTTCTGCAAAGCTAAAGTTGCCAGAACTTCCCTGCTGTCTTTGGCTCAAGCCTCCTTTAAAAGGAAAAGGGAGCAGGGAAAAGGGTGTTGAAGCCTCCTCATCCTTTTCTGTCACTGTAATGAACTACCCATAGAACAAAAGCTCCCACTAAGACAGGGGTGGGGAACCTGTGGCCCTCCAGATGTTGGCATCATACTTCCCCCAGCCAATATGGCCTACGGCTAGGGATGTGCATCTAGTTTGCCTCAGGCTCCGACAACAAAGTACTTCTGTACAGAAGTAAAGGATCCCCTCTGAAAAAATCTCAATAAAAGTACCAGGTAATGTTTTGCTGGGACCCAGGTGGCGCTGTGGGTAAAAGCCTCAGCGCCTAGGGCTTGCCGATCGAAAGGTCGGCGGTTCAAATCCCTGCGGCGGGGTGCGCTCCTGTCGTTCGGTCCCAGCGCCTGCCAACCTAGCAGTTCGAAAGCACCCTTGGGTGCAAGTAGATAAATAGGAACCGCTTACTGGCGGGAAGGTAAACGGCGTTTCCGTGTGCGGCTCTGGCTTGCCAGAGCAGCGATGTCACGCTGGGCACGTGACCTGGAAGTGTCTCCGGACAGCGCTGGCCCTCGGCCTCTTAAGTGAGACGGGCGCACAACCCTAGAGTCTGTCAAGACTGGCCCGTACGGGCAGGGGTACCTTTACCTTTACCTTTTAATGTTTTGCTTATGTTCATGAGAATACAGACACTGTCTTCAGTTGCTTTCCTGATGAAGATGCATAGTCTCCCCCCTTCTTCTGTGAAGCATTGTGCAATGTCTCCTGTGAATCAGCCCTATCAGCTCCTCCTGTTTACATTGTCCTTTGAAGCTCTTGCAAGAGGTTTCACAAGGGATTTGCTGTACCCATATACCTCCTGCAGTGGCTTAGCACAAGGGCTGCACAGAAATCCCTGCATGCATCAAAAGGAGGAGGGGGAAAAAACAACATTCTGTGTTTGGAAGGCTGGTAGACTCGGACTCAAAGCTCATTATCTAACTTGTTTACTCTGTGAAAAGGAATCACATGTCAAAGCAAAAGCTTAATCTCCCCCCCACCAGCCCTCTTTCCAGTGCAAGTCTATGCATGTTTACTCAGAAGTAAGTCTTGCTGCGTTCAGGGGGGACTTACTTCCCAGTAAGCATTTTGAGGATTGCCATATGCGAATGTATTTTCCGACCCCATTTTAATTAATTAGGAAATGCATTCTCTTAAGGGCACAGATTCCAGAAATCCATTCCAAACTCAATTTAAGAAGAAAGCATAATTAATTGCCACTCACCCACTGCCAATATCATCTGTAAATCTAGATACATTAATAATATGAACCTTTCCCCACTGCTGATACCTAGACCACAGCCTAATACTGACAGTCATATACCATTGCTACATTTTTGGTAGCCCTCAAAGAAAATATTGTTAAATGCTCTGCAAATCCTTGATTGGTAATATGTTCCAGATGTGGTGTTTATCAGACTTTTGATTTCTCTTTGGGAAAGAGATTGTTTTTAGTGGAGAGATATGTGTTAGGGACGCGTGTGGCGCTGTGGGTTAAACCACAGAGCCTAGGACTTGCCGATCAGAAGTTCGGCGGTTCGAATCCCCGCGACGGGGTGAGCTTCTGTTGCTCGGTCCCTGCTCCTGCCAACCTAGCAGTTCAAAAGCACAAAGTGCAAGTAGATAAATAGGTACTGCTCCAGCAGGAAGGTAAACGGCGTTTCCGTGCGCTGCTCTGGTTCGCCAGAAGCAGCTTAGTCATGCTGGTCACACAACCTGGAAGCTGTACGCCGGCTCCCTCGGCCAATAAAGCGAGATGAGTGCCGCAACCCCAGAGTCGGCCATGACTGGACCTAATGGTCAGGGTCCCTTTACCTTTACGTGTTATTTTGCAATGTTTGGTTTAAGAATTATGTTTTGGTTTTAGAAACATTTTTACCCTGCTCTTTAGCTGAAGAAGACTCTTGGAGGGCTGCCCCCCTACCCTCAGGATTACAACACAAAAGACATGACATAAAAGGAAAAGGGCTTGGTAAGGCAAGCGCAAATGCTAGTTATTCACACAACAACCAACTAGAATGGAAACACTTCAAATCTTTGTTGAGGAACTTAATTGGTATGGGGCATTGTTGCATATTTATTAGCATGAGCCTACTCTGAGAGCAGTTACTGCAGGAAAAGGATATATGAATAAAACTTGATTTGACTAGGTCAACACTGTCTGTTCCAACTGGCAGCATCTTTTGTCTTGAGTCAAGGTTCTTCTCAGACCAGTAACCTGAGTTCCTTTTACTGGTGATGCTAGAGACGAGCTTATTAATGCAAAGCATGTACCACTGAACTATGGCCCCTCCCTTCAGAAGACAGAAACTGATGGCTATTTGAGCACAATCAAACCCTCTAAACAACCAGTTCAGCAGCAAGTTTTTAAGAAAATGGTTAGCTATCTGGGAGGGGCTGTCTGTTTCTATCCACTGTATGGGCTAGTTCAGGACTGCACATTGCAACATCTTTCTCTGTCACATTGACTCTATGACCAACTCTTCAGTTCCTACTAAATTGGCTCTTTCCTTGTGGACATTTCTCTCTGCACTTCTGATCTCCTGGAAAAAAAGTTCGGTGGCATTTAAGTCTCTCACCTTTGTCTTCCTATCTGGGGCAATAAAACAGCACAACCAACACTTGAGAAATAGCTGCTTGGTCTCACCTTCTTTCCCTCCACGCTAATCTCTCTGGCTCTTCACAACTAAATCAGCAGCAATTCCAGTCCCAAGTCTCTAAAAGAGACAAACTCTTATCACAAGCAACTGCAAAACGGAATGAAAAATCTGGAGAAAGGAATCTGGTGCACAGCTAAATTTCTCTTGGCCCCTTCACACATTACATGTTTAGGTATGCTATAAACGGCTGAGAGATTCTCTCCCCTCTCAAAAAGAATTATAAAGTGATGATATATCATCATTATCATCGAAATAAATGAATATTTCATTGTGGATTGTTTTCTCAAAGGTATTCAGTGTTAATGAAGGCAGCTGTCCATAGACCCAGTTATACTATGTGGCAGTCCCACCCTCAGCAGATGGCTGTATCTTCTATACTGTACTAATCACAGGTTTTCTTTTCGTGTGTCGCTGGGGAGAAAACCCCACCATTTAATAGGGCCCTCTGGGATAGAACTACCTATCAGGTAACCATAACGCAGAACCTGAGCAAATCTCTTCAGAACATCAATTTCTAATTGCATCCTCAGTCACAGCACACATCTCTCTTCCATTTCCAAGTACTAAGGCTGCAATCCTAGCTCTACTTACTTGGGAGCAGCCCCATTGAATTGAATAGGACATACTTGAATATACACGGCTTAGGGTTGTGCTGTAGTCAAACATATCCATTTCAAGTCAGTGTAGAACAGCTGGAAGTTACACATTTCCTAATCTGGCAGAACAAAAATATAAGGATTTTGATATTAACATGGGTTGCTATGTATTCTACCTATTTTTTTAAAAGGTCCAGTTGTGGATTGTATTCTTCCATTTGTTTTAATACAGCCAGTGTGAGGTTCTTGCATTGAAATGAGCAGAAGGTGCACAGACTACTTTGCCTGGTTACTTGCACCCAGGGATAACAGCAAAAGCAATCTGGTGCTTTTGAAAATCACAAACAATTTCTCTTTCTTCTGCCCATCTTGTTTCTAAGCAACTGCAAACATGACCCCATTTGCTTGGCAGGTACTGTTGATCATTAGGTATTTTGCCCTTCAATTCATTCTCAATTGCTCATTAACTATAATCGTTAATGGGCCACTCAGTTTCACTCCTACGTTATCCAGGAAGAGTAAACACTCTCACATGCAAAACGTTTGTTGTTCAGCAAACTATTTTTACTCACTCTAGATTTCAATGCGTTTGAGAAGGAAGGTAAAAACAACCAAAGAAAAGTGTATATAAAAGTGATTGATTACCCCAATTTTTCATTTTTTATTTTAAAAACCATTAAACAATCTGGAAGATCAGGCGATGACAGGTAAGAGTGATGATCTGTGTTGCTTTCATCTAGCTTAGCAACTTCCCTGGAGATGCAGGTCGGAAGTGTGTAAATAAAGCCTCTGTCTTCCTTTCCCACACAGAATCACATTTGCATAGTCTCCTCAAGAGTTTGGAATTAAACTAAGAAAAAAATAAAAATCGGTCCCTTACATTTTAAGGTTTTGAGAAAAAGGAAATCTGTAAAGCAGATTTTTTTTTTAAAAAAACAACACAATTTATGGGGAAGCTTGTTTTGAGGTAAACAACTTCCCCCTTTTCTGTGTGTATTCTGATACAATTTTATTGTATTTCTATTGCAGAACCAATTGCAAAACATTTTCTTGACTTTAAACACAATACAAAGTTTTAAAAGAAAAACTGATTCTTGGGAGACTATAACACAAATGACCTGTTCACCAGTACAGAATAAAATGACAGACAAGCTGAACCAGGTAAATGGTTCTGATTTAGATTTTCACCAATAACTTAGTTGTGTCTGTGCACTCTTGAGTCATGCCCATTAGTTGCAAGCCACTTTATTTTTGCTTTGTGTACAAAATATGAGAAAAAGAGAAAGGGGACGGAAAAGAGGGGTTACTTGCTGACAAATGCCAAGCTGCATCATAAACCACTCCTCCATGTGTTGCATCATTTGTATAATCAATAAAGCTATACCTAATGGCAACCTTTAGAATCTATTTGCTAGGCAATTGTGTTCCCTGTGTTGAACTCTAGTGTTCATGTGGTGGGTGGTTTAACCACAAGAGCAAGGAGACATACATACCGGCAAGTAGTGGGGACTGGGCCATTAGGGTGAAGGAGGCACTGCCCCACCAACCTCAGCAAGCTACAACTTGCTTGCTTTCTTACTTAAAACCAGGGGTTGGCACTGCCTGACAGCTTCCTGCTCCTTAATCTTTGTGTTGTCATAAAACACAGCAGGGCTGAGGATGAGAGCAAAACTAGAATTAGTTGGCTGTGCCTGCTTCTGGCTCCACCTGGTGTCGAGCTCCTTGCCTTCCACCCCTTCATAGAATCACAGAATTATAAGAGTTGGAATCTCAACTAAAGCACACAGGACAGATGACCATTCAACCTCTGCTTTACACCCTCCACGGAAGAAGAGTTCACACCCTCCTGAGGGAGACTGTCCCACTGTCAGAAAGTTCTTCCTGATGTTTAGATGGAATCTCCTTTCTTGTAACTTGAAGCCATTGGTTCGAGTCCTACCCTCCAGAGAAGAAGAAAACAAGCTTCCTCCATCTTCCATGTGACAGCCCTTCAAATATTTGAAGATGGCTATCATATCTCTGGTGGGACGCGGGTGGCGCTGTGGGTTAAACCACAGAGCCTAGGACTTGCTGATCAGAAGGTCGGCGGTTCGAATCTCCGTGACGGGGTGAGCTCCCATTGCTCGGTCCCAGCTCCTGCCAACCTAGCAGTTCGAAAGCACGTCAAAGTGCAAGTAGATAAATAGGTACCGCTCCAGCGGGAAGGTAAACGGTGTTTCCGTGCGCTGCTCTGGTTCACCAGAAGCGGCTTAGTCATTCTGGCCACATGACCCAGAAGCTGTAGGCCGGCTCCCTCGGCCAATAAAGCGAGATGAGCGCCGCAACCCCAGAGTCGGCCACAACTGGACCTAATGGTCAGGGGTCCCTTTACCTTTTTATCATATCTCTTCTTAGACTTCCTGGCTAAACATACCCAGCTCCCTCAACCATTCCTCATAAGGCTTGGTTTCCAGACCCTTAATCATCTTGGTCGCTCTCCTCTGCACACGTTCCAGCTTGTCAATATCCTTCTTAAATTGTGGTGCCCAGAAATGGGCACCTTATTCTAGGTGTGGTCTGACCATCAGTCTCAGTAGACGCCAGCCACCTCTGCTAGCAAGCTGAACATTGGTTGAGTCTGGCCACACAATTGATGGACCATGCACCATTTTGCTTTAAAAGTGGCATATGTGCACTTATTGATCATTTAAACATTCATCCTCCAGGGTCTCTTTTTTAAAACACTGAAAATATTGAAAAATACGTAAATTAAAATGGCCACAAAACATTTGAGGAGATTGAAGGAGAGGTGTTAATAATGCCACTATTGGCAATGGTCAGTTGAGGCCTTCCACATCCAACGGGCCCAGTTCTGCTGAACCGTATTGCAAACTTGCAAAGATGGGTTTTCAGAGATTACAAATGGCAGAGCTGGGTTTATACCAGAGGTGAAGAACGTGCTGCACTTTCTCCTTAAACACTTCGTCTGTCTTCCTTCCACCCAAAAAAAATAGATCAAAGGCTCAATGGCCATCCCAAATTAATTACCAAGTAAGAATTGTTGCTGCTTTCCCCAGTTTTTGCATCAGCACTCCTGGTGTCCAATTAAGCGCTAGTCTGAGGCCGCACATCCATTTCTCACAGGTCAGCAAGCAGCTGTGAGATGACAACTTCTGGACATTAAACAACTTGGCTTGGATTTGATCTGACGCCTCCCAGGTAGAAAGCTTTATATGTCCAATTACTGCTGCCAAAGCTCAGTCAAATGAAATGAGGAGAGGGTGTTTTAGGGTGACAGAATATAATGATCTATCACCCAATTTCACCAGCTTCCCCGAAGTTCTGTTTCTGCCTTTCCAGACAGCACAGAGCTTTCTATCTTTTAAAACCAAGGTAGCCATAGCTTTGAATGATATTTTCTTGGAGAGGCAATATTATTGCTCTATAAATGTGAGATTTGATGAAAGAGACGATGCAATCACAGGAGTGTTTTTCTCATGGGGAGAAGAGGGCTTATCTACACCTATATTTATGCATATTCTCCAAACCAGGGATGGGGAACCCCTGGCTCATGAACCCGATGAACCCTACAGGACCTCCCCTTCCAATCTGCCCCCTACCCTATTTTCCCAGCTGCTGAGTTGTAACTTCCCTTCAGCATGGGGAGCAAACTCTATTCTCTACGCTACCCGGCTGATCAGAGGTAACAGTTTGCCCACTGCTGAGATGTACTCTCTGATCAGCTCAGCAGTATAGACAGCGAGGCATCACAGGAAGGACAGATTATAGCTCAGCAAAGGGCTCCCTGTGTTTCCAGGCTACAAAACGAGAAAGAGAGGCTCCTTTCACCATGCCACATTATTATTTTTGATATTAAATACAAAATAAGAATATAAAATACATAATAAAACAAAAACAAACCAATAACCGCCCCTTCCATACACACATTTTAAAAAGCCATAGAACGTTAATCAGCCAAACGCCTGGGTAAAGAGAAATGTCTTTGCTTGGCGCCTAAAGATATGCAATGAAGGTGCCTGGTGAGATTCCCTGGGGAGAGCATTCAATAGGCAGGGAGCCACCGCAGAAAAGGCCCGTTATCATGTTGCCACCCTCCAGACCTTAAGTGCAGGAGGCACACGAAGGAAGGCAGCAGTTCATGAGCACAGGGGAGAGAATGCTTGAGGCTCTGTGGTCCTGAGCCGTTTCAGGCATGGTGGGAAGGTTCTGTGACCTTTAGCCAAGGTCCATTTCCACTTAGCACAGAGTGTTAACTCCTAGAAGCTCACAACATTCTAAAAGTCTTATGCGTCTGTTACCTGTTGTATTTTCTGCCGTGGCCCCCCCGTGTGTCGAATGTGTTATGTACTGAAGTTCTCACCCTGGGCCAGTAGGGGGATACTGTAGATAGTTTTCACTCAGGTCCACATATGCAAATAAGGAATTGAAAGTGACGTTCAGTGATTGGACAGTTACAGAAAATTGTTACTGTTGCCTTGTAGTTGAGCTCTATATAAGTAGGTTCTATTTTGGCCTGTGAATAAACAAGAGCTGTTTGAAGAACCGCTGTGTCGTCTGATATGTTCACCCACAACTTAACAGAATGCTCTCCCCAGAGAGCCCCCCGCCCGGCACCATCATTACATGTCTTTAGGCCCCAGGTGAAAACATTCCTTTTTACCCAGGTCTTTGGCCATTAAGTAAACTATGGCCTGTTAAATGTGTGAGGGGCAGGGACGGACTGTTATTATGATTATTTTATTATTACGCTGCGTACAGGCAAACCCCCCACCCTGATAATGTGCATTCAAAATATGTGTGATCGTGCCGAACCTGGAAGTGACCTGAAAATGTGACAAAAACATCACAAAAAGGGGTGGAACAGGACAGGGGCGGAACAGGGTGTTTGCAGGACTTTTCACTGGTGTTTCAAATATATGCAATTTTGCTTAAACACGTGGTGTCTTGGAACATAATCCTCGCATAAACTGGGAGTTATGTTTTTACTATGATGCTGCATTTTTGTTTTTAATGTTGTACACCGCCCTGGGATCTTTAGACAAAGGGTGTATATAAATTTAATAAATAATAATAACAATAATAATATTACTGTATACCACTTTGGTAGCTTTTGGCTGTGGTTTATAAAGCTGCAAAATAATGACAGCTCTTTTCTCATCAGATATTCCACTCTTCTTTGTTCTCTGCTTCTGAGCAATTCAAATGCAGCTTTCTACGCATTATTTCTCATGTTTCCACCTGTGTCTTAACTATTAAACACAATTAGGGGACAACATTGTCTGCATTTCAGAATGCGGTGGAAGGCTGATCTGTAATAGTCAGTCTGCATCTTTCATTAAGGGCTGCTCAGTCTTTCAAATAGGCTCAGGAAGATGTATAGGCCTCCTGGTTTTATGATTTTGCTGGTGTTTCAGTTTGCATTACTCTTCCAAGCCCCCCCCCCCCCCGCCTTTTAAAGGCTTTGACGATTACTCTTTTGAGGAGTGGAAAAATCAATTGAGTTCCTTCAAGCTCCAGAGATTTTTCCCTGCCCTAAAAAACTCACTTTAATAAAAGGCATCTCCCAAGCTGCACTGCTGAAGAATCCAGAGTGAAAGATAGGAAGGGAAACCCATCCTTTTCAGGGGGTGATTATAAAACTAGAGCCTAATGCAGCAAAGAGGGAAGAAAAAAAAGTCCCAGGATTTCAACTAGGGGCATTAAACATAAGGGGGGGGGGAGTGCAAATATATCACTGCCTGTCCCTCACTCATGGGAAATCTCCAAGTGATTTTTTAAAAAAATAAGGGCCAAAGTTAAGTGCTGCCTGAATGATTTCAATGGGAGCATTAAGCATGTGCTTAATTTACTCACATCGATACAAAAGGGACTTAAAAGTGATTAACCCTGCTTGGCTTTAAAGAGATCAATAGGTGGTTTGCCTAGCACTATATCTTCATAGGTGCTCTGGTCCTGCATTACTAGGAAATACGATGGAGGGGCTCACAGCATTAACACCCCAGGAGGGTCTTGCTTGTCCCATAGCCTTGGATTCCAGCAGAAGTCAGGCATGGCTCTGTCTCTCAGCTGCCCAGCCTGCAGCCTCTGTCTCCTAGCTCTCACATATCTCTACTCCGGCCTTTTGTCTTTCTAACTACCAGTGAGTTGAGGGAGGAGCCCCTACCCATTTGAAATCTGTCTCAGAGCCACTTCCTTTGTTACCTTAATGGCCCGTGCTTAGAGGGCCATTAACTCACCAGGAAGCTAGCCTGGCTATTCCAGGAACTGAATGTGCTGGATCCTGGAATTAGAAGGGGGCTCAGGCATATAGCCTATCCCCCCACCCAAATTCACAGCAATATAATGGACGGGGAGTTGCATTGTTGCAGGGAGTGCAGAAGTCTGCATTCGCTGCTTTAAAACAAAGCACAACAAATGTGCATTCTTCGGTTGGTTGGACAGACTTCAATGAAGATATATATATATCAAAAGGTTAATAAACTGGCATAGCTGGAGGTCTTGTTGCTGTTTTGTTGCTTTTTTATTATTATTAAAAGGTTAGATAATGGATCCCACATTTTCCCAAGGGTGAAATATTGCAATCCGAGTGTTTGAGAGAATGTGATAGCCCTGGGATAGATAGACTCCTTCACTTTGGGAGGACACCTAGACTCTGCAGAAACAAATGATTAACAGCTGCACAGCTGTTGTGTAAAAATCCAACCGTCTGAACTTTGGAGAGCCCTGCCGTTTACAAGCCAGGATGAGAATTATTATTTCAGCTGAGAATATATCAGAAGGTTTCTTGGATGTAATGGTCTAATTTTAACAAGACATAACCAGTGCGATAATAGTGCTTAGCGTGTATATACTTTAGCACTTAAATTGTTCACGCTTTTAAAAATTGGTTCACCTATATCATCTCTACAATCCTTTTTAGGAACTTTGCAAGGTACGTATGTGACCTGGCTTCTTCCCAACAGATGCAGACAGAGGCTCTTACTTGTAAGTAACAAAGAGGTACAGATTTAGCAGCAGACTCAATGCTCACGAGTCGCCATTCAGGAATTCAAGAGCGAAACAAGACTTTCAGAACTGGATAGAAGCAATCAAGATGTCCCAACAAGGAGCTGATGTTGGGATTTGTACTATATTTGTTAGAGCATGTATTTTACAAAGAATAAATTGTATTGGTCCCGTCCACCCTGAAAACCTATGTAATGGAATGTAACATCTGCAAAATCTTGTGACTCCAATTAAGGTCACAGAAATGCCGAATCATTGTCTGGTCAGTTTGTTAACTCCCTTTTAAAGTGAGCATGTGTGTGTCTTAGGTAGAGATAGCAGGGGGTGGGAGCTGGGGGTTGGCAGTTTCACTGTTGTTTTGCTGAGTGTGAAGACGCTGTGTCTGGAGGAGTTGGTGAGGACAGACAAGCTATAATTTAGGGACTGCTTCAAATGGGTTTTAGCAGCAAGAACCAAGAAGACCCTCTCTTGGGCTCAAGAGAATGAAAAGCATTGCATTGGACTCGGTATATATGTATGATACTGCTTGTAATAGCTGGCATTCTGCAAGCAAAGAGTCATCTTCAAAGTCTTGTGTGTGGAGTCTACTTCTTCCCTAGGATTTCGAGGGTGAAAGCGCCGCATGACTCAGGAAAACAGCCAACAGCTGGAATGGAAGGAGGCACCACCGCAGGTGACAAATGGCCCAGCCCTGAAGGCTGTGATGCTACACAACAGTAGTTGAAAGAGGGCACATACTAAGCTGCTTTTTGCCTGATTGGGAACCCAGGAAGCTGTCTTACTTGAGTCAGACTGTTGGTCCATCTAGCTCCATATTGTTTACACTGACTGGCAACAGCTCTCCAGGATTTTAGAGGGACATCTCTCCCAGCCCTACCTGGAGTTGCCAGGGATTGAACCTTCTGCAAGCCAACCAGCTGCTTGGCCACTGAGCTATGGCCCTCTGCCTAACTGATTTTTATCTGTACCTCTAAAATGACCCCACCTTTTCTGATCCAGTAGGAGTTGCCATTAATAGCATCTTTAGCCTGGAATTCTAAGCACACTGAGTAAAAGTATATTTATCTAAATTGAGGTTGTTTCTAAGTAAACACAGGAGTGGACTGCAGGTGTATGGTTGTGAAATCTTCACTGCTTACTCAACTGATACGAAAATAGGAGGCTTGTGGAAGAAACCAGCTTTTGCTTCTGTCGTCCGCTGCATTTGCCTGGGATGGCAAACAAAAATGAAGTCATTACTGATTATTTTCAAAAGTAAAGAAATCATTGATAAGCCCCTCTACAGTACTTTCTTTATAAGCTCCATTCTACTTTAATGGGCCTTGTCCTAGGGGGGGAAATACTTTCAATGCAGGTTCTGCCATTCTCTTCATTTTCACTTGCCTCTATTCTTAATGTTCAATGCGATAAGGAAATTATCTCCCATTTTTCACAGACATGGCAAACTAGCAGATGGCTGTTTCTTTAACCCTCCCCAGCCCAGTCAAACTGCAAGCAAGGCCAAGGCGACGGAGCATCTGTTGCAGCAGATAAATTCTTTTCATTTAATTGGCTATTCAGGCATCTTTCCAAAGTGCCCCGACACCATCTCCTTGTTGTGAACTTGACTTCTTTATGAATGTTCTCAAAGGACAGTAATGATGTGCAGACACAATGGCCCAGCTTCGGAACTCAGGCAAGATCCTGAGCTCCTTGCTGGGTCTCATGCTATGACATCTGCCACTCATGTGTCTTCCCTGAAGCCTTTGCAGTTCATTCGCTGAGGCTTATCCCTTCTAGCGTTTTTCATTCTCATTGCAGTGTTCTGAACAACATGGATTATGCTAACAAAAACTAAAAGGGGAGAGCTTAAATGTTTCCCCATGCAACAAAATGTGGGGCAGTATTCTGGCTGCATGCTTTTCTAGTTTAACAGGGTTGCAGATTGATTCACCCCCAAGCAATTATTAACAGGGAAATTGAGCACTGAACTCCCACATCCAAATATCTGCAGTGTGTGGAAGAGGTCTGACTTGGGTAAGTCATTACACAATATTACCACCATCTGACAAATTGGAATATTATGGATGAACTTTGCAGCATCCTTGGGAATGTAGATTAATATGCAGGTGGTAAAATGTAGTGCCTAGTGAATAGCGCTCCTTGGAGGAAAGGAAGATGGAATATAATCACGATAAAAATAAATAAAATTAAGTAACTGAGTGTAGCCATTTCTGCTAGAGCTGTGCAAGCAACTCTCAATTTGGCAATGCAGATTGGGCTTTGATCTGGGCCAGACCAACGTACCCCGAACCTGGCCCCTGAACTAAATTAGGGACCTTGCACAGCCCTAATTAGGAATTTAAAGCCTAATTAAACATTACAAGAGTGGTGATGAGAGGCAGGAAAGAAGTACAGGTGAGAATCTCTGCCTGCCTAGTCTCCTCCTCCTCCTCTCCCTTACTGCCCCTCCTTTTGACAGCCCTGAATTGCACAGGGTGGACCCAACCCGAGGTGATCTGGGGCTGCCCTGACACACTCTGGACAAACTCCAGAGGAACGGCTAAGGGAGCTGGGCATGTTTAGCCTGGAGAAGAGGAGGTTAAGGGGTGATATGATAGCCATGTTCAAATATATAAAAGGATGTCACATAGAGGAGGGAGAAAGGTTGTTTTCTGCTGCTCCAGAGAAGCGGACACGGAGCAATGGATCCAAACTACAAGAAAGAAGATTCCACCTAAACATTAGGAAGAACTTCCTGACAGTAAGAGCTATTTGACAGTGGAATTTGCTGCCAAGGAGTGTGGTGGAGTCTCCTTCTTTGGAGGTCTTTAAGCAGAGCCTTGACAACCATATGTCAGGAGTGCTCTGATGGTGTTTCCTGCTTGGCAGGGGGTTGGACTCAATGGCCCTTGTGGTCTCTTCCAACTCTATGATTCTATGATTCTATGATTCTAACTCCAAATTGACCTCATTTGGTTCAGGATCAAGGATTTGGCTCAGGCCAGGTGTAGAGCTTTTAAACTTCTGACGCCTTCTTTTGAGGGGGAAAGAAAGTTGCAGCGCGCTCAGGAATGTTTTGTATTAAAACATAATTACAAAACTGCATAAATACAAATTGAAAATATCAGGCAACGTGAACCTTTAAAAAATCAAATGGCAATATATTTGGAGTGAGGTATGGATGGAACAGTTCAATTTAAATACAGTATAGAACAGCAAGCCGAAGAGATATCATTATGTGAGTCGGCCGCCAGGGGGAGCTACAAGACAGCTTATTGATAAATGTACCTGAAAGAAACTGTTCTGATCAAGGAAAGCAAGGGTGGTTGCCTTGAATAAGGGCTCCTCCACACTTCTCTTCTCCCGTGCCTAGAAAGCATGGTTGTGAGTGGTTTTCTGCTTGGCCCATCTAGGCATCAGTCTGAGCGATTCCCCCTTGTCTAATAAAAGGTGTAATTTCATTCTCCGTTTATTTCCAACTTTTCAGTGTATAGGCACCTTCTTCTCAAAATAACAGGGGCAATGCTAACATATCTGAACCACAGGAGGCTAAGAAAGCGCTTATCTGAGCTTAAGGAAGGAAGGAAGGAAGTTTTCAGAAAAAGTGTCGGAAAATTCTTTCCCCAAGGAGCAACTTCCCAGCTGTATGAGAGCTCCAGAAAGATGTGCTCAAGAGATAGTAGAACTGGCCAAAGTTGTGTCCACCTGCGGAAGAGCTGAATACAGAGGCCTCATGAGCAAAGGAACAGCACACACAGGATCAGGTGGCACAGAAAACGTGGTAAGAAGCTTTGGTGCCAGAGCCGAGAACAGAACATTGAGGAACTTGCTCAATATCACTTAGCATGGATTAGTTCAGGGGGCAGCAAACTTTTTCAGCAGGGGGCTGGGACACTGTCCCACAGACCTTGTTGGGGGCCGGACTATATTTTTTTTTGGGGGGGGGGAAATGATGCAAGAGCACCACGAGCCCCGGTGGCTGCTTACCTGTGTCTTGTGAGCGGCAGGGGCTGGCGACGGGACGGTGAGCGGCGCACAAAAGGGCTTCGGAGAGGGGCTGCTTAAAATGGCGGCTGCTTGAGCGCTGCTGCTGCTGGCACCAACAAAGCCCAGTCCCCATCCTCCTCTAGGCAGGGCAGGGAGAAGCCAGGAGGAGGGAGGGAGGAGGCGATGGCGGCGCCGTGTGAGGGAGCGGGAGGGAGAAAAGAATGTGCATTCTGGCGATCCACGTGGCGATTCCCGGACCATCCGCAGGCTGGATCCAGAAGGCAATTGGGTCTGATCCAGCCCGTGGGCCTTAGTTTGCCTACCCATGGATTAGTTACTCCTTAATATGTGTTAAGCACCTTCTTGCATCTCCAAGCTGGGCAGCAAGTTGTGTTCTACTTCCATGTCAGAGGCAGAAATGCCACTGTATATCCCTTGCTAGAAAACACAGGAGAGGAGACTGCCCATAGGTATCTGTTTGGCCAATTTGGTAACAGCGTACTTGTCTAAATAGGCCACTGGCCTGATCCAGAAGGCTCTTCTTATGTCCCCCTGCTTTTAGTCAGTCCTTCCTTCCTTCCTTCCTTCCTTCCTTCCTCTTTCATTCCAGTTTGAACATTGTGGGACATATGATTTGTTACTTATTTGCTTAGCATTGGCAATCTTAAAACACTTGATGCATGAGGATTGTGCTTTCTTAACTTCATCATTCTCTTTTCTTGTTGCACTTAATGATTTCCCCCCTATGGTGGCATTAGCCGGAAATAGAGATCGTCTTCTTGTAAACTGCCACGTTTCCAATACACCACTGTACATTCTGGAAATTCACCCATGTGCCTTATATATGCTCCAGTACCTCAGTCTAAGGACATGCAAAAATGCCTTCCAGTGTGATTAAAAAATACATGGCACAACAGCATATATGTATCTCCTAGCTAACATGTTTCCTTTCAGGGTTGCTAACTTCCAGCCAGCCATGCCCTCTCCCGGAACACTCCATTACACTCCCTCCTTTTCTCTGCCCTGCCCCTTTTAACCAATTGTCACTCAACATCTCATGTTCTCATTGGCTGTTTAGTTGTGCAAGCAAGGAGAAGGTTGCATCCTTAAGCTTTATTTTTTTTTTAAAAAAAAAAGATTTTTGTACTTCTGAAAATCCAGGGGTTTCCCCAAACAAGCAAATTAGCCATCAGCACTCACTGGCTCAGTGCACTGTTAGAGGATATTCTGATAAGAGGGAGTTACTATGCAATGTTTGGCTGATATCAGTGAAAAGACATTTAACACTTTCTGTGTTTAAAATGTACAGGCAACTCACCTTACATGGTGGTTACGTTCTAGGAGTAGCACATACAGGCAAAATTATTCATAGCCAAAACAAATTGGGTTCAATGGTGGGTGGGATTGCCAAAGTCATTTTTTCCTGGGCGCTCACCCGCTTTAAACAATTTAAAAAATATTTTTTGATGCTGATGTAAAGCTGAAGACACACGTTAAATGTATGTAAGTTGTGAGTTACTGTACCTCTCTTCATTTAAACAAACTTTTATCTAGCACTTGAATCTTCAACACACATGTGAAGATAAGCCAAACTGATCACACTGAACATATTTCTAAGGAAATCTTAGAAGAACGGCCATATCAGCCATACAAAGTTTCCTGCTGCATTTTGGAGCTAATTTGCATGATGCAGAACGAATAAGCGTCATCGCTTTCATCCCAGTCCTGCTTGTAGGGAACTTGACATGAGGCCAAGATTAGGCAAACCGCACTTACCTTTTTGATCTGCCGATTCTGGTAGTTCAGCTCTGGAACTTACAGGGATCACTGTGTATTTGGCAAGAAGGATCACATACATCTCTGTTGACATCACAAAGAAAGAGGTATTAGTAATGTCATCATCATTTGTGATGGCCCAATTCTGGAATTCTGAATGGAGTTCACGTCTCTAGTACATGACTCTCATCTTTTAACTCTGAAAATCCAGGGTTTCCCTCATGGGTGTAGAATTCCCAGAGGAAAAGGGATTGATTGTTAAACCAGTCTGAGAACTGTAGCTCTGGAAGGGGAGGAGGGGTTTCCAAACAAACTCTCAGCAACCAACCACAGAACCCAGGATTCTTTTAGGGAAGTCATGCCTGTATAAAGCAGCATGATGCTGCTTAAAAATTTTAATGCAGGCAGATTCCCATCAATGTAGTTTAAGCTAAGAGATCAGGCACATACATGTGTTACTTGTGTGCAGGGCCCTCTCATGCATTGCATCCACACCACTGGCCATGCCTCCAACCAATGTTGTGTCCCTGGACTAGCCCTTTCACATGTTAAGCGTGGAGGTGTGTCTGCAATGGAAACTCTATGCACATGAGCAGGGCTAGCCTAAGGATGCAACATCAGGGCCAGCAGTTCCTGCCACAACACATGAAGGGGCCAAGATCAGCCACTGAAATTCATGTCTAAGTCAGGATTGGAACTTGATCAAGTCACAGAATCATAGAAGTGTAGAATTTGGAAGGGACCACAAGGGCACAACCCTCTCCAGTCCTAGCCGAACTTCTGCCTCTTCCTTCCTCCTCCCATAACCACTGTCTCTTTGTCCAAGAGTCCGGCAGCTCTCGCTCCTTATCTCAGCGCATATGTGTACTCGCAACAGATACCCTGGTGCATCACCACTAAAGCAACATGGCGGCCACATTCTGCATGCCACATGAGTTGGGTTGCTAAGTTCCCATGAGAAGTGAGAACTCCCAATTTGAGTACTTCGTTAATTGAGCAATGCCAATTTACATAATTCAGGTGTGCAAGCTGGGTTTGCATAATTCAGGTGTGCAAGATTAAAAATAAACTTCCATGTTGCCTAGTCATCCAACCTACAGTGTCGGTGGCTGGGAAGCAAGGGCAAGGGTTGGGTTTTATTTTTTTCCACATGTAGATCCTTGCAAGATCGAGGGCAAATAAGTAGCAATTATCATGCCACAGTTGGTAATTTGGCCTCTTGGCTTTGCCAGGCCATTAGATCATATCATCCAGTTTCCCAGGATGATGCTGCCCTGACTAGCATGTGTACTAAACAGCATATGCCGCTAGAGGTCACTGCCGGTTTCTTCCAAACCTGAAAGAAGCGCTGGCTTCATCCCAGATCTGCAGCAGGTAACCCACTTAGCAACAGCTAGATCTTTAAGCTCGGGGACTGCTGATTGGCAGAGCTTCTGCAGCCAAGAGACTGAGTCCAGGAGATCTGTCAGTAAGACACAAGACAGAGACAGAGCGCAGAAGGTGATTCTGCTGCACTTGGTCTCTATTAAGCCGCTGCTTTGTCAGGCTGAACCCCTGCTATTGTTTCACCTCTCTGCAGTTTTAGCACACACCCACCCAACCAAGTGACATCCAGTTTTATTACCAAGAGTCCTGAGGAGATGGCTGTGAGCTGTCTGATTCCAATGAGAAAAGGGATGCTCTTTTTTAAGGAAAGGGCTGAATTTGCTGGGTGTACGGGGGGCGGGCTACATCTCTCTTAGGATGTGGCATTTCAACCCGTCACCTCCATTTTCATGCTTGAAGGGAAATGTGAATATTCCACTTTTTTTTTAAACTGCCTTTTCAGCTCCACTGCCAATGTCTTGTCACTGCCTTCCTTGTCTTCATAGAAGAGGGAGGCAGTGCCTGGTCCAAGAGGAAGGACCACCAGGCTGGGTTTGTCCTTGAATGACCTTGGCTTGATTAGCGTAGGACATGGATACCACGCTGCTCTTCTCCGTATCCCAAATCGCAATCAGTGCTGCAAGGCTCAGGGACGTTAATTTGGGCCTCATAAGCCTGGCATGTGTTCACCACATGGGCTGTTCATCAGAAAGCCAGATGGAGAGAAAATGAGGGAAGCGAATGAAGGCATCTCGTCTCTCTCTCTCTCTCTCTCGGCACCTGGGATGTTAATCCTGGAGTTTATCCCTTGGTGTTGCAGCTGTTGCCCTTCCTTGGGGTGGTGAAGGGCACCTTCAGTACACAAACAAGCTCCTGGCCTGCACAGTGTGTGTCTTGGCTTAACATCCGCACTGTCCATTGAAGCCTTGGGACACCATGTGTGCCCCCCTCCCATTAAACGTGTATGCAAGGAGGCCCATTTTAATGGGTTTTCTCACGGACAGGTATCGTTCGAAGGAAGGAATGACATATATACGTAAAGTCAATGGCGCAATCAGGGCCAGAAGTCCAGGGTCTCCCATTCAGTAGACACAAGGAAGAAGGGGAGAGCAGGATTGGCTTAACACATTCAGCAACCTGGTACCTACCTCTTGGTTTGGACTACAATTCCCATAAGCCCCAGCCACTGTCACACCCAGGTCCCACTTGCTGGCATAGCTGTCAACTTTTACCTTTTCTTGCGAGGAATCCTATTCGGAATAAGGGAATTTCCCTTTAAAAAAGGGAAACGTCGACAGCTATGCTTGCTGGTTTCCCACAGGTGTCTGGTTGGCCACTGTGAGGACATGTAGCTGGCTTATATAGCTGCTACCAAGGCTATTCTTGTCCTTCTTTGGGAGTTGTATTCTAAAACAAGTGAAGGGAGGAATTGCAAGGAAAGCTAATCAGAGAGAGAGAGAGAGAGAGAGAGAGAGAGAGAGAGTGTAGCTGTGGGGCGGGGCTCAGGGTAATCCCTCCCCTACCCCTGTTGAAACGTCACTCAAACCTACCTAAGCCATTGTTCCATATAGGGAGCTGATGAATTCTCCCCACGGGCCTTGAGGCGGCTTGCAGGGGCCATGGCAGGCAGGGTGCCGGCTTGGACTTTTGCTACGCAGCTTTTCAAAGGAACAAAGGGACCAGGGGCCGTTGTGGCTGGGGGTCCCCATTTCTCTATCCGGTGGCTGCGTTGTCATTTGCCGGGCCAACATTAAAGGGTTATACAGGAGCTGGCCGGCCTTGGCGCGGCTGGGTTGTACTGTGGCTCACCGACCGCAGTGAAAACCTGGAGTGTTTCCTCTGAAAGAGGTCCGGCGGCGTGGCTTACTCCTAAGGAAGCGCGCGTTGACTGGGAAGGGGCGTCGTTCGAGGTTGCAATTACGCGGAGGCCTCTTTCCCCCCAGGGGCGTGTCGCTTTGAAGGCTCCGGCGGGCGCGCGTTCCCAAGTGCTGCTTAACGCGCGTCGCGGCCAGCGTTCCATCGGGTCTCCCGCGCGGCCAGCCGGACAACGCGCTGCCCGCTATAGGCCGCTCTGCGCTTCGGAAGGCGGAGCATTGTGACGTCGGGGCTCGCGGGGCGGGGCGCCTGCCCGCGCTATAAAAGACCATGGAGGCGGTCGTCGTTTCGCAGAGCGAGCGTTCGGCGCAGCGGCGGCGGAGCTTGGGAGCGGGCTGGGAACTGGAGCGGGGTTTGTTTCGCCGGGGCAAGCCTGCCGACGGGGCTATGGATTTATTGAGGACTATCGCTTACCAGCCGGGCAGTACAGCAGCCGGTAGCAGCAGCAGCGGCAAGATGGGCGAGCAGGCGCTGGGCAAGTCCTGCAATGGGGAGTCGCGAAGGAAGAAAGCGGCGGAGTCGGCAGCCGAGCAGCACCACCACCACCACCCGCACTCGGCCACCGAGATCTCTCGGATTATTACCGACCCCACCACGGGAAGGCGATACTGCCGCGGCAAGGTGCTGGGAAAGGTAAATGCCCGGCGGCAATGGCAGTTTTAGGGACCCGTCTCGTGGATCTGTCACTGGTGTGCAGAGCTGGTTGTAACGTCGGGGTGGGGTCGGGGGGGGGGCGCATAGATTCCCACCCAACATCGATTTATTTTGATTTTGTGTGGTGGTTTTTTGCCAGTGCGTTTTGGCATTTCTGGCACGCAGGCGCCCTCCCTAATCTGAGCCTCTCGGTCTGATCTGCCGCCTCCCCCCATTCTGTACCTGGGGCAACAGAATGGGTGGGGTATAAATAAAAAAATTAATAATTTATAATTAATAGCATTTCCCCCCCCCCTCCCGGTCCATCTATCGTGCCTTTTCATTTCCCTTCCTTTGCAAAATTCCAAATATATTTGCTTCTCAGAAAGAGGGCATTTTACATCCCGTGTTCCATTCATCGGGGCTGTGCTGCACTATCTTGAGTCCTTATGTCCTGCTGGCTTGATTTGCAGCCCCCTATTTTTATCGTTTGTGTTTCATCACCTCTGCGGATCATTTATGGCACCTGTCGAAGTAGGCTGTTACCTGTGGAGGCTGGTGCATGCATAAGCTGCCAGCCTTAAAGGGCTGCTAAACAAAAGAGGAGAAGGCTCCACACGGATAGCTGCATGGAGAGGGAGGGCACCTATCCTGTGTGATTAATGTACATGTCAGTCAGCTTTTCTTCCAATTACATGCAGCAGAAAACTCGGTTTCTGTGCCTTTCATCTTGAGCGCTTATGGCAAAAACGGATAAATGTGTGTGCATTGGTCACAAAATAAGAATCTCTAGGAGAATTTCCTGCTTCACACATGAGGCGGTTGGGGAGGGTTTTGTCCTCTCGCTACAGGTTTAAGCGGCTAGTCCTCAAGCATTTTATAGTCATTTGTCTGTACCTTTGTTGCATATTTTTGACCGCTGGTTGAGAGAGCTTGCCTGGGGGGCTCTCTTTAGCATCCAAGGCTCTGCATTAATTTGATTAGCAAAGACTGAGAATTGAGAGCACACTGCAGACTGTCCTTTGGCTGCAGACTGTCACTGTTTTTTTTATTTTGCAGTCATGGTCGCTTGATAGTTCTGATTTTTCCTGCTTGACTTGGGCTCCCTGAAGAGGGAGGCGGAGGGGAGTTTCTCAGCTGTCTCGTCTAATGTGCTTCTTCTGCTCTGCCTTGTCTCTTCAGGGCGGCTTTGCAAAATGCTACGAGATGACGGATCTGACCACAAACAAAGTCTATGCTGCAAAGATCATTCCTCACAGCCGAGTAGCCAAACCTCATCAAAGGGAAAAGGTGTGTATGTGTTGTGACGCTCCTTTCAGGAATCTCTTTATGTGCCTGGGTGGCCCTTCCCTTTCTCCCTCTGCAGTGGCTTGCTCGCCTATAAGCCCTGCCTCTTCCCACGGCGGTGGCATGTGGATACTGAGGTGCCAGTAATAACCTGCTTCTCGTTTGTGTGTGCCCTTTTCTCCTCTTCCAGATTGATAAAGAGATCGAGTTGCACAAGATGCTCAATCACAGGCACATTGTGCAGTTCTACCACTACTTTGAGGACAAAGAGAACATTTACATTCTGTTGGAGTATTGCAGCCGCAGGGTGAGCATCCATGGGGAGAAATCCGGTATTCCCTTACATGGAATCGGCCGATAGTGTAAAAATGTTTAATGTGTAAAAGGTATTGTCCATAGTTTCTTGAGGCAGCCCTTAATTCCTTGCCTTTGACCCCCACCCCTCAGCTTTTTTCATAATGCCAATGCTTATCGTGTGGTTTCAGCTGAGTGACCTTGCCTGTGGGTTTTTCTCTTTTCTTCCTCTCCCCAGTCTATGGCTCACATATTGAAAGCAAGGAAGGTGTTGACGGCACCAGAAGTGCGATACTACCTCAGGCAGATTGTGTCGGGATTAAAATACCTTCACGAACAGGAGATCTTACACAGAGACCTGAAGCTAGGTATGTTGATCTCCCAAGACACTGGGCTTATAAGATGTTGAAAGAGCAGTTTCCTTCCTCATAGACCGAACTGCTGTTTGAAAACTGCAATTCATGGGGATTAATGAATAGGATCAGCTTGTCTGGCAGTGGAGTCTT